>NW_027362770.1:145484120-146961620 GCF_046119375.1 Phyllobates terribilis
TCAGCCAGGACTTACAGTGAACACATCACCCGCACAAGGTGGCACCAGGACGGGCACAGGTTGGCACAGCCCCTGCCCCCAGCTCTGCAGCACAGGCAGCAGCCGTCCCTCCCGCCTCCCCGGACAGCAGCATCTACCTGTCTGCGTCTCCTCAGTGTCTCCCGGGATCCATAGCTGAGGCCTGCGGCCCACTCTCCGCTCACGTCACAGGGCGCAGCGCCGCCTGCTGCTGTCAGCTTCCCCCCGCCGCCTGCCCGCACAGCGGCGGCCTCTGGTCAGTCCGGGCCCCTTCTCCGAGCTCTTCTAGGTCACGGATTTCCGGCCACCACAACGCTCCGGGCCGCTCTCATCCACACACAGCCCGCAACCCGCCCACAATAACAAACAGCGGCCGCACTGCGCATGCGCGCTCAGCCACCACGGCCAACCCCGCCCACATACTGGCACCTTGGTCGAAAGGCGTGTGCCGGAGAGCGCGCTTGCGCAGAACGTAACGCACGGGAGCACGGCACAAATAACTTTCCGACTTGCATTCTGCACCGTTTGTCTTTCACAGACTCTTTATTTCCCTTCATGTTTTACTTTGATGAGGTCATAAATCAGATGAGGAGCTCAGCCAAAGACAGCACTACACAATTTCCTATTGGACCGTCAGAACGAGCTCACTGACAGATTCCCAGTTACCTCATTCTGCAGCCATCAACCAACACTGCAACACAGTAGCTGCAGAAGGCAAACGGGGCAACATTTTTAATGCAAGAATTATTTTTAGCCCCAAATATATGCATTTAAGTAAGAAAAAAAAATGACCCTAAAAGGTGGACAACCCCTTTAACCCCTTCATGACAGTGCTGTTCCATTTTTTCAATTATGTTTCTTGCTCCCCTTCTTCCCAGACTCATAACTTTTTTATTTTTCCCTAAATATGGCCGTATGAAGGCTTGTTTTTTGCGGGACGAGTTGTACTTTTGAACGACACCATTGATTTTACCATAGCGTGTACTGGAAAATGGGAAAAAAAAAGTCCAACTATGTTAAAACTGCAAAAAAAGACTAATTCCACAATTGTTTTTTGGGTTTTTTATTTATTGTGTTCACTAAATGCTAAAACTGACCTGACAATATGATTCTTCACCAAACATGTATAGGTTCTTGGTGAAAAAAATATCGGAAATTTGTAAAAAAAAAAAAAAAAGATCCGTAGCGTCTCCATTTTGCGGGATCTGGGGCCAGGTGAGGTCTTATTTTTTGCGCGCCGAGCTGTCGTTTTTATTGATACCATTTTGGGGTAGATACAATGTTTTGATCGCCTGTTATTACATTTTATTGCGGTGACCAAAAAAACGTAATTCTGGCGTTACGATTTTTTTTCTCGCTACGCCGTTTACCAATCGGATTAATTTATATTTTGATAGATTAGACCTTTACGAACGCAGCGATACCAAATATGTGTATTTTTTATTTTAATTGTTTTCTTTTTAATGGGACAAAATGGGGGAGGATTTGAACTGTTGTATTTTTTTTTTTTTAAATAAAGCATTTTTATTTCACTTTATTTAATAGTCCCCTTAGGGGACTTTAAGCTGCGATCACTTCACGGGCACGCCGAATCTGTTCAGTGACCTGCACTAGCGCGTTTCGCTCTGCACTCCTGAGGGAGCCGATGACCTGAAAGTGAAACAGACACATGTGAGCGAAACGCGCCGGTGCAAGTCTGTGCTTTAACTGCACAGACTTGAGATTTCCAATGCCAGGTGGATGACGTACGCAGACATCATCCATGTCTATCAACACAGGAGGGGCGAGAAGAGAGGCTGCGCCGAGCACAGACTTTGCGTCACCCAGCGCTGTGATTAGCATATGGCGCTGGAGAATTATATAAGGTATTTTCATGAGGGATCGGGGGTTTATACACAGATTGCTGGAGTGACAGGTAAGACAAGAGGGCTTAATGATGGTGCTTTAAGTTTATATGAGGGGGAAAGCCTGGTGACGTTCCCGTTAAATGAGAAAAAATCAAAACGCCAAAATTGTGTTTTTTTTTTACTCATTACACCTCCCTAAAACAAAAAATGCGATAAAAAGGAATCAAGAGATGATAAGCACCCCAAACTGGTATCAATAAAACCATCAGCTCACCATGCAAAAAAACAAGTCCTTACACAGCTCAATCAGTGAAAAAATAAAGACCTTACGAGTCTCGGAAAACGGCGACCTAAAACATATGTATTTTTTTTTTAATTCAATTTCTGTATTTTTTTTCACCACTAAATAAAAAAAATAAGAAATAAAAAGTAAATTTGGTAATGTTAATGCCGGGGGGCCCTGCAGGGTTCCTCTTCCCCCTCCATGCGGGGACGCCAACATACTCACCGCCACGGCCGCGAGGTGTGTCCCCCAGCGTTCGCTCTGCTTCCTGGTTCTGTGTCCCAGTGGCGCGCACTGTTCTTAAAGGGCCAGCTTGCGCACCAGCTAAGATGCCCCCAGTAAATAGCTGGGAGGCATTTTGTATAAAAGGCACCCTCCCCGAGGGAGGTGCTGAAGCAACATTGTATCATTAGTGTGTTGAAAGGTCCCCTGGTTCTTGTGTGGCCAGTGTCCTCAACCTGAAGTCCCTGGTCCTTGTGCAGCCAGTGCCTGAACCTCATCCCCTGGTCCTTGTGCAGCCAGGGCCTGAACCTCATCCCCTGGTCCTTGTGCAACCAGAGCCTGAACCTCGTCCCCTGGTCCTTGTGCAGCCAGGGCATGAACCTCATCCCCTAGGTCCTTGTGAAGCCAGTGTCTGAACCTCACCTCCTGGTTCCTGTATGCCAATGCCTGAACCTCATCCCCTGGACCTTGTTCGGCTAGTGCCTGAACCTCATCCCCTGGTCCGTGTGTGGCCAGTGTCTGAACCTCGTCACCTGGTCCGTGTGTGGCCAGTGCCTGAACCTCGTCTCCCAGTCCTTATGTGGCCATTGCCTGAACCTCGTCCTCTGGTCCGTGTGTGGCCAGTGCCTGGACCTCGTCTCCCAGTCCTTGTGCGGCCGGTGTCTGAACTTCGTCCCCTGGTCCGTTTGCAGTCACTGTCTGAACCTCACCTCCTGGTCCCTGTGCAGCCAGTGCCTGAACCTCGTCCCCTGGTCCGTGTGTGGCCAGTGTCTGAACCTCGTCCCCTGGTCCGTGTGTGGCCAGTGTCTGAACCTCGTCTCCTAGTCCATGTGTGGCCAGTGCCTGAAACTCGTCTCCCGGTCCTTGTGCGGCCGATGTCTGAACCTCGTCCCCTGGTCATTGTGTGGCCAGTTCCTTAACCTCGTCCCCTGGTCATTGTGTGGCCAGTTCCTTAACCTCATCCCCTGGTCCGTGTGTGACCAGTGACTGAACCTAGTCTCCCTGTCCTTGTGCGGCCAGTGCCTGAACCTCATCCCCTGGTCCATGTGTGACCAGTGCCTCAACCTTGTCTCCCGGTCCTTATGTGGCCATTGCCTGAACCTCATTCCCTGGTCCGTGTGTGACCAGTACCTGAACCTCACCTCCGGTCCTTGTGTGGCAGGTGTCTGAAATTGTACTCCGTATATCTGGACTGCTACAACCAGTCTCTGAATCAGCTCTATCTGAGACTCCGTGTCAGTAACCGTTCAGCAGTGGATCCTGAACCCAGTAGTCTGAACGGAGCCCGAATCTATATCTGCGTCAGCGGCGTCAGCAGCTGCAGGACCGGGGACTGCCTAGCAGTGGTACCTGGTGGCTACCTTCAGCTCAAGCCTGACTCCACCATCAGGAGCTCCAGTGAACACCAGGTAGCCGCTTAGCTACGCCCCCCCTAGGCAAGCCCGGCCTGTGGCACAGAGGGTCCATGAACCACTTACACCACCTGTGGGAATGACAGTTTGCTTCGGCCATTGACCCCACTGATCCCCATGGCCTTGCGCACTCGGAGCTATACCATCAGCTGTTCTGCCAGCGTGATCAACAGGAAAAAATTTTGGACGCCCGATTAGAAGCCCTGACATTTGCTGCACCAGCCCAAGTTGCAGTTCCTGAGGCCGTGCCTACTCTACCTGCAACTTACGCTCCTGCAGAGGAACCCGTCCTGTCTGATCCGCCACGGTACCATGGGGATCTGAAGCAGTGCCGTGGGTTCCTAGAGCAGTGCTTACAGCATTATGAATTTTGGGGTCATCACTTTCACTCCGATCGGGCTAAGGTGGGATTCCTAATGTTCTACCTAGCAGGAGATGCCTTAGCATGGCTCAACCCCCTATGGGAGAGAGGGGAGGGTGTTGTCAGGTGAAGAACAATAACTACCCAAAAACAGTCAAGTCATTTCTGAACAACTAGATAGGAGCATTGTATACGGAGAAGATCGCCTTCCATGTGCTGTCTGGTTTTCCCTTAGGTAGTCCAGAGCTGAGAATTCAAGTGCCAGTTCTAGTCTAGAGATTCCGTGAAGGGCTTCGTTGGGGACAGTGGAGTCTCAAGAGGTGTCTGGTCCCTAAACGTCCAGTTCAGCCATCAATGCTACCATCTTCTCCGCCAGGTCTTCTAGTCGCCGTGTGCTGGCGTCTCTGAAGGAAGGGAAGTGGAGGCAATGTCCCCACATAGTCCCGACGATTGTACCAGTGATCTATCCCCAGGAACCTCCTTGCCTCTAGGATATGACGTCTTGGAGACCAGTCTGAAGATGGACCCAGAGGAGGTATCTTCACTTTCTAGGTGTGTGGCACCCTGCTGTTCACAGGTACCACAGGACCCAAAAGGGTGCATGGACGGACTTCTCCACAAGAGGCCCTCATTACATACAAACAACTTCACCCTTCCACCTCATACCCCCAGAGGGAGCCCGTTAGGGATATATATATGGAGGGTGGAGCCAGGCAGTCAATGAGAAGTTCAGTTAGTTGTTCAGAGAGCGTGCTGGCGCTGAGACCGGTGAAGACGCAGCACGTCTGCTGCTGTATTGAGGGCCCCAAGTGTGGCCGGAGGCAAGAGGAGGAAGGAAAGAGGAGTTAAGGGGGCAGAGGAGCATCATAGGCTCACCCCCGAGTACACAAACCGGACTCCGGGTCCGCGCCTACAGGGTCCCTTTATACCCAGTAGGGATCACCGGCATACCAGGAGGACTTCAAGTCCCTGCCCGACCTGTAGCTAGACCCATTACAGGACCAGGAACTACGAAGGCCCCGACGCCCAGGGATAGTGGTTGCCAGCGGAAGGTCCTACTACCAAGCGACAGGTGAAGGAACTGCACGACACATAAGCTAGGCCCAGTTGCAGGCTGGCCAGGAGCTTAGAGAGAGGGAGACACGGACTAGGAGGCCTTATACCCGCTCACTGAGGAGAAGTCCTGAAGTGCACCCTTCCTACCGAGTACCCTGGACCGTACCTGACATCCGCACCAGTAAAGGTATTGAAGCGAATCCCCTGTCTCTGTCGGTTAGTCCTGCTGCGCCATCCCGCCTGCACTACAAGCCCCAACATCACCACCCACCATCAAACTCTACACTGCCCTGAGGCCCGCTCCGCCTATGGGGAGCTGTTCCATCCTAGCTGCCTATCAACTGCCTCAGAGGTCTGCAGCAGCGCTGGTACAAATTACCAGAAACCACAGGTGGCGTCACGATCGAACTACAAATCCCATATAAACTATCCCCTTTTTGTTGACCGCCCTGGGCCACGGACCGGGAAAGCCACTGTGACATATTTCCCCCAGCATCCATAGGCCCGGACGCCGAGTTCCCCACTGCCCTGGGGGCGCATCATCTCTGGCGTCACTGTAACGGGTCTGGGAGGCGGAACCTCTGGGCTACAATACAAGGGGGCGGTCCTTGTAAGGGAGCGGGTGGCGACCAGGCAGGCAGTCACAGGAGGTGACCTGGACAGTCTCTGAGTGAGCGGGACAGTCTCTGAGTGAACGGGACAGTCTCTGAGTGAACGGGCTGGAGGTCACGGCAAGTGACCGGGGCAGTCTCTAGGTATAGGGTTGGTACGACCTGTGGCGGCTGAAGATAGACGAGAGCTCCCAGGTGAGCAGGCGAGAGTCTCTGGATGAACGGGTGGTCACAGCATGTGACGGCGGAGCCTCCAGGAAGACCAGCGGACAGGCGACAGATGAGCGCTCCCAGGTGAGCGGGCAGAAGTCTCTGGACAGGCGGGTGGTCACAGCACGTGACGGCAGAGCCTCCGGGTAGGCAAACAGACAGGTAGCAGATGAGCGCTCCCAGGTGAGCGGGCAGGGGTCACTGGACAGGCAGGTGGTCACAGCACGTGACGGCGGAGCCTCCAGGTAGGCTAGCAGGCAGATAGCAGATGTGCGCTCCCAGGTGAGCGGGCAAGCTGGTCCATAGACAGACTGACAGGAGTTGGTAGGCAGACCGTCGGACCTCAGGCAGGCAGGCAGGTAGCTGATGTGCGCTCCCAGGTGAGCGGGCAAGAGTCTCTGGAATAGCTGGTGGTCACAGCACGTGACAGCGAAGCCTCCGGGCAGGCAAGCAGGCAGGTAGCGGAGAAGCGCTCCCAGGTGAGCGGGCAGGCTGGTCCTTAGACAGACTGACAGGAGTAGTAAGGCAGACCGTCGGACCTCAGACTAGCAGACAGGTAGCAAGTAATCAGGCAGGAATCTGACAGGTAACTGGCAGGTAACTGGCAACGGGACCTGAGGGCTGAAGCACAGGTGAGACACAGGTGCAAACAACATTGCTCGGGCACCTCCATTTTGGAGGAGGTGCCTTATATATGATGAAGTCCTCCGGCCATTGGCCGGGGACTCCTTAGGACGACGCGCGCGGCCCCTTTAAGAGGAGGGGAGCGCGCGCGCGCGCGCCCTAAGCACAGGGGCCGGGAAGGAGCGCGCGCTGAGAGCAGAGCGGGAGGAGGACGCCGGGAAGGAGCGCGCCCTGACAGCAGAGCGGGAGAGGGACGCCGGGCACGGGGCAGAGCGGTGAGGGGAGCAGCGTCCCTGCCTAGCAGAGGGCAGGGACGCCGGCACTACAGTACCCCCCCCTTTAGGCCCCCCCCTTTTTAGGCCAGACAGAAATTTAGCTAGGATGAGAGGGGCATGGATGTTCTCCCGGGGCTCCCACGTTCTCTCCTCAGGACCAAACCCCTTCCAATCTACCAGAAAAAAGGTTTTTCCTTTTACCCTTTTGGTGGCAAGAATGTTCTCTACCTCAAACTCGTCCTCAGCGGAAACCGGAGCAGGAGGCGTACCTGTAGACTTGGAAAAAGAGTTAAGTACCACAGGTTTGAGGAGAGATACATGGAAGGAGTTAGGGATCCGTAAGTTGGCCGGGAGTTTCAATTTATAGGCCACCGGGTTGATCTGACTGGTGACCTCCAGAGGTCCGATGAACCGAGGCCCTAACTTGTAAGAAGGTATCTTGAGTCGAACATATTTAGATGAGAGCCAGACCTTATCTCCTGGACGAAATTGAGGAGGATCCAGGCGTTTTTTGTCAGCGTGTCTTTTCATCCGTTCGGACGACTGAAGGAGTGCGGATCGGGTACTCTCCCAAATGGAGGAAAATTTGCTAACGAGAGATTCCGCAGCCAGGTTGTCCACCGAGGTGGAGACAGGAAAAGGAATCCGAGGATGCTGACCAAAGACTACAAAAAACGGGGATTTGGAGGAGGATTCGCTCTCGTGATTATTGTAAGAGAACTCGGCCCATGGTAGGAGATCCACCCAGTCAGAATGGTGGGCATTAACGAAGTGCCGGAGGTAACTGGTCAGGTTCTGATTGATCCGCTCCACTTGACCATTGGACTGTGGGTGGTAAGCGGAAGAGAAGTCCAGGGTGACGTCTAGTAGTTTACAAGTGGCTCTCCAGAAGCGTGAGGTGAACTGTACCCCACGATCCGACACGATGTGGAGGGGCAGGCCATGAAGACGGAAGATGTGACGAATAAAGTCTCTAGCTAGCTCGGGTGCAGACGGGAGGCCTGGTAGGGGAACGAAATGAGCCATCTTGGAGAAGCGGTCAGCGACCACCCAAATGACCGTACAACCGGCAGAGAGTGGGAGGTCAGTTATGAAGTCCATTGCAATATGCTGCCAGGGGGCAGCAGGTACTGGGAGCGGAAGGAGGCGACCGGCTGGCAGATGTCTCGGAACCTTGTTGCGGGCGCAGGACACACAGGCAGAAACAAAGTCTATTACATCCTTGTGCAGGGTAGGCCACCAGTAGTGACGGGAAATAAGCTGGAGGGTCTTCTTCTGACCAGCGTGGCCAGCCAGTTTAGACGAGTGACCCCAGTGAAGGATCTTGTCCCGATCAGGTACTGATACGAACGTCTTTCCGGGAGGGAGACGATTTAGACTCACGGGAGCCACCTGCATTACTCTGGCGGGATCGATGATGTGTTTCGGATCTTCCTCGAGATCAGATACCAGAAAGGATCGAGACAAGGCGTCCGCCTTGACGTTTTTGTCAGCCGGGCGAAAATGAAGGACAAAATCAAAACGAGCAAAAAACAAGGACCACCGGGCTTGGCGCGGGTTAAGTCTCTGGGCATGCTGGAGGTAAGCCAAGTTCTTGTGGTCAGTGTAAATTATTACCGGGTGAAGAGCCCCCTCAAGCAGGTAACGCCACTCCTCCAATGCCAGTTTGATGGCCAATAACTCTCGATCTCCTATGGAATAATTGCGCTCTGAGGAGGAGAAGAGTTTAGAGAAGAAGCCGCAAGTTACCATCCTCCCGGAAGAAGATTTTTGAGTAAGTACCGCTCCAGCTCCAGAGGAGGAGGCGTCCACTTCCAGGAAGAACTGCTTGTTGCCGTCCGGGCGATGCAGCACCGGGGCGGAAGAGAAGGCCTGTTTTAAGGAAA
The DNA here is from genome assembly GCF_046119375.1 of Phyllobates terribilis. Classification (NCBI taxonomy): domain Eukaryota; kingdom Metazoa; phylum Chordata; class Amphibia; order Anura; family Dendrobatidae; genus Phyllobates; species Phyllobates terribilis. The sequence continues at coordinate 145,492,926 of NW_027362770.1, forward strand.
GAAAGGCTTCTTCTGCTTCGGGCGGCCACTGTTTGGGATTAGTACCCTTACGGGTGAGCGCGGAAATTGGGGCAGTCCGGGAAGAGAAGTGTGGTATGAAGAGGCGGTAGTAGTTGGCGAAGCCCAGGAACCGCTGAATGGCTTTCAACCCCTCCGGTCGGGTCCATTTCTCGATGGCAGACAGTTTCTCTGGATCCATTCGTAGGCCGGTCTGAGAAATAATGTAGCCCAAAAACGGAAGCGAGGTCTGCTCAAAGAGGCACTTCTCGTATTTAGCGAAGAGGTGATTCTGCCTGAACCTGAGCAGGACCTGACGAACGTCCCTCCGGTGAGTCTGGAGATCCGGAGAGAAGACCAAGATGTCGTCCAGGTACACCACTACGCAGGAGTAGAGAAGGTCCCGGAAGATTGTCATTGACCAACTCTTGAAAGACGGCAGGAGCGTTACAGAGACCAAAGGGCATTACCAGGTATTCATAGTGGCCGTCCCGGGTGTTGAATGCCGTCTTCCATTCATCCCCCTGACGGATACGAACCAGGTTGTACGCCCCACGGAGGTCTAGTTTGGTGAAGATTCTAGCCCCCCTCAGACGATCAAATAATTCTGGAATGAGCAGAAGGGGGTACTTATTCTTCACCGTGATCTGGTTTAGGCCTCTATAGTCTATACAGGGACGGAGAGAGCCGTCCTTCTTTTTGACGAAAAAGAAGCCTGCTCCCGCCGGGGAGGTAGATTTCCGGATGAATCCCCTGGCCAGATTCTCCTCAATATATTCGGACATCGACCGGGTCTCAGCAGCGGATAAAGGATAAATACGCCCACGGGGAGGAGTAGTACCGGGTAACAGGTCGATGGGACAGTCGTATGGTCTATGAGGGGGTAATGTCTCTGCCTCCTTTTTATTAAAGACATCAGCATAAGACCAATAAGGAATCGGAAGTCCAGGTAGATTAGCTGGGGTAGGAGAGGGACGGACGGGATGGACGGGAACCAGGCAGGTCTTATGACAGTCTTGTCCCCAGCGAAGGACTTCTCCGGTTTGCCAGTCAAGCACGGGTGCATGTTTCTGGAGCCAAGGCAGACCTAGCAAGAGGGCGTGAGAGAGTCCAGGCAGAACATGAAAGGAGATACTTTCAGAATGCAGCATTCCCACCTGCAGAGTAATGGATTCGGTGATGAGTTGGATGGGGCGTGGTAAGAGCCCCCCATCCACGGCAGCCACAGACAAGGGTACAGCCAGAGGTTTGGTGGGGATGCGGTATTTCTCTACCAGGGACTGTGAAATAAGATTCCCGGCTGCTCCAGAGTCCAGTTGGGCTAGTTCGAAATAACGGTTCTCCCCGTAGACGATTGAAACTGACAACAGCAGGGATGGAGAGGATTTATTCTTGTCTAGGTGGACCTCTCTGAGCGAACCTAGACACAGGCGTTTCCCGACCTCTCCGGGCAGGCACGGATCCGGTGCTCCTTACTGCCACAGTAGAAGCAGGTCCCCTCGGCACGGCGTAAGTCCTGACGGGTCTTGACCATCTTGGTCTGGTCGACCTGCATAGGCTCAGGAGGGTGTACCTGGTTAGAGACAGAAGGAGTGACGGGTTTCTGAAAAGTAGGAGCTAGACGTAGTAACCTCCTCTCACGGGTGACCTCTCTGGCACGCTCCTGGAACCGTAGGTCAATCCGGGTGGCAAGAGTTATTAAGTCATCGAGAGTGGTAGGAATGTCCCGACCGGCAAGTTCATCTTTAATACGGCCGGACAGACCCTCCCAGAAGACGGAAACCAGAGCGTCGTTATCCCAGGCCAGCTCCGAGGCAAGGGTACGGAACCGTATGGCATATTGGCCCATGGTGAGGCTTTCCTGACGGAGGCGTAGCAATGATGATGCGGATGAGGTCTTCCGTCCGGGTTCGTCGAAGACTTTCCGGAAAGCCGTGAGAAAAGCAGGCAAGTTGGACACCAGGGGGTCTCCTCTCTCCCATAGAGGATTTAGCCAGGCCAGAGCCTCCCCGGTGAGATGGGACATGATGAATGCAATTTTGGCTCGGTCGGAGTTAAACTGGTGGGACAATAGTTCAAAGTGCAGGGTGCACTGATTTATGAAGCCCCGAGCCTGGACGGAGTCGCCTCCGAAGCGAGGAGGTGCAGAAAGCCGGGGTCCGGGGTAGGATACCATGGTATTAGTGGGCAGCGGAGCTGCCGGATTGCGAGACATGGCACTGGCGGAGGTTGTCGGTGGAGCAGTCAGAGTGTCCAGGCGAGTATTGACATTCCGCAGGTGACCCAGGATGGACTCCTGTTGGGACCTTTGACGGGACAGTTCATGACACAGGTCTGAGAGCGAGGGAGCTTGGGTGCCACCGGGTTCCATGGCCCGAGCAAACTGTAACGGGTCTGGGAGGCGGAACCTCTGGGCTACAATACAAGGGGGCGGTCCTTGTAAGGGAGCGGGTGGCGACCAGGCAGGCAGTCACAGGAGGTGACCTGGACAGTCTCTGAGTGAACGGGACAGTCTCTGAGTGAACGGGACAGTCTCTGAGTGAACGGGCTGGAGGTCACGGCAAGTGACCGGGGCAGTCTCTAGGTATAGGGTTGGTACGACCTGTGGCGGCTGAAGATAGACGAGAGCTCCCAGGTGAGCAGGCGAGAGTCTCTGGATGAACGGGTGGTCACAGCATGTGACGGCGGAGCCTCCAGGAAGACCAGCGGACAGGCGACAGATGAGCGCTCCCAGGTGAGCGGGCAGAAGTCTCTGGACAGGCGGGTGGTCACAGCACGTGACGGCAGAGCCTCCGGGTAGGCAAACAGACAGGTAGCAGATGAGCGCTCCCAGGTGAGCGGGCAGGGGTCACTGGACAGGCAGGTGGTCACAGCACGTGACGGCGGAGCCTCCAGGTAGGCTAGCAGGCAGATAGCAGATGTGCGCTCCCAGGTGAGCGGGCAAGCTGGTCCATAGACAGACTGACAGGAGTTGGTAGGCAGACCGTCGGACCTCAGGCAGGCAGGCAGGTAGCTGATGTGCGCTCCCAGGTGAGCGGGCAAGAGTCTCTGGAATAGCTGGTGGTCACAGCACGTGACAGCGAAGCCTCCGGGCAGGCAAGCAGGCAGGTAGCGGAGAAGCGCTCCCAGGTGAGCGGGCAGGCTGGTCCTTAGACAGACTGACAGGAGTAGTAAGGCAGACCGTCGGACCTCAGACTAGCAGACAGGTAGCAAGTAATCAGGCAGGAATCTGACAGGTAACTGGCAGGTAACTGGCAACGGGACCTGAGGGCTGAAGCACAGGTGAGACACAGGTGCAAACAACATTGCTCGGGCACCTCCATTTTGGAGGAGGTGCCTTATATATGATGAAGTCCTCCGGCCATTGGCCGGGGAATCCTTAGGACGACGCGCGCGGCCCCTTTAAGAGGAGGGGAGCGCGCGCGCGCGCGCCCTAAGCACAGGGGCCGGGAAGGAGCGCGCGCTGAGAGCAGAGCGGGAGGAGGACGCCGGGAAGGAGCGCGCGCTGACAGCAGAGCGGGAGAGGGACGCCGGGCACGGGGCAGAGCGGTGAGGGGAGCAGCGTCCCTGCCTAGCAGAGGGCAGGGACGCCGGCACTACAGTCACAAACAGGATTTCGTGCCTGATGCCACCGGGTACTGTGTGTCGTATTTGAACTGTGTCTAAACTGTGGTGAACATCGCCGCCATTACCGTGTCGCCGTGCGGGAAGAAGAGGGGCGTAACCGCGGGAATCGGAGAGGCGTGACTGCTAGAAGCACGCGAAGCCCAAGCCCTGACGCAGCACCAGGAAGCGTCAGGTCCTGGAAGGAGACCTTCGTCTGCGGAGCTGCGGCCTACCCGATTAAAGAAACAGGAGGTAGGCTACGGTTCACTAGGGGGGCACAACCATGGCCGACGACCAGCGAGACGCCGGAGCACCGGATAACGCTCCTGATGCTCAACTTGCGCCCGGCGCTGCTCAGGCCTGAGCGGCCGCCCCACCAGCAGGGGTCGTGACTCCGTTAATACCCATGGCCCTACCGTATATCCCTGGAGCAAAATGGCTTCCCCAGTATGACGGCAAACCAGACACCCTGTCTGGATTCAAGAGAAAGATATGCGGTTTATTGGACATGTATTCAATGACTGGTAAGCAGAGAGCCGCTGTTGTGCTGGGACAATTGACTGGAGCCGCAGAGCGAGAAGTTGAAACCTGGCCAGCCGCAGACCAGGAATAGTATCCATTATCTTTAAGAGACTGCAAACTGTCTGCAAACTGTCTTTGAAAACCGCACTGAGACAGATTTTCGGATGAGGTTCTACCACTGTACCCAGAAACCTGAGGACAGTATCCGGGACTATGCCTGGCGTCTACAAGAGGCCCTGCGGGCCCTGAAACAGGTTAGTCCAGCCAGCATACAAGATGAGAATAAAATGCTGACAGAACAATTCATCCGGGGGTTGAGGTCCCAGGAGGAGAGCAGAACCGTACGGTGGTGGTCCTTAGATCATCCAAATGCCACCTTTGACACCCTGAAGGACATGGCTATTAAGGGCCTTCAGCCCCTGCAAACATCAGGGACTGCTATCCAGCGTTACCAGGGTGGGGCCAACCCAGTGCCCGCAGCACCAACTGCTCCGTCATTAACGGCTGAAACAAAGATGCAAACAGTGCCCCCTAGCGAGCTGGACAGCCTGCGCTCTGAAGTGCGTCAGCTAAGTAAAACCCTGGCCACTGTCCTGAGCACCCTGCAGCTACAGATGGAGCCTGAGCCGGAAGGAAGGATCCTACTCGCCGACAGTCCTGAGGATGTCCCCTGGATGAGGAGAAGAAAGAGGACAACGCCACCCCGTGGGAGGACCAATGACCAGCGTCGCCCTCCAGGAGATTTCATCTGCTACCGTTGCCACAAGGCAAGCCACACCGCACGGAACTGTCCTTTAAACGGGCAAACCCTGGGGCCGAGGGCCGACACCCAGAGGAAACTCAACCAGGCCCATCAAGCTGGTACGACCAGTTCGTAGGAGGAAGGCCTTTCCTGTCCATCGTGCTGGACGGCATAGCAACACCTGCGTTACTGGACACCGGCTCACAGGTAACCATCATACCTGATGTCCTCTACAAAAGGTACTGGTCCATAGATGAACTCCACCCGCTAGCCCCGAACCTCTCTGTGTATGCCTCTAACGGCCTTCCTCTTAACCTAGTAGGGGTTAAGGACGTGACAGTGAAGGTGGAGAGAGTGGAACTAAAGGACCAAGGACTAATTGTTATAGAATCTAACCCTGGTGATACAAATCCGTATATGATACTTGGTGCAAATATTGTTGGTAACTGTTTGGGAGAAGTGTTGTTTTTACTCCAACAGATTGCTGACACTGCCAAACCAGGGCAGAGGAAGGTGCTCCAGAAAGAAATTCGAGCCCTCCTGTACCAGCAACAGGTAAGCTAACAGGTGGTGAGAATGGTAATGTACGGGTGACAGACCCGATACCCATTGTGATTCCCCCTGTGAGTGAAATGCTGATTTGGTGTAGGGCAGCAATAGGTCTCAAGGGACAGAACTACCAGGCGGTAGTGGAGCCCATTAGCTCAGAGCATAGACCTACACTCCTAACTGCTAGAGGGGTAGTTGATGTACGCAATGGGAGGGTACCTGTACGTCTCCTAAATAGTGGGGAGGAGGAAGTTAAATTGCCAAGATACACCACTGTTGCCAGATTGTATACTATGAATATTGATGCCATACACACAGTGGAATCCTTGACCCCACCAGACACAGTGGAGGACAATGACTCCGAAGCTCAGCTGGAGGATTGGTGTCAACAGCTCCATGTTGGGACTGACGCCACCCCTGTCCATCAAAAACACGGTGTCTACAGAGTGGTTCAGGAATATGAACCAGTGTTTAGTAAACACCCACTTGATTTTGGAAGGGTTAAAGGGGTACAACACCACATACCCATCGGTAACCATCCACCCATTAAAGAGCGTTACAGACCCATACCACCAGCACATTACCAAAAAGCCAAGGAAATGTTGCATGACATGAAAAAGGCAGGGGTAATAAGGGATAGCTGTAGCCCCTGGGCAGCTCCCCTGGTCCTGGTCAGAAAGAAGGACAGTAGCATGAGGATGTGTGTAGATTATAGACAAATTAATTGAATAACACAGAAAGATGCATACCCTTTGCCCTGTATAGAGGAATTCCTGGCTGCATTAAAATCTGCCAATTACTTCTCTACATTGGATCTCACTAGCGGGTACTGGCAAGTCTCTGTTGCTGAGGAAGACCGGGAGAAGACAGCCTTCACCATTCCGATGGGACTGTGCAAATTCAACAGCATGCCGTTTGGACTCTGCAACGCACCCGGAACGTTCCAGAGGCTGATGGAGTGTTGCTTGGGACACCGGAACTTTGAGACAGTGCTGCTGTACCTGGATGACGTTATCGTGTACTCGAGGACGTTTGAAGACCATCTAAAGCACCTGGCTTAGGTATTTGAGGCATTGTCCCGGTGTGGGATGAAACTAAAACCTTCCAAGTGCCACCTGCTCAAACAGAAGGTTCAGTACCTGGGACACGTAGTCAGCTCGGAGGGAGTAGCACCAGACCCGGAGAAGGTCACTGCCATCCAAAAGTGGCCTGAACTGAGAAGCATCAAAGAGGTACGGCAATTCCTGGGACTGGTCGGGTACTACAGGAGGTTCATAAAGGACTATACCAAAAAGGTAGCACCTCTACAAGACCTCCTGGTAGGACAGTCCAAAAGAGGAACGAGTCCCCCATTCCAGTGGGGCAAAGAGCAGACTGAGTCCTTTGCATCAATGAAGGAAGTCCTAACCGGTGAAGAAATCCTGGCTTACCCTGACTACAGCCAGCCTTTTCTGCTGTACACCGACGCCAGCAACGAGGGACTGGGAGCTGTGTTGTCCCAGAAGCAAAATGGCAGAGAAAAGGTAATTGCGTATGCCAGTAGGAAGCTTCGCCCTACTGAGAGGAACCCGGAGAATTACAGTTCCTTCAAGCTGGAGTTCCTGGCCTTGGTCTGGGCTATCACTGAAACGTTCAAGCATTACCTAGCCTCAACGAAATTCACAGCCTTTACTGACAATAATCCCTTGACACACCTGGAGACAGCCAGGTTGGGAGCTATGGAACAGCGTTGGGTGGCCAGACTGTCGAACTATCAGTTCACCATCAAGTATCGGGCAGGTCACAAGAACACCAATGCCGATGCCCTGTCAAGGATGCCCCACCAGTCAGACACCGAGGATGAAGTGGATGATTTAGAGGAAGTTGAATTACCTGCTTTCCACCGAAGCGGAGTGGTCCACGAGCAACACGCCACCAGAGGACGTCATGGAAGGACACTGAACCCTCTACCTCATCACAGCTGGAAGGAGACCCAGGACAGTGACCCGGTTGTCAGCCTCATCAAAAGACTGATCACCCAAGAAGGTTCTCACTTGGAGAAGGGTGCTCCCCCACAAGCTAAACACCTGTGGAATGAGAGAAGCCAGCTGTTCATCTACAGAGAGAAGCTGTGCAGGAGGTATGTCAACCCCAAGACTCATGAAATGGTGTGGCAGATTGTTGTACCCAGGACGGATATCCAGATGGTGTTGGAGGCCTACCACGACCAAGCAGGTCACTTTGGCTGGAAGAAGCTGAAAACCCTGCTGAAGGACCGGTTCTATTGGGTTGGAATGCGGAGCTCCATAGAGAGGTGGTGCCGGAATTGTGGGCCCTGTAGCCTCAGAAGGAAAGACTACGGCAGCCAGAAAGCACCCTTGCAGTCCATCAAAACAACCCAGCCCCTGGAGATTGTCGCTCTGGATCACGTCAAGCTGTCACCCAGCAGGTCAAACTATTCCTATGCACTGACCATGGTGGATCATTATTCCCAGTTCCTTGTGGTAGCCCCTGTCAAGGATCTGACAGCAGAAACTGCAGCAAGAACGTTCCAAGCATACTTCTGCAGGCCCCATGGATACCCGGACAAAGTGCTGACGGATCAAGGCCCTGCCTTTGAAACCAAGCTGTTTAAAGAATTCTGTCATCTGTATGGGTGCAAGGAGATCCGGAGTACGCCGTATCACCCTCAGACCAATGGTTTGTGTGAGAAAATGAACAACATCGTCATAGACCTGCTGAAAACCTTACCCTTGGAAGAAAGGAACCAGTGGCCAGACAAACTACCTGACCTGGTAGATCTGTACAATCATATACCTGTGAGTTCTACTAATTGTACCCCAGCGTACCTCATGAGAGCAAGACCTGGAAAATTGCCCATGGACCTGGAACTCGGAGTGGTAGAACCTGCTGCAGATACGTCCACTGAAGACTGGGATACAAATCGGCAAGAGCAGTACAGGAGAGTACAGGCCTGTGTCGAAGACAGTCTGAACAGAGTAAGGGAAAAACAAGAAGAACAGTACAATAAACATGCACCAGCAGAACCCTTGGCACCTGGAGAGATAGTGCTAAAGTGGAAAAGAAGAGGTCACAAGCTCAATGACCAGTGGGAAAGAGAGCCTTATACAGTGTTGAATTCTAGATTTGACAACAGTAAAACCTGCCTGATTAGTAAGGATGGAGGTAAGACAACCGCAACAGTCTCAAGAGACCATTTGAAAGTGTGCCCAGGTCTACTGAAGACAACGGAAGAAGAAGTACCTCCTATAGCACCGGAAGAACCCAAGGAAGATGTGCTTCACACAGTTCTAGGAGATTTCCTTGCGGACTGGCCTCAACTTGATGGAGCAGTTATTATACCCGTAATACACTTCTATCAGCCACAAGAATAACCTGTGAGCGCCCTAGAAGAACCTGCTCAGGAACAGGAAGAGTCCCCAGTCAGAGGAGGATCACCCATTGAAGCAGAGCATGAAGGCCCAGTGGACAGTGCACTTGCCAGTCCCATAGAGAGATTAAGGCAGTTTTATAATCTACCAGCACGTACACCTGCTAGATTAACAGAAAGTGCATGCACAGACACTAGTAACACCCACCCCAGTGCTACGAAGGTCCACACGCAGCACACAAGGACAAATGCCTGCCAGGTTTAGGGAATAGCACAAAGTGCCTACATTGTAAATAGTTACCCAGTTGGGTATTGCCTATTGTTTATTGTGTAAACTGAAATTAATGTGTGCCTGTAGTTACCCGTCAGGGTACAGAGACTTGTAGGCTGAGGACTGTGAGCAGCCAAAAACTGTCATTGTAAATAGTTGCACTCATCAAAAGTGCCCCCTTATTTGACCACAGAACAAAAACCCGTTTGGCGTGGCCGAAGACGTGGTCCAACACCTGGATCACTTATGCCCTGCAGCCACGCCCAGGGCCTACGTTGAGGGTTTTCGGACTGTCCCTCATGCTGCTCATCTTCACCAGTGAGATGGACACCAGTTAATGGATCTCACTGAGACTTTAAAGAAGAGTGTTTATTATATGTTTTAAGAAAATGTTATTATAATTGTTATTATTGTTGTAACCTGTTACAAAATGCTTCAGTCCAGGAGTACTGAACTGTACTAGGGGGGAATGTGGCACCCTGCTGTTCACAGGTACCACAGGACCCAAAAGGGTGCATGGACGGACTTCTCCACAAGAGGCCCTCATTACATACAAACACCTACACCCTTCCACCTCATATCACCAGAGGGAGCCCGTTAGGGATATATATATGGAGGGTGGTGCCAGGCAGTCAGTGAGAAGTTCAGTTAGTTGTTCAGAGAGCGTGCTGGCGCTGAGAGCAGTGAAGACGCAGCACATCTGCTGCTGTATTGAGGGCCCCGAGTGTGGCCGGAGGCAAGAGGAGGAAGGAAAGAGGAGTTAAGGGGGCAGAGGAGCATCATAGGCTCACCCCCGAGTACACAAACCGGACACCGGGTCCGCGCCTACAGGGTCCCTTTATACCCAGTAGGGATCACCAGCATACCAGGAGGACTACAAGTCCCTGGCCGACCTGAAGCTAGACCCATTACAGGACCAGGAACCACGAAGGCCCCGGCGCCCAGGAATAGTGGTTGCCAGCAGAAGGTCCTACTACCAAGCGACAGGTGAAGGAACAGCACGACACATAAGCTAGACCCAGTTGCAGGCTGGCCAGGAGCTTAGAGAGAGGGAGACACGGACCAGGAGGCCCTATACCCGCTCACTGGGGAGAAGTCCTGAAGTGCACCCTTCCTACTGAGTACCCTGGACCGTACCTGACATCCGCACCAGTAAAGGTACTGAAGTGAATCCCCTGTCTCTGTCAGTTACTCCTGCTGTTCCATCCCGCCTGCACTACAAGCCCCAGCATCACCAACCACCATCAAACTCTACACTGCCCTGAGGTCCGCTCCACCTGTGGGGAGCTGTTCCATCCTAGCTGCCTATCAACTGCCTCAGAGGTCTGCAGCAGCGCTGGTACAAATTACCAGAAACCACAGGTGGCGTCACGATTGAACTACAAATCCCATATAAACTATCCCCTTTTTGTTGACCGCCCTGGGCCACGGACTGGGCCAGCCACTGTGACATATTTCCCCCAGCATCCATAGGCCCGGACCCCGAGTACCCCACTGCCCTGGGGGCGCGTCAGGTGGTCATTTGAAGAGAACGTTATGGCGATGGCATCTTCCAAGTCTCTGCGATCCACCAACCAGGAGGAGGAACTCCAGTTGGTCGTTGAATCTTCCATGATGGTAGCTGATCTCATCGGAGAGAGAGACTTCGCATTGCAAAGTTCCTTGTACTACGCCCGCTTCTTCCTATACAGAGGTTGATTTGATGGAGAAGAGCATGCTAGTCGTGAGGATGGTGAGAGATTTTGGCTCTGAAGAGATGTCGTGGGAGCCCGTGAAGAAGAGTTGGGTCCCAATTTCCCTGCAGAGAGTCCCCGTGGGCTTGAAGAAGAGGTGGGTGGGGGTACTGTAACATTAATGCCAGTGCCCCTGCATGGTTCCCCTTCCCTCTCCATGCAGGGACGTCGACATACTCACCGCCCTGGCCAAGCGGTGTGTCCCTCTGCGTTTTGTGTCCCCAAAGCGCACCTAGTGCGCCGCGCACTGCCCTGTTATTAAAGGGCCACCGCGCACACCTGCTAAGATGCCCGCAGCCAATAGCATAGCTGGGAGGCATATTGTATAAAAGGCATCCTCCCCAATAGGGAGGTGCCAAAGTAACATTGAATCATTAATGTGTAGTGGAACTAGTGAGTTGCGAGGCGTGGTCAGTGCCTGAACCTCGTCCCCTGGTCCGTGCATGGCCAGAGCCTGAACCTCATCCCCTGGTCCGTGTTTGGCCAGAGCCTGAACCTCGTCCCCTGGTCCTTATGCACCAGTGTCTGAACATGTACTTCGTATATCTGGACAGCTGTAAACAATCTCGGAATCACTCCTGTCTGAGTCTCCGTGTCAGTAGCCGTTCTGCAGTGGATCCTGAACCTAGTAGTCTGAACGGAGCCCGAGTCCATATCCGTGTCTGGGTGCCTGACGCTTGGGGTTAGCAGCTGCAGTACCGGGGACTGCCTAGGAGTGGTACCTGGCGGCTACCTGCAGCTCAAGCCTGACTCCACCATCAGGAGCTCGAGTGGACACCAGGTAGCCGCTGAGCTACTCCCCTCTTAGGCAAGGGCGGCCCTGTGGCACAGTGGGTCCACGAACCACGTGCGCCGCCTGCAGGCATGAAAAGGGTGTGACAGGTATCTACGTACTCACACTGACCAAAATAGAAACCTTTTCAGGTAATTTTTACTATGCAATGAAGGGCGTTAGAAACAAACTCCTAAAAACAATGGAGCAACTGCAGTTTTTTTCACCATTAATCGTTTTTCATTACATTATATGGTAAAATAAATGTAGTGTATACGTGCATTCTTTTTAGCATTGTTTAACCCCTTCCCAACATGGCTATTTTCCGGGGTTTTTTGCGTTTTTCTTTTTTCCTCTCCTTCTTCCGAAAGCCGTAACTTTTTTATTTTTAAGTCCCCATAGCCACATAAGAGCTTGTTTTTTTTTGCGGGATGAGTTGTGCTTTTGAATGACACCATTAATTTTATCATGTGATGTATTGGAAAGTATTTCAAGTGCGCTGAAATTGCAGACACTGTGCATAGGCAAAAAGCTGCGAATCAGTAGTGCGGGCGGGGCTGGACTACCTGACTGCAAGCTAAGTAGTCCTCTAGTGAAAATCTGCAGATAAAACAGTGATTGTAGAAAAACAGCACCAAAGAACCCAGTAAGTGACACATCGCTGGAATCAGAATCTCTGTCTCTACATTATTCTGCTCTCAGATTAGGTAGCAAAAACCCAGTGAGAGATTCCCTTTAATAGCGCTTTTTTGACAATACACAACTCTGAGGTGTTGTGTTAGGGCAAAATAGTGACGTTGCGTGTTGTGTTAGGGCTATATAGTGACGTTGAGTATTGTGTTAGGGCTATATAGTGTCGTTGAGTGCTGTGTTAGGGCTATATAGTGACGTTGAGTGTTGTGTTAGGGCTATATAATGACGTTGAGTATTGTGTTAGGGCTATATAGTGTCGTTGAGTGCTGTGTTAGGGCTATATAGTGACGTTGAGTGTTGTGTTAGGGCTATATAGTGATGTTGAGTGTTGTGTTAGGGCTATATAGTGTCGTTGAGTGTTGTGTTAGGGCTATATAGTGACGTTGAGTGTTGTGTTAGGGCTATATAGTGACGTTGAGTGTTGTGTTAGGGCTATATAGTGTCGTTGAGTGCTGTGTTAGGGCTATATAGTGACGTTGAGTATTGTGTTAGGGCTATATAGTGTCGTTGAGTGCTGTGTTAGGGCTATATAGTGACGTTGAGTATTGTGTTAGGGCTATATAGTGTCGTTGAGTGCTGTGTTAGGGCTATATAGTGACGTTGAGTGTTGTGTTAGGGCTATAAAGTGACGGTGAGTGTTGTGTTAGGGCTATATAGTGACGTTGAGTGTTGTGTTAGGGCTATAAAGTGACGGTGAGTGTTGTGTTAGGGCTATATAGTGACGTTGAGTGTTGTGTTAGGGCTATATAGTGACGTTGAGTGTTGTGTTAGGGATATATAGTGACGTTGAGTATTGTGTTAGGGCTATATAGTCACATTGAGTGTTGTTTTAGGGCTATATAGTGACGTTGGATGTTGTGTTAGGGCTATAAAGTGACGGTGAGTGTTGTGTTAGGGCTATAAAGTGACGGTGAGTGTTGTCTTAGGGCTATATAGTGACGTTGAGTGTTGTGTTAGGGCTATAAAGTGACGGTGAGTGTTGTGTTTGGGCTATATAGTGACGTTGAGTGTTGTGTTAGGGCTATAAAGTGACGGTGAGTGTTGTGTTAGGGCTATATAGTGACGTTGAGTGTTGTGTTAGGGCTATATAGTGACGTTGAGTGTTGTGTTAGGGCTATATAGTGGCGTTGAGTGTTGTGTTAGGGCTATATAGTGACGATGAGTGCTGTGTTAGGGCTATATAGTGACGTTGAGTGTTGTGTTAGGGCTATATAGTGGCGTTGAGTATTGTGTTAGGGCTATATAGTGACGTTGAGTGTTGTGTTAGGGCTATATAGTGACGTATGAGTGTTGTGTTAGGGCTATATAGTCACGTTGAGTGCTGTGTTAGGGCTATATAGTGGCGTTGAGTATTGTGTTAGGGCTATATAGTGTTGTTGAGTGTTGTGTTAGGGCTATATAGTGACGTTGGGTGTTGTGTTAGGGTTATATAGTGATGTTGAGTGTTGTGTTAGGGCTGTATAGTGTCGTTGAGTGCTGTGTTAGGGCTATATAGTGACGTTGAGTGTTGTGTTAGGGCTATATAGTCACGTTGAGTGTTGTGTTAGGGCTATATAGTGACGTTGAGTGTTGTGTTAGGGCTATATAGTGACGTTGAGTGTTGTGTTAGGGCTGTATAGTGACGTATGAGTGTTGTGTTAGGGCAGTATAGTGACGTTGAGTGCTGTGTTAGGGCTATATAGTGACGTTGGGTGTTGTGTTAGGGTTATATAGTGAAGTTGAGTGTTGTGTTAGGGCTATATAGTGTCGTTGAGTGCTGTGTTAGGGCTATATAGTGACGTTGAGTGTTGTGTTAGGGCTATATAGTGACGTTGAGTGTTGTGTTAGGGCTGTATAGTGACGTTGAGTGTTGTGTATAGTGACGTATCAGTGTTGTGTTAGGGCTATATAGTGTTGTTGAGTGTTGTGTTAGGGCTATATAGTGTCGTTGAGTGCTGTGTTAGGGCTATATAGTGACGTTGAGTGTTGTGTTAGGGCTATATAGTGTCGTTGAGTGCTGTGTTAGGGCTGTATAGTCACGTTGAGTGTTGTGTTAGGGTTATATAGTGATGTTGAGTGCTGTGTTAGGGCTATAAAGTGACGTTGAGTGTTGTGTTAGGGCTATATAGTGTCGTTGGGTGTTGTGTTAGGGCTATATAGTCACGTTGAGTGTTGTGTTAGGGCTATATAGTGACGTATGAGTGTTGTATTAGGGCTATATAGTGTCGTTGAGTGTTGTGTTAGGGCTATATAGTGACGATGAGTGTTGTATTAGGGCTATATAGTGTCGTTGAGTGTTGTGTTAGGGCTATATAGTGACGTTGAGTGTTGTATTAGGGCTATATAGTGTCGTTGAGTGTTGTGTTAGAGCTATATAGTGGCGTTGAGTATTGTGTTAGGGCTATATAGTGACGATGAGTGCTGTGTTAGGGCTATACAGTGTTGTTGAGTGCTGTGTTAGGGCTATATAGTGACGTTGAGTGTTGTATTAGGGCTATATAGTGTTGTTGAGTGCTGTGTTAGGGCTATATAGTGACGTTGAGTGTTGTGTTAGGGCTATATAGTCACGTTGAGTGTTGTGTTAGGGCTATATAGTGACGTTGAGTGTTGTGTTAGGGCTATATAGTGACGTTGAGTGTTGTGTTAGGGCTATATAGTGTCGTTGAGTGCTGTGTTAGGGCTGTATAGTCACGTTGAGTGTTGTGTTAGGGTTATATAGTGATGTTGAGTGCTGTGTTAGGGCTATAAAGTGACGTTGAGTGTTGTGTTAGGGCTATATAGTGTCGTTGGGTGTTGTGTTAGGGCTATATAGTCACGTTGAGTGTTGTGTTAGGGCTATATAGTGACGTTGAGTGTTGTATTAGGGCTATATAGTGTCGTTGAGTGTTGTGTTAGGGCTATATAGTGGCGTTGAGTATTGTGTTAGGGCTATATAGTGACGATGAGTGCTGTGTTAGGGCTATACAGTGTTGTTGAGTGCTGTGTTAGGGCTATATAGTGACGTTGAGTGTTGTATTAGGGCTATATAGTGTTGTTGAGTGCTGTGTTAGGGCTATATAGTGACGTTGAGTGTTGTGTTAGGGCTATATAGTCACGTTGAGTGTTGTGTTAGGGCTATATAGTGACGTTGAGTGTTGTGTTAGGGCTATATAGTGACGTTGAGTGTTGTGTTAGGGCTATATAGTGACGTTGAGTGTTGTGTTAGGGCTATACAGTGACGTATCAGTGTTGTGTTAGGGCTATATAGTGACGTTGAGTGTTGTGTTAGGGCTATATAGTGACGTTGAGTGTTGTGTTAGGGCTATATAGTGACGTTGAGTGCTGTGTTAGGGCTATATAGTGACGTTGAGTGTTTTGTTAGGGCTATATAGTGACGTTGAGTGTTGTGTTAGGGCTATATAGTGTCGCTGAGTGCTGTGTTAGGGCTATATAGTCACGTTGAGTGTTGTGTTAGGGCTATATAGTGACATATGAGTGTTGTGTTAGGGCTATATAGTGACATATGAGTGTTGTGTTAGGGCTATATAGTGACATATGAGTGCTGTGTTAGGGCTATATAGTGACATATGAGTGTTGTGTTAGGGCTACATAGTGACATATGAGTGTTGTGTTAGGGCTATATAGTGTCGCTGACTGCTGTGTTAGGGCTATATAGTGACGTTGAGTGTTCTGTTAGGGCTTTATAGTGACGTATGAGTGCTGTGTTAGGACTATATAGTGTCGCTGAGTGCTGTGTTAGGGCTATATAGTGTCACTGAGTGCTGTGTTAGGGCTATATAGTGACGTATGAGTGTTGTGTTAGGGCTATATAGTGACGTTGAGGTGTTGTGTTAGGGCTATATAGTGTCGTTGAGTGCTGTGTTAGGGCTATATAGTGACGTTGAGTGTTGTGTTAGGGCTATATAGTGACATTGAGTGTTGTGTTAGGGCTATATAGTGACGTTGAGTTCTGTGTTAGGGCTATATAGTGACGTTGAGTGATGTGTTAGGGCTATATAGTGACGTTGAGTTCTGTGTTAGGGCTATATAGTGACGTTGAGGTGTTGTGTTAGGGCTATATAGTGACGTTGAGTGATGTGTTAGGGCTATATAGTGACGTTGAGTTCTGTGTTAGGGCTATATAGTGACGTTGAGTTCTGTGTTAGGGCTATATAGTGACGTTGAGTGATGTGTTAGGGCTATATAGTGACGTTGAGTTCTGTGTTAGGGCTATATAGTGACGTTGAGGTGTTGTGTTAGGGCTATATAGTGACGTTGAGTTCTGTGTTAGGGCTATGTAGTGACGTTGAGTGATGTGTTAGGGCTATATAGTCACGTTGTGTGTTGTGTTAGGGCTATATAGTGACATATGAGTGTTGTGCTAGGGCTATATAGTGACGTATGAGTGTTGTGTTAGGGCTATATAGTGAAGTTGAGTGTTGTGTTAGGGCTATATAGTGTCGTTGAGTGCTGTGTTAGGGCTATATAGTGTCACTGAGTGCTGTGTTAGGGCTATATAGTGACGTTGAGTTCTGTGTTAGGGCTATATAGTGATGTTGAGTGATGTGTTAGGGCTATATAGTCACGTTGTGTGTTGTGTTAGGGCTATATAGTGGCATATGAGTGTTGTGTTAGGGCTATATAGTGACGTATGAGTGTTGTGTTAGGGCTATATAGTGTCGCTGACTGCTGTGTTAGGGCTATATAGTGATGTTGAGTGTTGTGTTAGGGCTATATAGTGACGTTGAGTGTCGTGTTAGGGCTATATAGTAACGTTGAGTGTTGTGTTAGGGCAATATAGTGACGTATGAGGTGTTGTGTTAGGGCTATATAGTCACGTTGAGTGTTGTGTTAGGGATATATAGTGACATATGTGTCTTGTGTTAGGGCTATATAGTGACGTTGAGTGTCGTGTTAGGGCTATATAGTGACGTTGACTGTTGTGTTAGGGCTATATAGTGACGTATGAGGTGCTGTGTTAGGGCTATATAGTGACGTATGAGGTGCTGTGTTAGGGCTATATAGTGACGTTGACTGTTGTGTTAGGGCTATATAGTGCTGTTGAGTGCTGTGTTAGGGCTATATAGTGACGTTAAGTGTTGTGTTAGGGCTATATAGTGACGTATGAGTGCTGTGTTAGGACTATATAGTGTCTTTGAGTGCTGTGTTAGGGCTATATAGTGTCTTTGAGTGTTGTGTTAGGGCTATATAGTGTCGCTGAGTGTTGTGTTAGGGCTATATAGTGACGTATGAGGTGCTGTGTTAGGGCTATATAGTGTCGCTGAGTGCTGTGTTAGGGCTATATAGTGACTTTGAGTGTTGTGTTAGGGCTATATAGTGTCATTGAGGTGTTGTGATAGGGCTATATAGTGTCGTTGAGTGCTGTGTTAGGGCTATATAGTGACGTTGAGTGTTGTGTTAGGGTTATATAGTGATGTTCAGTGCTGTGTTTGGGCTATAAAGTGACGTTGAGTGTTGTGTTAGGGCTATATAGTGACGTTGAGTTCTGTGTTAGGGCTATATAGTGACGTTGAGTGTTGTGTTAGGGGCATATAGTGTCGTTGAATGCTGTGTTAGGGCTATATAGTGTCACTGAGTGCTGTGTTAGGGCTATATAGTGACGTTGAGTGCTGTGTTAGGGCTTTATAGTGACTTTGAGTGTTGTGTTAGGGCTATATAGTGACGTTGAGTGTTGTGTTACGGCTATATAGTAACATATGAGTGTTGTGTTAGGGCTATATAGTGACATATGAGTGTTGTGTTAGGGCTATATAGTGTCGCTGACTGCTGTGTTAGGGCTATATAGTGACGTTGAGTGTTGTGTTAGGGCTATATAGTGACGTTGAGTGTTGTGTTAGGGCTATATAGTGACGTATGAGGTGCTGTGTTAGGGCTATATAGTGACGTTGAGTGTTGTGTTAGGGCTATATAGTCACGTTGAGTGCTGTGTTAGGGCTATATAGTGTCGCTGAGTGCTGTGTTAGGGCTATATAGTCACGTTGAGTGTTGTGTTAGGGCTATATAGTGACATATGAGTTGTGTTAGGGCTATATAGTGACATATGAGTGTTGTGTTAGGGCTATATAGTGACATATGAGTGTTGTGTTAGGGCTATATAGTGACATATGAGTGCTGTGTTAGGGCTATATAGTGACATATGAGTGTTGTGTTAGGGCTATATAGTGACATATGAGTGTTGTGTTAGGGCTATATAGTGTCGCTGATTGCTGTGTTAGGGCTATATAGTGACGTTGAGTGTTCTGTTAGGGCTTTATAGTGACGTATGAGTGCTGTGTTAGGACTATATAGTGTCTTTGAGTGCTGTGTTAGGGCTATATAGTGACGTTGAGTATTGTGTTAGGGCTATATAGTGTCGTTGAGTGCTGTGTTAGGGCTATATAGTGACGTTGAGTGTTGTGTTAGGGCTATAAAGTGACGGTGAGTGTTGTGTTAGGGCTATATAGTGACGTTGAGTGTTGTGTTAGGGCTATAAAGTGACGGTGAGTGTTGTGTTAGGGCTATATAGTGACGTTGAGTGTTGTGTTAGGGCTATATAGTGACGTTGAGTGTTGTGTTAGGGATATATAGTGACGTTGAGTATTGTGTTAGGGCTATATAGTCACATTGAGTGTTGTGTTAGGGCTATATAGTGACGTTGGATGTTGTGTTAGGGCTATAAAGTGACGGTGAGTGTTGTGTTAGGGCTATAAAGTGACGGTGAGTGTTGTCTTAGGGCTATATAGTGACGTTGAGTGTTGTGTTAGGGCTATAAAGTGACGGTGAGTGTTGTGTTAGGGCTATATAGTGACGTTGAGTGTTGTGTTAGGGCTATATAGTGACGTTGAGTGTTGTGTTAGGGCTATATAGTGACGATGAGTGCTGTGTTAGGGCTATATAGTGACGTTGAGTGTTGTGTTAGGGCTATATAGTGGCGTTGAGTATTGTGTTAGGGCTATATAGTGACGTTGAGTGCTGTGTTAGGGCTATATAGTGACGTTGGGTGTTGTGTTAGGGTTATATAGTGATGTTGAGTGTTGTGTTAGGGCTGTATAGTGTCGTTGAGTGTTGTGTTAGGGCTATATAGTGACGTTGAGTGTTGTGTTAGGGCTATATAGTCACGTTGAGTGTTGTGTTAGGGCTGTATAGTGACGTATGAGTGTTGTGTTAGGGCAGTATAGTGACGTTGAGTGTTGTGTATAGTGACTTATCAGTGTTGTGTTAGGGCTATATAGTGACGTTGAGTGCTGTGTTAGGGCTATATAGTGACGTTGGGTGTTGTGTTAGGGTTATATAGTGAAGTTGAGTGTTGTGTTAGGGCTATATAGTGTCGTTGAGTGCTGTGTTAGGGCTATATAGTGACGTTGAGTGTTGTGTTAGGGCTATATAGTGACGTTGAGTGTTGTGTTAGGGCTGTATAGTGACGTTGAGTGTTGTGTATAGTGACGTATCAGTGTTGTGTTAGGGCTATATAGTGTTGTTGAGTGTTGTGTTAGGGCTATATAGTGTCGTTGAGTGCTGTGTTAGGGCTATATAGTGACGTTGAGTGTTGTGTTAGGGCTATATAGTGTCGTTGAGTGCTGTGTTAGGGCTGTATAGTCACGTTGAGTGTTGTGTTAGGGTTATATAGTGATGTTGAGTGCTGTGTTAGGGCTATAAAGTGACGTTGAGTGTTGTGTTAGGGCTATATAGTGTCGTTGGGTGTTGTGTTAGGGCTATATAGTCACGTTGAGTGTTGTGTTAGGGCTATATAGTGACGTTGAGTGTTGTATTAGGGCTATATAGTGTCGTTGAGTGTTGTGTTAGGGCTATATAGTGGCGTTCAGTATTGTGTTAGGGCTATAGAGTGACGTTGAGTGTTGTGTTAGGGCTATATAGTCACGTTGAGTGCTGTGTTAGGGCTATACAGTGTTGTTGAGTGCTGTGTTAGGGCTATATAGTGTCGTTGAGTGTTGTGTTAGGGCTATATAGTGGCGTTGAGTATTGTGTTAGGGCTATATAGTGACGATGAGTGCTGTGTTAGGGCTATACAGTGACGTTGAGTGTTGTGTTAGGGCTATATAGTCACGTTGAGTGCTGTGTTAGGGCTATACAGTGTTGTTGAGTGCTGTGTTAGGGCTATATAGTGACGTTGAGTGTTGTGTTAGGGCTATATAGTGTTGTTGAGTGCTGTGTTAGGGCTATATAGTGACGTTGAGTGTTGTGTTAGGGCTATATAGTCACGTTGAGTGTTGTGTTAGGGCTATATAGTGACGTTGAGTGTTGTGTTAGGGCTATATAGTGACGTTGAGTGTTGTGTTAGGGCTATATAGTGACGTTGAGTGTTGTGTTAGGGCTATACAGTGACGTATCAGTGTTGTGTTAGGGCTATATAGTGACGTTGAGTGTTGTGTTAGGGCTATATAGTGACGTTGAGTGTTGTGTTAGGGCTATATAGTGACGTTGAGTGCTGTGTTAGGGCTATATAGTGACGTTGAGTGTTTTGTTAGGGCTATATAGTGACGTTGAGTGTTGTGTTAGGGCTATATAGTGTCGCTGAGTGCTGTGTTAGGGCTATATAGTCACGTTGAGTGTTGTGTTAGGGCTATATAGTGACATATGAGTGTTGTGTTAGGGCTATATAGTGACATATGAGTGTTGTGTTAGGGCTATATAGTGACATATGAGTGTTGTGTTAGGGCTATATAGTGACATATGAGTGCTGTGTTAGGGCTATATAGTGACATATGAGTGTTGTGTTAGGGCTATATAGTGACATATGAGTGTTGTGTTAGGGCTATATAGTGTCGCTGAGTGCTGTGTTAGGGCTATATAGTGACTTTGAGTGTTGTGTTAGGGCTATATAGTGATGTTCAGTGCTGTGTTTGGGCTATAAAGTGACGTTGAGTGTTGTGTTAGGGCTATATAGTGACGTTGAGTGTTGTGTTAGGGTTATATAGTGATGTTCAGTGCTGTGTTTGGGCTATAAAGTGACGTTGAGTGTTGTGTTAGGGCTATATAGTGACGTTGAGTTCTGTGTTAGGGCTATATAGTGACGTTGAGTGATGTGTTAGGGGCATATAGTGTCGTTGAATGCTGTGTTAGGGCTATATAGTGTCACTGAGTGCTGTGTTAGGGCTATATAGTGACGTTGAGTGTTGTGTTAGGGTTATATAGTGATGTTCAGTGCTGTGTTTGGGCTATAAAGTGACGTTGAGTGTTGTGTTAGGGCTATATAGTGACGTTGAGTTCTGTGTTAGGGCTATATAGTGACGTTGAGTGTTGTGTTAGGGGCATATAGTGTCGTTGAATGCTGTGTTAGGGCTATATAGTGTCACTGAGTGCTGTGTTAGGGCTATATAGTGATGTTGAGTTCTGTGTTAGGGCTATATAGTGACGTTGAGTGCTGTGTTAGGGCTATATAGTGACTTTGAGTGTTGTGTTAGGGCTATATAGTGACGTTGAGTGTTGTGTTAGGGCTATATAGTGACGTATGAGTGTTGTGTTAGGGCTATATAGTGTCGCTGAGTGCTGTGTTAGGGCTATATAGTCACGTTGAGTGTTGTGTTACGGCTATATAGTAACATATGAGTGTTGTGTTAGGGCTATATAGTGACATATGAGTGTTGTGTTAGGGCTATATAGTGTCGCTGACTGCTGTGTTAGGGCTATATAGTGACGTTGAGTGTTGTGTTAGGGCTATATAGTGACGTATGAGGTGCTGTGTTAGGGCTATATTGTGACGTTGAGTGTTGTGTTAGGGCTATATAGTCACGTTGAGTGCTGTGTTAGGGCTATATAGTGACGTTGAGTGTTGTGTTAGGGCTATATAGTGTCGCTGAGTGCTGTGTTATGGCTATATAGTCACGTTGAGTGTTGTGTTAGGGCTATATAGTGACATATGAGTGTTGGGTTAGGGCTATATAGTGACATATGAGTGTTGTGTTAGGGCTATATAGTGACATATGAGTGTTGTGTTAGGGCTATATAGTGACATATGAGTGCTGTGTTAGGGCTATATAGTGACATATGAGTGTTGTGTTAGGGCTATATAGTGACATATGAGTGTTGTGTTAGGGCTATATAGT
Organism: Phyllobates terribilis; assembly: GCF_046119375.1. Classification (NCBI taxonomy): domain Eukaryota; kingdom Metazoa; phylum Chordata; class Amphibia; order Anura; family Dendrobatidae; genus Phyllobates; species Phyllobates terribilis. Next base: position 145,515,203 of record NW_027362770.1, read on the forward strand.
GTCGCTGACTGCTGTGTTAGGGCTATATAGTGACGTTGAGTGTTCTGTTAGGGCTTTATAGTGACGTATGAGTGCTGTGTTAGGACTATATAGTGTCTTTGAGTGTTGTGTTAGGGCTATATAGTGTCGCTGAGTGTTGTGTTAGGGCTATATAGTGATGTATGAGTGTTGTGTTAGGGCTATATAGTGTCACTGAGTGCTGTGTTAGGGCTATATAGTGACGTTGAGGTGTTGTGTTAGGGCTATATAGTGTCGTTGAGTGCTGTGTTAGGGCTATATAGTGACGTTGAGTGTTGTGTTAGGGCTATATAGTGACATTGAGTGTTGTGTTAGGGCTATATAGTGACGTTGAGTTCTGTGTTAGGGCTATATAGTGACGTTGAGTGATGTGTTAGGGCTATATAGTGACGTTGAGTTCTGTGTTAGGGCTATATAGTGACGTTGAGTGCTGTGTTAGGGCTATATAGTGACGTTGAGTGATGTGTTAGGGCTATATAGTGACGTTGAGTTCTGTGTTAGGGCTATATAGTGACGTTGAGGTGTTGTGTTAGGGCTATATAGTGACGTTGAGTTCTGTGTTAGGGCTATATAGTGACGTTGAGTGATGTGTTAGGGCTATATAGTCACGTTGTGTGTTGTGTTAGGGCTATATAGTGACATATGAGTGTTGTGCTAGGGCTATATAGTGACGTATGAGTGTTGTGTTAGGGCTATATAGTAGTGTTGAGTGATGTGCTAGGGCTATATAGTGAAGTTGAGTGTTGTGTTAGGGCTATATAGTGTCGTTGAGTGCTGTGTTAGGGCTATATAGTGTCACTGAGTGCTGTGTTAGGGCTATATAGTGACGTTGAGTGTTGTGTTAGGGCTATATAGTGACGTTGAGTTCTGTGTTAGGGCTATATAGTCACGTTGTGTGTTGTGTTAGGGCTATATAGTGACATATGAGTGTTGTGTTAGGGCTATATAGTGACGTATGAGTGTTGTGTTAGGGCTATATAGTGTCGCTGACTGCTGTGTTAGGGCTATATAGTGATGTTGAGTGTTGTGTTAGGGCTATATAGTGACGTTGAGTGTCGTGTTAGGGCTATATAGTAACGTTGAGTGTTGTGTTAGGGCTATATAGTGACGTATGAGTGTTGTGTTAGGGATATATAGTGACGTATGAGTTGTTGTGTTAGGGCTATATAGTCACGTTGAGTGTTGTGTTAGGGATATATAGTGACATATGAGACTTGTGTTAGGGCTATATAGTGACATTGACTGTTGTGTTAGGGCTATATAGTGACGTATGAGGTGCTGTGTTAGGGCTATATAGTGACGTATGAGGTGCTGTGTTAGGGTTATATAGTGACGTTGACTGTTGTGTTAGGGCTATATAGTGCTGTTGAGTGCTGTGTTAGGGCTATATAGTGACGTTAAGTGTTGTGTTAGGGCTATATAGTGACGTATGAGTGCTGTGTTAGGACTATATAGTGTCTTTGAGTGCTGTGTTAGGGCTATATAGTGTCTTTGAGTGTTGTGTTAGGGCTATATAGTGTCGCTGAGTGTTGTGTTAGGGCTATATAGTGACGTATGAGGTGCTGTGTTAGGGCTATATAGTGTCGCTGAGTGCTGTGTTCGTGCTATATAGTGTCACTGAGTGCTGTGTTAGGGCTATATAGTGACTTTGAGTGTTGTGTTATTGCTATATAGTGTCATTGAGGTGTTGTGATAGGGCTATATAGTGTCGTTGAGTGCTGTGTTAGGGCTATATAGTGACGTTGAGTGTTGTGTTAGGGCTATATAGTGTCGTTGAGTGTTGTGTTAGGGCTATATAGTGGTGTTGAGTGTTGTGCTAGGACTATATAGTGACGTTGAGTGTTGTGTTAGGGCTATATAGTGACGTATGAGTGCTGTGTTAGGGCTATATAGTGACGATGAGTTCTGTGTTAGGGCTAAATAGTGACGTTGAGTGTTGTGTTAGGGCTATATAGTGTCGTTGAGTGCTGTGTTAGGGCTATATAGTGTCACTGAGTGCTGTGTTAGGGCTATATAGTGACGTTGAGTGTTGTGTTAGGGCTATATAGTGACGTATGAGTGTTGTGTTAGGGATATATAGTGACGTATGAGGTGTTGTGTTAGGGCTATATAGTCACGTTGAGTATTGTGTTAGGGCTATATAGTGATGTTGCGTGTTGTGTTAGGGCTATATAGTGATGTTCAGTGTTGTGTTGGGGCTATATAGTGTCGTTGAGTGCTGTGTTAGGGCTATATAGTGACGTTGAGTGTTGTGTTAGGGCTATATAGTGACATTGAGTGCTGTGTTAGGGCTATATAGTGACGTATGAGTGTTGTGTTAGGGCTATATAGTGACGTATGAGTGTTGTGTTAGGGCTATACAGTGACGTTGAGTGTTGTTTAAGGGCTATATAGTGACGTATGATTGTTGTGTTAGGGCTATATAGTGACGTATGATTGTTGTGTTAGGGCTATATAGTGACATTGAGTGTTGTGCTAGGGCTATACAGTATAGTGACGTTTTTTGTTGTGTTAGGGCTATACAGTGACTTTGAGTGTTGTGTTAGGGCTATATAGTGACGTTAAGTGCTGTGGTAGAGCTATATTGTGTCGTTGAGTGCTGTGTTAGGGCTATATAGTGACGTTGCGTGTTGTGTTAGGGCTATATAGTGACGTTGCGTGTTGTGTTAGGGATATACAGTGACTTATGAGTATTGTGTTAGGGCTATATAGTGTTGTTGAGTGTTGTGTTAGGGCTATATAGTGACGTATGAGTGTTGTGTTAGGGCTATATAGTGTTGTTGAGTGTTGTGTTAGGGCTATATAGTGACATAAGAGTGTTGTGTTAGGGCTATATAGTGACGTATGATTGTTGTGTTAGGGCTTTATAGTGACGTATGAGTGTTGTGTTAGGGCTTTATCGTGTCTTTGAGTGCTGTGTTAGGGCTATATAGTGACGATGAGTGTTGTGTTAGGGCTATATAGTGTCGTTGAGTGTTGTGTTAGAGCTATATAGTGACATGAGTGTTGTGTTAGGGCTATATAGTGACGTATGATTGTTGTGTTAGGGCTTTATAGTGACGTATGAGTGTTGTGTTAGGGCAATATAGTGACGTATGAGTGTTGTGTTAGGGCTATATAGTGATGCTGAGTGTTGTGTTAGGGCTATATAGTTACGTATGAGTGTTGTGTTAGGACTATATAGTGACGTATGACGTGTTGTGTTAGGGCTATATAGTGTCATTGAGTGTTGTGTTAGGGCTATATAGTGGTGTTGAGTGTTGTGCTAGGGCTATAAAGTGACGTTGAGTGTTGTGTTAGGGCTATATAGTGACGTTGAGTTCTGTGTTAGGGCTATATAGTGACGTTGAGTGTTGTGTTAGGGGCATATAGTGTCGTTGAATGCTGTGTTAGGGCTATATAGTGTCACTGAGTGCTGTGTTAGGGCTATATAGTGACGTTGAGTTCTATGTTAGGGCTATATAGTGACGTGGAGTGCTGTGTTAGGGCTATATAGTGACGTTGAGTGTTGTGTTAGGGCTATATAGTAACGTTGAGTTTTGTGTTAGGGCTATATAGTGACGTATGAGTGTTGTGTTAGGGCTATATAGTGTCGCTGAGTGCTGTGTTAGGGCTATATAGTCACGTTGAGTGTTGTGTTACGGCTATATAGTGACATATGAGTGTTGTGTTAGGGCTATATAGTGACATATGAGTGTTGTGTTAGGGCTATATAGTGTCGCTGACTGCTGTGTTAGGGATATATAGTGACGTTGAGTGTTGTGTTAGGGCTATATAGTGACGTTGAGTGTCGTGTTAGGGCTATATAGTGACGTTGAGTGTTGTGTTAGGGCTATATAGTGACGGATGAGATGCTGTGTTAGGGCTATATAGTGCTGTTGAGTGCTGTGTTAGGGCTTTATAGTGACGTATGAGTGTTGTGTTAGGGCTATATAGTGTCACTGAGTGCTGTGTTAGGGCTATATAGTGACGTTGAGTGTTCTGTTAGGGCTTTATAGTGACGTATGAGTGCTGTGTTAGGACTATATAGTGTCTTTGAGTGTTGTGTTAGGGCTATATAGTGTCGCTGAGTGTTGTGTTAGGGCTATATAGTGACGTATGAGTGTTGTGTTAGGGCTATATAGTGTCACTGAGTGCTGTGTTAGGGCTATATAGTGACGTTGAGGTGTTGTGTTAGGGCTATATAGTGTCGTTTAGTGCTGTGTTAGGGCTATATAGTGACGTTGAGTTCTGTGTTAGGGCTATATAGTGACGTTGAGTGATGTGTTAGGGCTATATAGTGACGTTGAGTTCTGTGTTAGGGCTATATAGTGACGTTGAGTGATGTGTTAGGGCTATATAGTGACGTTGAGTTCTGTGTTAGGGCTATATAGTGACGTTGAGTTCTGTGTTAGGGCTATATATTGTCACTGAGTGCTGTGTTAGGGCTATATAGTGACGTTGAGTTCTGTGTTAGGGCTATATAGTGACGTTGAGTGATGTGTTAGGGCTATATAGTCACGTTGTGTGTTGTGTTAGGGCTATATAGTGACATATGAGTGTTGTGTTAGGGCTATATAGTGACGTATGAGTGTTGTGTTAGGGCTATATAGTGTAGCTGACTGCTGTGTTAGGGCTATATAGTGACATTGAGTGTTGTGTTAGGGCTATATAGTGACGTTGAGTGTCGTGTTAGGGCTATATAGTGACGTTGAGTGTTATATTAGGGCTATATAGTGACGTATGAGTGCTGTGTTAGGGCTATATAGTAACGTTGAGTGTTGTATTAGGGCTATATAGTGACGTATGAGTGTTGTGTTAGGGATATATAGTGACGTATGAGGTGTTGTGTTAGGGCTATATAGTCACGTTGAGTGTTGTGTTAGGGATATATAGTGACGTATGAGGTGTTGTGTTAGGGCTATATAGTCACGTTGAGTGTTGTATTAGGGCTATATAGTGACGTATGAGTGCTGTGTTAGGGCTATATAGTGACGTTGAGTGTCGTGTTAGGGCTATATAGTGACGTTGACTGTTGTGTTAGGGCTATATAGTGACGTATGAGGTGCTGTGTTAGGGCTATATACTGACGTATGAGGTGCTGTGTTAGGGCTATATAGTGCTGTTGAGTGCTGTGTTAGGGCTATATAGTGACGTTGAGTGTTGTGTTAGGGCTATATAGTGACGTATGAGTGCTGTGTTAGGACTATATAGTGTCTTTGAGTGCTGTGTTAGGGCTATATAGTGTCTTTGAGTGTTGTGTTAGGGCTATATAGTGTCGCTGAGTGTTGTGTTAGGGCTATATAGTGACGTATGAGTGCTGTGTTAGGGCTATATAGTGACTTTGAGTGTTGTGTTAGGGCTATATAGTGTCATTGAGTTGTTGTGATAGGGCTATATAGTGTCGTTGAGTGCTGTGTTAGGGCTATAGAGTGACGTTGACTGTTGTGTTAGGGCTATATAGTGTCGTTGAGTGTTGTGTTAGGGCTATATAGTGGTGTTGAGTGTTGTGCTAGGGCTATATAGTGACGTTGAGTGTTGTGTTAGGGCTATATAGTGACGTATGAGTGCTGTGTTAGGGCTATATAGTGACATTGAGTTCTGTGTTAGGGCTATATAGTGACGTTGAGTGTTGTGTTAGGGCTATATAGTGTCGTTGAGTGCTGTGTTCGGGCTATATAGTGTCACTGAGTGCTGTGTTAGGGCTATATAGTGACGTTGAGTTCTGTGTTAGGGCTATATAGTGACGTTGAGTTCTGTGTTATGGCTATATAGTGACGTTGAGTGATGTGTTAGGGCTATATAGTGACGTTGAGTTCTGTGTTAGGGCTATATAGTGACGTTGAGTTCTGTGTTATGGCTATATAGTGACGTTGAGTGATGTGTTAGGGCTATATAGTGACGTTGAGTTCTGTGTTAGGGCTATATAGTGACTTTGAGTTCTGTGTTAGGGCTATATAGTGACGTTGAGGTGTTGTGTTAGGGCTATATAGTGACGTTGAGTTCTGTGTTAGGGCTATATAGTGACGTTGAGTGATGTGTTAGGGCTATATAGTCACGTTGTGTGTTGTGTTAGGGCTATATAGTGACATATGAGTGTTGTGCTAGGGCTATATAGTGACGTATGAGTGTTGTGTTAGGGCTATATAGTGACGTTGAGTGTTGTGTTAGGGCTATATAGTGTCGTTGAGTGCTGTGTTAGGGCTATATAGTGTCACTGAGTGCTGTGTTAGGGCTATATAGTGACGTTGAGTTCTGTGTTAGGGCTATATAGTGACGTTGATTGATGTGTTAGGGCTATATAGTCACGTTGTGTGTTGTGTTAGGGCTATATAGTGACATATGAGTGTTGTGTTAGGGCTATATAGTGACGTATGAGTGTTGTGTTAGGGCTATATAGTGTCGCTGACTGCTGTGTTAGGGCTATATAGTGACATTGAGTGTTGTCTTAGGTCTATATAGTGACGTTGAGTGTCGTGTTAGGGCTATATAGTGACGTTGAGTGTTATATTACTGCTATATAGTGACGTATGAGTGCTGTGTTAGGGCTATATAGTGACATTGAGTGTTGTGTTAGGGCTATATAGTAACGTTGAGTGTTGTATTAGGGCTATATAGTGACGTATGAGTGTTGTGTTAGGGATATATAGTGACGTATGAGGTGTTGTGTTAGGGCTATATAGTCACGTTGAGTGTTGTGTTAGGGATATATAGTGACGTATGAGGTGTTGTGTTAGGGCTATATAGTCACGTTGAGTGTTGTATTAGGGCTATATAGTGACGTATGAGTGCTGTGTTAGGGCTATATAGTGACGTTGAGTGTCGTGTTAGGGCTATATAGTGACGTTGACTGTTGTGTTAGGGCTATATAGTGACGTATGAGGTGCTGTGTTAGGGCTATATAGTGACGTATGAGGTGCTGTGTTAGGGCTATATAGTGACGTTGAGTGTTGTGTTAGGGCTATATAGTGACGTATGAGTGCTGTGTTAGGACTATATAGTGTCTTTGAGTGCTGTGTTAGGGCTATATAGTGTCTTTGAGTGTTGTGTTAGGGCTATATAGTGTCGCTGAGTGTTGTGTTAGGGCTATATAGTGACGTATGAGGTGCTGTGTTAGGGCTATATAGTGTCGCTGAGTGCTGTGTTCGTGCTGTATAGTGTCACTGAGTGCTGTGTTAGGGCTATATAGTGACTTTGAGTGTTGTGTTAGGGCTATATAGTGTCATTGAGTTGTAGTGATAGGGCTATATAGTGTCGTTGAGTGCTGTGTTAGGGCTATAGAGTGACGTTGAGTGTTGTGTTAGGGCTATATAGTGTCGTTGAGTGTTGTGTTAGGGCTATATAGTGGTGTTGAGTGTTGTGCTAGGGCTATATAGTGACGTTGAGTGTTGTGTTAGGGCTATATAGTGACGTATGAGTGCTGTGTTAGGGCTATATAGTGACATTGAGTTCTGTGTTAGGGCTATATAGTGACGTTGAGTGTTGTGTTAGGGCTATATAGTGTCGTTGAGTGCTGTGTTCGGGCTATATAGTGTCACTGCGTGCTGTGTTAGGGCTATATAGTGACGTTGAGTTCTGTGTTAGGGCTATATAGTGACGTTGAGTGATGTGTTAGGGCTATATAGTGACATATGAGTGTTGTGTTAGGGCTATATAGTGACATATGAGTGTTGTGTTAGGGCTATATAGTGTCGCTGACTGCTGTGTTAGGGCTATATAGTGACGTTGAGTGTTGTGTTAGGGCTATATAGTGACGTTGAGTGTCGGGTTAGGTCTATATAGTGACGTATGTGTGTTGTGTTAGGGATATATAGTGACATATGAGGTGTTGTGTTAGGGCTATATAGTCACGTTGAGTGTTGTGTTAGGGCTATATAGTGACATATGAGTGTTGTGTTAGGGCTATATAGTGACGTATGAGTGTTGTGTTAGGGCTATATAGTGACGTTGAGTGTTGTGTTAGGGCTATATAGTGACGTATGAGTGTTGTGTTAGGGATATATAGTGACGTTGAGTGTTGTGTTAGGGCTATATAGTGACATATGAGTGTTGTGTTAGGGCTATATAGTGACATATGAGTGTTGTGTTAGGGATATATAGTGACGTTGAGTGTTGTGTTAGGGCTATATAGTGACGTATGAGTGTTGTGTTAGGGCTATATAGTCACTTTGAGTGTTGTGTTAGGGCTATATAGTGACATATGAGTGTTGTGTTAGGGCTATATAGTGACGTATGAGTGTTGTGTTAGGGCTATATAGTGAAGTTGAGTGTTGTATTAGGGCTATATAGTGACGTATGAGTGTTGTGTTAGGGCTATATAGTGACGTTGAGTGTTGTGTTAGGGCTATATAGTAACGTTGAGTGTTGTGTTAGGGCTATATAGTGACGTATGAGTGTTGAGTTAGGGATATATACTCACGTTGAGTGTTGTGTTAGGGCTATATAGTGACATATGAGTGTTGTGTTAGGGCTATATAGTGACGTATGAGTGTTGTGTTAGGGCTATATAGTGTCGCTGAGTGCTGTGTTAGGGCTATAAAGTCACGTTGAGTGTTGTGTTAGGGCTATATAGTGACATATGAGTGTTGTGTTAGGGCTATATAGTGACGTATGAGTGTTGTGTTAGGGCTATATAGTGTCGCTGACTGCTGTGTTAGGGCTATATAGTGACGTTGAGTGTTGTGTTAGGGCTATATAGTGACGTTGAGTGTCGTGTTAGGGCTATATAGTGACGTTGAGTGTTGTGTTAGGGCTCTATAGTAACGTTGAGTGTTGTGTTAGGGCTATATAGTGACGTATGAGTGTTGTGTTAGGGATATATAGTGACATATGTGTGTTGTGTTAGGGCTATATAGTGTTGTTGAGAGTTGTGTTAGGGCTATATAGTGACGTTGAGTGTTGTTTTAGGGCTATATAGTGACGTTGCGTGTTGTGTTAGGGCTATATAGTGACTTTGAGTGTAGTGTTAGGGCTATATAGTGACGTTGAGTGTTGTGTTAGGGCTATATAGTGACTTTGAGTGTTGTTTTAGGGCTATATAGTGACGTATGATTGTTGTGTTAGGGCTATATAGTATAGTGACGTTGCGTGTTGTGTTAGGGCTATATAGTGACGTTGCGTGTTGTGTTAGGGCTATACAGTGACTTATGAGTATTGTGTTAGGGCTATATAGTGTTGTTGAGTGTTGTGTTAGGGCTATATAGTGACGTATGAGCGTTGTGTTAGGGCTATATAGTGTCGTTGAGTGTTGTGTTAGGGCTATATAGTGACATATGAGTGTTGTGTTAGGGCTATACAGTATAGTGACGTTGCGTGTTGTGTTAGGGCTATATAGTGACGTTGCGTGTTGTGTTAGGGCTATACAGTGACTTATGAGTATTGTGTTAGGGCTATATAGTGTTGTTGAGTGTTGTGTTAGGGCTATATAGTGACGTATGAGCGTTGTGTAAGGGCTATATAGTGTCGTTGAGTGTTGTGTTAGGGCTATATAGTGACATATGAGTGTTGTGTTAGGGCTATACAGTGACGTTGAGTGCTGTATTAGGGCTATATAGTGACGTATGAATGTTGTGTTAGGGCTATATAGTGTCGTTGAGTGTTGTGTTAGGGCTATATAGTGACGTTGAGTGTTGTGTTAGGGCTATATAGTGACGTATGAGTGTTGTGTTAGGGCTATATAGTGTCGTTGAGTGTTGTGTTAGGGCTATATAGTGACGTTGAGTGTTGTGTTAGGGCTTTATCGTGTCTTTGAGTGCTGTGTTAGGGCTATATAGTGACATTGAGTGCTGTGTTAGGGCTATATAGTGACATTGAGTGCTGTGTTAGGGCTATATAGTGACGTTGAGTGTTGTGTTAGAGCTATATAGTGACATATGAGTGTTGTGTTAGGGCTATACAGTGACGTTGAGTATTGTGTTAGGGCTTTATAGTGACGTATGAGTGTTGTGTTAGGGCAATATAGTGACGTATGAGTGTTGTGTTAGGGCTATATAGTGATGTTGAGTGTTGTGTTAGGGCTATATATTGTCGTTGAGTGCTGTATTAGGGCTATCTAGCGACGTTCAATGTTGTGTTAGGGCTATATATTGACATATGAGGTGTTGTGTTATGGCAATATAGTGATGTATGAGTGTTGTGTTAGGGCTATATAGTGTTGTTGAGTGTTGTGTTAGGGCTATATAGTGACGTATGAGTGTTGTGTTAGGGCTATACACTGATGTTGAGTGTTGTGTTAGGGATATATAACGACGTATGAGTGTTGTGTTAGGGCTATATAGTGGCGTTGCGTGTTGTGGTAGGGCTATATAGTGACGTATCAGGGTTGTGGTAGGGCTATATAGTGACGTATCAGGGTTGTGTTAGGGCTATATAGTGACGTATCAGTGTTGTGTTAGGGCTATATATTGACGTATGAGTGTTGTGTTAGGGCTATACAGTGACTTTAAGTGTTGTGTTAGGGCTATATAGTGACGTATGAGGTGTTGTGTTAGGGCTATATAGTGGCGTTGCGTGTTGTGTTAGGGCTATATAGTGACGTATGAGGTGTTGTGTTAGGGCTATATAGTGTCATTGAGTGTTGTGTTAGGGCTATATAGTGGTGTTGAGTGTTGTGCTAGGGCTATATAGTGACGTTGAGTGTTGTGTTAGGGCTATATAGTGACGTATGAGTGCTGTGTTAGGGCTATATAGTGACGTTGAGTGCTGTGTTAGGGCTATATAGTGACGTTGAGTTCTGTGTTAGGGCTATATAGTGACGTTGAGTGTTGTGTTAGGGGTATATAGTGTCGTTGAGTGCTTTGTTAGGGCTATATAGTGTCACTGAGTGCTGTGTTAGGGCTATATAGTGACGTTGAGTTCTGTGTTAGGGCTATATAGTGACGTTGAGTGCTGTGTTATGGCTATATAGTGACGTTGAGTGTTGTGATAGGGCTATATAGTGACGTTGAGTGTTGTGTTAGGGCTATATAGTGATGTATGAGTGTTGTGTTAGGGCTATATAGTGTCGCTGAGTGCTGTGTTAGGGCTATATAGTCACGTTGAGTGTTGTGTTAGGGCTATATAGTGACATATGAGTATTGTGTTAGGGCTATATAGTGACATATGAGTGTTGTGTTAGGGCTATATAGTGATGTTGAGTGCTGTGTTAGGGCTATATAGTGACGTTGAGTTCTATGTTAGGGCTATATAGTGACTTTGAGTGTTGTGTTAGGGCTATATAGTGTCGTTGAGTGCTGTGTTAGGGCAATATAGTGTCACTGAGTGTTGTGTTAGGGCTATATAGTGACGTTGAGTTCTGTGTTAGGGCTATATAGTGACGTTGAGTGATGTGTTAGGGCTATATAGTCACGTTGTGTGTTGTGTTAGGGCTATATAGTGACATATGAGTGTTGTGTTAGGGCTATATAGTGACGTATGAGTGTTGTGTTAGGGCTATATAGTGTCGCTGACTGCTGTGTTAGGGCTATATAGTGACGTTGAGTGTTGTGTTAGGGCTATATAGTGACGTTGAGTGTCGTGTTAGGGCTATATAGTAACGTTGAGTGTTGTGTTAGGGCTATATAGTGACGTATGAGTGTTGTGTTAGGGATATATAGTGACGTATGAGGTGTTGTGTTAGGGCTATATAGTCACGTTGAGTGTTGTGTTAGGGATATATAGTGACATATGTGTCTTGTGTTAGGGCTATATAGTGACGTTGAGTGTCGTGTTAGGGCTATATAGTGACGTTGAGTGTTGTGTTAGGGCTATATAGTGACGTATGAGGTGCTGGGTTAGGGCTATATAGTGACGTATGAGGTGGTGTGTTAGGGCTATATAGTGCTGTTGAGTGCTGTGTTAGGGCTATATAGTGTCTTTGAGTGTTGTGTTGGGGCTATATAGTGTCGCTGAGTGTTGTGTTAGGGCTATATAGTGACGTTGAGGTGTTGTGTTAGGGCTATATAGTGTCGTTGAGTGCTGTGTTAGGGCTATATAGTGTCACTGAGTGCTGTGTTAGGGCTATATAGTGACGTTGAGTTCTGTGTTAGGGCTATATAGTGACGTTGAGTGATGTGTTAGGGCTATATAGTGACGTTGAGTTCTGTGTTAGGGCTATATAGTGACGTTGAGTGATGTGTTAGGGCTATATAGTGACGTTGAGTTCTGTGTTAGGGCTATATAGTGACGTTGAGTTCTGTGTTAGGGCTATATAGTGACGTTGAGTGATGTGTTAGGGCTATATAGTGACGTTGAGTTCTGTGTTAGGGCTATATAGTGTCGTTGAGTGCTGTGTTAGGGCTATATAGTGATGTTGAGTTCTGTGTTAGGGCTATATAGTGACGTTGAGGTGTTGTGTTAGGGCTATATAGTGACGTTGAGTTCTGTGTTAGGGCTATATAGTGACGTTGAGTGATGTGTTAGGGCTATATAGTGACATATGAGTGTTGTGCTAGGGCTATATAGTGACGTATGAGTGTTGTGTTAGGGCTATATAGTGACGTTGAGTGTTGTGTTAGGGCTATATAGTGTCGTTGAGTGCTGTGTTAGGGCTATATAGTGTCACTGAGTGCTGTGTTAGGGCTATATAGTGACGTTGAGTGTTGTGTTAGGGCTATATAGTGACGTTGAGTTCTGTGTTAGGGCTATATAGTGACGTTGAGTGATGTGTTAGGGCTATATAGTCACGTTGTGTGTTGTGTTAGGGCTATATAGTGACATATGAGTGTTGTGTTAGGGCTATATAGTGACGTATGAGTGTTGTGTTAGGGCTATCTAGTGTCGCTGACTGCTGTGTTAGGGCTATATAGTGACATTGAGTGTTGTGTTAGGGCTATATAGTGACGTTGAGTGTCGTGTTAGGGCTATATAGTGACGTTGAGTGTTGTATTAGGGCTATATAGTGACGTATGAGTGCTGTGTTAGGGCTATATAGTAACGTTGAGTGTTGTGTTAGGGATATATAGTGACGTATGAGGTGTTGTGTTAGGGCTATATAGTCACGTTGAGTGTTGTGTTAGGGATATATAGTGACGTATGAGGTGTTGTGTTAGGGCTATATAGTCACGTTGAGTGTTGTATTAGGGCTATATAGTGACGTATGAGTCCTGTGTTAGGGCTATATAGTGACGTTGAGTGTCGTGTTAGGGCTATATAGTGACGTTGACTGTTGTGTTAGGGCTATATAGTGACGTATGAGGTGCTGTGTTAGGGCTTTATAGTGACGTATGAGGTGCTGTGTTAGGGCTATATAGTGCTGTTGAGTGCTGTGTTAGGGCTATATAGTGACGTTGAGTGTTGTGTTAGGGCTATATAGTGACGTATGAGTGCTGTGTTAGGACTATATAGTGTCTTTGAGTGCTGTGTTAGGGCTATATAGTGTCTTTGAGTGTTGTGTTAGGGCTATATAGTGTCGCTGAGTGTTGTGTTAGGGCTATATAGTGACGTATGAGGTGCTGTGTTAGGGCTATATAGTGACGTTGAGTGCTGTGTTAGGGCTATATAGTGACTTTGAGTGTTGTGTTAGGGCTATATAGTGTCATTGAGGTGTTGTGATAGGGCTATATAGTGTCGTTGAGTGCTGTGTTAGGGCTATAGAGTGACGTTGAGTGTTGTGTTAGGGCTATATAGTGTCGTTGAGTGTTGTGTTAGGGCTATATAGTGGTGTTGAGTGTTGTGCTAGGGCTATATAGTGACGTTGAGTGTTGTGTTAGGGCTATATAGTGACGTATGAGTGCTGTGTTAGGGCTATATAGTGACATTGAGTTCTGTGTTAGGGCTATATAGTGACGTGGAGTGTTGTGTTAGGGCTATATAGTGTCGTTGAGTGCTGTGTTCGGGCTATATATTGTCACTGAGTGCTGTGTTAGGGCTATATAGTGACGTTGAGTTCTGTGTTAGGGCTATATAGTGACATTGAGTTCTGTGTTAGGGCTATATAGTGACGTTGAGTGTTGTGTTAGGGCTATATAGTGTCGTTGAGTGCTGTGTTCGGGCTATATATTGTCACTGAGTGCTGTGTTAGGGCTATATAGTGACGTTGAGTGATGTGTTAGGGCTATATAGTCACGTTGAGTGTTGTGTTAGGGCTATATAGTGACATATGAGTGTTGTGTTAGGGCTATATAGTGTCGCTGACTGCTGTGTTAGGGCTATATAGTGACGTTGAGTGTTGTGTTAGGGCTATATAGTGACGTTGAGTGTCGGGTTAGGTCTATATAGTGACGTATGTGTGTTGTGTTAGGGATATATAGTGACATATGAGGTGTTGTGTTAGGGCTATATAGTCACGTTGAGTGTTGTGTTAGGGATATATAGTGACATATGTGTCTTGTGTTAGGGCTATATAGTGACGTTGAGTGTCGTGTTAGGGCTATATAGTGACGTTGAGTGTTGTGTTAGGGCTATATAGTGACGTATGAGGTGCTGGGTTAGGGCTATATAGTGACGTATGAGGTGGTGTGTTAGGGCTATATAGTGCTGTTGAGTGCTGTGTTAGGGCTATATAGTGTCTTTGAGTGTTGTGTTGGGGCTATATAGTGTCGCTGAGTGTTGTGTTAGGGCTATATAGTGTCACTGAGTGCTGTGTTAGGGCTATATAGTGACGTTGAGGTGTTGTGTTAGGGCTATATAGTGTCGTTGAGTGCTGTGTTAGGGCTATATAGTGTCACTGAGTGCTGTGTTAGGGCTATATAGTGACGTTGAGTTCTGTGTTAGGGCTATATAGTGACGTTGAGTGATGTGTTAGGGCTATATAGTGACGTTGAGTTCTGTGTTAGGGCTATATAGTGACGTTGAGTGATGTGTTAGGGCTATATAGTGACGTTGAGTTCTGTGTTAGGGCTATATAGTGACGTTGAGTTCTGTGTTAGGGCTATATAGTGACGTTGAGTGATGTGTTAGGGCTATATAGTGACGTTGAGTTCTGTGTTAGGGCTATATAGTGTCGTTGAGTGCTGTGTTAGGGCTATATAGTGATGTTGAGTTCTGTGTTAGGGCTATATAGTGACGTTGAGGTGTTGTGTTAGGGCTATATAGTGACGTTGAGTTCTGTGTTAGGGCTATATAGTGACGTTGAGTGATGTGTTAGGGCTATATAGTGACATATGAGTGTTGTGCTAGGGCTATATAGTGACGTATGAGTGTTGTGTTAGGGCTATATAGTGACGTTGAGTGTTGTGTTAGGGCTATATAGTGTCGTTGAGTGCTGTGTTAGGGCTATATAGTGTCACTGAGTGCTGTGTTAGGGCTATATAGTGACGTTGAGTGTTGTGTTAGGGCCATATAGTGACGTTGAGTTCTGTGTTAGGGCTATATAGTGACGTTGAGTGATGTGTTAGGGCTATATAGTCACGTTGTGTGTTGTGTTAGGGCTATATAGTGACATATGAGTGTTGTGTTAGGGCTATATAGTGACGTATGAGTGTTGTGTTAGGGCTATCTAGTGTCGCTGACTGCTGTGTTAGGGCTATATAGTGACATTGAGTGTTGTGTTAGGGCTATATAGTGACGTTGAGTGTCGTGTTAGGGCTATATAGTGACGTTGAGTGTTGTATTAGGGCTATATAGTGACGTATGAGTGCTGTGTTAGGGCTATATAGTAACGTTGAGTGTTGTGTTAGGGATATATAGTGACGTATGAGGTGTTGTGTTAGGGCTATATAGTCACGTTGAGTGTTGTGTTAGGGATATATAGTGACGTATGAGGTGTTGTGTTAGGGCTATATAGTCACGTTGAGTGTTGTATTAGGGCTATATAGTGACGTATGAGTCCTGTGTTAGGGCTATATAGTGACGTTGAGTGTCGTGTTAGGGCTATATAGTGACGTTGACTGTTGTGTTAGGGCTATATAGTGACGTATGAGGTGCTGTGTTAGGGCTTTATAGTGACGTATGAGGTGCTGTGTTAGGGCTATATAGTGCTGTTGAGTTCTGTGTTAGGGCTATATAGTGACGTTGAGTGTTGTGTTAGGGCTATATAGTGACGTATGAGTGCTGTGTTAGGACTATATAGTGTCTTTGAGTGCTGTGTTAGGGCTATATAGTGTCTTTGAGTGTTGTGTTAGGGCTATATAGTGTCGCTGAGTGTTGTGTTAGGGCTATATAGTGACGTATGAGGTGCTGTGTTAGGGCTATATAGTGACGTTGAGTGCTGTGTTAGGGCTATATAGTGACTTTGAGTGTTGTGTTAGGGCTATATAGTGTCATTGAGGTGTTGTGATAGGGCTATATAGTGTCGTTGAGTGCTGTGTTAGGGCTATAGAGTGACGTTGAGTGTTGTGTTAGGGCTATATAGTGTCGTTGAGTGTTGTGTTAGGGCTATATAGTGGTGTTGAGTGTTGTGCTAGGGCTATATAGTGACGTTGAGTGTTGTGTTAGGGCTATATAGTGACGTATGAGTGCTGTGTTAGGGCTATATAGTGACATTGAGTTCTGTGTTAGGGCTATATAGTGACGTGGAGTGTTGTGTTAGGGCTATATAGTGTCGTTGAGTGCTGTGTTCGGGCTATATATTGTCACTGAGTGCTGTGTTAGGGCTATATAGTGACGTTGAGTTCTGTGTTAGGGCTATATAGTGACATTGAGTTCTGTGTTAGGGCTATATAGTGACGTTGAGTGTTGTGTTAGGGCTATATAGTGTCGTTGAGTGCTGTGTTCGGGCTATATATTGTCACTGAGTGCTGTGTTAGGGCTATATAGTGACGTTGAGTGATGTGTTAGGGCTATATAGTCACGTTGAGTGTTGTGTTAGGGCTATATAGTGACATATGAGTGTTGTGTTAGGGCTATATAGTGTCGCTGACTGCTGTGTTAGGGCTATATAGTGACGTTGAGTGTTGTGTTAGGGCTATATAGTGACGTTGAGTGTCGGGTTAGGTCTATATAGTGACGTATGTGTGTTGTGTTAGGGATATATAGTGACATATGAGGTGTTGTGTTAGGGCTATATAGTCACGTTGAGTGTTGTGTTAGGGCTATATAGTGACGTATCAGTGTTGTGTTAGGGCTATATAGTGACATATGTGTCTTGTGTTAGGGCTATATAGTGACGTATGAGTGTTGTGTTAGGGCTATATAGTGACGTTGAGTGTTGTGTTAGGGCTATATAGTGACGTATGAGTGTTGTGTTAGGGATATATAGTGACGTTGAGTGTTGTGTTAGGGCTATATAGTGACATATGAGTGTTGTGTTAGGGCTATATAGTGACGTATGAGTGTTGTGTTAGGGATATATAGTGACGTTGAGTGTTGTGTTAGGGCTATATAGTCACGTTGAGTGTTGTGTTAGGGCTATATAGTGACGTATGAGTGTTGTGTTAGGGCTATATAGTCACGTTGAGTGTTGTGTTAGGGCTATATAGTGACATATGAGTGTTGTGTTAGGGCTATATAGTGACGTATGAGTGTTGTGTTAGGGCTATATAGTGAAGTTGAGTGTTGTATTAGGGCTATATAGTGACGTATGAGTGTTGTGTTAGGGCTATATAGTGACGTTGAGTGTTGTGTTAGGGCTATATAGTAACGTTGAGTGTTGTGTTAGGGCTATATAGTGACGTATGAGTGTTGAGTTAGGGATATATAGTGACGTATGAGGTGTTGTGTTAGGGCTATATAGTCACGTTGAGTGTTGTGTTAGGGCTATATAGTGACATATGAGTGTTGTGTTAGGGCTATATAGTGACGTATGAGTGTTGTGTTAGGGCTATATAGTGTCGCTGAGTGCTGTGTTAGGGCTATATAGTCACGTTGAGTGTTGTGTTAGGGCTATATAGTGACATATGAGTGTTGTGTTAGGGCTATATAGTGACGTATGAGTGTTGTGTTAGGGCTATATAGTGTCGCTGACTGCTGTGTTAGGGCTATATATTGACGTTGAGTGTTGTGTTAGGGCTATATAGTGACGTTGAGTGTCGTGTTAGGGCTATATAGTGACGTTGAGTGTTGTGTTAGGGCTATATAGTAACGTTGAGTGTTGCGTTAGGGCTATATAGTGACGTATGAGTGTTGTGTTAGGGATATATAGTGACATATGTGTGTTGTGTTAGGGCTATATAGTGTTGTTGAGAGTTGTGTTAGGGCTATATAGTGACGTTGAGTGTTGTTTTAGGGCTATATAGTGACGTTGCGTGTTGTGTTAGGGCAATATAGTGACTTTGAGTGTAGTGTTAGGGCTATATAGTGACGTTGAGTGTTGTGTTAGGGCTATATAGTGACGTATGATTGTTGTGTTAGGGCTATATAGTATAGTGACGTTGCGTGTTGTGTTAGGGCTATATAGTGACTTTGAGTGTTGTTTTAGGGCTATATAGTGACGTTGAGTGTTGTGTTAGGGCTATATAGTGACGTATGATTGTTGTGTTAGGGCTATATAGTGACGTATGATTGTTGTGTTAGGGCTATATAGTATAGTGACGTTGCGTGTTGTGTTAGGGCTATATAGTGACGTTGCGTGTTGTGTTAGGGCTATACAGTGACTTATGAGTATTGTGTTAGGGCTATATAGTGTTGTTGAGTGTTGTGTTAGGGCTATATAGTGACGTATGAGCGTTGTGTTAGGGCTATATAGTGTCGTTGAGTGTTGTGTTAGGGCTATATAGTGACATATGAGTGTTGTGTTAGGGCTATACAGTATAGTGACGTTGCGTGTTGTGTTAGGGCTATATAGTGACGTTGCGTGTTGTGTTAGGGCTATACAGTGACTTATGAGTATTGTGTTAGGGCTATATAGTGTTGTTGAGTGTTGTGTTAGGGCTATATAGTGACGTATGAGCGTTGTGTTAGGGCTATATAGTGTCGTTGAGTGTTGTGTTAGGGATATATAGTGACATATGAGTGTTGTGTTAGGGCTATACAGTGACGTTGAGTGCGGTATTAGGGCTATATAGTGACGTATGAGTGTTGTGTTAGGGCTATATAGTGTCGTTGAGTGTTGTGTTAGGGCTATATAGTGACGTTGAGTGTTGTGTTAGGGCTATATAGTGACGTATGAGTGTTGTGTTAGGGCTATATAGTGTCGTTGAGTGTTGTGTTAGGGCTATATAGTGACATATGAGAGTTGTGTTAGGGCTATACAGTGACGTTGAGTGTTGTGTTAGGGCTTTATCGTGTCTTTGAGTGCTGTGTTAGGGCTATATAGTGACGTTGAGTGTTGTGTTAGGGCTATATAGTGACGTTGAGTGTTGTGTTAGGGCTATATAGTGACGTTGAGTGTTGTGTTAGGGCTATATAGTGTCGTTGAGCGTTGTGTTAGAGCTATATAGTGACATATTAGTGTTGTGTTAGGGCTATACAGTGACGTTGAGTATTGTGTTAGGGCTTTATAGTGACGTATGAGTGTTGTGTTAGGGCAATATAGTGACGTATGAGTGTTGTGTTAGGGCTATATAGTGTTGTTGAGTGTTGTGTTAGGGCTATATAGTGACGTATGAGTGTTGTGTTAGGGCTATATAGTGACGTATGAGTGTTGTGTTAGGGCTATATAGTGACGTATGAGTGTTGTGTTAGGGCTATATAGTGACGTATGAGTGTTGTGTTAGGGCTATATAGTGACGTATCAGGGTTGTGGTAGGGCTATATAGTGACGTATCAGGGTTGTGTTAGGGCTATATAGTGACATATCAGTGTTGTGTTAGGGCTATATATTGACGTATGAGTGTTGTGTTAGGGCTATACAGTGACTTTAAGTGTTGTGTTAGGGCTATATAGTGACGTATGAGGTGTTGTGTTAGGGCTATATAGTGGCGTTGCGTGTTGTGTTAGGGCTATATAGTGACGTTGAGTGTTGTGTTAGGGCTATATAGTGGTGTTGAGTGTTGTGCTAGGGCTATATAGTGACGTATGAGTGCTGTGTTAGGGCTATATAGTGACGTTGAGTGTTGTGTTAGGGCTATATAGTGACGTTGAGTGCTGTGTTAGGGCTATATAGTGACGTTGAGTTCTGTGTTAGGGCTATATAGTGACGTTGAGTGTTGTGTTAGGGGTATATAGTGTCGTTGAGTGCTTTGTTAGGGCTATATAGTGTCACTGAGTGCTGTGTTAGGGCTATATAGTGACGTTGAGTTCTGTGTTAGGGCTATATAGTGACGTTGAGTGCTGTGTTATGGCTATATAGTGACGTTGAGTGTTGTGTTAGGGCTATATAGTGACGTTGAGTGTTGTGTTAGGGCTATATAGTGACGTATGAGTGTTGTGTTAGGGCTATATAGTGTCGCTGAGTGCTGTGTTAGGGCTATATAGTCACGTTGAGTGTTGTGTTAGGGCTATATAGTGACATATGAGTGTTGTGTTAGGGCTATATAGTGACATATGAGTGTTGTGTTAGGGCTATATAGTGATGTTGAGTGCTGTGTTAGGGCTATATAGTGACGTTGAGTTCTGTGTTAGGGCTATATAGTGACTTTGAGTGTTGTGTTAGGGCTATATAGTGTCGTTGAGTGCTGTGTTAGGGCAATATAGTGTCACTGAGTGCTGTGTTAGGGCTATATAGTGACGTTGAGTTCTGTGTTAGGGCTATATAGTGACGTTGAGTGATGTGTTAGGGCTATATAGTCACGTTGTGTGTTGTGTTAGGGCTATATAGTGACATATGAGTGTTGTGTTAGGGCTATATAGTGACGTATGAGTGTTGTGTTAGGGCTATATAGTGTCGCTGACTGCTGTGTTAGGGCTATATAGTGACGTTGAGTGTTGTGTTAGGGCTATATAGTGACGTTGAGTGTCGTGTTAGGGCTATATAGTAACGTTGAGTGTTGTGTTAGGGCTATATAGTGACGTATGAGGTGTTGTGTTAGGGCTATATAGTCACGTTGAGTGTTGTGTTAGGGATATATAGTGACATATGTGTCTTGTGTTAGGACTATATAGTGACGTTGAGTGTCGTGTTAGGGCTATATAGTGACGTTGAGTGTTGTGTTAGGGCTATATAGTGACGTATGAGGTGCTGTGTTAGGGCTATATAGTGACGTATGAGGTGCTGTGTTAGGGCTATATAGTGCTGTTGAGTGCTGTGTTAGGGCTATATAGTGACGTTGAGTGTTGTGTTAGGGCTATATAGTGTCGTATGAGTGCTGTGTTAGGACTATATAGTGTCTTTGAGTGCTGTGTTAGGGCTATATAGTGTCTTTGAGTGTTGTGTTAGGGCTATATAGTGTCGCTGAGTGTTGTGTTAGGGCTATATAGTGACGTATGAGGTGCTGTGTTAGGGCTATTTTGTGTCGGTCAGTGCTGTGTTAGTGCTATATAGTGTCACTGAGTGCTGTGTTAGGGCTATATAGTGACTTTGAGTGTTGTGTTAGGGCTATATAGTGTCATTGAGGTGTTGTGATAGGGCTATATAGTGTCGTTGAGTGCTGTGTTAGGGCTATATAGTGACGTTGAGTGTTGTGTTAGGGCTATATAGTGTCGTTGAGTGTTGTGTTAGGGCTATATAGTGGTGTTGAGTGTTGTGCTAGGGCTATATAGTGACGTTGAGTGTTGTGCTAGGGCTATATAGTGACGTATGAGTGCTGTATTAGGGCTATATAGTGACGTTGA
The DNA here is from genome assembly GCF_046119375.1 of Phyllobates terribilis. Taxonomy (NCBI): domain Eukaryota; kingdom Metazoa; phylum Chordata; class Amphibia; order Anura; family Dendrobatidae; genus Phyllobates; species Phyllobates terribilis. The sequence continues at coordinate 145,536,707 of NW_027362770.1, forward strand.
GTTCTGTGTTAGGGCTTTATAGTGACGTTGAGTGTTGTGTTAGGGCTATATAGTGTCGTTGAGTGCTGTGTTAGGGGTATATAGTGTCACTGAGTGCTGTGTTAGGGCTATATAGTGACGTTGAGTTCTGTGTTAGGGCTATATAGTGACGTTGAGTGATGTGTTAGGGCTATATAGTCACGTTGCGTGTTGTGTTAGGGCTATATAGTGACATATGAGTGTTGTGTTAGGGCTATATAGTGACGTATCAGTGTTGTGTTAGGGCTATATAGTGTCGCTGACTGCTGTGTTAGGGCTATATAGTGACGTTGAGTGTTGTGTTAGGGCTATATAGTGACGTTGAGTGTCGGGTTAGGTCTATATAGTGACGTATGTGTGTTGTGTTAGGGATATATAGTGACGTATGAGGTGTTGTGTTAGGGCTATATAGTCACGTTGAGTGTTGTGTTAGTGCTATATAGTGACATATGAGTGTTGTGTTAGGGCTATATAGTGACGTATGAGTGTTGTGTTAGGGCTATATAGTGACGTTGAGTGTTGTGTTAGGGCTATATAGTGACGTTGAGTGTTGTGTTAGGGCTATATAGTAACGTTGAGTGTTGTGTTAGGGCTATATAGTGACGTATGAGTGTTGAGTTAGGGATATATAGTGACGTATGAGATGTTGTGTTAGGGCTATATAGTGACATATGAGTGTTGTGTTAGGGCTATATAGTGACGTATGAGTGTTGTGTTAGGGCTATATAGTGTCGCTGAGTGCTGTGTTAGGGCTATATAGTCACGTTGAGTGTTGTGTTAGGGCTATATAGTGACATATGAGTGTTGTGTTAGGGCTATATAGTGACGTATGAGTGTTGTGTTAGGGCTATATAGTGTCGCTGACTGCTGTGTTAGGGCTATATAGTGACGTTGAGTGTTGTGTTAGGGCTATATAGTGACGTTGAGTGTCGTGTTATTGCTATATAGTGACGTTGAGTGTTGTGTTAGGGCTATATAGTAACGTTGAGTGTTGTGTTAGGGCTATATAGTCACATTGAGTGTTGTGTTAGGGATATATAGTGACATATGTGTGTTGTGTTAGGGCTATATAGTGTTGTTGAGAGTTGTGTTAGGGCTATATAGTGACGTTGAGTGTTGTGTTAGGGCTATATAGTGACGTTGCGTGTTGTGTTAGGGCTATATAGTGACATATGTGTGTTGTGTTAGGGCTATATAGTGTTGTTGAGAGTTGTGTTAGGGCTATATAGTGACGTTGAGTGTTGTGTTAGGGCTATATAGTGACGTTGAGTGTTGTGTTAGGGCTATATAGTGACTTTGAGTGTTGTTCTAGGGCTATATAGTGACGTTGAGTGTTGTGTTAGGGCTATATAGTGACGTATGATTGTTGTGTTAGGGCTATATAGTGACGTATGATTGTTTTGTTAGGGCTATATAGTGACATTGAGTGTTGTGCTAGGGCTATACAGTATAGTGACGTTGCGTGTTGTGTTAGGGCTATATAGTGACGTTGCGTGTTGTGTTAGGGCTATACAGTGACTTATGAGTATTGTGTTAGGGCTATATAGTGTTGTTGAGTGTTGTGTTAGGGCTATATAGTGACGTATGAGCGTTGTGTTAGGGCTATATAGTGTCGTTGAGTGTTGTGTTAGGGCTATATAGTGACATATGAGTGTTGTGTTAGGGCTATACAGTGACGTTGAGTGCTGTGTTAGGGCTATATAGTGACGTATGAGTGTTGTGTTAGGGCTATATAGTGACGTTGAGTGTTGTGTTAGGGCTATATAGTGACGTATCAGTGTTGTGTTAGGGCTATATAGTGACTTTGAGTGTTGTGTTAGGGCTATATAGTGATGTTGAGTGTTGTGTTAGGGCTATATAGTGACATATGAGGTGTTGTGTTAGGGCTATATAGTGACGTATGAGGTGTTGTGTAAGGGCTATATAGTGTTGTTGAGTGTTGTGTTAGGGCTATATAGTGACATATGAGTGTTGTGTTAGGGCTATACAGTGACTTTCAGTGTTGTGTTAGGGCTATATAGTGATGTTGAGTGTTGTGTTAGGGCTATATAGTGACATATGAGGTGTTGTGTTAGGGCTATATAGTGACGTATGAGGTGTTGTGTAAGGGCTATATAGTGTTGTTGAGTGTTGTGTTAGGGCTATATAGTGACGTATGAGGTGTTGTGTTAGGGCTATATAGTGTTGTTGAGTGTTGTGTTAGGGCTATATAGTGACGTATGAGGTGTTGTGTAAGGGCTATATAGTGTTGTTGAGTGTTGTGTTAGGGCTATATAGTGACGTATGAGGTGTTGTGTTAGGGCTGTATAGTGTTGTTGAGTGTTGTGTTAGGGCTATATAGTGTCGTTGAGTGCTGTGTTAGGGCTATATAGTGTCGTTGAGTGCTGTGTTAGGGCTATATAGTGACGTATTATTGTTGTGTTAGGGCTATATAGTGACATTGAGTGTTGTGTTAGGGCTATACAGTATAGTGACTTTGCGTGTTGTGTTAGGGTTATATAGGGACGTTGCGTGTTATGTTAGGGCTATACAGTGATGTTGAGTGCTGTGTTAGGGCTATATAGTGACATTGAGTGTTGTGTTAGGGCTATACAGTATAGTGACTTTGCGTGTTGTGTTAGGGTTATATAGTGACGTTGCGTGTTGTGTTAGGGTTATATAGTGACGTTGAGTGTTGTGTTAGAGCTATATTGTGTCGTTGAGTGCTGTGTTAGGGCTATCTAGTGATGTTGAGTGTTGTGTTAGGTCTATACAGTGATGTTCAGTGTTGTGTTAGGGCTATATAGTGACGTATGAGTGTTGTGTTAGGGCTATATAGTGACGTATGAGGTGTTGTGCTAGGGCTATATAGTGACGTTGCGTGTTGTGTTAGGGATATATAGTGACATATGAGTGTTGTGTTAGGGATATATAGTGACGTTGAGTGTTGTGTTAGGGCTATATAGTGACGTATGAGTGTTGTGTTAGGGCTATATAGTGACGTTGCGTGTTGTGTTAGGGCTATATAGTGATGCTGAGTGTTGTATTAGGGCTATGCAGTGACTTTGAGTGTTGTGTTAGGGCTATATAGTGATGTTGAGTGTTGTGTTAGGGCTATATAGTGTCGTTGAGTGCTGTGTTAGGGCTATACAGTGTTGTTGAGTGTTGTGTTAGGGCTATATAGTGTCGTTGAGTGTTGTGTTATGGCTATATAGTGTCGTTGGGTGTTGTGTTAGGGCTATATACTGTCATTGAGTGTTGTGTTAGGGCTTTATAGTGACGTAAGAGTGTTGTGTTAGGGCTATATAGTGACGTATCAGTGCTGTGTTAGGGCTATATAGTGACGTATGAGTGTTGTGTTAGGGCTATATAGTGACGTTGCGTGTTGTGTTAGGGCTATACAGTGATGTTTAGTGTTCTGTTAAGTCTATATAGTGTTGTTGAGTGTTGTGTTAGGGGTATATAGTGATGCTGAATGTTGTATTAGGGCTATATAGTGACGTATGAGTGGTGTTTTAGGGCTATGCAGTGACTTTGAGTGTTGTGTTAGGGCTATACAGTGACGTTGCGTGTTGTGTTAGGGCTATACAGTGATGTTTAGTGTTCTGTTAAGTCTATATAGTGTTGTTGAGTGTTGTGTTAGGGGTATATAGTGATGCTGAGTGTTGTATTAGGGCTATATAGTGACGTATGAGTGGTGTTTTAGGACTATGCAGTGACTTTGAGTGTTGTGTTAGGGCTATATAGTGTCGTTGAGTGCTGTGTTAGGGCTATATAGTGAAGTTAAGTGCTGTGTTAGAGCTATATTGTGTCGTTGAGTGCTGTGTTAGGTCTATACAGTGATGTTCAGTGTTGTGTTACTGCTATACAGTGACGTTGAGTGCTGTGTTAGGGATATATAGTGACATATGAGTGTTGTGTTAGGGCAATATAGTGACGTTCAGTGTTGTGTTAGGGCTATACAGTGATGTTTAGTGTTCTGTTAAGTCTATATAGTGTTGTTGAGTGTTGTGTTAGGGCTATATAGTGACTTTGAGTGTTGTTTTAGGGCTATATAGTGTCGTTGAGTGCTGTGTTAGGGCTATATAGTGACGTTAAGTGCTGTGTTAGGGCTATATAGTGACGTTAAGTGCTGTGTTAGAGCTATATTGTGTCGTTGAGTGTTGTATTAGGGCTATAAAGTGACGTATGAGTGGTGTTTTAGGGCTATGCAGTGACTTTGAGTGTTGTGTTAGGGCTATACAGTGACGTTCAGTGTTGTGTTAGGGCTATACAGTGACGTATGAGGTGTTCTGTTAGGGCTATATAGTGTTGTTGAGTGTTGTGTTATGGCTATATAGTGTCGTTGGGTGTTGTGTTAGGGCTATATACTGTCATTGAGTGTCGTGTTAGGGCTATATAGTGACGTATGAGTGTTGTGTTAGGGCTATATAGTGGCGTTGCGTGTTGTGTTAGGACTATATAGTGACGTTGCGTGTTTTGTTTGGTCTATACAGTGACTTTGAGTTTTGTGTTAGGGCTATATAGTGACGTTGAGTGTTGTGTTAGGGCTTTATAGTGTCGTTGATTGTTGTGTTAGGGCTATCTAGTGATTTTGAGTATTGTGTTAGGGCTATACAGTGACGTATGAGGTGTTGTGTTAGGGCTATACAGTGACGTTTAGTGTTGTGTTAGGGCTATATAGTGACATATGAGGTGTTGTGTTAGGGCTATATAGTGACGTTCAGTGTTGTGTTAGGGCTATATAGTGATGTATGAGGTGTGTTAGGGCTATATAGTGACGTTGAGTGTTGTGTTAGGGCTATATAGTGACGTTGAGTGCTGTGTTAGGGCTATACAGTGACGTTCAGTGTTGTGTTAGGGCTATATAGTGACGTATAAGGTGTTGTGTAAGGGCTATATAGTGTTGTTGAGTGCTGTGTTAGGACTATATAGTGACGTTGAGTGTTGTGTTAGGGCTATATAGTGTTGTTGAGTGTTGTGTTAGGGCTATATAGTGTCGTTGGGTGTTGTTTTAGGTCTATATAGTGTCGTTGAGTGCTGTGTTAGGGCTATAAAGTGATGTTGAGTATTGTGTTAGGGCTATATATTGTCTTTGAGTGCTGTGTTAGGGCTAAATAGTGATGTTGAGTATTGTGTGTAATGCAGCGACTTGCTGGCATTACGGTAATGGTCTAGGATGTGTTTTACCTGACCATATACCTTCCCCCTCAGGTGACTGGTCACATGACTGTGACATCACACAGGTCCTGTATGCACAGTAAAGGTCTGTACACATGACTGGGACAGCACACAGGACCTATACACACAGCTGACTGATCACATGACTGTGACATCAGCAAGGTCCTTTCAGTATGTGTGTGTGTGTGCACAGGATATATAAACCCTGGTAATTTGAGACAGGTGTGTTCGGTGTGAGGCCTGTGCTCCGTGTGTGTGGGACACCGTTTGTGAGAGGCCTAGGGAGGCCGAGAGTGAAGCCTGGCAGCCTGAAAGGCCGAGCCTGGATCCTGTGCATGGATGTCAGTGGCCTTTGAGAGAGAGCCACCTTGGTAAAGAACCCTGAAAGGCGCAGGCTGGATGTCAAGTGTGGAAGACATACCAGTAGCCTACGAGGGGACGACGGCTAGAGACCCCCACCTGGGAAAGCCGCAAAGCCGCTAAAGGTAGAAACGCTGCATTATATGGACATTTATGTTGTTGCCTATCCGAGGGCTATAACGGGAGCCAAGTGGACGTATCTGTCGCTGGAAAGGCTCCCGAGTGTGATGTGTGTAATATGCCGGTCTGCCACTTGAGAAGCTCCCGGAGGTGATAGGTGTAAATGACGCGCCCCTGGGCCTGTGTCGCGCTGCGTTGCGCACGCGGGAGCTTACCCGGAGCCGGATCTCTTGAGGGTTGTAGTCTCGTGGCGGTGACCCGGTCCGTGCCCAGGGAGTCAAACTGAGCGGCGATGTAACAGCGGTAGATGCAGGACGACTACGCCACCCGTTGAATGCAGCTATGGAGCTGCCGCTGCAGGACAGTCCGCTGAGGCCGGTGGATGGATGGTGCAGCGTAGATGGTATAACCCCCAACGGGAGGGGTATGGCCTCAGGGCAGCAGATGTGGATGATGGGGGTAGCAGGAACCACTCAGAGACGGTGCGGTGTAATTCAGGGTCTTTACTGGTAACAACGATAGACCCTCCCGGAGTACTTGCTAGTGAACGGGGCCTGGTCAGTCCTTGAGCAGATGGGATCTCCCCTGGCCAGGCGGAGTTGTAGGCCTCCCAAACTGACTGTACTCTTCTGGCTACCTTGCTAGAAGCGGATATAAGTAGCTCACGTCCCTGAGTGTACCGTGTGGTGCTCACCCGTATGGCCGGTGACTCGGGGCCTTCTAATGGCTTCCGCTCCACGATGGCGGTGCTGGTCCCACGCGTGTGACCGTGCCTTCGGGTTTCTGGGCCTGAGGACCTGAAATCCCCTGCCGGTCGGCTTCTGCTGCTGGGTAAGAGTTAGTCCCCACAGCCTCGGACGCCTGGTCCGGTAAGAAAGCTTCTCAGTCAGGGCGAGCTCTGCAGCTGCCAGCCCCTGACTCGTAGTAGTATTGCTTCTGCTGTTTCTTGTCTCTACTCTCCTTGACTGCTAACCCTGCTTCAGCCCCGGGTTTATATAGGGGAAGTTCTTCCCCTCCCAAGACTGGGCAGGAGGTGTGGCATGCACAGGATCCCTGACCAAAGGACCTCCCACCTGCTCTCAGACATAATATCTCCATCACTGTGGCAACCAGACCCCTGGGGTGTCACATTCCCCCCTAGTGAAATTTAGTACTCCGGGACTAAACATATTTTAGAAAAACATAACAAGATATAACAATAACAATACAATAAAGAAACACATCAAGGTGGTCACGGCATGTCCGTAACCGGGTGCAGTCTTTGAAGAAAGCAAGGTGTCCATTTCACCAAAACAGGGAGACGTAACCAGGTAGGGGTCTGTCCTACCCCGAGTCCTTAACAGTCTCTAGTCCATCCTGTGTTACGCTCCAACTATGTACAAGGATTCCCGGTAAATCCACCAAGGATTCCTAAAAATAACTGGAAACACAAAATTATACACAAGCAACAATACACAGATAAACATAAATAAAACAATTTATACACTTCAAATCCTCCAGCGTGCGGGTAACTGGCCTCTAGTGGCCCTAGTGGACCTACGGAGCTGACTGTCTGGCCCTGAACTACAGGGTGTAGGAGCTGTCAAGGGTAAACTGGGCAGCTGTCTACCGGCTCTTTGTCTCACTAGGGGTACAGCAGGCTCACTATAAGCAGAGGGTTGATCCTCCTGTTCTGCTTGTGTGGAGTCTTCTGCCTCCTGGACCGGCTGTTCTTCCAGCTCTACCTGTTGCTCCGTAGGTGCTTGGGATGCTGGTTGGAGGAAGGTGAGTACGGGTACCACAACTGCACCATTGACTTGAGTCCAAGACCGAGGGAAGTCCCCGAGCACAGTACTAACCATATCTTCCCTTTCCTCTACGGGTCGATGGTCTTCTTGTTCCTCTTCAGGGTTCCTCAGTTGTTCGGGACACTTCTTCAGGTGGTCCCGGGATACAATGGCTGTGGTTTCCCCTCCGTCTTTACTGATGGTACAAACCTTCGGGTTCTCGTGGCTTGAGGGCAGTACGGTGTACGGGTCCTTCTCCCACTGGTCGTCCAACTTGTGGAGCCGTCTCTTCCTCTTCAAGACCTGCTCTCCGGGTACCAGGGGAACAGCGGGAGCATACTGGTTGTAAGTTTTCTCTTGTCTTTCCCTAGCCTGACAGAGACTTCGCTCCACGCTCTCCTGTACTCTCCGGTACTGCTGCTGCCTCTCTGTGTCCCAGTCTGTTTCTGGTGAAGTGTCCTCGGGTGTCAGGACTCCCATTTCCAGGTCAACAGGTAACTTACCAGGTCTCGCCCTCATTAGGTAAGCCGGGGTACAGTTGGTGGAACCTACCGGGATGTGGTTGTATAGGTCCACCAGATCGGGCAACTTCTCAGGCCACAGACTGCGTTCTTCCAGGGGCAACGTTTTTAGAAGATCCATTACCACCTGGTTCATTTTCTTACAAAGTCCATTAGTTTGCGGATGGTAGGGTGTCGTCCTTATCTTCCGGCAGCCATACAGATTGCAGAATTCCTGGAAGACCTCCGCTTCAAAGGCAGGTCCCTGGTCCGTCAGCACTTGGTCCGGGTACCCGTGTGGACGGCAAAAGTGCTGCTGGAAGGCTCTAGCTGCTGTTTGAGCCATTAAGTCCTTGACGGGGACGACAACCAGAAACCGGGAGTAATGATCCACGATGGTTAACGCGTAGACGTAGCCACTTCTGCTTGGGGTCAGTTTTACATGATCCAAGGCTACCAGTTCCAACGGTTGCCGGGTGACGATGGACTGCAGGGGAGTCTTCTGGCTGGCACGGTCCTTCCTTCTCAGGTTGCACGGGCCACAGTCTCTGCACCACTTCTCGATGGTTCCCCTCATGCCTACCCAGTGGAACCGCTCGCGCAGCAGGAACTCCAGCTTCTTCCACCCGAAGTGTTCAGCTCCGTCGTGGTATGCCTCCATCACCATGGCTGCGTCTCTTCGTGGCACCACTACTTGCCAGAGTAATTCATGCGTGCGGGAGTTAACCATTCTGCGGCACAACTTCCCTTTGTAAAGGAACAGTCGACTCTTCTCTGCCCATAGTTGTTTGGCTTCCTCCGGAGCGTCTGGTTCAAGGCGAGCCTCCGGCCGAGTCAGCATCTCCTTCACCAGTCGGACGGCAGGGTCGCTGTCTTGCGTTTCCGCCCAGTTGTAGTGGGGTAAGGGGTTCAACGTAGCAGCCTGCTTACTCCTTACCCGGTGGGAATACTGGATAGTCCCATGACGGTGGAACGCAGGGAGTTCAACTTCTTCCAGTCCCTCCGGATCTTCTCCTCCGTCCGGCAGGTTGGGCATCCTGGACAGGGCGTCCGCGTTGGTATTGGAGCGTCCTGCCCGGTATTTGATTGTGAACTCGTAGTTGGACAGACGGGCCATCCACCTCTGCTCCAGGGCACCGAGTGTTGCCGTGTCCAGGTGTGTCAACGGGTTGTTATCCGTGTACACGGTGAACCGGGAAGAAGCGAGGTAATGCTTAAAGCGCTCGGTGACTGCCCATACTACGGCCAGGAACTCTAACTTAAATGAGCTGTAATTCTCGGGGTTCCTTTCGGTGGGTCGCAGTTTTCGGCTGGCGTAGGCGATTACTCGTTCCTTCCCCTGCTGGATCTGGGACTGTACGGCTCCTAGCCCGATGTTACTGGCGTCGGTGTAGAGGATAAAGGGCTGGCTATAATCCGGGTACGCCAGGATTTCGTCCCCCGTGAGGGCCATCTTCAGCTGGCGGAAGGACTCTTCTTCCAGCTCCTCCCATTTGAAGGGCGGCTTCTGGTTCTTGGCCTTCCGGGACTGGCCTATCAGGAGGTCCTGCATAGGTGCTGCCTTTTTGGTGAAACCGGGAATAAACCTTCGGTAGTAGCCTACCAACCCGAGGAACTGCCGCACTTCTTTTACGCTGGAGGGGCTTGGCCATTCCTTAATTGCGGTGATCTTATCAGGGTCGGGAGCCACTCCGTCAGCGCTCACCACGTGTCCCAGGTACTGCACCTTTGGTTTCAGGAGGTGACACTTGGAGGGTTTCACCTTTAGGCCGTAACTTGCCAGAGCTTCGAACACTTCCGCCAGGTGTTTCAGGTGGTCCTCATACGTCTTGGAATATACGATGACATCGTCCAGGTACAACAGGACCGTCTCGAAGTTTCTGTGGCCCAGACAACACTCCATTAGTCGTTGGAAGGTTCCCGGTGCGTTGCAGAGTCCGAACGGCATGCAGGTGAACTCGCTAAGTCCCATCGGGGTGGTGAATGCGGTCTTCTCCCGGTCCGCCTCTGCTACAGGAACCTGCCAGTACCCGCTAGTGAGATCCAAGGTAGAGAAGAAGTTAGCAGATCTTAAAGCAGCCAACGACTCCTCTATCCTTGGTAAGGGGTACGCATCCTTGTGTGTGATACGATTGATTTTCCGGTAATCTACACACATCCTCATGGTGTTGTCTTTCTTTCGGACTAAGACTAGTGGAGCTGCCCAGGGGCTACAGCTATCCCTGATCACCCCAGCCTCCTTCATGTCTCTAAGCATCCCCTTGGCGTGTTGGTAGTGGGCAGGGGGTACGGGTCGATACCTCTCTTTTATAGGAGGATGGTCTCCCGTGGGGATGTGGTGTTCTACCCCCTTGACTCGCCCGAAGTCTAACGGGTGTTTACTGAACACTCTCTCGTACTCCTGAACCACCCGATAGACTCCTTGTTTCTGGTGTGCGGGAGTGGAGTCAGTACCCAGATGTAGTTGCTGACACCAGTCCTCCATGTTTTTCTTAGAGCCGTTACCTTCCTCCGGGTGAGATGGAGGCAAGGGTTCCACAGATTGTATAGAATTTTGGTTAATGGTATATAATTTGGCTAGCGTGGCATACCGGGGCAGGTACACTTCCCTCTCCCCGATATTTATTATGCGAACGGGCACCCTCCCATGGCGTACATCAACCACCCCCCGTGCTGTCAAAATGGTGGGCCTACTGTCCGAGTAAACTGGTTCTACCATTGCCTGGTAATCTCTACCTCTCAGACCAATAGCTGCCCGGCACCAAATCATCATTTCACTTTTTGGGGGCATGGCAATAGGAAAAGGGTCACACATTCTTACGCTACCAATCTCACCACCGGAGAGTTCCACCTGTTGCCGTCGCATCAGTGCCCGGATCTCTTTCTGGAGCACCCGCTGCTCGCCGGAGCTGGCGTTCTTGGCAACCTGCTGTAAAAGGAAAATCACCTCTGCAAGACAATTTTCAATTACATTAGTTCCTAGAGTTATTTTTGGGTGACTCTCATGTTTGTCAATATCTACAATGATCAGTCCCTGTGCTGCCAGTTCGACTCTACCGATTTTGATGGTCACCTCTTTAAATCCGATCTGTGGCACGGGCTGGCCATTGCTGGCGATGATACTCAAGTCGTCGTCAGGGTAGCGGGTAATATCCGAGTCATTCCAGTACTGCTTAAAGAGCACGTACGGGATGGTGGTGACCTGTGACCCGGTGTCCAGTAGGGCACTCATGGGAATGCCATCCAGTACCACAGGCAAGACTGGACGTCCTCCCACATATCTGTCGCGCCAGTTCGATGGGCCTGGTGATCTTTTTCCTGGGGGTTGGCCCTCTACCCCAGGTTGTGCCCGTTTAAAGAACAGTACCTTGCCATATGTCCAGGTTGATTGCAGCGGCGGCAGATGGGTCGTCCGTCCTCGCTGTATCGGTCACTGGGTCTTCCTCTGGCCGGTGGGGTCCTCCTTGGTCGACGCCACGGGATGTCCTCCGGTCCGGATGCCAGCTGGATCTTCCCTGGGGTGGAAGCCTGTAAAGACTGCACAGTTCGGGTTAGCGCAGCAACGCTCTTAGCTAGCTCTTGGACCTGATGGTGTAGGTCTGGAGCCGGGTCATTGTCCAAAGCCTGCGCATCAGCTCCCACAGGCCCTGCCGACAAGGGCGCCGCCTCCTGGTGGTAAGTGATAGCAGGGCGCTTGTGGGTCACAACGCCACCCGGTGCCGGTTCTCGGAGCACCCGGATGGCTCTGTCCTTGAACTGTGCAAAGCCCAGATGGGGATCCTGTAAGGCCATTGCCCGCAACTGGGTTCGGTGGGTATTACAATACAGTCCCTCTATAAACTGTTCGGTCAACAGCCTGTCCTCGTTTCCCACTCCATCAGGGTCGGTCTGCTTAATGGCCCTCAGGGCCTCTTGTAGGTTTAGTGCATAGTCCCTTATACTCTCATGCGCTCGCTGCTTGCACCCGTAGAATCTAAGCTTAATCTCGGCTGAGGTGCAGGTATCAAAGGTGTCCTTCAGCCGGGTTAGTATCCCTGCGACAGTCTTCCTCCCAGGTGGCCAGGATTTTACTTCCCTTTTGGCTGCCCCGGTTAGTTGGGCCACCAGGATGCTCACTTTTTGCTCTTCTGTGAGGGGGTACACCTGGAAGAGGCTATCCAGCTTTTCTCTAAAGTCATGCAGGGTATGTGACTCCCCTGAGTACTGGGGTAGCCAAGCTGCTCCCGGGATATAGGGCATGGTGAAGGGCATAACTGCAGCAGCGGTAGCTCTGGCGGGGGTTGAGGCAGTGAAGCTCTCCTCCGTATCCGACATCTTCCTCCCCCCTAGTGGACCGTGGCCTACCTTGCGATGATCCTCTTCCGTAGGCCGCGGCTCCGCAGTGGATCGTCAGGGTTGAGGACCTTCCGTCGCGCTCCTGTGACGTCGGCGTCTGCTGGGCTCCTTCCAGGACCTTACGCAATGTCCGGACGTGAGGCGGGGCTTCAGTTCTCGCGCGCTTTCGGAGTCCACGCCCCTCTTCTTCCCGCGCGGCGTCCTCAAGATGGCGTCCAATGGCGGGAAAACTCCACGGATGGCGGGAAGAAGGCAGAAGATGGCGCCGGATGGCGGGAAACTTCACCGATGGCGGGAAGAAGGCTGAAGATGGCGCCGGATGGCGGGAATCTTCACCACAGGTAAGTTTGAAAAGTCTCTTTTTCAGGCACGCAGTACCCGGTGGTTGCGGGCACGAAATCCTGCCGACTACGCCAAAGTTGACGCGCCCCTGGGCCTGTGTCGCGCTGCGTTGCGCACGCGGGAGCTTACCCGGAGCCGGATCTCTTGAGGGTTGTAGTCTCGTGGCGGTGACCCGGTCCGTGCCCAGGGAGTCAAACTGAGCGGCGATGTAACAGCGGTAGATGCAGGACGACTACGCCACCCGTTGAATGCAGCTATGGAGCTGCCGCTGCAGGACAGTCCGCTGAGGCCGGTGGATGGATGGTGCAGCGTAGATGGTATAACCCCCAACGGTAGGGGTATGGCCTCAGGGCAGCAGATGTGGATGATGGGGGTAGCAGGAACCACTCAGAGACGGTGCGGTGTAATTCAGGGTCTTTACTGGTAACAACGATAGACCCTCCCGGAGTACTTGCTAGTGAACGGGGCCTGGTCAGTCCTTGAGCAGATGGGATCTCCCCTGGCCAGGCGGAGTTGTAGGCCTCCCAAACTGACTGTACTCTTCTGGCTACCTTGCTAGAAGCGGATATAAGTAGCTCACGTCCCTGAGTGTGACGCGCCCCCTGGGACATATTCCTTTTTGAGGGGAATACCCGGCACCGGATCAGATGGGGGGTTGTAGTCTCCGAGCGGCTGTGACCCGGTCCCGTGCCCAGGGCGTCAAGCTCAGTGTTATGTGGCAGCTTTACAGATGTTACTAAAGTTCTTTTGTGTCGACTACGCCACCCGTTGTGATGCGGTCACTGTGGCCGCCGCTGCTGCAGGGTCCGCTGAGGCTGATGGTGGGTGCGCAGCTTGGTGGGATCACCCCCAACGGGAGGGGTATAGCCTCAGAGGGGACAGGCGCAGAGGATGGGGGTTGTAGTGGTGTGGTGCAGCCGGCAATGAAGACAGACTCGGGTTGTGCAGTTAAGGGTGTTTACTTACTGCTGATGTTTCGGTCACTCCAGCTGCTAGTGACCACCCGAGCCGTGCTGCGTCCACCAGGTCCTGGATCCAGCCAACCCCCAAACAAGTCCGGAGCGTGGCCCTGAGCTCTCCCTCTGTCCTTTCTTCAGCCGTCCCCACCAGTGATTCACCTAGGTCCAGCTCCCTCGGGCCTTCTTTTGGGACACCCTTGGCCCTGGGTTCCCTGACCCTTCATGTGGTGTGCCTTCGGGGTGAATATGGTGGGTGACCGTGACAGACACTGCCCACGGTCTCCGGTCTCTGGCTGGGGAATGTCTTTGCCCCCACCAGCTTGGGTTCCGGTACCCTCTTGCTGACTCCTCACCCGGTGCTCTAATTTGGGTTCTTGGGTCCCTTCAGTCTTCCCCCTCTGGGTCTTTCTCTTTCTTTCTCCCCTCTCTCTCTCCAGGGCTGCTGTTTCCTTCTCTCTCTCCAACTGACTTGTTCTCAGCGTCTGACCCTGATCTTAGTTGGTGCCCTCCTTATATATCCCTCTATGTGTGAGCTCAGGTGACCAGCACCCAATGAGCTCCTATCACTACCCAGACTGCTCCCCCTATCTGCCCCTACACTACATGGGATGTACCACCCCCCTCCCACTCCAGCCAGGAACAGGCTCGGTTGTACCTGCACATTTCTAAGTGGGAGTACCGTCGGCCTGCTCCTCTGAAATGGGATGTATGTAGTGCATGCAGTCTATCTGAGCTCAGTTCCACACTCCTTCCTTACCCGGGAGTGGAATATCACACCTCTGGGTTGAGGTGCAATACCCCTGTAGCAGCCGAATCCTCAGGGTGCTACATTCCCCCCTGGTAAATCACAGCACGTCCTCGGGCTGTAAGACATAAAACACCAAAACATACAAAAATTTTTCATATAAACATATAAAACATATAAACATTATATATATATAAAACTTTTTATATAAACATTCTCGTAGACTTCTCTTGTCTCTGGTTCCAGGTTCCTCCTCCGGACACTGTGCAACGTGTGTCCGGGAAAAGTGCGACAGTCTCTTAGAAAAATCTGGTTTTCTTATAAAACCGGTAGGGGGCGCTTTAGGACGCGCAACTATATACAGGGGAAGTTGGCCGCTCTCAGTCCTCGGCCAGGTAGAGGGTAGGGAATGGCTGCTCACAATCCTCAGCCTGTAGGATGAAGGGGTTAACGGGTAAACAGTTCACTGGTCCCAACGGGGACTATTTTAGCAGCAACGGTTCACTGTGCCCCGACAGGCAACTATATACAGTCTCTACTCCCGTCCTCAACGACGGCTCCCTCCTGCTCTTTCTTGATATGAAGTTTCTTCAGACCCGTCCGGGCACGTATGCTGGGCGAACAGGTCCTCACCCAGGTGCGGTACTCTTGGTTTTATGGGCGCGGTGGTGGTGGCGCCCGGGTTGCCCAGGCCTTGCGGCCAGGCCTGGGGCACCTGGAAAGTGAAGGGCACCGTAAGGACGGCGGCGCCCTGGGCTACTTGGCCTTGCGGCCAGGCCGGAGGCTCCGCGGAGGTAGGGGGCGCTGTTGGTGGTGCGGCGCCCGGGGGTACTAGGCCTTGCGACCAGGCTGGTGGTAATTCCTGCTTTGTCACGCTCCGGGTCGAGGCGCGTGACGTCACAGGGGTCGCTGCGGCGGCTTCCGGTCGGGGCCTAGTCCATAGCGGTGACATGGCGGCTACGGGCACAGCAGGGGGACTTTCGGGCTCTGCGACGGGGAGCTGGGGCAGGTAAGCGGTGTCACGGCTTGGGGTATAGGCATCCCCTTTACCTGCCTCCATGCGTTCGGCTCCCTCCTCGGCGCCGTCTCCGGCCTTGGGTCCTCCCGCGCCATCCTCAGAGGCGGTCTGCTTCCTCTTCCAGGGTAGCGTGCTCCGTTGACTGGTCTCTGCTTGCTGGGCCATCTCCCGGCTCCACTCCGCCAGTATCTCACGCTGTACCCGGGCCATCCTCCTTGCGAGGCCCTCCAGGGCAGTTTGTGCACACTCCCGGTTTCGGGGAAGCTGCGCTAGGATCTCCGCTAGACCTAGCGGGGTTGTGGACTCTAGCAGGCTCCTGACCATCGGGTCGGTGCTGCTCTGCTCTGCTTCCGGCAGGCTCCTGGCCAGCGGGCCGGTGCTGCTCTGCCCTCCTTCCTCGGTCTCTAGCAGACTCCTGGCCAGCGGGCCGGTGCTGTTCTGCTTTCTTTCCATCTCCGGGTGAGCTCCTCCGCTACTCCTTGTTAGACCTCTTGCCTCCGGGTGCGCTCGCTCCAGACTGCTCCAAGCGACACCCATCTTTTCTCTTCTCTTTCGTCTCCTCCCACCTCGAGGGCGGTCCCGGGGCAACTCGGTGACTGTCAGCTCCAGGGGGAGTTCTTTCACGCTGACAGACACCTCCAGCATCACAGTCTCTGTTGGTGGGGGCGGTTTCCACTTTTGGCGCCATTTTCTGTCCTGGTCCACGATGGGAGGTGGCCTCTTGCCCTCCTTTGGCACGCCCATAATGGCGTCCGCTGCTCTTCCAAGGCGGGAAATCTGCGGTTTTGGCGGGAAGCGTCGCCCAGTGGCGGGAAACTCTGCAGATGGCGGGAACAAGCTGGAAATGGCGGACAATCGGCGGGAAACGACTGGTGATGGAGTCCGATGGCGTGGACCCTCCGGAACCGGCAGGAGTCTTCTTTCTGAGGTAAACTTGCACTTTTCTTCAGGCACGCAGTACCCGGGTGTTGCGGGCACGTAATCCTGCCGACTACGCCAAAGTTGACGCGCCCCCTGGGACATATTCCTTTTTGAGGGGAATACCCGGCACCGGATCAGATGGGGGGTTGTAGTCTCCGAGCGGCTGTGACCCGGTCCCGTGCCCAGGGCGTCAAGCTCAGTGTTATGTGGCAGCTTTACAGATGTTACTAAAGTTCTTTTGTGTCGACTACGCCACCCGTTGTGATGCGGTCACTGTGGCCGCCGCTGCTGCAGGGTCCGCTGAGGCTGATGGTGGGTGCGCAGCTTGGTGGGATCACCCCCAACGGGAGGGGTATAGCCTCAGAGGGGACAGGCGCAGAGGATGGGGGTTGTAGTGGTGTGGTGCAGCCGGCAATGAAGACAGACTCGGGTTGTGCAGTTAAGGGTGTTTACTTACTGCTGATGTTTCGGTCACTCCAGCTGCTAGTGACCACCCGAGCCGTGCTGCGTCCACCAGGTCCTGGATCCAGCCAACCCCCAAACAAGTCCGGAGCGTGGCCCTGAGCTCTCCCTCTGTCCTTTCTTCAGCCGTCCCCACCAGTGATTCACCTACGTCCAGCTCCCTCGGGCCTTCTTTTGGGACACCCTTGGCCCTGGGTTCCCTGACCCTTCATGTGGTGTGCCTTCGGGGTGAATATGGTGGGTGACCGTGACAGACACTGCCCACGGTCTCCGGTCTCTGGCTGGGGAATGTCTTTGCCCCCACCAGCTTGGGTTCCGGTACCCTCTTGCTGACTCCTCACCCGGTGCTCTAATTTGGGTTCTTGGGTCCCTTCAGTCTTCCCCCTCTGGGTCTTTCTCTTTCTTTCTTTCTCCTCTCTCTCTCTCCAGGGCTGCTGTTTCCTTCTCTCTCTCCAACTGACTTGTTCTCAGCGTCTGACCCTGATCTTAGTTGGTGCCCTCCTTATATATCCCTCTATGTGTGAGCTCAGGTGACCAGCACCCAATGAGCTCCTATCACTACCCAGACTGCTCCCCCTATCTGCCCCTACACTACATGGGATGTACCACCCCCCTCCCACTCCAGCCAGGAACAGGCTCGGTTGTACCTGCACATTTCTAAGTGGGAGTACCGTCGGCCTGCTCCTCTGAAATGGGATGTATGTAGTGCATGCAGTCTATCTGAGCTCAGTTCCACACTCCTTCCTTACCCGGGAGTGGAATATCACACCTCTGGGTTGAGGTGCAATACCCCTGTAGCAGCCGAATCCTCAGGGTGCTACAAGTGTACCGTGTGGTGCTCACCCGTATGGCCGGTGACTCGGGGCCTTCTAATGGCTTCCGCTCCACGATGGCGGTGCTGGTCCCACGCGTGTGACCGTGCCTTCGGGTTTCTGGGCCTGAGGACCTGAAATCCCCTGCCGGTCGGCTTCTGCTGCTGGGTAAGAGTTAGTCCCCACAGCCTCGGACGCCTGGTCCGGTAAGAAAGCTTCTCAGTCAGGGCGAGCTCTGCAGCTGCCAGCCCCTGACTCGTAGTAGTATTGCTTCTGCTGTTTCTTGTCTCTACTCTCCTTGACTGCTAACCCTGCTTCAGCCCCGAGTTTATATAGGGGAAGTTCTTCCCCTCCCAAGACTGGGCAGGAGGTGTGGCATGCACAGGATCCCTGACCAAAGGACCTCCCACCTGCTCTCAGACATAATATCTCCATCACTGTGGCAACCAGACCCCTGGGGTGTCACATAAACATGCCGGGCGTATACTAAGATGGACTGTGTGATTAGCGGTTTATGACGAAATAATAAACTGCATTGTGAATTATCGGAAGGACATTGCTTATGTGCCTTAATTGACCCGGTGCAGCGAGTATCCCCCATTATGATGACTAGCGCTGCCTTACATGTGTTAGGGCTATATAGTGACGTATGAGTGTTGTGTTAGGGATATATCATGACGTATGAGGTGTTGTGTTAGGGCTATATAGTGACATATGAGTGTTGTGTTAGGGATATATCATGACGTATGAGGTGTTGTGTTAGGGCTATATAGTGACGTTGAGTGTTGTGTGAAGGATATATAGTGACGTATGAGTGTTGTGTTAGGGCTATATAGTGACGTTAAGTGCTGTGTTTGGACTGTCTAGTGATGTTAAGTGCTGTGTTAGGGCTATATAGTGTCGTTGAGTGCTGTGTTAGGGCTATCTAGTGATGTTGAGTGTTGTGTTGGGGCTATACAGTGACATTCAGTGTTGGGTTAGGGCTATATAGTGATGTATGAGGTGTGTTAGGGCTATATAGTGACGTATGAGGTGTTGTGTTAGGGCTATATAGTGTTGTTGAGTGTTGTGTTAGGGCTATATAGTGTCATTGGGTGTTGTGTTAGGGCTATATAGTGTCGTTGAGTGCTGTGTTAAGGCTATATAGTGACGTTGAGCGTTGTGTTAGGGCTATATAGTGACATTGAGTGTTGTGTTAGGGATATATATTGACGTATGAGTGTTGTGTTAGAGCTATATAGTGACGTATGAGTGTTGTGTTAGGGCTATATAGTGACGTTGAGTATTGTGTTAGGGCTATACAATGACGTTGAGTGTTGTGTTAGGGCTATACAGTGACGTTGAGTGTTGTGTTAGGGCTATACAGTGACGTTGAGTGTTGCGTGAGGGTTATATAGTGACATATGAGGTGTAGTGTTAGGGCTATATAGTGACGTATGAGGTGTTGTGTTAGGGCTATATAGTGTCGTTGAGTGCTGTGTTAGGGCTATATAGTGTCGTTAAGTGCTGTGTTAGGGCTATATAGTTGTAGCATTGACGCCGTTCCCCTCACCGCCACGGCCCTGCTCCGGCGTCTTCCGGCTTCCATCCTGCAGCTACTGTGGCGCGCAGTGGGTGAGAGGTGTCCGATCTTCCGGCTTTCCTCACTGCCTTCCGAAAGGTCTTCGATGAGCCCGGATGAAAATCTTCTACTTCCTCCTCACTTCTCCGTCTCTGCCAAGGGAGTCTCACCGTGGGCCAGTATGCCATACATTTCCGAACCCTCGCATCTGAGCTTGCCTGGAACAACGAGGCCCTCGTGTCCACCTTCTGGGAGGGTCTTTCCGGACGGATCAAGGATGAGCTAGCCGGTCGTGACATCCCTTCCACCCTGGACGACCTGGTGTCATTAGCTACCCGGATTGACATCCATTTTTTGGAACGAGCTAAGGAGACTACCTGGGAGAGAAGATTTGCGCGTCTCGCTCCTGTATTCCAAAGCCCAGCCTCTCAACCAGCTATTCCTCGGACATATTTCCCAGAGCCTATGCAAATTGACCAGACCAAGATGGTCAAGTCTCGCCTGGAGATGCGCCGAGCTGAGGGGAGCTGCTTCTACTGTGGCAGTAAAGAGCATCTGATCCGTTCCTGCCCGGTGAAGTCGGGAAACTCCAGTGTCTAGGACCGCTTGGAGAGGTCGTCCTAGGCAAGAGTAAATCCTCTCCGTCCTTGACTCTATCTGTTTCTATTTGCAGTGGTGAGACCCGCTTCTTTGAGACTGCCCACCTGGATTCCGGAGCCGCTGGTTATCTCATTTCACAAGCTGTTGTGGAGCGGTATCAGATTCCCACCATACGTCTGGCTGAACCGTTGGCGGTCGCTTCCGTGGATGGGAGACTTCTTCCGGAGACCATCTTGCTCGTCACTGAGCCTGTAACCCTTCAGGTGGGAATGCTGCACTCGGAGAAGATCTCCTTTCATGTGCTGTCTCTCTCATTCCCTCTTGCTTGGTCTACCCTGGTTACAGAGACATGAACCCGTCCTGAATTGGAGATCTGGTGAAGTACTCCGTTGGGGGCAGGAATGCCATGAGTCCTGCCTGGTTCCAGTTCATCCAGCTCGACCTCCGTCTACTCCGGCTAATCTACCTGGTCTGCCGGCACCCTACTGGTCCTATGCGGACGTCTTCGACAAAAAGGAGGCAGAGACACTTCCACCTCATAGGTCGTATGATTGCCCAATCGACCTGGTACCTGGTGCTTCTCCTCCCCGCGAGTGTATCTACCCCTTGTTGCTGGCTGAGACTCGGACCATGTCTGAGTACATAGAAGAGAATCTTGCTAGGGGATTCATCCAGAAATCTACCTCCCCGGCTGGAGCAGGATTCTTCTTCGTTAAGAAGGCTCACTACGCCCCTGTATCGATTACAGGGGTCTTAACCAGATTACAATTCAAGAATAAGTACCCCTGCCTCTCATCTCGGAGCTGTTCGACCGCCTTAAAGGCGCGAAGATCTTCACCAAGCTCGATCTTCGTGGGGCGTACAATTTGGTCCGGATCTGCCAGGGAGGCGAGTGGAAGACGGCATTCAATCCTCAAACCATGAGGATTTATACTTTACTTACATATGTTACACGATAATCTTATGACTTGTGCAGGAGGATATTTTCCTCAAATTGTGAGGACCTGTACCTTGTCTATAATTGTTATATGATAATCCCATATGAGAATATATCCCTCAGAATGTGAGAATTTGTATTTTTCTGTACATGTCATATGATATTTTTATGGCTTATATATACGGGTATGTATTCTATTTACACATGTTTTGTGATAATCTAATGGCAGGGACATGGGGCATATCCCACGAAACTAAGAGGTTTGGAACTTTACTGATAGAGTCTTACATCCCTATTTTCTGAACTGTATTTATTTTTTGTGCTTACAGTGATATCTTTTGACCACACTGCCTCAATTTTATTGGGGCTTTCTATGTCTAAGGGGTTTTTGACATGATTTTATGGGGTGTTTGTATGTCTTGTGATAACATAAATAAAAATTTGAAATAGCAGATTTACTGAGTACTTTGATCTCCTTATTTAAATTATTAATGTAGAATGAGGAATGAGAAATACCTCTCCAGCTCCAGTCTCCGCTGAGGACGTCTTTGAGGTAGGAAACATTTTCGCCACCAAGAGGGTAAGAGGAAAGACTGTCTTTCTTGTGGATTGGAAGGGGTTTGGCCCGGAGGAGAGGTCTTGGGAATCCAGGGAGAATATTCATGATCCTCTTCTCAAAAAATTTCTCTTGAGCTTAAAGAAGGGGGGGGGGGCGTAAAGGGGGAGGTTCTGTAGCATCGACATCTCTGCCTCCTGCCGGGCAGAGACGCCGTTCCCCTCACCGCCACGGTCCTGCTCCGGCATCTTCCGGCTCCCGCCCTGCAGCTACTGTGGCGCGCACTGCGCGCTGCTTCCCGGGCACTGTGCTTAGGGCGCGCGCTCCCTCCCTCTTAAAGGAGCCGCGCGCGCCGTCCTAAAAGTCCCCGGCCAATGGCCGGAGGACTTCCCCCATTTAAAGCACCTCCTCCATTATGGAGGTGCCTGTGCAAGGTTGTTGTTCTGTGTGCTAACACTTGCTTCAGCCCTCAGGTCACGCTGCTTGTCAGTCCTGCTCGTCAGTCTGTCTACAGTCCAGCCCGCCAGTCTGTCAATAGTTGCTTATGACGCGCCCCCTGGGCCAGTGCTGTTAGGGATACCCGGAGCCGGATCAGATGGGGGTTGTAGTCTCCGAGTGGCTGTGACCCGGTCCGTGCCCAGGGTGTCAAGCTCAGTGTGTGGCAGTCCTTATGATGTTTCTAGATGTTCTTTTGTGTCGACTACGCCACCCGTTGAATTGCGGTCACTTCGGCCGCCGCTGCAGCAGGGTCCACTGAGGCTGATGGTGTTTGTGCAGCTTAGGTAGTATAACCCCCAACGGGAGGGGTATAGCCTCAGGGGGTCAGGTGCAGAGGATGGTGGTTGTGGAAGTGCAGGGATGATGGTAATGAGAGTCAGAGTCGGGTTGTGCAGTTCAGGGTTCTTTACTTACTGCAGATGTTCCGGTCACTCCGGCCTTGAGTGACCACCCGAGCCGTGCTGCGTCCACCAGGTCCTGGACTCGGCCAACCCCCAAGTAGTTCTGGAGCGTGGTTCTGAGCTCCCTTTCTGTCCTGTCCTCGTCTCTGGCCTTCCCCACCAGGGATCCACCTATGTCCGGCTCCCTCGGGCCTCTTGTTGGCGAACCCTTGCCTCTGGGTTCCCTGACCCTATGCGTGGTCTGCCTTCCGGGTGGATTTGGTGGGTGATCGTGGCAGATGCTGCCCACGGCCTCCGGTCTCTGGCTGAGGTATGCTGTAGCCCCCACCAGTTTGGGATCCGGTACCCTGTTGCCAACTCTTCACCCTGTGATTGTATTTGGGTTCTCAGAGTTCCTTCTTTCTCCCCCTCTGGGTCTTTCTTTCTCCTCTCTCTCTCTGGGCCTGGGGCTGCTCTGCTCCTCTGCTTTCTTCCACTGCTAAGACTCACAGACTGACTGACTGTGGCTGACTGACCCTGATCTTAGATGGTGCCCACCTTAAATACTCCCTCTATGTGTGAGCTCAGGTGACCAGCACCCAATGAGCTCCTAACTTTACCCAGGCTGCTCCCCCTATCTGCCCCTACACTACTGGGATGTACCACCCCCCTCCCACTCCAGCCAAGGACAGACTCGGTCGTACCTGCACATTTCTAAGTGGGAGTACCGTTGGTCTGCCCTCTGGAAATGGGATGTGTGTAGTGCATGCAGCTAACTGAGCTCAGTTCCACACTCCATCCTTACCCGGGAGTGGAATATCACACCTCTGGGTTGAGGTGCAATACCCCTGTAGCAGCCGAATCCTCAGGGTGCTACACTTACCTGGAAGCACCTGCCAGTTACCTGCCGTGCCCGCCAGCCTGCTTACCTGGAAGCACCTGTCTGTTACCTGTAGTGCACGCCAGCCTGCCTACCTGGAGCACCTGCCTGTTACCTGTCGTGCCCGCCAGCTTGCCTACCCGGAGCACCCATCTGGCTATCTGCCAAACCAGCCTGCTTATCTACCCGGACCACCCGTCAGCCTTCCTGCCGTGCTCATCCGATGTACCGATCAGTTCCTGCCATGTGACCCGTGGGAGTCACCTGCCTTTACACAAGGTCGGTCCCAGAGTGGCACCTGGTCACCCTGCTCGGTCCCTCCTGGTTCACGGAGTCGACTGAGCTGCCGTGCGACCTTGGTCAGGCCGAGTAGGCACTTAGTCACGCCCCTCTGGTCCCTCTTTGCACCGAAGCACAAAGGTTCCACCACCCGGACTCGTAACAATAGTGTCGTTGAGTTCTGTGTTAGGGCTATATAGTGACGTTTGAGTGTTGTGTTAGGGATATATAGTGACGTATGAGTGTTGTGTTAGGGTTATATAGTTATTTTGAGTGTTGTGCTAGGGCTATATAGTGTCTTTGAGTGTTGTGTTAGGGATATATAGTGACGTATGAGTGTTGTGTTAGGGTTATATAGTTATTTTGAGTGTTGTGTTAGGGCTATAGAGTGACGTTGAGTGTTGTGTTAGGGATATATAGTGACGTATGAGTGTTGTGTTAGGGCTATATAGTGTCGTTGAGTGTTATGTTAGGGCTACATAGTGACGTTGAGTGTTGTGTTAGGGATATATAGTGACGCATGAGTTGTTGTATTAGGGCTATACAGTGACGTTGAGTGTTGTGTTAGGGCTATATAGTGACGTATGAGGTGCTGTGTTAGGGATATATAGTGACGTATGAGTGTTGTGTTAGGGCTATATAGTGTCGTTGAGTGCTGTGTTAGGGCTATACAGTGACGCTGAGTGTTGTGTTAGGGCTATACAGTGACGTTGAGTGTTGTGTTAGGGCTATATAGTGACGTATGAGGTGTTGTGTTAGGGCTATATAGTGTCATTGAGTGTTGTGTTAGGGCTATATAGTGTCGTTGAGTGCTGTGTTAGGGCTATATAGTGACGTTTGAGTGTTGTGTTAGGGATATATAGTGACGTATGAGGTGTTGTGTTAGGGCTATAGAGTGACGTATGAGTGTTGTGTTAGGGCTATATAGTGTCGTTGAGTGTTATGTTAGGGCTACATAGTGACGTTGAGTGTTGTGTTAGGGATATATAGTGACGTATGAGGTGTTGTGTTAGGGCTATATAGTGTCGTTGAGTGTTATGTTAGGGCTACATAGTGTCGTTGAGTGTTATGTTAGGGCTATATAGTGACGTATGAGTGCTGTGTTAGGGCTATATAGTGACGTTGAGTGTTGTGTTAGGGTTATACAGTGACGTTGAGTGTTGTGTTAGGACTATATAGTGACGTTGAGTGTTGTGTTAGAGCTATACAGTGATGTTGAGTGTTGTGTTAGGGATATATAGTGACGTATGAGTGTTGTGTTAGGGCTATATACATAGGCGGATTATAATGAGGGCAATCCGGGCGACCGCCCGGGGCCCCGAGCCTGCAGGGGGCCTGTGGCTCCAGGCGGGGTGTCTAATGCCGGATTGCCCTCATTATATGTGCGGGCCGCCGCGGCACATACCAGTAGCAGTGGCGGGAGGGGGGGCCCCGGACCGCTCCCCCAGCAGCGGCCGCCGCTACTTCTTCATCGGCCGGGCCAGCACTGCAGCAGTTAACTTCCCTGTGCTGGCCCGGCCGCGTCACTGCTAGGAGACACGGCCCTGTGCGTGGCCGTGTCTCCTAGCTATGACGTCACGCAGTGCGCGCCCGGCCTGTACTGCTACTTACCACCGGAGAGGAGAGAGAGCAGGCTGGAGGAATGGAGCCGGGGGATGATGAGTGTGTGTGTGTGGGCAGATATGTGTGCGGGCAGGTGTGTGTGTGGGCAGATGTGTGTGTGTGGGCAGGTGTGTGTGTGGGCAGATATCTGTGTGGGCAGGTGTGTGTGTGTGTGTGTGGGCAGGTGTGTGTGTGTGGGCAGGTGTGTGTGTGTGTCTGTGTGGGCAGGTGTGTGTGTCTGTGTGGGCAGGTGTGTGTGTGTCTGTGTGGGCAGGTGTGTGTGTGTGTGTCTGTGTGGGCAGGTGTGTGTGTGTGTGTGAGCAGGTGTGTGTGTGGGCAGGTGTGTGTGTGTGTCTGTGTGGGCAGGTGTGTGTGTGTGTGTGTCTGTGTGGGCAGGTGTGTGTGTGTCTGTGTGGGCAGGTGTGTGTGTGTGTGGGCAGGTGTGTGTGTGGGCAGGTGTGTGTGTGTGGGGGGGGCAGGTGTGTGTGTGTGTGTGTGGGCAGGTGTGTGTGTGTGTGGGCAGGTGTGTGTGTGTGGGCAGGTGTGTGTGTGTGTCTGTGTGGGCAGGTGTGTGTGTGTGTCTGTGTGGGCAGGTGTGTGTGTGTGTGGGCAGGTGTGTGTGTGTCTGTGTGGGCAGGTGTGTGTGTGTCTGTGTGGGCAGGTGTGTGTGTGTGTGGGCAGGTATGTGTGTGTGTGGGCAGGTGTGTGTGTGAGGGGGGGCAGGTGTGTGTGTGTGGGCAGGTGTGTGTGTGTGGGCAGGTGTGTGTGTGTGTGTGTGGGCAGGTGTGTGTGTGTGTGTGGGCATGTGTGTGTGTGTGTGTGGGCAGGTTAGAAAGTCTTGCCCTGTTGAACACTACACCTGACTTGAGGCCGCCACCTCTTGGTTGTCCAATGTTCTTGCTTCTCTAGGGCTCTTCTCAGATATTCATTATACCAGCTCCCCAGAATACCAAAGCTAGGGTGGGTGACCACGAGCCATGTTGGTGGTCATAACTGCGGCCACCCAGGGGCAATACTCCATAACAACAATCCCCTGAGGTGGTGTAGGATGTAAGGACCTATTCACACTACATTCAGTGCTGCATTCAGGTCTTTACACAAGGCTTACAACTGAATCCCTGAAATTCAGGATTGTGCTGTCTGAAATTAGACATCTGAAAGCAGAGCAAATGGAGCCTAAAGATTCAGACTTTAGCCTTGGTTTGCCTTTGTTCAAATCAATGGCTATGTCAAGGCCCATCTGAATGCCATTTTTCAGGGATTTAGATAGAAGCCTGGAAAGAGGAGATGAATGCATTGCAAAATTCAGTGTGAATAGGCCCTTATATCTGGAGTCTTGATATTGATGCCACATGCATTTTACTTGTTTTTAACTTAAAAAAAAATACACACACACACACACTATACATACACACATACATACACCCACACACACACTATACATACACACACACAGATGTGTGTGTGGGCAGGTGTGTGTGTGTGTGGGCAGGTGTGTGTGTGTGTGTGATGTCAGTCTGTGTATGTGTGTGTGTTTGTGTGTGTGTGTGGGCAGATGTCATTGTGTGATGTCTGTTTGTATGTATTTTTGTGTTTCAAATGTGTTTATGCGTGTCTGTATATGTTTGTGTGTGTGCATGACTGCATGCGGCCTCCTGCTGAGTATAGTTGGCGCCGTGCGGCCTCCTGATGTCTCTGGGGGGGGCGCCGTGCGGCCCCCCGCTGTGTATAGATGGCTACTTGCGGCCCCCCGCTGTGTATAGATGGCTACGTGCGCCCCCCCGCTGTGTATAGATGGCTACGTGCGGCCCCCCGCTGAGTATAGATGTCGTCGTGCGGCCTCCTGCTGTGTATAGATGGCTACGTGCGGCCTCCCGCTGAGTATAGATGGCGCTGTGCGGCCTCCTGCTGTCTCTGGGGGGAGCGCCGTGCGGCATCTATACTCAGCAGGAGGCCGCACGTAGCCATTTATACACGTATACTCAGCAGGAGGCCGCACATAGCCATCTATACGGCGCCATCTATACACAGCGGGAGGCCGCACAGCACCATCTATACACAGCGGGAGGCTGCACGGCGCCATCTATACACAGCGGGAGTCTCAGTGCTTTGCAAGAGCAGTCAATAAATTCTGCTTGACTAATTCTGAGCACCATAAAGTCTGGTTCGCTTCTAACCTGCTGTCTTCATTTTCAGCTCGCTGAATTCTATCTCATTTACTGTCATTCGAGACGATGCCTTTGCTGGTCTCTTTCACCTTGAATACCTGTAAGTGCTCCACTTAATGTCATATTTTTGATTCTGTTCTTCTTCATCTTTTGGCATGTGCAATTGCATGAGCAAGTATTCATATGAATTTATGACCTACTTAAACCTTCGAGGACCTTAAATTTTATTCAATCAAATTTTTTTCCAGTTTAAACCTATTGGACATATATGTGCCTTGGTCCTCAAAGGGTTTTTAAAGGGGCTGCAAACATAAATACGAAAAAAATAATTCAATTAGTGCTTTTTGTGTTCATTTAATTTTTATTTGAAGTCCATTTTTTTATATACCTTGAAATTAAGCCCTACCCCATGGAATGAAGCCCTACCTACATGACATCTGAGAGCTACATGGATCCCGCTTGTGAGGTGCCTGTCCGTCACTACTATTCAGTTTTAGGGTCCACTCACTAAGCCATATATTCTCTCATGCAAGAGAATAGGGCCAATTATGCTAATGACACTGGGCTCAAACTCTGTCAGAGCTTCAACTGAGTGTGATCCGATTCTCTCGCAGCACAGATATGGAGAAGATGGAGAACTTAATTTCTCCATCTTCTCCATAGTCTCTGTGAGTGTTCATCGGACTGCACTTGGATGACATCCGAGTGCAGTCCAATGTTTTACGTGCACCCATAGACTTGTATGGGTGCACATGGTCCGAATATCGAATGAGATTATTTTCTCATGCCAATAATCGCAGATCTGCACTGTCCCATAGTATAACATAGGGCCGAGTCCTATCCGATAAAACATCACATAGCATTTGGCCGTGTTATACGACAGTGTGATCGAGCCCTTAGAGTCAAGGAATATTTACATGCAGATGATGATATTACTCTCCAAGTGTATATTTTTTTAGGCGAGTTAATAGTAAATGCTTTGCCTTTTTGACATGTGATCAACTAAAGAACAAGAAAGATTTAGGACCTCCCCTATACAGAAACGGAAAATAGTTTGGAGGACTTGCATGTCCTTTTTTATTTATTATGAGAAAATCATAAAAAATCCCGTTTTTTAACCATGCTGTGACTTTCTGCTGAGGGAGAGGGAGAGAGCTGCCCTATTCAGAGTCTGTAATAAGACCTGCTGACAAAAGTGTTGAAGATACAGTCTAATGTGAATTAACAATGAAAAAAAGTTAATTTCACAAATGGCTTGTATTTTTTTAATACAAACTTTTTTGTCTTTACAGCTCCTTTAAAGAGAATCTGTCATCAGTTTTTTGCCACCTAATCTGAGAGCAGCATAATATAGGGTTAGAGGCACTGATTCCAGTAATGTGTCACTTACTGGGCTGCTTAGTGTTGTTTTGATAAAATCATTGATTTGTCAGAAGGTAATTATCACTAGATGACTAGTAAGTTCTGTAGGACCCCACCCCCATCACTGATCAGTAGATTTCTGTGTACACTGAGCATGGGCAGAAAGCTGCCAATCAGTGGTGTGGGTGGGGCTATACAGAGCGCAGCATTCAGAGAGCTGCTAGATCTGCAGCAGATAAAATGGTGATTTTCTCAAAATGACAACAAGCAGCTGAAAAAGTGACACATCGCTGGAATCAGGGTATCTGCCCCAATATTGTGCTGCTCTCAGATGGGGCAGCACAATTAATATTGTGCCAAATTAATTTCCCGTGAACTATCACATGATCTATCACAAGGGATCATGTGACATGTCACGTGATAAATCAGGTGGGGGGGGGGCCGCGCCTTCTAAACTGCCCGGGGTCCTTGCTACTCTTAATCCACCCCTGGCTATATAGTGTCGTTGAGTGCTGTGTTAGGGTTATATAGTGACATATGAGTGTTGTGTTAGAGCAATATAGTGTCACTGAGTGCTGTGTTAGGGATATATAGTGACGTATGAGTGTTGTGTTACGGTTATATAGTGTCGTTGAATGCTGTGTTAGGGCTATATAGTGACATATGAGTGTTGTGTTAGGGCTATATAGTGACGTATGAGTGTTGTGTTAGGGCTATATAGTGACGTATGAGTGCTGTGTTAGGGCTATATAGTGACGTATGAGTGCTGTGTTAGGGCTATATAGTGACGTATGAGTGCTGTGTTAGGGCTATATAGTGACGTATGAGTGTTGTGTTAGGGCTATATAGTGACGTATGAGTGTTGTGTTAGGGCTATATAGTGACGTATGAGTGTTGTGTTAGGGCTATATAGTGACGTATGAGTGTGTTAGGGCTATATAGTGACGTATGAGTGTTGTGTTAGGGCTATATAGTGTCGTTGAGTGCTGTGTTAGGGTTATATAGTGACATATGAGTGTTGTGTTAGAGCAATATAGTGTCACTGAGTGCTGTGTTAGGGATATATAGTGACGTATGAGTGTTGTGTTACGGTTATATAGAGTCGTTGAGTGCTGTGTTAGGGCTTTATAGTGTCGTTGAATGCTGTGTTAGGGCTATATAGTGACATATGAGTGTTGTGTTAGGGCTATATAGTGACGTATGAGTGTTGTGTTAGGGCTATATAGTGACGTATGAGTGTTGTGTTAGGGCTATATAGTGACGTATGAGTGTTGTGTTAGGGCTATATAGTGACGTATGAGTGCTGTGTTAGGGCTATATAGTGACGTATGAGTGTTGTGTTAGGGCTATATAGTGACGTATGAGTGTTGTGTTAGGGCTATATAGTGACGTATGAGTGTTGTGTTAGGGCTATATAGTGACGTATGAGTGTTGTGTTAGGGCTATATAGTGACGTATGAGTGCTGTGTTAGGGCTATATAGTGACGTATGAGGTGTGTTAGGGCTATATAGTGACGTATGAGTGTTGTGTTAGGGCTATATAGTGACGTATGAGTGTTGTGTTAGGGCTATATAGTGACGTATGAGTGTTGTGTTAGGGCTATATAGTGACATATGAGTGTTGTGTTAGGGCTATATAGTGACGTATGAGTGTTGTGTTAGGGCTATATAGTGACATATGAGTGTTGTGTTAGGGCTATATAGTGACGTATGAGTGTTGTGTTAGGGCTATATAGTGACATATGAGTGTTGTGTTAGGGCTATATAGTGACATATGAGTGTTGTGTTAGGGCTATATAGTGACGTATGAGTGCTGTGTTAGGGCTATATAGTGACGTATGAGTGTTGTGTTAGGGCTATATAGTGACGTATGAGTGTTGTGTTAGGGCTATATAGTGACATATGAGTGTTGTGTTAGGGCTATATAGTGACATATGAGTGTTGTGTTAGGGCTATATAGTGACGTATGAGTGCTGTGTTAGGGCTATATAGTGACGTATGAGTGTTGTGTTAGGGCTATATAGTGACGTATGAGTGTTGTGTTAGGGCTATATAGTGACGTATGAGTGTTGTGTTAGGGCTATATAGTGACTTATGAGTGTGTTAGGGCTATATAGTGACGTATGAGTGCTGTGTTAGGGCTATATAGTGACGTATGAGTGCTGTGTTAGGGCTATATAGTGACGTATGAGTGTTGTGTTAGGGCTATATAGTGACGTATGAGTGTTGTGTTAGGGCTATATAGTGACGTATGAGTGTTGTGTTAGGGCTATATAGTGACGTATGAGTGTGTTAGGGCTATATAGTGACGTATGAGTGTTGTGTTAGGGCTATATAGTGACGTATGAGTGTTGTGTTAGGGCTATATAGTGACGTATGAGTGTTGTGTTAGGGCTATATAGTGACGTATGAGTGTTGTGTTAGGGCTATATAGTGACGTATGAGTGTTGTGTTAGGGCTATATAGTGACGTATGAGTGTTGTGTTAGGGCTATATAGTGACGTATGAGTGTGTTAGGGCTATATAGTGACGTATGAGTGCTGTGTTAGGGCTATATAGTGACGTATGAGTATTGTGTTAGGGCTATATAGTGACGTATGAGTGTTGTGTTAGGGCTATATAGTGACGTATGAGTGTTGTGTTAGGGCTATATAGTGACGTATGAGTGTTGTGTTAGGGCTATATAGTGACGTATGAGTGTTGTGTTAGGGCTATATAGTGACGTATGAGTGTTGTGTTAGGGCTATATAGTGACGTATGAGTGCTGTGTTAGGGCTATATAATGACGTTGAGTGTTGAGTTAGGGCTATACAGTGACGTTGAGTGTCGTGTTAGGGCTATATAGTGTCGTTGAGTGCTGTGTTAGGGCTATATAGTGACGTATGAGTGTTGTGTTAGGGCTATATAGTGACGTATGAGTGCTGTGTTAGGGCTATATAGTGACGTATGAGTGTTGTGTTAGGGCTATATAGTGACGTATGAGTGTTGTGTTAGGGCTATATAGTGACGTATGAGTGCTGTGTTAGGGCTATATAGTGACGTTGAGTGTTGTGTTAGGGCTATATAGTGACGTATGAGTGCTGTGTTAGGGCTATATAGTGACGTATGAGTGCTGTGTTAGGGCTATATAGTGACGTATGAGTGCTGTGTTAGGGTTATATAGTGACATATGAGTGTTGTGTTAGAGCAATATAGTGTCTTTGAGTGTTGTGTTAGGGTTATATAGTGACATATGAGTGTTGTGTTAGAGCAATATAGTGTCACTGAGTGCTGTGTTAGGGATATATAGTGACGTATCAGTGTTGTATTACGGTTATATAGAGTCGTTGAGTGTTGTGTTAGGGCTATACAGTGACGTTGAGTGTTGTGTTAGGGCTATATAGTGACGTATGAGTGTTGTGTTAGGGCTATATAGTGTTGTTGAGTGTTGTGTTAGGGCTATATAGTGTCGTTGAATGCTGTGTTAGGGCTATATAGTGTCGTTGAATGCTGTGTTAGGGCTATATAGTGACATATGAGTGTTGTGTTAGGGCTATATAGTGACGTATGAGGTGCTGTGTTTGGGCTATATAGTGATGTTGAGTGTTGTGTTAGGGCTATATAGTGACGTATGAGTGTTGTGTTAGGGCTATATAGTGACGTATGAGTGTGTTAGGGCTATATAGTGACGTATGAGTGTTGTGTTAGGGCTATATAGTGACGTATGAGTGTTGTGTTAGGGCTATATAGTGACGTATGAGTGTTGTGTTAGGGCTATATAGTGACGTATGAGTGTTGTGTTAGGGCTATATAGTGACGTATGAGTGTTGTGTTAGGGCTATATAGTGACGTATGAGTGTTGTGTTAGGGCTATATAGTGACGTATGAGTGCTGTGTTAGGGCTATATAATGACGTTGAGTGTTGTGTTAGGGCTATACAGTGACGTTGAGTGTTGTGTTAGGGCTATATAGTGTCGTTGAGTGCTGTGTTAGGGCTATATAGTGACGTATGAGTGTTGTGTTAGGGCTATATAGTGACGTATGAGTGCTGTGTTAGGGCTATATAGTGTCGTTGAGTGTTGTGTTAGGGCTATATAGTGACGTATGAGTGTTGTGTTAGGGCTATATAGTGACGTATGAGTGTTGTGTTAGGGCTATATAGTGACGTATGAGTGTTGTGTTAGGGCTATATAATGACGTATGAGTGTTGTGTTAGGGCTATATAGTGACGTATGAGTGCTGTGTTAGGGCTATATAGTGACGTATGAGTGCTGTGTTAGGGCTATATAGTGACGTTGAGTGTTGTGTTAGGGCTACATAGTGACGTTGAGTGTTGTGTTAGGGCTATATAGTCACGTTGAGTGTTGTGTTAGGGCTATATAGTGACGTATGAGTGTTGTGTTAGGGCTATATAGTGACGTATGAGTGTTGTGTTAGGGCTATATAGTGACGTATGAGTGTTGTGTTAGGGCTATATAGTGACGTATGAGTGTGTTAGGGCTATATAGTGACGTATGAGTGTTGTGTTAGGGCTATATAGTGACGTATGAGTGTTGTGTTAGGGCTATATAGTGACGTATGAGTGTTGTGTTAGGGCTATATAGTGACGTATGAGTGTTGTGTTAGGGCTATATAGTGACGTATGAGTGTGTTAGGGCTATATAGTGACGTATGAGTGTTGTGTTAGGGCTATATAGTGACGTATGAGTGTGTTAGGGCTATATAATGACGTTGAGTGTTGAGTTAGGGCTATACAGTGACGTTGAGTGTCGTGTTAGGGCTATATAGTGTCGTTGAGTGCTGTGTTAGGGCTATATAGTGACGTATGAGTGTTGTGTTAGGGCTATATAGTGACGTATGAGTGCTGTGTTAGGGCTATATAGTGTCGTTGAGTGCTGTGTTAGGGCTATATAGTGACGTATGAGTGTTGTGTTAGGGCTATATAGTGACGTATGAGTGTTGTGTTAGGGCTATATAGTGACGTATGAGTGTTGTGTTAGGGCTATATAGTGACGTATGAGTGCTGTGTTAGGGCTATATAGTGACGTTGAGTGTTGTGTTAGGGCTATATAGTGACGTATGAGTGCTGTGTTAGGGCTATATAGTGACGTGTGAGTGCTGTGTTAGGGCTATATAGTGACGTTGAGTGTTGTGTTAGGGCTATATAGTGACGTATGAGTGCTGTGTTAGGGTTATATAGTGACATATGAGTGTTGTGTTAGAGCAATATAGTGTCATTGAGTGCTGTGTTAGGGATATATAGTGACCTATCAGTGTTGTATTACGGTTATATAGAGTCGTTGAGTGTTGTGTTAGGGCTATACAGTGACGTTGAGTGTTGTGTTAGGGCTATATAGTGACGTATGAGTGTTGTGTTAGGGCTATATAGTGTTGTTGAGTGTTGTGTTAGGGCTATATAGTGTCGTTGAATGCTGTGTTAGGGCTATATAGTGTCGTTGAATGCTGTGTTAGGGCTATATAGTGACATATGAGTGTTGTGTTAGGGCTATATAGTGACGTATGAGGTGCTGTGTTTGGGCTATATAGTGATGTTGAGTGTTGTGTTAGGGCTATATAGTGACGTATGAGTGTTGTGTTAGGGCTATATAGTGACGTATGAGTGTGTTAGGGCTATATAGTGACGTATGAGTGTTGTGTTAGGGCTATATAGTGACGTATGAGTGTTGTGTTAGGGCTATATAGTGACGTATGAGTGTTGTGTTAGGGCTATATAGTGACGTATGAGTGTTGTGTTAGGGCTATATAGTGACGTATGAGTGTTGTGTTAGGGCTATATAGTGACGTATGAGTGTTGTGTTAGGGCTACATAATGACGTTGAGTGTTGTGTTAGGGCTATATAGTGACGTATGAGTGCTGTGTTAGGGCTATATAATGACGCTGAGTGTTGTGTTAGGGCTATACAGTGACGTTGAGTGTTGTGTTAGGGCTATATAGTGACATATGAGTGTTGTGTTAGGGCTATATAGTGACGTATGAGTGTTGTGTTAGGGCTATATAGTGACGTATGAGTGCTGTGTTAGGGCTATATAGTGACGTATGAGTGCTGTGTTAGGGCTATATAGTGACGTATGAGTGTTGTGTTAGGGCTATATAGTGTTGTTGAGTGTTGTGTTAGGGCTATATAGTGTCGTTGAATGCTGTGTTAGGGCTATATAGTGTCGTTGAATGCTGTGTTAGGGCTATATAGTGACATATGAGTGTTGTGTTAGGGCTATATAGTGACGTATGAGGTGCTGTGTTTGGGCTATATAGTGATGTTGAGTGTTGTGTTAGGGCTATATAGTGACGTATGAGTGTTGTGTTAGGGCTATATAGTGACGTATGAGTGTGTTAGGGCTATATAGTGACGTATGAGTGTTGTGTTAGGGCTATATAGTGACGTATGAGTGTTGTGTTAGGGCTATATAGTGACGTATGAGTGTTGTGTTAGGGCTATATAGTGACGTATGAGTGTTGTGTTAGGGCTATATAGTGACGTATGAGTGTTGTGTTAGGGCTATATAGTGACGTATGAGTGTTGTGTTAGGGCTACATAATGACGTTGAGTGTTGTGTTAGGGCTATATAGTGACGTATGAGTGCTGTGTTAGGGCTATATAATGACGTTGAGTGTTGTGTTAGGGCTATACAGTGACGTTGAGTGTTGTGTTAGGGCTATATAGTAACGTATGAGTGTTGTGTTAGGGCTATATAGTGACGTATGAGTGTTGTGTTAGGGCTATATAGTGACGTATGAGTGCTGTGTTAGGGCTATATAGTGACGTATGAGTGCTGTGTTAGGGCTATATAGTGACGTATGAGTGTTGTGTTAGGGCTATATAGTGTTGTTGAGTGTTGTGTTAGGGCTATATAGTGTCGTTGAATGCTGTGTTAGGGCTATATAGTGTCGTTGAATGCTGTGTTAGGGCTATATAGTGACATATGAGTGTTGTGTTAGGGCTATATAGTGACGTATGAGGTGCTGTGTTTGGGCTATATAGTGATGTTGAGTGTTGTGTTAGGGCTATATAGTGACGTATGAGTGTTGTGTTAGGGCTATATAGTGACGTATGAGTGTGTTAGGGCTATATAGTGACGTATGAGTGTTGTGTTAGGGCTATATAGTGACGTATGAGTGTTGTGTTAGGGCTATATAGTGACGTATGAGTGTTGTGTTAGGGCTATATAGTGACGTATGAGTGTTGTGTTAGGGCTATATAGTGACGTATGAGTGTTGTGTTATTGCTATATAGTGACGTATGAGTGTTGTGTTAGGGCTATACAGTGACGTTGAGTGTTGTGTTAGGGCTATATAGTGACGTATGAGTGCTGTGTTAGGGCTATATAGTGACGTATGAGTGTTGTGTTAGGGCTATATAATGACGTTGAGTGTTGTGTTAGGGCTATACAGTGACGTTGAGTGTTGTGTTAGGGCTATATAGTGACGTATGAGTGTTGTGTTAGGGCTATATAGTGACGTATGAGTGTTGTGTTAGGGCTATATAGTGACGTATGAGTGCTGTGTTAGGGCTATATAGTGACGTATGAGTGCTGTGTTAGGGCTATATAATGACGTTGAGTGTTGTGTTAGGGCTATACAGTGACGTTGAGTGTTGTGTTAGGGCTATATAGTGTCGTTGAGTGCTGTGTTAGGGCTATATAGTGACGTATGTGTGCTGTGTTAGGGCTATATAGTGTCATTGAGTGTTGTGTTAGGGCTATATAGTGACGTATGAGTGTTGTGTTAGGGCTATATAGTGACGTATGAGTGTCGTGTTAGGGCTATATAGTGACGTTGAGTGTTGTGTTAGGGCTATATAGTGACGTATGAGTGCTGTGTTAGGGCTATATAATGACGTTGAGTGTTGTGTTAGGGCTATATAGTGTTGTTGAGTGTTGTGTTAGGGCTATATAGTGACGTTGAGTGTTGTGTTAGGGCTATATAGTGACGTATGAGTGTTGTGTTAGGGCTATATAGTGACGTATGAGTGTTGTGTTAGGGCTATATAATGACGTTGAGTGTTGTGTTAGGGCTATACAGTGACGTTGAGTGTCGTGTTAGGGCTATATAGTGACGTTGAGTGTCGTGTTAGGGCTATATAGTGTCGTTGAGTGCTGTGTTAGGGCTATATAGTGACGTATGAGTGTTGTGTTAGGGCTATATAGTGACGTATGAGTGTTGTGTTAGGGCTATATAGTGACGTATGAGTGTTGTGTTAGGGCTATATAGTGACGTATGAGTGCTGTGTTAGGGCTATATAATGACGTTGAGTGTTGTGTTAGGGCTATACAGTGACGTTGAGTGTCGTGTTAGGGCTATATAGTGACGTTGAGTGTCGTGTTAGGGCTATATAGTGTCGTTGAGTGCTGTGTTAGGGCTATATAGTGACGTATGAGTGTTGTGTTAGGGCTATATAGTGACGTATGAGTGCTGTGTTAGGGCTATATAGTGACGTATGAGTGTTGTGTTAGGGCTATATAGTGACGTATGAGTGTTGTGTTAGGGCTATATAGTGACGTATGAGTGTTGTGTTAGGGCTATATAGTGACGTATGAGTGTTGTGTTAGGGCTATATAGTGACGTATGAGTGCTGTGTTAGGGCTATATAGTGACGTTGAGTGCTGTGTTAGGGCTATATAGTGACGTATGAGTGCTGTGTTAGGGCTATATAATGACGTTGAGTGTTGTGTTAGGGCTATATAGTGTCCCTGAGTGTTGTGTTAGGGCTATATAGTGACGTATGAGTGCTGTGTTAGGGCTATACAGTGACGTTGAGTGTTGTGTTAGGGCTATATAGTGACGTTGAGTGTTGTTTTAGGGATAGATAGTGTCGTTGAGTGCTGTGTTAGGGCTATACAGTGACGTTGAGTGTCGTGTTAGGGCTATATAGTGTCGTTGAGTGTCGTGTTAGGGCTATATAGTGTCGTTGAGTGCTGTGTTAGGGCTATATAGTGACATTGAGTGTTGTGTTAGGGATATATAGTGTCGTTGAGTGCTGTGTTAGGGCTATACAGTGACGTTGTGTGTTGTGTTAGGGCTATATAGTGTCGTTGAGTGCTGTCTTAGGGCTATATAGTGACGTATGAGTGTTGTGTTAGGGCTATATAGTGACGTATGAGTGCTGTGTTAGGGCTATATAGTGACGTATGAGTGTTGTGTTAGGGCTATATAGTGACGTATGAGTGTTGTGTTAGGGCTATATAGTGACGTATGAGTGTGTTAGGGCTATATAGTGACGTCTGAGTGTTGTGTTAGGGCTATATAGTGATGTATGAGTGTTGTGTTAGGGCTATATAGTGACGTATGAGTGTGTTAGGGCTATATAGTGACGTATGAGTGTTGTGTTAGGGCTATATAGTGACGTATGAGTGTTGTGTTAGGGCTATATAGTGACGTATGAGTGTTGTGTTAGGGCTATATAGTGACGTATGAGTGTTGTGTTAGGGCTATATAGTGACGTATGAGTGTTGTGTTAGGGCTATATAGTGACGTATGAGTGTTGTGTTAGGGCTATATAGTGACGTATGAGTGCTGTGTTAGGGCTATATAATGACGTTGAGTGTTGAGTTAGGGCTATACAGTGACGTTGAGTGTCGTGTTAGGGCTATATAGTGTCGTTGAGTGTTGTGTTAGGGCTATATAGTGACGTATGAGTGCTGTGTTAGGGCTATATAGTGTCGTTGAGTGCTGTGTTAGGGCTATATAGTGACTGTGATGAACCTGTAGCCGCCATCTTGGTAATGATAAATCATATCCAGGGATGGCCACACTTCAGCAGCCCCCACCCTTGGGACCTTCTGTTAAAACGTCAACTAGATAGTTTCCCCCCATCCAGGCTCCTGTAAGATAAGAAGCCTACTTAACACTTGAATGCTAGGAGCTTCAAAGACTTCGAGAGGAAACACAGCCAGCAGGGGGGGGTGCTTCGTCTATCTGTACCTGACCATTTGTCCCATAGGACTAGTTTCTTTGTCTGTCACAAGCATGGAGGCATAAGATATAGAAACATGAAAAGTACACGCATGTTGCATGGGATGGGCCAATAAAAAAATATCACGGCGTCCCGGAGCCATTGCGCACACAAGCCTCCGCGGTAGACGTTTGTACGTGCTCTGGAAGCCAAGATATAGCGCGGAGCCATTCCTGAGGACCGTATGGTATCATAATTGATATCAAAAGGTCGGTTACGGCGGCCCGAATCCATGGGAACCCCTGGGGGTATCATGAGACCATCCCAGAAGAAGTTATTGGGTTCCATAGAATTTGGGCTTCTGATCGAAGTTAGACCTGAGGGTGGAGACTGAGTCAGCTGACCTCACCAGCAGTGGGCGGGACAGGGCAGGTAAGATAGCAGGACAGACAAGAGACAAGTCAGTCTTGACCCAAGAGTGGTGTGCTGAACATCTGAGCACCAGCTGAGGCCACCAAGGGGAGGAGCAGTTTGACCATGCGGTGGTAGGCCTCAGCCTGTAACAAAGAACCGTGCCTGCGATCGCAGAATCCTCTCCCTGCGTCACAAGAAAATCAAGAAACCGGTAACTGATATGCTGTGGTGATTCTGTGTGTTGTATTCCATTGTTGTATAGTTTAGCCTGACCTTATACCTGTGTATATTTAGTTGTATATCGTGTATCTAGTGTATTATTATAATCAATTACCTCAAGTAATTGTGGGCCTGCCTTTTATTCTGCATAACGAACGCACGTCCGTGTGAGCTCGGCTCAAGCCAAAAACGCTACCCAGGGTTGGTTCCTGACCCGATATAGGCCCATTCACGGACTGGGCGTATATCTAAAATAGGGACTGGTGGCAGCATACCAACTGGGGATTGGGGAAGGCTGGTAGTGACGGTCGGAGGTTCAGATATATATATTCCTGGCGCGGCCAAGGAAGATATATATACCGCCCTCACTACAGAGGGCCCCGATACCCAGTAGGTTACAGGACAGTCTCCCTGGCGACCGCTTATCCTAGGTGCAGTTCCTTGACTGACCTGAGGCTAAGAGGGCGCTAGCGAGTTGTGCTGTGTAGTGACGTTGAAGGGATAACACACTACCGTGTTCCCTGCGCTGGTTGCAGCTACCTGGCACTACTTTCTCTAGGTGCAGTACCTTGACTGACCTGAGAGGTAAGGGGGCGCCAGAGAGCTGCACCCACCGGCCGGCTTTCGTCACATTGGTGGCAGAGCGGTGGGATTGCAGAATAATAGTGTTGTGGGACCCCTACTCCCAGGCACTAAAGACTGCCAGTGGTAACTTCCACTGCTGGAGTCTTAAGGTCAGCCCAACGTTAGACGATCAGGCTAAAAGTATAACAAGGTGTGTGCAAACTCAGGGTTGCAGCGGTGTCGGTTACCAAGATGGCAGACGGCACCAGGAGCAAGACCCTGCAAGAGGCTAATGCTACGGTCCGTGTGGCAGGAGGGGAGGACATTGTTACTCATGGCGAGGAGGAGTCCAGCCCGGGCACCTCAGGGAGCCAGTCCCCAGTATACGGTCCCGCAGTGGGCTGCCCACCACCTACCCAGCCCAGCCTGTCCAGATCACAAGCCCTTTTACAAGCGGCTATGGCAAGTCTCCAGTCTCATGGCGATGCCGTCTACAAAACCCTCCTGGCAGCATCAGAGAAGGCAGCGGAGGAGGAGCGTGCAGAGCGGGCTGCGGAGCGGGCTGCGGAGCGGGCTGCGGAGCGTGAAGCTGCAGAGCGCCGGGAGGCTGCGGAGCGTGAAGCTGCAGAGCGCCGGGAGGTTGCGGAGCGTGCAGAGCGAGCTGCGGAGCGCCAGCACCAACTGGACCTGGCCCAGCGGGGGCTTCCGCTAGAGCAACCAACCCATCAGGAGACCAAGTCGTCCAAAGTCCGAGCTGAGGACTTCCCTCTACTGGAGAAGGATGGGGACCTGGACTCCTTTCTGGTGGCATTTGAACGGACCTGTCTTCAGCACCATCTGGCCCGGGATCAGTGGGCCAGATACCTGACCCCCCGTTTGAGGGGTAAGTCCCTGGATGCCTTGGGGGACTTACCTGCCGGGGAGGTACAGAACTACGACTGCATCAAGCGGGCCCTGATCCGGCAGTACAACCTCACTCCCGAGTCGTACCGCCAGAAGTTCCGGAGCCTGCTGCGTGGCCCCAAGGACCCCTGGACCGATCATATGCGGGCGCTGTTGAGAGCCGCAGAGCACTGGACCTCGGGTCTAGCGCTTACTACCCGCCAGGAGGTCCAGGAACTGTTCGTCACGGAGCAGTTCTTGTGGAACTGCCCAGAGGACCTCCGACAGTTCCTCCGTGACCGAAAACCAACAGGGGCTTCTGCTACAGCCGCCCTGGCAGACGAGTATGCCAATAACAGGGCGCCTGAGCTGAAGAAGTCTGCCAGCAGCACCTGGAGAGGGGGTAAGCCCAGTCATGCCCCTGTTTCCCCGGCCCCTAGAACACAAGGGGTGTATCCCCCTGTTGCCCTCTCCAGGCAAGGACCAGACGTAAGACGTTGTCATCTATGCAACAAACCAGGACACTTTAGGGCTGAGTGTCCCCAGCGCCAAAAGACCCCATCCCAGTCCCAGAGAGCGCCCAATGTTTTGTGTGTGGGAGGGGGTGGTGGTAGGTCCCTGGACAACATCCAACCCGTCACCATAGGCCGTTCTGCGGTCATGGGACTGCGGGACACGGGCGCTGAACGAACACTGGTACGGCCTGAGGTGGTGTCCCCCCAGGACTTGGTACCAGGAAAGACTCTTTCCGTCTCCGGGGTTGGAGGCGTGGAGCCGGCACTTCCCGTTGCCATGGTGTATTTGGACTGGGGTGCCGGGAGGGGGATGCGGGAGGTGGGAGTAACGCCAAATATTCCCGCAAATGTTTTATTAGGGACCGACTTGGGGCGTCTAGTATCGCAGTATGTACCCTCTGAACCCCCAAGTTCGGCCCCCCAAGAGTGTATTGATTTGTCTGCTGCTAATGCCAACCATGTTGTATGTAGTGTGTGTCCTGCTGAGGAGGAGGGAGTGAAACCTGAGGGTAACACCTGCACAGACACAACACAAACAGGGTTAGTGAAAGCAGGTGGGGAGTGTGGGGATGCCCGCAGAGGTGCTCAGCCGGCGTGCCGTGACCTCTTGTCCTCCGGTGAGGGAGGGGGCGGGCAGGATTCTGTAGAGGGAAGCTCAGGGATGGAGAGGGGGGCAGCTACCGGCAGTGTAGGGCTCCCAGGGGTATCCAGGCTGCTGAGTATAGGCCCACTGCAGGGGGAGGAACAGGCCATGGGAGGTGGGGGTGTCCCAAGAGAGGAGCCGCCAGGTAAGACCCCAGGGCAGGAGTTCCCCACATCCGAGATGTCCAAAGGCCTAGGAAGCCTGCCTGATCGGGCGGCTTGGTCAGAAACAGAGGGGAAGCAGGCACTACCCACGGTCACAGCGGTCATAGCCGCTGTCACCAGGAGTGGGAGCGCCGGAGCCCAAGGAGCCTTGCAGAGGTCCGACGGCTTCCCCACTTCTGACCAAGTGTCTGCCGGGTCAGACAGCGGCCAGGTGACATGCCCGGAGGGGCTGACAGAGGATGTGGCAGTTTCG
Source organism: Phyllobates terribilis (assembly GCF_046119375.1). Classification (NCBI taxonomy): domain Eukaryota; kingdom Metazoa; phylum Chordata; class Amphibia; order Anura; family Dendrobatidae; genus Phyllobates; species Phyllobates terribilis. Next base: position 145,578,592 of record NW_027362770.1, read on the forward strand.
TCGATTCTGGCCACATCAAGTCAGGAATTTCAGGCTGCGTTGGAAGCAGACGACAGCCTGAAAGCTCTCAAGGAACAGGCGGCACAGCCTCCCATGGAGTCAGACTGCGAGCGGGTGGTCTGGGACCAGGGACGGCTGTACCGGGTAACGGTCCAGCAGGGTTCACCGGAGGCGTGGCCCAGGGACCGACAGTTAGTGGTACCCTATCCGTTCAGGGCGGAATTGTTGCGGATCGCACACGAGATTCCGATGGCCGGACACCTAGGGATCGCTAAAACCAAGGCCAGGATAGCTCAGCATTTCTACTGGCCTGGGATGGGAGCCGCGGTGGGTGCCTACTGCCGTTCGTGTGACACCTGTCAGAGGGTGGGGAAGGCGGGGCCGCGCCCCAAAGCCCCACTGGTAACTCTGCCAATCATCGAAGAGCCTTTCTCGAGGGTTGCTGTGGATCTTATTGGACCTCTGTCCACTCCCAGCCACTCCGGGAAATTCTTCATACTCACGGTAGTGGACTATGCCACCCGGTACCCGGAAGCGGTAGCTTTGTCGTCCATTCGGGCCGACAAGGTGGCTACCGCCTTACTGGAGATCTTCTCCAGAGTGGGTTTCCCCCAAGAAATGCTCACCGACCGAGGGACCCAGTTCATGTCGCGGCTGATGGAGTCCCTCTGTAAGCAAATGCAGGTGCAACATCTGGTGGCCAGCCCGTATCACCCACAGACTAATGGCCTGTGTGAGCGGTTCAATGGCACCTTAAAGCAGATGCTTAAGATGTTGGTCGACTCCCACGGGAGAGACTGGGAGCGTTACCTCCCACACCTCCTATTTGCTTACCGGGAGGTTCCGCAGGCCTCAACGGGGTTCTCCCCCTTTGAGCTCCTGTACGGGCGACGGGTACGGGGCCCCCTGGCTCTGGTGAAGGAAGCATGGGAAGGGGATTTGGCCACCCCCGAGGTGTCGGTCATCGAGTATGTCGTGCGCCACCGGGACAGGATGATGGCCTTGGCAAAGCTGGTGCAGGACAATATGGCCCAGGCCCAGGCCGACCAGAAGCGGTGGTACGACCAGAATGCTTGTGAGAGGACCTACCAGGTGGGTCAAAAGGTGTGGGTACTGGTCCCCGTACCACAGAACAAGCTTCAGGCAGCCTGGGAAGGTCCCTACTTCGTGCACCAGAAACTCAATGCCGTCACCTATCTGGTCACCCTGGATCACGCCCGTGGAAGGAGGAAGGCCTTCCACGTGAACATGATGAAGGCTCATCATGAGCGGGAAGCGACTGCCCACCCAGTGTGCAACCTTCCCGAGGAAGGAGAGGTAGAAACCCTCCTGGATCTGCTCACCCAAGCCAAGGCGGGTGGGTCCATCGAGGATGTGGGGGTTGGCCACCAGCTCACGGAGGACCAACGGTCCCAGCTGGGGACCACCCTGCACCCCTTCCGGGGGCTGTTCAGCAGCCTGCCCGGAAGGACTGAGATGGCTGTCCACGACGTGGACACTGGCGATCACCCGCCGATCCGGCGTTCAGCATATCGGGTCTCTTTCGAGGTGCAGGGAAACATGCGCCAAGAGATAGACGAGATGCTGAAGCTGGGGGTGATCCAGGCATCCAGCAGCGCGTGGGCCTCGCCTGTAGTCCTCGTACCAAAGAAGGACCGAACTACACGGTTCTGCGTGGACTACCGGGGGCTCAACGCTGTAACGGCCACCGATGCGTTCCCCATACCACGCATCGATGACCTGCTCGATCGGATGGCCGGGGCTAAGTACCTGACCATCATGGATCTGAGCCGGGGGTACTGGCAGATTCCTCTGACCCCCGCGGCAAGGGAACGCTCTGCCTTTATCACCCCTTTTGGACTGTACGAGTCCACAGTGATGCCATTCGGCATGAAGAATGCCCCTGCCACTTTTCAGCGGATGGTCAATACGCTGCTTGAGGGACTTGAAGGGTACGCGGCTGCGTACTTGGACGATATTGCAGTCTTCAGTCCCACTTGGGAGGATCACCTAGAGCACCTGCGGCAGGTGCTCGGTCGGATCCGCCGGGCAGGCTTGACCATCAAGCCGGAAAAGTGCCAGCTGGGCATGAGTGAGGTCCTCTACCTGGGTCACCGGGTAGGCGGGGGGGTTCTGAAGCCAGAACCGGGGAAAGTGGATGCCATCGCATCCTGGCCCACTCCTAGGACCAAAAAGCAGGTGATGTCCTTCTTGGGGACCGCCGGGTACTATAGGAGGTTCGTCCCACACTATAGCACCCTGGCCAAGCCCCTGACGGACCTCACCAAGAAGAAGCTGCCCGTCGCAGTCGACTGGACAGTCGCCTGCGAGACAGCTTTCGGGGCACTCAAGGCCGCCCTAAGTAGCTCCCCTGTACTGCAAGCTGCCGACTTCGACCGGCCGTTTGTGGTACAGACCGACGCCAGTGACTTTGGCCTCGGTGCTGTGCTAAGTCAGGTCAACACGACAGGCCAGGAACATCCTGTCTTGTACCTGAGCAGGAAGCTACTGCCCCGGGAGGTGGCTTACTCCACGGTGGAAAAAGAATGCCTGGCAATTGTATGGGCCCTGCAGCGTCTGCAGCCCTACTTGTACGGGAGCCATTTCACCGTGGAGACGGACCACAACCCCCTCAGCTGGTTACACACGGTCTCTGGGTCGAATGGCAGGTTGCTACGCTGGAGCCTCGCTCTCCAGCAGTACCACTTCTCCATTCGCCACAGAAGAGGCCGTGACCACGGTAACGCTGACGGGTTATCCCGGCAAGGGGAGGGTGCAGAAGGACGCACGGGGGAACACAGGAATGTGCTACCCCCTCGCGCCCTCGTATAGGGGGAGGTGTGATGAACCTGTAGCCGCCATCTTGGTAATGATAAATCATATCCAGGGATGGCCACACTTCAGCAGCCCCCACCCTTGGGACCTTCTGTTAAAACGTCAACTAGATAGTTTCCCCCCATCCAGGCTCCTGTAAGATAAGAAGCCTACTTAACACTTGAATGCTAGGAGCTTCAAAGACTTCGAGAGGAAACACAGCCAGCAGGGGGGGGTGCTTCGTCTATCTGTACCTGACCATTTGTCCCATAGGACTAGTTTCTTTGTCTGTCACAAGCATGGAGGCATAAGATATAGAAACATGAAAAGTACACGCATGTTGCATGGGATGGGCCAATAAAAAAATATCACGGCGTCCCGGAGCCATTGCGCACACAAGCCTCCGCGGTAGACGTTTGTACGTGCTCTGGAAGCCAAGATATAGCGCGGAGCCATTCCTGAGGACCGTATGGTATCATAATTGATATCAAAAGGTCGGTTACGGCGGCCCGAATCCATGGGAACCCCTGGGGGTATCATGAGACCATCCCAGAAGAAGTTATTGGGTTCCATAGAATTTGGGCTTCTGATCGAAGTTAGACCTGAGGGTGGAGACTGAGTCAGCTGACCTCACCAGCAGTGGGCGGGACAGGGCAGGTAAGATAGCAGGACAGACAAGAGACAAGTCAGTCTTGACCCAAGAGTGGTGTGCTGAACATCTGAGCACCAGCTGAGGCCACCAAGGGGAGGAGCAGTTTGACCATGCGGTGGTAGGCCTCAGCCTGTAACAAAGAACCGTGCCTGCGATCGCAGAATCCTCTCCCTGCGTCACAAGAAAATCAAGAAACCGGTAACTGATATGCTGTGGTGATTCTGTGTGTTGTATTCCATTGTTGTATAGTTTAGCCTGACCTTATACCTGTGTATATTTAGTTGTATATCGTGTATCTAGTGTATTATTATAATCAATTACCTCAAGTAATTGTGGGCCTGCCTTTTATTCTGCATAACGAACGCACGTCCGTGTGAGCTCGGCTCAAGCCAAAAACGCTACCCAGGGTTGGTTCCTGACCCGATATAGGCCCATTCACGGACTGGGCGTATATCTAAAATAGGGACTGGTGGCAGCATACCAACTGGGGATTGGGGAAGGCTGGTAGTGACGGTCGGAGGTTCAGATATATATATTCCTGGCGCGGCCAAGGAAGATATATATACCGCCCTCACTACAGAGGGCCCCGATACCCAGTAGGTTACAGGACAGTCTCCCTGGCGACCGCTTATCCTAGGTGCAGTTCCTTGACTGACCTGAGGCTAAGAGGGCGCTAGCGAGTTGTGCTGTGTAGTGACGTTGAAGGGATAACACACTACCGTGTTCCCTGCGCTGGTTGCAGCTACCTGGCACTACTTTCTCTAGGTGCAGTACCTTGACTGACCTGAGAGGTAAGGGGGCGCCAGAGAGCTGCACCCACCGGCCGGCTTTCGTCACATTGGTGGCAGAGCGGTGGGATTGCAGAATAATAGTGTTGTGGGACCCCTACTCCCAGGCACTAAAGACTGCCAGTGGTAACTTCCACTGCTGGAGTCTTAAGGTCAGCCCAACGTTAGACGGTCAGGCTAAAAGTATAACAAGGTGTGTGCAAACTCAGGGTTGCAGCGGTGTCGGTTACCAAGATGGCAGACGGCACCAGGAGCAAGACCCTGCAAGAGGCTAATGCTACGGTCCGTGTGGCAGGAGGGGAGGACATTGTTACTCATGGCGAGGAGGAGTCCAGCCCGGGCACCTCAGGGAGCCAGTCCCCAGTATACGGTCCCGCAGTGGGCTGCCCACCACCTACCCAGCCCAGCCTGTCCAGATCACAAGCCCTTTTACAAGCGGCTATGGCAAGTCTCCAGTCTCATGGCGATGCCGTCTACAAAACCCTCCTGGCAGCATCAGAGAAGGCAGCGGAGGAGGAGCGTGCAGAGCGGGCTGCGGAGCGGGCTGCGGAGCGGGCTGCGGAGCGTGAAGCTGCAGAGCGCCGGGAGGCTGCGGAGCGTGAAGCTGCAGAGCGCCGGGAGGTTGCGGAGCGTGCAGAGCGAGCTGCGGAGCGCCAGCACCAACTGGACCTGGCCCAGCGGGGGCTTCCGCTAGAGCAACCAACCCATCAGGAGACCAAGTCGTCCAAAGTCCGAGCTGAGGACTTCCCTCTACTGGAGAAGGATGGGGACCTGGACTCCTTTCTGGTGGCATTTGAACGGACCTGTCTTCAGCACCATCTGGCCCGGGATCAGTGGGCCAGATACCTGACCCCCCGTTTGAGGGGTAAGTCCCTGGATGCCTTGGGGGACTTACCTGCCGGGGAGGTACAGAACTACGACTGCATCAAGCGGGCCCTGATCCGGCAGTACAACCTCACTCCCGAGTCGTACCGCCAGAAGTTCCGGAGCCTGCTGCGTGGCCCCAAGGACCCCTGGACCGATCATATGCGGGCGCTGTTGAGAGCCGCAGAGCACTGGACCTCGGGTCTAGCGCTTACTACCCGCCAGGAGGTCCAGGAACTGTTCGTCACGGAGCAGTTCTTGTGGAACTGCCCAGAGGACCTCCGACAGTTCCTCCGTGACCGAAAACCAACAGGGGCTTCTGCTACAGCCGCCCTGGCAGACGAGTATGCCAATAACAGGGCGCCTGAGCTGAAGAAGTCTGCCAGCAGCACCTGGAGAGGGGGTAAGCCCAGTCATGCCCCTGTTTCCCCGGCCCCTAGAACACAAGGGGTGTATCCCCCTGTTGCCCTCTCCAGGCAAGGACCAGACGTAAGACGTTGTCATCTATGCAACAAACCAGGACACTTTAGGGCTGAGTGTCCCCAGCGCCAAAAGACCCCATCCCAGTCCCAGAGAGCGCCCAATGTTTTGTGTGTGGGAGGGGGTGGTGGTAGGTCCCTGGACAACATCCAACCCGTCACCATAGGCCGTTCTGCGGTCATGGGACTGCGGGACACGGGCGCTGAACGAACACTGGTACGGCCTGAGGTGGTGTCCCCCCAGGACTTGGTACCAGGAAAGACTCTTTCCGTCTCCGGGGTTGGAGGCGTGGAGCCGGCACTTCCCGTTGCCATGGTGTATTTGGACTGGGGTGCCGGGAGGGGGATGCGGGAGGTGGGAGTAACGCCAAATATTCCCGCAAATGTTTTATTAGGGACCGACTTGGGGCGTCTAGTATCGCAGTATGTACCCTCTGAACCCCCAAGTTCGGCCCCCCAAGAGTGTATTGATTTGTCTGCTGCTAATGCCAACCATGTTGTATGTAGTGTGTGTCCTGCTGAGGAGGAGGGAGTGAAACCTGAGGGTAACACCTGCACAGACACAACACAAACAGGGTTAGTGAAAGCAGGTGGGGAGTGTGGGGATGCCCGCAGAGGTGCTCAGCCGGCGTGCCGTGACCTCTTGTCCTCCGGTGAGGGAGGGGGCGGGCAGGATTCTGTAGAGGGAAGCTCAGGGATGGAGAGGGGGGCAGCTACCGGCAGTGTAGGGCTCCCAGGGGTATCCAGGCTGCTGAGTATAGGCCCACTGCAGGGGGAGGAACAGGCCATGGGAGGTGGGGGTGTCCCAAGAGAGGAGCCGCCAGGTAAGACCCCAGGGCAGGAGTTCCCCACATCCGAGATGTCCAAAGGCCTAGGAAGCCTGCCTGATCGGGCGGCTTGGTCAGAAACAGAGGGGAAGCAGGCACTACCCACGGTCACAGCGGTCATAGCCGCTGTCACCAGGAGTGGGAGCGCCGGAGCCCAAGGAGCCTTGCAGAGGTCCGACGGCTTCCCCACTTCTGACCAAGTGTCTGCCGGGTCAGACAGCGGCCAGGTGACATGCCCGGAGGGGCTGACAGAGGATGTGGCAGTTTCGTCGATTCTGGCCACATCAAGTCAGGAATTTCAGGCTGCGTTGGAAGCAGACGACAGCCTGAAAGCTCTCAAGGAACAGGCGGCACAGCCTCCCATGGAGTCAGACTGCGAGCGGGTGGTCTGGGACCAGGGACGGCTGTACCGGGTAACGGTCCAGCAGGGTTCACCGGAGGCGTGGCCCAGGGACCGACAGTTAGTGGTACCCTATCCGTTCAGGGCGGAATTGTTGCGGATCGCACACGAGATTCCGATGGCCGGACACCTAGGGATCGCTAAAACCAAGGCCAGGATAGCTCAGCATTTCTACTGGCCTGGGATGGGAGCCGCGGTGGGTGCCTACTGCCGTTCGTGTGACACCTGTCAGAGGGTGGGGAAGGCGGGGCCGCGCCCCAAAGCCCCACTGGTAACTCTGCCAATCATCGAAGAGCCTTTCTCGAGGGTTGCTGTGGATCTTATTGGACCTCTGTCCACTCCCAGCCACTCCGGGAAATGCTTCATACTCACGGTAGTGGACTATGCCACCCGGTACCCGGAAGCGGTAGCTTTGTCGTCCATTCGGGCCGACAAGGTGGCTACCGCCTTACTGGAGATCTTCTCCAGAGTGGGTTTCCCCCAAGAAATGCTCACCGACCGAGGGACCCAGTTCATGTCGCGGCTGATGGAGTCCCTCTGTAAGCAAATGCAGGTGCAACATCTGGTGGCCAGCCCGTATCACCCACAGACTAATGGCCTGTGTGAGCGGTTCAATGGCACCTTAAAGCAGATGCTTAAGATGTTGGTCGACTCCCACGGGAGAGACTGGGAGCGTTACCTCCCACACCTCCTATTTGCTTACCGGGAGGTTCCGCAGGCCTCAACGGGGTTCTCCCCCTTTGAGCTCCTGTACGGGCGACGGGTACGGGGCCCCCTGGCTCTGGTGAAGGAAGCATGGGAAGGGGATTTGGCCACCCCCGAGGTGTCGGTCATCGAGTATGTCGTGCGCCACCGGGACAGGATGATGGCCTTGGCAAAGCTGGTGCAGGACAATATGGCCCAGGCCCAGGCCGACCAGAAGCGGTGGTACGACCAGAATGCTTGTGAGAGGACCTACCAGGTGGGTCAAAAGGTGTGGGTACTGGTCCCCGTACCACAGAACAAGCTTCAGGCAGCCTGGGAAGGTCCCTACTTCGTGCACCAGAAACTCAATGCCGTCACCTATCTGGTCACCCTGGATCACGCCCGTGGAAGGAGGAAGGCCTTCCACGTGAACATGATGAAGGCTCATCATGAGCGGGAAGCGACTGCCCACCCAGTGTGCAACCTTCCCGAGGAAGGAGAGGTAGAAACCCTCCTGGATCTGCTCACCCAAGCCAAGGCGGGTGGGTCCATCGAGGATGTGGGGGTTGGCCACCAGCTCACGGAGGACCAACGGTCCCAGCTGGGGACCACCCTGCACCCCTTCCGGGGGCTGTTCAGCAGCCTGCCCGGAAGGACTGAGATGGCTGTCCACGACGTGGACACTGGCGATCACCCGCCGATCCGGCGTTCAGCATATCGGGTCTCTTTCGAGGTGCAGGGAAACATGCGCCAAGAGATAGACGAGATGCTGAAGCTGGGGGTGATCCAGGCATCCAGCAGCGCGTGGGCCTCGCCTGTAGTCCTCGTACCAAAGAAGGACCGAACTACACGGTTCTGCGTGGACTACCGGGGGCTCAACGCTGTAACGGCCACCGATGCGTTCCCCATACCACGCATCGATGACCTGCTCGATCGGATGGCCGGGGCTAAGTACCTGACCATCATGGATCTGAGCCGGGGGTACTGGCAGATTCCTCTGACCCCCGCGGCAAGGGAACGCTCTGCCTTTATCACCCCTTTTGGACTGTACGAGTCCACAGTGATGCCATTCGGCATGAAGAATGCCCCTGCCACTTTTCAGCGGATGGTCAATACGCTGCTTGAGGGACTTGAAGGGTACGCGGCTGCGTACTTGGACGATATTGCAGTCTTCAGTCCCACTTGGGAGGATCACCTAGAGCACCTGCGGCAGGTGCTCGGTCGGATCCGCCGGGCAGGCTTGACCATCAAGCCGGAAAAGTGCCAGCTGGGCATGAGTGAGGTCCTCTACCTGGGTCACCGGGTAGGCGGGGGGGTTCTGAAGCCAGAACCGGGGAAAGTGGATGCCATCGCATCCTGGCCCACTCCTAGGACCAAAAAGCAGGTGATGTCCTTCTTGGGGACCGCCGGGTACTATAGGAGGTTCGTCCCACACTATAGCACCCTGGCCAAGCCCCTGACGGACCTCACCAAGAAGAAGCTGCCCGTCGCAGTCGACTGGACAGTCGCCTGCGAGACAGCTTTCGGGGCACTCAAGGCCGCCCTAAGTAGCTCCCCTGTACTGCAAGCTGCCGACTTCGACCGGCCGTTTGTGGTACAGACCGACGCCAGTGACTTTGGCCTCGGTGCTGTGCTAAGTCAGGTCAACACGACAGGCCAGGAACATCCTGTCTTGTACCTGAGCAGGAAGCTACTGCCCCGGGAGGTGGCTTACTCCACGGTGGAAAAAGAATGCCTGGCAATTGTATGGGCCCTGCAGCGTCTGCAGCCCTACTTGTACGGGAGCCATTTCACCGTGGAGACGGACCACAACCCCCTCAGCTGGTTACACACGGTCTCTGGGTCGAATGGCAGGTTGCTACGCTGGAGCCTCGCTCTCCAGCAGTACCACTTCTCCATTCGCCACAGAAGAGGCCGTGACCACGGTAACGCTGACGGGTTATCCCGGCAAGGGGAGGGTGCAGAAGGACGCACGGGGGAACACAGGAATGTGCTACCCCCTCGCGCCCTCGTATAGGGGGAGGTGTGATGAACCTGTAGCCGCCATCTTGGTAATGATAAATCATATCCAGGGATGGCCACACTTCAGCAGCCCCCACCCTTGGGACCTTCTGTTAAAACGTCAACTAGATAGTTTCCCCCCATCCAGGCTCCTGTAAGATAAGAAGCCTACTTAACACTTGAATGCTAGGAGCTTCAAAGACTTCGAGAGGAAACACAGCCAGCAGGGGGGGGTGCTTCGTCTATCTGTACCTGACCATTTGTCCCATAGGACTAGTTTCTTTGTCTGTCACAAGCATGGAGGCATAAGATATAGAAACATGAAAAGTACACGCATGTTGCATGGGATGGGCCAATAAAAAAATATCACGGCGTCCCGGAGCCATTGCGCACACAAGCCTCCGCGGTAGACGTTTGTACGTGCTCTGGAAGCCAAGATATAGCGCGGAGCCATTCCTGAGGACCGTATGGTATCATAATTGATATCAAAAGGTCGGTTACGGCGGCCCGAATCCATGGGAACCCCTGGGGGTATCATGAGACCATCCCAGAAGAAGTTATTGGGTTCCATAGAATTTGGGCTTCTGATCGAAGTTAGACCTGAGGGTGGAGACTGAGTCAGCTGACCTCACCAGCAGTGGGCGGGACAGGGCAGGTAAGATAGCAGGACAGACAAGAGACAAGTCAGTCTTGACCCAAGAGTGGTGTGCTGAACATCTGAGCACCAGCTGAGGCCACCAAGGGGAGGAGCAGTTTGACCATGCGGTGGTAGGCCTCAGCCTGTAACAAAGAACCGTGCCTGCGATCGCAGAATCCTCTCCCTGCGTCACAAGAAAATCAAGAAACCGGTAACTGATATGCTGTGGTGATTCTGTGTGTTGTATTCCATTGTTGTATAGTTTAGCCTGACCTTATACCTGTGTATATTTAGTTGTATATCGTGTATCTAGTGTATTATTATAATCAATTACCTCAAGTAATTGTGGGCCTGCCTTTTATTCTGCATAACGAACGCACGTCCGTGTGAGCTCGGCTCAAGCCAAAAACGCTACCCAGGGTTGGTTCCTGACCCGATATAGGCCCATTCACGGACTGGGCGTATATCTAAAATAGGGACTGGTGGCAGCATACCAACTGGGGATTGGGGAAGGCTGGTAGTGACGGTCGGAGGTTCAGATATATATATTCCTGGCGCGGCCAAGGAAGATATATATACCGCCCTCACTACAGAGGGCCCCGATACCCAGTAGGTTACAGGACAGTCTCCCTGGCGACCGCTTATCCTAGGTGCAGTTCCTTGACTGACCTGAGGCTAAGAGGGCGCTAGCGAGTTGTGCTGTGTAGTGACGTTGAAGGGATAACACACTACCGTGTTCCCTGCGCTGGTTGCAGCTACCTGGCACTACTTTCTCTAGGTGCAGTACCTTGACTGACCTGAGAGGTAAGGGGGCGCCAGAGAGCTGCACCCACCGGCCGGCTTTCGTCACAGTGACGTATGAGTGTTGTGTTAGGGCTATATAGTGACGTATGAGTGTTGTGTTAGGGCTATATAGTGACGTATGAGTGTTGTGTTAGGGCTATATAGTGACGTATGAGTGTTGTGTTAGGGCTATATAGTGACGTATGAGTGTTGTGTTAGGGCTATATAGTGACGTATGAGTGTTGTGTTAGGGCTATATAGTGACGTATGAGTGTTGTGTTAGGGCTATACAGTGACGTATGAGTGCTGTGTTAGGGCTATATAGTGACGTATGAGTGCTGTGTTAGGGCTATATAGTGACGTTGAGTGTTGTGTTAGGGCTATATAGTGACGTATGAGTGCTGTGTTAGGGCTATATAGTGACGTATGAGTGCTGTGTTAGGGTTATATAGTGACATATGAGTGTTGTGTTAGGGCAATATAGTGTCTTTGAGTGCTGTGTTAGGGATATATAGTGACGTATCAGTGTTGTGTTAGGGCTATATAGTGACGTTGAGTGTTGTGTTAGGGCTATATAGTGTCGTTGAATGCTGTGTTAGGGCTATATAGTGTCGTTGAATGCTGTGTTAGGGCTATATAGTGACATATGAGTGTTGTGTTAGGGCTATATAGTGACGTATGAGGTGCTGTGTTAGGGCTATATAGTGACGTTGAGTGTTGTGTTAGGGCTATATAGTGACGTTGAGTGTTGTGTTAGGGCTATATAGTGACGTATGAGTGTTGTGTTAGGGCTATATAGTGACGTATGAGTGTGTTAGGGCTATATAGTGACGTATGAGTGTTGTGTTAGGGCTATATAGTGACGTATGAGTGTTGTGTTAGGGCTATATAGTGACGTATGAGTGTTGTGTTAGGGCTATATAGTGACGTATGAGTGTTGTGTTAGGGCTATATAGTGACGTATGAGTGTTGTGTTAGGGCTATATAGTGACGTATGAGTGTTGTGTTAGGGCTATATAGTGACGTATGAGTGTTGTGTTAGGGCTATATAGTGACGTATGAGTGCTGTGTTAGGGCTATATAATGACGTTGAGTGTTGTGTTAGGGCTATACAGTGACGTTGAGTGTCGTGTTAGGGCTATATAGTGTCGTTGAGTGCTGTGTTAGGGCTATATAGTGACGTATGAGTGTTGTGTTAGGGCTATATAGTGACGTATGAGTGTTGTGTTAGGGCTATATAGTGACGTATGAGTGTTGTGTTAGGGCTATATAGTGACGTTGAGTGCTGTGTTAGGGCTATATAGTGACGTATGAGTGCTGTGTTAGGGCTATATAGTGACGTTGAGTGTTGTGTTAGGGCTATATAGTGACGTATGAGTGCTGTGTTAGGGCTATATAGTGACGTATGAGTGCTGTGTTAGGGCTATATAATGACATTGAGTGTTGTGTTAGGGCTATATAGTGTTGTTGAGTGTTGTGTTAGGGCTATATAGTGACGTTGAGTGTCGTGTTAGGGCTATATAGTGTCGTTGAGTGCTGTGTTAGGGCTATATAGTGACGTATGAGTGTTGTGTTAGGGCTATATAGTGACGTATGAGTGCTGTGTTAGGGCTATATAGTGTCGTTGAGTGCTGTGTTAGGGCTATATAGTGACGTATGAGTGTTGTGTTAGGGCTATATAGTGACGTATGAGTGTTGTGTTAGGGCTATATAGTGACGTATGAGTGTTGTGTTAGGGCTATATAGTGACGTATGAGTGTTGTGTTAGGGCTATATAGTGACGTATGAGTGCTGTGTTAGGGCTATATAGTGACGTTGAGTGCTGTGTTAGGGCTATATAGTGACGTTGAGTGTTGTGTTAGGGCTATATAGTGACGTATGAGTGCTGTGTTAGGGCTATATAATGACGTTGAGTGCTGTGTTAGGGCTATATAATGACGTTGAGTGTTGTGTTAGGGCTATATAGTGACGTATGAGTGTCGTGTTAGGGCTATATAGTGTCGCTGAGTGTTGTGTTAGGGCTATATAGTGACGTATGAGTGCTGTGTTAGGGCTATACAGTGACGTTGAGTGTTGTGTTAGGGCTATATAGTGACGTTGAGTGCTGTGTTAGGGCTATACAGTGACGTTGAGTGTCGTGTTAGGGCTATATAGTGTCGTTGAGTGTCGTGTTAGGGCTATATAGTGTCGTTGAGTGCTGTGTTAGGGCTATATAGTGACATTGAGTGTTGTGTTAGGGATATATAGTGTCGTTGAGTGCTGTGTTAGGGCTATACAGTGACGTTGTGTGTTGTGTTAGGGCTATATAGTGTCGTTGAGTGCTGTGTTAGGGCTATATAGTGACGTATGAGTGCTGTGTTAGGGCTATATAGTGACGTATGAGTGTTGTGTTAGGGCTATATAGTGACGTATGAGTGTTGTGTTAGGGCTATATAGTGACGTATGAGTGTTGTGTTAGGGCTATATAGTGACGTATGAGTGTTGTGTTAGGGCTATATAGTGACGTATGAGGTGTGTTAGGGCTATATAGTGACGTATGAGTGTTATGTTAGGGCTATATAGTGACGTTGAGTGTTGTGTTAGGGCTATATAGTGACGTATGATTGTTGTGTTAGGGCTATTGTAACGGGTCCGGGAGGCGGACTGTAACGGGTCCGGGAGGCGGAACCTCTGAGCTACTATACAAGGGGGCGGCCCTTGTAAGGGAGCGGGTGGCAGTCTCTGGGTGAACGGACAGGGAGTTACGGCAAGTGATCAGGGCAGTCTCTGGGTAAGGGGTAGGTACGACCTGTGATGGCAGAGCCTCCGGGTAGGCTAGCAGGCAGGTGGTAGATGTGTGCTCCCAGGTGAGCAAGCGAGAGTCTCTGGAATAGCTGATGGTCACCGCACGTGACAACGGGACCTCCGGGCTGGCAAGCAGGCAGGTAACGGAGATGCGCTCCCAGGTGAGCGGGCAAGAGTCTCTGGAATAGCTGATGGTCACCGCACGTGACAACGGGACCTCCGGGCTGGCAAGCAGGCAGGTAACGGAGATGCGCTCCCAGGTGAGCGGGCAAGAGTCTCTGAGATAGCTGGTGGTCACAGCACGTGACAACGGAGCCTCCGGGCTGGCAAGCAGGCAGATAACGGAGAAGCGCTCCCAGGTGAGCGGGCAAGCTGGTCCATAGACAGACTGACCGGAGTAGTAAGGCAGACCGTCGGACCTCAGGCAAGCAGGCAGGTAGCTGACATGCGCTCCCAGGTGAGCGGGCAGGCTGGTCCTTAGACAGACTGACAGGAGAAGTAAGGCAGACCGTCGGACCTCAGACTGGCAGACAGGTAACAAGTATTCAGGCAGGAATCAGGCAGGTAACTGGCAGGTACTGGCAGGTAACTAGCAGGAAACTGGCAGGTAACTGGCAACGGGACCTGAGGGCTGAAGCACAGGTGAGACACAGGTGCAAACAACATTGCTCGGGCACCTCCATTTTGGAGGAGGTGCCTTATATATGATGAAGTCCTCCGGCCATTGGCCGGGGACTCTTTAGGGCGGCGCGCGCGGACCCTTTAAGAGGAGGGGAGCGCGCGCGCGCGCGCCCTAAGCACAGGGGCCGGGAAGGAGCGCGCGCTGAGAGCAGAGCAGGAGGAGGACGCCGGGACGGAGCGCGCGCTGACAGCAGAGCGGGGGAAGGAAGCCGGGCACGGAGCAGAGCGGTGAGAGGAGCAGCGTCCCTGCCTAGCAGAGGGCAGGGACGCCGGCACTACAGTACCCCCCCCTTTAGGCCCCCCCTTTTTTAGGCCAGACAGAAATTTAGCTAGGATGAGAGGGGCATGGATGTTCTCCCGGGGCTCCCACGTTCTCTCCTCAGGACCAAACCCCTTCCAATCTACCAGGAAAAAGGTCTTTCCTCTTACCCTTTTGGTGGCAAGAATGTTCTCTACCTCAAACTCGTCCACAGCAGAAACCGGAGCAGGAGGCGTACCTGTAGACTTGGAAAAAGAGTTAAGTACCACAGGTTTGAGGAGAGACACATGGAAGGAGTTAGGGATCCGTAAGTTGGCCGGGAGTTTCAATTTATAGGCCACCGGGTTGATCTGACTGATGACCTCCAGTGGGCCGATGAACCGAGGCCCTAACTTATAGGAAGGGATCTTGAGCCGGACATATTTGGACGAGAGCCAGACTTTATCCCCAGGGCGGAATTGAGGAGGGTCCAGACGTTTTTTGTCAGCGTGTCTTTTCATACGCTCGGATGACAGAAGAAGTGCGGACCGGGTACTCTCCCATATGGAGGAAAATTTGTTAACAAGAGATTCCGCAGCCGGATTGTCCGCCGAGGTGGAGACGGGAAACGGGATCCGAGGATGCTGACCGTAGACTACAAAAAACGGGGATTTGGAGGAAGACTCGCTCTCGTGATTGTTGTACGAGAATTCGGCCCATGGCAGGAGATCCACCCAGTCAGAATGGTGGGCATTAACGAAGTGCCGAAGGTAACTGGTCAGGTTCTGATTGATCCGCTCCACTTGACCATTAGACTGTGGGTGGTAAGCGGAGGAGAAGTCCAGGGTGACGTCCAGCAATTTACAAGTGGCTCTCCAGAAACGGGAAGTGAACTGTACCCCACGATCCGACACGATGTGACGGGGCAGGCCATGAAGACGGAAGATGTGGCGGATAAAGTCTTTAGCCAGCTCGGGTGCAGACGGAAGACCTGGCAGTGGAATGAAGTGAGCCATCTTGGAGAAGCGGTCAGCGACCACCCAAATGACCGTACAACCGGCAGAGACAGGCAGATCAGTAATGAAGTCCATCGCTATATGCTGCCAGGGGGCAGCAGGTACTGGCAGAGGTAGGAGGCGGCCGGCCGGCAGGTGTCTCGGAACTTTGTTGCGGGCGCAGGACACACAGGCAGAAACAAAGTCTATTACATCCTTGTGCAGGTTAGGCCACCAGTAGTGCCGGGTAATAAGCTGGAGGGTCTTTTTCTGACCGGCGTGGCCAGCTAATTTAGACGAATGACCCCAGTGTAGAATCTTCTCCCGATCAGGTACTGGTACGAACGTCTTACCAGGAGGAAGACGATTTAGACTCACGGGAGCCACCTGCATTACTCTGGCGGGATCGATGATATGTTTCGGATCCTCCTCGAGATCAGACACCAGAAAGGATCGAGACAAGGCATCCGCCTTGACGTTTTTGTCAGCCGGGCGAAAATGAAGGACAAAATCAAAACGAGCAAAAAACAAGGACCACCGGGCTTGGCGCGGGTTAAGTCTCTGGGCATGCTGGAGGTAAGCCAAGTTCTTGTGGTCAGTGTAAATTATTACCGGGTGAAGAGCCCCCTCGAGCAGGTAACGCCACTCCTCCAATGCCAGTTTGATGGCCAATAACTCTCGGTCTCCTATGGAATAGTTGCGCTCAGAGGAGGAGAAGAGTTTAGAGAAGAAGCCACAAGTTACCATCCTCCCGGAAGATGATTTTTGAGTAAGTACCGCTCCGGCTCCAGAGGAGGAGGCGTCAACTTCCAGGAAGAACTGCTTGTTGCCATCTGGGCGATGCAGCACCGGGGCGGAAGAGAAGGCCTGTTTAAGGGAAAGAAAGGCCTCCTCTGCTTCGGGTGGCCACTCTTTGGGATTAGTACCTTTACGGGTGAGCGCAGAAATTGGGGCCGTCCGGGAAGAGAAGTGTGGTATGAAGAGGCGGTAGTAGTTGGCGAAGCCCAGGAAACGCTGAATGGCCTTCAACCCCTCCGGTCGGGGCCATTTCTCGATGGCAGACAGTTTCTCAGGATCCATTTGAAGGCCGGTCTGAGAGATAATGTAGCCCAGAAACGGAAGCGAGGTCTGCTCAAAGAGGCACTTCTCAAATTTAGCGTAGAGATGGTTCTGCCTTAGCCTGAGCAGGACCTGACGAACGTCCCTCCGGTGAGTCTGGAGATCCGGAGAGAAGACCAAGATGTCGTCCAGGTACACCACTACGCAGGAGTAGAGAAGGTCCCGGAAGATGTCATTGACCAACTCTTGAAAGACGGCAGGAGCGTTACAGAGACCAAAGGGCATTACCAGGTATTCATAGTGGCCGTCCCGGGTGTTGAATGCCGTCTTCCATTCATCCCCCTGACGAATACGAACCAGGTTGTACGCCCCACGAAGGTCCAGTTTGGTGAAGATCCTAGCCCCCCTCAGACGATCAAATAATTCTGGAATGAGCGGAAGGGGGTACTTATTCTTCACCGTGATCAGGTTTAGGCCTCTATAGTCTATACAGGGACGGAGAGAGCCGTCCTTCTTTTTGACGAAAAAGAAGCCTGCTCCCGCCGGGGAGGTAGATTTCCGGATGAATCCTCTGGCCAGATTCTCCTCAATATATTCGGACATTGACCGGGTCTCAGCAGCGGATAAAGGATAGATACGCCCACGGGGAGGAGTAGTACCGGGTAGCAGATCGATGGGACAGTCGTATGGTCTATGTGGTGGTAATGTCTCTGCCTCCTTTTTATTAAAGACATCTGCATAAGACCAATAAGGAATCGGAAGTCCAGGTAGATTAGCTGGGGTAGGAGAGGGACGAACGGGATGGACGGGAACCAGGCAGGTCTTATGACAGTCTTGTCCCCAGCGAAGGACCTCTCCGGTTTGCCAGTCTAGCACGGGTGCATGTCTCTGGAGCCAGGGCAGACCTAGCAAGAGGGCGTGAGAGAGTCCAGGCAGAACATGAAAGGAGATACTTTCAGAATGCAGCATTCCCACCTGCAGGGTAATGGATTCGGTGATGAGTTGAATGGGGCGAGGTAAGAGGCCCCCATCCACGGCAGCGACAGACAAGGGTACAGCCAGAGGTTTGGTGGGGATGCGGTATTTCTCAACCAGGGACTGAGAAATAAGGTTCCCGGCTGCTCCAGAGTCAAGTTGGGCTAGTTCGAAATAACGGTTCTCCCCGTAGATGATCGAAACTGACAACAGCAGGGATGGAGAGGATTTATTCTTGTCTAGGTGGACCTCTCTGAGCGAACCTAGACACAGGCGTTTCCCGACCTCTCCGGGCAGGCACGGATCCGGTGCTCCTTACTGCCACAGTAGAAGCAGCTCCCCTCGGCACGG
The DNA here is from genome assembly GCF_046119375.1 of Phyllobates terribilis. Taxonomy (NCBI): domain Eukaryota; kingdom Metazoa; phylum Chordata; class Amphibia; order Anura; family Dendrobatidae; genus Phyllobates; species Phyllobates terribilis. Next base: position 145,596,604 of record NW_027362770.1, read on the forward strand.
CGTGAGTCCTGACGGGTTTTGACCATCTTGGTCTGGTCGACCTGCATAGGCTCAGGAGAGTGTACCTGGGGAGAGATGGAGGGAATGACGGGTTTCTGGAAAGTAGGAGCTAAACGTGGAATCCTTCTCTCACGGGTGACCTCTTTGGCACGCTCCTGAAACCGTAGGTCAATTCGGGTGGCAAGAGTTATTAAGTCATCGAGAGTGGTAGGAATGTCCCGACCGGCAAGTTCATCTTTAATACGGCCGGACAGACCCTCCCAGAAGACGGAAACCAGAGCGTCGTTATCCCAGGCCAGCTCCGAGGCAAGGGTACGGAACCGTATGGCATATTGGCCCACGGTGAGACTCCCCTGACGGAGGCGTAGCAACGATGATGCAGATGAGGTCTTCCGTCCGGGTTCGTCGAAGACTTTCCGGAAAGCCGTGAGAAAAGCAGGCAAGTTGGACACCAGGGGGTCTCCTCTCTCCCATAGAGGATTCAGCCAGGCCAGGGCCTCCCCGGTGAGATGGGACATGATGAAGGCAATTTTGGCCCGGTCGGAGTTAAACTGGTAGGACAAAAGTTCAAAATGCAGGGTGCACTGATTCAAGAAGCCCCGAGCCTGGACGGGGTCGCCTCCGAAGCGAGGAGGTGCAGAAAGCCGGGGTCCGGGGTAGGATACCATAGTATTAGTGAGCAGCGGAGCCGCCGGATTGCAAGATATGGCACTAGCGGAGGTTGTTGGTGGATCAGACAGAGTGTTCAGGCGAGTATTAACATTCCGCAGGTGACCCAGGATGGCCTCCTGTTGGGACCTCTGACGGGACAGTTCAAGAGCGAGGTCCGAGAGCGAGGGAGCTTGGGTGCCACCGGGTTCTGTGGCCCGAGCAAACTGTAACGGGTCCGGGAGGCGGACTGTAACGGGTCCGGGAGGCGGAACCTCTGAGCTACTATACAAGGGGGCGGCCCTTGTAAGGGAGCGGGTGGCAGTCTCTGGGTGAACGGACAGGGAGTTACGGCAAGTGATCAGGGCAGTCTCTGGGTAAGGGGTAGGTACGACCTGTGATGGCAGAGCCTCCGGGTAGGCTAGCAGGCAGGTGGTAGATGTGTGCTCCCAGGTGAGCAAGCGAGAGTCTCTGGAATAGCTGATGGTCACCGCACGTGACAACGGGACCTCCGGGCTGGCAAGCAGGCAGGTAACGGAGATGCGCTCCCAGGTGAGCGGGCAAGAGTCTCTGGAATAGCTGATGGTCACCGCACGTGACAACGGGACCTCCGGGCTGGCAAGCAGGCAGGTAACGGAGATGCGCTCCCAGGTGAGCGGGCAAGAGTCTCTGAGATAGCTGGTGGTCACAGCACGTGACAACGGAGCCTCCGGGCTGGCAAGCAGGCAGATAACGGAGAAGCGCTCCCAGGTGAGCGGGCAAGCTGGTCCATAGACAGACTGACCGGAGTAGTAAGGCAGACCGTCGGACCTCAGGCAAGCAGGCAGGTAGCTGACATGCGCTCCCAGGTGAGCGGGCAGGCTGGTCCTTAGACAGACTGACAGGAGAAGTAAGGCAGACCGTCGGACCTCAGACTGGCAGACAGGTAACAAGTATTCAGGCAGGAATCAGGCAGGTAACTGGCAGGTACTGGCAGGTAACTAGCAGGAAACTGGCAGGTAACTGGCAACGGGACCTGAGGGCTGAAGCACAGGTGAGACACAGGTGCAAACAACATTGCTCGGGCACCTCCATTTTGGAGGAGGTGCCTTATATATGATGAAGTCCTCCGGCCATTGGCCGGGGACTCTTTAGGGCGGCGCGCGCGGACCCTTTAAGAGGAGGGGAGCGCGCGCGCGCGCGCCCTAAGCACAGGGGCCGGGAAGGAGCGCGCGCTGAGAGCAGAGCAGGAGGAGGACGCCGGGACGGAGCGCGCGCTGACAGCAGAGCGGGGGAAGGAAGCCGGGCACGGAGCAGAGCGGTGAGAGGAGCAGCGTCCCTGCCTAGCAGAGGGCAGGGACGCCGGCACTACAGCTATATAGTGACGTATGAGGTGTGTTAGGGCTATATAGTGACGTATGAGTGTTGTGTTAGGGCTATATAGTGACGTATGAGTGTTATGTTAGGGCTATATAGTGACGTATGAGTGTTGTGTTAGGGCTACATAGTGACGTATGAGTGTTGTGTTAGGGCTATATAGTGACGTATGAGTGCTGTGTTAGGGCTATATAATGACGTTGAGTGTTGTGTTAGGGCTATACAGTGACGTTGAGTGTCGTGTTAGGGCTATATAGTGTCGTTGAGTGCTGTGTTAGGGCTATATAGTGACGTATGATTGTTGTGTTAGGGCTATATAGTGACGTATGAGTGTTGTGTTAGGGCTATATAGTGACGTATGAGTGTTGTGTTAGGGCTATATAGTGACGTTGAGTGCTGTGTTAGGGCTATATAGTGACGTATGAGTGCTGTGTTAGGGCTATATAGTGACGTTGAGTGTTGTGTTAGGGCTATATAGTGACGTATGAGTGCTGTGTTAGGGCTATATAGTGACGTATGAGTGCTGTGTTAGGGCTATATAATGACGTTGAGTGTTGTGTTAGGGCTATATAGTGTTGTTGAGTGTTGTGTTAGGGCTATACAGTGACGTTGAGTGTCGTGTTAGGGCTATATAGTGTCGTTGAGTGTCGTGTTAGGGCTATATAGTGTCGTTGAGTGCTGTGTTAGGGCTATATAGTGACATTGAGTGTTGTGTTAGGGATATATAGTGTCGTTGAGTGCTGTGTTAGGGCTATACAGTGACGTTGTGTGTTGTGTTAGGGCTATATAGTGTCGTTGAGTGCTGTGTTAGGGCTATATAGTGACGTATGAGTGTTGTGTTAGGGCTATATAGTGACGTATGAGTGCTGTGTTAGGGCTATATAGTGACGTATGAGTGTTGTGTTAGGGCTATATAGTGACGTATGAGTGTTGTGTTAGGGCTATATAGTGACGTATGAGTGTTGTGTTAGGGCTATATAGTGACGTATGAGGTGTGTTAGGGCTATATAGTGACGTATGAGTGTTGTGTTAGGGCTATATAGTGACGTATGAGTGTTGTGTTAGGGCTATATAGTGACGTTGAGTGTTGTGTTAGGGCTATATAGTGACGTATGAGTGTTGTGTTAGGGCTATATAGTGACGTATGAGTGCTGTGTTAGGGCTATATAGTGACGTTGAGTGCTGTATTAGGGCTATATAATGACGTTGAGTGTTGTGTTAGGGCTGTATAGTGACGTATGAGTGCTGTGTTAGGGCTATATAGTGACGTTGAGTGCTGTATTAGGGCTATATAATGACGTTGAGTGCTGTGTTAGGGCTATATAGTGACGTATGAGTGCTGTGTTAGGGCTATATAATGACGTTGAGTGTTGTGTTAGGGCTGTATAGTGACGTATGAGTGTTGTGTTAGGGCTATATAGTGTCGCTGAGTGTTGTGTTAGGGCTATATAGTAACGTATGAGTGTCGTGTTAGGGCTATATAGTGTCGCTGAGTGTTGTGTTAGGGCTATATAGTGACGTATGAGTGTTGTGTTAGGGCTATATAGTGACGTATGAGTGTTGTGTTAGGGCTATATAGTGACGTATGAGTGTTGTGTTAGGGATATATAGTGACGTATGAGTGTTGTGTTAGGGATATATAGTGACGTATGAGTGTTGTGTTAGGGCTATATAGTGACGTATGAGTGTTGTGTTAGGGCTATATAGTGACGTATGAGTGTTGTGTTAGGGATATATAGTGACGTATGAGTGCTGTGTTAGGGCTATATAGTGACGTTTAGTGCTGTGTTAGGGCTATATAGTGACGTTGACTGCTGTGTTAGGGCTATATAATGACGTTGAGTGTTGTGTTAGGGCTATATAGTGTCGCTGAGTGTTGTGTTAGGGCTATATAGTGACGTATGAGTGCTGTGTTAGGGCTATATAGTGACGTATGAGTGTCGTGTTAGGGCTATATAGTGTCGCTGAGTGTTGTGTTAGGGCTATATAGTGACGTATGAGTGCTGTGTTAGGGCTATATAGTGACGTATGAGTGTCGTGTTAGGGCTATATAGTGTCGTTGAGTGTTGTGTTAGGGCTATATAGTGACGTTGAGTGCTGTGTTAGGGCTATATAGTGGTGTTGAGTGTTGTGTTAGGGCTATAAAGTGACGGTGAGTGTTGTGTTAGGGCTATACAGTGACTTTGAGTGTTGTGTTAGGGCTATATAGTGATGTTGAGTGCTGTGTTAGGGCTATATAGTGACGTTGAGTGCTGTGTTAGGGCTATATAGTATCGTTGAGTGTTGTGTTAGGGCTATACAGCGACGTTGAGTGTTGTGTTAGGGCTATACAGTGACGTTGAGTGTCGTGTTAGGGCTATATAGTGACGTATGTGAGAGCCACGCCGCCATTCTGGCCCCTACAGATTTTTCGACCATGGATTTGAAAATGGCTCCAATAAGTGACACGTCACCCAGACTAGAGGGCATTGTGGATAGTAAAAGCTGGATAAATTATTGGAGTCTCTGACATTTTTGGAACACGGTTTATGTAACACGGCCAAGGTAAAATAGGTCATGCTGAAAGTTATGAAATAATTCCTGGCATGAGATCAGTCCGCAGAGTTCATGTGCTCCATTGTGGTTAGATAACCATAAATTGCACACGTGGACCATGCTGAAAACTTTGGGAAGTTAAAGGTCCAGATTCGTCATTTGCAGGTTGTTGTTCTTTTAAGTCAATTTTTTTTGTCTTCTGATATTCATTGATGTTCTTTGTGCCACATAGGTTACTTGCTTTTTTTTTTTTTTAAATACGCAGTATGAAATACTTATGGTAGCAACTTTTTAAAAAGTCGCAATTAATGAATAAACCAAAAACATTTGGAAACCCCAGTTCCCCTAGTCCATACATGCCAAACTATGGCCCGCGAGCCAAATTTGGCCCACAGGGTGATAATATTTGGCCCGTGATGCCATATGGAGGACTATATGAGGCCATTATTCTGTATGGAGGACTATGTGGGGCCCATTATACTGTATGGAGGACTTTGTGAGGCTCATTATTCTGTATGGAGGGCTATGTGGGGCTCATTATTTTGTATGGAGGACTATGTGGGGCCATTATACTGTATAGAGTACTATGTGGGGCCCATTACTCTGTATGGAGGACTGTGTGGGGCCCATTATACTGTATGGAGGGCTATGTGGGGCTCATTATTCTGTATAGAGGACTGTGTGGGGCCCATTATACTATATGGAGGACTATGTGGGCCCATTATTCTGTATGGAGGACTATGTGCGTCCATTATACTATATGGAGGACTATGTGGGCCCATTATTCTGTATGGAGGACTATGTGGGCCCATTATTCTGTATGGAGGACTATGTGGGACCAATTATTCTGTATGGAGGACTATGTGGATCCATTATACTGTATGGAGAACTATGTGGGCCCATTATTATGTATGGAGGACTATGTGGGACCCATTATACTGTATAGAGGACTATGTGGGGCCCATTATACTGTATGGAGGACTATGTGGGCCCATTATTCTGTATTGAGGACTATGTGGGGCCCATTATACTGTATGGAGGACTATGTGGGACCCATTATACTGTATAGAGGACTATGTGGGGCCCATTATACTGTATGGAGGACTATCTGGGGCCCATTATACTGTATGGAGGACTATGTGAGGCCCCATTATACTGTATAGAGGACTATGTGGGGCCGTTATACTGAATAGAGGACTATGTGGGGCCTATTATACTGTATGGAGGACTATAGAAAACACTTTGGCCAACATATTTAAAACGGCGGGTACGTGGTGTGGAGGTAATACCATTCACACCCCATAACCGTGAAGCAGCGCCTACTCAAATAAATGATAGAAAAACGAAGAGGGCAAATGAGTAAACTGGCATGAATAAGCTTTATTATTAAAAAATCCTTTTACATAAATAGTATCAAAACATATGAAGACAATGTATGGACTTGCGGATCAAAAAAAACCCACCATGTCCTTAGCCCCATGAAAAAGTAGAGGACTAAGTATCTAGACAATACATCATAAATATAAGATGAAAAAATAATAAGCACCAAAAAAGATGACAATAAATACGCGTGGGTCCCCTAAGGAAAAACGTCCTGAGGGGAATCACCAAGATATATAAACTGCAAGGGATAGGCTCAGGTCAGTGACTGCGGTATGACACTATACCTAAAGATAACATCCAAAAAGAAAAATATAAAGATAGAAAGTGAGTAAAAGAGAAGAGGTGGGAAGAGGAGAGGGTGGGAAAGGTGGTACAAGCAAACATAGAGAGTATTAAATAATCTAGAGGGAGTCAGGTCAATTCGGTAAGGGAGTATATCGTTGAATTCATCCTATATATCACCAACACGACCAAAAATGACTCACCCACAACGGTATATACTGTTGCTTGTACAGGGGACAAAAGAGGGCTGGTCACTTCCGTCAGGAACGGGCCTCGACGCGCGTTTCACGGCAGCTTTCTCAAGAGGCATGAGTGCAGAGGGCTCAAGGACCTTTTTATGCCTGCCCCTGGAAGATCACATGTGCTGTCATGTGATCTAGCGATATGGCCACCCCTGGGGCGGCATCTATGGCGCATGCGCTGGAATTGTCATCGCCCCACGGTGTCCCGCGTCACCCGTCATAGCGTTGGCGCGACCCGGAAGTGCAGCCAAGGCTGCATCCGGGGAAGCGCCGCAGCCATGGTGACAGACGCGCGGGGACGCAGGGCGTGAGTAACCCAGCGCATGCGCACAGCAACCCCCGGTAGCGATACATGGTGCTCGGATTGTGTGGGCCCTAAATCTATAGAGAATAATGTGTCAATTGAATGGGCAACCCATCGGAGCAAAGAAACTACCCCCTGTACGCAGATAGGGGGAAGCAAAGGCCATACCAGATACTACTGGGACCGGGAGAAGAAATAAGGAGCAAGAAAGAGTAGAAAAATGATATGGAAGGCAGGAAAATATCAAGCAATTCAAAACTGAAAAATAAATACATGTATGAAACCACATATGAGAAGAATGAAAAACAAAAAAGGGGAGGGAAGACAGATACAATGAACAATGGAAGTACTAAAATACAAATATAGGAAAAAAGAAATAAGAAAAAAAGTTGATGAGAAAAAATATATATCAATGAATCATAAGTCCAGTTAGATTCCATGAAGAGGAAGATGAGATATTCTGTCTGTCCAAATACAAAAATGGAACATGGTTGCGGTCCTTGAGAGAGAGTCTATATGAAAAAACTATAAGAGAATTAGAAACAGAACAATTAAAAAACAAGATTAAAAACGGGAGGAACGAAAAGTAGCCCCCACACACGAAAATGTTCAGCAGGGTCAATAGGAAAGCATATACAAATGGTCCAAGGTAGATAAATGTCATTAGATAGAGCTATTCACCATGACCTATATAGATAAATATTATAATTGGCACCATATCTAATCTATCGAAGCGCAGTAACGGGATGGATACCAGTCAAAGAAAAGAGGCAAACCCCAAGTTCTCATTCAGCCCCCGTGGCGCCAAGGTGTCAAGAGTAACAATCCACCTTGCCTCCTTTTGTGCCAGGAGGCATTTGGCATTCCCACCCCAGGAGCCCAAGTGTACCACATCAATACCCCGTACTTTTAGTGATCGAGGATCGCAGTTATGAAATGCCCCGAAGTGCCGTGGTAAAGTCTTGAGCTCCCGGGGATCAGTGGCTACCCGAGCCGCACCAATGTCTCTTACGTGCTCACGAACTCTGATTCGTAGCTCCCTTGATGTAAGACCTACATAGATCAGCCCACACCCACACGTGGCATAATATACCACGTGTGTGGTGCTACAGGAGATGTAGTGGCGGATGTCAAAATGGCAGGAGCCATCATAGTTCGTGAACGACGTACAACGTATGACATTGGTGCAGGCGGTGCAATGTCCACATGGGAAGGTACCCACCGTGGTGCCACGAGATCCGAAGGGGTTGCACAAAGGAAGAATGTAATGACTGGAAACCAATAGGTCCCCCAGGGTGTTCGAACGCCAAGGTGTCATGCATGGATACTCTCCAATGAAGTCCCGAAGGGAGGGCTCCGTGCCCAAAACGCTCCAATGACGGGAGAGGATCCGCCGCATCTCCCCCCACTCATGGTTGAATGTGGATATGTAGCGGATCCTCTCCGGTAACCCATGGTTGCGTCTGGGAAGAGGATGTATAAGGTCATAGCGAGAGGTATTACGGGCCCTCACATAGCCACGGCCAATGCATCGATTGCTGTAGCCTCGTTGTTTAAAGAGCATGGAGGACTATGTGGGCCCATTATTCTGTATGGAGGACTATGTGGGACCCATTATACTGTATAGAGGACTATGTGGGGCCCATTATACTGTATGGAGGACTATGTGGGGCCCATTATACTGTATGGAGGACTATGTGAGGCCCATTATACTGTATGGAGGACTATGTGGGGCCATTATACTGTATAGAGGACTATGTGGGGCCCATTATATTGTATGGAGGACAATGTGGGGCCCATAATACTGTATGGAGGACTGTGTGGGGCCCATTATACTGTATGGAGGGCTATGTGGGGCTCATTCTTCTGTATGGAGGACTATGTGGGGCCATTATACTGTATAGAGTACTATGTGGGGCCCATTATTCTGTATGGAGGACTGTGTGGGGCCCATTATACTGTATGGAGGGCTATGTGGGGCTCATTATTCTGTATGGAGGACTGTGTGGGGCCCATTATACTATATGGAGGACTATGTGGGCCCATTATACTGTATGGAGGACTATGTGGGCCCATTATTCTGTATGGAGAACTATGTGGGACCCATTATACTGTATAGAGGACTATGTGGGGCCCATTATACTGTATGGAGGACTATGTGGGGCTCATTATACTGTATGGAGGACTATGTGAGGCCCATTATACTGTATGGAGGACTATGTGGGACCTATTATACTGTATAGAGGACTATGTGGGGCCCATTATACTGTATGGAGGACCATGTGGGACCCATTATATTGTATACAGGACTATGTGGGGCCCATTATACTGTATGGAGGTGTTATATGCACGCCACTAGGTTCAGATAGGGGCGAGACAGGTTACATGAATTCTTTGGAATCCTGAGGGAACCGTTACTCAGGGCGACCATAGACCATGTGCTGCAGCTTCTCTCAGGCACACAGGGGTATTGACCCTCAGGCACAGACACGTAGGTTGTTTCACTTGCTGACCAGACAAAATTGACAAGAGTCTTCAAAAATGGTAGAACAGTAGCATTTAATAAGAAGCCACACAGCCAGTGCAAGTTAAGTCTTATTAGCAACAGGCTCCAGTGACAGACAGTACAGTTTCCTTAGCAGCACAGCAGTTCACAGTCTTCCCAGTAGTACAGGACAGCACAGTTCTAATTCAAAGGCACATTAATGAACACAACATTCTTTACAGCACAGTGAGATGGAAGAGGGGGGAGGGTTTGATGAGGGAGATGATCCCCGTGACACCATTTCTTCCAGTCCTTATCTTTTTGCCTGACAATACTCTGAACTGCTAGTTTAGGAACTCTACCTGACCTGTGCTTAGCTTCACTCCTGACTTGAATCCTTTTCACTTGCTGGGGTGCTTCTGTGAGATACAAAACACACACACCACCTTTCTCTTTGGCTCCAGCCAGACAGTAAACAACTTCCCCACAATCCCCCTGGGGCTCTGCTAAAACCCTCCCGGTCTCCTGTGACTGTGTTAACCCTTATAGTTGCTGGATGCTTTTGAAGTAACAGCACTACTTCTGCATGTCACACTCTGCCCTCCTTTTTGAATGTCGTCCTCTACATTCGCCTTAATTGGTCAATCTGACCAGTTCTGAGACAATGGTGAAAGTTGAATAACTTTATATACAAATTGGCATTGTGAAATTGGTATAACGTTCATAAACATTGATAACAACCTATTCTTATGACCTTTTTCTTGTAGGACGTCTGTAAGAAATAAACAATTAACACAATTAAAACACTCAGCATCTCTTCAGCAAGCTCTCTCTAGGCTTTAACAATTCTTTGTTTCTACAAAGTCTTTTAAGGAAAATCAAAGCAGGAAAACAAGTCTTTCCACCAGGCAACATCTTCCATACTTCCTCTCAGTGGTGAATACCACTCAAGTGGGCTTACCTGGTCCGCAGGCAGAGATACCTGTTTCCAGTCGACGGTCCTTGGCACTTGGCTTGGTTCACCAAGTGTCTTGTACATCAGCATCACGAGCCTCCTCACTTCTCAAGTCGACATCCTCCTGATGGGTTGTTCCTCAGATACCATGGGTTCTTCGGTCACAGGAGTTTCTTTCGCCACACTCATTTCCCGTGCTTCCTCAGATGCTCTTGGAGCTGCCTCTGCAAGTTCCTGTACTTCTCCTGAATAGCCTATTTCTGCACGGTCTGATAATTATGCTCTTCCTGAGTGTTGATCGGTCTCTACAGGGCCTGGTGTACGATCATCAGATCTGAATTGGACTTCATCTGAACTCACTGGTATGAACTCTGGAGCCTCAGGACTTAGTTCACTCTCCTGAGGATGGTACATCCCTCTCCTTGCCGGTCCCAGAAATACAGCGGTGTGTTCTTCTTCATCAGAACTTTCAAGTTCACTGTCCACCTCCGGAGCTTCAGTCTGTGGTGGTCCCTTAGTCGATCTCGGACAAAGTCTGTTTACTTTTGGGAAATCTTGTTGTGGTGGGAGATAATCACAGGGTAGTAGTAAATTCCGATGGACTATTCTGGTTTTCTTGTCTCCCATTTCCAATCGGATTTCATACACTGGGCTGTCATCAGCTTTCCTCCTTACTGTTACGCTCGTGCCTGGACTGACTGGCGTTAGCCTGATTAGTGATCCCACTGTACCATGAACCGAGGAGTGCCTGGAGGGGCGTAACTAAGTATCAACCTGATCCGACCAAGGTCGCACGGCGGCTTAGTCGACTCCATGGACCAAGGAGGAACCGAGCAGAGGGACCAGGTGCGACTCCAGGTAAGACCCCGGTCACAGTTGTTGACCCACAACAGGGAATGCAGGAACAGGCAGATTAGACTGGCATACAGGCAGGTGGGTATTAGCAAGTACGGCTGGTATGCAGACAGGTGGGTACTGGCAAGTACGGCTGGTATGCAGACAGGTGGGCACTGGCAAGCACGGCTGGTATGCAGACAGGTGGGCACTGGCAAGCACGGCTGGTATGCAGACAGGTGGGCACTGGCAAGCACGGCTGGTATGCAGACAGGGAGATACTGGCAAGCACGGCTGGAGTGCAGACCGGGAGGTACTAGCAGGTTGGAGTGCAGGCTGGAGAGGGTCCAGTACAGACTGGGAGACAGGTACAGAGCCGCAGATGTGGTAGACAAGCAGAGTAAAGTGAAACCGCCGGAGCGGAGGACAAGGCAGAGCAGAGAGGAACTGCTGGTGCGGTGAGCAAGCAGAGCGGAGCGAAAACCGCAGGTGCGGTGGGCAAGGCAGAGCAGAGCGGAACCGCCGGAGCGGTGGACAAGGCAGAGTAGAGAGAAACCGCAGGTGCGGTGGAAAAGGCAGAGCAGAGCGGAACCACCGGAGCGGTGGGCAAGGCAGAGCAGAGAGAAGCCGCCGGAGCGGTGGGCAAGTCAGAGCAGAGAGAAGCCGCCGGAGCGGTGGGTAAGGCAGAGCAGAGAGAAGCCGCCGGAGCGGTGGGTAAGGCAGAGCAGAGAGAAACCGCCGGAGCGGTGGATAAGACAGAGCGGAGCGAAACCGCAGTTGCGGTGGACAAGGCAGAGAGGACAGGGCTCTGTTCACATGGAACAGACTGGAAAATACAGGACGATATGGAGGAGGGAAAAGGGACAAGCAGAACCAGATACACACAAGGTACTTCCTATGAAGTAGCGAGTGGACACAAAACTCACAAACAGAAGTACAGAGACAACGAGTTGGAGTTGCAAAGGCACATTAATGAACACAGCATTCTTTAAAGCACAGTGAGATGGAGGAGGGGGGAAGGTTTGCTGAGGAAGATGATCCCTGTGACACCATTTCTTCCAGTCCTTATCTTTCTGCCTGACAATACTCTGCACTGTTAGTTCAGGAACTCTACCTGACCTGTGCTTAGCTTCACTCCTGACTTGAATCCTTTTCACTTGCAGGGGCGCTTTTGTGAGATACAGAACATACACACCACCTTTCTCGCTCCAGCCAGACAGTAAACAACTTCCTCACAATCCCCCTGGGGCTCTGCTAAAACACTCCCCTTCTCCTGTGACTGTGTTAACCCTCATAGTTGTTGGATGCTTTTGAAGCAACAGCACTATTTCTGCATGTCACAGAGGACTATCTGGGACCCATTATTCTGTATGGAGGACTATGCGGGGCCATTATTCTGTATGGAGGACTATGTGGGGCCTATTATATTGTATGGAGGATTATGTGGGGCCATTATTCTGTATGGAAGACTATGTTGGACCCATTATACTGTATGGACTTCTATATGAGACCTTTATACTGTATCGAGGACTATATGAGGCCATTATTCTGAATGGAGGACTATGTGGGGCCCATTTTCCTGTATGGAGCACTATGTGTGGCCAATTATACTGCGTGGAGAGCTGAATGGGGATCACAGTTGGTGCATCATACTGTGATGGGGTCACCATACTTTGCTAGGGGGGTTGAGGAAGGGCGGGGGGTACAGTAGGGTTGTGCGTGTGGAGAGCACTGTGGAGAAATTCTCCATGGGGGTATCATACTTTATTTGGTAGGTGCTTTTGTTGGCATCATACTTTATGGGGGGCAATGAAAGAGCAATCTAGGAGCTTCAAGAGGAGGAAAATTACTTTGCAAGGGCTACAAAGTTGTGAGATATGCTCTCCTGTGACCCCACCAAATATTACGCTTTTTTTTGGAGGGGACGGGACCCAATTACACAACAAGATGGATTGCATATGGTGACGACAATGTGTTTTCTCAAGGTGGCGCATTGTCTATCGACATGTGCATACAAACTGCAAGTCTCAAACTCAGAGTCAATACCAATGCACATTATCATCGTCTCATGACAGTTATGATGTTGCTATGGGGGGATTGTGATGAAACAGCTTCTTATCTTAATCAGCCAGACGTCTAGATTTGTTAAGCCAAGAGAAATACACTATTGTGTTTGTGTTGACTTGTGAATGTATGTGTATTTCTGTGGCTGATCAAGAAGGACATACTATTATGTGTTTAAACCTGAATATTCATTTCTCTTCATCTGGAAACAATGATTTTTGTTAATATGTTATTTACATATTATACTAAAGCCAGCTAGATGTTGATTTATAAGAGCCCCCTGCTATACCAACTATGTGTTATGCACACGCCCGGGCTAAGCGGCGTGTGCGTGTGATTGGTAGTGATTCCACTGGACCGTGCCGGAGAGTGAATGCCTGGAGGGGCGTGACTAAGTATTCACCCGATCCGACCAGGGTCGCACGACGGCATACGACGCCAGTGCACCAAGGAGGAACCGAGCAGAGGGACCAGGTGCTACTCCAGGACAGACCCCGGACACGGCTGTTGACCCACACAGGGAAATACAGGAACAGGCTGGTAGGCTGGCACACAGACTGGAGGGTATAGGCAGGCACGACTGGTATGCAGGCAGGCGGGTATGCAGGCAGGGGGGTAAAGGCAAGCACAGCTAGAGTGCAGACAGGGAGGCACTAGCAGGTAGGAACACAGGCGGGATAGGACCCAGTACACACCGGGACTCAGGAACAATACAGGCAGAGGGTTACAGGCAAGCACAGCTAGAGTGCAGACAAGGCTGAGCAGGGAGGACAGGGCTCTGTTCACACGGAACAGACAGGAAGGGAAAGACAGAGCCAGATACTCACACAGTACTTGCAGAGACAACAAGCAGGAGTTAGGTACGAGTTCAGACTCTGCAGAAAAAGGAAGGGAACGGACATAGAGGCAAAACAGGTAAAGGACAGGAGAGAGTTCAGACTGGAACTGAGTGTACGGAGGAGACCGACACTGCAGAGGGATACAGGAGCGGGTCTGGGAATACGGCCCCCAGAGAGGCGGAACGAACAGGCAAGGAGCGTGTTCAGACAGGACAGACCAGACACAGGAGCGGGTCTAGGAAATCGGCCACTAGAAGGCGGAACGAACAGGCAAGGAGCGTGTTCAGACAGGACAGACCAGACACAGGAGCGGGTCTAGGAAATCGGCCACTAGAAGGCGAGAGGAACAGGCTAGGAGCGTGTTCAGACAGGACAGACAAGAGAACAAGAAAGGACTCAGTTCAGACACGGGAGCTGATACCACAAAGCAGGAGAAATACAGGACTCAGTTCAGACACGGGAACTGATACAAAAAGCAGGAGACAAGAGACGGGACCTGGCACCTTCAGAGTGCAAGCACACACTGAAGGAAACACTATGCTCAGGCAGGGATAGAAGGGAGCTGCTGAGCTATATACCAAGTGACAGACAGCAAAAGGCTGAGGACGCACAAGGGGTGTGACCCACAGCAGGTACAAAAGGCAGGAAGTGATCGGGCGCCGCCCTTAAGCAGCAGAAACAGACACAAACAGACAGCATGGAGGGAAGCCAGAGAGACATTCTGGACAGGAGATCAAGTGCGCCCTCTTGCACAGTGGGAGATGGACCACCATGCAAGGACGCCGCCAGGTATGTTACAGTACCTCCCCCCTTACGCCCCCTCTTCTTCAGGCCTGCCAGAATCTTCCGCAGGGAATTCGAGGGCCAGTCGTTCACTGGGTTGGAGGGGGACAGAGACTTAAGGGTAATCTCTGCTTCGAGGTACATCTTGTCAAGCTCACAGGAAGAAATAGACGGGTTATCAGGTACATAATGAGGAAAAGTCACTGTCTCTTTGTTATCTGGTGGTATCCCGGAGGATTCAGGAAACAACTGGAGGTCCTCCGCCGGGTCAGAAGAGTGCAGAGACTCAGAGAAAACAACTGCTTCAGAGTACACTAGGTCGGACTCACTGGAGGAAGCAGGCGAGGTATCGGGTACCGAGTATAGGAAAGTCTCTGTCCATTCACCACCAGGTGGCACCCCGAAGGGTTCTGGAGACAGCTGGCGGTCCTCCGCCTGGTCAGAGGGGTGTAGAGACTCACGGGTAACCTCTGCTTCAGAGTACACTAGGTCGGACTCACTGGAGGAAGCAGGCGAGGTATCGGGTACCGAGTATAGGAAAGTCTCTGTCCATTCACCACCAGGTGGCACCCCGAAGGGTTCTGGAGACAGCTGGCGGTCCTCCGCCTGGTCAGAGGGGTGTAGAGACTCACGGGTAACCTCTGCTTCAGAGTACACTAGGTCGGACTCACTGGACGAAGCAAGCGAGGTATCAGATCCAGGATATAGGAAAGTCTCTGTCCATTCACCACCAGGTGGCACCCCGAAGGATTCTGAACACAACTGGAGGTCCTCCGCCTGGTCGGAGGGGTGTAGAGACTCAGGAGTAACCTCTGCTTCGGAGTACACTAGGTTGGACTCACTGGACGAAGCGAGCGAGGTATCAGGTACAGAGTATAAGAGAGTCTCTGTCCTTTCGCTACCAGGTAGCACCCCGAAGGGTTCAGGAGACAACTGGAGATCCTCCGCCTGGTCGGAGGGGTGTAGAGACTCGGAGGTAACTACCACTTTGGGGTACCCATTGTCAGGCTCACAGGACGAAGCGGACAAAGTATTGAGTACCGGGTGTAGAGAAGTCTCTCTCCATTTGTCATCGAGTGGTATCCCGGAGGGTTCAGGAGGCAACAGGGGATCCTCCGCCAGGTAGTAGAGGTGCACAGACTCTGAGGTAACCACAGCTTTGGAGCATCCTTGGACATGCACACCGGTTAAAGAGAAAGAAGCATCTGATGCCGGGTGCAGGAAGTTCTCCTGTGTGGAGTCTGGATGGGCAGAAGTCTCTTCGGCCAGGAGAACTGGTGCACTACCCACGCACATTACCCATTGGGGTTTCTCCGGGATACAGGGAGATGAAGCTTCAGTAGGGACTTCAAGGTTGGGGTCAGGAGGTCTCAGGGAGGACAGACCCTGGCGTGACGGCTTGCCTCTAAGTCTAGCACGTCTGGACTGCCTCTTGAGGTTGAGAGAAGTATTCCGGAAAGCGTAGTCACCCTGTGAGGATTCTGGGTGGGCAGTAGTCTCATTGGGCTGGAGGACTATTGCGCTACCCACACACATTACCCGTCGGGGCTGCTCCGGGATATTGGGAAGTGAAGCTTCAGCAGGGGCTTCAGAGTTAGGGTCCTCGAAGACCATACGAAAGGCCACCAGGAAGGCCTGCAGGTCAAGGATGACAGGATCCCATGCTTCCCATAGGGGGGTGACCCATTTCAAGGCATCACCCGCTAGGTAGTCAATCATAAAGGCCACTTTAGCCCAATCGGAAGGAAAATAGAGAGGGTAGGCCTTAAAGTGTAGCATGCATTGCTCCACAAATGCACGACACTGTCTTGGATCCCCATAGTAACGTGGCGGATCCGCAGGAACGAGAGCTGATAGATCCATCTGGACGGGTGCGTAATTCGCCTGGAACTCAGCTAAAGGGGGAAAAAAATTTATTTATTTTAATGCATGTATTCGCTGGAAAAACTTCTCAAAGAGCGAAGGCCGTGGGGCTCAACGGGAACCATGGCCTGAGCATGCTGTTATGCACACGCCCGGGCTAAGCGGCGTGTGCGTGTGATTGGTAGTGATTCCACTGGACCGTGCCGGAGAGTGAATGCCTGGAGGGGCGTGACTAAGTATTCACCCGATCCGACCAGGGTCGCACGACGGCATACGACGCCAGTGCACCAAGGAGGAACCGAGCAGAGGGACCAGGTGCTACTCCAGGACAGACCCCGGACACGGCTGTTGACCCACACAGGGAAATACAGGAACAGGCTGGTAGGCTGGCACACAGACTGGAGGGTATAGGCAGGCACGACTGGTATGCAGGCAGGCGGGTATGCAGGCAGGGGGGTAAAGGCAAGCACAGCTAGAGTGCAGACAGGGAGGCACTAGCAGGTAGGAACACAGGCGGGATAGGACCCAGTACACACCGGGACTCAGGAACAATACAGGCAGAGGGTTACAGGCAAGCACAGCTAGAGTGCAGACAAGGCTGAGCAGGGAGGACAGGGCTCTGTTCACACGGAACAGACAGGAAGGGAAAGACAGAGCCAGATACTCACACAGTACTTGCAGAGACAACAAGCAGGAGTTAGGTACGAGTTCAGACTCTGCAGAAAAAGGAAGGGAACGGACATAGAGGCAAAACAGGTAAAGGACAGGAGAGAGTTCAGACTGGAACTGAGTGTACGGAGGAGACCGACACTGCAGAGGGATACAGGAGCGGGTCTGGGAATACGGCCCCCAGAGAGGCGGAACGAACAGGCAAGGAGCGTGTTCAGACAGGACAGACCAGACACAGGAGCGGGTCTAGGAAATCGGCCACTAGAAGGCGGAACGAACAGGCAAGGAGCGTGTTCAGACAGGACAGACCAGACACAGGAGCGGGTCTAGGAAATCGGCCACTAGAAGGCGAGAGGAACAGGCTAGGAGCGTGTTCAGACAGGACAGACAAGAGAACAAGAAAGGACTCAGTTCAGACACGGGAGCTGATACCACAAAGCAGGAGAAATACAGGACTCAGTTCAGACACGGGAACTGATACAAAAAGCAGGAGACAAGAGACGGGACCTGGCACCTTCAGAGTGCAAGCACACACTGAAGGAAACACTATGCTCAGGCAGGGATAGAAGGGAGCTGCTGAGCTATATACCAAGTGACAGACAGCAATAGGCTGAGGACGCACAAGGGGTGTGACCCACAGCAGGTACAAAAGGCAGGAAGTGATCGGGCGCCGCCCTTAAGCAGCAGAAACAGACACAAACAGACAGCATGGAGGGAAGCCAGAGAGACATTCTGGACAGGAGATCAAGTGCGCCCTCTTGCACAGTGGGAGATGGACCACCATGCAAGGACGCCGCCAGGTATGTTACACTATGTAAATTGATTAAATGCTCAAACAATGAGACCTGAGTCCAGTGGAATGAAACCTTTTCTAATTCTTAACCTGTGGATGTGTACTTGGAAGGATAATTGTAACTATTTAAGGTACATATGCCTCTGTAGCAGTCAGAATTGAAAGAGAGAATCAAAGATCAGTCAGACTCTTCAGGACATCATCTTGGTAGAATGGCTTTATCCAGGGAGACACAGATTTGTATTCTGCATGATTCCGGCCTAAGGGTATACAGCCCTGACTGGAAGGATACAGATCTGCTCCATTGACCATCAAAGAACTCACGGATACATTTGAGGAAACCAGGTTTGGACAATGAAATCACCTGGCCCCATGGATATGTTGTTTGGGGTTGCCAGGTGAGACCCTCCGGTCACCTGTAACCCATCAAGACGTTCGGAGAAGCCAGATTGGGACCAGCTGGTCATCTGGCCCCATGGAAACTCTCTGAGAGGCCAGGGTGGGACCCTTGTGTCTCCTGGCCATATACCTCGATGGACTGTCAGCTTCCTAAGCTTGCCGCTACCTCCTCTCTGTGAGGGCCTGCCAAGAGCGGGGAGCCACTGGTTGAGGTAGTCGGCCCAAGAAGTACCAAAGTCTCAGCTGTTCTATCCCAGGCGGCGTAGAAGGAAGGCTGAGACTGAGTAATGTTGCACCATCTTGGACATTTGCTGGGACTGTTCTATGTGTTTATTGTCTGTTTGGTGGTTCAATAAAGTATTGCCACGCTGTTTTACCCCCACCCTGTGTTATCTGAGTAGTGTTACGTCCTTGGGAGACCCCGTGTCTTCACAATGATGTAACTAAATACTTACTGTAAACGTTGCGTCTCTTTCTGGGCTTAGGGCTGGATCTGCCTTGGTTGAGAAATACGTTGGTGCTTTTCGCCTATTTTTCATTATTTGCGCATTATCCTTTTTTTAAAATTGGGCCTTTTTTAAAGACTATTTTATGTGTTTTTTTTTGTTTGTCATTGTGGTCACTCATTTTTTTTCCAAATGTACTCCAGCCCCTTTCTGCTATAATGTTCCCCCATCCTAACCCTTTCCAGAAATAATGCCCCTCATCTTGGGCCCGTCCTGCTATAATGTCCCCCCATCCTGACCCTTTCCAGAAATAATGTCCCCCCATCCGGGGCTCCTTCTTGGTCTCCTTTTTAGTATAATGTCTCCCATCCTAGGCCACTTCCTGGTATAATGTCCCCCATCTTGGTCCCCTTTTTGGTATAATGTCTCCCATCTTAGGCCACTTCCTGGTATAATGTCCCCCATCTTGGTCCCCTTTTTGGTATAATGTCTCCCATCCTTGGCCACTTCCTGGTATAATGTCCCCCATCTCGGTCCCCTTTTTGGGTATAATGTCTCTCCTAATGGGCCCTTTCCTGGTATAATGTCCTCCGTTCTGCTGCTGTTAAAAAAAAATAATTCTTCTTACTTTCCTCCACTACCACGATACTTGGCTTTCTCTTCTATAGCCGGTGCAGTAGCCTGCAGCTGACTTTGGCATGCCAGCCATAGGTGGCACATTACATTACTGCCATACGCAGCCCATGATGAACATGTGACACCCCAGGGGTCTGGTTGCCACAGTAACGTAATGTTATGTCTGAGAGCAGGTGGGAGGTCCTTTAGTCAGGGATCCTGTGCATGCCACACCTCCTGCCCAGTCTTGGGAGGGGAAGAACTTCCCCTATATAAACCTGGGGCTGAGGCAGGGTGAGTGAGTAGAAGAAGAGAAGAAGTAGAGACAGCATAGGAAGAAACAGCAGTTACAAGGAGTCAGGGGCTGGCAGCTGCAGAGTTCGCCCTGACTAAGAAGACTTTTTACCGGACCCGGAGTCCGAGGCTGTGGGGACTAATTCCTGCCCAGCAGCAGAATCCGTCAGGCAGGGGATTTCAGGTCCTCTGGCCCAGAAGCCCGAAGGCACGGTCACACGCGTGGGACCAGCACCGCCATCGTGGAGCGGAAGCCATTAGAAGGCCCCGAGTCACCGGCCATACGGGTGAGCACCACACGGTACACTCAGGGACGTGGGCTACTTACATCAGCTCCTAGCAAGGTAGCCAGAAGAGTACAGTCAGTTTGGGAGGCCTACAACTACGCCTGGCCAGGGGAGATCCCATCTGCTCAAGGACTGACCAGGCTCCATCCGCTAGCAAGTACGCCGGGAGGGTCTTTTGTTGTTACCAGTAAAGACCCTGAACTACACCGTACCGTCTCTGAGTGGTTCCTGCTACCCCCATCATCCACGTCGGCTGCCCTGAGGCCATACCCCTCCCGTTGGGGGTTATACTATCACGCTGCACAATCCCACCATCGGCCTCAGCGGTCTGCCCTGCAGCAGCAGCCCCCTGGCTGCACTCAACGGGTGGCGTAGTCATCAACCATTTACTACTAATGGACTGCCGTCTAGTTTGACTCCCTGGGCACGGACCGGGTCACCGCCACGAGACTACAACCCTCCACAGATCCGGCTCCGGGTAAGCTCCCGCATGCGCAGCGCAGCGCGACACAGGCCCAGGGGCGCGTCAACTTTGGCGTAGTCGGCAGGATTTCGTGCCCGCAACCACCGGGTACTGCGTGCCTGAAAAGCAAAGACTGTTCAAACTTACCAGTGGTGAAGATTCCCGCTATCCGTGGAGGTTTCCCGCCATCCGGCGCCATCTTCTACCTTCTTCCCGCCATCCGCGAAGTTTTCCCGCCATCCGGCGCCATCTTCGACCTTCTTCCCGCCATCCGTGGAGTTTTCCCGCCATTGGACGCCATCTTGAGGACGCCGCGCGGGAAGAAGAGGGGCGTGGACTCCGAAAGCGCGCGAGAACTGAAGCCCCGCCTCACGTCCGGACGTTGCGTAAGGTCCTGGAAGGAGCCCAGCAGACGCCGACGTCACAGGAGCGCGACGGAAGGTCCTCAACCCTGACGATCCACTGCGGAGCCGCGGCCTACGGAAGAGGATCATCGCAAGGTAGGCCACGGTCCACTAGGGGGGAGGAAGATGTCGGATACGGAGGAGAGCTTCACTGCCTCAACCCCCGCCAGCGCTACCGCTGCTGCAGTTATGCCCTTCACCATGCCCTATATCCCGGGAGCAGCTTGGCTACCCCAGTACTCAGGGGAGTCACATACCCTGCATGACTTTAGAGAAAAGCTGGATAGCCTCTTCCAGGTGTACCCCCTCACAGAAGAGCAAAAAGTGAGCATCCTGGTGGCCCAACTAACCAGGGCAGCCAAAAGAGAAGTAAAATCTTGGCCACCTGGGAGGAGGACTGTCGCAGAGATACTAACCCTGCTGAGGGACACCTTCGATACCCGCACCTCAGCCGAGATCAAGCTTAGATTCTACGGGTGCAAGCAGCGAGCGCATGAGAGTATAAGGGACTATGCACTAAACCTACAAGAGGCCCTGAGGGCCATAAAGCAGACCGACCCTGATGGGGTGGGAAACGAGGACAGGCTGTTGACTGAACAATTTATAGAGGGTTTATATTGCAATGCCCACCGAACCCAGTTGCGGGCAATGGCCTTACAGGATCCCCATCTGGACTTTGCACAGTTCAAGGATAGAGCTATCCGGGTGCTCCGAGAACCAGCACCGGGTGGCGTTGTGACCCACAGGCGCCCAGCTATCACTTACCACCAGGAGGCGGCGCCCTTGTCGACAGGGCCTGTGGGAGCTCATGCGCAGGCTTTGGACAATGACCCGGCTCCAGACCTACACCATCAGGTCCAAGAGCTAGTTAAGAGCGTTGCTGCGCTAACCCGAACTGTGCAGTCTTTACAGGTTTCCACCCCAGGGAAGATCCAGCTGGCATCCGGACCGGAGGACATCCCGTGGCGTCGACCAAGGAGGACCCCACCGGCCAGAGGAAGACCCAGTGACCGATACAGCGAGGACGGACGACCCATCTGCCGCCGCTGCAATCAACCCGGACATATGGAAAGGTACTGTTCTTTAAACGGGCACAACCTGGGGTAGAGGGCCAACCCCCAGGAAAAAGATCACCAGGCCCATCGAACTGGCGCGACAGATATGTGGGAGGACGTCCAGTCTTGCCTGTGGTACTGGATGGCATTCCCATGAGTGCCCTACTGGATACCGGGTCACAGGTCACCACCATCCCGTACGTGCTCTTCAAGCAGTACTGGAATGACTCGGATATTACCCGCTACCCTGACGACGACTTGAGTATCATCGCCAGCAATGGCCAGCCCGTGCCACAGATCGGATTTAAAGAGGTGACCCTCAAAATCGGTAGAGTCGAACTGGCCGCACAGGGACTGATCATTGTAGATATTGATAAACATGAGAGTCACCCAAAAATAACTCTAGGAACTAACGTAATTGAAAATTGTCTTGCAGAGGTGATTTTCCTTTTACAGCAGGTTGCCAAGAACGCCAGCTCCGGCGAGCAGCGGGTGCTCCAGAAAGAGATCCGGGCACTGATGCAACGGCAACAAGTGGAACTCTCCGGCGGTGAGATTGGTAGCGTAAGAATGTGTGACCCTTTTCCTATTGCCATGCCCCCAAAAAGTGAAATGATGATTTGGTGCCGGGCAGCTATTGGTCTGAGAGGTAGAGATTACCAGGCAATGGTAGAACCAGTTTACTCAGACAGTAGGCCCACCATTTTGACAGCACGGGGGGTGGTCAATGTACGCCATGGGAGGGTGCCCGTTCGCATAATAAATATCGGGGAGAGGGAAGTGTACCTGCCCCGGTATGCCACGCTAGCCAAATTATATACCACTAATCAAAATTCTATACAATCTGTGGAACCCTTGCCTCCATCTCACCCGGAGGAAGGTAACGGCTCTAAGAAAGACATGGAGGACTGGTGTCAGCAACTACATCT
Organism: Phyllobates terribilis; assembly: GCF_046119375.1. Taxonomy (NCBI): domain Eukaryota; kingdom Metazoa; phylum Chordata; class Amphibia; order Anura; family Dendrobatidae; genus Phyllobates; species Phyllobates terribilis. Next base: position 145,619,531 of record NW_027362770.1, read on the forward strand.
GGGTACTGACTCCACTCCCTCACATCAGAAACAAGGAGTCTATCGGGTGGTTCAAGAGTATGAGAGAGTGTTTAGTAAACACCCGTTAGACTTCGGGCGAGTCAAGGGGGTAGAACACCGCATCCCCACGGGAGATCATCCTCCCATAAAAGAGAGGTATCGACCCGTACCCCCTGCACATTACCAACACGCCAAGGGGATGCTTAGAGACATGAAGGAGGCTGGGGTAATCCGGGATAGCTGTAGCCCCTGGGCAGCCCCACTAGTTTTAGTCAAAAAGAAAGACAACACCATGAGGATGTGTGTAGATTACCGGAAAATCAACCGTATCACACACAAGGATGCGTACCCCTTACCAAGGATAGAGGAGTCATTGGCTGCTTTAAGATCTGCTAACTTCTTCTCTACCTTGGATCTCACTAGCGGGTACTGGCAGGTTCCTGTAGCAGAGGCGGACCGGGAGAAGACCGCATTCACCACCCCGATGGGACTTAGCGAGTTCACCTGCATGCCGTTCGGACTCTGCAACGCCCCAGGAACCTTCCAACGATTAATGGAGTGCTGTCTGGGCCACAGAAACTTCGAGACGGTCCTGTTGTACCTGGACGATGTCATCGTATACTCCAAAACTTATGAGGACCACCTGAAACACCTGGCGGAGGTGTTCGAAGCTCTGGCGAGTTACGGCCTAAAGGTGAAACCCTCCAAGTGTCACCTCCTGAAACCAAAGGTGCAATACCTGGGACACGTGGTGAGCGCTGACGGAGTGGCTCCCGACCCCGATAAGATCACCGCAATTAAGGGATGGCCAAGCCCCTCCAGCGTAAAAGAAGTGCGGCAGTTCCTAGGGTTGGTAGGCTACTACCGAAGGTTTATTCCCGGTTTCACCAAAAAGGCAGCACCTATGCAGGACCTCCTGATAGGCCAGTCCCGGAAGGCCAAGAACCAGAAGCCGCCCTTCAAATGGGAAAAGCTAGAAGAAGAGTCCTTCCGCCAGCTGAAGATGGCCCTCACGGGGGATGAAATCTTGGCGTACCCGGACTATAGCCAGCCCTTCATCCTCTACACCGACGCCAGTAACATCGGGCTAGGAGCCGTACTGTCCCAGATTCAGCAGGGGAGAGAACGAGTAATCTCCTATGCCAGCCGAAAACTGCGACCCACCGAAAGGAACCCCGAAAATTACAGCTCATTTAAGCTAGAGTTCCTGGCCGTGGTATGGGCAGTCACCGAGCGCTTTAGGCATTACCTCGCTTCTTCCCGGTTCACCGTATACACGGATAACAACCCGTTGACACACCTGGACACGGCAAGACTCGGTGCCCTGGAGCAGAGGTGGATGGCCCGTCTGTCCAACTACGAGTTCACAATCAAATACCGGGCAGGACGCTCCAATACTAACGCGGACGCCCTGTCCAGGATGCCCAACCTGCCGGACGAAGGAGAAGATCCGGAGGGACTGGAAGAAGTTGAACTCCCTGCGTTCCACCGTCATGGGACTATCCAGTATTCCCACCGGGTAAGGGGTAAGCAGGCTGCTACGTTGAACCCCTTACCCCACTACAACTGGGCGGAAACGCAAGACAGCGACCCTGCCGTCCGACTGGTGAAGGAGATGCTGACTCGGCCGGAGGCTCGCCTTGAACCAGACGCTCCGGAGGAAGCCAAACAACTATGGGCGGAGAAGAGTCGACTATTCCTTTACAAGGGGAAGTTGTGCCGCAGAATGGTCAACTCCCGGACGCATGAACTACTCTGGCAAGTAGTGGTGCCCCGAAGAGACGCAGCCATGGTGATGGAGGCATACCACGACGGAGCTGGACACTTCGGGTGGAAAAAGCTGGAGTTCCTGCTGCGCGAGCGGTTCCACTGGGTAGGCATGAGGGGAACCATCGAGAAGTGGTGCAGAGACTGTGGCCCGTGCAATCTGAGAAGGAAGGACCGGGCCAGCCAGAAGACTCCCCTGCAGTCCATCGTCACCCGGCAACCGTTGGAACTGGTAGCCTTGGATCATGTAAAACTGACCCCAAGCAGAAGTGGCTACGTCTACGCGTTAACCATCGTGGATCATTACTCCAGGTTCTTGGTTGTCGTCCCCGTCAAGGACTTAACGGCTCAAACAGCAGCTAGGGCCTTCCAGCAGCACTTCTGCCGTCCACACGGGTACCCGGACCAAGTGCTGACGGACCAGGGACCTGCCTTTGAAGCGGAGGTCTTCCAGGAATTCTGCAATCTGTATGGCTGCCGGAAGATAAGGACGACACCCTACCATCCGCAAACTAATGGACTTTGTGAAAAAATGAACCAGGTGGTAATGGATCTTCTAAAAACATTGCCCCTGGAAGAACGCAGTCTGTGGCCTGAGAAGTTGCCCGATCTGGTGGACCTATACAACCACATCCCGGTAGGTTCCACCAACTGTACCCCGGCTTACCTAATGAGGGCGAGACCTGGTAAGTTACCTGTTGACCTGGAAATGGGAGTCCTGACACCTGAGGACACTTCACCAGAAACAGACTGGGACACAGAGAGGCAGCAGCAGTACCGGAGAGTACAGGAGAGCGTGGAGCGAAGTCTCTGTCAGGCTAGGGAAAGACAAGAGAAGACTTACAACCAGTATGCTCCCGCTGTTCCCCTGGTACCCGGAGAGCAGGTCTTGAAGAGGAAAAGACGGCTCCACAAGTTGGATGACCAGTGGGAGAAGGACCCGTACACCGTACTGCCCTCAAGCCACGAGAACCCGAAGGTCTGTACCATCAGTAAAGACGGAGGGGAAACCACAGCCATTGTATCCCGGGGCCACCTGAAGAAGTGTCCCGAACAACTGAGGAACCCTGAAGAGGAACAAGAAGACCATCGACCCGTGGGAGAAAGGGAAGATATGGTTAGTACCGTGCTCGGGGACTTCCCTCGGTCTTGGACTCAAGTCAATGGTGCAGTTGTGGTACCCGTACTCACCTTCCTCCAACCATCATCCCAAGAACCTACGGAGCAACGGGTAGAGCTGGAAGAACAGCCGGTCCAGGAGGCAGAAGACTCCACACAAGTAGAACAGGAGAATCAACCCTCTGCTTATAGTGAGCCTGCCGTACCCCTAGTGAGACAAAGAGCCGGTAGACAGCTGCCCAGTTTACCCTTGACAGCTCCTACACCCTGTAGTTCAGGGCCAGACAGTCAGCTCCGTAGGTCCACTAGGGCCACTAGAGGCCAGTTACCCGCACGTTGGAGGATCTAAATGTTTAAGCTATTTTATAATGTTTACCTGTCTATAGTTGCTTGTGTGTAATTTTGTATTTCTAGTTGTTTTTAGGAATCCTTGGTGGATTTACCGGGAATCCTTGTATATAGTTGGAGCGTAACCCAGGATGGACTAAAGACTGTCAAGGACTCGGGGTAGAACAGACCCCTACCTGGTTACGTCTCCCTGTGTTGGTGAAATGGACACCTTGCTTTCTTCAGAGACTGCACCCGGTTGCGGACACGCCGTAACCATCTTTATGTGTTTTCTTATTGTATTATTAATGTTTTGCCTTGTTATGTTTTCTAAATGTGTTTAGTCCCGGAGTACTAAATTTTACTAGGGGGGAATGTGACACCCCAGGGGTCTGGTTGCCACAGTAACGTAATGTTATGTCTGAGAGCAGGTGGGAGGTCCTTTAGTCAGGGATCCTGTGCATGCCACACCTCCTGCCCAGTCTTGGGAGGGGAAGAACTTCCCCTATATAAACCTGGGGCTGAGGCAGGGTGAGTGAGTAGAAGAAGAGAAGAAGTAGAGACAGCATAGGAAGAAACAGCAGTTACAAGGAGTCAGGGGCTGGCAGCTGCAGAGTTCGCCCTGACTAAGAAGACTTTTTACCGGACCCGGAGTCCGAGGCTGTGGGGACTAATTCCTGCCCAGCAGCAGAATCCGTCAGGCAGGGGATTTCAGGTCCTCTGGCCCAGAAGCCCGAAGGCACGGTCACACGCGTGGGACCAGCACCGCCATCGTGGAGCGGAAGCCATTAGAAGGCCCCGAGTCACCGGCCATACGGGTGAGCACCACACGGTACACTCAGGGACGTGGGCTACTTACATCAGCTCCTAGCAAGGTAGCCAGAAGAGTACAGTCAGTTTGGGAGGCCTACAACTACGCCTGGCCAGGGGAGATCCCATCTGCTCAAGGACTGACCAGGCCCCATCCGCTAGCAAGTACGCCGGGAGGGTCTTTTGTTGTTACCAGTAAAGACCCTGAACTACACCGTACCGTCTCTGAGTGGTTCCTGCTACCCCCATCATCCACGTCGGCTGCCCTGAGGCCATACCCCTCCCGTTGGGGGTTATACTATCACGCTGCACAATCCCACCATCGGCCTCAGCGGTCTGCCCTGCAGCAGCAGCCCCCTGGCTGCACTCAACGGGTGGCGTAGTCATCAACCATTTACTACTAATGGACTGCCGTCTAGTTTGACTCCCTGGGCACGGACCGGGTCACCGCCACGAGACTACAACCCTCCACAGATCCGGCTCCGGGTAAGCTCCCGCATGCGCAGCGCAGCGCGACACAGGCCCAGGGGCGCGTCAAACACACCAACGTCAGCTGCCGGACTCTGATTGCTCGGGAGCATGTATTGCAGTGCAGGGACCCGGTAGGTCTCTGCGCCACAAAACATTTCAGCTAAATGTGTATCCTCGGACGTACATCCAGCTGAAATAGACACTGGCATCAGAGGCCTGCTCCAGCACATGCCCGGTTGCTGTCGCACCCTCTGCGATCGCAATCGTTACATCCCTGAATCAAGCCCTATACCTTTTATTCTATTCTGCCATTGGAGCTATGTAAAGGCTTGGCTTTTTTACGGGACTTGTAGCTTTCATTGATATCATTTTGGACTATATCGGGTTTTTTTTTGTTTTTTTTACACTTTTGTAATAATTTTTTGGCGGAGATGGGATAAAAAAAGAATATATTTTTATTTTATACTTAGAGTTGTTTCAAATACTGGCAATCCAATTATGTTCACTTTATATATGTTCATATACAGTACAGACCAAAAGTTTGGACACACCTTCTCATTTAAAGATTTTTCTGTGTTTTCATGACTTTGAAAATTGTACATTTACACTGAAGGCATCAAAACTATGAATTAACACATGTGGAATTATATACTTAACAAAAAAGTGTGAAACAACTGAAAATATGTCTTATATTCTAGGTTCTTCAAAGTAGCCACCTTTTGCTTTGATGACTGCTTTGCACACTCTTGGCATTTTTTTAAAATTTTTATAATTATTACAAATTTTCCCTTTATTTCGCCTCCTAACCAGCGTTCTACCACGGTGGTCCTTTGGTCCATTGTTAGGCTTCTGGCTGTCATGCCACGCCATGGGCGACTTCATACTGGGGATGGTGGATGATCCCTTGGACGCCAGACTTGATTGTGACCACAGCATCCTTAGTTTTCAACAGTCCCAAATTTGCCAAGACTGAATTTTTTTTGAAGGAGTCACTGGGGTCAGCCTAACCAATGCAATTGACTCCCCCAGCCCCCGCTATCGGTGTTACGCAAACACCATCATATATTATCGTCACACATCTGTACAACCAGTGCTTCACACTAAACCTATCAAAGTTCATGTTTCATTTAGAAAATTCCACTGGAAAAATTAAAGCTGGCCTCTGATTGGTTGTTACTGCAAGGACACCTGATTGGGCTAGGGTAACAGACTGTAGAAGCCAAGTATTATGGCTGGGGCAGATCACGTGACAGCAGCTGGCAGTTTCAGGAAGTGTAGTCATGACGACTAGGCTCTGCAGCCAGTGACGCCGTCGCACGTCACTCATACGTCATTTCCGCTCTGCTGCGCCGTGTTGTTGTGTCCGTGCCGGCTCTTTTATGGCAGTGACCCGTGTGGGTGTATAGTAGTGCGGCTCCCATGTTGTAGTGCCCGCCTCCCGGTGCAGGACATCCGCTCACATGGCCGGGATCCCCGATTCCAAGGCGATGACCTTATCATTGATCATCAAATGGGGCGGCCAGGAGTTCCCGCTGTCCGCTCTGTCGGAGGAGGACACGGTGATGGATCTGAAGCATTCCCTGAAGAGCCTCACCGGGGTCCTGCCGGAGCGCCAGAAACTGCTGGGCCTGAAGTACAAGGGTGAGACGAGGTCCTGAGCGGGTCCTAGCGCCGCCGGATAACAGCAGCCACATTGTGGGGACCAGTGGGGAAAGCCTGGTGTGTGGCCCCCACTGATCTGCAGAGTGGGGGTACTGGGCCTGGAAGAGGAGGCACAAGCTACAGTGAACATGTTACACACACTAGGAGATGTCTACTAAAGAGGGCTCACATAGCCGTGCTGTCAAAAGGGGGTCTTTGCCCCCTCCAAACCAGAGGGTCTCCGGGTCAGCGCCCCTTTGAGCTGATGGTCGGCGCCCCTCCGAGCCTGGGGGGTCTCCGGGTCAGCGCCCCTCCGAGCCTGGGGGGGGGGTGTCTCTGGGTCGGCACCCCTCTGAGCCTGGGGGGGTCTCTGGGTCGGCACCCCTCTGAGCCTGGGGGGGTCTCTGGGTCGGCGCCCCTCCGAGCCTGGGGGGGGGGTCTCCGGGTTGGCACCCCTCTGACCTGGGAGTTGGTGCCCCTCCGAGCCAGGGAGTCTCCAGGTTGGCGCCCCTCCGAGCCTGGGGGGTTTCTGGGTCGGCACCCCTCTGACCCGGGAGTTGGCGCCACTCCGAGCCAGGGGCTCTCCGGGTCGGCGCCCCTCTGAGCCTGGGGGGGGTCTCCGGGTCGGCACCCCTTTGAGGAGTTGGGGCCCCTCCGAGCCAGGGAGTCTCCGGGTCGGCGCCCCTCCGAGCCTGGGGGGTTTCTGGGTCGGCACCTCTCTGAGCTGGGGGTTGGTGTCCCTCCGAACCAGGGGGTCTCTGGGTCGGCGCCTCTTCGAGTCAGGGGGTCTCCGGGTCGGCGCCCCTCCGAGCCTGGGGGGTTTCTGGGTCGGCCCCTCTCTGAGCTGGGGGTTGGTGTCCCTCCGAACCAGGGGGTCTCTGGGTCGGCGCCTCTTCGAGCCAGGGGGTCTCCGGGTCAGCGCTCCTCCAAACCAATGGTCATTTGGTACAAGAACGCCGCCCCCATTCAACCAGCTTCACAACGCCTTTCTTGGACCGGCTGCTTCTTTCTAACCCTAAACCTTGGGGTCACTGGCTTTCTGAACACCCGTCCAACCAACCAGTGACCTGGTCCCTCCCCCTTGACCCCGAACCACAGGGCCACAAGGTTGGATCCTCTGCAGATAAGAGTCATAAGGCCAATAGTCACTAAGTGTCCAACCGCCCCCTTCTCCCAGTCATTGGCCGTGGACTGACTGCCTGCAGACCCCTTTTCCAAGTGATAATTACGGACCCGATGCCAAAGGTCAAACCCCTTCCCTAAACTACAGTTCACAGGGTCTGAATCACCCAAATCGGGTTAATTACCCAACGACTTCCCAGAGACCTTCACGGATTAGCCCACAGCAAGTCACAGGATCAATGGTTACTGGGCGCTCAACCATCACTCCCAACTTACATCTGGGACCCAAACCTGAGGCCACCGACCACCTGATCACCAGCACCCCTCCTCACCCAACCAGTGATCAGAGACTGACTGCCGGGCACCCCTCCTCCATGTGACTATCATGGGCCGACTGTTGACCCCTTTACCCCCAAACGGGCCCTGAACTTCAACTACCTGGGACTTTACTACACAGAGCCCCCAAATCCAGAAGTGACAGGAGCAACAATGGGAGAGATTGGGAGTTATTGTTCCTGCGGGTGACTGATTGTTATACATTACAGGCAAACCGGCAGATAACAGCATGAAGCTCGGAGTCCTGAAGTTGAAACCAAATACCAAGATCATGATGATGGGAACCCGGGAAGAAAGTCTGGTAACTATATACGACGCTTTATACGTCTCTGTTTAACCCTTTCATGTCCCCACGATTATTTTTTTTTAAATTATTTATGTATTTTTTTTCCATCCTCTTCTTGTAAGAGCTATGACTTTTTTTCCCCCCATCGATTTTAGTTGTACGATGACGCTCTTTCTTTGGGGACACCATACATTTTACAATATTATGTACTAAAAAATGGGCAAAAAATCCCAAGTGGGGGGGAAATGGTGAAAAAAAAAAAAAAAAAGGAAAACCACAATTCCTCCATTATAATTTTTTAAACCGTTCGTGTTTTAAAAATGACCTGGCAGCATTATTTTCCTTCAGGTCAGTATGATAAGAATCAGAGCAAATGGGCATTATTATTATTAATTAATAATATATTATTATTCATTAATAATAATATTATTAATACAATTATTATTATTTATTAATACATATTATTTGGCCAAAATAAAAAAAAAATGTAATTTTTTCGTTTTCATGCTGATGGAGGTGTTGAGGGTTTTTTTTTTGCATTGCGAGCAGGCTTTTTCCTTTATACCATTTTGGAGTAGATACAAATTTTTGATCGCCTGTGGCTGGGCTTTACGGGAGTACCAAGATGGCAGCCATGTCTGTGATCACAGGTGGAGAGGATGGATTTCCGGAACGGGGTGCCTAGGTTGTGAGAGTGGAGGAGTGGAGACTGTGCTATACAGATCTGGGGTCGGCTGTGTTGTACAGCCGGCATCCGCCTCTAGCAGCAGAGCTCTGATCGCTGCTGTTTTAGCCCCTTAAAAGGCTTGTCCACTGCTCGGACGGCCCATTGTCAGGCACTACGTCACAGCGACCCTTCTCCGACTAGATTAATTCCATGCTTTTATTGCAGGAGGACGTGCTGGCTCCACCACCGGACAACGACGACGTCGTGAATGACTTCGACATTGAGGAGGAGGTCGTGGAAGTAGAAAATCGGTGCGTCCTGATTTCTTTCTTTCCATTTCGGTTGCTGTCATGTGCCCTTGACAGCCACGATCCACCCGCGGCTGTTAACTAGTTAATGCCACTGTCAATCTCTGACAGCGGCATTTAACATGGCCGCGGCAGAAGGACATCATAAGTCCTTTCCCTTGTCATATGACCACGGGTCACTGATGGGTTGGCATTACAACCTGGGGTCTGCAGGAGACCCCTGCGGTTGTCATTTCCCGGAGGCTATGAGCGTTGCCCAGCGGTCGGAGCTCATAGCAATTCTGCTACACACAGGCGATCAAATGATCGCAGCTTCTAGTCTCCTAAGGAGACTATTGGAGCTCTAGATGGTGGCCCGATTCTAATGCATCGGGTATTCTAGAATAGGTATGCGGCCGACCGGGCGCAATCAGCAGAGCGGTGTTTAAATTTGGCGCCAAAATCGCTGATTGGTCGAGGCCGGCAACCGCGACCAATCAGCAAAGCGGTGTTAAAATTTGGCGCCTATATCGCAGATTGGTCACGGCCGGCGGTTGCGACTAATCAGCAGAGCGGGGTTTAAATTTGGCGCCAATAATGCTGGTTATTCGTGACCGGTAACCGCGACCAATGAGCAGAGCGGTGTTTATGGCGCCAATATCGCTGATTGGTCGCGGCCGGCCACCGCGACCAATCAGCGAAGCGGTGTTTAAATTTGGCGCCAATATCGCTAATTGGTCACGGCCGGTGGTTGCGACTAATCAGCAGAGCGGTGTTTAAATTTGGCGCCAATATTGCTGATTGGTGGCGACCGCGACCAATCAGCAGAGCGGTGGTTCAAATTGGCACCAAAATCGCTGATTGGTCGCGGCCGGCCACCGCAACCAATCAGCAGAGCGTTGTTTAAATTTGGCGCCAATCTCGCTGATTTTAAAAGCGGTGTTTAAATGTGTCTGCAAGATCGGTGATTGGTCGCGTCCGCTATTTAAATGTGGCGCCCACAGCTGTGTTAAACTTTTGCAGCAAGATCAGTGATTGGTCGCGGCCGAAGACCGCGACCAATCACCGATTTGTGCGCCATATTTAAATAGCGGCTGCGACCAATCACCCATCTTGCAGACACATTTAAACGGCGCTGTGCTGATTGGTCGCGGACGCGATTTAAATGTGGCACCAAGATCGGTGATTGGTCGCGGGCGCTATTTAAATGTGGCGCCCAAATCGGTGATTGGTCGCGGGCAGCGTCCGCGACCAATCAGCACAGCAGTGTTTAACTTTTGCGGCAAGATCGGTGATTGGTCGCGGTCTTCGGCCGCGACCAATCATTGAATCGTATTGGTGAGGACCGGGGAGCGCCGCTGCCTGTGCGGCTCCTTCCGCTTCGAGAACCCGGGACATGAGCGGGCGCTCGCAGCAGAAGTATCCTGACCCGCAGCGCCGCTCCCCGGTCCTCCCTTGACACCCTAGCCGCATGGATGTCAGCAGCGCTGCCTGTACGGCTACTTCCGCTGCGAGAACCCGGGACATGAGCGGGCGCTCGCAGCAGAAGTATCCCGACCCGCAGGTCGAGGTCCTTCTGCTGCTACCGGCCGGGAGATGAGCGCCTCGCGCCGGTCATCTCCCGGCTGCATCTCCATCCCGCAGATGAGCCGCTAACGGCCGCCATCTTTTTTCAGAAATCCCGCGGCGCTGATTGGCCGCTGCCGGACCAATGAGCGATGCGGCATTTCCAAGAAGGACGGGATAAGACGATTATATATATATATAGATGTGTAAAGTAAATAATAATAATAATGTAAAAAATATAAAAGTTTTAATCACCCCTCCTTTTCGCCCCATTCAAATTAAAATAATAAAAAAAACAAAAATACACATATTTGGTATCGCCGCGTCTAGAATCACGCGATCTATCAATATATAAAAAGAATCCGATCAGTAAACGGCATAATGAGAAAAAAATTAACGCCAGAATTGTTTTTTTGTTCACCGCAACATTGTAATAAAATGCAATATCGGGTGTCAAAACATCGGATCTACACCAAAATGGTATCAATAAAAATGTCAGCTCGGCGCACAAAAAATAAGCCCTCGCCCGGCCCCAGATCCCAAAAAATGGAGCCGCTACAGGTCTCTGAAAATGGCGACTTTTTTTTTTTTTGCGCAAATTTTGGATTTTTTTTCACCACTTAAATAATAACCTATACATGTTTGGTATCTGTGAACTGGTAATGACCTGGAGAATAATAATATCAGGTCAGTTTTAGCATTTAGTAAACATGGTAAAAAAAAACAATTGTGGAATTACACTTTTTTTTGCAATTTCACCTTACTTGGATTTTTTTTCCTAGTTTCCAGTACATAATATGGTAAAACCAATGGTGTCTTTCAAAAGTACAACTTGTCCCGCAAAAAACAAGCTCTCACAGTGTCATAGTGATGGAAAAACAAAAAAGTTATGGCTCTGGGAAGAACAGGAGCAAAAAATGAAAGCGTAAAAACGGAAAATGACCCGGGTGTAAAGGGGTTTAAATAAACTTTTGTTCGTGGAAAAATCCCTTTTAAAGAGACAGAGCCAGTGGAGGTTTCTGCTGCAGCAAGCTCCCGCCCAGCCAGGCGAACAGCATCCCATATCTGGCTTTACCCCTTCATTGCCTTGTGATTTTGTATTTTTGCACTTTCTTTTTTTCCTCTCCTTATTCCAAGAGCCATAACTTTTTTTATTTTTCTGTCAATATGGCCATGATTAAATCAGCCATCATGTGCGGGGAAAGAAAGATGCGGGCTCGGCGAGCGAGCCTGCATCAAAGGCTAGGGCATAACCTTTGACGGCGCCAGTTCGGTAGGTCAGTATACAAGGAATGTAGCATTTAAGGAGGGATTGACCATCCCTTTAACAGTGGTCACCTGTCATTGTTTTCAGAGAAGAAAATCTGGCAAAGATTTCACGTCGCGTCAAAGACTACAAGGTGGAGGTCCTAAACCCACCGAGAGAAGGGAAAAAGCTGCTGGTGCTAGACGTAGACTACACGCTGTTCGGTCAGTATGTCACCACCTTATGTCACCCTCACTTTTAGGTCCTGGCTAGTAAGGCCCAATAGTCCGGAGCTGTACGGTGCTGTATATACGGTGAATGCCGTCATACACGATGAGTCCGATGGTGCGGCATTACCCCTTATGTCAGCGTATAAGCTGCTTTTGTATGAGACAAATGCTAAAAAGTTAATTCCCTCCTGAAATGATTGCAGCTTTAGTCCTGATATCGTGGTTCTCCACTTCTCGTCTTTCTTCTTTCATCATTGTAGACCATAGATCATGTGCAGAAACCGGCTTGGAGCTTATGAGGCCGTACCTGCATGAATTTCTTACCTCGGCTTATGAAGACTACGATATTGTAATATGGTGTAAGTAATTGAAGCCTAAAACTTTATTTTTTTTACTGTCTTCCTTTTTATGGCCGTCACTATCCTGCGTTGGGGTAGATGCTGGCTACACTACACAACTGGCATCTGTCTCTGACAGCAGTGAGCAGAGCTGAGCTCCAATCACTGCTCCAAGCCATTTAAATGTTGTCGTAGGCTCACCGGCTCATCGACCTCCCCTCCTCACGGCACGATCTTGGGGCACTGATGGGTTACAATCCAACTGAGGGCCCCATCGCTGCTATATTGGTCGTCTCATGAAGCATAGGCTGAGCTTCATAGGAGAGCCATGATTTCACTATTGTATTGCCATATATAATATAAGTGATTTGGCAATCACAGGTTTAAAACCCCTAAGAGAATTAAAAAATACAGTGAAAAAAAAAAATAAAAAATCTACAAAGGAAAGAAAAATCAAAGCGCTTTTACGGTCACCACACTTCATTTAAAAAAAAAAGCACAAAAAAAATACCATACAAATCGACCAAACTTCGGGTATAGACAAAATAGTATCGATGAAAACGTCTGATCACTATGCAAAAAGCGAGTCCTCAATCAGCTCAGGAGATGTGGTGCAGCACTAAATCCAAAATTGTACAAGATCACCCCCCTCATTAGCTGGGATTGGTATACTGTAAGAAGATATATAAATATATATGTAATAAAGGAAAATATATACTGTGTGTATACATATATAACTAACAAATAAAACGTATATATTAAAAAATTAGAAAAAAATAAATAAATACATTTGTATGAAAAAAGTGTGTGTATATACCGTATATATACGAGAGTATAAGCCGACCCAAATATAAGCCGAGGCATCTAATTTCACCACAAAAAACTGGGAAAACTTATTGACTCGAGTATAAGCTGAGGGTGGGAAATGCAGCAGCTACTGGTAAATTTCCCCATCCTGGTAAGTATTGCCCCCTCATCCCCAATCCTCCCCAATTCTGGTAAGCATGGCCCCCTCAGACCCTATCCTGGTATGTATGGCCCCATCATCCCCAATTCTGGTATGCATGGCACCCCTCATCCCCAATCCTGGTATGCATGGCACCCCTCATCCCCAATCCTGGTATGCATGGCCTCCTATCCTGGCATGCATGGCCCCCCGTTACTGCATATATTTAAAAAAATAAGCACTCATACTCTCCTTCCTTTCCTCTACTCCAGCGCTGCTCCTGTTCTGCCAGCAGCTGATGTCAGCATCTGAGCAGCGCATGACGTCACTGTCATGCGCCCTCAGACGCTGAGGTGAGCTGTGGGGATATTCACTCCTCTCCACGCCGGGACTATGGTAGTGGAGAAGAGTGAATATCCCGGTTCTTTAATAGAGTGCTCACAGTGTCAGCAGCACCACAGCTCAGTGATCCTCCATGCCCGCTACTAAAGAGAATGAATATTCACCCTTCTCTACTGCATGTGCTCCGCTCCTCCGTCGCAGCTATCTCCCCCCTCCCCCACTATCCACCACCGGAATGTACAGTACAGACCCAAAGTTTGGACACACCTTCTCATTTAAAGATTTTTCTGTATTTTCATGACTATGAAAATTGTACATTCACACTGAAGGCACCAAAACTATGAATTAACACATGTGGAATTATATACTTAACAAAAAAGTGTGAAACAACTGAAAATATGTCTTATATTCTAGGTTCTTCAAAGTAGCCACCTTTTGCTTTGATGACTGCTTTGCACACTCTTGGCATTCTCTTGATGAGCTTCAAGAGGTAGTCACCGGAAATGATTTTCACTTCACAGGTGTGCCCTGTCAGGTTTAATAAGTGGGATTTCTTGCCTTATAAATGGGGTTGGGACCATCAGTTGTGTTGTGCAGAAGTCTGGTGGATACACAGCTGATAGTCCTACTGAATAGACTGTTAGAATTTGTATTATGGCAAGAAAAAAGCAGCTAAGTAAAGAAAAACGAGTGGCCATCATTACTTTAAGAAATGAAGGTCAGTCAGTCCGAAAAATTGGGAAAACTTTGAAAGTGTCCCCAAGTGCAGTTGCAAAAACCATCAAGCGCTACAAAGAAACTGGCTCACATGAGGACCGCCCCAGGAAAGGAAGACCAAGAGTCACCTCTGCTTCTGAGGATAAGTTTATCCGAGTCGCCAGCCTCAGAAATCGCAGGTTAACAGCAGCTCAGATTAGAGACCAGGTCAATGCCACACAGAGTTCTAGCAGCAGACACATCTCTTCAACAACTGTTAAGAGGAGACTTTGTGCAGCAGGCCTTCATGGTAAAATAGCTGCTAGGAAACCACTGCTAAGGACAGGCAACAAGCAAAAGAGACTTGTTTGGGCTAAAGAACACAAGGAATGGACATTAGACCAGTGGAAATCTGTGCTTTGGTCTGATGAGTCCAAATTTGAGATCTTTGGTTCCAGCCACCGTGTCTTTGTGCGAAGCAGAAAAGGTGAACGGATGGACTCTACATGCCTGGTTCCCACCGTGAAGCATGGAGGAGGAGGTGTGATAGTGTGGGGTGCTTTGCTGGTGACACTGTTGGGGATTTATTCAAAATTGAAGGCATACTGAACCAGCATGGCTACCACAGCATCTTGCAGCGGCGTGCTATTCCATCCGGTTTGCGTTTAGTTGGACCATCATTTATTTTTCAACAGGACAATGACCCCAAACACACCTCCAGGCTGTGTAAGGGCTATTTGACCAAGAAGGAGAGTGATGGGGTGCTACGCCAGATGACCTGGCCTCCACAGTCACCAGACCTGAACCCAATCGAGATGGTTTGGGGTGAGCTGGACCGCAGAGTGAAGGCAAAAGGGCCAACAAGTGCTAAGCATCTCTGGGAACTCCTTCAAGATTGTTGGAAGACCATTTCCGGTGACTACCTCTTGAAGCTCATCAAGAGAATGCCAAGAGTGTGCAAAGCAGTCATCAAAGCAAAAGGTGGCTACTTTGAAGAACCTAGAATATAAGACATTTTTTCAGTTGTTTCACACTTTTTTGTTAAGTATATAATTCCACATGTGTTAATTCATAGTTTTGATGCCTTCAATGTGAATGTACAATTTTCATAGTCATGAAAATACAGAAAAATCTTTAAATGAGAAGGTGTGTCCAAACTTTTGGTCTGTACTGTATATACAATAAAGTATATACCCGAGTATAAGCCGAGGGTAAGAAATGGCCTGAAAAAAAAGTCGACTTATGCTCAAGTACGTGTGTGTGTGTAATATATATATAAAACAAAAGATGAAAATATATCTAATTTCATTTGTTGCTTATTTAGATTTAAAAAAAAAGCTATGCAGGTTTTTGTATCACCGTTACCACATTGACTAGGAAAATCTTAGGGTGAACGGTGTAACAACAAAGTCCCCCGAAAAATTAGCATTTTTTTTTTTTTTTTAACCATTTCATGCCACTTGGACTTTCCCCCCATTTTTCAGTACAGTATTTTATGGTAAATTTAATGGTGTTATCCAAAGCTACAACTTGTCTCGCAAAAAACAAGCCCTCATGGATGGAAGAAATAAAAAATTGATGGCACTTGGGAGAAATGGAGAGAAAGGAAAACAAAATAAAAATGCCCGTTCTTGCAGTAGGGGGTTTTTCCTGGAGTTTGATATTGACCATCTATCTTCTTTCTATAGCGGCAACCAGCATGAAATGGATAGAAGCCAAAATGAAGGTGAGCAGCCGAGCGTTATATGATGTCAGATGTGTGATGTACCACAACCATGTGTGCATAGGAGCAGGACGCCAGAGACGCTCCGTAGACGGCGGGTGCCGGCTGTATTATACAGCTGGCATCTACCTCTAACAGGAGGCTGCTCGGCGAGCGCTTTCTACTCTTTATGTGGTGTTAAAGGGCATTAGCCCAGTGACAATTTACCCTCAAAACGATTTACATAAAATTTGTTCCTGGAGATCTGGTGGTCCTAAAGCCAAGAAAACCCGCAAACCCTCTGTAGCCAATTCTGCAAAGCTCCTGTAACCTTTGCAGTAAGAGCTCCCGGTGTTTGCGTGGCACGGGTGTACTCTGATAATAGCTCTGCCTTTTGTACTGTAGAAGGTCGTCATTAGCTCCGCAGACGGCAGTCATCACGTCCTTATCAATTTTTGGCTACCATCCATGGCTACTGTGCAAAAATGAATAAAAGTCCAAATTTAAAAGGTGGATTCCCATCCATATCAATAGGACATGCTGCTGGCGGTCCAACCTCTAGACCATCTTGAAAGTGAAAGTGAAAGGGGCCAAACTGCTCGTACAGTGCTACCTCCTCCCCATTTTCCAGTTTTCCCCTGTGCTTTACTCACCCTTCCCGGGTCCTGCGTCGAGTTGACAGAGCCACCGAGCTCATTGATTGGCGTCATCGCTGCAGACAACAGAAACCAGGACTCCGTCTAGGACCTGGGAAGGGTGAGTAAAGCACGATTTGTTATTCTTTATAGCAAACTGCATCCGGGAGACAGATTTTTTCTAAAACTGGCAAGTCCCTTGAAGTTTTCCCTGCCCTGCTGCCAACTCCATTTGAAACGCAGTAGTGCCCTGGACGGCGGGTGACTGGTAGAGATCTTGGGGGTCAGACTCCCCCTGGATCATAAAACTGGGGATACCCGGGGGGCATAATTAGATGAAACCTGAATTGTTCTCTTATTAGAAATTTGGCTTTAAGACTTTTCTCTCCTCTTTTTTCTAGGAGTTGGGCGTCAGCACAAATGCCAATTACAAGATCACTTTCATGTTGGACAGCGCGGCCATGATCACGGTGCACACACCCAGGAGAGGCCTCATTGCTGTAAGCTCATGTCAGGCTTTTTTTTTTCCACCAAAATTTTCACTTGTTCTTGAGATAGTTAAAAAATGTATTTTGTTTACAGTTCGTTGCCTTGGAGACAGAGAACATGTGCAGTGCTCTTTTCTATTGAGCTTGTAAGCACTGCTCTGAAGCTGAAGGGTGCTGTTAACTCCTGATCCTGGCAATGCTTACAAGCTGGACAGCAGCGGTGGTCGGTCTCATAGGCAACAAACTGTAAGCAAGAGAATAGTGTTAATGCCTCAAGAACAGATGAAAATTTTAACATTCTAAACTGCAAAAGTACAATCTGACAATATCCATCTGTGAAGGTGGGAATAACACTTTAAGACAATGTACATCGACAGTAGGTCTGCTGATGACCCTCCGTGCCTGTCATTATGATCCTTCTTGGAAAGCCTGCCCTTGGCCTGTATTCAATGGAGATCATAATTTTCACTATACATAGCAGTGCTGATCAGACGATCACAGCTTCAAGTCCCCTAAGGGGACTATTAAATACAGCAAAAAGTAAAATAAAAAAAAAAGTGTCACGCACAATGTGGGAAAGACTAAATGCAGCACAAAGGGAAGAGGGGAAGGAAGCCCAGACACTAGTGAAAGGAGGAGTGGAAACCCCCTAGGCTGATATAATATCACCCTGTCTCCCCTACCGTCCCTATATAGGTTCCACATCAATCGCCGAGCTGGAAACCTAAGCCCTGTATATCCCTAGAGCTAGGCTCTTGATATGGAGGTGGGGGTGAGCACTGGTCAGTCCCCACTAACAACTAAAGACAACAAGGGAGACAAACAAAGGGGGAAAACTTAGCTTGAGCAGACACCAGAGAGATAACACCAAACATCCTCCAAAGGCACCAGAGAGGAAGCTAGCCGACTGTTGTAGCTACAAGCTTTCACAAGGGAAAATGTGAATATCACCGGCGACTCCCTGGAGCAGACTGAGAGTTTATAAACATTCAGACCAGGGTGTGTCAATCAGAGCAGGAGGGAGGTAGCCGCTGGGTCCAAAAGTGAGAAGGATTAAGAAGGCGTCTGCAATGCCAAACTCCGAAACCTTCTGTAGCCAGATGCAGAGCGACTGTCTGTTACATTTGACACACCTGTCACACTATGGGACTGTGGGAACCACCGCTCTCATAGAGCAGGGGTCATGCATGGACACTACTTCTCCATTTATACTGAGAACACAGCAACCCTGTTTTGGGGATTAGTGAGGGTCCCAGAGATCAGCCACCCACCAATCATACATTTAGCACCTATCCTGTGGATAGGTTTTAAGTGTTGTTACATGGAGAACCCCTTTCAAACCGCAATGTCACCACGCATTTCAGGCCTCATATCTTCAGTAGGAGTCGACTTGGCTTGAAACACATAAGTCGAATGTGATCCAGTTTTAACTTTTCGGTGCTGGATCCTCTACCAATCTGAGTCGCCCCTATAAGTGCCCTTACATTGATAACTGGTATATTTTGTTAGGTGAAGCCTCTTGGGGTGATATGGGGCAAATACGAAGAGTTTTACAGTAAGAAGAACACCATCATGTTTGACGACATCGGGCGGAATTTCCTGATGAATCCACAGAACGGCCTAAAGGTTAGTGAGACGCAAAATACAAAATGTCACAGCACGATGGGATGTGCAGTCCTACGTCAGTGTCACTCACCCATTAGGTATGGTTACTGGGTGCAGCCAGTAATATAGTACCTGTATTGGTGTCTTAAAGGGTAATTAAACCTCTCAATCATTTTTTCTTGTTATAGGCCATGTTTCACCACTGTTGGTCATGGGGGTCTTCTTCCAGAAAACCAAGTGGTAGAAGTGCTCATCGTATGCTCAAGCGGGAACAGAGCAGTGTACGGGCCCTACAGAGAATCATTGCCTCGATACACTACTCTGCCGATGCCTGAGCTGAGCACTTCTGCCCTGTGGCTTGTGTGTGTTCTTTGGGTGTCTCAGGACCTGGACCCCACTGATCAAACGCGTTTTAAGCTGATGAGACGCTAAAGATTTCTGTAAGGTCTAATAGTGGATACCTGGTGCCAGATCCAATGGTGGATACCTGGTGCCAGATCCAATGGTGGATACCTGGTGCCAGATCCAATGGTGGATACCTGGTGCCGGATCCAATGGTGGATACCTGGTGCCGGATCCAATGGTGGATACCTGGTGCCGGATCCAATGGTGGATACCTGGTGCCGGATCCAATGGTGGATACCTGGTGCCGGATCCAATGCTGAATACCTGGTGCCGGATCCAATGCTGAATACCTGGTGCCGGATCCAATGCTGAATACCTGGTGCCGGATCCAATGCTGAATATCTGGTGCCGGATCCAATGCTGAATATCTGGCGCCAGACCTCATGTGGTGGGCATCTGGCGCCAGACCTCATGTGGTGGGCATCTGGCGCCAGACCTCATGTGGTGGGCATCTGGCGCCAGACCTCATGTGGTGGGCATCTGGCGCCAGACCTCATGTGGTGGACATCTGGCGCCAGACCTCATGTGGTGGACATCTGGTCAAGGCTATGGAGTTGGATAAAATATATAATAAATTGGGTATAGTAGTTCGATGCAGTTTGTGGGGAATATTTTTTCATAAGAGTTTGGGAAAGTTATGAAATGTCCTATAAATATCTGTCCTATTCCTGATCTAAGGGTCTAGACTTTTAGCTGAGATGAATCTGTGCTACAGTAAATTTATCACTTAAACATGAGCCATGTATGAGGGAGTCGTGGAGTCGGTGTCATGGAAATTGAGGAGTCGGAGGTTTGGCTTATCGACTCCACAGCCCTGCATCTGGTGCCAGATCTAATGCAATGGTGAATATCTGGCAAAAAATTTGAACTTCCAGTTTGTTCTCGGCTTCGATTCCATCAATGGAAGCCGAGACCATGGCAGACGTCCATCTGTGATTAACAGGTTTAGCTCATGACATCGTCCTGAACGACAACAACAGTCACAGATCAGCCATGATCTTCAAGTCTTTTAGAAAACAGCTCTCTGAAGTCGCCGACGCTAAAAGAGTAACCGTCCTGTTAATTTCTATTTCTAGATGAACAGTGCACATGACAATAAGAGACTTTGTAATATATCTCATCAGAGGAATCCTCTTCATTCTCCACCAGGACCGATCATTCATTCTTAATTCCTAGGTAAAATGTGTATTCAGTGAAGACATTACTAAGATAGAATTCTATGGAGGAGGGAGGAGCAAGTCGCAGAACGCTCCCGCCTCCTTCATCCGTCTACATAGAATCTTATGAGCACTAACTGTCATTTTCTATCTCAGTAATGTGAAATTCTCTTTTCACTGAATACAGATTCCACCCATGAATTGAGAATGAATGATCGGTCCAGCTGTCATGTGCCCCTAACAGCCGGGTGGAATCGCAATCTTCCCGCGGCTGTTAACATGTTAAATGCCGATGTCAAACTCCGACAGCGGCATTTAACATGGCGTCATAATACCCGCCCATTGGCGCCCGTGTCACATGATCGCGGGCTGCCGATGGGTTGGCATGACAACCCGGGGTCTGCAGGAAACCCCTGTGTTTGTCATAGCCGATCTGCTATGAGCACTTTTGTTACAGACAGCACCCCATTGAAAATAAAACAATTACAAATCAATCAAAATACACATATTTGGTATCACTGTGTTCAGAGTCGCCCGATTTTACCAATATAAAGAAAGGACTGATCTGATCGCTAAATGGCGTAATGAGAAAAAAAAACGCCAGAATTAAGTCTTTTTTGGTTGCCAGAACATTTCATTAAAATGCAATAACGGGCGATCAAAACATCGCATCTACCCCAAAATGGTATCAATAAAAACTTCAAATCGGTGCGCGATAAATAACCCATCCATCAGCCCCAGATCCCGAAAACTGGAGACGCTACGGATCTCGGAAAATGGCAACTTTTTTTTTTTTTTTTTTACAAACTTTGGATTTTTTCTCACCACTTAAATAAAAATTAACCTATACATGTTTCGTATCTACAAACTCATAATGACCTGAAGAATCATAATGGCAGGTCAGTTTTAGTATTTAGTGACCATGGTAAAAAAAAAAAAAAAAACCCAAGAAACTATTGTGGAATTGCACTTTTTTGCAATTTCTCTGCACTTGGAATTTTTTTTACCCATTTCCAGTACATAATATGATAAAACCAATGGTGTCGTTCAAAAGTACAACTTGCCTCGCAATAAAACAAGCCCTCACACGGCCATATTGACAGAAAAATAATAAGTTATGGCTCTGGGAAGAAGGGGAGCAAGAAACGAAAACGCAAAAACCCAAAGTGACGAAGAGGTTAAATGGCCTGATACATGCAATAATATTCACCTACACAGATGAAACAAATGTTTATCTATCTATATCAGGCAGGATTAAAGCCCATTATGCTGAACATTCTTTCTTTTTCTTTTTTTTCTCTTTTTTTCTCTCTCTCTTTCAATGTTTCTTTCTTTCGATTGATCTTTCCTTCTTTCTTTTTCTCTTTTGATCTTTCTTTTGATCTTTCTTTTGATCTTTCGATCTTTCTTTCTTTCGATCTTTCTGGCTTTCGATCTTTCTTTCTGGCTTTCAATCTTTCTTTCTTTCTGTCTTTCGATCTTTCTTTCTGTCTTTCGATCTTTCTTTCTGTCTTTCGATCTTTCTTTCTGTCTTTCGATCTTTCTTTCTGTCTTTCGATCTTTCTGTCTTTCGATCTTTCTGTCTTTCGATCTTTCTTTCTGTCTTTCGATCTTTCTTTCTGTCTTTCGATCTTTCTTTCTGGCTTTCGATCTTTCGATCTTTCTTTCTGTCTTTCGATCTTTCTTTCTGTCTTTCGATCTTTCTTTCTGTCTTTCGATCTTTCTTTCTTTCTGTCTTTCGATCTTTCTTTCTGGCTTTCGATCTTTCTTTCTGGCTTTCGATCTTTCTTTCTCATATCTGTCTCATAACTGTTTTTGCATCTCATCTCGTTTCTATCTATCAATACCCAATATCTGTTATCCCTTTTCACAGATCAGACCTTTCATGAAAGCACATTTGAATCGGGATAAAGACAAAGAGCTTTTGAAGCTTTCTCAGTACCTTAAAGAAATTGCTAAACTAGAAGACCTTTCCGAGCTGAACCACAAGCACTGGGAGAAGTAAGTGTGGTGCTGATCTCCTGTATACAGTGCTTATCTCAGTATATGAAGCCTCTCGTAGACGTGTGATAACTCTTCATGATTTTTTGGCTCGGCCTGATTACGACTTCCTAGCGAGGAGGATAAGCTGCGGGGAGATGCTTCTGGCACTTCTTATCTCCAGGGAAAACAAATGATCTGACACCTTGAAGGTGTCTTGCCACAGTTTACATTACATATGACTTAGAATTCCCCTCATCTCCATCTTCTTCTCTTTATTTTTACAGATATCTCTCCAAAAAACAAGGTCAATCGTAGATCATCTGCGATGAAGAGCGTCACGTCCGGAGATTTGTATCCGGGGCGGGCAGCATGGACAAACTGCGGAGTAAAACTTGAATGTTTCATGTCATTTGTCCTTTTTTTTTCGTTCCTTAGTTCATAGCGATCCATTTTTTTAGCCATTTTGACAAATTTACTTTGCTCCCCGGCTTTACCAATGATGGGAGCATTCAGACGCCGTACCACAGAGCTCTGTGTGTTTTGATCATGTTTTGATCATTATTTTTATTTATACTTTTTTATATAAACCGCTCAGAGAATGGGGGTTTTTCTGTTGTGTTTTTTTAGCTTCCATCATGTAGTTTTCTATACGAGATGCTGTTAAGTTACAGATCAGGACAACTTTCCACGATTTACCAAGGACAACCCCATAAAAAAGCGTTGGGGATAAGCCAATGAGAATATCTTTCAAATAAAACATACGGCCTTAAATACGTGAGATTTATTTATTCCCATTCTGTCTGTCATACGTACAATCCATCCCAGTAATCCAGAATGGCTGATGATCCAGCACTGCAAAATTGCATGCTGTCATTGAAGTTACTGTCATGGACGAAAGTGTTTGCACCCTTGAAATTGTTGCAGAAAATGTAAGTATTTCTCCCAGCAAATGATGGCAATTACACATGTTTTGTTATACACATGTTTATTTCCTTTGTGTGTATTAGAGCTACACAAAAGAACAGAGAAATAAAGGCAAATTGGACAAAATTTTGCACAAAATCCCAAAACTGGGCCGGACAAAATTGTTGGCACGTTTTCCAAAATTGTAAGTAAACAACTTTACTTCAAGCATGTGATGCTTGTTCAAACGCACCTGTGGCAAGTAACAGGTGTTGGCGATATGAAAATGACACCTGAAACCAGATAAAGAGGGGAGAAGTTGACTCGTTGCATTGTGTGTCTGTGTGTGCCACACTAAGAATGGAGAGCAGAAAGAGGAGAAGAGAACTGTCTGAGGACTTGAGAACCAAAATTGTTGAACAATATCAGCAATCTCAGGGTTACAAGTTCATCTCCAGAGATATTGGTGTTTCTTTGTCCTCGGTGCGCAAAATAATCAAGAAGTTTACAACCCATAGCACTGTAGCTAATCTCCCTGGACGTGGACGGCAGAGAATGATTGATAAGCAGCTCCAATCAAGTTACTAAGACATTCAAGCTGTCCTGCAGGCCCAGGGTGCATCAGTGTCAGCGCGAACTATCAATCGACATTTGAATGAAATGAAACGCCATGGCAGGATGACCCCACTGCTGACACAGAAACATAAAAAGCTAGACTGCCGTTTGCCAAAATATATGTGAGCAAGCCAAAATCCTTCTGGGAAAGCGTTTTGTGGACAGATGAGACCAAGATAGAGCTTTTTGGCAAAGCACATCATTCTATTGTTTACCAAAAACGTAATGAGGCCTACAAAGACAAGAACACAGTACCTACAGTCAAATATGGTGGAGGTTCAAAAAATGTTTTGGGGTTGTTTTGCTGCCTCTGGCTCTGGGTGCCTTGACTGGGCGCAAGGCATCATGAAATTTGAAGATTAACAAAGGATTTTGGGTGGCAATGTAGAGTCCAGTGTCAGAAAACTTGGTTTTGCGTTCAAGGTCAAGGGTCTTCCAGCAGGACAATGACACCAAATATACTTCAAGAAGCACCCAGAAATGGATGGAAGCAAAGCGCTGGAGAGTTCTGAAGTGACAGCAATGAGTCTGGATCTAAATCCCATTGATCACCTGTGGAGAGATCTTAAGATTGCTGTTGGGAGAAGACGCCTTCACATATGAGAGACCTGGAGCAGCTTTCTAAAGAAGAGTGATCCAAAACTCCAGTTGAGAGGTGTAAGAAGCTTGTTGATGGTTATAGGAAGCGATTGATTGCAGTCATTTATTTATTTTCTTCAGCAATTTCAAGGGTGCCAACACTTTCGGCCATGACTGTATATGCCCAGAAAACTCCTATCCCTCCTAGGGAAATATTTGACTGGCAAGATGTTTGATCACTTACTACAGGGATGGCCTGAGGTCCTGACACCGAATATTCATGAGTTTTCAATGGAGAGAGGAGAAGACATTTCCGACAGCCGCTTATCTATCTTGTCAGCAAAAGGATCATCCTTTTAAATAGACCCCTCTCTAATAGCCAAAGAGAGTAAGTTAGGGCCACCATGTATAAAGACAGCCAAAGCCCCCCATTTTGGCAGGATCAGTCAACATTCTGTTGTGTATGAGGATGTCTTGACTCTGCCGACAGGTGATCACAACCAGTCGTTCAAAACTCAGAAGGTTTGGCCAACTTTAATGTGTACGACCAACTCTCTCAGGTACTAAGCTTTGGTTATTATAGGAGGGATCCTTCTCTCCGGCATAAAAAAAGGGGGAATTAAGCTCTGGAAAAAAAAGGGAACCTGTCAACACATGTTAAGTTTGTCAGTGGTTATCTGACTGTGTGGACGATGATCTCCCAATAAAAATGATACCTTTATTGTAGGGATCCGATGTGGTGTTCGTGAGAAATTGAGGGTTGAAGTCATATGCAAATCAGGATGGAAGTGCACTAGGGGTGTGTCAATGCAGTTAGGAGAAGTACTGTCATGGGTGTGTCAGAAGTGACAGACAGTCACCCTGCAGTTGGTTGCAGAAGATCTCTTCGTTTGGCATTACAGACACCTTCTTAGCTGTCTCACTCTGGGACCCAGCGGCTACCTCCCTCTGGCTAATTGACACCCAGGCTGGGTGTTTAAATACTGGCTGGTGCTAGAGGGAGGTGCCAGTGACCCCTTGTGAAGGCTTGGAGCAAGTGCAGTTCTTACTTCCTCTCTGGTGCTAAGAGGACATGTGTGCCATCTCTCTGAAGTCGACTCAAGCAAAGCTACTTCCCCCGTGTCTTTCTCCCCCTGCTGTCTTTAGTTGTCAGTGGGGATCGACAAGCGCTCCCCCCACCCCCCCTCTTCCCTATCTAGGGCCAAGCACTAGGGAAATACAGGGATATGTTCCTGTGTGGCGATTGGTGAGGAACCAATATAGGGGACAGTAGGGGAGACAGGGTGATATCAGATCAGCCTATGAGGTCTCCACTCACCCCTTTCCCTAACGTCTGAGCTCCCTTCCCCTCATCCCTTCGTGTCTCACTTTGTCTTTCCTACACTGTTCATGACAAGAACGCCCTCACTGCACCTCCATCCTGATTTGCATATGACTTCAACCCTCGATTTCTCATGACTGGCACATCGGATCTCTACAAAAAATGTATCCTTTTTATTGTGGCCCAAATTCCTTTACAGCCGTACAACTACTTCTAAATGAATAAAATGTGCTGGCGGGTTCCCTGTAAAGTTTGCGTCTGCTAAAACTGCAAAAGGGCCACAGCTCTTGGTTTTCGTGATTGGTGGATCCTATAAAGGGTCAGACCTCATACAGCAATGGCGATGACATCTTAGCGTTAGCCGGAACCATGTTCGGTCGACAGCTATTTCTCCGAACCCTCATTTCCTCCTCCATACACATAAACTCTCGGCTCAGATATACTCAATGGGGAGATGGGATTAAACTGCTGCCAAACATTTCTGGCACCAGCTTATCTCCTGTAAGAATTAAAAGGATTGGGCATGTCGAAATCCAACATGCCCAGTCCTCTAGTTGGATTCAACATGCCCGATCCTTCTTTGTTCCCAGCTGGAGGAGAGTTAGGACCTCCCACATACAAATTAGTCGGCCTCTGTAAAAAGGGTTTTTAGATGGGGTGCACAATAAAACAGCCTCATAATGAATCTCTTTTTATTCACATGATTGAGAACGTACAATGTATAACAACTGGTAGCATTATATTGTATCTAAGACGGAAGGAATCTTATCATGATGGCTAATATAGAAAGAAAAGCAACACAAACAGCCCCGCCGGACGAACCATTAAGGACATGCTGTGTTTTTGTCGAAATACGGTCTTAATATAACTAATTATGGTGTAATCTACGATGTGCAGGTCCGTAAAAAGCAATATACTCGTATTACAGTTCAGAAATATACCATAACATAAATATTCGGGAAGAAAAAGGGTTAAATAAATATAATGTTAAAGGGTTATTCCCATCTTCAAGATCCTATTCCCATATGTAGTAGGTGTAGTAATAATATTAGCAAATACCTTTTAGCATAGTTCTTCTGATTAGCTACGTTGCTTACCCCATGTGCAGGGCATTGCAGTAGCTTAGGTATCCATGGCTAACAACTCACTGAGTGGATACTTTAGCTGCTACAATGCCCTGCACATGGGGTAAGCGACATAGTTAATCAGAAGAACTATACTACATTTCTAATTGGAGATATTTGCTAATATTATTACATCTAAAACACATTGGGATAGGATCTTGGAGATGGGAATACCCCTTTAAGGTTAAGGGGGTCTTCTACATACCTACTTCTCAAATCACAGCCAAAGCCCGAGGCTGCACTACTGCTCTATCCTTATGACAACACTTCCGTATTCTAATTTCCGTCAAAGTTAGTGTTGTCATAGGGACTCAATTCACTTTTATGTTACCTATTATAAAATTTTAAAAAAATCACATTTCGAATAAACCAAAGGCCATTTCTTTGGTTCTGCTTTAAAGTTTTCAGTCTCCAAAATATAAAAAAAAAGTTTAGCAAAAGTTATGCCTGCATCATTTATCCACCAGACTTAAAGGGGAACACCAGCATATTCTATATAAAGCCTATAACATTTACCCAGAAACCAGTAGGTCAGATAATGTGAAGCCAAATTGTCATCACATGCAGTGACAGTGGTTCTGTAAGGTCCCTGGGGGCCTGGAGGCATTTAGTGGTTAGATCTCAGTATGGCTAGTGGTCTAGGGTGATGAAGGCATTAATAGTGATGGCAAAGGGTTAATATCTAATATCCCTAGAAGTGTAGGGTGTTCAGCCATTCACATTTAATATGATATAATCACAGTATTATGTAAGATAGTAAATGGGTTAGTAGGGAGGGAAGGTGTAGGGCAGGACATTTATCCTGGGATATCCGTTTATGGTACTCCCAATGTCCTGCTTCCCTTTATATAGGCATCCAGGCAAAAGACTGGATCTGTCAGTCTGCAGTTGCCACTAGGGGACGCTCACAGCATAGGGATTCCATATGCAGTGGGTGCCCCCTAGTGGTAAGAGAAGGTTTTTTTTTAAATTATTTAAATGATCACTGTCCTTTCAATAAACTTGGCTGCATTATCTCTGCAGTAAGTGGGGGTGGGTCTGTCTCTTACAGGAAGGGGGGTGGGTCTGTCTCTTACAGGAAGTGGGGTGGGTCTGTCTCTTACACGAAGTGGGGGTGGATCTGTCTTTTACAGGAAGTGGGGGTGGATCTCTGTCTCTTACAGGAAGTGGGGGTGGATCTCTGTCTCTTACAGGAAGTGGGGGTGGATCTGTCTCTTACAGGAAGTGGGGGTGGATCTCTGTCTCTTACAGGAAGTGGGGGTGGGTCTGTCTCTTACAGGAAGTGGGGGTGGGTCTGTCTCTTACAGGAAGTGGGGGTGGGTCTGTCTATTACAGGAAGAGGGGGTGGGTCTGTCTATTACAGGAAGTGGGAGTGGGTCTGTCTTACAGGAAGTGGGGGTGGGTCTCTGTCTCTTACAGGAAGTGGGGGTGGGTCTGTCTCTTACAGGAAGTGGGGGTGGATCTCTGTCTCTTACAGGAAGTGGGGGTGGGTCTGTCTCTTACAGGAAGAGGGGGTGGGTCTGTCTTTTACAGGAAGTGGGGGTGGGTCTGTCTCTTACAGGAAGTGGGGGTGGGTCTGTCTATTACAGGAAGAGGGGGTGGGTCTGTCTATTACAGGAAGAGGGGGTGGGTCTGTCTATTACAGGAAGTGGGAGTGGGTCTGTCTTACAGGAAGTGGGGGTGGGTCTCTGTCTCTTACAGGAAGTGGGGGTGGGTCTGTCTTTTACAGGAAGTGGGGGTGGGTCTGTCTCTTACAGGAAGAGGGGGTGGGTCTGTCTATTACAGGAAGTGGGGGTGGGTCTGTCTCTTACAGGAAGTGGGGGTGGGTCTGTCTCTTACAGGAAGAGGGGGTGGGTCTGTCTTATTACAGGAAGTGGGGGTGGGTCTCTGTCTCTATTACAGGAAGTAGAGACGGGTCTCTTTCTCTGCTGCCGTCTCTTCTGTCGTACTACATACAGGCACAACAGAGAGGCAGATTTTTAGTTTTGAGCTGAAGCCATTGGACGATGGCAGGTGCAATGTATGCTTGGAAGTAACGAAAAGGAAGGTCCAGCTCATATAGTGCTGGCAGAATGCTAATGAATAAGAACTGCCCACTGCAAAAGAATCAATGTCAAGTTACAGAGCAGGAGAATAGGGACAGACCAAGACATGAAGCACTGAAGCTGTGGAAAGTACACATTGTATAGGGTTACCAGCTACATATTCGCTACATTACGCAGCGGATCACAAAGTATTAGGAGAAGGTCATGACTGCTCGGCCCCCTGTTCTCTCGCCGCGGTCCTGGTACATAGAGAAGCGTCGGAGGGGCTGGAATGTAATAATAAACACTGGATTGCAACATTTTCACTAATGATCTCTCAGACCGAGCAGGAGAAACCTCCCGGGCCTAGGTCTCATTGAAGAGAACAGACGGGTGGACGTCACAGATGTCGTACCACTTTGAGTTTATCTTCTTCCGGGGCCATAGTCCGTTTACCGGCAGTGACGAGTTGACTTGTCTGTCCTGGTCTTTTACCATTTTCCAATAGTAACTGTTTTTGATGAAAAAAGTGGTTTGGTAGGTGTAGGAGTAGTAGATGGCATCGATGTATCCACCTGGATGGTCCGAGGGGTCCACCGCTGGGAAGACATCCAGTATTCTCTTCGGGAAGTCATCATTCACCTTGTTCTTCTCGATACTAAAGGCCGTTACCTAGAATAAATGGTGGGAATTAGGTTTCTGGAGGTTTGGAAAGTTTTCTTGCTATTATTAAAGTATAATAATATAATTATATATATTTATTTAAGTTAGGATAGGTCATCAATATCGGATCGGTGGGGTTCTGGCTCCTGGTATCTGCACCGATCAGCTGATTGAATGCGGAACAGCGCCATACATTTTGCAGTGGCCATAAGAGGTACTACAAGCTCTCTCCCATTCACTTGCATGAGAATGAGCTTGCAGTACCTTTTATGGCCACTACACAATGTATGGCGCTATGCCTCATCTTTTGTGCTGTCATCAATCAGTTGATTGGAGAGGGTTTCCCTTCTGTTCAACCCTAAGACTAGGCCATCAGTATAATCATCCCTTTACCCAATACAATTATGGCTTCCTGTATCCTTCACAAGAGAAGCTTATCCATATCAGACTCCGTAAAGAGGTTTTCCAGTATGTCGGCAAATTTCATGTGTAGCGGTTGTTCTATAATAAAGAAATACCCATTACTTATATGTTGAATCTATCATTCATGTGAACACTGCAGCCAATCAGTGGCTTCAGTGCTGTGGTTTGGTTAATGTTTGCATGTAGTGGTCATATTAATGATGGACAGGAGCGGCGGAGATCATAAGAGCTGCGGGAGATTCCACATCTAGTTATTTCACCACTAGAGGGAGCTCTGGAGCGGTGGAAAAGGGCAGTGTAAAACATTATAAAACATAATAACATCTGACATCAATGACATCTGCTGCACAGTTCTACCAAAATTTGACTTTTGTTAAAATGCAAATTAGGCTTGCAAGTGCACAGGTGGGCCTCTTTGCTTGTCCCTGCCGGCAGTGTTCCTTGCTCCTTGATTGACAGTAGAGACCAGTGATGACAGTATGACACTGGCAGGAAGAACCATAGAGGAGCTGTAGACAGCTACCCTATAAGTCAATGCCTCAACACCAAAACAGCTGCCTACGAGACTGGAGAAGACTCTGGTTTGGTTAAATATCCCATGGCAAGGCTCAATAAAGTGTCAGACATTGACCTCCTGTAGGTGGCAGTAGAGAGCCAGCGTTCTTCCTCTTGGGAGGAAAGCTAATTTTCATACTTATTTCCCAGGAAGCCTTTTCTAGCCTATAAGTGGTCTCTACATTGAGAAACAATATCCCCTAGAGCATACATGTGAAACTCTGGCCCGTGGGCCAATTCTACGGGGTGGTTAAATTTGGCCTGTGACACCGGAACCGCCTCCCCTATGTGGGGCCCATTATTCTGTATGGAGGAC
The DNA here is from genome assembly GCF_046119375.1 of Phyllobates terribilis. Taxonomy (NCBI): domain Eukaryota; kingdom Metazoa; phylum Chordata; class Amphibia; order Anura; family Dendrobatidae; genus Phyllobates; species Phyllobates terribilis. The sequence goes on from NW_027362770.1 coordinate 145,650,226, forward strand.
TATGTGGGGCCCATTATGCTGTATGGAGGACTATGTGGGGCCCATTATGCTGTATGGAGGACTATGTGGGGCCCATTATTCTGTATGGAGGACTATGTGGGACCCATTATACTGTATAGAGGACTATGTGGGGCCATTATAATGTATGGAGGACTATGTGGGGCCCATTATTCTGTATGGAGGACTATGTTGGGGCCTTTATTGTTTATGGAGGACTATGTGGGATCATTATTCTGTATGGAGGACTATGTGGGGGCCTTATTCTGTACGGAGGACTATGTGGGGCCCATTATACTGTATGGAGGACTATGTGGGGCCCATTATTCTGTATGGAGGACTATGTGGGCCCATTATACTCTATGGAGAACTATGTGGGGCCCATTATTCTGTATGGAGAACTATGTGGGGCCCATTATTCTGTATGGATGACTATGTGGGGCCCATTATACTGTATGGAGGTCTATGTGGGGCCCATTATTCTGTATGGAGGACTATGTGGGGCCCATTATTCTGTACGGAGGACTATGTGGGGCCCATTATACTGTATGGAGGACTATGTGGGGCCCATTATTCTGTATGGAGGACTATGTGGGGCCCATTATTCTGTATGGAGGACTATGTGGGGCCCATTATTCTGTACGGAGGACTATGTGGGGCCCATTATTCTGTATGGAGGACTATGTGGGGCCCATTATTCTGTACGGAGGACTATGTGGGGCCCATTATACTGTATGGAGGACTATGTGGGGCCCATTATACTCTATGGAGAACTATGTGGGGCCCATTATTCTGTATGGAGAACTATGTGGGGCCCATTATTCTGTATGGAGGACTATGTGGGGCCCATTATACTGTATGGAGGACTATGTGGGGCCCATTATTCTGTATGGAGGACTATGTGGGGCCCATTATTCTGTATGGAGGACTATGTGGGGCCCATTATACTGTATGGAGGACTATGTGGGGCCCATTATTCTGTATGGAGGTCTATGTGGGGCCCATTATTCTGTATGGAGGACTATGTGGGGCCCATTATTCTGTACGGAGGACTATGTGGGGCCCATTATTCTGTATGGAGGACTATGTGGGGCCCATTATTCTGTACGGAGGACTATGTGGGGCCCATTATACTGTATGGAGGACTATGTGGGGCCCATTATACTCTATGGAGAACTATGTGGGGCCCATTATTCTGTATGGAGAACTATGTGGGGCCCATTATTCTGTATGGAGGACTATGTGGGGCCCATTATACTGTATGGAGGACTATGTGGGGCCCATTATTCTGTATGGAGGACTATGTGGGCCCATTATACTCTATGGAAAACTATGTGGGGCCCATTATTCTGTATGGAGAACTATGTGGGGCCCATTATTCTGTATGGAGGACTATGTGGGACCCATTATACTGTATAGAGGACTATGTGGGGCCATTATAATGTATGGAGGACTATGTGGGGCCCATTATTCTGTATGGAGGACTATGTTGGGGCCTTTATTGTTTATGGAGGACTATGTGGGATCATTATTCTGTATGGAGGACTATGTGGGGGCCTTATTCTGTACGGAGGACTATGTGGGGCCCATTATACTGTATGGAGGACTATGTGGGGCCCATTATTCTGTATGGAGGACTATGTGGGCCCATTATACTCTATGGAGAACTATGTGGGGCCCATTATTCTGTATGGAGAACTATGTGGGGCCCATTATTCTGTATGGATGACTATGTGGGGCCCATTATACTGTATGGAGGTCTATGTGGGGCCCATTATTCTGTATGGAGGACTATGTGGGGCCCATTATTCTGTACGGAGGACTATGTGGGGCCCATTATACTGTATGGAGGACTATGTGGGGCCCATTATTCTGTATGGAGGACTATGTGGGGCCCATTATTCTGTATGGAGGACTATGTGGGGCCCATTATTCTGTACGGAGGACTATGTGGGGCCCATTATTCTGTATGGAGGACTATGTGGGGCCCATTATTCTGTACGGAGGACTATGTGGGGCCCATTATACTGTATGGAGGACTATGTGGGGCCCATTATACTCTATGGAGAACTATGTGGGGCCCATTATTCTGTATGGAGAACTATGTGGGGCCCATTATTCTGTATGGAGGACTATGTGGGGCCCATTATACTGTATGGAGGACTATGTGGGGCCCATTATTCTGTATGGAGGACTATGTGGGGCCCATTATTCTGTATGGAGGACTATGTGGGGCCCATTATACTGTATGGAGGACTATGTGGGGCCCATTATTCTGTATGGAGGTCTATGTGGGGCCCATTATTCTGTATGGAGGACTATGTGGGGCCCATTATTCTGTACGGAGGACTATGTGGGGCCCATTATTCTGTATGGAGGACTATGTGGGGCCCATTATTCTGTACGGAGGACTATGTGGGGCCCATTATACTGTATGGAGGACTATGTGGGGCCCATTATACTCTATGGAGAACTATGTGGGGCCCATTATTCTGTATGGAGAACTATGTGGGGCCCATTATTCTGTATGGAGGACTATGTGGGGCCCATTATACTGTATGGAGGACTATGTGGGGCCCATTATTCTGTATGGAGGACTATGTGGGCCCATTATACTCTATGGAAAACTATGTGGGGCCCATTATTCTGTATGGAGAACTATGTGGGGCCCATTATTCTGTATGGAGGACTATGTGGGGCCCATTATACTGTATGGAGGACTATGTGGGGCCCATTATTCTGTATGGAGGACTATGTGGGGCCCATTATTCTGTATGGAGGACTATGTGGGGCCCATTATACTGTATGGAGGACTATGTGGGGCCCATTATTCTGTATGGAGGTCTATGTGGGGCCCATTATTCTGTATGGAGGACTATGTGGGGCCCATTATTCTGTACGGAGGACTATGTGGGGCCCATTATTCTGTATGGAGGACTATGTGGGGCCCATTATTCTGTACGGAGGACTATGTGGGGCCCATTATACTGTATGGAGGACTATGTGGGGCCCATTATACTCTATGGAGAACTATGTGGGGCCCATTATTCTGTATGGAGAACTATGTGGGGCCCATTATTCTGTATGGAGGACTATGTGGGGCCCATTATACTGTATGGAGGACTATGTGGGGCCCATTATTCTGTATGGAGGACTATGTGGGCCCATTATACTCTATGGAAAACTATGTGGGGCCCATTATACTGTATGGAGGACTATGTGGGGCCCATTATTCTGTATGGAGGACTATGTGGGCCCATTATACTCTATGGAGAACTCTGTGGGGCCCATTATTCTGTATGGAGGACTATGTGGGGCCCATTATTCTGTATGGAGGACTATGTGGGGGTCTTATTCTGTACGGAGGACTATGTGGGGCCCATTATACTGTATGGAGGACTATGTGGGGCCCATTATACTGTATGGAGGACTATGTGGGGCCCATTATACTGTATGAGGACTATGTGGGGCCCATTATACTGTATGGAGGACTATGTGGGGCCCATTATTCTGTATGGAGGACTATGTGGGCCCATTATACTCTATGGAGAACTATGTGGGGCCTATTATTCTGTATGGAGAACTATGTGGGGCCCATTATTCTGTATGGAGGACTATGTGGGGCCCATTATTCTGTATGGAGGACTATGTGGGGCCCATTATTCTGTATGGAGGACTATGTGGGGCCCATTATTCTGCATGGAGAACTATGTGGGGCCCATTATTCTGTATGGAGAACTATGTGGGGCCCATTATTCTGTATGGAGAACTATGTGGGGCCCATTATTCTGTATGGAGAACTATGTGGGGCCCATTATTCTGTATGGAGGACTATGTGGGGCCCATTATTCTGTATGGAGGACTATGTGGGGCCCATTATACTGTATGGAGGACTATGTGGAGCCCATTATTCTGTATGGAGGACTATGTGAGGCCCATTATTCTGTATGGGGGACTATGTGGGGCCCATTATGCTGTATGGAGGACTATGTGAGACCATTATTGTTTATGGAGGACTATGTGGGGTCAATTATACTGTATGAAGCACTATGTGGGGTCAATTATACTCTATGGAGGACTATGTGGGGCCCATTATACTGTATGGAGGACTATGTGGAGCCCATTATTCTGTATGGAGGACTAAGTGGGGCCCATTATTCTGTATGGAGGACTATGTAGGGCCCATTATACTGTATACTCGTTCGCCCACAACTTTTTCCAAGTTTTTCATTTTGGCCCTCTGTGTGTTTGAGTTTGACATCCCTGCCCTAGACCTTATATCAGTCTTTGTAATTGATTAGAAAACTGGTAGAAGAGCCCACCTTAGCTGGAAATAGTGACGACCAAAAGCTGTCCAATAAATGATGGGATGGAACATGCCGTATGTGTAAGGGGCTTCATAGATTACTTACATTGTTTCCTCTGAAGAAGTAGATCAGTCGGTCCTTCTTGTCAAAAAAAGCTGCGTCCACAGGACTTGGGGCTCCTGGAAAGGCGTCCGAAATAAGCTGAGGATACTTGTTTTTTTTCCAGTCTTCAGTATATGCCATATCTTTCTCAGGGTCATAACGCCAAACTTGTGTACCTTCCAAAGAAAAAAAATAGCTGGGATGAAATCTCTCTGAGAGCTGGTGTCCGCCATGTTGCAAATCTATCTTTTTTTTATTTGTTTCTTCCGTGGCTGACCGAAAATTATGATTGTAGAAAATGGTGTAGAAAATACAGCATATTGTATAAAGTATAGAGTGCCAAAGTGCAGAAAGAATCTGCAGTGCATGAAGGTCCAAGATAGTAAATTATAGTAAACATTACAATAGAAGAATAAATGTGTAATTGAAAATTACAAAAGTGAATAATACAAAAAAAAGAAGGGATGAAGAAGGTGAATCGGGGGTATGAAGTAGCTTGATGTGTGTTGTCACTTATTTGACTTCCTCAGGGGTCAGAACAAAAACTCTGTCTAGTACAGGGCATCTTGCTCAGCTAAGAAAGAGCTTATGGGTATTTGGACCAGGTGATGCCTGTATAGGGGCTCACAACTGCTATCAGAATCAAAAGTTTTTAAGAACATTTATCCTGCCTGACGTTTCCTGCTTAACTACTTCTTAACTCCCCATAGACTTTAAATATTCAGGAAGGCCACTCTTTACTCTGTAGTGACATTATAAAACGTCAGTGCAGAGTAAGCAACTTGCTCAGCATTGTGCAGCTGTCGGAGCGGGAGACACAGCCAGACTCCTCACATCAAATATAAACATGGTTTATTATCCTGTTTGCTTTCGATCCCTGTATGTACACAAGCTGAACCAGTGCTTGTGTATACAGATTAGGAAGCACTGACAGTACTTCCTCCTCCGGACCTAGTGATCATGTGATCGCTGGGTGTAGGGAGAGAGCAGGAGATCTATGCAGGCAGGAGGCCGAAATTCCCCTGTTACTACGGCTAAGACCAGCCACAGTTACAGGAGAAACTGGCAATAAAAAGTGTATTAACAAGTTCAAATGCCCCCTAAGGTATTATTAAACCTTATAAGTGGGGACACAGTGTGTGAAAAAAAAGCATAACTAAATCAAAACTGAAACAAAAAAAATACTGCTAGTATTTCAGCTCCACCTTCCCCACGTGAAGTGGGGGGCTGATTGTAACTGATGCGTGTAACCGCGATCGCTCCATTTAAATGCCATTGTCAGTGATTGACAGCAGTATCTAAGTGGTGCTCCAGAGCTAGCTGCTGTTATAGGAAGAATGCCGTGTGTGGCGTGGGCTCAGCTCCTAATCTCATTCTTCACGTGCGGACCGTGTGTAATCCTTTATTCTTAGGTCCCCTGATGGTAAATTGATAACCTCAGGGGAAATTAAACATTACACATTCAAATCACTGGCTCTGTCCATGTTATTCATTAACATGGAGTGTCCTCCTTTTTGGAGCTACTCTCCGCTATGGCCAATATATTGTTCATGAACAAAAGGACTCAATTAACCCAGAATCTCCTAATATAGAATTGTAAATAGGGTTTCTAAATTCCAAAAGCCATTTAATTTGTGACTATTTTCTCTTTTATTAGGAATGAATGTGAGATCTGCACACCCTTAGGTTCCCTAGTCCTATTGATTTGTAGGCCATGGATCTTCAATCATGCATGATCCAGCAATATCTGCCCATGAAAAAAATTAATGCCTGCATTCACCTAGCTGTTGTATTACTATTCATACCTTTAAAGAAATATTGCGCATCGATATTCCAAGTCCAGACGTGAACATAAGCGTCAATGTTGTTTTCCGGGACTCCTTTCCAGCCTGTCTTGATGGGAAGAGGGTCTCCAAACCTAGTTCTGTTACTCTTGTTTTCGTACATCCAGTACCAGCCAGTCTTGAAGAAGTAGGTGTTGAATCTGTAGAAAACTTCCCCTCGTGAGTTCCGTTCCTTCCTCACCCAATCAAAGATGGTGCTAAAGCTTCCATCACAGGCCCCTTGCGTGAGAAAGACACCGATTAACCAACCCATGCATTATGTTTGTAGGAGCTTAAAAACAAAAGAACACGTCCAAGGCTATTTGTTGGCAAGAACAAACAAGGGTATATGTATACGGGGTCCAGAGGTAACAGTAGCACCTCTGCCCTGGTCTATGAGGAAGTTCAAAGGCTTTTTCGCTGCGTAAGAAGTCATCGGGATCATAAATCCTACGTGGTTGGAGCAGAACACATTATAGATTATGCTTTGGGGCCCAGTAGCCTCTGAGAAAAATTTAATGGAAACTACTGATAGACGTTGACCTATATGAATCTTCTGCAATTACCATATTTTTTCTGAACAGTTTTTCTGTCTTCCCAGTCTAGCTCAAAGTGCTTCCCTTGAGGTGTATAGTTTGGCTGCATGACTGATCCTAAGCGATTGATATGGGGTAGACCAAGGGCATGTCCGATTTCATGAACTGCAACCTAAATAAAAAGAGCAAATGCATCAACATGTCATCCATATTTCACCGGTAATATCTACTACTGATCATCAGTACCAGGAATGGATCAATGACCTTCGAACCAACCAATTGTCTCCTTTTCCAAGAACGTTCTTCGGTCACCTCCATCCAAAAACAACCCAGGACAACGTGAACCTTCTAAGATTTACCTTTAAAAGGCTGATTCCTTGCTCGCTGCTTGGCCCAACAAAATGTTCATCATCATCAAAATGAATGTCTCCCAGATACCAGGCGTGGGCAAACTGCTGTCCGACACCATCGAATGCTTGGGAGCAACCGAGGTGCTGGCCTGGATAAAAAAAAACAATATTGATCATTAATTTGAAAATTCAAAAATATTTATTTCACAAGGTCAATTTTTCCAATGATCAGATTTGGATTTTTCAAAAAAAGATCACGAAGACCACTAATATAATTAGAGGGGGGTGTAAAAGGCAGGCTTTTTGAGAAAGGGGTACAAGTTCAGAGTTGACTAGATTAGTGGACCAACATGGCAGATCCAGGTATATGAAGCTCCTTAGGTGATACAATTACCGTACACTCCCTGCCTCTCCCACATTCTGCTTGATAAGTGTTAAGCATGGTTAATCAGATTACTATAGGTCTCTATACCCCCCCCACACACACACCAAATCCAATGAGCTCTGGCCTCTCTCCAGGATTATTTGGTGCTGATGCCGGCCCTCAATACATTGACTGCCATGACATGTGATACAATTTATATTGAATATAAATTATTACCATATAAATTATCTTTATATTACAGTAATTGAGTCCAGTGGGCAGGTCTATACAGTGATTGACAGCAATTCGGTGGGCAGACCTATACAGTGATTGACAGGAGTCTGGTGGGCAGGCCTATGTAGTGATTGATAGGAGTCCTGTAGCTGGTACTAAACAGTGATTAATAGGAGTCCGGTGGGCAGTACTGTACAGTGATTGATAGGAGTCCGGTGGGCAGTACTATACAGTAATTGATAGGAGTCCGTTAGGTAGTACTATACAGTGATTGATAGGAGTCCGGCGGGCAGTCCTATATAGTATAGTGTTTGACAGGAGTCAAGTCGGTAGTACTATACAGGGATTGACAAGAGTTTGGTGGGTAGTCCTGTAGTGATTGACAGGAATACAGTGGACAGTCCTATACAGTGATTGATAGGAGTCTGGCGGGCAGTCCTATACAGTGATTGACAGGATTCTGGCGGGCAGTCCTATACAGTGATTGACAGGAGTCCAGTGGGCAGTCCTGTAGTGATAGACAGGAATACAGTGGACAGTCCTATACATTGAAGGATAAGAGTCCAGTGGAAAGTCCTATACAGTGATTGACAGGAGTCCGGCAGGCAGTCCTATACAGTGATTGACAGGAGTCTGGTGGACAGTCCTATACAGTGATTGACAGGAGTAAGGCGGGCAGTCCTATACAGTGATTGACAGCAGTAAGGCGGGCAGTCCTATACAGTGATTGACAGGAGTCCGGCGGGCAGTCCTATACAGTGATTGACAGGAGTAAGGCGGGCAGTCCTATACAGTGATTGACAGGAGTAAGGCGGGCAGTCCTATACAGTGATTGACAGGAGTAAGGTGGGCAGTCCTATACAGTGATTGACAGGAGTCCGGCAGGCAGTCCTATACAGTGATTGACAGGAGTCTGGTGGGCAGTCCTATACAGTGATTGACAGGAGTTCGGCGGGCAGTCCTATACAGTGCATATCTCCCTATTCACACAATTGCATCAAAAGGCTGTTACTCACTAATTAGGACCACCCACTGGACTCTTAAACTCAGAAAGAGCAGGAATTTAAATACATAAATCACAAGCTATTCTGAATTTTTTTCCCCAAAAACTTCATAAAAGCTCCTCTTACTCTATAACACTCTGCCATGACAGATCCCCTTTAACAATTTTGAAATATACAAATTTACTTTCAGGCTTTTAGGCTTAGATTTACTAATAAAAAATAAAAACCCCAACAATCCTGAAAATGAAGCTCTGAAACCCCCCTCTCGAATGGGAGCCACAGCTCTATCCATTCTTTATGGGACTGCCCGAAAAAGCCATGCAATCTATTCGACTATCTTCAGCAGTCCCATTGTCAGTGAGTATGGCATGCATGTATGACTACCTCTCTGACCTGAAGGACATTTCCATTGGTCAGGTCCTTAATCCTACATGTTATTACTTATTCTTTGGACAGGTGACAGCTTTTAATGATGGGAATAAACCTTTAATAGATTTCACATCTGGTTTTGCTCAGAGATGAGAATGAGCTTCAGCCCAGATCAAACAGAATAGCAAAACATGGCGGCATATATAACTAAAGTGTCTAAAAAGAAAACTCTCTTTGGTACCCATAGCAACCAATCACAGCACACCTTTCATCCTACCACTGCTGTTTATGAAATGAAAGCTGTGCTGTGATTGGTTGCTATGGGCAACAAAGCCGGTTTTCCTTTTAGACACTTTTGATAAATGAGGCCTATACTTTTTGTTTTCCCCATGACTTCTGGACTAGAATGTAATTAAATAAAAACCCAATATCTTATCCTCCATGTTATTTGAAAGAAATTATGATATAAAGCCATGTAATCTCAAGTGAATTAAGACAAGATGGAGGGGCTTTATGGTCTACCATGATTGCTTTGGCAGTACTTTTAGTTTTCTAACTCTGGCCAAAAGCTGAATTTGTCTACAAGGAGCTTTACATATTTACTTTATTAGTTTAGATAATTAAAGGGGTTCTCTAGCTCAGTGTACTAAGCCATGTTCACATGTTGTTTTGGATGGTCTTTACCTTGTATTAGTCCATCAATGGGTCTCACCCATTGGGAACCGTATTCATATTTAGAAAGTACTTGAACAAGCTAAATTGTTGGACCAGGCACAGTCGCGAGGACGGAGGCAAGGTCCAGTGAGGGGTGGGGAGAAACTCTAAATCATATATTAATCACACACTCATGGCCTATCCCTAAGGGCTCGTGTAGACGGCGATAATATTTTAACGAGTGCCATCTGTTGTTTTGATGCATAGCACTAGTCCCCATGTTATTGTACGGGGTTGTCCACATTTCCAATATTTTCCTCGAACCAAGTCTATCCGAGGAAAAAAAATCGCAGCATACCCAGGTTTGATCCAATCTTTGGATCGTATTCGGCCATGCAAGTCAATGAATCCATGGAAAAAATTGGACCTCACTCCGATTTTCACTGACTCACAGAATTGAGAAGATCGAGACATTTTTTTTCCATCTTCTCCTAATCTGAGAGAATCGGATCACACTCTGATCAAGCTCTCATCAGAGTGTGTTTAGCATAATGAACCTGATTTTCTCAGATGAGAGAAAATATGGTTGTGTGACCCTAGCCTAAAGAAGAGCCATCAAAAACAGTCCCAGAAAATGACCTTAGGTTATAGTAGCAGTAATACTTGTGGACCTCTATGATAAATGTTCTAGAATTATTCAGTTTTGTCAATTCTTACATTGCAAAATTAATGAGAGAGGTTTAACCTGCCTGTGCCGAAGCCAACTCTAATGTCTATGTCTTCTCCAGTGAGGTCCTCCTGGAACTGCAGTGGGATCACCTCACTCCACATGCGGAAAGCAGTGTTGAGTATTCTTCTCTGTTGTTCAATAGTCAGCTGCATGCTGTATCCTTCCCCCATGAGTCTCCACTTCAACGTTCTCTTGGAAATGCTCATCGGATTCTCATTTTCCACCGCTTCTCTGTCATCCCGTTTCCTTCTAAAGTGGTCGATCAGTTGGGATAAAACATTTCTTTTCCCTCGAATGTTTCCTGTGTGTGGGGAATCATGATGAGTTTCATTCGTAGCCAAGAGACTGAAAGTTGCGTTTTTACGTTTCGATGGTGCTTTTATATCGGGAACTCCGCAGCGGGGCTTGTTCATGGCCAATTTAGTTGGGTTGTCCAGTATTCCAGTCGCATTCAGTCCATTGGCCTCTTGAAATTTTTTCAAAGACTCTGAAAAAGCCGGACTAATTTCAGTCTTAGTAGGAGACCTGAAAATATCCCGTTCTGCGGATTCCCCTTCTGATATGAGCTGAAAAACATCTTGTGGGGCTGAGTCAAGTTCAGGAATGTCTCCGAATGCTTGCTCCTCCCAATTTACCGGTGTCACCCATCCATATTTCACAAGGTATTGCTATTGAGAAAAAAAATAAGGATATCAGAACTGGTATAGGTTTTAATACATCTAAGGGTATGTGCACACGACATCATTATCAGGTGGGCGAACCCACTGAGCTTTTCAAGAGGAAGACAACGGCGTTTTCTCCTGAAGCTTCTTATTTAGTGTTTTTTATTATTACCGTTTTTCAACGATTTTGACCACCAGCAATTTTATTTTAGCATTTTTCCATCAACCTGGAGCGTCATTTTACTGGTGTTTTTCAGACTTTTTTTCTACACTTTTCAACATGGAAGAAATCGTTAGTGATTTTTGAAGCAAAAATGCTGGCAAAATGCTCAAAAAGTCACCAGGTGTCGTCCGGGTTTCTTTTGAGCCTTCCCACTGACTTCAATTATGAAGTAGAGAGCAATTATAAAGTGGAGCGGAAAATGCTTTTGAGCATTTAATTAGCGCTTTATCAGGTGGTTTTTGGAGCGAAATCTGCTTGAAAAAGATGTTGTGTGCGCATACCCTAATTGTCATATGATATACTTCATACATAACCATATATTCACTATCAATTGCGCGTTTTAGAAACTTTACCTCTGGCACCAAGCTTCTCTGGTTGCAGGGGGCAGCATTTTGACAAATGTGACACCTATGGCAGCAACATTAAAGGAGGAAAAGTGTCTCTCTCGTGACAGTTATAGGTCCATCCAGCAAATCAGTATCTGACCCATCTAGGTGTTAGGTGATAACTTTGGGATCCAAATGCTGAGGACCGTACCAATCCCGAGAAAAGGGTTTTGAAATGGATCTCCAAAGGGAGAACCCATACCTCTCGAGAGTGCCATCCGGCCAGCGAAGACCCAATCTGTACTGGCAAGGAGCAAGATGTCTCCAGATGGGTTTACTGAGATACCTTCTTATTTTTTAATGTTTTTAAGGGGTTATTCCCAACCAACACAGGATAGGTGATAACTTTATAATTGGTGAGCTAAGATTCCTACCAATCCAGAGAATGGGGCTCTTAAACATCCACTGTTCCATTCTCATGGAGTGTTTTAGAGCTCCATTGTTTGGATTGGCGTGGGTCACCTAAGCAAGCTATGGATAGGCAATAGCTGTAAATGTTGGGAATAAGCCTTTAAGAAACTTTGAAACATGAGTAGGGATTTTGGAAAACCAGATACACCCATCTGTAGACAACTGAGTATTTCTGCTCTTCGCCAGTAGAAAGTGGGTAGACTGGATGAGATGTCCTTAATGCAGCTCTCGTGAGGAGTACTGGACCTCAATTATGGAGATCCAACTGATATCAGGAGTCTTAGAGGTAATGCTCTCTGGGAAAAAAACGCAGATTAAAGTTTTCCTCCTTTTGGGGAGAGCTAATCTGCATTTTTTTTTTAACATAGACCACATGTAAGAATTCCTATGCCAACTGGATTAGCACAATTAGAACCAATAACTTCAAGAGTTTTTTACAAAAATAGTCTTGAAAGCTTGCAACCTGTTACCATCTTTTCAGTTAGCCATTAAAAGTTATCAACCACTGAGGACTCTCAAATCAAAATATTTTTCTTACAAAAATCAGAATCAGAAAATTGTATAATTTAAAAATATAATCTTTAGGGAATCTCCAGAAGCTGAAGCAGCATGAACTGCAGAAATCTATGATCTCATGCATTCCAGAAAGCAAATAAGATACCAGCAAATTCATAAATGTTGAGTTTATTATCTGAATTAACTATCTGAAATTGATAAAGTTCCCCTGAATAGCACAGATATTTACATATAGTCATACATTGCTTCCTGATCGTATATTCTACGCACGCATAAATACTCCTCATCGTGGTCTGGGTGGCCTAATGGAGATTGTGGCTCTCAATCATCATTACTGTGGAAGTGTGAGAAATATTTGTTACAGCCAAACCTACATGAAATATGCTTGGCCCTCCCTGCGCTGTGTACACACTAAGTGCTTGGTGGAGATGTGCTTCGAGGATGTTTACACTGCTTCCCGGCTCATGGTTTTGCTCAGATGCTATCAGGTTTGTTTTCGTATATATGTGTATATATATATATTATATATTCAATATATTTCTCTAAACTCATTTCCGGTGTTTCTAACCCTAAAGCTGTTAGGGATTACATTCTTATTTGTCCTTAAAAAAGGTAATCTGTCCACAGGTATAGAGGCAGGTGATCCGCTAACCCCAGTTTTTGGTGGTGGCATATTAGCATAAATGCCTCCTGAAACATCTGGGAGGCTCCAGGAAAAAGAAGGTAAGACTTCCTGGAGGAGTAGGCAATCTCTCAGGTGCCCCCGAAATCTCTGAGAAAGAAGATATTAAGAAGCTTTGTCAGCTCCGAAAACACATTCAAGGGTTGTGCTAGAGGTGTGAAGGGGGCAGGGAAGAGGTATGTAATAACATACTTACTAACTCTCCTGGAACATTCAAGAGGCTCCAAGAAATGGGGAAGACCTCTCAGACTCCCGAAGGAGTTGGAATAAATCCCAGACAGGGAACATTTTTCAATTGTATTCACATCCTCAAGACATGGATCCAGTTGAAATATTTGGTGGAGCAGGCAACCATGTGCTCCCAGGACTGACACTAACTCTGGTAGGCCACAGAAAACATCCAAGTGGCTCCCAGAAATAGAGGAGACCTCTCAGACTCCAGGAGGAGTTGGCAAAACTCCTGGACAGGGAGCATTATCAATTATATTCGCATCCTCAAGATACGGATCCAGTTGAAAACTTTGAAGGAACAGGGAACCATCTGCTCCTTGACCTGCCACTTACTCTGGTAGGCCGCAGAAAACATCCAAGCGGCTCCCAGAAATAGAGGAGACCTCTCAGACTCCAGGAGCAGTTGGCAAAACTCCTGAACAGGGAGCATTATCAATTGTATTCGCATCCTCAAGATACGGATCCAGTTGAAAACTTTGGCGGAGCAGGGTACCATCTGCTCCCAGGCCTACCACTTACTCTGGTAGGCCGCGGAAAACATCCAAGCGGCTCCCAGGAATAGAGGAGACCTCTCAGACTCCAGGAGGAGTTGGCAAAACTCCTGGACAGGTAGCATTATCAATTGTATTCGCATCCTCAAGATATGGATCCAGTTGAAAACTTTGGCAGAGCAGGAAGCCATAAGCTCCAGGGTCTGCCACTTGGTTTGGTAGGTCGCAGACTGAATCATAGAATCATAGAATGGTAGAATTGGAAGGGACCTCCTGGGTCATCTGGTCCAACCCCCTGCTCAAAGCAGGATTCACTAGATCATCTCAGACAGATGTCTGTCCAGCCTCTGTTTGAAGACGTCCATTGAAGGGGAACTCACCACCTCTCGTGGCAGCCTGTTCCACTCATTAATCACCCTAACTGTCAAAAAGTTTTTTCTGATATCTAATCTGTGTCTCCTCCCATTTAGTTTCATCCCATTGCTTCTAGTCTTTCCTTGTGCAAATGAGAATAAAGATGATCCTTCTACAATGTGACAGCCCTTGACATATTTGTAGACAGCTATTAAGTCTCCTCTAAGTCTTCTTTTTTGCAAGCTAAACATTCCCAAATCCTGCAACCGTTCCTCATAGGACATGGTTTGCATACCAGTCACCATTCTGGTCGCTCTTCTCTGAACTTGCTCCAGTTTGTCTATGTCTTTTTTAAAATGTGGTGCCCAAAACTGTACACAGTATTCCAGATGAGGTCTGACCAAAGAGGAGTAAAGACCGATAATGACTTCACGTGATCTAGACTGTATGCTTCTGTTAATACATCCCAGAATTGTATTTGCCTTTTTTGCTGCTGCATCACACTGTTGACTCATGTTCAGTCTATGATCTATTAGTATACCTAAGTCTTTTTCACATGCACTGTTGCTTAGCTCTATTCCTCCCATTCTGTATATGCATTTTTCATTTTTATTGCCCAGATGTAGTACTTTGCATTTTTCCCTGTTAAAAACCATTCTGTTGGTTGCTGCCCATTGCTCCAGTTTATTTAGGTCTTTTTGAATCCTCTCTCTCTCTTCTCTAGTATTAGCTATCCCTCCTAGCTTTGTGTCATCAGCAAATTTAATCAGTTTACCCTCAATTCCTTCATCTAAATCATTGATAAAGATGTTGAACAATACAGGTCCCAGGACGGAGCCCTGTGGTACCCCACTTGAGACATTCATCCAGCTGGATGTGAAGCCATTTACAACCACCCTTTGAGTCCGATCACTAAGCCAGTTATGAATCCACCTAACAGTTGCCTGGTCCATTGCATACTTGGTCATTTTTTCAATAAGGATGCATTAGGGGTCTGGAACACTGAAGGACATCAGCCAGTGTGATGAATGAGGAGGAAGGCCAAGGAAGCCATTGCTCATCATGGGGACAGAGTAAGGTGAATCTAAGTTAAAATTTTTTTTATTGGCACAAACGTTGCATGGGGGAAAAACGGTGTGGAAGCTCAGATGGGGGCACTGTGGTTATGCAGAGGCATGAATGGGTCACTATTATTGTGTGGAGGCACAAAGGGTGCACTGTTATGTGGAGGCACAGATAGGGCACTGTTACCAAGTGGAGGCACAAATGAAGCCACTATTATCATGTGGAAGCCCAAAGGGGCTACTATTATCATGTGCAGGCACAAAGGGTGCACTATTACTGTGTGGAGACATGTTTTGCCTAGACAGGCTTCATCAGTGGATTGAGGCCAGTTTCAAGTGCAGTATTACTGTGTGGAGACATGTGGAGGTATAAAGGGCACAAAGGGGCTATTATTACCATGTGCAAGCACAAAGGGTGCACTGATATTATGTGGAGGTATAGACAGGTCACTGTTACCAAGTGAAGGCACAAATGGCGCCAGTATTATCTCTTTTTTTTGGCTTCTCAAGCCCCAGAACCTCACCTGCCAGACATTTCCACCATATATTGTCAATATGCTATAAATATCCCATATGGGGATAACTAGAAAAGGCCTATGTAATCTCCCTGTACAGGGAGGAGAAGAAGGTGAGATGTACCCATCACTAAAGCTATGTTCACACACAGTTTTTTGAGTCATTTTGGAGCGGATCCGCTATAAAATGTTACTAAAAAATGTTTGAAAAACTCTTCCCATTCATGGCACTTCTATAAAGTGGATCCTGATAGAACCTGCTCCAAATTAATTGCATAAAACGGTGAGAAAAAAAATCTTCTGGAAATATTTGAGAAAAAGTAAAAACCTTCCAAAAACTTTCCAAACAAGAGTATATACAAACAACATAGTTTTCAAGAGTAAGCTGCAATACCAGACGTGGCTAGGGACAAGAGTGGTGATGATTTTGGGAAAATAAAGCAGATTTTTATAAATTACAGTACTTTGTGCATTCTCCGTCACTGACAACCATACCTGCGCAGCCTCCGGGCTCAGAATTGCTTCCGCTTGTGGGTGATTTTGTAACTCAAGGTCAGAATGGTCCCTGCTGTGGAAGAGTTTTTCTGCGCCGGTCCCCTTTATGAATAGGAGGCAGGGGGCAGAAATCAGGATCAACACAGTTTTCAGGCTAACAACTTGCTCCATACCAGTTCTACCAGATCGTCTTCTGTTTTCATGTGATCAGCGTTACAATTTCTTGTAGTGTCAGGAAAGGTTCCTCTTCGTTCTATCAAGTTTATCAATTCTTCAAAACTTGATTTATGTCAAATCTGAAAAAAAAATGAAAATGAGTTTGTTATAACCTTTTATTCAATACATATTTATGGGGGTTGTAGAGAAAAATTAAAGACATCTCCACAGAGGGTACATATCACCCTCACATTGAACATATGGGATTAATTATAACTGTGGAAGTGAGAAACTAATTATAACTGGAGAAGTGAGAAAAAGCTGACACTTCAACTTCCATTGAAGTAAGGCCCTCCTGCATTGAACAGGTAATTACAGTAGGAGATCTTCTCTGAGAACCAGACACTAAGCCTGGGATTCGTTTACTCAGGGGCGGAGAAGTACACTTCCATGGCAAGAGTTTCCTCTGTTCAAAGGGCTTGTCTCAAGACACTCTGGAGCGAGTGGTTAGTGATGAATATTGGGGTTTGTATCGACCTCATATTCATGAGAAATATATTTTCGGTGTCGTAGCTAAGGGACGAACATAACACATTTACTCCCATCACCGTAAGGCCATTTTAACCCTTTCAATTTAATAACGGACCTATGGATGATGCTATCCATGCCATGTTTCACCTTGACAGAAAGGTAAAATCGCGATAGGAAACTTGATGCCAATGTTTACCACTTTCAGTGTGTGATGGAATATCCTATTGCTGTGGAAAAACACTTTTAACCCCTCAATGACTGCTCAACTGCCTATTGATCTTGATCAGTGCAAATTTCAATTCTGCATCAGTGTCTTTTGATGCAGTTGCATTGAAGAGAGCCTGTCTCTCAATTTATGCTGCCCAAACCACGAGCAGCATGAAGCAGAGCCTGGTTACTCGATTGCAGTCATATGTTTTATTCTGAAGAACTCAAGCGTTTTCGAGAAAACATAGTTTGAAGATTCGTCTGGGGACCATCAGTAGAGACGAGACTAGTCAGGTGTAGCACCCAGCCAGGTTTTCCCAGTCCCAGTGTGGTTGCAGTTCATTGACAGGTCTCTCATTAACACATGGCAGTGAGCTGCCAATCATCTGAAGTGGTGCTGGGAAAAGCTGTCCCAGGGCCGCACCGGACTAGTATTGTCTCTGCCCATGGTCCATAGACCTTCAAACTACATTTCCTCCGAAACACTGGAGTGTTTCAGACACAAAATGTAACTGGCTGCAATCGTTCAGCCTGGCTCTGTCATGTTGCCTGTGGTTTGGGCAGCATGAATCGACTGATAAGTTCCATTTAAAGCTACTGCCATCTAGCAGCAACCGGTTGGGCCCCAGATAAGGGTAAGGAAACTGGGGAGCAGTTACTGCCTGCTTATGTAGTCTCTTTCCCAGGCTAGACAACACTCAGTGAGCACTACATAGAGATTAGGAATATGATCACTGAGTGCTAACTTCTGCCATGAGATTCAGCTACTTACTTGCTATATGCATTAAATTGCATTTGCATCTTTCAGATGCAAATACCATTAAAGATATGAGCGGCACTCCGGCACTACAGCGGCAGAAGAGCACTAATCAGGTCTCCTCCCCAACCTGCGGACATGATCACCTCATCAGGTACTGACGTCACCACAACGCCGCAGAGGAGGTGAAGACAGCGAGAAAGGTGAGCGGAGCGCTCTATGGAGGTGAAGATTCAATGGACATTTACTATAAGTAAGGGGGGCGGGGGGGTGGTGAGGGCACAATATAGAAAGGGGACATTGTAGGGAGGAGCAGTATTGAGAAAGAGCACAGTATAAAGAGGGGTAGCAAAGAATGAATAGGGAGGGAGCGGTAAAAAGAGGGGGCACAGTGTAGAGAGGCATAGTGTGGGGAGACAGTATAGAGGTAGGGCAGTATAGAGAGGGGCATTGTGAGGAGGACAGTATAGAAAGGGGATAATATAGGAAGGGAGCACAGTATAGAGAGGGGCAGTATAAAGAGGGCAAGTATAGAGAAGAGGCATAGCATACACAGGGAACAGTATAGCAAGGAGGCACAGTATAGAAATGGGGTAATATAGAGAGGGGCACAGTATAGTGAGAGGGAAGTATAGAAATGAGGCACAGTTTAAAGGAGGGGTAGTATAGAGAGGGAACAGAGTATAGAGAGGGGGTAGTGTGAGGGGACACACTGAAGATGGGAACAGACTGGACAGGCCAACGTGAGGGGCAATATGGAGATAGGGACAGCTTTTAGGGAAAAAGTAGAGAGAGGACAGCATTAAGTGGGGACAGTGTGGTGGCTTATATTTCAGAAGGGGTGACAGAGTGGAGGTTATAAGTCCTAAGGGGTGATAATATTTTATCATAGTTCATATGAGAGGACAGTATGGAGGTTATAATTCATAAGGGTGGGCAGTTTGGCAGTTACAGTTCATAAGGTCAGGCTGTGTGGCCAAGATAGTACATAAAGAAGGATAGTGTGGAGGTTCTAAATTATAAAGAAGAACAGTATGGTTATAGTTTATAAGGGAGAGTAGTGTGGAGGTTATAGTTCATAAAAGAGTATAATGCTACGGTTATAGTTCATAAGGGCATATGATGTGGAGGTTATAGTTCATAAAGGAGGACAATGTGACAGTTATAGTCCATAAGGGAGGACAGTGTGGAGATTACAGTTCAAAAGGACAGACTGTGGAGGTTATAGTTCATAAGGGCGGACAGTGTGAAGGCTATAAATCATAAGGGTGGACGGCATGAAGATTATTGTTCGAAAGGGCAGACACTGTTTAAGTTATAGAACATAAGGAAGGACAGTGTGGAGATTATAGTTCAAAAGGGAAGAAAGTGTGGAGGACAGAGTTCATAAGAGGGATGGTGTGAAGGCCATAATTCATAACAGCGGATGGTGTGGAGGCTAAGGTTCATAATAGTGGAAGGTTTCGAAGTTATAGTTTATAACGGCAGACTGTGTGGTGGTGATGTTGTGATTATGTACTGATAGGGGTTTCTGGTGATGTATTCATGTACTGATAGTGGTTATGGTGATGTATTCTTACTGTGATGGTGATTCCTGGTACTTTTGGCAGCAAGAATAGTGCTACAGACTACTATGGATGATTGCTAGGTATTTATCTAGGTATTTCCCTTCTGGACCTATCAGAGACATCAGGGCTGCATTCAGTTGGCATCATTGTTCTTGGATATTAGGCTTTGAAGTGTGCAGAACATTAAAACATGTGCATTCAGCACCATAATGAAGGATTTTAGGTAGCTTCTGCTAAATTCCAGCCATTCTTCGTACCTGTCCATAATGTGCTGAATGATAAATGATTATGACAATTTTCTTTTGTACTTTTATCTTCTATTTTAAACAAGATGTCTCACTTTGTGATAATATCCAGACACATTGCTCCCTTCTCCCACCATTTTTATACTTTTTGCCACATTGTTTTTAGATAACCCTTCCTGCAAACATCTGAGTCAACCCTCCATGACAAGTGTTTCCTAATGAAGAGACCCTTTCCTTAAAGTCTTTTCACTTGTTTTACTTATGTTTTAAAGAAAAGTTGAAAAAAGTAGAAACTATGGATATGGAAACTGTCAGCAAGCTGCTGTTTGCATATCTGTTATTCCTGTTGTGTTTTTGTATAGTATAATGCTGAACTTCTGTAACTACTTGTGTGTCTCATCGGCTTAGATCATTGTGTAGCTCAGTTAATGAATACAGAATGAATAAAAATCCAATAGTATTAGATACTTTTGTTATGATCTGCAACATGTACTAAGGAAAGATAGGGGAAAGCTATCCCTACAGTAAGACTAAGCTGAATCCCTACGATGTAGCGGGCTGCCTGTTCCTAGCGAACAGACCCGCCTTTGTCCTCGGCTGGTCTGAACGAAGACCTATAGCATAAGGGGAGGGGTCCCTAAAAGAACTAAGGACTCAAACAAAAATGGGACACCTCCTGAACAGAGAAGTTGTTGCAGAACACAAAAAGACAAACTGACAAAAAGGTACTAGAGGTCCCAGAAGGACCAAGCGAACTGACAGAGAAAGGCACCAAAGCACCTGGCTAGAAAAACAGTCAAACAACACTGAAGTCCAGCACAGCCAAAAGGGCGGAGCTGGAATATAAAGGCAGGTGGTCACGTGACCGCAAAACACAAGATGGAAAAAACAAACAGGAGGGTTCTAACAACTTTAATGTTAATTGGACCTTCGGTACTCCAGCTGTGATGAAACTACTGCTCCCAACATTCCCTGACAGCCACAGACTGTCAGCACAAGTTGGGATTTGTAGTTTTACAGGAGCTGGATTACCAAAGGTTGCCGATCCTTGATTTAGATGTTTGCTGCCTTTAGGAATACACTAGTGAAGGTCGATGAGGACTCTATTAGAGTGGAGAACCACTGAAAACAGCATGATTTAATTGGCTGCTGTGATGCTTAAAGGGTATCTCAGTAGGATAAACCCTCCTAAGTCGTCTATATGGATATGTAGGTCATAGAAAGCTGAATAAAATGATACCTTGATTTCTGCGATCCGATGTCTTATTCCAGAGAAATCCATGTTTTTCTTAATATGTAAATGAGCTGTTAAGATCTATGGGCCGCACATAGATCTCCCCGAAAATCCAGAGCCTATTTTAAATGAAAGGGGGTGTTACTAGTGTGAGATATGTAGATCAGGAGAGCAGACTGTCAGCCATTACATGTCTCACACTGGTAACTCCCCCTTTCTTTTAAAATAATCTCTGGAGGCAGATCTCAGGGAAGATCTATGTCCAGCCCATAGATCTTAACAGCTCATTTACATTTTAAGGAAGACATGGATTTCTCTGGAATAACACATCGGATCACAGATATCAAGGTATCATTTTATTCAGCTTTCTATCAGCTACATGACCATATGGACAGCTTAGGGGGGGTTGATCCTACTGACAGATTCCCTTTAATTTCAATAAGGACCATCCGTCTACCTTCCCTGGCATTGACAATAGGATGTGATCAAAGCTTCTAGTAGTAATACCCCGTTTAATCAGTATATTGTCAATGGGCCTTTCAAATGGGTAGGAAAAATCCAAACTAGACTAATCCTTTAAAGGAGTTTTTCTCAAAATTGCAAGTTATTCCCTATTTAACAGCGGAGACCCAAAAGTTATCCGGGAACCCAGAGATTGGAGCAAAGCTGGGAATGCTCTCCCTCCGCTCCATTCATTGACTATGGGACTGCTGGAAATAGGCAACGCTGTACTTGGCTTTCTCCGTCAGTCCTATAGACAATGAATGGAGCACAGGTCAAGCATATGCAACTTTGCTCCATTCAAGGCAGGACTCGGGATTCCAGAGCCACGTTCTTAGGATTTTTCCCCAAGTACCTTGCTTTTTTTTGGAAAACCCCTTTAGTGTAAATCTCTTTAAGTGAAATTTAAAATGCACAATTCATGATTTATGCATGCTATACATAATATTATCACAATGCAAAACAAATAAACCAATAAGTAAATATAGACTTAAAGGATTGTTTCCAAGATTGACAATTATCACCTATCTGTGTCTTGCTGATCGCCGATTGTTCCGAGAACGTGGCACAGAAATACCCGGTTAGAATTGAGGTCACAGGCGCCACCTCTTCATTCATAGTCTATGTGATTGTCTGTCATACTTGGGCAGTCCTATAGAAATGAATGGACCGGTGACGCGCGTCGTGGTCACTCTTTTATTCTAAATGAGCATTTCAGAGCCACATCCTCAAGGGAGACTTCAAAGGTCGGACCCCCAACGATTAGCAATATGTAGAGTGGTGATAACTTGTCAAGTTGGAAATATCCCTAAAACAAACACTCTTAATAAAATAATTGAATTAGCACCCAATCATGGCATAAACCCTAGAAGAGATATAAATGGACATTAAAAAAAACTGGCAAAAAGCTGGTGGGGGTCTGAAAAGTTGAATCTCAGTCTCAATCTATTCTGCAGTAACAGTGGGAACAGGCCCAGCTTATTCTCTGATCCAGCTGACACTTTTTTGACTTTTCAGGCTGGTTCTACCCTATTTTTTTGCCAATCACAGACCTATCAGTCTTTCTTTTATACACTTAAAAACTTTTTTTGGCTTCAGCCTAAAATCTGCAAGTGTGATCTATCTTAAGGAAAAATCCCTGTAAATATGCAATATAGTCTGTTGATTAAAAAAAAACAACATACACAGTCCATAGATACTAATAACAAAAAAAGAAAATAAATAAATATAAAGTTACCAACTATATCATATAAGTAAAGTAAAACTCAAAATTATAGTTACTCAAGATGCTCAGCGTTTTCTTTATAGATCTTAGAAGAAAAGCTGGATGAGGACTAGCATTGGGATAGCATAGACCGGTCAAGCTTCAGACTCATTTCGGATGGGTCAGGTTGTACTCACTTGCAGAGATTCTCCTTGTGTAAGTGTCGGATGTTAGTCTGCAGCCCACTAACTGGTCTTCTTTAACACGGTCAGAGCAGGGATGTGTATGATCCCGCCCAGGCATAAATCAGCAACTTTCATCTGAGCTGTCATACAAGCTGTTAGCTTATAATGAATGGGGCAAGGAATGCCAAAAAACCTAATTATGTACCTCTGCACTCAGGCTACTTGTCTACAGCTGGATGGTCCTGGCTGTTTTCAGACATCAGCTACCAGGATCTCTGGACTGATCACTCATAATGTCAACTACTTGGAAATATTAACCTGCAATGATGGGAATAGGACAATGTCCACCGTGACCTCATTCTTATCCTATGTGAACTGATGGCATGGACCAGTGAGTCTTACTAGACTAAAGAGTAGATACATTACATGGACAAAAGTATTGGTGTATAGCAGCTCTTAATCATTAAATTCTGTTTTTTCACTCAGTATAATATCTGGCCCCTCGCCCCCGGTGTATAACATCTGTCCCCTCGCTCCCGGTGTATAACATCCAGCACCTCACCCCCGGTGTATAACATCTGTTCCCTCACCCCCCGGGTGTATAACATCAAGCCTCTTGCCCCTCTCCGGTATATAACATCTGTCTCTTCGATGTATAACATCTGTCCCCTCGCCCCCCGGTGTATAACATCTGTCCTCTCGCCCCCGGTGTATAACATCTGTCCCCTCGGTGTATAACATCTGTCCCCTCGCCCCCGGCGTACAACATCTGTCCCCTCGGTGTATAATATCTGTCCCCTCGCCCCCGGTGTATAACATCTGGCTCCTCGTCCTCGATGTATAATATCTGGCCCCTTGCCCCCGGTGTATAAGATCTGGCCCTGGCCCCGGTGTATAACATCTGTCCCCTCACCCACCGGTGTATAACATCTGTCCCCTCACCCCCCAGTGTATAACAACCAGCCCCTCGCCCCCCATTGTATAACATCTGTCCCCTCGCTCTCGGTGTATAACATCCAGCCCCTCGCCCCTTCCCGGGGTATAACATCTGTCACCTCGCCCCCCGGTGTATAACATCTGTCCCCTTGCCCCCGGTGTACAACATCTGTCCCCTCGCCCCCGGTGTATAACATCTGTCCCCTGACCCCCCCGATGTATAACATCTGCTCCCTCACCCCCCATGTGTATAACATCCAGCCTCTTGCCCCTCCCCGGTGTATAACATCTGTCTCTTTGATGTATAACATCTGTCCCCTCGCCTCCGGTGAATAACATCTGGCCCCTCGCCCCCGGTATATAACATCTGGCTCCTCGCCCCCGATGTATAATATCTGGCCACTTGCCCCCGGTGTATAACATCCGGCTCCTTGCTCCCGGTGTATAACATCTGTTCCCTCACCCTCCGGTGTATAACATCTGTCCCCTCGCCCCCCGGTGTATAACATCTGGCCACTTGCCCCCGGTGTATAACATCCAGCCTCTTGCCCCTCCCCGGTGTATAACATCTGTCCTCCCGATGTATAACATCTGTCCCCTCGCCCCCGGTATATAACATCTATTCTCTCGCCCCCGGTGTATAACATCTGTCCCCTCGCCCCTGGTGTATAACATCTGGCTCCTCGCCCCCGGTGTATAACATCTGTCCCCTCGCTCCCAGTATATAACATCTGTCCCCTCACCCCCCGGTGTATAACAACCGGCCCCTCGCCCCCCATTGTATAACATCTGTCCCCTTGCTCCCGGTGTATAACATCCAGCCCCTCGCCTCTTCCTGGGGTATAACATCTGTCACCTTGCCTCTTCCCGGGGTATAACATCTGTCCCCTCGCTCCCGGTGTATAACATCTGTCCCCTCATCCCCCGGTGTATAACATCTGTAACCTCACCCCCCGGTATATAACAACCAGCCCCTCACCCCCATTGTATAACATCTGTCTCTTCACTCCTCGTGTATAACATCCAGCCCCTCGCCCCTCACCGGGGTATAACATCTGTCCCCTCGCACCCCGGTTGTATAACACCTGTCCCCTCACCTCCCCGGTGTATAACATCTGGCCCCTCACCCCCGGTGTACTTCAGCTTAAAGGACATTTAAGACAATTGTAGCGTCCAACTTTGTGGAAACAGTTTGGAGAAGGCCCATTTTTTGTTCCCTATGACTGTGCCCAATGCATAAGGTCCATAAAGAAATGGTTGGAGGAGTTTGGTGGGAAGAACATGAGCGGCCGCACCTAAGCCCGGACCTCAACCCCATCGAACATCTTTGGGATGATCTAGAATGTAGATTGTGAGCCCGACCTCTCCTCTCATCCTCTCCTGGATAAAGGGGCAAAAATTCCCACAGACACCTGCAAACTCTTGTAGAAAGTCTTCCAAGAGGAGTGAAATTTGTTATAAGTGTAAAAGGACTGACTCCATATTGATGTCTATGGACGTGGAATGAGAAGTCATAAAAGCTTCTGTAGTGTAATATGTGGATGTACCGATACTTTTGTCCATGTAGTGTACTGTATATTACAGGGAAACCAATGGCAAATACAGCAGGGAAGAAATCACAACTAAAATAGATTGTTGGATAATGGAAAAAGGGACATTGGCAATCTTGCTCATTGGTGAAACATAGTATTGCAGCAAAGCCAAATTCAAGTTAATGAATTATCCTTACACCAACATTTATCACCTATTAACATGATGGATAACAAATGTATGATCACAGGGGTCCTGTGTTACCCTTGTGAATGAAGCAGTAGTGATCCTTACAGTTGATGAATCACGCAGGAGTGCTACCTCTCCTACAGACCTACAGAAGTGAATGGAGTTGGGGTCACGCATATTCACTACTGCTCCCATTTACTTTTGTGACACAGGATGTCCATTCAAGGGAACAGGAGGGGGTTCACAGGTCAGATCCTGTAGTTAGGAGATAAAAATTGTTGGTGGGATAACCCCTGTAATAGTTCTGTTCTACAATACCAGACCGAACCTATGAACATGAGTGCTTCCGGAAACACATTGACTAATTTTATACAAACCCCTTACTCAAACAATTTTTAAACTGAATGTCTCCAAAAGGACTGACCATCAGAAGTCCAAAAATCTAAAAATTTAGGAAGAAGTCATGTCAACGAAAGACACTCTAACAGTCACCTTAATGGTATTTTCACACTTGGTAGATTGGATGCAGAAATTGTTGTGGTGGTCCCAATCAGAAATCCATGTGCATCCTGCAAACATAACCCCATCCAGATGTATGGAACTGATTTTCAGACATTTTTTCAACAAATCTGTCAGGAATATACTCTTATTATGCAGACTTGATAAGAAAGAGGTATAACGTGATGTCCCTCTAACCTACCCTGAGCAAGTGGTGATACATGCATGCAGCATAAGCTCTACTGTATGGTGATATCGTCATCAGTGGTATCCTTCTGGCCATAGAAATTCTACTAAGGAAATATTTTATCAAAACAGAGAGGGAACCAAACTTCAGAACTATATGCAATAATGGTAGACCTTTATTTATATCATAAAAGTTTCTTAAGATATCATTAGTAACGTTTAGGACAAAGTCCTTCTTCAGGCTTGGAACAGAGTCAAGTAGTACCTAGAGAAACCCACTAAGGGGAACCTGTCACCGTATTTTTTAAATTTATACTGAGTACACCATCAAGTTGCCGCTGCTCCACTGATTCTGGAACAGTTTTTATTTTTCTTCTGTGACCCTCCGTTCCAAACTTTGCCCCCGGAAGTAAAGATGTAAATTTTCCCTTCAACTAACTGGGCGCGTACCACAGAACTTCTCTGTGGGCGTTTGTTTTTGCTCCTCTAATGCTGCTACCCAATCAAAACACGGCACCGCCCACAGAGAAGTTTTGTGGTATACATTCAGTTGGTTGAAGGGTAATTTTGCATCTTTATTACCGGGGGGCGTAACTTTGGAACGGAGGGGCACAAAAGAAAAACTCTTACAGAATCAGTGGAGACTTGGCAATTGGAGAAGATACTTAGATTAAATTCTAAAAAACACAGTGAAATTTCCCCTTTAATTGTGACTGTCTATGTATTTCCTGATTCTGCTCCAAGCTTGAAGAATGACTTTGAAAGTTTGTGACCCTTAGCCAGTAAAATAATTCCAGAATCGAGTACGGACATAGAAATATTTACGTTTAAGACATATGTGGCGCCCCTGAGGGTTCGGTCGCCACAGAGTTATTGCATGTCATCCAGAGATGTGGTACCTCACTCTCAGGTAAGGAAGGAGTATGGCTCAGGACCCTAACACTACATCCACTACACCACATTTCCAGGGGACAGGGCGAGATTGCTCCTACGGGAGAGCACAGTCCCTGATCCCTGGCTGGAGTGTGGAGGAACCACGTAGAGAGGGGTCACTATGTAGTGGATGGGTGGAGGACATAGTTCCTGGGAGCACTGGAGTAGGAGTATAAGAGGGAGGAACCATCTTAGTGCAGGGAGTAGAGGAGTAGTTCAGTTCAGGCTGAGCAGAAGTGACAGGGAGCAGAGGCTCTGCATGAGCTCTGCTCCACAGGCGGGCCTAGTCAGGAGGCCTGAGCCTGGAAGGAGAAGAGAGCAGAGGGAGCAGGAAGGCTCCGGGAACCAAAGGGACCCTAGGGGTACGGGCCGTGCAGCAAGCCACCCGTACGCCCGCCGCTACTAGAAGAGTAGGGGGGTCAGGCCAGAAAAGGGGAACCGGTCCCCCAACTAGCACAGAGCTACAAGGCCCAACTAGGAAACCGGAGGCTGCAGCATTTCAAGTACTGCAGGCCACAAGTCCACACCAGTGCACTAAGAAGGTGGCCGCATAGGACCCAGGGGACGGAACACACGTCGCCCGCCAAGGCCCGAGGACACGGGATAGAAGTGCTGCTGGGTGTGAGGTGCAGGGAGCAGGCCAGAGAGAGGACACACAGAAGGGGGTCCTGTAATATGCTCCGGAGTTACCTGAGGGTCGGCCAAGCCCCTCACTGCGTGAACACAGGACGCCGTGGGCCCTTACACTGGCCCTGTATCTGGAACTGCTACAATCGTGAGTAAAAGACCTGGGACTGCACTATCTGACTCCGTGTCATTACTGACTACCTGCATCATAACCACCATCATCCATACACGCTGCCCTGAAGCTCCACTCTTCCTGTGGGGAGTCACATCACCTTGCTGCACACACCATCAGCTTCAGTGGACTGCTCCGCAGCGGCGGTTCCCAATAACTGCATCCCACAGGTGTCGTAGTCGGACTATATATAACAGACACCCATAGACTACCCTGGTTTGACCGCCCTGGGTCACGGACTGGGTCACCGCCACGGTGACTACAACCCCCAGCGTCTACAGGCCCGGCTCCGGGTACCCCCCACGGCCCAGGGGGCGCGTCACATGGTCCCAATCGAACATGCATCATCCAGTGCTGGGGGTTTTGTGGTGCATTCAGCTACCTGATCTTTGCTTGAATTTAATAGAAATTCAGAGTAGTTACCAATCCTGGTTTCTAGTAAATAGAGATGAAAATATATGATTTATATAGTTTGTATTATTTTCTAAGATCAAGTGGATTTAGGAAATATAATCAGCACTCGATCCTGGTAAGTGCCAGGAGGTGATTATATCTTCCTTTAGACAGTACAACACATCGGCTATAGAAGGCTGCAACATTTTTAACAAAACTCAATTGCAAAAATTATTTTTAACCAAAAATGTTCATGTAAGTAAGAAAAAATGAATTGTCCTCAAGGGTGGACAATCTCTGGTAACTTGTGAAAGACTCCTAGGATTACCACAAGTGTCCTTACTTCTCCTCCAATTGACCCATTAGATACTTTTTTTATCGCCCCTAAGAATAATGGACCAGCAGGTGATTTTGGAAGTTAAATCTAGGAATACTTTGTGATCTGCACAAGGGCAGCACTATGGAGGGGAAGGTGGGGGTCAAACTCAAGCAGTTATATTATACTATGGAATCCACACTCCCTGGTAGATATTTATTTAATGATGCCAAAAACTTTGATAGCGAAACGCGTGAGCCATATTCTATATTTCCAAGAAATTTCTGTTGTGTTTATTTTTTTTCTGAAGAATGATTTTTTTTTTAAATGAATTATTATAGTGTGGTTGACATGACTGGATAGCTTCTGCGTATATTCGAATACTCCCTTTGTGTGCTTGACGTATATTATAGGATAAATGGTAAATGTAGGTTAATACTATTGTTTTGCGGCCAAGCTGGATGAACTCAGATGTGCTGAGGGAGGTGAATTATTGGAATAAGCTTTTGGGATAATATACTTTTCTTGGCACTCAATACATTTTTATTCTGAGTGATAATTTGTCTGAAAGTCCGGAATCCCTTTAGACCACCTACGGACAGAAGGATTCAAGTAATAAGTCACTGTTGGATAGGACTTATGGGGTTGTTCAGTAGATCTTGAGCTATCAACCTTGGTCTTGGGTCACATCAGCTCTACTACCAGTTTGTGCTTGGTTCAGGAGAGAAAATCGGACACAGGTACATACAACCCAAGTTGAGGACCTAGGACACCTGTAGAGATCTGCAAGTACCACAGAATAATAGAATGTTAGAGTTAGAAGGGACCTCCAGGGTCATCGTGTCCAACCCCCTGCTCAATGCAGGATTCACTAAACCATCTCAGACAGATATCTCTCCAGCTTCTGTTTGATGACTTCCATTGAAGGAGAACTCACCACCTCTCATGGCCGCCTGTTCCATTCATTGATCACCCTCACTACCAGTTGTGACCCAGCTACTATACCATGGTGTCGGTACAAAACCAACCAACTCACCGATGCCTTGACTCTTCAAAAAGGTCTTCAAATGTCACCAATGTTTCCAGGAGACTGCTATGTACCATATATGAGAGGCAAGTCCTACTAATAGAGAGTCCCTGAATCTGGTCCTCGTTAGGATAGGACGTGGTCTGTCGGTGAGATGAACAGAAACTGAGCTAAATAATCCATTCCAACAAATGAAGCAAATCCTTATGTGTAACTCTTATGTAAATGTAAGTGCCATGACGTGTGCGCAACTGGTGCATTTTATCGAAGATGCGTGCTCGGCCGTGCAATGACATTCTTCCTTAGCAATGTCCTCGTCATTAGTTCTGGGTCATTACTTTGAGAAATAATGTCTGACTGCTAGAAGACGGGGCTGACTTACTCTATGAAACGAGATCTATGTGATATGTAAATCAGAGATACGCTTGTTAGAAACAATACGTGGCACAGGGGATGGAAAAACATATAGCTACCCTGCAGTGGCGTAGAGTGGGGGGCTACAAGGGCAGTTGCCCCGGGAGAAAAATTGCAAGGGGCAGAAAGTTCCATTACTGGATAATTTGAATTATATCGGTGTCAAAATGGCACCATTAGAGATCGATCCTGTGGTAGAGCGAGGAGCCTCAGGCACTCTAGGGGCATTTTTACTCAAGTGGGCACATTGAGGGCATTATTACTTTAAAGGAACACTTAGTGAGTATTAACACTAGAAGTGGGCAATATTACTTGAAGGGGACACTCGTGGCATTATTACTTGAAGTGGACATTATTTCTTGAAGAGGGTATTATTACTTAACTGGGTGCATAGAGGGTAGTATTACTTGGAGGGGGCACTCTGAGGGCATTTTACTTAACTGGGCACTCTGAGGGCATTATTACTTTAAGGGAACACTTAGTGAGTATTAATACATGAAGGGGACATTATTACTTGATGTGGGCATTATTACTGGACTGGGTACTCAGGGGACATTATTACATGAAGGGGGCACTCTGAAGGCATTACTATTATAAGTGAACACTTATTGGGTATTAATACTTGAAGGAAGAGGGCATTATTATTTGAAGCCAAAATGCAAGAGGAGGGACCCTCAAGGCATTGAGGAGGGATTACTTGAAGGGGACACTCAAGGCATTATTACTTGAAGGGGGCATTATTACTTGACTAGGCACTCAGGGGGCATTATTACATGAATGGGACATTCAGAAGGCATTATTGTAAGGGAACACTAAGTGGGTATTAATATTTGAAAGGGGCGGTATTACTTGTAGGGGACACTCAAGGTATTATTAGTTGAAGGGGGTACACAGGAGGCATTTGTTCCTCAAGAGGGTACTCAAGAGGCATTATAACATAAGGGAGACACTATTAATTTCTAGGGAGCATAGTGGACCTCATTATTACTGTTTAGAGGGCACATTTGTGGTGCTTTTATTGTGTGGGGATGACTCGCCCCCTGGGCCGTCGGGTACTTGGCAACTGGGACTTATGGCTGCTTGCAAGGGGGGAATATCACGGTGGCTGGCCCGGTCCGTGACCCAGGGCGGTCAGTGCAAAGAGGGGAAATAAAATGAATAGAATAGTTCGTGACGCCACCTGTGCTGTCTGGTGAGGACCACCAGTGCTGCAACAGTCCTCACCAGACAGCACAGGTGGCGTCACGGCAGCTATAGGTGTCAGGGCAGCTATAGATGATCCGGCTCCCCACAGGTGGAGCAGGCCTCAGGGCAGTATGAAACGAGGCAGGTTGCGCTGGGCGTTGTGGTGCAGGGAGAGAACGATGGCGATTTGCTTCATTACCTTTACTGGTACAGCTGTATAAGGCCTGCTGTTCCATGTCTGTCTCTGTGTAAGCTCCTGGCCAGCCTGCAACTGAGCCTAGATTATGTGTCCTGCTTTTACTTCACCTGTTGCTCTGAAGTAGGACCTCTGGTTGGTAACCACTTTCCCTGGACGTCGGGGCCTTTGTGGTTCCTGATCCTGTGTGTGTCTAGCTTCAGGTTTGCCAGGGACTTATAGTCCTCCTGGGATTCCGGTTATCCTACTGGGTATAAGGCGTCCCTGTAGGCGCAGACCCGGTGTCCGGTAAATATAACGGGGTGAGCTTCCTATGCTCCTCTGCCCCCTTGGTTCCACTCTCCTTTTCTCCTTGCCGTCGACCACACTGGGGGCCCTCACTAGGCTTCAGGGCTGCTGGAGGCCTAGCTTGCCTCACACAGCAGCCTGCGTGCTGCTCTCTCTTCAGAGCAAACTGCACTGTAACTCATCTAGTCACTGACTAATCTGAGCTGCCTGGCTCCACCTCTCCTATATATATCCCTATCAGGGCTCCCTCTGCGGGTATGAGGTGGAAGGTAGAGGTGTGTGGATGTAGTGAGGGCCTCTTGTGGAGAAATACATCCATGCACCCTTCTGGGTTCTGTGGCACCAATGCGCAGCAGGGGCGCCACATTCCCCCCTAGTAAAACTCAGTACTCCTGGACTGAAGCATTTTGTAAAACAAAGGTTACAACAATAATAATAACAATTATAATAATAACAACAACAATAAGGTTACAGCAAGTCCCGTAACCTGGTGTCCTTTTCACCGAAAGTAGATAAGTAGCATGAGGGACCCGTCCGAAAACCCTCAACGTAGGCCCTGGGCGTGGCTGCAGGGCATAAGTGATCCAGGTGATGGACCACGTATTCGGCCACGCCAAACGGGTTTTTGTTCAGTGGTCATTTACAAGGCAGTGCAACTATTTACAGTACAGTTTTTGGGCTGCTCACAGTCCTCAGCCACTGAGTCCTTTATATATATACCCTTACGGGTAACTAAATGCAAAGCTAAGTGTCCATGTCACATAAATTGTCCATTAGCAAGGCAAAACACATCAATAATTAAATACTTGAAAATCACACAAGAATAACATACCCCAGGGGCAACTATTTATACTACAGGTATTTCTACTTATTCACTGAACCTAACAGGGGCCTGGTCTTTGGTGCTACATGTTGATCTGCGTAGTACGGGAATGTAGATGGTATCTGTGTCAGCACCATCTGCTACCCTATCAGTTCTACGTGTGGGTAGATTGTAAAACTGACTTAACCTCTCTATGGGACTGGCAAGTGTACCATTGGCTGGGCCTTCTTGCTCTGCTCCAACCGGGGATCCTTCTTCCGAGCAGGCTCTTCTTGGGCACTTAGAGGTTCTACTTGCTGTGGAGGGTCTTCTGGCTGTTGGTAGAAGGGGATCACAGGTATTATCACTGCTCCACCTAGTTGAGGCCAATCTGCCGGGAAATCTCCTAATTCAGTATGCATCACTGCTTCTTTAGGCTCCTCCGGTACGATGAGAGGCACCACTTCCTGGGGCTTCAAAAGACCTGGACACAACTTCAGGTGGTCTCTTGATACCGTCGCAGTTGTTCTTCCTCCGTCTCTACTAATTAGGCAGGTCTTTCTATTATCGAATCTGGAGTTCAACACAGTGTAGGGTTCTGTCTCCCACTGGTCGTCAAGTTTGTGGTTTCTTCTTTTTCTTTTTAGCACAACTTCTCCAGGTGCTAAGGGTTCTGCTGGCGCACTCTTGTTGTACTGTGCTTCCTGCTTGTCTCTTACCCTATTCAGACTGTCTTCGACACAGGCTTGTACTCTCCTGTACTGCTCCTGTCGAGTCGTATCCCAGTCCTCAGTGGACATATCTGCTTTGGGTTCTACTACACCAAGCTCCAGGTCCATGGGCAACTTTCCGGGTCTTGCTTGCATGAGATATGCTGGAGTGCAATTGGTGGAACTCACAGGTATGTGGTTGTACAAATCTACCAGGTCAGGTAGTTTGTCTGGCCACTGGTTTCTTTCCTCTAGCGGTAAGGTCTTCAACAGGTCGATGATGTTGTTATTCATCTTTTCACATAACCCATTGGTTTGGGGGTGGTACGGAGTAGTCCGGATCTTCTTACACCCGTACAGATGGCAGAACTCCTTGAACAATTCGGCTTCAAAGGCAGGGCCTTGATCTGTCAGCACCTGCTCCGGTTATCCATGGGGCCTGCAGAAGTACGCCTGAAACGTCTTCGCCGCAGTTACTGCCGTCAGATCCTTGACGGGGGCTACCACCAGGAACCGGGAGTAGTGATCCACCATGGTCAGTGCATAGGAATATCCTGACTTGCTGGGTGACAGCTTGACATGATCCAGGGTCACGATCTCCAAGGGTCGAGTTGTCTTGATGGGTTGCAGGAGTGCCTTCTGGCTGCTGTAGTCCTTTCTTCTGAGGCTACAGGGTCCACAATCCTGGCACCATCTCTCTATGGAACTGCGCATTCCAACCCAATAAAACCGACCTTTCAGCAGGGTTTCTAGCTTCTTCCAGCCAAAGTGTCCCGCTTGATCGTGGTAGGCCTCCAACACCATCTGGATGTCTGTCCTGGGCACTACGATCTGCCATACCATCTCATGGGTCCTCGGGTTGACGTACCTTCGGCACAGCTTCTCTCTATAGATGAACAGCCGGCTTCTCTCATTCCACAGTTGCTTGGCTTGTAGAGACACGTCCTTCTCCAGGGAGGAACCTTCCTGGGTTATCAGTTCTTTGATACGGCTGACAACCGGGTCGCTGTCCTGGGTCTCCTTCCAGCTGTGGTGAGGCAAAGGGTTTAACGTCTTACCGCGATGCCTCCTGGAGGCTCGTTGCTCGTGGACCATTCCATTACGGTGGAAGGCAGGTAGCTCAATCTCCTCCAGGTCATCCACTTCTTCTTCAGTGTCCGACTGGTGAGGCATCCTGGACAGGGCATCGGCGTTGGCATTCTTGCGGCCTGCCCGGTACTTAATGGTGAACTGGTAGTTTGACAGCCGAGCCATCCATCATTGTTCCATGGCTCCTAACTTGGCTGTTTCCAGATGAGTCAAGGGGTTATTATCAGTGTAGGCAGTGAACTTACTGGAGGCTAGGTAGTGCTTGAACCGCTCGGTGATGGCCCAGACCAGGGCCAGGAACTCCAACTTTAAGCTGCTATAGTTCTCTGGGTTCCTTTCGGTCGGGCGGAACTTCCTGCTTGCATAGGCGATCACCTTCTCTCGGCCATTCTGCTTCTGACTTAACACAGCTCCTAATCCCTCGTTGCTGGCATCAGTGTACAGCAGGAACGGTTGGCTGTAGTCAGGGTAGGCTAGGATCTCTTCGCCGGTCAGGATCTCCTTCATCACTTCAAAGGATTCAGCTTGCTCCTTACCCCACTGGAACGGGGGGTTTCTGCCTCTCCCGGACTGTCCTACCAGGAGATCTTGCAAAGGCGCCGCTTTCTTGGTATAGTCCTTCACAAACCTCCGGTAATACCCGACGAGTCCCAGGAACTGATGTACCTCCTTGAGGCTCTTCGGCTCTGGCCATTTCTGGATGGCAGTGACCTTCTCCGGGTCCGGTTCTACCCCTTCTGGACTGACGATGTGCCCCAGGTACTGTACCTTTCGCTTGAGCAGGTGGCACTTGGAGGGCTTCAGCTTCATCCCATACCGGGACAGCGACTCAAATACCTCTGCCAGGTGCTTCAAATGGTCCTCGTATGTTTTGGAGTACACTATCACGTCATCCAGGTATAGCAGTACAGTCTCGAAGTTGCGGTGTCCCAGGCAGCACTGCATCAATCTCTGGAACGTTCCGGGGGCGTTGCAGTGTCCGAATGGCATACTGTTGAACTCGCAGAGTCCCATCGGGGTAGTAAAGGCCGTCTTCTCCCGATCCTCCTCAGCAACAGCTACTTGCCAGTACCCACTAGTGAGGTCAAGGGTGGAGAAGTAATTTGCAGACTTTAATGCAGCCAGGGATTCCTCTATACGGGGCAAAGGGTATGCATCTTTGTGTGTTATGCGATTTACCTGTGTGTAATCTACACACATTCCCATGCTTCCATCCTTTTTCCTGACTCGGACCAGGGGAGCAGCCCAGGGCCTACAGCTGTCCCTTACTACCCCTGCCTTCTTCATGTCATGCAACATCTCCTTCGCCTTCTGGTAGTGTGCTGGTGGTATGGGCTTGTAACGTTCTTTGATGGGTGGATGGTCACCTGTGGGTATATGGTGTTGTACCCCTTCAATCCTCCCAAAGTCAAGTGGGTGTTTACTGAATACCTGCTCGTATTCCAGAACCACCTGGTATACACCCTGTTTCTGATGGGCAGGAGTGGTGTCTGTCCCAACATGGAGCTGTTGACACCAATCCTCCACCTGGGTTCCCGGGTTATTATCCTTCACTTCGTCTGGTGAGGTTAAGGACTCCGCCGTGTGAATGGAATTGTTATCTACTGTGTACAGTTTGGCAACAGTGGCGTAGCGGGGTAATCTAATCTCGTCCTCCCCATAGTTTAGGAGGCGTATGGGCACCCTCCCATTGCGTACATCCACTACCCCTCTGGCAGTCAAGAGTGTAGGTCTATGCTCCGAGCTAAGGGGCTCTACTACCGCCAGGTAGCTCCGTCCCTTGAGACCTATTGCTGCTCTACACCAAATTAGCATCTCACTCATCGGGGGGATCACAATGGGTATCGGGTCTGTCACCCGTACATTACCAATTTCACCACCTGATAGCTTTACCTGTTGCTGGTACATAAGGGCTCGGATCTCTTTCTGGAGCACCCTCCTCTGCCCTGGTCTGGCGGTGTCAGCCATCTGTTGGAGCAAGAACAACACTTCTCCCAAACAGTTACTAACAATATTTGTGCCAAGTACCATATACAAGTCTGTATCATCAGGATTAGTCTCTACTGCGATTAGTCCCTGGTCCTTCAGTTCCACTCTTCCCACCTTTACTGCCACATCCTTAACCCCGACTAGGTTAAGGGGGAGGCCATTAGAGGCATACACGGAAAGGTTTGGATCTGGCGGGCTCAGTTCGTCTATGGATCAGAACCTTTTGTAGAGGACATCAGGCATGATGGTTACCTGAGATCCTGTGTCCAGCACGGCAGGTGTCGCGATGCCGTCCAGCATAATGGACAGGAAAGGTCTTCCTCCCACGAACCGGCAGGACCAGTTTGATGGGCCTGGTTGGTCTACTCCTGGGTGTCGGCCCTCGGCCCCAGGGTTTCCTCGTTTAAAGGACAGGTCCGCGTGGTGTGGCCTGCTTTATGGCAGCCGCAGCAGATGAAGTCTTCTGGAGGCGCCGTTGGTCGTTGGTCCTCCCACGGGGTGGCGTCATCCTCCTACGGGGTGGCGTTGTCCTCCTTCTTCTTCTCATCCAGGGGACATCCTCAGGGCTATCGGCTAGCAGGATCCTTCCTTCCGGCTCAGGCTCCGTCCGTGGGTGCAGGGTGCTCATGACAGTGGCCAGGGTTTTACTTAACTGGCGCACTTCAGAGCGTAGGCTGTCCAGCTCGCTAGGGGGCACTGTCTGCATCCTTGTTTCAGTCGTTAGTGAAGGAGTGGTGGGTGCTGCAGGCACTGGGGTGGCCCCACCCTGGTAACGCTGGATAGCAGTGTCCGTGGTTTCCAGGGGCTGCAGGCCCTTTATAGCCATGTCCTTAAGGGTGTCAAAGGTGGCATCTGGATGGTCTAAGGCCCACCACCGTACAGTTCTTCTCTCCTCCTGGGACTTCAACCCCTGAATGAACTGTTCCGTCAGCATTTTATTTTCATCATGGATGCTGGCTGGACTAACATGTTTCAGGGCCCTGTTTCAGGGCCCGTATACTGTCCTCAGGTTTTTGGACACACTGGTAGAACCTCATCAGGAGATCTGTCTCAGTGCGGTTTTCAAACGCTGTTTGCAATCTTTTAAAGATGATGGACAGTGATTCTTGGTCTGCGGCTGGCCAGGTTTCAACTTCTTGCTCAGCGGCACCAGTCAATTGTCCTAACACTACAGCGGCTCTCTTCTTGCCAGTCATAGAGTACATGTCCAGTATGCCGCATATTTTCCTCTTGAATCTGGACAGTGTGTCTGGTTTACCATTATACTGGGGGGAACCACTTTGCTCCAGGAATATACGGCAGGGCCATAGGTATCAACGGAGTTATGACCCCTGCTGGTGGAGCGACCGCACCGGCCTGTGCAACGCCGGGCGCAGGTTGGGTATCAGGAGCGTTAATCGGTGCTCCGGCGGCTTGCTGGTCGTTGGCCATGGTTGCGCCCCCCTAGTGAACTGGAGCCTACCTTCTTCAACGGGTAGGCCACAGCTCCGCAGGTGACGGTCTTCTTCTAGGACCTTGCGTCGCTCGCGTCTGACGTCAGAGCATCCTCTGGCTCCTTCCAGGACCTGACGCTTCCTGATTCGACGTCAGGGGCAGGGCGTGTACTGGGATTCGCGCGCTTCCAGCGGTTACGTCCCTCTTCTTCCCGCGCGGCAACAGGAAAAATGGCGGATATGGCAGGAAAACTTCACCACAGTGAGTAACACAGTCTTTTAAGGCACACAGTACCCGGTGGCAACGGGCACGCAATCCTGTTCGTGACACCAAGTTCTGACTCAACCCCTGGGCCGTGGGGTTCTCGGCAGCCGGGCCTTATGGCTGCTTGCAGGGGGGGAATATCACGGTGGCTGGCCCGGTCCATGACCCAGGGCGGTCAGTGCAAAGAGGGGAAATAAAATGAAAAGAAAAGATCGCGACGCCACCTGTGGTGTCTGGTGAGGATCACCAGCGCTGCAACAGTCCTCTGAGGCAGGTGTCAGGGCAGCTATAGATGGTTCGGCTCCCCACAGGTGGAGCAGCCCTCAGGGCAGTATGAAACGAGGCAGGTTGTGCTGGGCGTTGTAGTGCAGGGAGAGAACGATGGCGCAGCGGGAGTAACGGACAGAGACAGGGAATTTGCTTCGTTACCTTTACTGGTACAGCTGTTAAGTACGGCCCAGGGTACCCCAGGTGAAGGGCGCACTTTTGGACTTCTCCCCAGGGAGTGGGTATAAGGCCTCCTGATCCATGTCTGTCTCTGTGTATGCTCCTGGCCAGCCTGCAACTGAGCCTAGATTATGTGTCCTGCTTTTACTTCACCTGTTGCTCTGAAGTAGGACCTCTGGTTGGTAACCACTTTCCCTGGACGTCGGGGCCTTTGTGGTTCCTGATCCTGTGTGTGTCTAGCTTTAGGTTTGCCAGGGACTTGTAGTCCTCCTGGGATTCCGGTTATCCTACTGGGTATAAGGCGTCCCTGTAGGCGCGGACCCGGTGTCCGGTAAATATAATGAGGTGAGCTTCCTATGCTCCTCTGCCCCCTTGGTTCCACTCTCCTTTTCTCCTCGCCGTCGACCACACTCGGGGCCCTCACTAGGCTTCAGGGCTGCTGGAGGCCTAGCTTGCCTCACACAGCAGCCTGCGTGCTGCTCTCTCTTCAGAGCACACTGCGCTGTAACTCATCTAATCACTGACTAATCTGAGCTGCCTGGCTCCACCTCTCCTATATATATCCCTATCAGGGCTCCCTCTGCTGGTATGAGGTGGAAGGTGGAGGTGTGTGGATGTAGTGAGGGCCTCTTGTGGAGAAATCCATCCATGCACCCTTCTGGGTTCTGTGGCACCAATGCGCAGCAGGGGCGCCACAGGGGCAGAAAGGGGACATTATTGCCATGCATGACACAAAGGGGGCACTTTTACTCTAAATGACACAAAGGTGGCATGATTACTGTGTGTACCAGAAAGGGGGCTCTATTCTATGTGAGGCACTACGAGGGGCATTATTATTGTGTGGGGCACGAAAGATGACAATTGTACTGTTTAGGGTAGAAAGGATGACACATTTACTATATGGTGCACTATTACCATTTTTTTGGCATTCATTTTTGGCACTATTGTTTTCAGGGGAATTGTCTGCACTTTTTTGGGAGAAGATGAAGGGGGGAAATTATGGTAAAGACACAATTTTTGAAGTATTAGGGTTATTGTGACACTGAGCTGATCACAAAGTCCTCTCACCTGCTGCACTTTTCGAATATTATGCAGCAGCAGGAACACCAAGATTATAATTTAGGGAGGAGGCAGACGCAGGGACGGGTTGGGCCAGGGCCTACTAACACTCAGCAATATTAGACAGTACTTGAAGAACCGAGAGTGCAGTATTGTATTAAGTCTAGTATTACATACATTTTACATGGAGTATTTTCTTAAAATACCATCTACTGGTGGAAGGCACTCAGGGAGTGCTAAAGGTTCACAGGTTAGGGCATATAAAATACTTGCCTTACTTCGGGTGCTGGCAACCCACGCTGCTCCCATGCTATCTAGGAGACCATTAAATTATCTAATTTGGAGCATATTTCCCAAACCTGTCTGCAAAATGATAATATACTGTAGTTTAGGATGCAGTTAAAAAGCATCAGTTAGTAAAGATATATGGTGGGCCCTCATGGTCACTAGCTCTGGTGGACTTAGGGCAATCTTAGAGAAGACATATCAGTGTGCAACTGCTGAAGCTGCACAGGGCTTAGTAGATGAGAGAGAAGTGTCACCTTAAAAGGATCCACCT
Source organism: Phyllobates terribilis (assembly GCF_046119375.1). NCBI lineage: Eukaryota > Metazoa > Chordata > Amphibia > Anura > Dendrobatidae > Phyllobates > Phyllobates terribilis. The sequence goes on from NW_027362770.1 coordinate 145,690,557, forward strand.
GCTGTCTTTGTGTAACCTACTGAAGAAGGTTACTTAGATATAGGGTGGTATTTTGGGGGAAGCATTTGAGTAATGACCAAAACATCCCGAGAGAGACAATAGCAGGATTTTACACTGTTTAGTTTCTATGCATCTCCCCGGAGTCAAAATGTCCAAGAGTGGTGGTAATGACAAAGAATCTCTGGTGGCATACCAGAAAAGATGAAAGGGTGAGAGCAGAACTGCCTCCTGGTCCACACTTTGTGGTAACAAAGATGGTCACAAGATGGTCACCTCTAAGACGGCCTGAAACTTGCATTGTCTCCTGAGAGTTTTGCCACATAGAACCAAGAGAAGTAATCCAAGCCAGAAAGGACAAGCAATGGCGGTGGAACCTGACACCATTGAGGGAGTGTAAGGAGATGGAAATGCTGCCCTTGTTTCCCTTTGGAGAATATGTGTATTGTAAACGTGTAATGTGAACTGTGAAATGTGTTATGGTGTGGGTATTGTATTCTGCCCAGCAACAGGTAGTTGACAGGGACAGTGAGAGTTTATGTTTGGGACTAGCCCAGAGTGGGAGGGGATATGCTGAAGAGACAGTTTCCTGTTAGAATGTCAGAAAGTTCCGGAGAGCAGCGAGAACAGATCTAAGGTCTGGTATGGGCAGTGCCGCATTTCATGGGTGTCCCTAGTAATGAGAGGAGACCGGGAGAAAGAGATTGTATGATCCGGAGCAGAAACGAGGAAGAGTGACTGAGAGACAAACTGATTTACCAGACACGGATCCTGGGAGAGAATACCTAGCAGTACAACCCAGAGTTTATAACTCTTAAAGTAAACGGGCCTAGACAGGACAGAGTATGCGAGATGAAGAGAGTGCCCTGGGCGGGAGTTCCAAAGCATCAGTAGAAGAGAAGATAAGTTCCTGCCATAATGGCACCATAGTTCCCCAGAGAAGAAAGAAGATGAGGAACCATGGGTTGAGTAAAGGACTCTTGCTAGCTGAACTGTAATGTCGAGCTGGGTTGTGGTGAAGTAGTTAGGAACGGTGAAAGCAGAGAAGTAAAGAAAGATTGGGATTGCATTTTTGTTAGGAAAATGTTACACATTATGAAGGAAACTTTTGAGAAGATATGTACCCACTATCTACTGTCCCCAAGTTAATGTTCAGTAAAAGATTTATTTTGAACTGGTGGTCTCCCTCCTTGAACTGTCAAACATCTGGTCCTGGCCAACCAGCAACATCAGTTATATGCAGCCTGCAAGGGCGTATTGCACCCACAGCACAAGTCCACACACCCAGTCAGGACCCCCATTTTCATGTAACGTGCCGGGGCAAAAGAGATGAGTATCTCGCCCACGACTATCGCCCTGCGCCACATTATAGAAGCGCCTAGTTTACCAACAAGACAACCAAAAGTAAGGTCAGACAGACTGTTCGGCTTCAACATAAGGCTACAAATTGATGGTGTTTATTGCTGCATATTTGTTCCTAAATATTTTTAGTAATTCTGTACTAAGAAGTTAGGGAAGTTAAATGTAAGGGAATTGCCACCACTGGAAGTTTTTACTACTTCTCAAAAAATATGCATAACTGGCGGGTTAAAGGGATTCTTCACTAGTGGACAAAAAGCTGATCACAAAGTTTTTCCCTGCAGGAACGCTCAGCAATTAGCTGTAATCTGTAGGTAAATCTGACAATAAGTCTTCAATTTCCCTGCAGCGCCACCCCAGGGAAACAAAAGCATCATACGTTGCCTATCTAAAGAGGACCTGTTATATGCACTAAAAATGTAGTTAAATACCTTGTAAAAATCCCTGAGCTCCCCTGATTCTGCCTCTCTTTTCCGTTTTGCACTGCAACACTCCATTGCAGAGATATTTCCATTTGTTTCTTCAGGTCCGCACTATGTGAAATCTCTGCTTTGCAGCCCAACTGTTTGTTGCTTCACAGTTTACCTTTGAGTTGTTCACCCCTCCCTGAAGCTGCCAATCACAGCTCAGCAGCATTTGAGACTGCTAAACTGTTAGATCAGTGCCTTGGTGTGATTGGCAGTGTCTGAGAGGGAGGGGTGAAAGTGAAATGCCCAGTTGGTCTGCAGAGATTTCACATACTGCGCTCCTAAATCAATAAATTTGAATATCTTTGCAATGGAGCCACTCAAAAAATCAGAAAATGGTGGCAGAATCAGGGGAACTTAGGGATTTTTACAAAGTATTTAACTCAATTTTTTGAGCAAGTGAAAGGTCTTCTTTAAATCAATGAGTTGTTTGTATAAAACAGGACAGGTCAGGTCTTGTATAAGAGAGACGCTCATTGTTGCTGCTCTTCACTTCTCTGATCAAGAGATTAGGATTCTAAGGTTATGTGCACACAACTAGAGATGAGCAAACCCGAACTTTGGGGTTTGTACCGGGCAGTTAGTGTCCGGTGCAAAACTCCGAACATGGACTTCTCCTGGAAGTCTGCATTAATGTTCGGAAGTCTGGGACGAGAGAGAGATTTATTTCCAGCTCCAAAGTTCGGGTCCCCATTGATTTCAATGGGGTTCGGGTTCTGGCACAAGTTCGGGTACAGTTCTGGTAAACAAACCAAACTTTGGACTAAAATTCGATTCAGGTACCAGAACTCGAACTTCCACGGGTGCGCTCATCAGTACACACAACGTCTTTTCAAGGCAAATCCCGAATAAAAAAAAGTGCGCTAAAAATGCTCAAAAGATTGAACATATGCACTGTTCATATGTCCAGTCTTTGATCATCTTTTGACCACTTCCGGCTTCAAAAGACAACAAATAGGTGACCTCAGCATTCCCCTGGTGTCTTAGAAGATGCCACAATCTAGATAAAGAAGTTGATGGGAAACCCAAAAATATCTATCTATCTGTGAGCCAGAAATTCAAATCTATGAAAGCCAAGGTTGGTTAAAAATTTTCTGTAGAATTTGTATTAATTTCCACTTAGAAAAAGTGGAAAGATGCCATTAGGAGCAGGAAAACAATTTTTTTTTTAAAATTTATTTTAAACATAAGCCAAATTTGCAACTTTGTAAATTTCCCCCAGTCTCCGTACAACGCTGCGGAATATGTTGGCGATGTATAAGCAACTTAAAATAAATGATGAAAACGAAGAAAGAGCTACTGAAATAAACAAGGTTATCCCGTGCAGCTCCATGCCCGAGCGCTCGTTTTCTTGTACTGCCTGGAGAATATATTGCACGAAGGCTTGATAAATTATGTCTATTAATTTACTACTCATGAAAACAAACATGACTGATGTCAGTGGCTGAGAACAAGGAGTTTGCCTCATTCCAGAACAGCCGATTACTTATAGTGATTTATTATGGGCATATGACCAGGTTACTATCAGTTGAGTGATTTTACCTTTCTATGTTGCTTTTACTCACAGGTTTATATAAACAGTGTGCCACCTACTTTAATTACTGGTGATTTATATATATACTCGCTGCCTGCTGAAAGCAATAGTGCACTACACTAACAATGACAGATATAGCAGGGTTTCATTGGTCATTGAACTCTTTGCAACTGCATTACTTGTGTATCATGATAATTCAAGCCGTGTACACTTTGTGCATATAGGTTTGATAAGATTGAACAATGGGCAGCGACTAATAGAATGGCATTTAACAGGGAGAAATGCAAGATTCTACATCTGGGTAAGAAAAATGAAAATGACATCTACAGAATGGGAGGAATAAAACTAAGCAACAGCACATGCAAAAAAGACAGGTATGCTAATAGATCACAGAGTGCACATGAGTCAACAGTGTGATGCAGCAGCAAAAAAGGAAAACACAGTTCTGGGATGTATTAGGAGAAGCATAGTGTCTAGCTCAAGTGAAGTACCGTATTTTTCAGATTATATGACGCACTTTTTTCTCCCCAAATTTGGGGAGAAAATGGGGGTGCATCTTATAAAGCAAACTGTATAAACTGAAGTGCTTACTGGCGTTGGTGGAGCGGGGTCCCAGGATCGATGCTGCCGGAAGCTTCTGCCTTCCGGCAGAGGCAGGAGGTGAAAGAAAGCTGCAGTCCCCATGCTGCGGGCCCCTTGCTTGCAGTAGGTGTTTGGTGGTGCGGGGGCTCCGCCGACATTTTGTGAAAGCCGGAGCCCTACACCTTCCATACTGTTCCATGCGGCGGTCCCTGGGAAAATGGCCGCCGGAGGCAGCGCATACGCAATTGAGATCTCGGGAGCCGAGATCTCGGTGCCGATATCTTAATCTGAGCATGCGCCGCCTCCGGGTCGCAGCATGGGGACTGCAGCCATCTTCCGGCAGCAGCAATCTCCCGACTCCTGCCTCGCCCCCGCCACCTGGGACCCCACTCCACCAACGCCTCAGCCCCCAGGTAAGCTGATTATAACCGGTTTATAAAAAAATGTTTTTTTTCCTATTCTCCTCCCCAAAATTTGTTGGAGTTTTATAAACCAGTGCGTCTTATAATCCTCAAAATGCGGTAATTATTTCCCTCTACTCCTCCTTGGTCAGACCTCATCTGGAATGCTGTGTCCTGTTCTGGGCACCACATTTTAACAATAGACCAAAAAACTTGAGCAAGTTCACAGAAGAGCTACCAGGATGGTGAGCCGACTGCAAACTATGTCCTATAAGGAATGGTTAAAGGATCTAGGAATGTTTAGCTTGCAAAAAAGAAGCCTGAGCGGAGACTTAATAGCTGTCTACAAATATCTGAAGGGATGTCACAGTGTAGAGGGATCATCCTTATTCTCATTTACACATGGAAACGCGAGAAGCAATGCAGTGAAACTGAAAGGGAGAAGATACAGATTAGATGTTAGGAAAAAAACTTTGTGAGGGTGATCAATGAGTGGAACATGCTGCCACGAGAGGTGGTGAGTACTCCTTCAATGGAAGTCATCAAACAGAGGCTGGACAGACATCTGTCTGAGATGGTTTAGTGAATCCGCATTGATCAGGGGGTTGGACACGATGACCCTGGAGGTCCCTTCCAACTCTAACATTCTAGGATTTTATGCAGTCTTATTCATCTCGATGGTTACTGACCACAAAGAAACTTTATGAGGAAAATTTTTGAAGACTGGCACTTCAACCAAGGGCTTCTAGAGCAAGATGCAACAAATTTATGAAGAGGCACACAATTTATAATTTGAAGCATTTTTAGGTTGACTTTGCGCTACAAAATAAAATCTTGAGTTGATAATTCATGCCAGTTTGGGTGTAAATCATCTTAAATCTGTGTGTGTATGGCAGTGTAATAGTGGGGAAGGACGTAGCCTTCCTTTGGCACTGAAGTAGTTAAAGAAAGTGTTCCCGTAGTTAGACCTCTCTGAACTGTTGGTAGGCCAAGCTAAGGGGTTAGCTTCAGTGGTCCAGTCAGTAGAGTAGAGGGGGAACATAGTGCCCTGATCAAGCCTTGAGTGTTATAGAGCTTGTTCCTGGCATAATTCCTTGTGGGCTGTAGTATCTATAACCAGCCACAAGATGCCACTATCCTGGGTGCAGATGTCAGGTTGAGTCTGCTAGCAGTGTTACAGACAGTGATGGGGTTAATGCTGTGTGATGGCAGCCCACAGAGGGTGGGCACATTAGGAAAATCTCTGCTTAGTTTCCAGTAGCAGGAAGTGATGAGTAGTAAGAGATAGGACAGTGAACTGTACGGGCAGCCTGACTATATGGTGGCTGCTAGGGTAGATTGGAGCTCCATACCCTCAGACAGTGGGATCACCAGTGTAAAAGTCTCCCTACGCAAGAGTCCTGTTAGCCGGCCGGAGAAACTCAACAGAGGTATTGAGGACCCGGGGCACTTCTAGTCTGCAGGAAGCAGAGGAAGATAAATAGGACTCCAGGCTAAGACGTGGGGGAGATATTGGATCCGGAACACTGTTGGTATTGCAGAAGAGTCTCTTGGACTAGAGATTAGAGTCATAGAGATGCTTCACTTAAAGAGGGAACCAGGGCTGAAGATGTTGCCAGCGCCTGTGAGGGAGATAATAACCTGTCGGGCCTTATCCATTATATCTGCCTGTAAATACTGTATATATTCCTCTTCCCCAAGTAAAGTCCAAGTTATGGTTAAGAACCTCGTGTCCTCTGAATTTATTGCTGCCCTGGTCCCAGAAGAGAAATGCCTGGAGACAGCCGCGATCAGATGGTTTGAAGTAAGTGGAGAGCCCCACATACACAGCCACATATCAGAGGGAGGACAAGAATTGTCTGTAGGGTGCCAGAGCGAGAGGGGGCTACAGCTCGCCCACGGCTACCTCGCTGGGGCACCTTACAGCAGCAGTAGGCCACACACCTCCTGCTAAGCCCCACCAAGTGCAGTCATAAAAGGGCATACTGTGAAATCACAACAAGTTGGAAATTTTTCCCTTCTCTCGTTTTTCCTTGCAATGGATTTGGTTAAAGGGGTTGTCCAAGCTTGGTACTCAACTCTGCAGTTACTCTTTATGACTGCAGACTTGTGAATCCTCACAGCGTGCACAATGCGAGCTGTCAAAATTCTTCGGTGCTGGCAGCAGTTGGTCATTTGACCGCAAGTATATGATTTGCATATTTCTGGCCACATTCCTACTAGACGTGTTTGGTCTTGCTCAATTCACTTGGATTGAGCTAGGCTGTGCACGTCTAGTTGGCATGTGATGGTTGGGACTATATGTATTATTATTGCAGTCACGCGCCCACCAGCTCCCGGTGCCAGCAAATCCAGACAGTGTGCACACTGCGCAAATTCACAAGTCTGCAGTGACATAGAGTATGAATATTTTTTCAAAGCACTGTATGTATTAATTCAGCCACTGTACCTGTACTTCTGTTTAACAAATTACATAAAAACGCCTGGTATTTGTGAATTGGAAGCAGATGAGTTACATTTATCGGTGCCAGACGCGCCATGCCCATCTCTGTTTACAAACTAGAGAATTTTTAGCAGGAAATAATCTGAGCTGGCACTGCGAGAAGTGGAATGTCTTCTAATAAAAATGAAAGAATCGTCTTTGTTGATAAGATGTATCTATTTTAAGCACAGAAAACCACCCATGTTAAATGGAATTGGGCACAAAGACAAGTCTATTGCTTTGGGGATATCTATTAGCAAAAGTGCAGCTTAAAGGGATTGTCCACTTTGAACAATACTTTTTGAAAGAAGGTTCCCCTGATAATAAGTATACTGATCAACACATAGTTGATAGTAAATTAGGGATGTCTTATTCCCGACCTCCAGACCCAAAAATCAGATAACCCATTTAAGGGTCTTTCCACTTATACAGTACATTATTCATGCACAGAACTTAAATGATGGTACACAGGCTCCATATGGTTCTTTATTATGCCTGTTCAGACTCAGAGGTATGTATACAGGTATACACAACTATAGTAGGATATGGGTGCTGCATTCAAAGGCAGATCCATAATATGGCCAAGTACAAGGAATCTTAGGTTGACCACTCACATCTAATAGTATCAGTCAAATACTTATTTGTCCAACAGCTATCTCTACTCACTCCCCTGTACACCTGTACGCTCAGTTTGGCCAACAGTTATCTCTCCTCGCTCCCTTGTACGCATGTACGCACGGTTTGGCCAACAGCTATCTTTTCTCTCTCCCCTGTACACATGTACGCTCAGATTGTCCATCATCTTTCTTTTCACTCCTCTTTATACATGTACGCTCAGATTGTCCATCATCTTTCTTTTCGCTCCCCTGTACACATGTACGCTCAGTTTGTCCATCATCTTTCTTTTCGCTCCCGTGTACACATGTACGCTCAGTTTGTCCATCATCTTTCTTTTCGCTCCTCTTTATACTTGTATGCTCAGTTTGTCCATCATCTTTCTTTTCGCTCCCTGTACACATGTACGCTCAGTTTGTCCATCATCTTTCTTTTCGCTCCCCTGCACACATGTTCGCTCAGTTTGAACAGCAGCTATCTCTGCTCGCTCCTCTTTATACATGTACGCTCAGTCTGTCCATCATCTTTCTTTTCACTCCTCTTTATACATGTATGCTCAGTTTGTCCATCATATTTCTTTTCGCTCCCTGTACACATGTACGCTCAGTTTGTCCATCATCTTTATTTTCGCTCCCCTGTACACATGTACGCTCAGTTTGTCCATCATCTTTATTTTCGCTCCCCTGTACACATGTTCGCTCAGTTTGAACAGCAGCTATCTCTGCTCGCTCCTCTTTATACATGTATGCTCAGTCTGTCCATCATATTTCTTTTCGCTCCCCTGTACACCTGTACGCTCAGTTTGGCCAACAGTTATCTCTCCTCGCTCCCTTGTACGCATGTACGCACGGTTTGGCCAACAGCTATCTTTTCTCTCTCCCCTGTACACATGTACGCTCAGATTGTCCATCATCTTTCTTTTCACTCCTCTTTATACATGTACGCTCAGATTGTCCATCATCTTTCTTTTCGCTCCCCTGTACACATGTACGCTCAGATTGTCCATCATCTTTCTTTTCGCTCCCCTGTACACATGTACGCTCAGTTTGTCCATCATCTTTCTTTTCGCTCCCGTGTACACATGTACGCTCAGTTTGTCCATCATCTTTCTTTTCGCTCCTCTTTATACTTGTATGCTCAGTTTGTCCATCATCTTTCTTTTCGCTCCCTGTACACATGTACGCTCAGTTTGTCCATCATCTTTCTTTTCGCTCCCCTGCACACATGTTCGCTCAGTTTGAACAGCAGCTATCTCTGCTCGCTCCTCTTTATACATGTACGCTCAGTCTGTCCATCATCTTTCTTTTCACTCCTCTTTATACATGTATGCTCAGTTTGTCCATCATATTTCTTTTCGCTCCCTGTACACATGTACGCTCAGTTTGTCCATCATCTTTATTTTCGCTCCCCTGTACACATGTACGCTCAGTTTGTCCATCATCTTTATTTTCGCTCCCCTGTACACATGTTCGCTCAGTTTGAACAGCAGCTATCTCTGCTCGCTCCTCTTTATACATGTATGCTCAGTCTGTCCATCATATTTCTTTTCGCTCCCCTGTACACATGTACGCTCAGTTTGTCCATCATATTTCTTTTCGCTCCCCTGTACACATGTACGCTCAGTTTGTCAATCATCTTTCTTTTTGCTCCCCTGTACACATGTTCGCTCAGTTTGTCCATCATATTTCTTTTCGCTCCCCTGTACACATGTACGCTCAGTTTGTCCATCATATTTCTTTTCGCTCCCCTGTATACATGTTTGCTCAGTTTGTCCATCATATTTCTTTTCGCTCCCCTGTACACATGTACGCTCAGTTTGTCCATCATATTTCTTTTCGCTCCCCTGTACACATGTTCGCTCAGTTTGAACAGCAGCTATCTCTGCTCGCTCCTCTTTATACATGTACGCTCAGTTTGTCCATCATATTTCTTTTCGCTCCCCTGCACACATGTACGCTAAGTTTGTCCATCATCTTTCTTTTCGCTCCCCTGCACACATGTACGCTCAGTTTGTCCATCATCTTTCATTTCGCTCCCTGTACACATTGTACGCTCAGTTTGTCCATCATATTTCTTTTCGCTCCCCTGTACACATGTACGCTCAGTTTGTCCATCATCTTTCTTTTCGCTCCTCTTTATACATTGTACGCTCAGTTTGTCCATCATATTTCTTTTCGCTCCCCTGTACACATGTACGCTCAGTTTGTCCATCATCTTTCTTTTCGCTCCTCTTTATACATGTACGCTCAGTTTGTCCATCATCTTTCTTTTCGCTCCTCTTTATACATGTACGCTCAGTTTGTCCATCATCTTTCATTTCGCTCCCCTGTACACATGTACGCTCAGTTTGTCCATCATCTTTCTTTTCGCTCCCCTGTACACATGAACGCTCAGTTTGTCCATCATCTTTCTTTTCGCTCCTTTTTATACATGTACGCTCAGTTTGTCCATCATCTTTCATATCGCTCCCCTGTACACATGTACGCTCAGTTTGTCCATCATCTTTCTTTTCGCTCCTCTTTATATATGTACGCTCAGTTTGTCCATCATCTTTCTTTTCGCTCCTCTTTATACATGTACACTCAGTTTGTCCATCATCTTTCTTTTCGCTCCTCTTTATACATGTACGCTCAGTTTGTCCATCATCTTTCTTTTCGCTCCTCTTTATACATGTACGCTCAGTTTGTCCATCATCTTTCTTTTCGCTCCTCTTTATACATGTACACTCAGTTTGTCCATCATCTTTCTTTTCGCTCCTCTTTATACATGTACACTCAGTTTGTCCATCATCTTTCTTTTCGCTCCCCTGTACACATGTACGCTCAGTTTGTCCATCATCTTACTTTTCGCTCCTCTTTATACATGTATGCTCAGTTTGTCCATCATCTTTCTTTTCGCTCCCCTGTACACATGTACGCTCAGTTTGTCCATCATCTTTCTTTTCGCTCCTCTGTACACATGTACGCTCAGTTTGTCCATCATCTTTCTTTTCGCTCCCCTGTACACATGAACGCTCAGTTTGTCCATCATCTTTCTTTTCGCTCCTCTTTATACATGTACGCTCAGTTTGTCCATCATCTTACTTTTCGCTCCTCTTTATACATGTATGCTCAGTTTGTCCATCATCTTTCTTTTCGCTCCCCTGTACACATGTACGCTCAGTTTGTCCATCATCTTTCTTTTCGCTCCTCTGTACACATGTACGCTCAGTTTGTCCATCATCTTTCTTTTCGCTCCCCTGTACACATGAACGCTCAGTTTGTCCATCATCTTTCATTTCGCTCCTCTTTATACATGTACGCTCAGTTTGTCCATCATGTTTCATTTCGCTCCTCTTTATACATGTACGCTCAGTTTGTCCATCATCTTTCGTTTCGCTCCCCTGCACACATGTACGCTCAGTTTGTCCATCATCTTTCATATCGCTCCCCTGTACACATGTACGCTCAGTTTGTCCATCATCTTTCGTTTCGCTCCCCTGCACACATGTACGCTTAGTTTGTCCATCATCTTTCATTTCGCTCCCCTGCACACATGTACACTCTGTTTGTCCATCATCTTTCTTTTCGCTCCCCTGCACACATGTACGCTCAGTTTGAACAGCAGCTATCTCTGCTCGCTCCTCTTTATACATGTACGCTCAGTTTGTCCATCATCTTTCTTTTCGCTCCCCTGTATACATGTACGCTCAGTTTGTCCATCATCTTTCTTTTCGCTCCTCTTTATACATGTACACTCAGTTTGTCCATCATCTTTCTTTTCGCTCCCCTGTACACATGTACGCTCAGTTTGTCCATCATCTTTCTTTTCGCTCCCCTGTACACATGTACGCTCAGTTTGTCCATCATCTTTCTTTTCGCTCCTCTTTATACATGTACACTCAGTCTGTCCATCATATTTCTTTTCGCTCCTCTTTATACATGTACGCTCAGTTTGTCCATCATCTTTCTTTTCGCTCCTCTTTATACATGTACGCTCAGTTTGTCCATCATCTTTCTTTTCGCTCCTCTTTATACATGTACGCTCAGTCTGTCCATCATCTTTCTTTTCGCTCCCCTGTACACATGTACACTCAGTCTGTCCATCATCTTTCTTTTCGCTCCTCTTTATACATGTACGCTCAGTCTGTCCATCATATTTCTTTTCGCTCCTCTTTATACATGTACGCTCAGTTTGTCCATCATCTTTCTTTTCGCTCCTCTTTATACATGTACGCTCAGTTTGTCCATCATCTTTCTTTTCGCTCCTCTTTATACATGTACACTCAGTCTGTCCATCATATTTCTTTTCGCTCCTCTTTATACATGTACGCTCAGTTTGTCCATCATCTTTCTTTTCGCTCCTCTTTATACATGTACGCTCAGTTTGTCCATCATCTTTCTTTTCGCTCCTCTTTATACATGTACGCTCAGTTTGTCCATCATCTTTCTTTTCGCTCCTCTTTATACATGTACGCTCAGTCTGTCCATCATCTTTCTTTTCGCTCCCCTGTACACATGTACGCTCAGTTTGTCCATCATCTTTCTTTTCGCTCCTCTTTATACATGTACGCTCAGTTTGTCCATCATCTTTCTTTTCGCTCCTCTTTATACATGTACGCTCAGTTTGATCAAACAGATGTGTTCTGAAGCTGGAAAACGGAGCTATTCTGCACTGAGAGCAAAAATATAGGATGTTGAAATTAAGCACAGCCTTTCTCCCAACATTTACTGCTGAGTGTTACGTCTCAATAGTTGGCCGGTCATGTCAATATTGGCAGACACTGTAGCCATTTTCCTAATGTGTATTGCCACCTTTAGTTTTCTTGACCGACAAGACTTGAAAAGTGACAATTAAACATGTACTGAAATCAATTGTTCCTTTCCTCTCTCTTCTTGCCTGTCTCTACAACGTGAAGAAACCCTGCAAATTTGTGAATAATAAGCCAAACTTTGGAATAAAAGTAAATTATAAGTTTTTTTGTTAAATGTCCTATTTTATTTTCCTGACCTTTTTTTTTTAACTGGCCAGTCGTCTCCATGTGTGGTAGCTTCTCTTGATCATCTATTGATTTATAAGGTAAGCAGGTAAGCTTCCATGAGATCTGCCGTGTACTAGGGATGTGCCAGCCTGGCCCAAACTTCTCTCCTGGAACAGTCCAGCATTCCTCAAACCTGTAAATCATTCTAAGCGCAGGTTCATCTGCCAAGATCAGTAATCACATGAGCTTCTGTCTTTTGCCAAAGTGCAGGTTGCTAGAATTGTAGAAACTTGTTTACTTTTATCTGCAAACTTCTTTACCAAATGTAGCAGAAATAAGTGAGCCACTAATCTAAGAACCTGTGAGCTTAAAGTAGCACTCCAGCAATTTTTTTTTGCACGTGCAATGCTCACTCATATATCTGATGTGTTTTATTGCAGCTCAGTAGCATCCACACATTTCCCTCTGTCAATATAGGCAGCTGTGATCACAATCTAACCACAAGTCCAATACATACTTCCGAAGATATCACGTCTGCTTTGTAAAAGAGAGCAGAAGTATAGTAATAGAATCCATACAGTGATGACCTACAGGGTTTTAAAACTCCCCTAACTTACACTGACTGTCTACCCTATCCTGTGAGTGCAGGATGCAGGGTCTCCAGTGTATCCTATGAGATGCAGCTTCATCCTGTCTCCTCTACCTCTTTCCTGTAACAAGAAGAAACCTATCACGAGCAGGAGGCAGAATGATAAGGCTATAGCTAAATCACATAGTATACACTGGTATACACTGGTACAGTGGCTCTCTCATAAAGAACAAAGCAGCGCTCCTGTGTAAGGAGGAGTCAGAAGTAATACCTGTTGGTCAAACGATCAGTTAAACAATCTGCCCTGCTGCTAGGATCCCCAGTACCATGTTCAATAGTTTAGTACCCCAAGTGCTCTGCAAGGCCACCACTGGGGAAACAAGGCATTACACAATGCCCACTAAAATCAACAGGCTGTCCATATAATATGTGGCTATGAGATGCAGCTTCATCTTGTCTCCTCTGCCTCTATCCTGTAACAGGAAGAAACCTAACACAAGCAAGAGGCAGTGTGTTGGCAGCAGATCATTCAGGATACTCTCAGAGCGTGTTGACAACAGAACAAAGCTTTAATTAGCTATAAACAGGTACAGATATGATCGGCTTTGTGGAATCAGGTATATACATATCTTAAGTGTCTCTGTGCAGCATCAGCAGGCTGCTTCTCCTCTCATGCACAGACACAGGAAACTGAACAGTCACATGGTCTTTTTCTGTGTGTGAGCCTCATTGGTAGGTAGCAGATCTTCTTCCCCTTCCAACTTTAAGTAGGATGGATCCATTGGTGTTAACGCACCTTTGGCTTCTGACAGTCCAAATTGGTTCAGGAAGTGTTCTGACCATATAAGAAAGGCGTCGAGCTGGGATACCTTTGTTTGGTCTTTCTAATCTCCTAACTGTTTCTTTCTTGCTGGCTTCAGAGCTTATCCAGACTTCAGTGTTTTCTTTTTCAGTGTCTGGGTTTGGTGATTGAGGTTCTTGTTTCTTGGCGTGAATGACTGGTGTAACTTCATGGAATTTGAGCGAAACTGAGTTGTCATCAATCACTACGTCTTTGCTGATTGTTACTGTGTTGGTCTCTGGATGAAAGATTCTGTATCCCTTTTGAGTTTCGCTATAGCCCACCAGGACTACTTGCTTAGCATGTGATTCCCACTTGGAACGTTTTTCTTTGGGAACATACACTAGCGTTTTGCTTCCAAATATCCTTAGGTGCTTCAGGTTAGGGTTCACACAGTTCCATAGCTCATATGGAGTTTTATTTGTGGCTTCACCTGGCAGTCTGTTTTGAAGATAGCAAGCTGTCGTGATGGCTTCTCCCCAATACGTTGTAGGTAGATTCGCATCAAACAACATACTTCTTCCACTTGCACAGAGAGTGCGGTTCTTTCTCTCTGCAATGCCATTCTGTTCTGGGTTGTATGGGATGGTAGTCTGGAACACGATTCCATTCTTTTTCAAAATGGTTTGCACCTTACCACTTGTATATTCAGTCCCATTATCTGCACGCAGGGCTTTTGGCATTCTTCCAAATTTGTTAAATACTACGGCAAGATATTCTTCAAGTTTCTGTGGAACTTCATCCTTACTGTGAAGCAGGTAGGCGACTCTATATCTGGAGTAGTCATCAATAAATGTGAGAAAATATCTCTTCTTGCTTGGAGCTTGAGCACTCATTGGGCCACAAACATCTATGTGTATCAAATCCAGTGGCTGTGCAGATCTAGTGGTGCTTACTTTAGGAAAGGATTTTCTGGACATTTTCCCTTTAAGACAGCTAGTGCACTTCATCATTTGACTACATTGCTTGATTTCCACACCATTCGCAAGTTGACCTAGCTTCCTTATTGCTTCTGGGTCTCTGTGCCCAAGACGTCTGTGCCATATATGGATACAGTTCTTATGCAGATCTTGTCTAGCACTGCATACTCTTTCTTTGCATTTTAGCTGATAAAGTTCATTTTGGATTTTTCCTTCTGCAAGAGTGTGACCCTTCTTTGATATAATGCAGCTGTTGTCTTTAAAAGTAACTATATTCCCTTTTTGATTAAGCTTCTTTACTGATCGAAGATTGCTTTCAAGACTGGGAACATAGAGAACATCCTTTACTGGGATCTGTCTGCTTTGTGCTGAGAAAACTGGACAGTGGAGGTAGTCGTCTCCTACTCCTTCTGAAGTCATATATTGACCAGTAGCTAATATGACGTTTTCTGACTTGCTTTCATCAAGGTCAGTGAAGAAATCCTTGTTATTCGTCATATGACTGCTAGCACCAGAGTCTATACACCACATATGGTTTGCAGATAATCCTGTACTGGTATTAAATGCAGTTTCAACACATGCAGACTTTTCCTCTACAGCTGTTTTCACCTTTTGATAACTGTTATGCTTTTTAAACTGACTCATACTTGCTTTCCAAATTCTGCAGTCTGCTTTAAGGTGGCTGGGCTTTCTACAGACAAAACACTCACTAGTTTCCCTTAGATTGCTCTTATTTTTAGGAAAGTCCTGTGTCTTTAATGCTGTTTCTGCTCCAGATTCATTACTGCTGCTTTCATTGTGTGTTTTTCGCTTGAATTCATCTACAAGCTTGCCTTTGACGTATTCTAGTGTGAGCTCATCATCTGGCCGTGCATCTAGTGCAGTGACAAGTGTGTCATAATTTTCTGGAAGACCACTTAATAGTAGTGCAGCAACATGAAAGTCTTTAATTTCTTCTCCAATGCCCCTGAGACGCTCCACAATCTCTAGGGTGTTTCTTATATAGTCATAGAATCATAGAATCATAGAATGGTAGAGTTGGAAGGGACCTCCTGGGTCATCTGGTCCAACCCCCTGCTCAAAGCAGGATGCACTAAATCATCTCAGACAGATGTCTGTCCAGACATATTCTGCCCATCACTTAGCTTAGACTGATACAGTTTTCTCATGAGATAAAGCTTATTGCTGAGATTTGATCTTTCATGCATTTTCTGTAATTCATCCCACATCTCTTTTGCAGTTGCACATTTGCACATATGCACAATCTGATCATCATCTACACTGAGGGAGATAGTGCTTTGTGCTTTCTGATCCTTCTCTAGCCAATCATCTGGTAATGGATGAGGCACTTGTTCCTGCTTATATTTCCACGTACCTTCTCTTATGAGCAGCATTTTCACCTTAAATTTCAAAGATTGATAATTCTGATTGGTGAGACTTTGCACTGAGAACTTGCAGTGATCCCTGCTTGAGGACATCTTCTCTGTTGCTCTGTGCTGCTTATGCTTTGGACTTCTGTTGCTGTATTACTCCTCTGCGTCACTCCGGGGGTTCTGTGTCACTCTGGGGGTTCTACATTATTCTACAATAATATGCTGATCTATGAGGCACAAATAAAAATACTGGACTGCTGCATTACCCATGTAAAAACAATTTTCTTTTTTTGTGCTTTTGTTTTTTTCATCCCATTGTTCCAAGAGCCTTAATTGTTTTATTTTTTTGTTGACAAAGCCAAATGAGGGCCGTAGTTTTGAATTACACCATTCAAGAGTGGGAGAAAAAAACAAATGCATGAAATTGCGGGAAAAAAATGCAATTCCGCCATTGTTTTTTTTAGGTTTTATTTGTACAGTGTTCATTGTGCTGTAAACTTGCCCTAGCAACATGATTCTCCAGTTCAGTACGATTATGGCAATGCAAGACTATTACAGGTTTTCATTATTATTTTAGTTGTGAAACAAAAATTTTAAATTTGTAAAAGGAAAAAAAACTTAGTTTGTTTCGCCATTTTCTGAGACTTGTAACTTATATTTTTCTGTCCATGGAACTGTATGAGGGCTTGTTTTTTGTGTGCAGAGCTGACATTTTTTTTACACCTTTTTAATGCTTTTTATTGTATTTTTTAGAGGGGGTGTAGTGAAAAAAGGCAATTCTGTTATTTAGATTTTTATTCTTTTGCGTTTGATTTACGATTTAAATTATATTAGAGTTTGATTGGTTGAACTTTTTTGGACACAATGATACCGACTATGTTTATTTTTTATAATTTTTTATACTTGAAGGGAGTAAAGTAGGGTGGGGGGGATTTAAAGTTTTAGATTTTTTTACATTTTTTTTCACTTTTAGTTGATTTTTTAGTTACTACAGGGGACTTGAACCTATGATCATTTTATTGCTTATACTATATCTTGCGGTACCACAGCACTGCAGTAAACAGTGAAAACGCAGTTCTCCTGTTGCTCAGCTTCACAGCAACTCTAAGCAACTCTAACATGGCAGTTACGCCATAGGTCATTAAGGATTTAAAGGGGTATTTAATGGGACAAGTTGCAATATTCAGCACACCACTACTAAGTAAACTGTGTGCCAGTAGACAGAAACAATGAAGATACTGCATCGCTTTCCTAAGCATCATAGCCCCTTCAAATAGCTGATTGGAGAGGATGCTGAGAGTCGGACCCCCACCAATGTAATGTTGATAGTTTCTGTGCACTGTAAGAATGTGGAAGTGTTTCCCACATTTCCCCTTGAAGACATGTATATAGTTGTAATGCGGTATGACGTTTGAATGCTTAATAATCTGTATTGATAGTGATGGGTTGTGTTCTGCCCAGAACTAGGTAGCCTACAGGCTTAATAGTTGAGACTAGCCCAAATTGGGAGGGGCTAAAGTGAAGGGACAGCTGGGATGTTCCTGTCAGGAATGAGATAGGGCCTAGCTTGAAACGAGAGCAGACCTCTGGTCTGCTTAATCAGTAAATCCACATGAACTGGGTGTCCCCAAAGTGAGTGGAGACCGAGGCAACGGATAGCATGATCCAGAGTAGAGGCAAGGAAAAGTGTTACACGGAGTGAGTGATTATCAGGATACGAGGCCTGGAACAGTAAGCCTAACCAGACGGTACAGAGTTATCTCACAGTCAATTGACCGAGCAGTGCTGAGAAGGAAAGTGGGATGAAGAGAAAGTGCCCTGTGTTCCAAGGTATGGGCAAGCAAAGAAGTTAAGTAACGGCCATAGTGGCATAAATAGCTCTCCTAAGGGAAAAAAGACACTAAACAGCGGGTTGAAAAATAGGACCTTTACTTACCGGTTAGTGGTGCTGTTGTTGGGGACTAGAGAAGCTCACAAAGTGCGGTGCTGGGTGGTGGTGAAGATAGAGAGACTAACGGACGGAGAGTGGAGCGAGTTCAGGAAGCAACGGGAATGTGTTTGAAAATGTCATATGTTCTAAGAGAAACTTCATATATTCTAAGAGAAACGTCCACAAAGTTTTGCACCCGCTATCTACTGTACATACTTCCCCATAAGTTATTGTATAGTAAAAGACAGTTTATTTTTGACTGGTGGTCTCCCTCATTGAACTCTACAACATCTGGTCCTGGCCAGCCGAAGTCAACGCCATCATGTGGTCTGCAAGGGCCATAGCTATAAAGTCCACACACCCAGCCAGGACCCCCATTTTCCTGTAGCGTGACGGGGCGTGGAAGATGAGTGCCTTACCCACAGCTACCACCCCGTGCCACGTTACATATGCTTCGGCAATTAACTAATTTTCCGCTTTTATAGTCTGCAATCTTTACTCTTAGAATGGGATCCGGAACATATGCTGGAAGAAAATGAAGGGATCAGAGGTGTACATAAAGATGGTCCTAAAGCACAGGTACAAATTGGGACTACTTTGCTTAACTACAGCCCTTTTTTTATTAATATTATTATGCATTGCTTATATAGTGCTATCATATACGGCAGCGCTTTACATATATTATCATCGCTGTTCCGATGTGAGGCTCACAATCTACTGTAGATTCCCTATCAGTATGTCTTTGGAGTGTGGAAGGAAACTGGAGAACCTGAGGAAACCCATGCAAACACGGGGAGAACATTCAAACTCCTTGCAGATGTTGTCCTTGTTGGGATTTGAGCCCAGGACCCTAGCACTGGAAAGCACTGGACCACAGGGTCAGACTCCTTCCACAAACCCTACTTCATAACTCCTGAATATGTTTTGAGATGCTGGGCTCCATCTGAATACAAAGTATCTTGGCATAATGTACAGGAAACCTTTAGGAAGAGCTGTTCTCTGTAAAACTTCTTTTGCACCCGGGAAAATTGCCAACTCTTCTGGGAGTCTAGTAGAGTTGGCAATTATGCCCTGGCACAACCACACAGAAGGGTTGGCAGAGGATTTGCTTACTTGCTACACTTTTGTATTTTTTTCACAAGGAAGGGGGGGTGAGACTAATCTGGTCCATTCTCTCCATGGCAAATGATTCCCACTACCACTATGGCATTTTGAGCTGCAGCTGAACCAGGGCAGTAAAAACTCCCTTGGGCGGCACTTGAATGTACGGGGTGTAGCCACTTGCGGACACAGACAGAAGAGGGCCCTTGTGCAAGAACTGTAAATTTGCCCTTTGCAGTCCAATAATTCATCAGAATGCAAAATTCCACCGTCTTTGAAGGTTGATGTGGGCCCCCTTACCTCTTGGACCCCTATGTGGCTGCACAGTTGCCCCAATGGTATGTCCTCCCCTCTGTGTAGCTATAAAAGTCACAAAGTTAACAAAGGCCACATAAGAAGGCATCAGTGCTATAAAGATTTTACATGGGGGCCCAAGAAATTCAAGTATAGGCATAATTGCAATCCAACCTAGCTATAGATATGTCCTGGTCCAGTGATGGTCACACCGATGTAGGGCTAGTATAGTGCAGTAGTGCAAATATCAGAGTGGAGTCTTGAAACGACCCATGAAATTGTGTGTCCATCACATAACCAGGGCAGATTTTTATCCCCAAGGAGTAAGATATGAAGGTTCCTATTGTATGACAACAAACACCATGGGATATTGATATGTATTAGAAAATTCAATTGTATGCAAAATGCTGAAATGAGAATAGCCCTGTATGGTATTTACTGAGGGTAGTGACTTGGAAAGCTCTTTCTACAATATTGTCACATCCTATAAGTACATTCTGAGGTCTGGTTTATGGCCAACTGAAGTCTATCATTAAACAGCTGAGGTAGACAAGTTCCTGATGGATTTTCCTGTCTCTGACTTTCAGACTGAAGGTCGGAATCACTTCTACCTGCTCAGCAAATACAAATGCCAAATACTGTGCCTCTTAGTATTTATCGCTATAGGCATTCATCGGATGACACCTTCTGAGCCCACCAAAAAACTGCCAGGGTGAAACTATCGCTTAAAGCTTCAGTTGATGTAAAGGGGTTATCTGTCACGCAAGGTGAGGGAAGGAATAAGAGTACAACAATGGGAAGAGGGTGAAGGGAGCCCAAGAACTAGGAAAAGGGGGAGGGGAAACCCCTATGCAGATCTAATATCACCCTACCTACCATATTGTCCCTATACAGGTTCTGCACCTATCGCCGAGCAGGAAGCTAAACCCTGAATGTCCCTAGAGCTAGGCCCTAGATAGGGAAGGGACGGGGTGAGCACTAGTCAGGCCGCACTACAAACTAAAGACAACAAGGTAAACAAACAAAGGGGATACACTTAGCTTGAGCAGACACTAGAGAGATAACACCAACTGTCCTCCAAGGGCACCAAAGACGAAACTAGCCGACTGCTAGTACTCCAAGCCTGCACAGAGGTACATAGAACTATCACTGGCGACTCTCTGGCGAAACTGAGAGGTTTTAACTACCAAGCAAGGGTGTATCAATCAGCAGCAGAAAGTGGAGGTCGCAGCTGGGTCCTAAAGGAAGAAGGATATAACTATACTAAACAGATGAGAGGATTAAGAAGGCATCTGCAATGCCAAGCAGAGTGACCTTCTACAGCCGGGTCTAGAGCGACTGTCTGTTACACTTGACACACCCATGACATTATCTTAATGGAAAACCCCATTTTCAAATGTCTTTTAGGGAAATCTTGCTTGACATATGGGATCCCTATTTCAGATTTATCAATTGCTATGAATCGATGCACAGGATGTACATTAGTAATCTGTGGCCGCTGGACAGGAGTTCTGACAATCAGCTTTTACCTAACGGCATCTTCTTTTGATTAGCCTCCTTGGGTTGCATCACATGTGCGTGATGCCGCAACGATGATGTTGCGCCAAAAAGGAGAGCCATGGGTGCAATCTGGATGAAAGAAGTTCTCAGGGCTCCCATACAGTGGCCACAAATTATTTACGTGGTCAATGGACAGGCTCCTACGAACCGATTCGCACCAACTCTAATCAATAACCATCGTAGAGAGAGGCTACTAAAAGTACTTGTTAGGCTATGTGCCCACGATGCAGAAATGCTCAGGATTTTTTACTGAGCGTTTCTGCATCTCCCTGGCAGAAAAAACGCATGCGGATTGTACATGCGGATTGTACATGCGTTTTCCTGCCAGGGACATGTGGAAGTGAAGTGTTCTTCACTTGCATTTCCGCATGCGGGTTGACAAGCACTTTCCAAGCGATTTTAGCATCACTTGGAAAGTGCTTGTCAACTTGGTCACACTATATAATTCCATGCAAACAGCATGGATTTATATAGTGTGACCGAGAGAATGTCAAAAAATAAAAAAATATATACTTACCCTCCGATGGCCCGCGCTGTCTTGCTTCACCGTCCCGGCTGCGGCTGCCGGCAGATCGCGGTAGAGTGAAGGACCTGCCGACGTCAGCGTCGTGTGACTCGTCACATGACTCTGACGTCAGCGCAGGTCCTTCATTCCATCGCGAAGTGCCGGGAAGCAAGGAGGAGCGCAGCACGGGCCGCCAGAAGGTAAGTATATATTTATTTTTTATTTTATTCTTTTTTTACAGCTGGTACCTCGGTGTGGATGAGACTCTCCTCTCCTCTACACCCGGGTACCATCCGCACATTAGAACGCGCCAATTACGCAAGTACAGATGCAGTCTTGCGGAATTGGCACGTTCTAATGCAAGGCAATGGCGGCGAAAACGCAGCGCTTCCGCAAAATAATTGGTAGTGCTGCGTTTTTTTCCGCAATGATAATCCGCAGCTGAAATTTCCGCAGCATGTGCACAGCACATGCGGATTATCATTGGGGAACATGGCAGGCCTTCTACCATGCGTTTTTTAAGCGTTTCTGCAGCGTTTTTGCCGCCGCGGAAACGCTTAAAAAACGCATCGTGGGCACACAGCCTTACTGTGTAGATAAGCTAATCATTTCCAACCCTTGTAGTATTCTAGCATTGCCAAAACGGGTAACTTAAAAGAGTAACTGTACTTTCAAAAAGTTTTAACTTGTTCTAATTATATGTCAGAAGGTATGAACGTCGCCAAATTCTGAAACACAATTGCTCAGCCGGGTGTAGAGGGTTAGCTGAAGATTTTCTACTTAAGGCCCCGTCACACTTAGCGACGCTGCAACGATCCCGACAACGATACGACCTGTCAGGGATCGTTGCTGCGTCGCTATGTGGTCGCTGGTGAGCTGTCAAACAGGCAGGCTCACCAACGATCAGGGGAGCAGGGACATCGTGGAAAGAATCTTTCCACGATGTCCTGCTCCTGGTTACCAGCCTACTGAAGCAGGAGCAGGCTGGTAACCATGATAAACATCGGGTTACTGGGGGCACACGTGCACCTAGTAACCCATTGTTTATCATGGTTACCTCTCTGCTACAGTGAGCGGGAGGTTACCGCTCACTTTAGCAGGCTCGTAACCATGATAAACAACGGGTTACTAGGGGCACGTGTGCCCCCAGTAACCCGATGTTTATCATGGTTACGAGCCTGATCGCTGCTCCCGCTGGTCACACACAGCGATGTGTGCTGACCAGCGGGAGAGCAACGACCAAAAAATGGTCCAGGACACTTTACAGCGATCAGCGACCTCACAGCAGGGGCCTGATCGCTGCAAAGTGTCACACACAGCGACATCGCTGGTGAGGTCGCTGGTGAGTCACCAAAACCGTGACACAGCAGCGATCTCGCTAGCGATCTCGCTATGTGAGACGGGGGCTTTAGTCCTCCTCTCTGAGCTTCTGCCTCTTTGTTTTAGAGATTGGTGTTGGCCTCAGCACACAGAATTCGGCCATTCAAGAGTTCACTAGGACATTTCAAAAGTTTTTTGAAAGTGAAATTACTTTTTAAGTGACTGGGATCGTCCACTGAACTGCAAGAAAGTTTTCTTATATGTCTCAAGTTGTGTAGTCTACTTGGGGCAAATGTCACTTTATGGAAGTATTTTTGTATCCTGGAAATTTTTGAATTTTAATATGTCTTTCTATTTACTCCCAGAATGTCTTTCTTCTAGAATAAAAGTTCAACTAAATTCCAAGACGTCTCAAACTGACTGTAAAATATCTTTTAGATGTTTATCGCCTATGACAGTGGTTAGTTTTCATGAATGATAACTATAGTGCATGCTCTTCCACTTAAAGGTATGCCCCAATCTGATCAGGGTCTGGGATCTTGAAGAATGGTGGCTGCTATTGACGCGCCCCCTGGGACATATTCCTTTTTGAGGGGAATACCCGGCACCGGATCAGATGGGGGGTTGTAGTCTCCGAGCGGCTGTGACCCGGCCCCGTGCCCAGGGCGTCAAGCTCAGTGTTATGTGGCAGTCCTACAGATGTTATTAAGAGTTCTTTTGTGTCGACTACGCCACCCGTTGTGATGCGGTCACTGGGGCCGCCGCTGCAGCAGGTTCCGCTGAGGCTGATGGTGGATGCGCAGCTTGGTGGGATAACCCCCAACGGGAGGGGTATAGTCTCAGAGGGGACAGGCGCAGAGGATGGGGGTTGTGGTGGTGTAGTGCAGACGGCAGTGAAGACAGAGTCGGGTTGTGCAGTTAAGGGTGTTTACTTACTGCAGATGTTGTACTGGTCACTCCAGCTGCTAGTGACCACCCGAGCCGTGCTGCGTCCACCAGGTCCTGGATCCAGCCAACCCCCAAACAAGTCCGGAGCGTGGCCCTGAGCTCTCTTTCTGTCCCGTTCTCTGGCCGTCCCCACCAGTAATCCACCTAGGTCCAGCTCCCTCGGGCCTTCTGTTGGGACACCCTTGGCCCTGGGTTCCCTGACCCTTCATGTGGTGTGCCTTCAGGGTGGATGTGATGGGTGACCGTGGCAGACGCTGCCCACGGTCTCCGGTCTCTGGCTGGGGAATGTTTTTACCCCCACCAGCTTGGGTTCCGGTACCCTGTGCCGACTCCTCACCCGGTGCTTTAATTTGGGTTCTTGGGTCCTCTCTGTTTTCCCCTCTGGGTACTCCTTCTCTGCTCCTCTCTCACTCAGGGTCTCTCTTCTCCCTTGCTGCAGGCTGACTTCCTCTCTGCTTGCTGTCTGCTCCTCTGCAGCTGTCTTGCTGTCTCCAACTGACTTGTTCTCTGCATCTGACCCTGTTCTTAGTTGGTGCCCACCTTATATACACCCTCTATGTGTGAGCTCAGGTGACCAGCACCCAATGAGCTCCTAACTTTACCCAGGCTGCTCCCCCTATCTGCCCCTACACTACTTGGGATGTACCACCCCCCTCCCACTCCAGCCAGGAACAGACTCGGTCGTACCTGCACATTTCTAAGTGGGAGTACCGTCGGTCTGCTCCTCGGAAATGGGATGTGTGTAGTGCATGCAGCCTACCGAGCTCAGTTCCACACTCCATCCTTGCCCGGGAGTGGAATATCACACCTCTGGGTTGAGGTGCAATACCCCTGTAGCAGCCGAATCCTCAGGGTGCTACATTCCCCCCTGGTAAACCACAGCACGTCCTCGGGCTGTAAAGACAAAAACACCAAAACATACAAAATTTTCATATAAACATAATAAAACATATAAAACATTATATATATAACATATCTTAGCAGATAAAACTTTCTCGTCGTCTCTTGTTTCAGGTTCCTCCTCCTCCGGACACTGTGCAACGTGTGTCCGGGAAAAGTGCGACAGTCTCTTAGAAAAACTGGTTTTACTATAAAACCGGTAGGGGGCGCTTTAGGACGCGCAACTATTTACAAGGGAAAGTTGGCCGCTCTCAGTCCTCGGCCAGGTAAGGAGGGAAAGGGAATGGCTGCTCACAGTCCTCAGCCTGTGGGATTAAGGGGTTAACGGGTAAACAGTTCACTCAGCTGGTCCCAACGGGGACTATATATAAGTATCAACAGTTTCTTTGGTACCCGATCTGGTAACTATTTACAGCTTCTGCTTCGCTGTCCTCAACGACGGCGTCCTCCTGCTCTTTGCTTGTAGCTGGTGGTAACTTCAGACCCGTCCGGCCATGTGAGCTGGCTGAACAAGTCCTCCCCCAGGTGTGGCACCCTTGGTTTTACGGGCGCGGGCGCGGTGGTGGTGGCGCCCGGATTGCCCAGGCCTTGCGGCCAGGCCTGGGGCACCTGGAAGGTGAAGGGCACCGTTAATACGGCGGCGCCCTGGGCTACCTGGCCTTGCGACCAGGCCGGAGGCTCCGCGGAGGTAGGGGGCGCTATTGGTGATGCGGCGCCCGGGGGTACTAGGCCTTGCGACCAGGCTGGTGGTATTTCCTGCTTTGTCACGCTCCGGGTCGAGGCGCGTGACGTCACAGGGGTCGCTGCGGCGGCTTCCGGTCGGGGCCTAGTCTGCGTCGGTGACATGGCGTTTTCGGGCACAGCAGGGGGACTTTCAGGCTCTGCGACGGGGAGCTGGGGCAGGTAAGCGGTGTCACGGCTTGGGGTATAGACGTCCCCTTTACCTGCCTCCATGCGTTCGGCTCCCTTCTCGGCGCCGTCTCCGACCTTTGGTCCTCCCGCGCCATCCTCAGAGGCGGTCTGCTTCCTCATCTCGGCTGGCGTGCTCCGGGTCTTGGTTTGCTGGGCCATCTCCCGGCTCCATTCCGCCAATATCTCGCGCTGTACCCGGGCCATCCTCCGTGCGAGGCCCTCCAGGGCAGTCTGTGCACACTCCCGGTCTCGGGGGAGCTGTGCAAGGACCTCCACTAGGTCTAGTGGGGTCGTGGTGTCTAGCAGGCTCCTGACCAACGGGTCGGTGCTGCTCTGCTCTTCTTCCAGCAGGCTCCTGGCCAGCGGGCCGGTGCTGCTCTGCTCTCTGGACATCTCCGGGTGAGCTTCTCTGCTACTCCTCTCCAGACTTCTTGTCTCCGGGTGCGCTCGCTCCAGACTCCTCCAGGCGGCACCCATCTTCGTTCTTTTCTTTCGTCTCCTCCCACTTCGAGGGTGGTCCCGGGGCAACTCGGTGACTGTCAGCTCCAGGGGTAGTTCTTTCACGCTGACAGACACCTCCAGCATCACAGTCTCTGTTGGTGGGGGCGGTTTCCACTTTTGGCGCCATTTTCTGTCCTGGCCCACGATGGGAGGTGGCCTCTTGCCCTCCTTTGGCACGCCCATAATGGTGTCCGCTGCTCTTCCAAGGCGGGAAATCTGCGGTTTTGGCGGGAAGCGTCGCCCAGTGGCGGGAAACTCTGCAGATGGCGGGAACAAGTTGGAAATGGCGGACAATCGGCGGGAAACGACTGGTGATGGAGTCCGATGGCGTGGACCCTCCGGAACCGGCGGGAGACTTCTTTCTGAGGTAAACTTGCACTTTTCTTCAGGCACGCAGTACCCGGGTGTTGCGGGCACGTAATCCTGCCGACTACGCCAAAGTTGACGCGCCCCCTGGGACATATTCCTTTTTGAGGGGAATACCCGGCACCGGATCAGATGGGGGGTTGAAGTCTCCGAGCGGCTGTGACCCGGCCCCGTGCCCAGGGCGTCAAGCTCAGTGTTATGTGGCAGTCCTACAGATGTTATTAAGAGTTCTTTTGTGTCGACTACGCCACCCGTTGTGATGCGGTCACTGGGGCCGCCGCTGCAGCAGGTTCCGCTGAGGCTGATGGTGGATGCGCAGCTTGGTGGGATAACCCCCAACGGGAGGGGTATAGCCTCAGAGGGGACAGGCGCAGAGGATGGGGGTTGTGGTGGTGTAGTGCAGACGGCAGTGAAGACAGAGTCAGGTTGTGCAGTTAAGGGTGTTTACTTACTGCAGATGTTGTACTGGTCACTCCAGCTGCTAGTGACCACCCGAGCCGTGCTGCGTCCACCAGGTCCTGGATCCAGCCAACCCCCAAACAAGTCCGGAGCGTGGCCCTGAGCTCTCTTTCTGTCCCGTTCTCTGGCCGTCCCCACCAGTAATCCACCTAGGTCCAGCTCCCTCGGGCCTTCTGTTGGGACACCCTTGGCCCTGGGTTCCCTGACCCTTCATGTGGTGTGCCTTCAGGGTGGATGTGATGGGTGACCGTGGCAGACGCTGCCCACGGTCTCCGGTCTCTGGCTGGGGAATGTTTTTACCCCCACCAGCTTGGGTTCCGGTACCCTGTGCCGACTCCTCACCCGGTGCTTTAATTTGGGTTCTTGGGTCCTCTCTGTTTTCCCCTCTGGGTACTCCTTCTCTGCTCCTCTCTCACTCAGGGTCTCTCTTCTCCCTTGCTGCAGGCTGACTTCCTCTCTGCTTGCTGTCTGCTCCTCTGCAGCTGTCTTGCTGTCTCCAACTGACTTGTTCTCTGCATCTGACCCTGTTCTTAGTTGGTGCCCACCTTATATACACCCTCTATGTGTGAGCTCAGGTGACCAGCACCCAATGAGCTCCTAACTTTACCCAGGCTGCTCCCCCTATCTGCCCCTACACTACTTGGGATGTACCACCCCCCTCCCACTCCAGCCAGGAACAGACTCGGTCGTACCTGCACATTTCTAAGTGGGAGTACCGTCGGTCTGCTCCTCGGAAATGGGATGTGTGTAGTGCATGCAGCCTACCGAGCTCAGTTCCACACTCCATCCTTGCCCGGGAGTGGAATATCACACCTCTGGGTTGAGGTGCAATACCCCTGTAGCAGCCGAATCCTCAGGGTGCTACACTATGACAGTCAAACCCATAGTTCCTAGCTATATCCTTCCATAGTAGAAAAAAAAGCACTATACAAATACTCTGAGATTTCTTTTCTTATCTTTTTAACATATACACTTAACACATAAGAGCTGAATTCTTTTTCTTCCCCCAATGCATTTTAATCAGTTCTAAGGACAGACAATGGCTTTAGCTTACCAAAAAAAATTGTCAGTCTTTCAGGACATTTTTGAAAGCATAGAAGAACATCATCAACTAAGAAATAATTAAAAACGATAATAAAAACAGCAAAAAATTTAGAAAGAAATAAGAAAATTTGGAAAAAACAATGAATTGAAGTAAAAGCAAAAAAAACCCCAAACATTGAAATAATCTAAAACATTGAATAAGACATTGCCGTTAAAATCTATGAAAAAAAACATTTTGTAATTAAGATATTAAATTGGCATAAGTTGAAATCTAAAAACCATATCATTTATACAACTAAAAAAACAAAAACAAGTTAGAAATGAATATATTACAATTTAATGTATAAGATCAGATCAGAGCCACGATTCTGTCAATTACATTTTTCTTTCTTTTTTTTTGCATCCTACAGAACGGATCAGTCTTTATTAATATTGTTCATGAAAGTTATGGGAAAAAAAATTACATTTTTCATAATTTACAATGTAAATTAGAAAAATACTGACTTCTAGAAAAGTTCTTAGGTGAAACTTTACAGCCAGTTGCCAAAAGATACTTTCTATCGGGTCAGATTTGGTGTAATACGTGTGATTTATAGAAATAAATTACCTTTTCGTTGTGGCTTGTTTCTACTATTTCCTCTGCTTTGTAGACAATGAGACGGCTAAGCTTCACGTAGTCTATGTAGCGACGATGACGACCGTGCTGGAAAATAGAAGAATCTTGAACTCCCAACAGCTGTGTCTCTTCAGCTCCTCCCACACTCAGCCATTTTTAAATCATGTGGGTTTATTTTTGTTTTTTTAAACCTACTTTTTCTTCCTTGCCGTAATATGCGGGAATGTCGCCAAGAAGAGTTTACTTGAACTGGGTGTTTGATTAGGACAATGATTTTATTTTTATCTCTTTTTTTTTTTTCATTCGCTTCACTTATTATATTGTTTTTTTTTATTACTATTTTATTATTAATCTATAAAGCCACATTTTTTTTCCATTGTATTAAAAAAACGCTTTTTTATTAGATTCACATATTATATATTTTTTGTTACTCTTTTGAAATATTATTATTTATATATAAAGCACATTTTTTTTCGTTGTATTAATACAACTCATTTTAAGGATATTTTTAAATACTTTTTAATATCTTATATACTTCTTTCAAGTAATTTTTTTATGGGCAAGAATCTGAGACCACCATCAATCACTCAACCCAAATATATGAGAGTTTGATATATTTTTATTAGTTATTATTATTTATTATTATAGTGCCATTTATTCTATGGCGCTTTACATGTGAAAAAGAAGTATACATAATAAAAACAAGTATAATAATCTTGAACAATAAAAGACACCGACTGGTACGGAGGAGAGAGGACCCTACCCGCGAAGGCTCACAGTCTACAAGGGATGAGGATACAGTAGGTGAGGGTAGAGATGGAACAAGGGTTACTGCAGGTTGTAGGCTTGTTGGAAGAGGTGGGTCTTCAGGTTCCTTTTGAAGGTTTCCACGGTAGGCGAGAGTCTGATGTGTTGGGGTAGAGAGTTCCAGAGTAGGGGGGAAGCACGGGAGAAATCTTGTATGCGATTGTGGGAAGAGGCGATAAGAGGGGAGTAGAGAAGGAGATCTTGTGAGGATCCGAGGTTGCGTGCAGGTATGTACCGGGAGACTAGGTCACAGATGTATGGAGGAGACAGGCTGTGGATGGTTTTGTATGCCAAGGTTAGGGTTTTGAACTGGAGTTTCAGAGCAATGGGGAGACAGTGAAGAGATTCATAGAGAGGAGAGGCTGGGGAATAGCATGGGGGGGGGGAGGGCAGGTGGATTCGTCGGGCAGCAAAGTTTAGGATAGATTGAAGGGGTGTGAGAGTGTTAAAAGGGAGGCCACAGAGCAGGAGGTTGCAGTAGTCAAGGCGTGAGATGATGAGGGGTTGCACTAATCTTGATTGCAGATTCTTTATTAAGGAATTTATGGATCCCGGAAATATTTTTGAGTTGGAGTCGGCAGAAAGTGTAAAGGGCTTGGATATGTGGTTTGAAGGAGAGATCAGAGTCAAAGGTTACCCCGAGGCAGCAATCTTGCTGTACTGGGGAGAGTGAGCAGCCATTGTCTTTGATGGATAGGTCTGTTGGGGGGTTGAGTGAGATGGGGGAAAGATGACCAATTCTGTTTTGTACATGTTAACATGTTAAGTTTTAGAAATCTAGCTGAGAAGAACGATGAAATAGCGGACAGACATTTTGGGATTCTGGTTAGTAAGGAGGTGATATCGGGTCCAGAGAGGTAGATATGTGTGTCATCAGAATAGAAGTGATACTGGAAGCCGTGGACTCTATGAACTGTTCCAGGCCAAAGGTGTAGACGGAGAATGTCAGGGCCCCTAAAACTGAGGCTTGGGGGACACCGATAGATAGGGGATGAGATGAGGAGGTGGTGTGTGAGTGGGAGATGCTTAATGCCCGGTCCGTTAGATAAGAAGAGATCCAAGATAGGGCCAAGTCTGTGATGCCAGGAGATGAGAGAATCTGTAGTAAGAGTTAATGGTTCACTGTGTCAAAGGCAGAGGACAGGTCCAGGAGCAGGAGGACAGAGTAGTGTCGCTTGGATTTGGCAGTTAGTAGGTCATTGGTGACTTTAGTCAGGGCAATTTCAGTGGAATGGTGGGGTTGGAAGCAAGATTATAAGCGGTCAAAGAGGGTGAAGGAAGAGAGGTGGGAGGACAGTTCAAGATGGACGTGTTGTTCAAAAATAGTACCCTCTTTTAGGGTCCCTTCCAGATGAGTCTGTGACAGCAGAGTGAGGATGCCTAGTGACGCACCCCCTGGGCCGTGGGGTACCCGGTGCCGGGCCGGTAGATGCTGGGGGAATGTCACAGTGGCGGTGACCCGATCCGTGACCCAGGGCATTCAATAAAAGGGGTTATGTATAGGGGATTTATAGAGTTTGTGACGCCACCTGTGGAATGGGGCTAAAGGGAGCCGCCGCTGCGGAGCAGTCCTCTGAAGCTGATGTTACTGCAGCAGGGATGGTGTGGCTCTCCACAGGAAGAGCTAGCTCCAGGGCAGTCTAGATGTTGCAGGTTGTGCTGGGCGTTGTAGTGCAGGGGTTGATGGCGCAGCAAGAAACACAGAGACAAGGAAGTGCAGTCCCAGGGTCTTTACTCACAGTTGTTGCAGTCCAGATTACAGGGATCCATGTAACTGCCCTCGTCGTCCTGTGTTTACTCAGGGAGGGGTTCGGTCTACCCCCAGGTAACTCCGGAGTACTTAGCAGGACCCCCTTTTGTGTGTCCTCGCTTTCTGGCCTTCTTCCTGCACTTCACACCTAGTATCTCCAATCCGGTACCAGTGGGCTTTGGCGGGCGACGTCTGTTCCGTCCCCTGGGTCCTATATGGCTACCTTCTCGGTGAGACTGGCGTGGACTTGTGGCTACAGGACATGAAGTACTGCAGCCTCCGGTTTCTAGTTGGGCATAAAGTCCTCTGCTAGTTGAGGGATCGGTTCCCTTTATGTGGCCTGACCCCTCCATATCCTGGTAGATTTGGGCGTACAGGTGGCATTCTGCACGGCCCGTACCCCTGGGGTCCTTTCTTGGTTCCTGTAGCCTCTCTGCTTCCTCTCCTCTCTTCTCTCCTTCTCTTCAGACTTGGGCCTCACTGGCTAGGCCCGCCTCTGGAGCAGAGCTCCTGCAGAGCCTCTGCTCCCCTCACTTTCCTCCTCTGACTGAACTGTCTTTCTAAGATGGCTTCCCATTTTATATCTTCCTCTCATGTGCTCCCCTAAGCTACTTCCTCCACCCACACCCACTATGTGGTTCCCCCTCTCTGGGTTCCCCCCACTCCAGCCAGGAAAGGGGCTCAGCAAGCATCAGAGGCATCTTTCCCCTCCTGCTGGCCTGGAGTGGTGTGTGTTGGATGCAGGTGTTAGGGTCCTGAGCTGTACTCCTTCCTTACCTGAGAGTGAGATGCCACATCTCTGGCTGAGATGCAGTTCCTCTGTGGCGACCGAACCCTCAGGGGCGCCACATTAGTATGACATCTCTTGAGGAGGATAGGAGCATCTATGTCCCTTTTAAGCATCCACATATCTCCTCAGGACAAGGAGTAATTTCACAGTCCAGAGCATGGTTGATTTCATACTCCGTGATTGGATCAGAAGTAGAAGCAGGAACTGTTTTGACTGTGGTAGAGCATTTGTTGAGGGCTGGAGGACAACTTGATGATGGAGAGTTGGAAAACTAAGAGGCAGAAGCAAGGACACACTTAGACTCAGTCACATCTTCTCTGCGGTTCTGTTTGGCCCCATGCCTTGAGAAGACATCTGTGAGGTTCTGATAGGAGGCAGTACCACACGTAACCTAAGGACAGGCATGGCACTGTTTTTGGAAGAACGCAACCATGTTTTTCAAAATCTATACAAATTAGTGATGAGCGAGCACTAAAATGCTCAGGTGCTCGATGCTCGGGTCGAGCACATTGGAATACTCGGGTGCTCGACCCGAGCAACGAGCCCAATGTAAGTCTATGGGAAACTCGAGCATTTTTCAGGCGGCTCCCCCCGTCGGTCTGCAGAGGGCCTAAAAATTGCCCAAATCGATCGGAACAGTGCTCAAATGACATGGGGACAGCATGGGAAAGACCCCTGGAAGCATTTCTGACTCCCAGGTCTCTTCTGTCAACAATGTTGTCAGAGGTATTATGCCACTTTTACAGACTCACAATAAAACATACCAATATGAAACCAAAATGTATTTTCCTGGGAAATATGTTAAGGAACATCCTTTCCAGGGTAATGACTTGTATATAAAGCACACCTTGGGCTATGTTCACATGTAGTGTTTTTGATGCGTTTTTTCACTTTTGCATTGCTTTCAACCGTGACAAATGCATTCACCAGGAAATGTCATTTTAACATTTTACAACCTTATCTGGCCATGTGGTATGTGAGATATCATCATATACATTGTGTTTCATTTATGAAGGAGGGACTCTGAAAGTCACAAAGCCTATTTTTATAGGGTCATCAGGCGGCCTTTACTATTCTTAAAGGGCCAGTAGTCAGCCCTCACTATTCTTAGAGAGCCATCAGCCGGCTATGTTTTATTGTTCCCATTACTAAAGAGCGGGTCTCCTATACTGCTATTGCATATGCAGTGAGTGGCAGGGCTGCCCAAAAAATGGACGCACCCCAATACCACTTTGAAAATTTGGATGCACCCCAATACCCCTTTGAAGAGACCTAGAGGAGAGCCTCCTGAAAACAATGTTCCCATTGTTAGGAAGTGGGTCCCCCATTGTGTTTGCCTATGCAGTGAATGCAAGGGTTGCCAAAAATTTGGAGGCACTCCAATGCCCCTTGGAAGAGACGTAGAGGGCCTCATGAAAAAATGTTCCTATTATTAGGAAGTGGGTCTCCCATAGTGTTGACCTATGCAGTGAATGCAAGGGTTGGCAAAAAATGGGAGGCACTCCAATGCCCCTTGGAAGAGACGTAGAGGGCCTCATAAAAAAATGTTCCCATTATTAGGAAGTGGGTCTTCCATAGTGTTGACCTATGCAGTGAATGCGAGGGCTGCCAAAAATTGGGAGGCAATCCAATGCCCCTTGGAAGAGACATGGAGGAGGGCCTCATAAAAAAATGTTCCCATTAGAAAGTAGCCGGCCTCCTATACTCGTAATGCCCATGCACTAAGTATATGGGCTGACAAACATTTACCCCTGGGGGGTATACATGAACATACTGTATAATTTTTTTTTTTACGGGCATCATAAACACCCTTTAAAAAAATGATGTGGGTGTTGCATCACGGACCACGGTCACCCTGGTGATATGGTGGTGGAGGATGAGGAGAAGGAGGAGGACAAGAGCAAATAGCCAAAATCAGGAAGCGTATACCCATGTCTGGGTGTGAAAAGGTGCATGGGAATACACCTCCCAAGAAAATACACTGGATTTGAGTTTATGTTACGCTGCTATCATTCGGTGGTGTTGAGAAGTCTGGCCCAATCCAGCCCCTGTTCATTTTTATAAGAGTCAGCCTGTCATCATTTTCAGTTGACAGGTGGATGCGCTTATCAGTTATAATCCACCAGCGGCACTAAAAACTCGCTCTGATAAAACGCTGGCGGCAGGGCAGGCCAGGACCTCCAAGGCATAGAGAGCCAGTTCATTCCACAAATCCAGCTTGGATACCCAATAATTATAAGGCACAGAGGAATCACAGAGGACGTTGGTACGGTCGGCAAGGTACTCCCTCAGCATTTCCCAAACTTTGCACTCCTTGTGAGAGTACCCCGCGCCTCAGGGCTTGTGCGATGGGAGGGTCTGAGAAAATTCTCCCAGAACATTGACAGTGTTCCCCTGCCTCTGCTGGATTGAAGTTGTGTCTCTCTCGCCTGTACTCCTTGGTTGTCCAACGAAGTGTGCCCTCTGCCGCCAGTGTTTTCAGATTGGAATTTTTTTAATAGTTCCGCAGCAAGGGCCAACTGGTACAGCCCCATTTTTGTAGACGTGTCCGCCTCAGGAATAAGAGATATAAAGTTCTCCTTCTAGCGTGGGTCTAGAAGTGTCACCAACCAGTAATGACTGTCACCCAAAATTTTGAGAACGCAAGGGTCATGGGAAAGGCAGCGTAACATGAACTTAGCCATGCGTGCCAGACTACTAACAGTCAAGACTTCCGTGTCCTTACCAAGAGGATGACTGACCATGCTCTGCTCCTCCTCTCTGTCCTCTGGCCATCCATGCTGAACAGACGGTATGACAGCTGTGCAGGTAGTACCGTCTATAGCGCATGAAACTAGCTCCTGTTCTTCCTCCTCCTCCTCTTCCTCATTGTCCCCCAATCCACGTTGGGATGAGATGAGGCTGGGCTGTGTGTAATCACCTTGTATGGTTCCTTGCTCCATCTCATCGTGCTCCGCCTGCAATGCATCCTCTTTGATTGTGAGCAGAGAGCATTTCAGAAGACAGAGAAGCGGGATGGTGATGCTAATTATGGCGTCATCACCACTCACCATCTTGGTGGAGTCCTCGAAGTTTTGGAGGATGGTACATATGTCTGACATCCATGTCCACTCCTGAGGTCTTATGTGTGGAGTCTGAACTGAATACCGACGGCCTTGTTGATGCTGGTACTCAACAACTGCCCTCTTCTGCTCACAAATCCTTCCCAACATCTGCAGTGTTGAGTTCCAACGCGTGGGGACATCACACACCAGTCTGTGAGCTGGAAGCTGCAAACGCTGCTGAAACACGGTAAGGGCGGCGGAAGCTGTAGATGACTTTCTAAAATGGGCACACAGGCGGCATACTTTAACAAGCAGATCCGGCAGCTCCGGGTAGGATTTGAGAAACCGCTGAACCATGAGGTAAGGCACATGGGCCAGGTATGGTACGTGTGTGAGCTCGCCTCACCTCAGAGCCGCCACCAGGTTCCGGCCATTGTCACACACGACCATTCCTGGCTGTAGGTTCAGCGGTGTGAGCCACAGATCTGCCTGCTCTTTCAGAGCTGTCCACAACTCTTCAGCATTGTGTGGTTTGTCACCTAAGCATATTAGCTTCAGCACAGCCTGTTGCCACTTGGCCGAGGCAGTGCTGCAGTGCTTCCAGATTGTGACTGATGTGGTCATTTCGGAGATGGAGGCTGAAGAGGAGGAGGAGGATGAGGTGTAGGAGCTGTAGACCGCAGGGGCAACCCTGATTGACCTAGGGCCCGCAATCCTTGGAGTCGGGAGGACGTGTTCCGTCCCAAGGTCCGACTGGGTCCTGGCTTCCACTATGTTAACCCAGTGTGCCGTCAGCGAGATGTACCGTCCCTGCCCACAAGCACTTGTCAACGTGTCCGTGGTTAGGTGGACTTTCCTGGTAACTGCGTTGTTGAGGGCACGGCTAATGTTTTGGGACACGTGCTTGTGTAATGCGGGGACGGCACACCGGGAGAAATAGTGGCGGCTGGGGACCGAGTACTGAGGGACGGCCGCCGCCATCAGGTTGCGGAATGCTTCCATCTCCACGAGCCTAAAAGGCAACATTTCGAGAGCAAGCAGTCGTGAAATGTGAGAATTTAGTAGTGTGGCCTGTGGGACGATGGATGCGTATTTGCGCTTGCGTTCCAAGGACTGGGGTATGGACAACTGAACGCTGCGCTGGGACAAGGACGTGGACGTGCTTCCTGATGGTGCTAGTTGAGAGTGTGCAACGACAGGTGCAGGGCAAGAGGCATCTTCGCATGCACCATGGACAGGGGATTGGCTTGCATGCACAACAGCGGAAGAAGCAATGGTGCCACCTGCAAACACTGTTCCTGGACCCTGTGGTTCGGCCCACAAAGTCGGGTGCTTTGCTGCCATGTGCCTGATCATGTTGGTGGTGGTCAGGCTGGCGTTTTTGCCACCCCTGCTGATGCTGGCCCGGAAGGTGGTGCAAATGTCCTTTTCGTGGTTATCGGCAGAGTCTTTAAAAAACAACCAGACTGGGGAAGACCTAACAGGTGTACTGGCAACTTCCTTTGTGTTGGTGTTATAGGGAATGGTTGCCTGCCTTCTGTCTGCGGCCGCCACACTGCTTCTTGCTGCCTGTTGGGGTGCTCTGCCTCCCTCCCCCTGTGTGCTGCTGTCCTCGCTCTGCATGTCCTCCTGCCAGGTTGGGTCAATTACTATATCATCCACCACATCGTCTTCCACTTCCGCACCCTAGTCCGCCTCCTGACTTTCCGCCAATTGTGTCTCATCATTGTCCACCTCTTGTGACACTTTCCCACCGTCGCCTTCGTGTGACGGTGGCTGCTCAAATATTTGGGCATCGCTAGATGCAATCTCCTCTTGCCCCGCTTCAAGTGGACCAGGCGAGAGGCCCAAATCTATAAATGGAAAAGTGAACAGCTCTTTAGAGTGTCCAAGTGTGGGATCAGTTGTCTCTGGGTACTCGGCATGGTGGGAGGAAGGAGGATCAGGGTGAGAAATATGCAGTCCAGACTCACGGCTACTGAGACTTGACCAGACTTGACGCGCGGTCCGTCTGTGAGCCCTTACATCATACAGTCCTCTGTCCAGGTACAAACCACTCTCTTTTTCTTATGTCTACACCTTGTGGGTAGCTGGATATTTAATTATGTAGTGACTATTTTATGCACTGGCAGTAATACAGCAGCATTGAGTGTTTGGACATATATAATTCACAAATATCGATTGAGATTTTGCTATGGTAATGTGGATTAAGAAATGTTGATACACATGGTCATAGAGCCATTGGGGTTCTCACAGAACGGACCTCGTTGGTCCTTTATCATGATGGATTTTTAATAGTGTATGTATTCACACCATTTCTGTCAGATATCTATTCCTGATTTTTTAATCGTATTATATGCAATAAAAGTTATTTTTTATATTGATGAACATCTTTTTGGGTTGTTTCTGATCGCGTGTTTGCTTCTATGAGTTTCCAATGTCTGGCGATTTACCCGTACTAATATCCAGGTGTGAGCTATTTAGCTTCAATTAAAATTTAATATGCACCAGTTGAGAAATAAATATATGAGACTTGACCATGTGGAAGACATGGTGGTGGTGGTGATGGTGGCTAAGTGACTGGAAGCATTATCCGCTATCCAACCAACAACCTTTTGACACTGCTCTGGGTTCAATAGTGGTGTGCTGCTGTCCCCTAGGAATTGGGACAGGAAGGTCGGGCGAGAAGATGTGGGTGTTTGTTGTGGCACAATTTCAGCTTGCCCACGGCCTTGTCTTCGGCCTCTGCATGCACCATCACCATCATGTCCAGTTCGCCGTCCCTTGCCACGTGCCTTGCCCATTTTAAATGGAGGACAATATCTTCCACGCTTACTACAAATGACTGAATTTGGAGTGAACTTATATGTGATCCTTGTGACGGAGAAACCACAGTTTTACCTGGCCTGTAGGTAACTGTTTTGAACAGCAAACCGATGTCAAAAACTTCGCTGACACAGTGAAAAAAAAATTGAATTGAGGCCAAAAATGGCAGTATTTTCTGACAACGTATAAGAGGTGATCCGTGTGACGGAGAAAACACGGTTTTAAATAGCTGTATTTTTAGCGCTGTAATATGGAAAGGACCTGGCTGTATTCTGCAGTGCCAACAAGCAAATGGTGTAGAAAAACGGTGTTCTCTGGACTGCTTTTTAAGAAAATAATGATTATTAAGATCCAAAGAAAAGTATTCCTGGCCCCTGAGATCTGGGCCTTTGTCTAGAAATATCTAACAGCAGCAGAAGGAAGAACTGGAATGGAGCCTCTTGTGCTATGTGCACTGCAGTCTGCTATAAACCCTGCCTGCCTGCCTATATACACTGCCTGCCTGATATCTCTGCAGATGGATTAGTCCTCAGAAGGACTGTTTGTTAAGATGGATATGTGTAATGTACGGTTTTTCTCTCTACACTACCTAATACACGATCAAATCTCTCCCTGACGCAGCAGCAGCTCTCCCTACACTGTCAGATTCCGGAATGACTGTGACGAGCATGGCGGCGCCAGGTCTGATATAGACCTGATGACGCTGTGCGGCCAGCCAGTCACTGTAATTCCACAACCACCATGGCTGTGGTAATCCCTGCTTGTTGATTGGTGCTCTAAAGAGCGCCAAGCATGCAGGGAGGGGACCCGAGCTTCCGCCCGAGCATTGAGTGAGTATAGAGTACTTGCGAGTATGCTCGCTCATCACTAATACAAATCTTTTAATAAATGAAATTTAATTTTATTATAGAAATACTAGACTTTTAAAATTTTGCTATGATGGCAATTTTGAATCCACCACCGTATTGCAGGATTCTAATTAGCTAAATAACTGATAATGAATTGATACTTAACAGTGAATGCAGAGAAAGCCAATTTGCCATTTGTTGATTCCGCTTCTAACTTTTAGGGATTGGGTTGAGGCTTTATGGTGCTTGTGCATTTATCTCCAGTACAGTATGTTCCAAAATCATATACATGAGGAATGAGAACAATTAAATATTCCTATGCACCCACTAGACAATGGGCCCTGGAATTAAACCATTAGGCAGGTGGCCCTGAGGATTAAACCAATAGGCTTTTGGGATTAAACCACTCGACACAAGGTCTTAGAAATTAGACCACTAGGCACATGACCCTGGGGATTAATCCACCAGATTTAAGGCCATGGGAATTAAACCAGTAGGCACAGAGCCCTTGAATTATCCCACTAGGCACAGGGCACTGGATTAAACCACTAAACACACATGGAGATTTAACAACTAAGAACAAGGCCGTAAAGATTTAGCTAACAGGAAACCAAGGATCACCAAGTTACGACTTGCCTACTTTGGACACATCATACGAAGAGAGCAATCACTGGAGAAGGACATCATGGTTGGAACAAGTCGAAGAGGAAGATCAGCAATACAATGGCTTCAAACTATCAAAATAACGGTGGAGAAGACTCTGGTGGATCTATCTAGGCTTTCTCAAGATCGATCTTCCTACAGATTGTTCATCCATAAAGTTGCCATGGCTGGAGATTGAGCCGAAGGCCGTTAAATAAACAATAAAAAGATCCTGGAGATTGAATTGCAGGGTACTGAGCCCTGGGGATTAAACCATGAAACTCAAGGCCCTGGGGATTAAGTCCTTAGGAGAGCTGAGAGAATAAAGCACTGGATCTGAGGCACTGAAAGAACAAATCAGTGAAAAAATAAAGCACTGCACAACAGGAATTGGGAGAAGCAAACACTGGACACGAGGCACTGGGAACACAAGAGACTGGGAGAATAAACCATTGGACATCAAGAGCTAGGAGATTGATCATCTAGACAACAGGGACTGGGGGGGGGGATAAAGCACATAATGCCAGGGACTTGGAGAATAAAGCAATGGACACCAGGAACTGGGAAATGAAAGCATTGCATTCAAAGAACTGTGAGATTAAAGCACTTGACACAAGAGACTGGAAGAATAAAGCACTGGACACCAGGGATTGGAAGAATTAAAGACTGGATATCAGGGACTTGGAAAATAAAGCACTGCACACCTGGAATTGGAAGATTGAAGCACTGGACACTCAGAACTGGGAAAATAAAGCTCTGGACACCAGAGACTGGGAGAATAAAGCACTGGTCACCAGGGACTGGGAGAATAAAGCGCTGGACACCAGGGTCTGGGAAAATAAAGCACTGGACACCAGGGCCTGGAAAATAAAGCACTGGACACCAGGGACTAAGAGATTAAAGCGCTGCGCTCCAGAAACTGGAAGATTGAAGCACTGGAGAGAAGAGACTTGAAGAATAAAGCATCGAACACCAGAGTAGGGGAGCAGGGCCGGCTCCAGGTTTTCGTGGGCCCCGGGCGAAAGAGTCCTAGTTGGCCCCTTTAACACATACCACGATTCATGATGCACAGATAAGAAATATAGGTATAGTATAATGCCAAAGATTTCACTTACTTCTTACATTACATGAGTGATATCTATTGTCAATTCTAGAATAGCTTGGAAACTGGCAAATCCTCGCAGCGCACAGTGCAGACCAGACAGTATAGTCCTCCATACAGTGTTATGGGCACCTCATAGTCCTCCATAGAGTATTATGGGCACCAAATAGTCCTCCATAGAGTATTATGGGCACCACATAGTCCTCCATACAGTATTATGGGCACCACATAGTCCTCCATACAGTATAATGGGCCCCACGTAGTCCTCCATACAGTATTATAGGCCCCACATAGTCCTCCATACAGTATTATGGACTCCACATAGTCCTCCATACAGTATTATAGGCTCCACATAGTCCTTCACACAGAATAATGGGCCCACATAGTTCTCCATACAGTATGATGAACCCCAAATATTGCTCCATACAGAATAATGGACCCCATTATAATGTGCCATACAGAATAATGGGTCCCATATAAAGCTCCATACAGAATAATGGGCCCCATATAATACTCCATACGGAATAATGGGCCTCATATAAAGCTCCATACAGCATAATGGACCCCATATAATGCTCCATCTACAGTGCCTACAAGTAGTATTCAACCCCCTGCAGATTTAGCTGGTTGACACATGCGGAATTAACTTGGCATTGTGACATTTGTACTGTAGATCAGCCTGGAAGTGGGAAATGCACTGCAGCAAATTTTTATTTTTTTTTTGTTTTTGTTTTTTTTTTAAAAACGTTAAAAGTTAATTCAGAGTGTCATTTATTATTAAACCCCTCAAACCACAAGAATTCTGTTTGGTCCCCCAAAAGTATTAAGAAGTAGTTCAGGCACCAAGAATAATGAGCTTCACATGTGTGGATTAAAGATCTCTTTTGCCAGCCTTTTCTGACTATTTAAGACCCTCCCCAAACTTGTGAACAGCACTCAGACATGGTCAACATGGGAAAGACAAAGGAGCATTCCAAGGCCATCAGAGACAAGATCGTGGAGGGTCACAAGGCTGGCAAGGGGTACAAAACCCTTTCCAAGGAGTTGGGCCTACCTGTCTCCACTGTTGGGAGCATCATCCGTAAGTGGAAGGCTTATGGAACTACTGTTAGCCTTCCACGGCCAGGACAGCCTTTGAAAGTGTCCTCCCGTGCCGAGGCCAGGCTTGTCCGAAGAGTCAAGGCTAACCCAAGGACAACAAGGAAGGAGCTCCGGAAAGATCTCATGGCAGTGGGGACATTGGTTTCAGTCAATACCATAAGTAACGTACTCCACCGCAATGGTCTCCGTTCCAGACGAGCCCGTAAGGTACCTTTACTTTCAAAGCGTCATGTCAAGGCTCGTCTACAGTTTGCTCATGATCACTTGGAGGACTCTGAGACAGACTGGTTCAAGGTTCTATGGTCTGATGAGACCAAGATCGAGATCTTTGGTGCCAACCACACACGTGACGTTTGGAGACTGGATGGCACTGCATACGACCCCAAGAATACCATCCCTACAGTCAAGCATGGTGGTGGCAGCATCATGCTGTGGGGCTGTTTCTCTGCCAAGGGGCCTGGCCATCTGGTCCGCATCCATGGGAAGATGGATAGCACGGCCTACCTGGAGATTTTGGCCAAGAACCTCCGCTCCTCCATCAAGGATCTTAAGATGGGTCGTAATTTCATCTACCAACAAGACAACGACCCAAAGCACACAGCCAAGAAAACCAAGGCCTGGTTCAAGAGGGAAAAAGTCAAGGTGTTGGAGTGGCCTAGTCAGTCTCCTGACCTTAACCCAATTGAAAACTTGTGGAAGGAGCTCAAGAATAAAGTCCACATGAGACACCCAAAGAACCTAGATAACTTGGAGAAGATCTGCATGGAGGAGTGGGCCAAGATAACTCCACAGACCTGTGCCGGCCTGATCAAGTCTTATAAAAGACGATTATTAGCTGTAATTGCAAACAAGGGTTATTCCACAAAATATTAAACATAGGGGTTGTATAATAATTGACCCACACTTTTATGTTTAAAATTTAATAAAATTCAACTGAGCAACATAACTTTTTGGTTTGTAAGATTTATGCTTCTGTTCATAAAACCTACTCTCGTTTGCAGTTTGAAGGCTCTAACTTATTTGCATCTTATCAAACCAGCTAAATCTGCAGGGGGTTGAATACTACTTGTAGGCACTGTATATATATAATCGTCTTATCCCGTCTGTCTGTCTGTCTG
Source organism: Phyllobates terribilis (assembly GCF_046119375.1). NCBI lineage: Eukaryota > Metazoa > Chordata > Amphibia > Anura > Dendrobatidae > Phyllobates > Phyllobates terribilis. The sequence goes on from NW_027362770.1 coordinate 145,733,161, forward strand.
TCTTTCTGTCTTGGAAATCCCGTGTCGCTCATTGGTCCGGCAGCGGCCAATCAGCGCCGCGGGATTTCTGAAAAAAGATGGTGGCCGTTAGTGGCTCATCTGCGGGACGGAGCTCAGCGGCGATGCAGCCGGGAGATGACCGGCGCGAGGCGCTCATCTCCCGACCGCCGGCGCCGCTGACCTCCATGCGGCTTGGGTGTCAAGGGAGGACCGGGGAGCGGCGCTGCGGGTCGGGATACTTCTGCTGCGAACGCCCGCTCATGTCCCGGGATCTCGCAGCGGAAGTGGCCACACAGGCAGCGGCGCTGACATCCATGCGGATGGGAGGACCGGGGAGCGGCGCTGCGGGGCGGTATACTTCTGCTGCGAACGCCCGCTCATGTCCCGGGTTCTCGCAGCGGAAGTAGCCGCACAGGCAGCGGTGCTCCCCGGTCCTCACCAATGCGATTCGATGATTGTTCGCAATCTCTCGCCGCGACCAATCACTGATCTTGGCCCAAAAGTTAAACACCGCTGTGCTGATTGGTCGCCGACGCTGCCCGCAACCAATCACCGATTTGGGTGCCACATTTAAATAGCGCCCGCGACCAATCACCGATCTTGCAGACACATTTAAACACCGCTGTGCTGATTGGTCGCGGACGCTATTTAAATATGGCACCCAAATCGGTGATTGGTCGTGGGCAGCGTCGGCGACCAATCAGCACAGCGGTGTTTAAATGTCTCTGCAAGATCGGTGAATGGTCGCGGCCGCTATTTAAATGTGGTGCACAAATCGGTGATTGGTCGCGATCTTCGGCCGCGACCAATCACTGATCTTGCCACAAAAGTTAAACACCGCTGTGCTGATTGGTCGCGGACGCTGCCCGCGACCAATCACCGATTTGGGCGACACATTTAAACACTGCTGTGATGATTGGTCGCGGACGCTGCCCGCAACCAATCACCGATTTGGGCGCCACATTTAAATAGCGGAAGCGACCAATCACCGATCTTGCAGACACATTTAAACACCGCCGATATTTAAATGTGGTGCCCAAATCGGTGACTGGTTGCGGCCGATATTTAAATGTGGCGCCCGAATCGGTGATTGGTCGCGGGCAGCGCCCCCGGTCCTCACCAATACGATTCCGCTCCCAGGTCCTCACCAATACGATTCGCTGATTGGTCGCGGTCTCCGCACCCGACCAATCAGTGATCTTGGCGCAAAATTTAAACACCGCTGTGCTGATTGGTCGCGGCCGCTGTACCCGCTGCCAAAGTACTGGCGCCAAATTTAAACAACGCTCTGCTGATTGGTCGCGGATGCCAGCCGCGACCAATCAGCGATATTGGCGCCAAATTTAAACACCGCTGTGTTGATTGGTCGCGGCTGCGACCAATCAGCTATATTGGCGCCAAATTTAAAAACCCGCGGTGCTGATTGGTCCCGGCTGGCGGCCGCGACCAATCACCAATATTGGCGCCAAATTTAAACACAGCTGTGCTGATTGGTCGCGCCCGCCGGCCGCGACCAATTAGCGCTATTGGCGCCAAATTTAAACACCGCTGTGCTGATTGGTCGCGGCCGCGACCAATCAGCGATATTGGCGCTAAATTTAAAAACCGCTGTGCTGATTGGTCGCGGCCGGCGGGCGCGACCAATCAGCGATATTGCCGCCAAATTTAAACACCGCTGTGCTGATTGGTCGCGGCCGGCGGGCGCGACCAATCACCGATATTGGCGCCAAATTTAAACACCGCTGTGCTGATTGGTCGCGGCCGCGACCAATTAGCGATATTGGCGCCAAATTTAAACACCGCTGTGCTGATTGGTCGCGGCCGCGACCAATTAGCGATATTGGCGCCAAATTTAAACACCGCTGTGCTGATTAGTCGCGACCGCCGGCCTTGACCAATCAGCGATATTGGGCCCAAATTTAAACACCGCTCTGCTGATTGCGCCCGGTGTACCGCATACATATTCTAGAATACCCGATGCGTTTGAATCGGGCTACCATCTAGTACAGTATAATATGCCCTATATATTGCTCCATACAGAATAATGGACCCCATATAAAACTCCATACAGAATAATGTGCACCATATATTACTCCATACAGAATAATGCACCCCATATAATGCTCCATACAGAATAATGAACCCCATATAATGCCCCATACAGAGGAATGGGCCTCATATAATGTTTCATACACAATAATGGGCCTCATATAATGCTCCATACAGAATTATGGCCCCTATATAATGCTCCATATAGAATAAAGGACCCCATATAATGCTCCATACAGAATAATGAGCCTCATATAAAGCTCCATACAGAATAATGGACCCCATATAATGCTCCATATAGAATAATAAGCTCCATATATTGCTCCATACAGAATAATGGACCCCAAATAATGCTCCATACTGAATAATGGGCCCCATATAATGCTCCATACATAATAATGGGCCCCATATAATGCTCCATACATAATGATGGCCCCCATATAATGCTTCATGCAGTATAATGAGCCCCATATATTGCTCCATACAGTATAATGAGCCCCATATATTACTCTATACAGAAAAATAGGCCCCATATAATGCTCTATATAGAAAAATGGACCGCATATAAAGCTCCCTACATAATGTGCCCCATATAATGTTGCATACATAATAGGCCCCATATAATGCTCCATACAAGATGGGCCATACATAAGGCTCCATACAAGATGGGCCCCATATAATGTTCCATATATAATGGGCCCCATATAATGCTCCATACATGATGGGCCCCATATAATGCTGTGTACAGGAAAAAAATCAAATACTTACCACTCCTCGTTCCTCGCTGGCTGCAGCTCCGGACTCCTCAGCATTGCAGCCTTCCCGCTCTCTGCCCTGTGGCGCTCATAGCAGAGGGCGCACTGTAGTGACATCATTGCGCCATCTGCCCTAAGACGACACAAGTCAGCAGACGCGGAAGAAGCTGGAACTGCAGGGAATGGGAAGAGATAAGTATTCCAAGTGCCGGGGCCCTGTGTAATGGGGTGGGTCCACTCGTGGGCGCTGGCACTGGGCTCCCCCGACTCACTGGCCCCATAGTGCACCGGTTTCCCCGACGGCAAGTGGACCCCCCTGCTGGCTTAGAGCCCCGGCACTTGCCCGGGTGCGCCAGGTGATACCGGCCTTGATTGGGTGAATAAAGCACTGGACACTAGGAAATGGGATAATAAAGCACTGGACACCAGGAAATGGTATAATAAAGCACTGGACACAAGTAACTGGAAAAATAAAGCACTGGACATCAGGAACTGGGATAATAAAGCACTGGACACCAGGAACCGGTATAATAAAGCAGTGGTCCCCAACCTTTTTTGCACCAGGGACCGGCTTGAAGCAAGATCATTTTTCCATGGCCCATCAAGGAGGGGGTGGGGTGGGCGGGGCTTTGGTCATATGGGGGCGGGGTAATGGAGGGATTTGGAGTTTAGTGCATACTTATCATATAGTGTAGACCAGGTCCCCGCCAGGAGCTATGCCAGGAGCCCCACATAATGTGCTGTGCCAGGAGCCGCATCACTGAGGCCCCATCACGCCCTGCAGCAGGACAGGGCAGCTGTCCTGACAGCTGCTGTTCAGCTGCATTTACTTCATCCCAGGGGCGGACACAGACTGTAGTGGGCCCCTGTGCAAGAAATTTTTGGGGGCCCCCCCCCGCCCTTCATAAGGCAACAAAGTTATGTAAACATAACCCCCCCCATGTGCATCTCTCACCCCCCCATGTGCAGCTCACCCCCCGTGCATCTCTCATCCCCCTCCGTGCATCTCTCATCCCCCTCCGTGCATCTCTCACCCCCCCGTGTATCTCTCATCCACCCCCCGTGCATCTCTCATCCCCCCCGTGCATCTCTCATCCACCCCCCGTGCATCTCTCATCCCCCCCGTGCATCTCTCATCCCCCCCGTGCATCTCTCATCCCCCCGTGCATCTCTCATCTCTCCCCTCCCCCCCATGTGCATCTCTCATCTCTCCCCTCCCCCCATGTGCATCTCTCATCTCTCCCCTCCCCCCCATGTGCATCTCTCCTCTCCCCCCCCATGTGCATCTCTCATCTCTCCTCTCCCCCCCATGTGCATCTCTCATCTCTCCCCTCCCCCCCCATGTGCATCTCTCATCTCTCCCCTCCCCCCCATGTGGATCTCTCATCTCTCCCCTCCCCCATGTGCATCTCTCATCTCTCCCCTCCCCCCATGTGCATCTCCCATTCCCCCCACTCCTAGTTAATTGTATTTAAAAAAAAATAAAACTTGTTATACTTACCCCCATGCGATCCCTGCAGAATCCTGGCGCTCGTCCAAATCGCTGACACCAGGTTCTCCTGCCTTCCGGTCATGTGACGGCGCCGTCACATGACCGGAAGTCAGAGGAATTATGAGATGTCCTGGACCCGGCGCTTTGCATGGGGCCAGGGGCCCCATGAGGAGAGAGACGCACAAGAGGGGGGCTCCGAGGGGGCTCCTACCGGCCGGGCCCCATACTGGAGTCAGGGCAGTCATGCCCTGATGGCGGCCCTGCTGGAGGCTGGAGGGGCCCCCTCTCCCTCGGGGCCCCCGTTCAATGAACCGGCTGCACGGGCGGTAGTTCCGCCCCTGCTTCATCCTGCTTCAGGACCCGTGGTGACATCACAGTTATGTACCTTGATGTCATCACAGGTCCTCTACAGGTCTACCCTGCGGGAGTCTAGAACAGCGGGCAGCATCCACCCCACACAGTGTGCTCTGAGCCACCGCAGACCACAGCACACTGTCAATGTTTAGTGATTGTCTGTGGCTGTGCCGCGGACCGGCTGAAAAACCCCAACGGCCCGGTCCTGGTCCGCGGATCGGCGGTTGGGGACCTCTGTAATAAAGCACTGGACACCAGGAACTGGGATAATAAAGCACTGGACACAAATAACTTGGAAAATAAAGCACTGGACACCAGGAACTGGGATAATAAAGCACTGGACACCAGGAACCGGTATAATAAAGCACTGGACACCAGGAACTGGGATAATAAAGCACTGGACACCAAGAACTGGTATAATAAAGCACTGGACACAAAGAACTTGGAAAATAAAGCACTGGACATCAGGAACTGGGATAATAAAGCACTGGACATCAGGAACTGGGATAATAAAGCTCTGGACACCAGGAACTGGTATAATAAAGCTCTGGACATCAGTAACTGGTATAATAAAGCTCTGGACCTCAGGAACTGGGATAATAAAGCTCTGGACATCAGTAACTGGTATAATAAAGCTCTGGACATCAGGAACTGGGATAATAAGGCACCGGACACCAGGAACTGGGATAATAAAGTACTGTACACCAGGAACTGAGAAAATAAAGCACTAGACACCATGAACTGGGAAAATAAAGCACTGGACACCAGGAACTGGGATAATAAAGCACTAGACACCAGGAACTGATATACTAAAGCACTGGATATAAGTAACTGGGAAACTAAAGCACTGGAGACCTGGAACTGGGATAATAAAGCTCTGGACACCAGGAACTGGGATAATAAAGCACTGGACACCAAGAACTGGTATAATAAAGCACTGGACACAAAGAACTTGGAAAATAAAGCACTGGACATCAGGAACTGGGATAATAAAGCACTGGACACCAGGAACTGGGATAATAAAGCTCTGGACACCAGGAACTGGTATAATAAAGCTCTGGACATCAGTAACTGGTATAATAAAGCTCTGGACCTCAGGAACTGGGATAATAAAGCTCTGGACATCAGGAACTGGGATAATAAGGCACCGGACACCAGGAACTGGGATAATAAAGTACTGTACACCAGGAACTGAGAAAATAAAGCACTAGACACCATGAACTGGGAAAATAAAGCACTGGACACCAGGAACTGGGATAATAAAGCACTAGACACCAGGAACTGATATACTAAAGCACTGGATATAAGTAACTGGGAAACTAAAGCACTGGAGACCTGGAACTGGGATAATAAAGCTCTGGACACCAGGAACTGGGATAATAAAGCACTGGACACCAAGAACTGGTATAATAAAGCACTGGACACAAAGAACTTGGAAAATAAAGCACTGGACATCAGGAACTGGGATAATAAAGCACTGGACACCAGGAACTGGGATAATAAAGCTCTGGACACCAGGAACTGGTATAATAAAGCTCTGGACATCAGTAACTGGTATAATAAAGCTCTGGACCTCAGGAACTGGGATAATAAAGCTCTGGACATCAGGAACTGGGATAATAAGGCACCGGACACCAGGAACTGGGATAATAAAGTACTGTACACCAGGAACTGAGAAAATAAATCACTAGACACCATGAACTGGGAAAATAAAGCACTGTACACCAGGAACTGGGATAATAAAGCACTAGACACCAGGAACTGATATACTAAAGCACTGGATATAAGTAACTGGGAAACTAAAGCACTGGAGACCTGGAACTGGGATAATAAAGCACTGGACACCAGGAACTGGGATAATAAAGCTCTGGACACCAGGAACTTGGCTAATAAAGCACTGGACACAAGGAACTGGGAAAATAAAGCACTGGACACAAGGAACTGGGAGAAAAAAAAACACTGGACAGCAGGGAAGTGGAAAACAAAGCACTGGATGACATGGACTGAGGGATCAAACTATGTCACATATATTGGAAAAATTATACTTTTACATTATTATGCCTTGATTTAGGCAAGGGTAATATTTGTGGCAGGGTATGCACTGTGCTATCAAAACACGAAATGTAGTATTTCTGATTTTGATATAACGCAGGTGAAGCTGCCTTGCTGAGTTTATTTCCCTCTCAGCAACATCCTAGAATTCCTATGATACAGCTGCCAGGTCGTGAACAGGGAGGGTGGACCTCTCCCAATGAGTATAATTTACTGTAATGTTTCTGTGACAGGAGCCGCTCTCTGAGGCGAGAAGAGGGGAGTTCCAGATTTATAATCTCACCAGAGAGTTCATCTATCCAGGTGGGAGAAAACACGTGGACAGTTTACAACTCACTCCATTAGTGCTGACCTCTACACTGCTGGTGTTATATACACTGGAAACCTCTAAGACTGAGATCCAGAGTAATCCCTTACATCTTCACATACATATTTACCGCTTATATAACTACAGTAAAATTCCACTAATCTGACACCGCTTGGGCTGAAAATCCCGCTAATCTGCCATGTGACAAAAAATTTACAGTATGTATGAATAGTCCAGAAATAATTAATATTGATACCTAACAATTGCCTAATCTCTTTATATGAGTGGGGAACCCTAGAAGTCATAGAATAAAAATTATTTCAATTCTAATTTAAGGGAATAAAATGGTGGTGATGTATTTCAATTTTGAAACTAACCTTAGTTGACTTTCTTAAAAGAATTGACGTTAATAACGAAGTTTATTAGATTACTTCTCACAGAGGTGGGTCAAAGGATGTCATCTGCTGTGCCAACTACCCTCTCCCCATGCACTGTTTTACTGAAACACTGTCTGGGATAACTGCAGCTGCATCCCCCTCCTCCCTCTCCTGTCTGTTTTCAATTTTACAGTAAATTGATTTTTAAGTACGGTAGGTTTATAAAGAACCAGAAGACAGGAAAATCCACGATACCATGAATTCTCCATTAAATGTCACCTCTTTAACCCAACAGGAAGTACGGTGTCGTCTCAAAAACACTAAAGTAGACAAATCTCCGGGCTCAGATGACTTGTACTCCCCCGAGTACTACAGAAATTAAGATAGACCATTACTTCTAATACTTAAGGATTCCTTAATAGCAGGGTCTTTACCACAGGACCGGCATATAGCAAATGTGGAGCCAGTATTCAAAAAGGGGACAAAAACTGAGCCTGGAAATTATAGGCGAGTAAATATAAACCTCTACTGTCAGCAAAATCTTTGAGAGTTTCCTGAAAGCCGCAATCCTGGAGTATCTCAATAAGAATACTCCATTCTCAATAAGAATAACCTCATGATCCAGTGTTAACATCTGTCAGACTAATCTGATCAGCTTCTATGAGGAGGTAAGTTCCAGGTTGGATCAAGGTAATTCCTTGGATGTCCTCTCTCTCAACTTTTTAAAGGCGTTTGATATGGTGCCACAAGAAAGGTTGATATATAAAATGAGAGCAATGGGACTAGGGGAAAAATATGTGGAATTTGGTTAACAACTGGCTCAGTGATATGAAACAGAGGGTGGTTATTAATGGAGCACACTCTGAATGAATCAAACTTAGCTACCACAGGGGTCAGTAGTGGGCCCTTTTCTTTTTAATATATTTACTAATCACTTTGTAGAGGGCATACGGAGTAGAATTTTAATATTTGCACTAAACTATACAAGGTAATCAACAAAGAAAAGGATAATTTAACATTACAGAGGACATGTGTAAATTGGAGGCTGAGAAATAGCAATTGGGCAGACAAAATAAAATATATAATTATGCAATAATGCAATAAATTGTAAAACACTAGGTAAAACTGTAAACAAATGGTTCCAATGCTGACTTTTATGTTGGTATCTTATTCAATATATAATTTGCACTTTTTTTAAGTTAATGATTGTGGGCGTAGTTTTCCTTGAATCCACCCATGAATAAGGACCAAGATGGTATGAAACGCATAGGAAAATGCTTGTACTAATTGATTGTTTGTACCTGGAATGGCCCTTTGTTACGCTGGCGTGTCCTTCAATAAAATAAAATAAAACTTAAAGGACACGTCAGGGTCCACAGGACTGCAGAGGAGCTGCAGCAGCTGAGTCCCAGAGGAATGTTCAGCTAAGCACAGAGAAAGAAATGAACTAGTGTGTTAAGTGCACACACTAGTAGTAACTAAACAAGATACAATGCTGGGAGTTAACAACACTCCAGAAACGAAACTAATAAACTTCTGCACTGCAAGACACCGCTGTGCAGAGCAGGAAGGATTTGGCAGCATGAAATGCCTGAGCATTAGATAGCGGCGTATAGAGCTGCAGATAGCTGCTGGCCAGGAAAGGCCTGGAACCTAAGTTCCTAAAGAGGAGGAGGATCTCTGCAGCACCCAACACATGGGTGTAAAAGCGGCAGTGTGACCACACATACAATGGCGGACCCTGGAATACTGGATCAGTAGCAAGGACGCCTCCGTGGCATGGACACAAACCAGTGAACCGACACAGTAGAGCGTGCTGCTCACAGCATTCGCCTAGCCCTAATTGATGGCTAGGATGACTAGGGAGTTTTCAGCAGGAACCCTTGACAACGACTCTCACACACTGCATTTACTGCCAAAGACCTCACCCCAGGTTAGAAAGAGATAGACTAGGCACCGGGCCGGAGCCCACGGAGCCCTTAAATACACTAGAGACAGCCCCAGCCCCCCAGGACAACCAACCACGCTGTACCAGACAGCAGGGGGCGTGGCTTAGCGGCACATGACCACAATGGGGCGTGGTTTAGCGGACCTGCTATCAAGGAGGCGTGGCTTAGCGGCACATGACCGAAAGGGGCGTGGCTTAGCGGCACATGAGCAGAAATGCAGAAACCACACTTAGAATCCCTAGAACGTGTTATTTTCGCGCCCGGACTGACTGGCATGAGCGTGATTAGTAATCCCACTGTACCATGAACCGAGGAGTGCCTGGAGAGGCGTAACTAAGTATCAACCCGATCCGACCAATGTCGCACGGCGGCTCAGTCGACTCCGTGAACCAAGGAGGAACCGAGCAGAGGAACCAGGTGCTACTCCAGGTCAGACCCCGGTCAAAGCTGTTGACCCACACCGGGGAATGCAGGAACAGGCAGGCTAGACTGGCATACAGACAGGTGGGTATTGGCAGGCACGGCTGGTATGCAGACAGGTGGGTACTGGTAAGCACGGCTGGTATGCAGACAGGTGGGTACTGGCAAGCACGGCTGGAGTGTAGACAGGGAGATACTGGCAAGCACGGCTGGAGTGCAGACAAGTAGGTACTAGCAGGTTGGAGTGCAGGCTGGATAGGGTCCAGTACAGACTGGGAGACAGGAACAGAGCCGCAGATGCGGTAGACAAGCAGAGCGGAGCGAAACCGCTGGTGCGGTGGACAAGGCAGAGCAGAGCGAAACCGCAGGTGCGGTGAGAAAGCAAAGCAGAGCGAAACCACAGGTGCGGTGGACAAGGTAGAGTAGAGCGAAACTGCCGGAGTGGTGGACAAGGCAGAGCAGAGAGGAACCACCGGAGCAGTGGGCAAGGCAGAGCAGAGCGAAACCGCAGGTGCGGTGAGCAAGCAAAGCAGAGCGAAACTGCAGGTGCGATGGACAAGGCAGAGCAGAGAGGAACCACCGGAGCGGTGAGCAAGCAGAGCAGAACAGGGCTGAAGGTGCAGGCAGAGAAGACAGGGCTCTGTTCACATGGAACAGACTGGAAAATACAGGAAGATAGCTAGAACACAGGAGGTAGATACGAAGGAAGGGAAAAGGGACAAGCAGAACCAGATACACACAAGGTACTTACAATGAAGTAGCGAGTGGACACAAAACTCACAAACAGAAGTACAGAGACAACGAGTTGGAGTTAGGTGCAGGTTCAGACACTGCAGGAAAAGGGAAGGTACGGACATAGAGACAAACAGGTAACAGGCTAGGAGACAGTTCAGACAGGAACTGATACTGCAACAAGATACAAGAACGAGCCTGGGTATACAGCCCCCAGAGTGGCGGAAACAGACTAGAAGTCACAGGTAACAGGCCTGGGTATACAGCCCCCAGAGTGGCAGAAACAGACTAGAAGTCAGAGATAACAGGCCTGGGTATGCAGCCCCCAGAGTGGCGGAAACAGACTAGAAGTCAGAGATAACAGGCCTGGGTATGCAGCCCCCAGGGTTGCAGAAACAGACAAGATACAGGACAAGACCTGGCAACTCAGAGGCAAGGAGCACACTGATAGTTAGTGTTGCTCAGGCCTCTCCTTCTGGGTGGAGGGGGTTTAAATATCCAGTGACTCACAGCAATAGGCTGGGGACGCATTAGGAGCGCGCCCACAGCAGCTATAAGAATCAGGAAGTAACCGGACCGCCGCCCTAAGCAATCAGACAAGAGACATGCACACAGCATGAACTGGATCAAGGTTTGCAGGCTGGACTGATGGGTAAGATTGCGGTCTTGCATAGTGGGAGGTGGTGCACTATGCAAGCACGCCACCAGGGATGTTACAGAACGGAACCTAAATGCTGACAATTACTGACCAGCAGGAAATGGCCTGGCCGGACGCCACAAGAAAGCCCTTCTCCTGCGTACCGACCTAACATTACCCACCTATTTAGGGCTCCCCCCCCCCGGAATTATGGATACGCTCAAAAGCGGCAATAAGATCCGGAGCTTTGATAATGTCTACCGGCTCCCAAGTCCTATCCTCCGGACCATAATCCCGCCAGTCCATCAAATAAAACTTCTTGCTCCTAACCATTTACCTCAAAGTCATCCTGTGCTGATGTGGCACCCCTGAGGGTTCAGTCGACACAGAGGTACTGCACCTCACCCAGAGGTGTGGTATCCCCTTCTCTCAGGTAAGGATGGAGTGCTGCCCAGAACCCCAACACCTGCATCCAACACTACACTGCTCCAGGCCAGCAAGAGGGGCAAGACGCAATGTATGTTTCCTGCTGAGCCCTGACCCTGGCTGGAGTGGGGGGAACCCAGAGGTAGGGGGAACCAGTAGTGGGTGTGGGTGGAGGAAGTAGTTTAAGGGAGCACTTTGGTAGGAGTATACATAGGGAAGCCATCTTAGGGTGGCAGGTCGTGTAGAGGAGAGCAGTTCAGAAGAACAGCTCAGGACAGTTCAGAAGAACAGTCCGGGAGCAGAGGTTCACTAGGAGCTCTGCTCCACAAGTCAGGGCCTAGTGATAGAGGCCCAGGAGGGGAGCAGGGAGTAGGCTCCATTCTAAGAAGGGATCCTAGGGGGTACGGCGAGTGCAGGAAGGCACCCGTATGCCCCGCATCTGTCAGAGGACAGAGGGATCGTAAGCTGCATTCTAATCCCCGTGAGGGTCAAGCAGGTCCGGGAACTCCGACGTACAGGAGGGACTTCAGAGCACCCGAACAGGATTGAGAGTGGGCAGTGCAGGGCAGGAGGGAGAAAGACCAGTGTGAAGACGGTCTGGCTAGGAACACAGAGAAGTGGGGTTCTGTCGGGTACTCCTAATCGGCCTGAGGAAGAGCTGAACCCCTGCTTGGTGAACGCAGCGCGACGCGGGAAGCTGTAAGCCGACAGTGCACCCTGAGAAACTAAAGAACTGTGAGTAAAGACTCGGATGACTGCACTGCACAACCTCTGTCCATTCTTTATTTGCGCCACCCTTCCCTCACAGCACTACACTGCCCAGCGCAGCCATCATCTAACTACACTGCCCTGGAGCTTGCTCTACCTGTGGAGAGCCACACGATCCCTGCTGCCGTAACACCAGCTCCAGAGGACTGCTCCGCAGCGGCGGCTCCCTTTAGCCGCAATCTACGGGTGGCGTCACGAACAATCCCAAAGATCCCATATAAAAGTACCTACCCCCCTTTTTCACTGACCGCCCTGGGTCACGGACCGGGCCAGCCACCCTGATATCCCCCGGCAAACAGAGGCCCGGCTGCCGAGTTCCCCACGGCTCTGGAGGCGCGTCACAGATTCCGATTCAGCCAGAAGGGAGCCAGAGAATTTATTGAGAGTAACCGGCTTGAATAAAGAAACATGGAAGGTGTTAGAAATTCACTAAGCGGCTGGCAATTTCAGCCGATGGGCTGCATCATTCACTTTGGCCAAGATTTTAAATGGCCCCAAATACCGGGGAGCAAATTTAGTCGAAACCACCCGAAGGTGAATATTGCGTGCAGAAAGCCACACCAAGTCCCCAGGAGCATAACTTGGAGCAAGACACCGATGCCTATCGGCCGTGACCCTCATAAGCTCCTTAGAAGCACGCAAAGACTCCTGAGTCTGATCCCAGATATCCCTGGCATTCGTTGCCCAATCCTCCACAGCTGGAAGAGGCATAAGAAGCCCCGCCGACCGTTCCCTAGACGACTTATTTCGCGCACAAGAGACGCAGGCGGCGACAAAATGTGAGATATCAGTAGACATCTTGGACCATCAATAGGACCGAGAAATTAGCTCTTTGGTCCATTTGTTCCCAAAGTGCCCTCCAGTCTTGGAGGAGTGACCCCAATGGAGAACCTCTTGCCTACGAGACTCTGGCACAAAGGTCCTCCCAGGCGGAAGTCCCTGCAAGGTGACAGGGTTTACAGAGAGTAAACACTCGGATGGGACAATAAGCTGCGGTTCCGACTCTTCACCCAGGGGGTCACAAGAGCGAGACAGAGAATCTGCCCGTGGATTCGATTTACGGATAAACCCCCTTGCCATATTATCTGCAATGTATTCTGACATTGCTTTTGTCTCAGGGACCGACAAAGGATAAACCCTGCCTCTTGGGGGTTCCGAACCCGGTAGTAAATTTTTGCCGCTATAATACGACCGGTGAGGTGGTAGAGTCTCAGCAGCTTTTTGGAGAAAACATCTGCATACTACGCGTATTGAACGGGTAACACGGACAGCTCCAGAAGTAACTCAGAATGAGAAATCGGAAGCGCCGGGTGAATACAATTCCCCTTGCAGGAAGAGCTCCGCTGGATAACCTGACCAGTCGACCAGTCCAGATGGGGGGAATGCCTCCAGAGCCAGGGCAGGCCCAAAAGTACCGAATCCATCCCCTCCTCCATCACTAGGAAAGAAATAGATTCGTAATGGCTAGCTCCTATCTGGAGCTGTATAGTCTCAGTGCGATGGGTAACCTCCTTAGGCAGAACAAACCGTTAACTACTCAGATTTTAACTGGATTAGGAAGTAAAATTAATGGAACTGAGTGGCTCTGAGTGAAAGACACGAACATAAAGTTTGCCTCTGCTCCCGAGTCCACAGAAGCTCCTATCTCCATAGTCTTCTGATCAAGAATGACTGAGGAAGGCAACAGAAATTTGGAGGAAACAAATTCATTTTCTAGTGACTCGCCTCCAACAGATACTAGAACTCCTCGTTTAACATGCGAAGAGCGACTGGCGCATCGCCCAGACCCCCAAGGGGTGTGGGACAATAGACCGGATTTTATTGACTGTTTGGGAGGACAAAGACCCTCCGTGCGTGACACCTGCATGGGCTCAGAGGGGTCGAAATTGCCCGAACCCTCACTCAGAGGCATTGAGAAGGTTGGGGCAGAACGCTCCCGTAGCTTCTCAGCAGTCACCTCTAGTCGTCTCTCGGCAAACCGAAGGTCAATTCTGGTAGCAAGATTAATCAATGCCTCAATCGTTACTGGTCAGTATCAAAAAGGAATAGTCGGCACTCCGTATAGCTAGAGTGGTGTACGTGGAAAACAATGTCTGTAGGAAAAGAAAATCCCGGCACTCACGTGTTGATAATCAGTTGATTTATTCCACAACTCACACAAGACGTTTCAGCCTGTCCAAGGCTTTTTTCAATTGTGGTTAAATACATTCAGTCAAGATATTTATAAACAAATCCACGGAAATGACATAATTCTCATTAACATAAAAAAAGAGTAGACCAATAAAAAAATTATATATAACAGAATTTACAACAACATACAAAAAATTAAGCAATAATAAACTCAAGTTGCACAATGAAAAAGAACAAGTGAATTCATATATTTAAATAAGTCGGGGATTATTTAAATATATGAATTCACTTGTTCTTTTTCATTGTGCAACTTGAGTTTATTATTGCTTAATTTTTTGTATGTTGTTGTAAATTCTGTTATATATAATTTTTTTATTGGTCTACTCTTTTTTTATGTTAATGAGAATTATGTCATTTCCGTGGATTTGTTTATAAATATCTTGACTGAATGTATTTAACCACAATTGAAAAAAGCCTTGGACAGGCTCAATCGTTACTGGCACCTCTTGGGTAGCTAACACATCTTTTACATGGGAGGCCAGACCTCTCCAGAAAATGGGAATGAGAGCTTTGTCTGGCCAATCCAACTCAGCTGCTAGGGTGCGGAAACGCACCGCATAGTCGCTTACGAAAGACGGAGCCTGACTAATAGCGAGAAGAAGCATGGCAGTGTCATTGGTGACCTCAGGACCCAAAAAGACCTGTTTGAGGGCTGTTGTGAAACCGGCTACAGTCTGCAGAACTGGATCCGACCGTTCCCAGAGTGGAGTAGCCCACTCCAGCGCCGGCTCGGAGAGCAGGGAAAATATAAAACCCACCCTGGACCTATCAGTGGGGTACACCTGCGGTTGTAACTCGAAGTGCACCGCACATTGATTGAGAAACCCCCGACAGGTCCGAGCGCTCCCAGAAAACTTACTTGGAAGCGCTAGGCAAGGAGTTGGGACAGGTGAGAGTATTAGGGCGGCTACCGTCTGGCCCACAGCCTGAGCGGTCAGAGTCGGAATGTCCAGAGTCGGCGCACATTGTTCTACTTGTTGCAACCGAGACTCCAGCTGCTGGATATAGCGTTGCATCGAGGATGAGCCGTTCTGACTCTGTGCAGTAGCCGATATACTCAGCCAGACCCTGGCCTAGTCTAAAGTTACGCTGGCGTGCCCTTTAATAAAATAAAATAAAACTTAAAGGACACATCGGGGTCCACCGGACTGCAGAGGAGCTGCAGCAGCTGAGTCCCAGAGGAATGTTCAGCTAAGCACAGAGAAAGAAATGAACTAGTGTGTTAAGTGCACACACTAGTAGTAACTAAACAAGGTACAATGCTGGGAGTTAGCAACACTCCAGAAACTAAACTAATAAACTTCTGTACTGCAAGACACCGCTGTGCAGAGCAGGAAGGAATTGGCAGCATGAAACGCCTGAGCACTAGATGGTGGCGTATAGAGCTGCAGATAGCTGCTGGCCAGGAAAGGCCTGGAACCTAAGTTCCTAAAGAGGAGGAGAATATCTGCAGCACCAAACACATGGGTGTAAAAGCGGCAGTGTGACCACGCATACAATGGCGGACCCTGGAATATTGGATCAGTAGCAAGGACGCCTCCGTGGCATGGACACAACCAGTGAACCGACACAGTAGAGCGTGCTGCTCACAGCATTCCCCTAGCCCTAATTGATGGCTAGGATGACTAGGGAGCTTTCAGCAGGAACCCTTGACAATGACTCTCACACACTGCATTTACTGCCAAAGAAATCAGCCCAGGTTAGAAAGAGATAGACTAGGCACCGGGGCGGAGCCCACGGAGCCCTTAAATACACTAGAGACAGCCCCAGTCCCCCAGGACAACCAACCACGCTATACCAGACAGCAGGGGGCGTGGCTTAGCGACACCTGCCCTTAGGGGGCGTGGCTTAGTGGCACATGACCGCAAGGGGCGTGGCTTAGCGGCACATGAGCAGAAACCACACTTAGAATCCCTAGAACGGAACCTAAATGCTGACAATTACTGACCAGCAGGAAAGGGACTGGCCGGACGCCGCGAGAAAGCCCTTCTCCTGCGTACCGGCCTAACACCCTTTTAATTTTGCTATTGGAATAAAGATTGCTGAATCATTTTTAATCCCCAAAATAATTGCTGCAACATTCGCTCCTCGTTGTTGTCACACCACACTGTGCCGGATTTACAAGGACCAGATTACGGTGAGCTAGTAAATTTCTATTTTCTTATAGTTTTTTTTTAACCAGATGTTTTAGCCTTATTCATCAAACGTAACTTTTTGAAATGTCACAAAATTGTTGCACAATCATACCATATTGGATTACAAAATCTGTCAATATTTTTTCTTTTTTTGCACCTTGGAAGATTAACTTGCAACATGTTAGAGGGTCACGCAACCTTTTGCTTTACAAAAAAAGAGCAAGTAGGAAAAAAAAGAGCAAAAAAGGCAAAAAACAAAAAAAGGAACATCTTTGATTTTGAGAAAAATCATCAACCGGCATGCATCCTTTTGAAGAATCTGGTGCGAAACCGTCAACCAATACCACATGACAAGAGAAAAGCCACTTAAAAAACACAAATGATGAATCAAGGCCTGAATCACGTAACTATTCATCCAGGTCCAAGTTCAAAGAGCTGGCCTCATGTTTGTTCTGCACAACATGGAATACGTGCACATTGATTCCAAAACTTTCATTTTTTAGTTAGCATGCTCTTTATAAATGTCTTTCAGTGAGAGGGTGACGGCTTGATTCTGATTGATTACTGTTTGCTATGGTAACTCATTTAAATTATTCCAGGTGTTCTTTGTGAACCGCACCACTACATTAAAACAATTGCAAAAAAGTAATTTTCTCATATATATATTACTCCCTTTTTCCAGCTTAGAAGATCACGGCTGCCGGGAAATAGATATTAGGAATCATTTATAAAACAACTGTCTCATATCTTCAGAATAAAAGATATAACATAAATGACGCAGGTATTCTCATTTATAAAGTGTATGTGATATTTTCTACAAATATACTAATATCCTAATAACAACCGATAAGTAGGGATGAGAGGTCACGTGGAAGTCCAGGTTCTGGTACCTGGAACTTGCTCGGTTCGGGTATCAGAACTATACCCGAACTTGAACCAGGGACCCGGACTTTTGAGCTGGAAAATTCTCTCTCTCTTGACTTTCCCTGGAACTCTGAACATTGCAACGGACTTCCAGAGAAGTCCATGTTCGGCTTTTAGCACAGGACAATAACTATCTGGTACCTGGAACTTGCTCGGTTTGGGTATCAGAACTATACCCGAACTTGAACCAGGGACCCGGACTTTTAAACTGGAAAATTCTCTCTCTCTTGACTTTCCCCGGAACTCTGAACATTTCAACGGACTTCCAGAGAAGTCCATGTTCGGCTTTTAGCACAGGACAATAACTATCTGGTAACTGGAACTTGCTCGGTTCGGGTATCAGAACTATACCCGAACTTGAACCAGGGACCTGGACTTTTGAGCTGGAAAATTCTCTCTCTCCTGACTTTCCCCGGAACTCTGAACATTGCAACGGACTTCCAGAGAAGTCCATGTTCGGCTTTTAGGACAATAACTATCTGGTACGACCCCCGAACTTAAAAGTTCGGGTTCGCTCATCTCTACTCATAAGACCTTGGATAGAGCGCAGAACGGTTTATATAAAGCAATGTGCCCCAAACATGTATTGAAAATTACAGCTTTCAGCCAAGTGCAGAATCACATGCATGCTTGGACTGGCCCACAGGAATACAGGAAAATCATCCGGTGGGCCACCTCTGTGCAAGAATAGGCCACCACCCTCTTATATGAGCCGTATTTAGCACAATATACTTGAATTGCTATGTACAAAGGCAGCATCTTATTCATTTAACAATCTACCCAATTCATTGTTATGTAAATGTTATTGAGGATAATGTCATATTTGCATGTAGCTGAAAAGTGGGGCAGTAAACAAGCAGAGCAGAGCAAAACCTACAGGTGCGGTAGACAAGCAGAGCAGAGCAAAACCCGCAGGTGCGGTAAACAAGCAGAGCAGAGCAAAACCCGCAGGTGCGGTAGAAAAGCAGAGCAGGGCAAAACCCGCAGGAGTGGTAGACAAGCAGAGCAAAACCCGCAGGTGCGGTAGACAAGCAGAGAAGAGCAAAACCCGCAGGTGCGGTAGACAAGCAGAGCAGAGCAAAACCCGCAGGTGCGGTAGACAAGCAGAGCAGAGAAAAACCCGCTGGTGCGGTAGACAAGCAGAGCAGAGCAAAACCCGCAGGTGCAGTAGACAAGCAGAGAAGAGCAAAAGCCGCAGGTGCGGTAGACAAGCAGAGCAGAGCAAAACCCGCAGGTGCGGTAGACAAGCAGAGCAGAGCAAAACCCGCAGGTACAGTAGACAAGCAGAGCAGAGCAAAACCCGCAGGTGCTGTAGATAAGCAGAGCAGAGCAAAACCAGCAGGTGCGGTAGACAAGCAGAGCAGAGCAAAACCCGCAGGTGCGGTAGACAAGCAGAGCAGAGCAAAACCCACAGGTGCGGTAGACAAGCAGAGAAGAGCAAAACCCGCAGGTGCGGTAGACAAGCAGTGCAGAGCAAAACCCGCAAGTGCGGTAGACAAGCAGAGCAGAGCAAATACACACAAGGTACTTACAATGAAGTAGCGAGTGGACACTAAACTCACAAACAGAAGTACAGAGACAATGAGTTGGAGTTAGGTGCAGGTTCAGACACTGCAGGAAAAGGGAAGATACGGACATAGAGACAAACAAGTAACAGGCTAGGACACTATTCAGACAGGAACTGAACCAGGAACAAGATACAGGAATGAGCCTGGGTACTCAGCCCCCAGAGTGGCGGAAACAGACTAGAAGTTACAGATGCAGGTAACGGGCCTGGGTATACAGCCCCCAGGGTGGTGGAACAGACTAGAAGTCACAGAAACAGGTAACAGGCCTGGGTATACAGCCCCCAGGGTGGCGGAAACAAACAAGATACAGGACAGGACCTGGCAACTCATTTGCACAGAACACACTGAAAGAAAGTGTTGCTCAGGCACCTCCTACTGGGTGGAGGGGGTTTAAGTATCCAGTGACTCACAGCAATAGGCTGGGGACGCATTAGGACTGTGCACACAGTATCTATAAGAAACAGGCAGTAACCGCGCTGCCACCCTAAGCAATCAGACAAGAGACATGCACACAGCAGGTACTGGAGCAAAGTGTGCAGCCTGGACTGATAGGTAAGATGGCGGTCTTGCATGGTGGGAGGTTGTAAGCCATGCCAGCACGCCTCCAGGGATATTTCAAGCTTCTAGAGGTAGTCACCGGAAATGGTCTTCCAACAATCTTGAAGGAGATTCCATAGATGCTTAGCACTTGTTGGCCCTTTTGCCTTCACTCTGCGGTCCAGCTTAGCCCAAACCGTCTCGATTGGGTTCAGGTCTGGTGACTGTGGAGGCCAGGTCATCTGGCGTAGCACCCCATCACTCTTCCTCTTGGTCAAATAGCCCTTATACAGCCTGGAGGTGTGTTTGGGGTCATTGTCCTGTTGAAAAATAAATGATGGTCCAACTAAACGCAAACAGGATGGAATAGCATGCCGCTGCAAGATGCTGTGGTAGCCATGCTGGTTCAGTATGCCTTCAATTTTGAATAAATCCCCAACAGTGTCACCAGCAAAGCACCCCCACGCCATCACACCTCCTCCTCCATGCTTCACGGTGGGAGCCAGGCATGTAGAGTCCATCCGTTCACCTTTTCTGCGTCGCACAAAGACATGGTGGTTGGAACCAAAGATCTCAAATTTGGACTCATCAGACCAAAGCACAGATTTCCTCTGGTCTAATGTCCATTCCTTGTGTTCTATAGCCCAAACAAGTCTCTTCTGCTTGTTGCCTGTCCTTAGCAGTGGTTTCCTAGCAGCTATTTTACCATGAAGGCCTGCTGCACAAAGTCTCCTCTTAACAGTTGTTGAAGAGATGTGTCTGCTGCTAGAACTCTGTGTGGCATTGACCTGGTCTCTAATCTGAGCTGCTGTTAACCTGCGATTTCTGAGGCTGGTGACTCGGATAAACTTATCCTCAGAAGCAGAGGTGACTCTTGGTCTTCCTTTCCTCATGTGAGCCAGTTTTTTTGTAGCGCTTGATGGTTTTTGCAACTGCACATGGGGACACTTTCAAAGTTTTCCCAATTTTTCTCACTGACTGACCTTCATTTCTTAAAGTAATGATGGCCACTCGTTTTTCTTTACTTAGCTGATTTTTTCTTGCAATAATACAAATTCTAACAGTCTATTCAGTAGGACTATCAGCTGTGTATCCACCAGACTTCTGCACAACACAACTGATGGTCCCAACCCCATTTATAAGGCAAGAAATCCCACTTATTAAACCTGACAGGGCACACCTGTGAAGTGAAAACCATTTCCGGTGACTACCTCTTGAAACTCATCAAGAGAATGCCAAGAGTGTGTGACGCGCCCCTGGGCCTGTGCTGTGCCGGGGATACCCGGAGCCGGATCGCTGGTGGGATGCTGGGGGTTGTAGTCTCAGTGTGGCAGCGACCCGGTCCGTGGCTCAGGGTGGTCAAACCAGTGGCAGTCTTAGGTAATAACAATGTCCGACTACGCCACCGTGGATTGCGGTCAGTGGGGACCGCCGCTGCGCTGCCGACCGCTGAGGCTGATGTTGTTTGCGCAGCCGAGTATGGGATAACTCCTCACGGGAGAAGTATTGCCTCAGGGCAGCTAATGTGAGAGATGATGGGAGTGATGGTGTGAGGGTCCCAGTGCTAATAGTGCTGGTGCGGCAAGGAATCACAGAGACGTGAGGTGCAGTTCAGGGTCTTTACTGATGGTACAAGGCAGACCCTCCCGGGAGTACTGGCTAGTATAAGGGGCCTGGTCAGTCTGCGAGCAAGCAGGAGTTCCCCTGGCCAGGTGGAGTTGTAGGCCTCCCCGTTTATCTGCACTCTTCCTGGCTACCTTGCTGTCAGCGGTTACAAGTAGTCCACGTCCCTGAGTATACCGTGTGGTGCTCACCCGTATGGCTGGTGACTTGGGGCCTTCTGTTAGCCTCCTATCCTGGATGGCGGCGCTGGTCCCTTCTTTGTGACTGAGCCTCCGGGCTTCTATGGCCAGAGGACCTGGAATCCCCTGCCGGCTGGTTTCTGCTGCTGGGTATATATATCAGTCCCCACAGCCTCGGACTCCTGTGTCCGGTTTTAGTAACTTCAGCCAGGGCGAGCTATATCTCTGCTCACAGCCCCTGGCCTTCTGCTGCTGCTCCTACAGAGCTCCTGATCTCACTTTCCCTCTCCAGGCTCTGACTACTCTAATCCCGCCCCAGACCCAGTTTTATAAGGGCAGATTCATCTCCTCCCAGGTCTGGGTGGGAAGCGTTGCATGCTTAGGGCTCCTGACCAGAGAAACCTCCCACTTGCTCCCAGACATAATATCTCTATTATTGTGGTA
Organism: Phyllobates terribilis; assembly: GCF_046119375.1. Taxonomy (NCBI): domain Eukaryota; kingdom Metazoa; phylum Chordata; class Amphibia; order Anura; family Dendrobatidae; genus Phyllobates; species Phyllobates terribilis. The sequence goes on from NW_027362770.1 coordinate 145,755,079, forward strand.
ACCAGACCCCTGGGGTGCCACATTCCCCCCTAGTAAATTTTAGTACTCCGGGACTAAACACATTTTTTAAAGAAACATAAATACAGGGTATAACAATAACAAGACAACATATTTACAAGAAGCTTCAGTTCTTTAAAGGTCACGGCGTGTCCGCAACCGGGTGTCCATATCACCCAAGGTGAAGTTTTAAGCGAAGTAGGGGACCTGTCCAAAGCAAACTCCTTGCGTTGACCTTGGGCGTGGCTGCAAGGGTAGACTAACTACTTTGGGCCGCAAGGAGGCCACGCCAGACAGGTTTTCTCTTCCGCGGCCGTCTTCGCAAGAGGCACCAAGGTGCAACTATCTACAAAACTGTTCCGGTTATCCAGTGTCCATAACCTGTTAGTCCAAATAAATCTGCAGGGTAACCGAGAAACATAATTAGTAACAGGCAACAAACATAAACCATAAACAGTTAACAGATAAATTCACAGTACATTAGTTTAGATTCTCCAGCAAGCGGGCATCTGACCTCTAGTGACTCTAGTGGACCTACGGAGCTCACTAACTGGTTCTGCACTACAGGGTGTAGGGGAGGTTGTAGGTAAGCTGGGCAGCTGTCTGCGCACTCTTTGGCTCACTAGGGGCACAGCAGGCTCACTACTAGCAGAGGGTTGATCCTCCTGTACTGCTGATGTGGACTCTTCTGCCTTTTGGGCCGGCTGCTCTTCCAGCTCTACCGGTTCCTCTGTAGGCACTTGCGGGGCTGGCTGGAGAAAGGTGAGGACGGGTACCACGACAGCGCCATTTACTTGTGTCCAAGACCGGGGGAAGTCTGCGAGTACGGTACTGATCATTTCTTCCCTTTCCTCTGCGGGTTGAGGGTTTTCTTGATCTTCTTCAGGGCTTTGCAGCTGCTCGGGACACTTCTTCAGGTGGTCTCTGGAGACAATGGCTGTGGTTTCTCCTCCATCCTTACTGATTACGCAGATTTTTGGGTTCTCATGGCTTGATGGCAGTACGGTGTACGGGTCCTTCTCCCACTGGTCGTCCAACTTGTGGAGCCGCCTCTTCCTCTTCAAGACCTGCTCTCCAGGTACCAGGGGAACAGCGGGAGCATACTGGTTATAAGCCTTCTCTTGCTTTTCTCTAGCTTGAGACAGACTTCGCTCGACGCTCTCCTGTACTTTCCGATACTGCTGCTGCCGTTCTGTATCCCAGTCTGCCTCTGGCGAGGTGTCCTCAGGTGTCAGGACTCCCATATCCAGGTCAATAGGCAGCTTACCAGGTCTTGCTCTCATTAGGTAAGCCGGGGTACAGTTGGTGGAACCTACAGGGATGTGGTTATACAGGTCCACCAGATCGGGCAGTTTCTCAGGCCACAGACTGCGTTCTTCCAGGGGCAATGTTTTTAGCAGATCTATCACCACCTGGTTCATCTTCTCGCAGAGTCCATTGGTTTGAGGGTGATAGGGCGTTGTTCTTATCTTCTTGCAGCCATACAGATTGCAGAACTCCTGGAAGACCTCCGCTTCGAAGGCTGGTCCTTGGTCTGTCAACACTTGGTCCGGGTACCCGTGTGGACGGCAGAAGTGCTGCTGGAAGGCTCTAGCTGCTGTTTGAGCCGTTAAGTCCTTGACCGGGACCACCACCAGGAACCGGGAGTAATGATCTACGATTGTGAGGGCGTAGACATACCCAGATCTGCTTGGAGCCAGTTTCACATGGTCCAGGGCTACCAGTTCCAGTGGCTGTCTGGTGATGATGGGCTGCTCGGTCTTTTCAGGGGGAACCAGTGGATGTCGTGTATCTCGACTTCTCAAAAGCGTTCGATAGCGTGCCACATAATAGGTTGGTATACAAAATGAGAATGATGGGGCTGGGGGAAAATGTCTGCAAGTGGGTAGCTAACTGGCTAAAGGATAGAAGGCAGAGGGTGGTTATAAATGGAATATACTCAGATTGGGTAAGCGTCACTAGTGGGGTACCACAGGGGTCTGTACTAGGCCCAATGTTATTTAATATCTTTATTAACGACATAGTCAACGGGATAAATAGTAAAATATCAATATTTGCAGATGACACAAAGTTATGTAAAACAATTAATACAAAAGAGGACAGTGCAGACCTACAGAGGGATTTGGATAAGCTGGGTAGGTGGAGCATTAAATGGCAAATGAGGTTTAACGAGGAGAAATGTAAGGTCATACATATGGGAAGGAAAAATGGAAGTCACCAGTACTCACTGAATGGGAAATCATTGGGGAATTCAAAGATGGAAAAGGACTTGGGCATCTTGATTGATAGCAAACTAAATTGGAGTGCCCAAAGTCAGGCCGCTGCTGTAAGGGCAAACAGGGTAATGGGATGTATCAGAAGAGGTATAGCTGCAAAGGATGAGAACATTGTTCTTCCACTGTACAAAGCACTGGTCAGACCACACTTGGAATACTGTGCTCAGTTATGGGCCCCAATATATAGAAAGGATATAAATGAGCTTGAAAAGGTACAAAGGAGGGCAACAAAATTAATAAAGGGAATGGAGGGACTGCAATACCCAGAGAGGTTGGCAAAACTAGGACTATTCAGCCTGGAAAAGAGAAGGTTGAGGGAGGACATAATAAATGTGTACAAATATGTTAGGGGACAGTATAGAGATCTTGCCCGGGATTTGTTCAAAAGGAGGGATATTACGGTAACAAGAGGGCACTCACTAAGACTGGAAGAGAAAAGGTTTCAGCACCAGCATAGGAAGGGGTTCTTTACGGTAAGAGCAGTGAGAATATGGAATTCACTGAGTGAGGAGACGGTAATGTCGGATTCACTAAACCAGTTCAAGCGGGGACTGGATGCATTTCTAGATACCAGGCAGATTTCAGCATATACTTAAAAATAAAATAAAATAGTAGGTTGATACAGGGATTTATTCTGACTGCTGGTTTCAGAGTCGGGAGGGAATTTTTCCTCAGGTGAAGATTGGCCAAATCATTTGGGGTTTTTGCCCTCCTCTGGATCAACTTTAGCAATTACAGAACTAACAGGTCGAACTTGATGGACGCAAGTCTTTATTCGGCTTTACAAACTATGTTACTATGTTACTATGTTCTCAGGTGGCACGGGCCACAGTCTCTGCACCACCTCTCGATGGCTCCTCTCATGCCTACCCAGTAGAACCGTTCACGCAACAAGAACTCCAGCTTCTTCCATCCGAAATGCCCTGCTCCGTTGTGGTATGCCTCCAGAACCATAGCCGCATCTCGTCTTGGGACCACTACCTGCCAGGTCAACTCATGTGTTCGAGAGTTAACCATTCTCCGGCACAGCTTCTCTGTAGCGCCGGCGTCCCTGCCCTCTGCTAGGCAGGGACGCTGTTCCCCTCACCTCTCTGCTCCGTGCCCGGCGTCCTCCTCCCGCTCTGCTGGCAGCGCGCGCTCCTTCCCGGCCACTGTGCTTAAAGGGGCCGCGCGCACCGTCCTAAGGAGTCCCCGGCCAATGGCCGGAGGACTTCACCATATATAAGGCACCTCCTCCAAAATGGAGGTGCCCGAGCAATGTTGTTGCACTGTTCACTACTCTGCTTCAGCCCTCAGGTCCCGTTGCCAGTTACCTGCCAGATACCTGCCAGATTCCTGTCAGCTTGCTGTCTTATTCCTGCCTGATATTCTGCTACCTGCCTGCTAGCCTGAGGTCCGACGGTCTGCCTTACAACTCCTGTCAGTCTGTCTAAGGACCAGCTTGCCCGCTCACCTGGGAGCGCACATCTGCTACCTGCCTGCTAGCCTACCTGGAGGCTCCGCCGTCACGTGCTGTGACCACCTGCCTGTCCAGTGACTCCTGCCCGCTCACCTGGGAGCGCTCATCTGCTGCCTGTCTCCTAGCCTACCTGGAGGCTCTGCCGTCACGTGCTGTGACCACCCGCCTGTCCAGAGACTTCTGCCCGCTCACCTGGGAGCGCTCATCTGCCGCCTGTCTGTTGGTCTTCCTGGAGGCTCCGCCGTCACATGCCGTGACCACCCGTTTACCCAGAGACTCTCGCCTGCTCACCTGGGAGCTCACGTCTACCATCAGCCGCCACAGGTCGTACCAACCCTTTACCCAGAGACTGCCCCGGTCACTTGCCGTGACCATCTGCCCGTTCATCCAGAGACTGCCCCGGTCACTTGCCGTGACCATCTGCCCGTTCATCCAGAGACTGCCCCGGTCACTTGCCGTGACCATCTGCCCGTTCATCCAGAGACTGCCCCGGTCACTTGCCGTGACCTCCTGCCCATTCTTCCAGAGACTGTCCCGGTCATCTGCTGTGACTGCCTGCCTGGTCGCCACCCGCTCCCTTACAAGGACCGCCCCCTTGTATAGTAGCTCAGAGGTTCCGCCTCCCAGACCCGTTACATTCTCCCTGTAGAGGAACAGCTTACTTTTCTCCTTCCACAGTTGCTTGGTCTCCTCCGGAGCATCTGGGTCAAGACGGGCATCGGCCTGGGTCAGCATTTCCTTCACCAAACGGACTGCGGGATCACTGTCTTGCGTCTCCGCCCAGTTGTAGTGGGGCAAGGGATTGAACGTCATGGAGCGCCTGTCCTTCACACGGTGGGAATACAGGGTAATCCCATGACGGTGGAACGCAGGGAGCTCAACTTCTTCCAGATCTTCAGGATCTTCCCCTACGTCCGGTAAGTTCGGCATTCTAGACAGGGCATCCACGTTGGCATTTGAGCGTCCTGCCCGGTATTTGATGGTGAATTCAAAGTTGGACAGGCGGGCCATCCATCTCTGTTCCAGGGCACCGAGCCTTGCAGTGTCCAGTTGTGTCAACGGGTTGTTATCCGTGTACACGGTGAATTTGGAGGAGGCAAGGTAATGCTTGAAACGTTCGGTCACTGCCCACACTACTGCCAGGAACTCCAGCTTGAATGAGCTATAATTCTCAGGGTTCCTCTCCGTGGGCCGTAGCTTTCGGCTGGCGTAAGCGATTACCCGTTCTTTCCCTTGCTGGATCTGGGACAGTACGGCTCCTAGCCCGATTTTGCTTGCGTCCGTGTGGAGGATAAAGGGCTGGCTGTAGTCTGGATATGCCAGGATTTCATCCCCCGTGAGGGCCATCTTCAGCTGGCAGAAGGACTCCTCTTCCAGCTTTTCCCACCTAAAGGGCGGCTTCTGGTTTTTGGCTTTCCGAGATTGACCTATCAGGAGGTCCTGCATAGGGGCTGCCATTTTGGTGAAACCGGGAATGAATCTTCGGTAGTAGCCTACCAACCCGAGGAACTGCCGCACTTCCTTTATGCTGGAGGGTCTTGGCCAGTCCTTAATCATGGTGATCTTATCAGGGTCGGGAGCCACTCCGTCAGCACTCACCACGTGTCCCAGGTACTGCACCTTTGGTTTCAGGAGGTGACACTTGGAGGGTTTCACCTTTAGGCCGTAGTTTGCCAGAGCTTCAAACACTTCTGCCAGGTGTTTCAGGTGGTCCTCGTAGGTCTTGGAATAGACGATGACATCGTCCAGGTATAACAGGACCGTCTCGAAGTTCCGGTGTCCCAGACAGCATTCCATCAACCGTTGGAAGGTTCCTGGTGCGTTGCAGAGCCCGAACGGCATACAGTTAAATTCGCTGAGACCCATCGGGGTGGTGAATGCGGTCTTCTCCCGGTCCGCCTCTGCTACAGGAACCTGCCAGTACCCGCTAGTGAGATCCAAAGTAGAGAAGAAGTTAGCAGATTTTAATGCAGCTAAGGACTCTTCTATCCTTGGTAACGGGTACGCATCTTTGTGTGTGATACGGTTGACCTTCCTGTAGTCTACACACATTCTCATGGTGTTGTCTTTCTTTTTCACTAAGACTAGTGGAGCTGCCCAGGGGCTACAGCTGTCCCTGATTACCCCAGCCTCCTTCATGTCTCTAAGCATCCCCTTGGCGTGTTGGTAGTGTGCCGGGGGTACGGGTCGGTATCTCTCCTTTATGGGAGGATGGTCTCCCGTGGGGATGTGGTGTTCTACCCCCTTTACTCGCCCGAAGTCTAGCGGGTGTTTACTAAACACTCTCTCGTACTCTCGAACCACCCGATAGACTCCCTGTTTCTGGTGTGTGGGAGTGGAGTCAGTACCCAAATGCAGTTGCTGACACCAGTCCTCCATTGGTTTCTTAGAGCCGTTACCTTCCTCTGGTTGAGATGGAGACAAGGGTTCCACGGCCTGTACAGAATTCTGGTTTATGGTGAACAATTTGGCTAGCGTGGCATACCGGGGCAGGTATACTTCTCTCTCCCCGATATTTATGATGCGAACGGGCACCCTCCCATGGCGTACATCGACCACCCCCCGTGCTGTCAAAATGGTGGGCCTACTGTCTGAGTAGACGGGTTCTACCATTGCTTGGTAGTCTCTACCTCTTAGACCAATAGCTGCCCGGCACCAAATCATCATCTCACTTTTTGGGGGCATGGCAATAGGGAACGGGTCACACATTCTCACGCTACCTATCTCACCACCAGATAGTTCCACCTGTTGCCGCTTCATCAGTGCCCGGATCTCTTTTTGGAGCACACGCTGCTGGCCGGAACTGGCGTTCTTGGCAACCTGCTGTAAAATGAGAATCACCTCTGCAAGACAATTTTCAATCACATTAGTTCCCAAGGTTATTCTAGGGTGACTCTCATGATGGTCTATGTCCACTATAATCAGTCCTTGTGCCGCCAGTTCGACTTTACCGATCTTAATGGTCACCTCCTTGAATCCCACCTGCGGCACGGGCTGACCATTGCTGGCGATGATACTCAGGTCGTCATCTGGGTAGCGGGTTATGTCCGAGTCATTCCAGTACTGCTTAAAGAGCACGTACGGGATGGTGGTCACCTGTGACCCGGTGTCTAGTAGGGCACTCATAGGAATGCCATCCAGTACCACAGGCAAGATTGGACGTCCCCCTACGTATTTATCACGCCAGTTTGATGGGCCTGATGGTCTTATGCCTGGGGGTTGGCCCTCTACCCCAGGTTGTGCCCGTTTAAATGACAGCACCTTGCCACATGTCCGGGTTGATTGCAGCGGTGGCAGATGGGTCGTCCGTCCTCGTTGCATCTGTCGCTGGGTCTTCCTCTGGCCGGTAGGGTCCTCCTCAGTCGGCGCCACGGGATGTCCTCCGGTCCGGATGCCAGCTGGATCTTTCCTGGAGAAGAGACCTGTAAAGACTGCACAGTTCTGGTTAGCGCGGCAACGCTCTTAGTCAGCTCTTGGACCTGATGGTGCAGGTCTGTAGCCGGGTCACTGTTTAAAGCCTGCGCATCAGCTCCCACAGGCCCTGCAGACAAGGGCGCCGTCTCCTGGTGGTAAGTGATAGCAGGGCGCCTGTGGGTCACAGCGCCACCTGGTGCCGGTTCTCGGAGCACCCGGATGGCTCTGTCCTTGAACTGTGCAAAGTCCAGGTCAGGGTCCTGTAAGGCCATTGCCCGCAACTGGGTTCGGTGGGCATTGCACAGTAGACCCTCAATAAATTGTTCAGTTAACAGCTTATCTTCATTTCCCATGCTGTCAGGGTCTGCCTGCTTAATGGCTCTCAGGGCCTCTTGTAGGTTTAGAGCATAGTCTCTTATACTCTCGTGTGCCCGCTGTTTGCACCTGTAAAATCTGAGCTTTATTTCGGCTAAGGTGCGGGTATCAAATGTATCTTTCAGCCGGGCTAGTATGTCTCTGACAGTCCTCTTCCTCCCAGGTGGCCAGGACTTTACCTCCCTTTGGGCTGCCCCGATTAATTGGGCCACCAGGATGCTCACTTTTTGCTCTTCTGTGAGGGGGTACACCTGGAAGAGGCTATCCAGTTTTTCTCTAAAGTCATTTAGGGTATGTGACTCCCCTGAGTACTGGGGTAGCCAGGTTGCCCCCGGGATATAGGGCATGGTGAATGGCATGACTGCTGCAGCGGTTGCGCTGGCGGTGGCTGTGGCAGTGGAGCTCCCCTCGGTATCCGGCATCCTCCTCCCCCCTAGTGGACCGTGGCCTACCTTGCGATGCTCTTCTTCCGTAGGCCGCGGCTCCGCAGTCGATCGTTGGGGTTGAGGACCTGGCGTCGCGCTCCGATGACGTCAGCGTCGCTCTTCCTCCCTTCCAGGAACTTGCGCAGCGTCAGAGCGTGGGGCGGAGCGTGGGGCGGAGCTTCGGATCTCGTGCGCTTTCGGCGTCCACGCCCCTCTTCTTCCTGTGCGGCATCCCGAAGATGGCGTCCGAAGGCGGGAAGCAGCTGCGGATGGCGGGAAGAAGGTAGAAGACGGCGGGAAACGGTCCAAGATGGCGTCTGATGGCGGGAATCGGCTCCGGATGGCGGGAAACGACTCCGGACGGTGGGAAACTTCACCACAGGTAATTTCAAAAGTCTTTTTCAGGCACGCAGTACCAGGTGGTTGCGGGCACGAAATCCTGCCGACTACGCCAAAGTTGACGCGCCCCTGGGCCTGTGCTGTGCAGGGGATACCCGGAGCCGGATCGCTGGTGGGATGTTGGGGGTTGTAGTCTCAGTGTGGCGGCGACCCGGTCCGTGGCTCAGGGTGGTCAAACCAGTGGCAGTCTTAGGTAATAACAATGTCCGACTACGCCACCCGTGGATTGCGGTCAGTGGGGACCGCCGCTGCGCTGCCGACCGCTGAGGCTGATGTTGTTTGCACAGCCGAGTATGGGATAACTCCCCACGGGAGAAGTATTGCCTCAGGGCAGCTAATGTGAGAGATGATGGGAGTGATGGTGTGAGGGTCCTAGTGCTAATAGTGCTGGTGCGGCAAGGAATCACAGAGACGTGAGGTGCAGTTCAGGGTCTTTACTGATGGTACAAGGCAGACCCTCCCGGGAGTACTGGCTAGTATAAGGGCCTGGTCAGTCTGCGAGCAAGCAGGAGTTCCCCTGGCCAGGTGGAGTTGTAGGCCTCCCCGTTTATCTGCACTCTTCCTGGCTACCTTGCTGTCAGCGGTTACAAGTAGCCCACGTCCCTGAGTATACCGTGTGGTGCTCACCCGTATGGCTGGTGACTTGGGGCCTTCTGTTAGCCTCCGCTCCTGGATGGCGGCGCTGGTCCCTTCTTTGTGACTGAGCCTCCGGGCTTCTATGGCCAGAGGACCTGGAATCCCCTGCCGGCTGGTTTCTGCTGCTGGGTATATATATCAGTCCCCACAGCCTCGGACTCCTGTGTCCGGTTTTAGTGACTTCAGCCAGGGCGAGCTATATCTCTGCTCACAGCCCCTGGCCTTCTGCTGCTGCTCCTACAGAGCTCCTGATCTCACTTTCCCTCTCCAGGCTCTGACTACTCTAATCCCGCCCCAGACCCAGTTTTATAAGGGCAGATTCCTCCCCTCCCAGGTCTGGGTGGGAAGTGTTGCATGCTTAGGGCTCCTGACCAGAGAAACCTCCCACTTGCTCCCAGACATAATATCTCTATTATTGTGGTAACCAGACCCCTGGGGTGCCACATGTGCAAAGCAGTCATCAAAGCAAAAGGTGGCTACTTTGAAGAACCTAGAATATAAGACATATTTTCAGTTGTTTCACACTTTTTTTGTTAACTGTATAATTCCACATGTGTTAATTCATAGTTTTGATGCCTTTAGTGAGAATGTACAATTTTCATAGTCATGAAAATAAAGAAAAATCTTTAAATGAGAAGCTGTGTCCAAACTTTTGGTCTTTACTGTAGGTAAAATGATGGTCGCCTATGAAGCTCAACCATAGGAAATACTCACAGATGTGCCAACATGGTAGACATGAGGGGACTTTGGGCAGATCTGTACCTGTCATAACAGCCCATCAGCACCCCCTGCGATAGCACCGTGGTAAGGACGGGGTGGGGGGGAGCTGATGGGCTCTTGAAATGGCGACACCTCATGATTGCGCTACTTAAATGCTGCTCTCAGATTTTAGCATTTAAGGGGTAAGCTGCAGAAATCGGAGCTAGCTCTGGTCTCTACTGTTAGAGGTGGATGCCAGCTGTATAATACAGCCAGCAGCCACCATTTTTGACATATGTAAGAAGAGGTAAGAAATAAACAAACAAAAAAAAATAAAAATAAAATTGTGGGACGGATTTATGAAACTATCTAAAAGAAAAACCCTCTTTGTTTCTAATAACAATAAATCAGCATTAGTAAAATAAAACCAGCTCTTTCACACATCTTGATGTTTTTTTTATTTTTGCTGATAGATCATAGACCCAATAAAAATGTGTCCAATTTTTTTGGATCAATTGTCCTTAAAAAAAAGCAAAATAAAGATATGTCCTACTTAGGTCCGTGTTGTGGATCAAACTCGCCAGTGCAAGTCAATGGCCCGTCAAATAAAATGGATAGCACACGAATGTTATCCATGTACTGTCCATCTTTCACTGTTTAATACGGCCCACGATTACCTTTTCTGCGGCCCCCAGGCACATTTCCGGGGACTGCAGTCCTCGGGTCAGCAGCTGCATTTTGCCGGCTGCTAGCCCTTTAAACCCCCACCTGCACTGTGAGCATGCAGCGTTCACTACTGAACACTGCGTGCGCATGCATTGATGGATTACGTCTTCATGCTGGCCATTGCCAGAGTGAGGATGTACTTTGTGAGCGGAGTTAGCGCGGGATGCGCTCCCGTCCCACAGATGAAGAGAGCAGTGGCAGCCCCACTGTTCCCAGTGATGTCTATGCCCCCCAGCCCTCCCTAGTGATATCTATGCCCCCCAGCCGAACCCAGTGATGTCTATGCCCACAGCCGAACCCAGTGATGTCTATGCCCCCCAGCCGAACACAGTGATATCTATGCCCCACAGCCCTCCCCAGTGATGTCTATGCCCCACAGCCCTTCCCAGTGATGTCTATGACTCCCAGCCCTCCCAGTGATGTCTATGCCCAGAACCCTCCCCAAGTGACATCTATGCCCCCCAACCCTCTCCAGTGAAGTCTATGCCCCCCAACCCTCCCCAGTGAAGTTTATGCCCCCAGTCCTCCCCAGTGAAGTTTATGCCCTCCAGCCCTCCCCAGTGATATCTATGCACCCAGCCCTCCCCAGTGATGTCTATGCCCCCCAGCCCTCCCCAGTGATGCCTGTGCTCCCCAGCCCTCCCCAGTGATGTCTATGCCCCACAGCCCTTCCCAGTGATGTCTATGCCCCCCAGCCCTCCCTAGTGATGTCTATGCCCCCCAGCCCTCCCTAGTGATGTCTATGCCCCCAGCCCTCCCTTGTGATGTCTATGCCCCCCAACCCTCCCCAGTGAAGTCTATGCCCCATTCCTCCTCTGTGAAGTCTATGCTCTCCAGCCCTCCCCAGTGATGTCTATGCCCCCCAGCCCTCCCCAGTGATGTCTATGCCCCCCCAGCCCTCCCCAGTGATGTCTATGCCCCCCCAGCCCTCCCCAGTGATGTCTATGCCCCCCCAGCCCTCCCCAGTGATGTCTATGCCCCCCAGCCCTCCCCAGTGATGTCTATGCCCCCCCAGCCCTCCCTAGTGATGTCTATGCCCCCCCAGCCCTCCCTAGTGATGTCTATGCCCCCCCCCAGCCCTCCCTAGTGATGTCTATGCCCCCCCCCAGCCCTCCCTAGTGATGTCTATGCCCCCCCCAGCCCTCCCTAGTGATGTCTATGCCCCCCCAGCCCTCCCTAGTGATGTCTATGCCCCCCCAGCCCTCCCTAGTGATGTCTATGCCCCCCAGCCCTCCCTAATGATGTCTATGCCCCCCCAGCCCTCCCTAGTGATTTCTATGCCCCCCCAGCCCTCCCTAGTGATGTCTATGCCCCCCCAGCCCTCCCTAGTGATGTCTATGCCCCCCCAGCCCTCCCTAGTGATGTCTATGCCCCCCCAGCCCTCCCTAGTGATGTCTATGCCCCCCCAGCCCTCCCTAGTGATGTCTATGCCCCCCAGCCCTCCCTAGTGATGTCTATGCCCCCCCAGCCCTCCCTAGTGATGTCTATGCCCCCCCAGCCCTCCCTAGTGATGTCTATGCCCCCCCAGCCCTTCCTAGTAATGTCTATGCCCCCCCAGCCCTCCCTAGTGATGTCTATGCCCCCCCAGCCCTCCCTGTGATGTCTATGCCCCCCCAGCCCTCCCTAGTGATGTCTATGCCCCCCCCAGCCCTCCCTAGTGATGTCTATGCCCCCCCAGCCCTCCCTAGTGATGTCTATGCCCCCCCAGCCCTCCCTAGTGATGTCTATGCCCCCCCAGCCCTCCCTAGTGATGTCTATGCCCCCCCAGCCCTCCCTAGTGATGTCTATGCCCCCCCAGCCCTCCCTAGTGATGTCTATGCCCCCCCAGCCCTCCCTAGTGATGTTTATGCCCCCCCCAGCCCTCCCTAGTGATGTCTATGCCCCCCCCAGCCCTCCCTAGTGATGTCTATGCCCCCCCAGCCCTCCCTAGTGATGTCTATGCCCCCCAGCCCTCCCTAGTGATGTCTATGCCCCCCCTGCCCTCCCTAGTGATGTCTATGCCCCCCAGCCGACCTCAGTGATGACTATGCCACACAACCCGCCCCGGTGATGTCTATGCCCCCCAGCTCTCGCCAGTGATGTCTATGCCCCCCAGCCCTCCCCAGTGAAGTCTATGCCCGCCAGCCCTCCCCAGTGAAGTCTATGCCCCCAGCCCTCCCCAGTGAAGTCTATGCCCCCAGCCCTCCCCAGTGAAGTCTATGCCCCCCAGTTCTCCCCAGTGATGTCTATGCCCCCCAGCCCTCCCCAGTGAAGTCTATGCCCCCCAGCCCTCCCCAGTGAAGTCTATGCCCCCCAGTCCTCCCCAGTGATGTCTATGCCCCCCAGCCCAGTGATGTCTATGCCCCCCAGACCTCCCAGTGATGTATATGCCTCCAAGCCCTCCCCAGTGATGTCTATGCCCCCAGCCCACCCCAGAGATGTCTATGCCGTCCGGCCTTCCCCAGTGATGTATATGCTGTCCAGCCTTCCCCAGTGTTGTCTAGGCCCCCAGCCGTCCCCAGTGATGTGTATAACTCCAGCGTTTCCTATGATGTACAGTTGAAACCAGAAGTTTACATATGTGGCACCCCAGGGGTCTGGTTTCCACAGTAACAGCAATGTTATGTCTGAGAGCAGGTGGGAGGTTTCTTGGTCAGGAATCCTATGCATGCCACACCTCCTGCCCAGTCCTGGGAGGGGAAGGACTTCCCCTATATAAACCTGGGGCTGAGGCAGGGTTAGTGAGAAGAGTAGAGAGAAGAAGAGAAGCAGCTATAGGAAAGAAAGATCAGGAGCTCTGTGGGAGTCGTGCTAAGAGGAGGTCAGGGCTGGAAGCTGTAGAGCTCGCCCTGATTGAAGATTTCTTACCGGACCCGGAGTCCGAGGCTGTGGGGACTAACTCCTACCCAGCAGCAGAAACCGACCGGCAGGGGATTTCAGGTTCTCTGGCCCAGAAACCCGAAGGCTCGGTCACAAGAGTGGGACCAGCACCGCCGTCGTGGAGCGGAAGCCACTAGAAGGCCCCGAGTCACCGGCCATACTGGTGAGCACCACACGGTACACTCAGGGACGTGGGCTACCTTTACCCGCCTCTAGCAAGGTAGCCAGAAGAGTACAATTAGTTGGGGAGGCCTACAACTCCGCCTGGCCAAGGGGGATCCCATCAGCTCAAGGACTGACCAGGCCCCGACCGCTAGCCAGTACTCCGGGAGGGTCTATCTTTGTCACCAGTAAAGACCCTGAACTACACCGCATCGTCTCTGAGTGATTCCTGCTACCCCCTTCATCCACGTCGGCTGCCCTGAGGCCATACCCCTCCCGTTGGGGGTTATACCATCCACGCTGCACCATCCTTCCACCGGCCTCAGCGGTCTGCCCTGCAGCGGCAGCTCCATAGCTGCATTCAACGGGTGGCGTAGTCGTCCTACATCTACTGCTAATATACCGCCACTTAGTCTGACTCCCTGGGCACGGACCGGGTCACCGCCACGAGACTACTACCCCTATCAGATCCGGCTCCGGGTAGTCCCTGCGTGCGCAAGGCTACATCACATAGGCCCAGGGCGCGTCAACTTTTGGCGTAGTCGGCAGGATTTCGTGCCCGCAACCACCGGGTACTGCGTGCCTGAAAAAGACTGTTCAAACTTACCAGTGGTGAAGATTCTCGCCATCCGGCGCCATCTTCAGCCTTCTTCCCGCCATCCGTGAAGATTCCCGCCATCCGGCGCCATCTTCAGCCTTCTTCCCGCCATCCGTGAAGATTCCCGCCATCCGGCGCCATCTTTTGCCTTCTTCCCGCCATCCGTGGAGTTTTCCCGCCGTTGGACGCCATCTTGAAGACGCCGCGCGGGAAGAAGAGGGGCGTGGACTCCGAAAGCGCGCGAGAACTGAAGCTCCGCCTCACGTCCAGACGTCGCGTAAGGTCCTGGAAGGAGCCCAGCAGACGCTGACGTCACAGGAGCGCGACGGAAGGTCCTCAACCCTGACGATCCACTGCGGAGCCGCGGCCTACGGAAGAGGATCATCGCAAGGTAGGCCACGATCCACTAGGGGGGAGGAAGATGTCGGATACGGAGGAGAGCTTCACTGCCTCAACCCCCGCCAGCGCCACCGCTGCTGCAGTCATGCCTTTCACCATGCCCTATATCCCGGGAGCGGCCTGGTTACCCCAGTACTCAGGGGAGTCACATACTCTGCATGACTTTAGAGAAAAGCTGGATAGCCTCTTCCAGGTGTACCCCCTCACAGAAGAGCAAAAAGTGAGCATCCTGGTGGCCCAATTAACTGGGGCAGCCCAAAGGGAGGTAAAGTCCTGGCCACCTGGGGGGAGGACTGTCGCAGGGATACTAACCCGGCTGAAGGACACCTTTGATACCCGCACCTCAGCCGAGATCAAGCTTAGATTCTACGGGTGCAAGCAGCGAGCACAAGAGAGTATAAGGGACTATGCACTAAACCTACAAGAGGCCCTGAGAGCCATTAAGCAGACTGACCCTGACGGCGTGGGAGACGAGGACTGGCTGTTGACTGAACAATTTATAGAGGGTTTATATTGCAATGCCCACCGAACCCAGTTGCGGGCAATGGCCTTACAGGACCCTCATCTGGGATTTGCACAGTTCAAGGACAGAGCCATCCGGGTGCTCCGAGAACCGGCACCAGGTGGCGTTGTGACCCACAGACGCCCCACTACCACTTACCACCAGGAGGCGGCGCCCTTGTCGGCAGGGCCTGTGGGAGCTGATGCGCAGGCTTTGAACAATGACCCGGCTCCCGACCTGCACCATCAGGTCCAAGAGCTAGCTAAAAGCGTTGCTGCGCTAACCCGAACTGTGCAGTCTTTACAGGTTTCTACTCCAGGGAAGATCCAGCTGGCATCCGGACCGGAGGACATCCCGTGGCGCCGACCAAGGAGGACCCCACCGGCCAGAGGAAGACCCAGTGACCGATACAACGAGGACGGACAACCTATCTGCCGCCGCTGCAATCAACCCAGACATATGGCAAGGTACTGTCCTTTAAACTGGCACAACCTAGGGTAGAGGGCCAACCCCTAGGAAAAAGATCATCAGGCCCATCAAACTGGCGTGACAAATATGTGGGAGGACGTCCAGTCTTGCCTGTGGTACTGGATGGCATTCCTATGAGTGCCCTACTGGACACTGGGTCACAGGTCACCACCATCCCGTACGTGCTCTTCAAGCAGTACTGGAATGACTCGGATATAACCCGCTACCCTGACGACGACTTGAGTATCATCGCCAGCAATGGTCAGCCCGTGCCACAGATCGGATTTAAAGAGGTGACCATTAAAATCGGTAGAGTCGAGCTGGCAGCCCAGGGACTGATCATTGTGGACATTGACAAGCGCGAGAGTCACCCTAAGATAACTCTAGGAACTAATGTAATTGAAAATTGTCTTGCAGAGGTGATTTTTATTTTACAGCAGGTTGCCAAGAACGCCAGCTCCGGCCAGCAGCGAGTGCTCCAAAAAGAGATCCGGGCACTGATGCGACGGCAACAGGTGGAACTCTCCGGCGGTGAGATTGGTAGCGTGAGAATGTGTGACCCTTTTCCTATTGCCATGCCCCCAAAAAGTGAAATGATGATTTGGTGCCGGGCGGCTATTGGTCTGAGGGGTAGAGATTACCAGGCAATGGTAGAACCAGTTTACTCAGACAGTAGGCCCACCATTTTGACAGCACGGGGGGTGGTCAATGTACGCCATGGGAGGGTGCCCGTTCGCATAATAAATATCGGGAAGAGGGAAGTGTACCTGCCCCGGTATGCCACGCTAGCCAAATTGTATACTATCAATCAGAATTCCATACAGTCCGTAGAACCCTTGCCTCCATCTTCTCCAGAGGAAGGTAACGGCTCTAAACAACAAATGGAGGATTGGTGTCAGCAACTACATTTGGGTACTGACTCCACTCCCTCACACCAGAAACAGGGAGTCTATCGGGTGGTTCAAGAGTATGAGAGAGTGTTTAGTAAACACCCGTTAGACTTCGGGCGAGTCAAGGGGGTAGAACACCACATCCCCACGGGAGACCATCCTCCCATAAAAGAGAGGTATCGACCCGTACCCCCTGCACACTACCAACACGCCAAGGGGATGCTTAGAGACATGAAGGAGGCTGGGGTAATCAGAGATAGCTGTAGCCCCTGGGCAGCTCCACTAGTCTTGGTCAAAAAGAAAGACAACACCATGAGAATGTGTGTAGATTACCGGAAAATCAACCGTATCACACACAAGGATGCGTACCCCTTACCAAGGATAGAGGAGTCTTTGGCTGCTTTAAAATCTGCTAACTTCTTCTCTACCTTGGATCTCACTAGCGGGTACTGGCAGGTTCCTGTAGCAGAGGCGGACCGGGAGAAAACTGCATTCACCACCCCGATGGGACTTAGTGAGTTTACCTGCATGCCGTTCGGGCTCTGTAACGCACCAGGAACCTTCCAACGATTGATGGAATGCTGTCTGGGACACCGAAACTTTGAGACGGTTTTGTTGTACCTGGACGATGTCATCGTATATTCCAAGACTTATGAGGACCACCTGAAACACCTGGCGGAAGTGTTCGAAGCTCTGGCAAGCTACGGCCTAAAGGTGAAACCCTCCAAGTGTCACCTCCTGAAGCCAAAGGTGCAGTACCTGGGACACGTGGTGAGTGCGGACGGAGTGGCTCCCGACCCTGATAAGATCACCGCAATTAAGGAATGGCCAAGCCCCTCCAGCGTAAAGGAAGTGAGGCAGTTCCTCGGGTTGGTAGGCTACTACCGAAGGTTCATTCCCGGTTTCACCAAAAAGGCAGCCCCTATGCAGGACCTCCTGATAGGCCAGTCCAGGAAAGCCAAGAACCAGAAGCCACCCTTCAGATGGGAGAAGCTGGAAGAAGAGTCCTTCCGTCAGCTGAAGATGGCCCTCACGGGGGATGAAATCCTGGCGTACCCTGATTATAGCCAGCCCTTTATCCTCTACACCGACGCCAGTAACATCGGGCTAGGAGCCGTACTGTCCCAGATCCAGCAGGGGAAAGAACGGGTAATTGCTTACGCCAGCCGAAAACTGCGACCCACCGAAAGAAACCCTGAGAATTACAGCTCATTTAAGCTAGAGTTCCTGGCAGTGGTGTGGGCAGTCACCGAACGCTTTAAGCACTACCTCGCTTCTTCCCGGTTCACCGTGTACACGGATAACAACCCGTTGACACACCTGGACACTGCAAGACTCGGTGCCCTAGAGCAGAGATGGATGGCCCGCTTGTCCAACTATGAGTTTACAATCAAATACCGGGCAGGACGCTCCAATACCAACGCGGACGCCCTGTCCAGGATGCCAAACCTACCGGACGAGGGTGAGGGTTCAGAAGACTTGGAAGAGGTCGAACTCCCTGCGTTCCACCGTCATGGGACTATCCAGTATTCCCACCGTGTAAGGGGTAAGCAAGCCGCTACGTTCAACCCCTTACCTCACTACAACTGGGCGGAAACGCAAGACAGTGACCCTGCCGTCCGGCTGGTGAAGGAGATGCTGACTCAGCCAGAAGCTCGCCTTGACCCAGACGCTCCGGAGGAGGCCAAGCAACTGTGGGCAGAGAAGAGTCGACTGTTCCTTTACAAGGGGAAGTTGTGCCGCAGAATGGTTAACTCCCGGACGCATGAACTGATCTGGCAAGTAGTGGTGCCAAGAAGGGACGCAGCTATGGTGATGGAGGCATACCACGACGGGGCTGGGCACTTCGGATGGAAGAAGCTGGAGTTCCTGCTGCGCGGGCGGTTCCATTGGGTAGGCATGAGAGGAACCATCGAGAGGTGGTGCAGAGACTGTGGCCCATGCAACCTAAGAAGGAAGGACCGTGCCAGCCAGAAGACCCCCCTTCAGTCCATCGTCACCCGGCAGCCGTTGGAACTGGTCGCCTTGGATCATGTAAAACTGACCCCAAGCAGAAGTGGCTACGTCTACGCATTAACCATCGTGGATCACTACTCCCGGTTCTTGGTTGTCGTCCCCGTCAAGGACTTAACGGCTCAAACAGCAGCTAGAGCCTTCCAGCAGCACTTCTGCCGTCCACACAGCTACCCAGAGCAGGTGCTGACGGACCAGGGACCTGCCTTTGAAGCGGAGGTCTTCCAAGAGTTCTGTACTCTGTATGGCTGCCGGAAGATCAGGACGACACCCTATCATCCGCAAACTAATGGACTTTGTGAGAAAATGAACCAGGTGGTGATAGATCTTCTAAAAACATTGCCCCTGGAAGAACGCAGTCTGTGGCCTGAGAAGCTGCCCGACCTGGTGGACCTATACAACTACATCCCTGTAGGTTCCACCAACTGTACCCCGGCTTACCTAATGAGGGCAAGACCCGGTAAGCTACCTGTTGACCTGGAGATGGGAGTCCTGACACCCGAGGACACTTCACCGGAAGCAGACTGGGACACAGAGAGGCAGCAGCAGTACCGGAAAGTACAGGAGAGCGTGGAGCGAAGTCTCTGTCTAGCTAGGGAAAGACAAGAGAAAACTTACAACCAGTATGCTCCCGCTGTTCCCTTGGTACCCGGAGAGCAGGTCTTGAAGAGGAAAAGACGGCTCCACAAGTTGGACGACCAGTGGGAGAAGGACCCGTACATCGTACTGCCCTCAAGCCACGACAACCCAAAGGTCTGTACCATCAGTAAAGACGGAGGGGAAACCACAACCATTGTATCCCGGGATCACCTGAAGAAGTGTCCCGAACAGCTACGGAACCCTGAAGAGGAACAAGAAGACCCTCGACCCGTAGAGGAAAGGGAAGATGTGGTTAGTACTGTGCTCGGAGACTTCCCTCGGTCCTGGACTCAAGTCAATGGTGCAGTTGTGGTACCCGTCCTCACGTTCCTCCAACCAGCATCCCAAGTACTTACGGAGCAACCGGTAGAGCTGGAAGAACAGCCGGTCCAGGAGGCAGAAGACTCCACACAAGCAGATCAGGAGGATCAACCCTCTGCTAATAGTGAGCCTGCCATACCCCTAGTGAGCCAAAGAGCCCATAGACAGCTGCCCAGTTTATCCTTGACAGCTCCTACACCCTGTAGTTCAGGGCCAGACAGTCAGCTCCGTAGGTCCACTAGGGCCACTAGAGGCCAGTTACCCGCACGTTGGAGGATTTGAAGTGTTTAAATTGTTTTATTTGTGGTCACCTGTCTGTTACTTGTAAATAATTATGTGTTTCTAGTTATTTTTAGGAGTCCTTGGTGGATTACCGGGAATCCTTGTACAATTGGTTGGAGCGTAACTTAGGAATGGACTAAAGACTGTTAAGGACTCGGGGCAGGACAGACCCCTACCTGGTTACGTCTCTCTGTTTTGGTGAAATGGACACCTTGCTTTTCTTCAAAAACTGCACCCGGTTGCGGACACGCCGTGACCATTCTAATATGTTTTTTTTTTTATTATTATTGTACCGTTTCTGTTTGTATTGGTTATGTTTTTCTAAAAATATGTTTAGTCCCGGAGTACTAAATTTCACTAGGGGGGAATGTGGCACCCCAGGGGTCTGGTTTCCACAGTAACAGCAATGTTATGTCTGAGAGCAGGTGGGAGGTCTCTTGGTCAGGAATCCTATGCATGCCACACCTCCTGCCCAGTCCTGGGAGGGGAAGGACTTCCCCTATATAAACCTGGGGCTGAGGCAGGGTTAGTGAGAAGAGTAGAGAGAAGAAGAGAAGCAGCTATAGGAAAGAAAGATCAGGAGCTCTGTGGGAGTCGTGCTAAGAGGAGGTCAGGGCTGGAAGCTGTAGAGCTCGCCCTGATTGAAGATTTCTTACCGGACCCGGAGTCCGAGGCTGTGGGGACTAACTCCTACCCAGCAGCAGAAACCGACCGGCAGGGGATTTCAGGTTCTCTGGCCCAGAAACCCGAAGGCTCGGTCACAAGAGTGGGACCAGCACCGCCGTCGTGGAGCGGAAGCCACTAGAAGGCCCCGAGTCACCGGCCATACGGGTGAGCACCACACGGTACACTCAGGGACGTGGGCTACCTTTACCCGCCTCTAGCAAGGTAGCCAGAAGAGTACAATTAGTTGGGGAGGCCTACAACTCCGCCTGGCCAAGGGGGATCCCATCAGCTCAAGGACTGACCAGGCCCCGACCGCTAGCCAGTACTCCGGGAGGGTCTATCTTTGTCACCAGTAAAGACCCTGAACTACACCGCATCGTCTCTGAGTGATTCCTGCTACCCCCTTCATCCACGTCGGCTGCCCTGAGGCCATACCCCTCCCGTTGGGGGTTATACCATCCACGCTGCACCATCCTTCCACCGGCCTCAGCGGTCTGCCCTGCAGCGGCAGCTCCATAGCTGCATTCAACGGGTGGCGTAGTCGTCCTACATCTACTGCTAATATACCGCCACTTAGTCTGACTCCCTGGGCATGGACCGGGTCACCGCCACGAGACTACTACCCCTATCAGATCCGGCTCCGGGTAGTCCCTGAGTGCGCAACGCTACATCACATAGGCCCAGGGCGCGTCACATACACTATATAAAAAGACACATATACATGTTTTTCTTAATATCTGACATGAAATCAGAATAAACCTTTCCCGTTTTGGGGTTTGGGTTCATGGAGAACTGGGCCGACTTCGCGGTCGGCTACAGGCTCTACCGTAGGGACGGGCTGCACCTCAATGGGGAGGGTGCAGCGGTGCTGGGGAAGAAGATGGCTAATAGGTTGGAGGAGTTTTTAAACTAGAGACGGGGGGGGGGGGAACCAAGGAAATAGGTGGGATGTGAGGCAAGCAAGGGGGAAGGGGAGAAGTGAATATAATGAGGGTGGAGAGGGGGGTGGGGATAGTACAGTTAGATCGTTAGAGAAGAATAGGATGCTAAATAACCCCAAAGTTTTATCTTGCATGCTGACCAACGCAAGAAGCCTGACCAATAAGGCGGATGAGCTGTGGGCGCTTATATCGGAGGAGAGGTATGACATCGTAGGTATAACAGAGACTTGGCTAGACGATAGCTACGACTGGGCGGTAAATTTATTAGATTCTAGTTTATTTAGAAGGGACCGGAAACAGGGGAAAGGCGGAGGAGTCTGCTTATATGTAAAGTCATGTCTAAAACCCAGACTAAGGGAAGATATAGGAGAGGGAGAAGAGGGGGTCGAGTCCATGTGGGTAGAGATAGAGGGGGCAAAAAATAATAATAAAATATTACTGGGGGTCTGCTATAAGCCACCAAATATAACAGAGGAGAATGAGAATCTGCTATTAGGACAAATAGACAAAGTAGCAAAACATAATGAAGTGATTGTAATGGGGGATTTCAACTACCCGGATATTGACTGGGAAACAGAAACCTGTAGATCGCAGAAAGGAAAAGGGTTCTTGACAAATATTAAGGATAATTATCTCTCCCAACTAGTGCAGGAACCAACGAGAGGGAAGGCCGTGTTGGACTTAATATTGACTAATAGGCCTGATAGAATAACTGAGGTACAGATAGGGGGGCACCTAGGTAATAGCGATCATAATATTATCAATTTCAAAATGCCCTTCAGTAGGGTTATCAATAAGGGAACAACTAAAACATTAAACTTTAGGAGGGCGAAGTTTGATCAGCTGATAGAAAACCTTCAACTTATTGACTGGGACAAAGTACTTAATCAAAGGAATACGAATAGTAAATGGGAAACCTTCAAAAGAATTCTGAATACTCAGTGCGAGAGGTATATACCGTATGGGAATAAAAGGGCCAGAAATAAGAGGAAACCAATATGGTTGAATAAGAACGTAAAAGGGGCGTTAAATAGCAAAAAAGAGGCATTCAAGAGATTAAAACAGGAAAACAGCAAGGAGGCACTAATGTGTTACAAGGAAAAAACGAGAACCTGCAAAAAACAAATAAAAATAGCAAAGGAGGAAACAGAGAGACGTATTGCTAGGGAAAGTAGATCAAATCCCAAACTGTTCTTTACGTATATAAATAGTAAAAGGATTAAATCGGATAATATTGGACCGATAAAAAGTGATGAAGGCAAAATCATAGAGAAAGATGAGGATAAAGCTAATCTATTAAATAAATTTTTTTTGACAACTTTCACAAAGGAAATAGAACTAACAGGCGAAATGAGAAGTGACAAGCTTAATCCTCCACTAAGTATGACAAATCTAACCCAAGCTGGGGTACAGAAACGCCTCAGTAACATTAAAATAAACAAATCACCAGGACCTGATGGCATACACCCACGGGTACTAAGGGAACTAAGTAATGTGATAGACAGACCGTTATATCTTATATTTAAGGACTCTGTTGAGACTGGGTCTGTACCACTTGATTGGCGACAGGCGAATGTAGTGCCAATATTCAAAAAGGGAGCAAAAAGTGACGCCGGAAACTATCGACCGGTGAGTCTGACGTCCGTTGTGGGCAAAATTTTTGAAAGTTTCATTAAAGAGGCAATTACGGAGCATCTTGATGCTAATAATCTTTTAATCCAGAACCAACATGGATTCATGAGGAATCGCTCCTGCCAAACAAACCTGATTGACTTCTACGAGGAGGTGAGCTCTCGAGTAGATCAGGGGGAACCAGTGGATGTCGTGTATCTCGACTTCTCAAAAGCGTTCGATAGCGTGCCACATAATAGGTTGGTATACAAAATGAGAATGATGGGGCTGGGGGAAAATGTCTGCAAGTGGGTAGCTAACTGGCTAAAGGATAGAAGGCAGAGGGTGGTTATAAATGGAATATACTCAGATTGGGTAAGCGTCACTAGTGGGGTACCACAGGGGTCTGTACTAGGCCCAATGTTATTTAATATCTTTATTAACGACATAGTCAACGGGATAAATAGTAAAATATCAGTATTTGCAGATGACACAAAGTTATGTAAAACAATTAATACAAAAGAGGATAGTGAAGACCTACAGAGGGATTTGGATAAGCTGGGTAGGTGGAGCATTAAATGGCAAATGAGGTTTAACGAGGAGAAATGTAAGGTCATACATATGGGAAGGAAAAATGGAAGTCACCAGTACTCACTGAATGGGAAATCATTGGGGAATTCAGAGATGGAGAAGGACTTGGGCATCTTGATTGATAGCAAACTAAATTGGAGTGCCCAAAGTCAGGCCGCTGCTGTAAGGGCAAACAGGGTAATGGGATGTATCAGAAGAGGTATAGCTGCAAAGGATGAGAACATTGTTCTTCCACTGTACAAAGCACTGGTCAGACCACACTTGGAATACTGTGCTCAGTTATGGGCCCCAATATATAGAAAGGATATAAATGAGCTTGAAAAGGTACAAAGGAGGGCAACAAAATTAATAAAGGGAATGGAGGGACTGCAATACCCAGAGAGGTTGGCAAAACTAGGACTATTCAGCCTGGAAAAGAGAAGGTTGAGGGGGGACATAATAAATGTGTACAAATATGTTAGGGGACAGTATAGAGATCTTGCCCGGGATTTGTTCAAAAGGAGGGATATTACGGTAACAAGAGGGCACTCACTAAGACTGGAAGAGAAAAGGTTTCAGCACCAGCATAGGAAGGGGTTCTTTACGGTAAGAGCAGTGAGAATATGGAATTCACTGAGTGAGGAGACGGTAATGTCGGATTCACTAAACCAGTTCAAGCGGGGACTGGATGCATTTCTAGATACCAGGCAGATTTCAGCATATACTTAAAAATAAAATAAAATAGTAGGTTGATACAGGGATTTATTCTGACTGCTGGTTTCAGAGTCGGGAGGGAATTTTTCCTCAGGTGAAGATTGGCCAAATCATTTGGGGTTCTTGCCCTCCTCTGGATCAACTTTAGCAATTACAGAACTAACAGGTCGAACTTGATGGACGCAAGTCTTTATTCGGCCTTACAAACTATGTTACTATGTTACTATGTTTTAGGTCAATTAGGATTACCATATTTTTTAATATTTGCCAAATGCCAGAATGAGAGAGAGAATGTTTTAAGGCATTTTTATTACTTACTGCAAAGTCCAAAGTTTACATACATTTCATTAGTATTTGGTACCATTGCCCTTAAAACTGAATGACTTGGGTCATACGTTTGGGATATCCTTCCACAAGCTTCTAGCAATAGTTGGTCGGAATTTGGGCCCATTCCTCCTGACAAAACTGGTGTAACTGATCCAGATTTGTAGGTTGTCTTACTCGCACCTGCCTTTCCAGCTTTGCCCATACATTTTCAATAGGATTGAGATCAGGGATTTGTGATGGCCACTACAAACATTGACTTTGTTACCCTTAAGCCACTTTTGTTACCATTTTGGCAGTATGCTTGGGGTCATTGTCCATTTGGAAGACCCATTTTTACCCAAGCTTTAACTTTCTGGCTGGTGTCTTGAGATGTTGCTTCAGTATTGCCACATAATCTTCTTTTCTCATGATGCCATCTATTTTCTGAAGTGCACCAGTCCCTCCTGTAGCAAAACAACCCCACAACATGATGCTGCCACCCTCGTGTTTCACAGTTGGGATGGTGTGTTTAGGCTTCCAAGCTTCTCCCTTTTTCCTCCAAACGTAATGATGGTCATGTGGTGCCCCTGAGGGTTCGGTCGCCACAGGGGTACTGCATCTCTTTAATGAGGTGTGGTATCTCACCTTCGAGGTAAGGATGGTGCAGCTGTCAGGACCCCACCTCTGCATCCAACACTACACCTCTCCCACCTGTGGGGGGGCTTATATGCACCAGGGTGCTGCCCCAGCCGGGATAAGAGGAGATGGGGGGAACCAAAAGATAGGGGGAACCAAGTAGTGGGTGAGGGTGGAGGACACACTTAGAGGTTACACGTACTAAATTCATATTTAATAGTCAGCCATCTTAAGTTCAAGGTCTTTGATTGTGATCTTCATCACTGAACGTGGCTTTCTGTGTGAACCTGCAGTTGATGAGGACATGGTCCTCGTACTCTGGCCTTGAGTCGAGGAGCGGGCAAGAGTTAACGGCTGTCTCTACCCGGTCAAGGTCCCTACCTAAGAAGGCCTGGAGGGGAGCAGAGGAGACAAGCTCCACAGGCAAAAGGATCCCAGGGGGATGCAGACGGAGCGGCTTACGCCACCTGTCCTCACTATTCTGGCCTAGTCAGAGGGACTCCTGCTGCAAAAGGGGTACCGGCCCCCGATACCTGACTTTGTTACTTTACGTCCTAGTCAGGAAAGCCCAGAAGGCTCAGCGGATCCCACCGGGTAACGGACGGAGCTGAGTCGCCACCCGTACCCTTGTTCTGTGCATAGACCAGAGGGAGACCCGGCCTTACTACACATACTACACACGGACAGGAGAGGACCTAGTGGAAAGTCTAGGAACACTCTGGTGCTGGGTCCTGACCAAAGCACCTGAACTACTTGGAGGTTGTCGGACCCCCGGTCCTGGTGGCCGCAGACGCCGTGAGGAGCAGGGAGAAGCCTTGAAGCTGCATGCTCTACCGTGAGTAGAACCTGGAAGACTACCCCTATGGCCTCCAGTCCTTTATTACCGCTCCGCACCGCACTGCACCAGAATTCACTACTACTCCCTCCATCCGCGTCTCTGCCCTGAGGCCCTGCTCCGCCTGTGGGGAGTAGCACCATCCAAAGCTGCCACTACACCCTGCCTCAGAGGACTGCCGCAGCGCTGGTGGCCATCACCAGACACCACAGGTGGCGTAGTCATTACATCCACTCGATTAACACCAAACCCTGAAAGCCCATTAAATCTTTTATGTGACGGCCTTGGGCACGGAATGGGTCCAGGCCATGGCTACAAAAAAAAAAAAAAACATCTTACCCGGCTCCGAGTACCCCCTTCTCCCAGGGTGGGCTGTGAGCGTCACAGTCATTATGCTCAAAAAGTTAAATTTTAGTTCAATCAGACCGCAGGACATGTCTCCAAAAATTAAAGTCTTTGTTCCTGTGTGCATTTACAAACATTAATCTGGCTTTTTTTATGTTTCTTCTGGAGTAATGGCTTCTTCCTGGCAGATTGGCCTTTCAGCCCATGTTGATACAGTACTCGTTTCACTGTGGATATTGACACAATCTTACCAGCGCCATCATCTTCACAAGTTCTTTTGCTTTTGTCCTTGGGTTGATATTCACATGTCGGACCAAAGCAAGTTCATCTCTGGGACACAGAACCCGTCTCCATCCTGAGCGGTATGATGGCTGGACATTCCCATCTTTTTGTACTTGTGTATAATTGTCTATACTGATGAACGAGGCACCTTCAGGTATCTTGAAATTGTACCTAAGGATGAGCCAGACTTGTGCAAGTCCACAATTCTGTTCCTGATATCTTGGCTGATTTCTTTAGACTTTCCCATGATGCTACACAAAGAAATAGTGTGTTTCAGGTGTGCATTAAAATACATCCACAGGTGTGTCTCTAATTAACTCAGAAGCTTCCAAACACATGACATCATCATATGCGCAGTTCAGAATTGTTTAAAGGCAAAGTAATCTTAGTGTATGTAAACTTTTGACTTTGCAGTAAGTAATAAAAATGCCTTAAAACCTCTCTCTCTCATTATTCTGGCATTTGGCAAATATTAAAAATAATGTTAATCCTAAATGACCTAAAACGGGAAAGGTTTATTCTGATTTCATGTCAGATATTATGAAAAATATGAATATGTGTCATTTTATATAGTGTATGTAAACGTCTGGTTTCAACTGTATACACAGCAGTCCCAGCGTATCCTATGTGATGTATATACAGCAGTCCTAGCATCTCCTATGTGATGTATATACAGCAGTCCCAGCGTCTACTATATGATGTGTATACAACAGTCCCAGCGTCTCCTATGTGATGAATATACAGCAGTCCCAGCGTCTCCTATGTGATGTATATACAACAGTTCCAGCGTCTCCTATGTGATGTAAATACAGCAGTCCCAGCGTCTCCTATGTGATGTATATACAGCAGTTCCAGCGTCTCCTATGTGATGTATATACAACAGTCCCAGTGTCTCCTATGTGATGTATTTACAGCAGTCCCAGCGTCTCCTATGTGATGTATATACAGCAGTCCCTGCGTCTCCTATGTGATGTATATACAGCAGTCCCATTGTCTCCTATGTGATGTATATACAGCAGTCCCAGCATCTCCTATGTGATGTATGCAGAGCAGTCTCCGTGTCTTCTATGTCATGTATATACAGCAGTCCCAGCATCTCCTATGTGATGTATATACAGCAGTCCCATTGTCTCCTATGTGTTGCATATACAGCAGTCCCATTGTCTCCTATGTGATGTATATGCTTTACAAAACTGACTCAAACCTGGAAAAGCAGTTGTGAGATACAACATGTTCAATATCAGCTAACATCAAAGTCGCACCAAAGAAGCAGCTCCAGCCACCACATTAGGGGTGAGTTAATTAATTCTTTGAACAAATATAGTAGGGTAATTTTCAAGTTGATAATTTTGTACGGCCCCTGAATGATGGTAGAAATGTCCAAATGGCCCTTGGCAGAAAACATTTTCCCCACTCCTGGTTTAATAAGTAGGAAAAGATAAGAATTTTTTTTCTTCATATGAAAAAAACGAATGCAACATATATTGTAAAAAACAACACTCAAACCAAAAATGGATCCAGCCCACTGAAAAAATGGCTTGTTTTATAAAATACAGACAGTTTTATAAATCTCCTCAGTCTTTAATTTTATTTTTACAGCCAAGGTATTCCACCTACTCCTTCTCCAAACACTTAGTAACCCACATATCGGTGCTTTCACCAACACTGGGGGAATATTTATCAAAACAGTCTAAAAGAAAAAATTGTTGCCTATAGCAACCAATCACGAGGTAGCTTTCATTTAAACGGAGCTGTTTACAAAATGAAAGATGAGCTTTGATTGGTTGCTATGGGCAACAAAGACATTTTTTACATTTAGGCAATTTTGATACTTGAGGCCTGGTATTTTTTTTAGTAAAAACAGGGTGTTTTTAGTGATTTTTGTCCTTGGGAGAGTTTAATTTTTTGTTGGGTGGAGGAGAGGTTCAGAAGGGCCATATGCTATAACTATGGGACTTTATTAATCTTTTTTAGGGGGGAGGTTTTTTCCCAATAGACTTCTAATGTTTTTGCTCCTGTGTTAAAATAACATGCATGTGTTAATGCGTATTTCATTTTTGTTGTGTATTTTGACTTTACATAATAATGTAAAATGTAATATCCTTAGTATAGGCCATCGACGTCTGATCGGCCCGGTGCTCACTTGCCGAGCTGCTCTGTCTACTTGTAGTGGCTGCTGCAGTTTACTGCATATCCGCCTCCTATCCAGCCACTACAAGTAGACAGAGCAATTCGGCAAATGAGCACCGGGCCGATCAGACGTCGATGGCCTATACTAAGGATACCGCGGACACCGGTAACAGCTGATTGGCAAGGGTGCCTTATGTCGGACCCCGACCAAACAGACATTAGTGTCGGCGGTGGCGGCCGCCGGCCGGCGAGTGCTCACTTGCCGAGCTGCTCTGTCTACTTGTAGTGGCTGCTGCAGGGTACTGCACATCCGCCTCCTATTGATTTGAATAGGATGTGTAGTACCAAGACCCGGCCACTACAAGTAGACGGAGCAATTCGGCAAGTGAGTACTTCCGGCCGGCGGCCACCACCGCCGACACCGGTGACAGCTGATTGGCAAGGGTGCCTAATGTCGGACCCCGACCAATCAGACATTGACTACCTATCCTAAGGATAGGCCATCAATGTAAAAGTAGTGGACAACCTCTTTAATGAATAGCCCCCGTTAACTTTAAAAAATGCACCAAAAAACATTGAGTTGGCAAAAAAGGCAAGGTCTTTTTTACATGCAATTTTTGGCCAGAAGGTTCTGCGAAAAATGTGTATGAAGGTAGCTTACCTGTCCTGCCCGCTAGACATCAGACATTCAGTTCAAATACTCCTTCTACATATAAGCTACATTTGTTTCTTGTCTGTCCAGGTAGTAGGATTTTGGTGGAGATGGTTCCTATAAATAAAATATAATTTACATATTCTTACATACTGTAAGAATGTTTTTCAATTTTGCCCATTCGCTTCCAAATTTTTTATGTTATTGTTATCCTATTGTTTATTGTTTTATCTTATTGTTTGCTGCTTGTCAACAAGGCAACCATCCACAGCTGTTCTGAAGCAGCGGTGGCTGAACATGAGCAGTGCTTACAAGCTTTTTCATAGGGAGCTTGTAAGCACTCTACTAAGGCTGGCCCAGGATTTATGGAGTGCTCCTGATCCTGGCCAACTTCATTTCAAATGCTTTAAAGTAGAGATGAGTGAACCCACCGTAAAAGTTCAGGGTTCGTACTGGACAGTCACTGTCCGGTGCTAAATGCCGAACACGGACTTCTCCTGGAAGTCCGTTGCAAAGTCTGGAGTTCCAGGGAAAGTCCATTGGAGAGAGAGAGAGAGAGAATTTTCCAACTCCAAAGTTTGGGTCCCCATACATTTCATAGGGGCTCAGGTTCTGGTTCAAGTTCGGGTAAAGTTCTGGTACCTGATCCGAACTTTGGATTAAAGTTCAGGTCTGGTACCAGAACCCGAACTTCCTCGGGTCCGCTCATCCCTAGTAAAAAGGAAAAACTGCGCACAGATAGGGCA
This sequence comes from Phyllobates terribilis, assembly GCF_046119375.1. Classification (NCBI taxonomy): domain Eukaryota; kingdom Metazoa; phylum Chordata; class Amphibia; order Anura; family Dendrobatidae; genus Phyllobates; species Phyllobates terribilis. The sequence continues at coordinate 145,785,052 of NW_027362770.1, forward strand.
AGCATTGTGGATATCTTGCTGGCCTGGACTATCAATCAGAAGCACACTCCGCCTCCAGCAATTAGGTGGTCGAAGGCAGGGGAGCAATGACAAAAGATTGGATTACATACATAGTAACATAGTTTTTAAGGTTGAAGGAAGACTAAGTCCATCTAGTTCAACCCATAGCCTAACATGTTGATCCAGAGGAAAGCAATAAAAACCCATGTGGCAAACACTAAGCTCCACATTGGGGAAAAAAATTCCTTCCTGACTCCATACGACAATCAGACTAGTTCCATGGATCAACGCCCTATCAAGGAAGCTAGTATTTATAACCTGTAATATTATACTTTTCAAGAAAGGCATCCAGGCCCTTCTTAAATTTTAGTAGTGAATCACTCATTACAACATCATGCGGCAGAGAGTTCCATAGTTTCACTGCTCTTACAGTAAAGAATCCGCATTTGTGATTATGATTAAACCTTCTTTCCTCCAGGCGTAGAAGATGCCCCCTTGTCCACTTGTCTCAGGCCTCAGAGTAAAAAGATCAGTAGAAAGGTCTTTGTACTGTCCCCTCATATACTTGTACATAGTAATAAGATCACCCCTAAGCCTTCGTTTTTCCAAACTAAATAACCCGAAGTGTAATAACCTGTCTTGGTATTGCAGACCCCCCAGTCCTCTAATAACCTTGGTCGCTCTTCTCTGCACCCGCTCTAGTTCAGCTATGTCTTTCTTATACACCGGAGACCAGAACTGTACACAGTATTCTAAGTGTGGTCGCACTAATGACTTGTATAGAGGTAAAATTATGTTCTCCTCGTGAGCATCTATGCCTTTTTTAATGCATCCCATTATTTTATTTGCCTTTGCAGCAGCTGCCTGACACTGGCCACCAAAAGTGAGCTTGTCGTCCACCAATACACCCAGGTTTTTTTCAGTGACAGTTTTGCCCAGTGTTTTACAATTAAGCATATAATTATACATTTTATTTCCTCTACTCAAGTGCATTACCTTACATTTATCCCTATTAAAGCTCATTTGCCATTTATCAGCCCAAGCTTCTAGTTTACATAGATCCTCCTGTAATATAAAATTGTCCTCTTCTGTACTGATTACCCTGCAGAGTTTAGTGTCATCTGCAAATATTGAAATACTACTCTGTATGCCCCCTACAAGGTCATTAATAAATATGTTAAAAAGAAGGGGGCCCAATACTGACCCCTGTGGTACCCCACTGTTAACTGAGACCCAGTCTGAGTGTGTTCCATTAATAACCACCCTTTGTTTCCTATCAATGAGCCAGTTCTTAACCCACTTACATATATTTTCCCCTATCCCCATTGTTCTCATTTTATGTATCAACCTTTTGTGTGGAACCGGATCAAAAGCTTTTGAAAAGTCCATATACACAACATCCACTGCATTTCCTTGGTCCAGTCCAGAACTTGCCTCCTCATAAAAGCTGATCAGATTAGTTTGACAGGAACGGTCCCTCGTAAACCCATGTTGATATTGGGTCATGAGGTTATTCTTCTTCAGATACTCTAGTATAGCATCTCTTAGGAAACCCTCCAGGATTTTACCCACAGTAGAGGTTAAGCTTACTGGACTATAATTTCCAAGTTCGGTTTTTGTCCCCTTTTTGAATATTGCCACCACATTTGCTATACGCCAGTCCTGTGGTACAGACCCTGTTATTATGGAATCTTTAAAGATTAAAAATAATGGTCTATCTATGACGTTACTTAATTCCTGCAGTACTCGCGGGTGTATCCCATCCGGCCCCGGGGATTTGTCTACTTTAGTAATTAGCTCTAAATTTTCAGTATACAGTGAATTGGTAGGACCCAGAGAATATGAATCATCTGAGTTTGTCCTGCTTGGAAGAAATAACATGAAACTGCTCCTTTTCCTTTGCTCACCAAACTATAAACTGGTACTGCATCCCTTTATGTTCTACAGTGATGATCCAGTGGTTTAGTGTTCTTCCCTTTGTGAACTAGTGGGAGTCAAAGGAGTTGTCTGAAGTTAAAAAATGGGTAAAATTTCAAAGTGCTTGAAAAACAAGCAACTTTGCAATTCTCCCCTTATTAAAAATTCTCTCTTTTCTCGCTACGTAGGGATTTTTAATTTTATAGTGTAAAGCTTGTTCACTAGTTTACCGGCAGTCCCAGTGTGGCTGGTTATTTAGGTAAGGAGCGCGCAGCACTGGTGATCGGGACAAGCAAAATTATGAGATTTCTGCAGCTTTCCTTGCAGGAATAAGGTAGGAAATGTGCTTGCTTTTTTTTGCAGGTGCATTAGATATTAAAATGTCTTACATAGCAAATTGCAACATTCCTGCTGACATATGGAGAGAATTAAAGGATTAATATGGCATCTGAATTTATGTATAATTTGTCAATTTGTCAGAGTGTTTTACTTATTGTTTCTACCTCCTCACAGAATCAATGAATCATAACTGACGTCCTGTATCCCAATAATTATATACATATAGTTGTCTTGGAGAAGGGAACAAAAATTTAGACAATCTATGAGTTTTCTTTTCAGCATGTGTTGCTGCCACCTATAGGTAATTCTGGAGTTTGCAAGATTTCTATTAGAGATGAGCGTTGTTCTACTCGAACTGTTCGCCAATCTCAAATTCGAGCTGTTTTGGGCGGTGTTCGAGCCGGTCGGCGAACACGAACAATTTGAGAAAAATTCGGCTGTTCGAGGTTATGTTCGATAACTGTTCGTGCACCAAAATCATAACTGGATTTTTTCTCAGTAATGATGAAAATGAATGTTAATACGCAGTTTGAGTGTACAGCGGGGCGGGGGGAGGGGCAGGGGATGGATCTCTGCAGGAACAATGAAGATCTCCATTTTTTTTTCTCTTTCCCGCATTTACAGTGGGGAGGTGCAATCTGTCAGCCTATCAGCAGCGCACACACGGAGCGAAGTGCTTTTTTTCACACAAGCAAGGGCATGTGTGATTGGCAGTGTATGTCACATGTCCTTGCCCTATAAGACCAAGCCATTTTCCCCGTCGCCACCATTTTCTCACTGCTGCAGCTGCGTGTTAGACGGCACCGCTGTTGCTGTGTGCGCTATACCTTGTTAATTTCAAGCCAATTTTCGCACAAATATACAGATAGCTTGGGAGTAGGGAATAGTTGTGATTGCAGTCCTTTTAAGGACTAGGTTACAGCATTTCCTACGACTTTTATCAAGCAGGTCTGTGCTCTTAAATAGATAGGTTGTGGGAGTAAAGACTAATTGTAATTGGAGTCCTTTTCAGGACTAGGTTACATCAGTTCCTATCAGTTTTTGCCAGGCAGGTCTGTGCCAGTGCTGTGCAAGTTTTTTTCACAGCATTTGGCTGAATCTAGCAAAGCTAATCCTTTTTGGCCTATTGCAGAGTGTGTTAGTCAGTGGAGTAGCCTATCTGTGTTGCAAGATATACCACCTGTGTATAGAATACCAATTTTTTTACTGCACCTAGTGAAGTAAAATCTTTTGGGCATAGCATCATTCTATTAGTCCATCTATACTGACCTCCATCAGGTTGCAAATTAAAAATAATTTTTTTCTGCATCTAGCTCTGAAAAAATATTTGGGCTTCTAGCAGTGTGTGGGACTTGGTCTATTAGTCCATCTATACTGACCTCCATCAGGTTGCAAATTAAAAATAATTTTTTTCTGCATCTAGCTGTGAAAAAATATTTGGGCTTCTAGCAGTGTGTGGGACTTGGTCTATTAGTCCATCTATACTGACCTCCATCAGGTTGCAAATTGAATAAAAAAATTTTCTGCATCTAGCTCTGAAAAAATATTTGGGCTTCTAGCGGTGTGTGGGACTTGGTCTATTAGTCCATCTATACTGACCTCCATCAGGTTGCAAATTAAAAATAATTTTTTTCTGCATCTAGCTCTGAAAAAATATTTGGGCTTCTAGCAGTGTGTGGGACTTGGTCTATTAGTCCATCTATACTGACCTCCATCAGGTTGCAAATTAAAAATAATTTTTTTCTTCATTTAGCTCTGAAAAAATATTTGGGCTTCTAGCAGTGTGTGGGACTTGTTCTATTAGTCCTTCTATACTGACCTCCAGCAGGTTGCAAATTGAATATAATTTTTTTCTGCATCTAGCTCTGAAAAAATATTTGGGCTTCTAGCGGTGTGTGGGACTTGGTCTATTAGTCCATCTATACTGACCTCCATCAGGTTGCAAATTAAAAATAATTTTTTTCTGCATCTAGCTCTGAAAAAATATTTGGGCTTCTAGCAGTGTGTGGGACTTGGTCTATTAGTCCATCTATACTGACCTCCATCAGGTTGCAAATTAAAAATAATTTTTTTCTTCATTTAGCTCTGAAAAAATATTTGGGCTTCTAGCAGTGTGTGGGACTTGTTCTATTAGTCCTTCTATACTGACCTCCAGCAGGTTGCAAATTGAATATAATTTTTTTCTGCATCTAGCTCTGAAAAAATATTTGGGCTTCTAGCGGTGTGTGGGACTTGGTCTATTAGTCCATCTATACTGACCTCCATCAGGTTGCAAATTGAATAAAAAAATTTTCTGCATCTAGCTCTGAAAAAATATTTGGGCTTCTAGCTGTGTGTGGGACTTGGTCTATTAGTCCATCTATACTGACCTCCATCAGGTTGCAAATTAAAAATAATTTTTTTCTGCATCTAACCCAGCCAATAGTTTTGGCCTAATACCACAGTTTGGCCACTCAGCTCTGCTCGGTTACCATCCATTGTTTTTTTGTGCAAACAACTCCAGAGTTGTGAATTAGTTAACCACCAAAATGAGTGGAAAAAGGCCTGCTGCTGGTGGAAAGGGGAATAGGCGTGTTGGGAAGGGGAAAAAAGGTTGTGTCCGTGGGGTAGGTGCAGAAGAAAGACCATCTTCCAGCCAAACTAAAATGTCTACTTCTTTTAGCGGACAATGTGATAAGATCCCTTTCTTACGGCCACGCCAATCGCTACAAATTCCAGATGAGGCACAAAAACAGCAGGTGCTTCAACGGATATCAAGTGCTCCTTTAAGTGGGCTCTCCTCCACATCAACTTCAACATCACAAATACTCCAGTCCTCAAAGGTGTCACCCAAATCGCACTTGCTTCCTCACAGCTCCCAAATCTCCAGCTGCCCGTCTGAGTATGAGGTAGAACAGATGGTTGAGTCTGCAGAGCTGTTTACTCATACTATAGCCTGGGAATCAGAGGTCGACTCCAGCGCTTCTGTGAATCCAGACGAGGAAATGATCTGCACTGATGCCCAGAATCTTTATGAGTCGGATCCAGGACCAGACGCAGAAGGTTCTGACCATAATGTAGACCCTCATTCCCAAACTGTAACTCCTGTTGGTGGAGACAATGAGGAAGACGATGATAAGACTCAAATACCTGATTGGAGCGACAACTTTAGTTTTTTGTCAGGGCAGGAACAGGTTGGCTCTGAGGACGACGGGTGTGATAACGCACAGGGTGATGATGATGAGGTCGGAGATCCCACTTACTGTCAACCCACAGTCAGCCAAGAGATGAGGTCAGCAGAGGAGGTGGAGGAAGATGCTAGTGACGACGAGGTCAGGTTGCGCCTTCCTGGACAGAGACGTAGTACTGGAAGCACGTCAACAACTGCATCCTCAAACACAACTCTGCCTCTCACCACAAGTCGTGGTGGCTCTTCAGGTCGCATGGGTGCTAAGCCTTGCATAGCCTGGGCATTTTTTCAGATCGATAAAGATGACCCAACTCGTGTTATCTGTAACATTTGTCAGCAAAAGCTAAGTAGAGGCCAAAAAATACATAGTTTGAGTACTTCATGCATGAACCGGCACATGGACATGAAGCATAAGTTGCAGTGGGAAGCTCAGTGTGCTACAATGCGGCCTAGCCGGCCGGGCCAACCACCGTCTGCCATATCTTGTGCATCCGCGGCCTCTTCATCCTCTGTGACTGGGGGGACAGCAGTCACACCTGTTTTGGGGCGCAGACCTGCCACCTCTTTACCCGCAACAGCCAGCGTGATTGGCAGGTCATCATTTTCTTTGGAGGTGGTAACACCAGCTGGTCTTGAGCGCTGTCCGACATCGATAGCACCACCTTTGGATCAAGGCAACCTAACATGTCCGCCTGCATCTTCCTCACAGACCGGCAGTTTGCCGGGGACACCCTTATCAACCCCGTCTAAGCACAATAGCCAGCCCTCGGTCCCTCAGATGTGGACAAGTAAAAGACCATTTCCTCCTAGCCATGAGAAAGCTAAGAGGTTGAATTTCACCATCTGCAAGCTCTTGGCTACAGAAATGCTGCCTTTCCGCCTGGTGGACACAGAGGATTTTCGAGACCTTATGTCCGTCGCAGTGCCCCAGTACCAGATGCCCAGTCGGCACTACTTCTCAAAGAAAGGTGTGCCTGCGCTCCACCAGCATGTCGCACACAACATCACCGCTTCTTTGAGAAACTCTGTGTGTGACAGGGTGCATTTCACCACAGACACTTGGACGAGTAGGCATGGACAGGGGCGTTACATGTCGCTGACTGGGCACTGGGTAACTATGGTGACAGCAGGACAAGGGGCTGCTGTCCAAGTCTTGCCGTCCCCACGAGTTGTGCGTCAATCCTCTTTATGTCAAAGTTCCTCCACTGCTTCTGCCTCCTCAACCTCCTCTCGGTCTTCCACCTGCACCCAAAGCCTGTCTGGTCATGCCACAAGCTTTCTAACTGCGCAGAAGGGATCCTGCACACCTCCTTACTATGCTGGCAGAAGGGCTCAACGTCATCAGGCGGTTTTTACATTGAAATGTCTGGGAAATGTGAGTCACACAGCTGAGGAGTTGTGGTCAGCTCTGGAGAACCAATTTCATGAATGGTTGTCTCCACTGGACCTGAAACCAGGGAAGGCCGTGTGCGACAATGCTGCAAACCTGGGTGCGGCCCTTCGCCGGGGCAATGTCACACACGTGCCTTGTATGGCTCACGTGTTGAACCTGGTTGTCCAGCAATTTTTAGCCCACTATCCCAGACTAGATGGCCTTCTGCAGAGGGCACGGTCGCTGTGTGCTCACTTCCGCCGTTCGCATCCCGCAGCTCAGCGACTTACATCTCTACAGAAGTCGTTGGGCCTGCCACTTCACCGGCTAAAATGCGATGTGCCTACCCGGTGGAATTCAACTCTGCACATGTTGCAGCGACTGTGGCAGCACCGACAAGCCCTGGTGCAATACGTTCTGACGTATAGCCTGGGCCAACGAGATTCAGAGGTGGGGCAAATCACGCTGGAGGAGTGGTCTCAGATCAGGGACCTATGCACCCTTCTGCACAGTTTTGAAATGGCGACGAAGATGTTTAGTGCTGACGATGCCATTATCAGCATGACTATTCCGGTGATTTACATGCTGGAGCACATGTTAAACAGAATTCGGAGTCAGGTGGTGGCACAAGAGGAGGTGGAGGAAGTAGAGGAGGAGGAGTTGTATGCGGAAGGGCTAACATCTGCAAGGTCCAGACGGTCGGCAGCACCAAGGCGGCAGGCATGTGAGGGTGGGGGAGATGATTTTACCAGGGCGCATGGTAGCAGCCAAACTAGTGAGGAAGGTGCAGGAGCCCAGGAAGAAGTGGAGGACGAACTGATGGAAGACTCATCAGATGAGGGAGACCTTGATCACATTTCTGTTGTGCGAGGTTGGGGGGAGAGGACAGAGGAAGGAAGCATGATTGTTACCTCGCCACCAACACAACAGGGACTTGGTGCTCCTGGATGCGCAACACACATGAGTGCCTTCTTGCTGCACTACCTGCAACATGACCCTCGAATTGTGAGAATTAGAAATAATCCTGACTACTGGGTTGCCACACTGTTAGATCCCCGGTACAAAAGTAAATTTGCAGAAATTATTCCTGCCATAGAAAGGGATGCACGCATGCAGGAGTATCAGCAGAGACTGTTGCAGAATCTTACATGTGCTTTTCCACAAAATACCAGTGGTGCACGTAGTGAATCTCACAGTTCCAACTTGCCAACCGTGGGACCGTCAAGTGTTCAGCACTCAAACCGTAACAGAACCACAGTATCTGCTGGTAACATCAATTTTGCGGAATCATTTCACCACTTTTTTAGCCCATCCTTTGCAAGGCCACAGGAGACAAGAAGTCTGACACATAGTCAACGCCTAGAGACGATGGTACAGGAGTATCTCCAAGTAAACATTGAAGCCACGACTGTGTCACTGGACCCTTGCTCTTTTTGGGCTTCCAATCTGGATAAATGGCCGGAGCTAGCCACTTACGCCTTGGAGATCTTGTCATGCCCCGCAGCCAGCGTTCTGTCTGAACGTGTGTTCAGCGCTGCTGGTGGTGTGCTGACAGATAAGCGCACGCGGCTCTCCACTGATAATGTAGACAGACTCACGTTCATAAAGATGAACAAATCATGGATCCGAAACGACTTTTCTACCCCTGTGTCATCCTGGGGAGAGTAAAAGCTTGATGATTGGTTAAAATCACCCTACCAACCGTTTTAAGCTTTCAAATTACTAATCATGTTTATCTGTATCTTGACTGGAAAATAATTTGGGCTTTGTAGCAGTGTGCAGCACTGATCCTATTAGGCCATCTATAATAAGCTTCACCAGATTTAAAATTAAAAATAATTTTTAGCTGCATCTAGCCCGGAAAATAATTTTGGGGCTCCGAGATGCGCAAGACACATAAGTGCCTTCTTGCTGCACTACCTGCAGCATGACCCTCATATTGTCAGAATTCGAAGTAATCATGACTACTGGGTTGCCACACTCTTAGATCCCCCAAACTTTTCGATCAACCTTTTCATTTTAATAAAGACCAAAAAAATGGTCATTTTTGAAATTATAAGCATTAGCAGGTTGTTAGAAACTGAAATCAAACAGTTTTCAACTCAAAACTTTATTCTAGGTGATGTTACATTTTCACATAGGACCCCTTGTTCGAAAGGAGCTTCTGAACTCTCTCGTCCATTGAATTTGTCAGGTTTTGGATGGTTTCTGCTTCAATTGTTTTGCATGAGGACAGAATACCCTCCCAGAGCTGTTGCTTAGATGTAAACTGCCTCCCGCCATCATAGACACTCCTTTTAATGATGCTCCAAAGGTTCTGAATGGGGTAGAGGTCAGGGGAGCATGGGGGTCACACCATAAGTTTGTCCCCTTTTATGCCCATATCAGCCAGAGATGCAGATGTTTTATGTGCAGCATGAGATGGTGCATTATCATGCAGAAAAATGATCTTGCTGTGAAATACACGGTTCTTCTTCTTGAACCATGGCAGGAAGTGCTGTTTGAGAAAATCCACATACATTATGGAGTTCATCTTTAGCGCCTTCAGGGATCCTAAAGGGGCCGACAATCTCTCTCCCCATGATTCCAGCCCAAAACATTACTCCACCTCCTCCTTGTTGGCGCTGTAGCCGTGTTTGCGTGGGGTGTCCATCAACCAGCCATCCTCCACTCCATTCATCTGGACCATCGAGCGCTGCACGGCACTCATCCGTGAACAAAACAGTTTTGAAATCAGTCTTCATGTAATGTTTGGCCCACTGGAGCCGTTTCTGCTTGTGTGAAGTGGATAGAGGAGGTCGACAGGATGGCGTATGCACAGCTGCAAACCTCTGAAGGACCCTGCATCTTGTTGTTCGGGGGACGTTGGAGGCACAAGCAGCTTCAAAAACTTGTCTGCTGCTATGACAAGGCTTTTTTGCCGCTGCTCTTTCAACCTGACGTAATTGCCTGTAGGAAAGAGTCCTCAATTTGCCCTTATCAGCACGCACACGTGTGTACTGTGAATCAGCTACATACTTCTTGATTGCCAAGACACTTCATCCTGATCATCGCACAATGTTGATTGTAGTCATGCCTTGACCTAAACACTCCACAATTTGTTGCTTCTCAGCAGCTGACACATCCTTTTTCTTTCCCATTTTGGCAGAAAATGTAGGCTGCTTAATAATGTGAGAGAGCCTTCTTAAGTAGTCTTGCCTTTCATTGGACACACCTGCCAAACTAATTAGCACAGGTGTCTGCAATTGCTTACAGTGATATAAAGAGCCCTGACACACATCACCATCAATGAGTTTAACTGACAAACAAACAAATTCTTCCCTTATCACTCCTAAACACTTTTTGCATAATAATTTGGAACGCGGTGTACATGTGCTTTTCCACAAAACACCAGTGGTTCACGTAGTGAATCTTACAGTTCTAACTTGCCAACCGTGGTCTGTATGGAATTGTTCAATAAAGGGCCCAAAATTAAGATAACATAGATGGGAGAGGTCTCTATGAATAGGAATTCCTAAGTATTTGATACCCTGTGAGGGCCAGGCAAAGGGAAAGTTGGACTGGATGGAATCCTATATGGATTTAGGGAGGGAGACATCGAGGGCCTCAGACTTCGCTGCATTGATTTTAAAATTTTACCATGTAACAAAGTGATCTATTTCAGCCATAACAGCAGGGATGGATATATGTGATTGAGTGATATATACTAGGACATCATCAGCAAATAGAGAGCACTTGTACTCGGTGCCTCCCACCTCAATCCACCTAATATTGGGGTTATGGCGAATTGATGAGAGCAGGTGCTCCGTCACTAGGATGTATAAGAGAGGGGACAGAGGACATCCCTGCCTTGTCCCATTGGTGATTGTGAAAGGTGATGAAAATGTTCTGACGCACCCCCTGGGCCTTGGGACACCCGGAGCCGGACCCTTTTTGGTGGATGCTGGTGGTTGTAGTCTTCGTGGCGGCGATCCGGTTCCGTGGCTCAGGGCGGTCAAACCAGTGGCGGAACTATTTATGTGGTTTTGATGTTTAAATGTCCGACTACGCCACCCGTGGATTGCGGTCAGAGTGAACCGCCGCTACAGGGCAGACCGCTAAGGCTGGTGTTGTGGGTGCAGCAGAGCGTAGCATAACTCCCCACGGGAGGAGTATAGCCTCAGGGCAGTGTATGCGGAGGATGGGGGTGATGGTGCAGGGCAGCAGCAGTAACGACACGGAGTCAGTGATGCAGTTCAGGGCCTTTACTCACAGTTCTTATTATCCAGACCACGTCTGCAGGTAACGGCTGCCCACGTCGTACTGTGCTCACCAGGTGAGGGGCTCAGACAACTCCCAGATAACTTTGGAGCGCTTCACAGGACCCCCTTTGTGTGTCCTTTGTCTGGCCTTTCTTACCAACACTTCTGTCCGGCTGCCTCGGGCCTCCTCTTGGTAAACTTGGCGCCAGTTTCCCTGACCCTATGTGGCGCCACATAAAATGTCAGAGCCTCCGGTTTCTAGCTGAGGGTTGTTTCCTGCCTCCACTAGTTCGGGGACCGGTCTCCCCCTTTGGCCTGACCCCTCCACGCAGGTGGATTCGGGCGTGCGGTGGCGACTCGCCCGTCCGCACCCCTGGGATCCCTTCATTCCTCGTTCCTGGAGCCTTCTCCGCTCCTCTTCCTTCCTTCTCCCTCTTGCAGGCCTGGGCCTCTGTTACTAGGCCCGCCTCCGGAGCAGAGCTCATGCAGAGCCCCTGCTCCCTGCCACTTCTGCTCAGACTTCTCTGCACTGAACTAAGATGGTGCCCACCTTTTATACTCCCTTCTCAATGCACCCAGGAACTGCTTCCTCCCTGCTCCTGCACTGCAGGGTTCCCCTTCCTCAGTGTTCCCTCCCCCCACTCCAGCCAGGGACAGGGACTGTCGTGCCCATCTCAGGGGCATATTGGTCGCCCTGCCCCACGGCAATGTGGTGTAATGCATGCAGGTGTCGGGTCCTGATCCACACTCCATCCTTATCTGAGAGTGAGATATCACACCTCTGGGTGAGGTGCAATACGTCTGTAGCAACCGAGCCCTCGGTGCTACAGTTCCATTTATCTTCAGCCTAGGTGACGTATTGTGATACAGGGCCGTGATTTTGGCTATAAAAGGGTCCCCTAGACCCCTACCCCAAGCTTTTTAAGAGAATCATATATGGCGTGCCAGGAGACTCTATGGAATGCTTTCTCAGCATCCAACGAGAGTATCTACTTACAAATTTTTAACTGCATCTAGCCCAGGAAATACTTTGTGCCTAGTAGCAGTGTCTGCTAGTCAGCGGATTATCCCGGCTGTTAAGCAAGCTACACCACCTGTAGTTTGGACACTTAATTTTTTCAAAGGAAATGCTTCGGGACCACGGGATACTTAGTGAAGAGCATCAGGAGGCACCCCAAGGCATAGGGGCTGGGACTGGCACTAGGATGCCTTGCGGTGGACAGCCGAGCTCGATCCTTATAAAAGCTTTTTAACTGCAGCAGCTTTAGTGGACGCTACTGGAGCTGGAATTACGCGGCTGCTGGCATGAGACTTGCCCTCCAATAGATCCTTGTAAATGGATTTAAAGTGTATTCATTCAAATTAGAGGGACAATTTAAATTAAAAAGCTTAGAGCTGCCTCCACCACAGGGGGGCTCTCTCGACCCACCAGCGGACAGGCACCAGTATTGGGAGAGGGGGGCTGGCCGTCAGGGTTCACCGCGGCTCTGGCACAAACCCGGCGACACGGAGGTGGCACGGGCAGGAGCGGACTGGCCGTCTCGGCTTCTCACTTTTTGGATTTTAGAAGGGCATGACATGCCTATATCTGTGTCTCCCCCTCCTTTTACTCCTCCACCTCTTTTCTTTTCGCATGACTATATGTACTTGTCACTTTTCCATGTGTTAGTTGTGTCTTCTGAGCAGTTTGTCAGCTTTTGGACACCTTTGAAGGTGTTTTCTATGTGTTTCTATGTGTTTTTGTTTGCCTGCCATTGGTTTTAACGGTGTTCGAAGGTGTTCGACGAACAGTTCGACGAACAGTTCGGCGAACACACGGGTGTTCGACGAACCGAACCGAACTCGAACACTACGGGGGTGGCTCAACACTAATTTCTATACATTTTTAATGAAAAACTTAAAGATTATGGATATATTTGACTTGGAAAAAATAATTTGCATATTTTATTGGTTAACTTATTAAAATTGCAACCTGATCCAAGGTTCAAATATTTCTATTTTCTATTAGCGGAACATCTCTCCCAGTAATATAGGTTGGACGTGAGGTCAGTGTGTATGCAGAGTGCTGCTGTCTTCATTAGCTCATACACTAGATCAGCACAGCTTCTATCCAGAACCTTCTTCTTATTCTTCAGATTCTTTTCTCATGTTCTACGGCGTATTTTCTCTGCCTTCCTGGAGACTTTCCCCTGTCTTCAAAGTGGAAATCTGTATTCAACCTCTTCATCCTGGAGACATCAAGGGTGTTAAGTTAAGAAGAGGCTGCTCACACTGCTGTTCACCCTGTGTATCTGAACTAATAATGGAGATGCCAGGAGTGCTGAGGTTAATAGAGGCTGTGCACACGGCTGTCCATCCTGTTTATCTGATCTAATACTGGAGATATCAGGGGTGCTGAGATAAGAAGAGGCTGCTCATACTGTTGTTTACCGTGTCTGTTTGATCTAATACTGGAGATACCAGAGGTGCCGAGGTAAAAAGAAGCTGCTCATACTGCTGTCCACCCTGTCTAACTGATCTAATACTGTAGATACCAGGGGTGCTAAGGTAAGAAGAGGCTGCTCATACTGCCATTTTAATGTTCTTCAGTAATTACCTCCCTACAGGATTTTTTTTATAGAAATCCAGGGGCCCAATAGTGATTGTCCAAATTGGAGTCTCCACGTAGGCCCATGGCTACCGCTAAATAACCCATCAAATTCCTGTGATCGCATTGTGGGGTCAAATAGGGGTGACAGAGAACCCTCTCTATCAACTTGGTCACTGTTCATCACTGCCGTGATCAGAGCTAACTCCAATCGCAGAAGTTACAGGCATGTGTCGGCTGTGTAAACCAGCTGGCACCTCTGGTATGGAGTGGTCTCAGCATGTTAGACCGCTCTATACAAATCCTCTCTACTTTTGCTTTACATATACTGCGGATGTCAGGTGAATTGGGCGGATGCCAGACAAGAGTTGGACACCCTGCTCCCAAGCCCTATATCAGTCCCATTGCCTGCTGCCACTGCCTAAACAAAACAAGTATGATTCTCTAAATAAAGATTTTTTAGGAGTGTATTTAACATAATGACGCACCCCCTGGGCCATGTTCAGGGGATACCCGGAGCCGGATCTGGATAGGGGTAGTAGTCCTTGTGGCGGTGACCCGGTCCGTGCCCAGGGTGTCAAACTAAGTGGCAGTCTATGGCAGTAGATGTTAACTTTGATGTCGACTACGCCACCCGTTGAGTGCGGCTTTGCAGCCGCCGCTGCAGAACAGTCCGCTGAGGCCGGTGGTATGGGTGCAGCGATGATGGTATAACCCCCAACGGGAGGGGTATGGCCTCAGGGCAGCAGGTGAAGATGATGGGGGTTGTGACGGTGCAGTAAGAAGAGTCAGAGTCAGGAGATGCAGTTTCAGGGTTTTTACTCACGGGTGTTCTCTCAGTCACTCTGGCCTTGAGTGACCACTCGAGCCGTGCAGCGTCCACCAGGTCCTGGACTCGGCTAACCCCCAGGCAGTTCCGGAGCGTGGTCCTGAGCTCCCTTCTCTCTCTCGGTCTCTGGCCGTTCCCACCAGGGATCCACCTTTGGCCGGCTCCCTCGGGTCTCTTGGTGGTCAAACCTCCTCTGGGTTCCCTGACCCTATACTTGGTGTGCCTTTCTGGTGGATTTGGTGAGGGTCGTGGCAAATCTTGACCACGACCTCCGGTTCCTGGCTGAGGATAAGTGGCCTCCACCAGTTCGGGTTCCGGTACCCGTGTCCGCCAACCCTTCACCCTTTTTGGTCTGATTCTGGGTTCTTAGGGTTCCCTCTGGTCTTCCACTCTGGGCCTTTCTTTCTCCTCTCTCCTCTGCAGGCTTGGCTCTGGAGCTGGGCCCAGCCGGAGCCACAGCTCCCTGTCAGCCCTCCTGGCTGAGCTCCTCTGCTCTGCTCCTCCTCAGACTGACTGACTGACTGACCCTGTCCTAAGATGGTGCCCACCTTATATACTCCCTCTATGTGTGAGCCCAGGTGACTAGCACCCAATGAGCTCCTAGCTTTACCCAGAGTACTCCCCCTATCTGCCCCTACACTACTGGGATGTTCCACCCCCCTCCCACTCCAGCCAGGGACAGACGCTGTCGTACCTGCACATATACTTGGTGGGAGTACCGTAGTTCTGTCCCCCGGAAATGGGATGTATGTAGTGCATGCAGCCTACTGAGCTCAGTCCAACACTCCATCCTTACCCGGGAGTGGAATACCACACCTCTGGGTCGAGGTGCAATACCCCTGTAGCAGCCGAGTCCTCAGGGTGCTACATTCCCCCCTGGTAAATCACAGCACGTCCTCGGGCTGTAAAAGAATAAAATATCCAAAAACATACAATTTTTTTCAAAACATACAAGAACATATCAAACATTAAACATTATCAGATTTAAACAAGATAAACTTTTTCTTTCATATAAAACTCTTTCATAATAATGTTCTTTGAGTTACTGGCCACTGTGCGCTTGTGACCAGGTAGAAGTGCAACAGTCAGTTCAAGAACATCAGTTTCCTATAAAACCAGTAGGGGGCGCCTTAGAAAGCGCAACTATATACAAGGGGAGGTGGCCGCTCTCAGTCCTCGGCCAGTGGGGAAAAGGAATGGCTGTTCACAGTCCTCAGCCTGTTAAGGGATAGGGGACTCACGGGTTTAAGTTCACACTTGTCCCAACGGGGAACATATTTAAATTAGCAGCAGTTCTTATACCCTTACGGATAACTATGTACAGTTCTTTTTTTACCGTACTCTAATAACGGCGTCCTCCTGATGCTTCCTCCCTGTATTCTTCAGACCCGTCCGGGTCCTCTTGCTCCTCCTGACACCTCAGCTCTTCCTCCGTCAACCGGTGTACATGAAGGGCATAGGGTCCTTTGGCACATTGGTGCCGGGTAAAGGTGACCTCATCACCCAGGTATAGGTCACGACCTCTGTGTCCCTCCGGCAGGTGGGACTCAACATCCCTGCGGGTCACGAAGACGTCGCCAGGGGTGCGGTGATCCCGGATGAAGCCCCAACCGTGCTGCAGTTGGAATTTAATTACAGTCCCGGTGGCACGGGGACCGTGGGCTGCACGGGGGTTCCGTCGGGTCCGGCTCTTCTGTTCTGCACTCCTCACTTGCAGCCGCTCCTCGCGGACCCGCCTCGCTCGTCGTTCCCGGTCAAAAAACCTCTAATTGCTGCCGGCAGCACTCCGCACGCTCAGCTGCAGCCGCCCGGGTCTCTTGAGTGAACCCGATGAGGTCTCCTCCAGTGGGGTCCCACGCAAACTGCGCTTCCTCCAGCGAGAGTGGGGTGATCTTGGCGGGTGCCGGAGCCGGGATCAGGGGCTCATCCAGGGGTCTTTCTTTCCGGAGTCGGGGATGGTAGTACTCCGGTGACCACTCAAAGGGCTGCCCATCCGGGCAAATATGCTGGGTTAACAAGTCTTCACCCAGGTGCGGCACTGTGGAGGTTGAGGGCGCGGTGGTGGTAGCGGCGCCCGGGTTCACCAGGCCTTGCGACCAGGCCTGGGGCACCCTGAAGGTGAAGGGCACCGTGAAGACGGCGGCGCCCGGGTGTACTTGACTTTGCGACCAGGCCGGTGGCTCGGTAGAGGGCGCTGTTGGTACTGCGGCGCCCGGGGGTACTCGGCCCTGCGACCAGGCCGGTGGCGTCTCCTGCTTGGCCGCGCTCAGGGTTGAGGCGCGTGACGTCACAAGAGGCGTGGCCGCGGCTCCTGCTTGAGGCCTAGTCTGGAGCGGTAGCGGTGCGGCAACGGGCACGATCGGTGGGATTTCGGGCTCTGCGACGGGGAGCGGGGGTAGGCTTACGGTGGCTGGGCTTGGGGTAGTGACGTCCCCTTTACTTGCCTCCGTCTCTTCAGCTCCCTCTGTGGCGTCGTCTCCGGCCTCCGTCCCTTCTGCATCCTCTTCAGGGGCAGGCGTGCTCCTCGTTGCGGGTGGTGTGCTTCGCTGGCGGGTTCCAGCCTGCTGGGCCATCTCCCTGCTCCACTCCGTCAGCGTTTCTCGCTGCACCTGGGCCATCCTCCGTGCGAGGCCCTCCAGCGCGGTCTGTGCACGCTCTCGGTCTCGGGGGAGCTGTGCCAGGATCTCCACCAGGTCTTGTGGAGTGGTAGCTTGCAACAGGCTCCTGACCACAGGGTCGGTGCTGCCTGACTCTCCCTCCATCTCCGGGTACGGCTTCTCCAGACTCCTCCAGGCTGCACCCATCTTCTCTGTTTTGTTCTGTATCCGCCCCCATTGAGGGCGGTCCTGGGGCAACTTGGTGATTGTCAGTTCCAGGGGCAGACCCCCCACGCTGATGGACATCTCAATCATTGCAGTCTCTGCTGGTGGGGGCGGTCTTCGTTTTTGGCGCCATTCTTGGTCCTGGCCCACGATGGGAGGTGGCCTCTTGCCACCCTCTGGCACGCCCATAATGGCGTCCGCTCTGCCAGGGCGGGAAATCTTCTCAGATGGCGGGAACCGCTTCCCAATGGCGGGAAACTCTGTGGATGGCGGGAAAAGACTGCAGATGGCGGGCAAACGGCGGGAACCGATCCGAGATGGCGTCCGATGGCGGGGACCCTCCGGAATTGGCGGGAGACTTCTTTTTGAGGTAAATGTGAACTTTTTTTTTTCAGGCACGCAGTACCCGGTGGTTGCGGGCACGTTATCCTGCCGACTACGCCAAAGTTGACGCACCCCCTGGGCCATGTTCAGGGGATACCCGGAGCCGGATCTGGATAGGGGTAGTAGTCCTTGTGGCGGTGACCCGGTCCGTGCTCAGGGTGTCAAACTAAGTGGCAGTCTATGGCAGTAGATGTTAACTTTGATGTCGACTACGCCACCCGTTGAGTGCGGCTTTGCAGCCGCCGCTGCAGAACAGTCCGCTGAGGCCGGTGGTATGGGTGCAGCGATGATGGTATAACCCCCAACGGGAGGGGTATGGCCTCAGGGCAGCAGGTGAAGATGATGGGGGTTGTGACGGTGCAGTAAGAAGAGTCAGAGTCAGGAGATGCAGTTTCAGGGTTTTACTCACGGGTGTTCTCTCAGTCACTCTGGCCTTGAGTGACCACCCGAGCCGAGCAGTGTCCACCAGGTCCTGGACTCGGCTAACCCCCAGGCAGTTCTGGAGCGTGGTCCTGAGCTCCCTTCTCTCTCTCGGTCTCTGGCCGTTCCCACCAGGGATCCACCTTTGGCCGGCTCCCTCGGGTCTCTTGGTGGTCAAACCTCCTCTGGGTTCCCTGACCCTATACTTGGTGTGCCTTTCTGGTGGATTTGGTGAGGGTCGTGGCAAATCTTGACCACGACCTCCGGTTCCTGGCTGAGGATAAGTGGCCTCCACCAGTTCGGGTTCCGGTACCCGTGTCCGCCAACCCTTCACCCTTTTTGGTCTGATTCTGGGTTCTTAGGGTTCCCTCTGGTCTTCCACTCTGGGCCTTTCTTTCTCCTCTCTCCTCTGCAGGCTTGGCTCTGGAGCTGGGCCCAGCCGGAGCCACAGCTCCCTGTCAGCCCTCCTGGCTGAGCTCCTCTGCTCTGCTCCTCCTCAGACTGACTGACTGACTGACCCTGTCCTAAGATGGTGCCCACCTTATATACTCCCTCTATGTGTGAGCCCAGGTGACTAGCACCCAATGAGCTCCTAGCTTTACCCAGAGTACTCCCCCTATCTGCCCCTACACTACTGGGATGTTCCACCCCCCTCCCACTCCAGCCAGGGACAGACGCTGTCGTACCTGCACATATACTTGGTGGGAGTACCGTAGTTCTGTCCCCCGGAAATGGGATGTATGTAGTGCATGCAGCCTACTGAGCTCAGTCCCACACTCCATCCTTACCCGGGAGTGGAATACCACACCTCTGGGTCGAGGTGCAATACCCCTGTAGCAGCCGAGTCCTCAGGGTGCTACAATAACATTTTCTTTATGTATTTTTTTTCTATTCCCAGAGAACCCATTCAAAGGAATTCTAGACATAAAAAGTGAACAATAAAATTAAAAATTTCTCATTTAACCACCACTTTTTCTTTGATCCTCTTTTGTCTTAAATTTGAAATAAAACTGAGAACTATAAAAAGAAATCTTTTCTGTGTGTCTCAGTAGATAAGTCATGTCCCTATTCGTCCTTCTTTCTGGCATATCCCACCTCCTCCGCCTTTCTCTCGAGCATGTAGCTGTAATCAACTGACTGCAGCAGGAGCCTCTCCCCTCTGCAGTAGAACATATGGAATGATAAGCTGCTTCCCCTTTTATAAGTCTCACCTGTCATTCTCCTGCCAAAAAGGAAATGATCATCAAGAGATTAATCCTTCTGTTATCTCAGACAGGACAGTGTTTTTTCACTTTCAGCATTTATTTCACATCTTCAACCAGACCTGCTCCAGGGACATCTGCCAAGTGCTGGCGTTTTCATTTTGCGAGCAGTCACCACAGCAAGTAGATCTGGGTGACATAGACTTTGACCTCCCAGAGATACTGTTGCTGATGGGACCTGTGAATCTGTGAATGGTGTATGGGCTGTCCAGTCACTCAGCAAAAGTAATTAGCCCGCTCCCAATGGGGCAGCACCACACCCTACTTAAAATTCCAGGAAGTTGCCAGGATTTACCTCTGACATCTCCGCTGCTATTCCTTTGGAAATATTCTTATACTAACTCAGTTGTATCTTGACATTGTCTGATCTTTGATATCTCCTGATTTTCATACTGGCTTATCTGACCTTGTATTTTGTCTCTCCTTCTAGTATTTGATCTCAGTTACTCCATTGACTATGCTTTTGTCTTTTGATTCTGCTCCAGTTTTGCCCCTTCTAATATTGACCCAGCTTTATATGAATATCCCTGCCTCAGGGTCTCACTTCTGGCCAGCAGCCACTCTGTGGACACAACCCAGAGGGCCCTGTTGTTAGCCTGCTCCCAATGGGGCAGCACCACTCCCTACTTAAACTTTCAGGAAGTTGCCAGAGTTTATCTCTGACATCTCTGCTGCTATTCCTTTGGAAATATTCTTTTACTAACTCAGCTGTATCCTGACTTTATCTGATCTTTAATATCTCCTGATTTTGATACTGGCTTGTCTGACCTTGTATTTTGTCTCTCCTTCTAGTATTTGATCTTGGCTATTCCACTGACTATTCTTTTGTCTTTTAATTCTGCTCCAGTTTTGTCCTTCTAATATAGACGCTGCTTTATATGAACATCTCTGACTCAGGGTCTCTCTTTTGGCTAGCAGCCACTCTGTGGACACAACCCAGAAGCCCCCATTGTAAGTCCAGATCACTGTATAGTGGTTAAAGGGTGAAAGCTGGGGTTTATCTGGGATCTGCTAGCCGGAGACGTTATCACCAAGTCTGTCTGAGCTTTTTGAATCTTTTTAGTGGTCCTTTAAGCTAACACACCTTTTTTATGCATATTTGTAGGATTTGGGGTAGGAGTTAGTTAACTTTGGTACACCTGGCTATTCATTTGGTATAGAAAAAAAGCAAGGTAACTATATAAATAGCAATTCAAATAATAAACCAAAATAAAAATGTTGCATATTTTTCAATCAACTGTATGGGAATATAAAGGCATATGTCTGAATATTCTTTATGGTATACAAATGGGCATAAAGAGAGGTCACCTTGATGGCATGCAAGTCTGACATATCTAGGAGGACCTGTTTGGTTACATAGATACCTCTGCCCTCCAATCCCTGACTACAATATACTTTAATGATGCAGATTGGGGTTTTCCAGCTTCCTTAACTTCTATGGAAATTGAATTGGCCATAGTTCTGTCGTGTTAATACAAGAGACAACATACCAATATATGAATATTTATTTTACACCGTTAGATTGTTTGACATACGTCATAGAAGGAAGTAGAGAGATATAACAGTATGACTTTATTACGGAAATATTTTCCAATTTTCCACTTCCTGTTTTCAACTCCAGCCATATTTCATTCATAATTGTGTAATCCAAACTTCTATGTTCTGCCGCACATGTGAAGTTTATTGGAGAACATTGGCTTGTATCCAAGAAAATCACTAAGATTAAGTTCATGTGAATGAGATGTTCTGTCGAAACCTTCATATAAAAGCGTTAATAGATTTATAGGGTTATTCGCAACATTTAAAGTTGTTAAGTATCCAAAGAATAGGGGACAACTTGCGGATTGCTGGGGATCTGATTGCAAGACCACCACCGATCCCAAGAACAGGGCTCTAAAATGCAGCGGTTGGCTATCTGAGGCAGTCCCATAGAGCATGACGCAATGGGATGAAACTGAATGGGAGAAGATACAGATTAGATATTAGAAAAAACTTTTTGAGAGTGAGGGTGATCAATGAGTGGAGCATGCCATGAGAAGTGGTGAGTTCTCCTTCAATGGAAGTCTTCAAACAGAGCAGACTGCAAACTATGTCCTACAAAGAACAGTTAAAGGATCGGGGAATGTTTATGTCACGCAAGGTGTGGGAAAGACTTAGTGCAACACAAAGGGAAGAGGGAAGGGGAGCCCAGACTCTAGGGAAAGAGGGGAGTGGAGAGGGGAGTGGAGACCTCCTAGTCTGGTCTAGTGCCACCCTGTCTCCCCTACCGACCCTATATTGGCTCTTCACCAATCGCTGCACGCGTGCCTCGCTCTGTCTTTCACTGGCGTATGCCTAAGTCTAGGGAAGGGAGGAGATGAGCACTAGTCGATCCCCACTGAACACTAAAGACAACAAGGGAGGACAAACAGGGGGAAGTTGCTTAGCTTTAGATGACTCCAGACAGATGCAAATGTGGCACCCCAGGGGTCTGGTTTTCCACAGTAACAGCAATGTTATGTCTGAGAGCAGGTGGGAGGTCTCTTGGTCAGGGATCCTATGCATGCCACACCTCCTGCCCAGTCCTGGGAGGGGAAGAACTTCCCCTATATAAACCTAGGGCTGAGGCAGGGTGAGTGAGTAGAGAAGAAGCAGAGAAAAGAAGCAAATATAGGAAGAAACAACAGGAGCTCTGTGGGAGCAGTGTTACAAGGAGTCAGGGGCTGGCAGCTGCAGAGCTCGCCCTGACTGAGAAGTTATCACCGGACCCGGAGTCCGAGGCTGTGGGGACTAACTCCTATCCAGCAGCAGAAACCGACCGGCAGGGGATTGCAGGTCCTCTGGCCCAGAAATCCGAAGGCCCCGAGTCACCGGCCATACGGGTGAGCACCACACGGTACACTCAGGGACGTGGGCTACTTATACCCGCCTCTAGCAAGGTAGCCAGAAGAGTATCGTTAGTTTGGGAGGCCTACAACTCCGCCTGGCCAGGGGAGATCCCATCTGCTCAAGGACTGACCAGGCCCCAATCGCTAGCCAGTACTCCGGGAGGGTCTATCTTTGTCACCAGTAAAGACCCTGAACTACACAGTACCGTCTCCGAGTGGTTCCTGCTACCCCCATCATCCACGTCGGCTGCCCTGAGGCCATACCCCTCCCGTTGGGGGTTATACTATCACGCTGCACAATCCTACCACCGGCCTCAGCGGTCTGCCCTGCAGCAGCAGCTCCTTAGCTGTACTCAACGGGTGGCGTAGTCATCCAACATCTACTGCTAATACAGCGCCACTTAGTCTGACTCCCTGGGCACGGACCGGATCACCGCCACGAGACTACAACCCTCAACAGATCCGGCTCCGGGTAAGCTCCCGCGTGCGCAACGCAGCGCGACACAGGCCCAGGGGCGCGTCAACTTTTGGCGTAGTCGGCAAGATCTCGTGCCCGCAACCACCGGGTACTGCGTGCCTGAAAAAGACTGTGAAAACTTACCCGTGGTGAAGATTCCCGCCATCCGGCGCCATCTTCCGCTTTCTTCCCGCCATCGGTGGAGTTTTCCCGCCATCCGGCGCCATCTTCGGCCTTCTTCCCGCCATCCGTGGAGTTTTCCCGCCATTGGACGCCATCTTGAGGACGCCGCGCGGGAAGAAGAGGGGCGTGGACTCCGAAAACGCGCGAGAACTGAAGCCCCGCCTCACGTCCGGACGTTGCGTAAGGACCTGGAAGGAGCCCCGCAGACGCCGACGTCACAGGAGCGCGACGGAAGGTCCTCAACCCTGACGATCCACTGCGGAGCCGCGGCCTACGGAAGAGGATCATCGCAAGGTAGGCCACGGTCCACTAGGGGGGAGAAGGATGTCGGATACGGAGGAGAGCTTCACCGCTCCAACCCCCGCCAGCGCCACCGCTGTTGCGGTCATGCCTTTCACCATGCCCTATATCCCGGGGGCAGCCTGGCTACCCCAGTACTCAGGGGAGTCACATACCCTGCAGGACTTTAGAGAAAAACTGGATAGCCTCTTCCAGGTGTACCCCCTCACAGAAGAGCAAAAAGTAAGCATCCTGGTGGCCCAATTAACCGGGGCAGCCCAAAGGGAGGTAAAGTCCTGGCCACCTGGGGGGAGGACTGTCGCAGGGATACTAACCCGGCTGAGGGACACCTTTGATACCCGCACCTCAGCCGAGATCAAGCTTAGATTCTACGGGTGCAAACAGCGGGCACATGAGAGTATAAGGGACTATGCCCTGAACCTACAAGAGGCCCTGAGAGCCATTAAGCAGACCGACCCTGACGGCGTGGGAGACGAGGACAGGCTGTTAACTGAACAATTTATAGAGGGTTTATATTGCAATGCCCACCGAACCCAGTTGCGGGCAATGGCCTTACAGGACCCTCATCTGGGATTTGCACAGTTCAAGGACAGAGCCATCCGGGTGCTCCGAGAACCGGCACCAGGTGGCGTTGTGACCCACAGACGCCCCACTACCACCTACCACCAGGAGGCGGCGCCCTTGTCGGCAGGGCCTGTGGGAGCTGATGCGCAGGCTTTGAACAATGACTCGGCTCCAGACCTGCACCATCAGGTCCAAGAGCTAGCTAAAAGCGTTGCTGCGCTAACCCGAACTGTGCAGTCTTTACAGGTTTCCACTCCAGGGAAGATCCAGCTGGCATCCGGACCGGAGGACATCCCGTGGCGTCGACCAAGGAGGACCCCACCGGCCAGAGGAAGACCCAGCGACCGATACAACGAGGACGGACGACCCATCTGCCACCGCTGTAATCAACCCGGACATATGGCAAGGTACTGTCCTTTAAACTGGCACAACCTGGGGTAGAGGGCCAACCCCTAGGAAAAAGATCATCAGGCCCATCAAACTGGCGCGACAAATATGTGGGAGGACGTCCAGTCTTGCCTGTGGTACTGGATGGCATTCCTATGAGTGCCCTACTGGACATCGGGTCACAGGTCACCACCATCCCGTACGTGCTCTTCAAGCAGTACTGGAATGACTCGGATATTACCCGCTACCCTGACGACGACTTGAGTATCATCGCCAGCAATGGTCAGCCCGTGCCACAGATCGGATTTAAAGAGGTGACCATTAAAATTGGTAGAGTTGAACTGGCAGCACAGGGACTGATCATTGTAGACATTGACAAACACGAGAGTCACCCAAAGATAACTCTAGGAACTAATGTAATTGAAAGTTGTCTTGCAGAGGTGATTTTCCTTTTACAGCAGGTTGCCAAGAACGCCAGCTCCAGCGAGCAGCGAGTGCTCCAAAAAGAGATCCGGGCACTGATGCGACGGCAACAGGTGGAACTCTCCGGCGGTGAGATTGGTAGCGTGAGGATGTGTGACCCTTTCCCTATTGCCATGCCCCCAAAAAGTGAAATGATGATTTGGTGCCGGGCAGCTATTGGTCTGAGAGGTAGAGATTACCAGGCAATGGTAGAACCAGTTTACTCAGACAGTAGGCCCACCATCTTGACAGCACGGGGGGTGGTTAATGTACGCCATGGGAGGGTGCCCGTTCGCATAATCAATATCGGGAAGAGGGAAGTGTACCTGCCCCGGTATGCCACGCTAGCCAAATTATATACCATTAACCAAAATGCTATACAATCTGTGGAACCCTTGCCTCCATCTCACCCGGAGGAAGGTAACGGCTCTAAGAAAACAATGGAGGACTGGTGTCAGGAACTACATTTGGGTACTGACTCCACTCCCTCACATCAGAAACAGGGAGTCTATCGGGTGGTTCAAGAGTACGAGAGAGTGTTTAGTAAACACCCGTTAGACTTCGGGCGAGTCAAGGGGGTAGAACACCACATCCCCACGGGAGACCATCCTCCCATAAAAGAGAGGTATCGACCCGTACCCCCTGCACACTACCAACACGCCAAGGGGATGCTTAGAGACATGAAGGAGGCTGGGGTGATCAGGGATAGCTGTAGCCCCTGGGCAGCTCCACTAGTCTTAGTCAAAAAGAAAGACAACACCATGAGGATGTGTGTAGATTACCGGAAAATCAACCGTATCACACACAAGGATGCGTACCCCTTACCAAGGATAGAGGAGTCTTTGGCTGCTTTAAGATCTGCTAACTTCTTCTCTACCTTGGATCTCACTAGTGGGTACTGGCAGGTTCCTGTAGCAGAGGCGGAGCGGGAGAAGACCGCATTCACCACCCCGATGGGACTTAGCGAGTTTACCTGCATGCCGTTCGGACTCTGCAACGCACCAGGAACCTTACAACGATTAATGGAGTGCTGTCTGGGCCATAGAAACTTCGAGACGGTCCTGTTGTACCTGGACGATGTCATCGTATATTCTAAGACTTATGAGGACCACCTGAAACACCTGGCGGAAGTGTTCGAAGCTCTGGCAAGCTACGGCCTAAAGGTGAAACCCTCCAAGTGTCACCTCCTGAAACCAAAGGTGCAGTACCTGGGACACGTGGTGAGCGCTGACGGAGTGGCTCCCGACCCTGATAAGATCACCGCAATTAAGGAATGGCCAAGTCCCTCCAGTGTAAAGGAAGTGCGGCAGTTCCTCGGGTTGGTAGGCTACTACCGCAGGTTCATCCCCGGTTTCACCAAAAAGGCAGCTCCTATGCAGGACCTCCTGATAGGCCAGTCCCGGAAGGCCAAGAACCAGAAGCCGCCCTTCAGATGGGAGAAGTTGGAAGAGGAGTCCTTCCGCCAGCTGAAGATGGCCCTCACGGGGGATGAAATCCTGGCGTACCCGGATTACAGCCAGCCCTTTATCCTCTACACCGACGCAAGTAACATCGGGCTAGGAGCCGTGCTGTCCCAGATCCAGCAGGGGAAAGAACGAGTAATCGCTTACGCCAGCCGAAAACTGCGACCCACCGAGAGAAACCCTGAGAATTACAGCTCATTTAAGCTAGAGTTCCTGGCAGTGGTGTGGGCAGTCACCGAACGCTTTAAGTGTAGCACCCTGAGGATTCGGCTGCTACAGGGGTATTGCACCTCAACCCAGAGGTGTGATATTCCACTCCCGGGCAAGGATGGAGAGTGGATCTGAGCTCGGTAGGCTGCATGCACTACACACATCCCATTTCCGGGGAACAGACCAACGGTACTCCCACTTAGAAATGTGCAGGTACGACCGAGTCTGTTCCTGGCTGGAGTGGGAGGGGGGTGGTACATCCCATGTAGTGTAGGGGCAGATAGGGGGAGCAGCCTGGGTAAAGATAGGAGCTCATTGGGTGCTGGTCACCTGAGCTCACACATAGAGGGTGTATATAAGGTGGGCACCAACTAAGAACAGGGTCAGATGCAGAGAACAAGTCAGTTGGAGACAGCAAGACAGCTGCAGAGGAGCAGACAGCAAGCAGAGAGGAAGTCAGCCTGCAGCAAGAGAGAGACCCTGAGTGAGAGAGGAGCAGAGAAGGAGTACCCAGAGGGGAAAACAGAGAGGACCCAAGAACCCAAATTAAAGCACCGGGTGAGGAGTCGGCACAGGGTACCGGATCCCAAGCTGGTGGGGGCAGAAAACACACCCTAGCCAGAGACCGGAGATCGTGGGCAGCGTTTGCCACGGTCACCCATCACATCCACCCCGAAGGCACACCACATGAAGGGTCAGGGAACCCAAGGCCAAGGGTGTCCCAACAGAAGGCCCGAGGGAGCTGGACTTAGGTGGATCACTGGTGGGGACGGCCAGAGAACGGGACAGAAGGAGAGCTCAGGGCCACGCTCCGGACTTGTTTGGGGGTTGGCTGGATCCAGGACCTGGTGGACGCAGCACGGCTCGGGTGGTCACTCGCAGCTGTAGTGACCAGTACAACATCTGCAGTAAGTAAACACCCTTAACTGCACAACCCGACTCTGTCTTCATTGCCGTCTGCACTGCACCACCACAACCCCCATCCTCTGCACCTGTCCCCCCTGAGGCTATACCCCTCCCGTTGGGGGTTATCCCACCAAGCTGCGCACCCACCATCAGCCTCAGCGGACCCTGCTGCAGCGGCGGCCACAGTGACCGCATCACAACGGGTGGCGTAGTCGACACAAAAGAACTCTTAATAACATCTGTAGGACTGCCACATAACACTGAGCTTGACGCCCTGGGCACGGGCCGGGTCACAGCCGCTCGGAGACTACAACCCCCCATCTGATCCGGTGCCGGGTATTCCCCTCAAAAAGGAATATGTCCCAGGGGGCGCGTCAACTTTGGCGTAGTCGGCAGGATTACGTGCCCGCAACACCCGGGTACTGCGTGCCTGAAGAAAAGTGCAAGTTTACCTCAGAAAGAAGTCTCCCGCCGGTTCCGGAGGGTCCACGCCATCGGACCCCATCACAGGTCGTTTCCCGCCGATTGTCCGCCATTTCCAGCTTGTTCCCGCCATCTGCAGAGTTTCCCGCCACTGGGCGACGCTTCCCGCCAAATCCGAAGATTTCCCGCCTTGGAAGAGCAGCGGACGCCATTATGGGCGTGCCAAAGGAGGGCAAGAGGCCGCCTCCCATCGTGGGCCAGGACAGAAAATGGCGCCAAAAGTGGAAACCGCCCCCACCAACAGAGACTGTGATGCTGGAGGTGTCTGTCAGCGTGAAAGAACTGCCCCTGGAGCTGACAGTCACCGAGTTGCCCCGGGACCGCCCTCTAAGTGGGAGGAGACGAAAGAAAAGAACGAAGATGGGTGCCGCCTGGAGCAGTCTGGAGCGAGCGCACCCGGAGGCAAGAAGTCTAACAAGGAGTAGCGGAGGAGTTTACCCGGATATGGAGAGAAAGCAGAACAGCACCGGCCCGCTGGCCAGGAGTCTGCTAGAGACCGAGGAAGGAGAGCAGAGCAGCACCGGCCCGCTGGCCAGGAGCCTGCTGGAAGAAGAGCAGAGCAGCACCGACCCGTTGGTCAGGAGCCTGCTAGACACCACGACCCCACTAGGCCTAGTGGAGGTCCTTGCACAGCTCCCCCGAGACCGGGAGTGTGCACAGACTGCCCTGGAGGGCCTCGCACGGAGGATGGCCCGGGTACAGCGCGAGATATTGGCGGAATGGAGCCGGGAGATGGCCCAGCAAGCTGAGACCAGTCAACGGAGCACGCTACCCTGGAAGAGGAAACAGACCGCCTCTGAGGATGGCGCGGGAGGACCAAAGGCTGAAGACGGCGCCGAGAAGGGAGCCGAACGCATGGAGGCAGGTAAAGGGGACGTCTATACCCCAAGCCGGGAAACCGCCCACCAGCCCCAGCTCCCCGTCGCAGAGCCCGAAAGTCCCCCTGCTGTGCCCGTAGCCGCCATGTCACCGCTATGGACTAGGCCCCGACCGGAAGCCGCCGCAGCGACCCCTGTGACGTCACGCGCCTCGACCCGGAGCGTGACAAAGCAGGAAATACCACCAGCCTGGTCGCAAGGCCTAGTACCCCCGGGCGCCGCATCACCAACAGTGCCCCCTACCTCCGCGGAGCCTCCGGCCTGGCCGCAAGGCCAGGTAGCCCAGGGCGCCGCCGTCCTAACGGTGCCCTTCACCTTCCAGGTGCCCCAGGCCTGGCCGCAAGGCCTGGGCAACCCGGGCGCCACCACCACCGCGCCCGCGCCCGTAAAACCAAGGGTGCCACACCTGGGGGAGGACTTGTTCAGCCAGCTCACATGGCCGGACGGGCGGCCCTTCATCTGGCCCGAAGAATACCATGAGCTGGAACGGCAGCAGAGACTAAGACCCCTGGATGAACCCCTGATTCCGGCTCCGAAGCCCGTGGCACGGATCTCGCCCCCGCTAGCGGAAGCACAGTTTGAGTGGGACCCCACCGGAGAAGATCTAATGGGGTTCACTCAGGAAACCAGGGCAGCTGCAGCAGAGCGCGCTGAGTGTTGCCGACAGCAGCTCGAAGAGTTTGCGAGGGAGCGGAGAGAGAGGCGGGCCCGGGAACAGCAGGCCCAAGTACGGAGTGCCGAGCAGAAGAGCCAGACCAGGAGGGACCCCCGTGCAGCGCACAGTCCCCGCACCACCGGGACTGTAATCAAGTTCAACCAGCAGCATGGGTGGGGCTTCATTCGAGACAACAACACCCCCGGCGACGTCTTTGTCACGCGCAGAGACGTGGAGTCCCATCTGCCGGAGGGGCACAGAGGTCGTGACCTCTACATCGGAGATGAGGTCACCTTTACCCGGCACAAGTGTGCCAAAGGACCTTATGCCCTCCACGTACACCGCCTGACGGAGGAGGAGTTGCAGTGCGAGGAGGAGGAGCAAGAGGACCCGGACGGGTCTGAAGTTACAACCAGCTATAAGCAAAGAGCAGGAGGAAGACGCCGTTGAGTGCGGCAGAGCAGTGGATGTAAATAGTTACCCGACCGGGGTATAAAGAAACTGTTGCTAAATATATATAGTCCCCGTTGGGACCAGTATGAGTGAACTTTTTACCCGTTATTCCGTATCCATACCAGGCTGAGGACTGTGAGCAGCCATTCCCTTCCCTTTACCTGGCCGAGGACTGAGAGCGGCCAACTTCCCCTGTATATAGTTGTGCTTCCTAAAGCGCCCCCTACTGGTTTTATAGGAAAAACCATTTTTCCAGAGAGACTGTCGCACTTTACCCGGTCACACGTTGCACAGTGACCGGAGGAGGAGCCAGAGGCGACGAGAATGTTTTATTTGCTAATATATGTTGTTTTATATGTTCATGAAAAAAAAAAAAATGTATGTTTTTGGTGTTATTTATGTCTTACAGCCCGAGGACGTGCTGTGATTTACCAGGGGGGAATGTAGCACCCTGAGGATTCGGCTGCTACAGGGGTATTGCACCTCAACCCAGGCCCGAGGGAGCTGGACTTAGGTGGATCACTGGTGGGGACGGCCAGAGAACGGGACAGAAGGAGAGCTCAGGGCCACGCTCCGGACTTGTTTGGGGGTTGGCTGGATCCAGGACCTGGTGGACGCAGCACGGCTCGGGTGGTCACTCGCAGCTGGAGTGACCAGTACAACATCTGCAGTAAGTAAACACCCTTAACTGCACAACCCGACTCTGTCTTCATTGCCGTCTGCACTGCACCACCACAACCCCCATCCTCTGCACCTGTCCCCCCTGAGGCTATACCCCTCCCGTTGGGGGTTATCCCACCAAGCTGCGCACCCACCATCAGCCTCAGCGGACCCTGCTGCAGCGGCGGCCACAGTGACCGCATCACAACGGGTGGCGTAGTCGACACAAAAGAACTCTTAATAACATCTGTAGGACTGCCACATAACACTGAGCTTGACGCCCTGGGCACGGGCCGGGTCACAGCCGCTCGGAGACTACAACCCCCCATCTGATCCGGTGCCGGGTATTCCCCTCAAAAAGGAATATGTCCCAGGGGGCGCATCATAAGCACTACCTCGCTTCTTCCCGGTTCGTCGTGTACACGGATAACAACCCGTTGACACACCTGGACACAGCAAGACTCGGTGCCCTAGAGCAGAGATGGATGGCCCGTCTGTCCAACTACGAGTTCACAATCAAATACCGGGCAGGACGCTCCAATACCAACGCGGACGCCCTGTCCAGGATGCCAAACCTACCGGACGTAGGAGAAGATCCAGAGGGACTGGAAGAAGTCGAACTCCCTGCGTTCCACCGGCATGGGACTATCCAGTATTCCCACCGGGTAAGGAGTAAGCAAGCCGCTACGTTTAACCCCTTGCCTCACTACAACTGGGAGGAAACGCAAGACAGTGACCCTGCCGTCCGACTGGTGAAGGAGATGCTGACTCGGCCAGAGGCTCGCCTTGACCCAGACGCTCCGGAGGAAGCCAAGCAACTGTGGGCTGAGAAGAGTCGACTGTTCCTTTATAAGGGGAAGTTGTGCCGCAGAATGGTTAACTCCCGGACGCATGAACTAATCTGGCAAGTAGTGGTGCCACGAAGAGACGCAGCCATGGTGATGGAGGCATACCACGACGGGGCTGGACACTTCGGATGGAAGAAGCTGGAGTTCCTGCTGCGCGAGCGGTTCCACTGGGTAGGCATGAGGGGAACCATCGAGAGGTGGTGCAGAGACTGTGGCCCGTGCAACCTAAGAAGGAAGGACCGTGCCAGCCAGAAGACTCCCCTGCAGTCCATCGTCACCCGGCAGCCGTTGGAACTGGTAGCCTTGGATCATGTAAAACTGACCCCAAGCAGAAGTGGCTACGTCTACGCACTAACCATCGTGGATCACTACTCCTGGTTCTTGGTTGTCGTCCCCGTCAAGGACTTAACAGCTCGAACAGCAGCGAGAGCCTTCCAGCAGCATTTCTGCCGTCCACAAGGGTACCCGTACCAAGTGTTGACAGACCAGGGACCTGCCTTTGAAGCGGAGGTCTTCCAAGAATTCTGCACTCTGTATGGCTGCCGGAAGATAAGGACGACACCCTATCATCCGCAAACTAATGGACTTTGTGAGAAAATGAACCAGGTGGTAATGGATCTTCTGAAAACGTTGCCCCTGGAAGAACGCAGTCTGTGGCCTGAGAAGCTGCCCGATCTGGTGGACCTATACAACCACATCCCGGTAGGTTCCACCAACTGTACCCCGGCTTACCTAATGAGGGCGAGACCTGGTAAGTTACCTGTTGACCTGGAAATGGGAGTCCTGACACCTGAGGACACTTCACCAGAAGCAGACTGGGACACAGAGAGGCAGCAGCAGTACCGGAGAGTACAGGAGAGCGTGGAGCGAAGTCTCTGTCAGGCTAGGGAAAGACAAGAGAAAACTTACAACCAGTATGCTCCCGCTGTTCCCCTGGTACCCGGAGAGCAGGTCTTGAAGAGAAAAAGACGGCTCCACAAGTTGGACGACCAGTGGGAGAAGGACCCGTACACCGTACTGCCCTCAAGCCACGACAACCCAAAGGTCTGTACCATCAGTAAAGACGGAGGGGAAACCACAACCATTGTATCCCGGGATCACCTGAAGAAGTGTCCCGAACAGCTACGGAACCCTGAAGAGGAACAAGAAGACCCTCGACCCGTAGAGGAAAGGGAAGACATGGTTAATACTGTGCTCGGAGACTTCCCTCGGTCTTGGACTCAAGTCAATGGTGCAGTTGTGGTACCCGTACTCACCTTCCTCCAACCAGCATCCCAAGCACCTACGGAGCAACAGGTAGAGCTGGAAGAACAGCCGGTCCAGGAGGCAGAAGACCCCACACCAGCAGACCAGGAGGATCAACCCTCTGCTTGCAGTGAGCCTGCCATATCCCTAGTGAGCCAAAGGGCCCGTAGACCGCTGCCCAGTTTACCCTTAACAGCTCCTACACCCTGTAGTTCAGGGCCAGACAGTCAGCTCCGTAGGTCCACTAGGGCCACTAGGGGCCAGTTACCCGCACGTTGGAGGATTTGAAGTGTATAAATTGTTTTATTTGTGGTTACCTGTTTATTGTTGCTTGTGTATAATTATGTGTTTCTAGTTATTTTTAGGAGTCCTTGGTGGATTTACCGGGAATCCTTTGTACATAGTTGGAGCGTAACCCAGGACGGACTAAAGACTGTTAAGGACTCGGGGCAGGACAGACCCCTACCTGGTTACGTCTCCCTGTTTTGGTGAAATGGACACCTTGCTTTCTTCAAAGACTGCACCCGGTTATGGACATGCCGTGACCACCTTTATGTGTTTCCTTATTGTTATTGTTATATCTTGTTATGTTTTTCTAAAATATGTTTAGTCCCGGAGTACTAAATTTCACTAGGGGGGAATGTGGCACCCCAGGGGTCTGGTTTTCCACAGTAACAGCAATGTTATGTCTGAGAGCAGGTGGGAGGTCTCTTGGTCAGGGATCCTATGCATGCCACACCTCCTGCCCAGTCCTGGGAGGGGAAGAACTTCCCCTATATAAACCTAGGGCTGAGGCAGGGTGAGTGAGTAGAGAAGAAGCAGAGAAAAGAAGCAAATATAGGAAGAAACAACAGGAGCTCTGTGGGAGCAGTGTTACAAGGAGTCAGGGGCTGGCAGCTGCAGAGCTCGCCCTGACTGAGAAGTTATCACCGGACCCGGAGTCCGAGGCTGTGGGGACTAACTCCTATCCAGCAGCAGAAACCGACCGGCAGGGGATTGCAGGTCCTCTGGCCCAGAAATCCGAAGGCCCCGAGTCACCGGCCATACGGGTGAGCACCACACGGTACACTCAGGGACGTGGGCTACTTATACCCGCCTCTAGCAAGGTAGCCAGAAGAGTATCGTTAGTTTGGGAGGCCTACAACTCCGCCTGGCCAGGGGAGATCCCATCTGCTCAAGGACTGACCAGGCCCCAATCGCTAGCCAGTACTCCGGGAGGGTCTATCTTTGTCACCAGTAAAGACCCTGAACTACACAGTACCGTCTCCGAGTGGTTCCTGCTACCCCCATCATCCACGTCGGCTGCCCTGAGGCCATACCCCTCCCGTTGGGGGTTATACTATCACGCTGCACAATCCTACCACCGGCCTCAGCGGTCTGCCCTGCAGCAGCAGCTCCTTAGCTGTACTCAACGGGTGGCGTAGTCATCCAACATCTACTGCTAATACAGCGCCACTTAGTCTGACTCCCTGGGCACGGACCGGATCACCGCCACGAGACTACAACCCTCAACAGATCCGGCTCCGGGTAAGCTCCCGCGTGCGCAACGCAGCGCGACACAGGCCCAGGGGCGCGTCACAAACACGTTCTCAAGTTCCAGAGAGGAAGAAGTACTACTCTTGCTAAAGCCTTCGCAAGGAGTAATGAATAGGAGCAGGGCCGGCTCCAGGTTTTTCTGGGCCCCGGGCGAAAGAGTCTCAGTGGGCCCCTTTAACACATACCACGATTCATGATGCAGAGATACCGCAGAGAAATATATATATATATATATTACAATGCAAAGATTTCACTACTTACATTACATGAGTGATATCTACTGTAAATTCCACAATAGGTCAGAAACCGGTGAATCGCTCCACACAGAATAGTGGCCCCCATATAAGGCTCCATACGGAATACTGGCCCCCATATAACGCTTCATACGGAATACTGGCCCCCATATAAGGCCCCATAAGGAATACTGGCCCCCATATAAGGCCCCATACGGAATACTGGCCCCCATATAAGGCTCCATGCGGAATACTGACCCCCATATAAGGTTCCATGCGGAATACTGACCCCCATATAAGGCTCCATGCAGAATACTGACCCCCATATAAGGCTCCATGCGGAATACTGGCCCCCATATAAGGCTCCATACGGAATACTGGCCCCCATATAAGGCTCCATACGGAATACTGGCCCCCATATAAGGCTCCATACGGAATACTGGCCCCCATATAAGGCTCCATACGGAATACTGGCCCCCATATAAGGCTCCATATGGAATACTGGCCCCCATATAAGGCTCCATACGGAATACTGGCCCCCATATAAGGCTCCATACGGAATACTGGCCCCCATATAAGGCTCCATACGGAATACTGGCTCCCATATAAGGCTCCATATGGAATACTGGCCCCCATATAAGGCTCCATGCGGAATACTGACCCCCATATAAGGTTCCATGCGGAATACTGACCCCCATATAAGGCTCCATGCGGAATACTGGCCCCCATATAAGGCTCCATACGGAATACTGGCCCCCATATAAGGCTCCATACGGAATACTGGCCCCCATACGGAATACTGGCCCCCATATAAGCCTCCATATGGAATACTGGCCCCCATATAAGGCTCCATACGGAATACTGGCCCCCATATAAGGCTCCATACGGAATACTGGCCCCCATATAAGGCTCCATACGGAATACTGGTCCCAATATAAGGCTCCATACGGAATACTGGCCCCCATACGGAATACTGGCCCCCATACAGAATACTGGCCCCCATATAACGCTCCATACAGGATACCGGTCCCCATATAATGCCCCATACAGGCTGTCCCCCCCTTATAATGCTCCATGCAGGCTGTTACCCCCCACATAATGCCCCATACAGGCTGTTACCCCCCCACATAATGCCCCATACAGGCTGCCCCCCCCCTTTATAATGCCCCATGCAGGCTGTTCCCCACCTTATAATGCCCCATGCAGGCTGTCACCCCTCCTCTTTATAATGCCCCATGCAGGATGTCACCCCTCCTCTTTAGAATGCCCCATGCAGGATGTCCCCCCCCTCTTTATAATGCCCCATGCAGGCTGTTCCCCACCTTATAATGCCCCATGCAGGCTGTCACCCCTCCTCTTTATAATGCCCCATGCAGGATGTCACCCCCCCCATATAATGCCCCATGCAGGCTGTCACCCCTCCTCTTTATAATGCCCCATGCAGGCTGTCACCCCTCCTCTTTATAATGCCCCATGCAGGATGTCCCCCCCTCTCTTTATAATGCCCCATGCAGGATGTCCCCCCCTCTCTTTATAATGCCCCATGCAGGATGCCCCCCGCCCTTCTCTTTATAATGCCCCATGCCTCCATACATCAAAAAAAAAAAATCAAATACTCACCTCCCTTCTCCTCACCTGCTACCTGCTGCCCGCTGCCCGGGTCCGAACTCCAGCGTTGTCGGCGTCTTCCCGCTCAGCGCTCCCTGTGACGGCTCAGGGGAGGGCGCGGTGTAAAGACGTCACCGCGCCCTCTGACCTGAGACGTCACAGGGAGCGCAGAGCAGGAAGACAGCTGATCTGCGGAGGCACGGGGAGAGGTAAGTATCCGCCTGCCGGGGCCCTGAGCAAGCGGCGGAGAAGGGCGAGCGCTGACACCGCTCTCCTCCGCCCATAGCCTAGCGGGGTGCGCGACCGCCAGTGGGCCCCTCTGCCTGCTCAGGGCCCCGGCATTTGCCCGGGTGCGCCGGGTGCTGACGCCGGCCCTGAATAGGAGGTCCCTTCCAACTCTAACATTCTATGATTCGTTGATTCTATGACTCTGAGTCAGACCTTGTCTGATATTTAATCCCTCCTGATTTTATACTGACCTAGTTTTTTGTCTATCCTTCTAGTGTTTCATCTAGTTTATTCCACTGACTATGCTTTTGTCTTATGATTCTGTTTTAGTTTTATCCCTTCTAATACTGACCTGGCTTTTTATGACCATCCTTGCCTCAGGCTCTCACTTCTGGCCAGCAGCCACTCCGTGGACACAACCAAGAGTGCCCCATTATTAGTCCAGATCACTGTATAGTGGTCAAAGGGTGAAGGCCTTCGTTCATTCAGACCTCCGTTCTTGAGATTGATGGGAAACTCAACAGACCATCCATAACAAAGTAGAGAAGCAACTACCAGTTACTATAGGGAAAAACAATAAATAGGACTAGTATAGAGTTGGATCTTTTTTTGAGATAAGATGTTTAATGGCGCCAACTGACCATCTATGGTTAGTGAATTTCACTATCCCAATAGTAGAATTAAAATGGCCATAAGTATGATCTGATATGTACATTTACATGTATTATATGAAATATAAATCACCAAACAAAAAAATTACTAAATTACACTTTATTGATACAACAAAAACAATTATATAACACAAAACCTTTTTTTTTTATTAAATTGAACATTTTTCATGAATGTTTGCTAAACCAGAGCAAAATTGTATATAAATAGTTGCTAAAATCTATAGAAAAGTATTTTGAATATCCTTAAAAAATTATAGAGCACAGCTCAGTTTTAGATGTCTTTCACATACATTACATATAAGATACAACTTTAATAAGATAATCTAATATTTAAGAAAAAAAAAGCATTATAAATAATATCTTTACTTCTTCATATAAGAAGTTGGTAATTTCAGTAGTATGGAGTTCAGGGGTGAAGCTATACAATGGTGGCCAAAAGTATTGGCACCCCTGCAATTCTGTCAGATAATACTCAGTTTCTTCCTGAAAATTATTGCAATCACAAATTCTTTGGTATTATTCTCTTCATTTAATTTGTCTTCAATGAAAAAACACAAAAAGAATTGTCCTGAAGCCAAATTGGATACAATTCCACACCAAACCTAAAAAAGGGGGTGGACAAAAGTATTGGCACTGTTTGAAAAATCATGTGATGCTTCTCTAATTCGTGTAATTAACAGCACCTGTAACTTACCTGTGGCACCTAACAGGTGTTGGCAATAACTAAATCACACTTGCAGCCAGTTAACATGGATTAAAGTTGACTCAACCTCTGTCCTGTGTCCTTGTGTGTACCACATTGAGCATGGAGAAAAGAAAGAAGACCAAAGAACTGTCTGAGGACTTGAGAAACCAAATTGTGAGGAAGCATGAGCAATCTCAAGGCTACAAGTCCATCTCCAAAGACCTGAATGTTCCTGTGTCTTCCGTGCGCAGTGTCATCAAGAAGTTTAAAGCCCATGGCACTGTGGCTAACCTCCCTAGATGTGGACGGAAAAGAAAAATTGACGAGAGATTTCAACGCAAGATTGTGCGGATGGTGGATAAAGAACCTCGACTAACATCCAAACAAGTTCAATCTGCCCTGCAGTCCGAGGGTACAACAGTGTCAACCCGTACTATCCGTCGGCGTCTGAATGAAAAGGGACTGTATGGTAGGATACCCAGGAAGACCCCACTTCTTACCCCGAGACATAAAAAAGCCAGGCTGGAGTTTGCCAAAACTCACCTGAGAAAGCCTAAAACGTTTTGGAAGAATGTTCTCTGGTCAGATGAGACAAAAGTAGAGCTTTTTGGCAAAAAGCATCAACATAGAGTGTACAGGAAAAAAAAAGAGGCATTCAAAGAAAAGAACACGGTCCCTACAGTCAAACATGGCGGAGGTTCCCTGATGTTTTGGGGTTGCTTTGCTGCCTCTGGCACTGGACTGCTTGACCGTGTGCATGGCATTATGAAGTCTGAAGACTACCAACTAATTTTGCAGCATAATGTAGGGCCCAGTGTGAGAAAGCTGGGTCTCCCTCAGAGGTCATGGGTCTTCCAGCAGGACAATGACCCAAAACACACTTCCAAAAGCACTATAAAATGGTTTGAGAGAAAGCACTGGAGACTTCTAAGGTGGCCAGCAATGAGTCCCGACCTGAATCCCATAGAACACCTGTGGAGAGATCTCAAAATGTCAGTTTGGAGAAGGCACCCTTCAAATATCAGGGACCTGGAGCAGTTTGCCTAAGAAGAATGGTCTACAATTCCAGCAGAGCATTGTAAGAAACTCATTGATGGTTACCGAAAGCGGTTGTTCGCAGGTATTTTGGCTAAAGGTTGTGCAACCAAGTATTAGGCTGAGGGTGCCAATACTTTTGTCCGGCCCATTTTTGGAGTTTTGTGTGAAATGATCAATGATTTGATTTTTGCTTCATTCTCTTTTGTGTTTTTTCCTTGCAAGCAAATTAAATGAAGATAATAAGACCAAAGAATTTGTGATTGCAATCATTGTCAGGAAGAAGCTGAGTATTATCTGACAGAATTGCAGGGGTGCCAATACTTTTGGCCACCACTGTAGGTGGTGTCAAATAAAAAAGTAATCTTTGGGGACCCTGATACAGATTCTACGTCGGTTCCAGGAGTTTTAAGTTGCTGGAATGATGAAGAAGTAAAAAACTTGAACTTGAAGGGAGGAGGAAATATTTTTCACATTAAAAAATGGATTTTAAAAATGTCTGTCAATCTAGTATCTAGCTGTATTCATTTATAAAATAGGAGTAATTTATAAAACACTTTTAAAGGGTCTCCCGACTTTCTACTGAAAGATGACGTCAATTCAGAGAAGGAATTTCAACACCGATCGTTTTATTTGGTGGACAGATAACCTGTGGTCAGAGGAGTCGGCACTCAAAAAAACCCACCCATGTAGACACTTGAAAAAATAAATATTAAGGGGTTTGTCACAATTTGGGGACTATTTTTTTCCTAC
Organism: Phyllobates terribilis; assembly: GCF_046119375.1. Classification (NCBI taxonomy): domain Eukaryota; kingdom Metazoa; phylum Chordata; class Amphibia; order Anura; family Dendrobatidae; genus Phyllobates; species Phyllobates terribilis. The sequence goes on from NW_027362770.1 coordinate 145,824,164, forward strand.
TTAAATGCATATATTTGGGTCTAAAAATAATTTTTGCAATTGGGTTTTATCAAAAATATGGCACCGTTCGGCTTTTTAAGGCTTTCCTTTTTTGTACATTCAACTTTGATGTGGTCTGCGGTCTGAAGAGCTCAGAAAAGACAGATAAGAGTTACAAACTCCTGTCAGACTGCCATAACAGGCTCACTGACAGATTCTCAGTTAACTGATTCTGCAGCCAGCCAATACACAGCACAATAGAAAGGCTATAGAAGGCAAACGGTGCAACATTTTAAACTAAAAACAATAGGAAAAAATAATTTTAGTCCCAATTACATGCACTTTAGTTAAGAAAAAAGGTAGTCAACCCTTTTAACGCTTTAGGCCCAGCCAGTTGCCCCGATAACTAGTAACCATTGACATGTACCTTATGTCATCAAAATCACAAAAAAAAAGGAAAACTGGTTGTATTTTTTTGCTCTACTGATCCCGTTTGCTCATGTGTGAATGAGGCCTAAAGGTAAAAAGTTGGAATTGTAAATTAAAGGCAAAACTTTAAAGGGTATTCCAATGAACTGCATATATCACCTGTCTGCAGGATAATGTATGATTGCTCTCCAATCAGGAGAATGGGAGAGTTCCCTGTGTAAATTGAGCGGTACTGAGCATGTGCAGTAGTGAGTGGTGATCGCACATGCTCACTAACACATCATTCACACATGGGACTTTGGTCTCTGTATTGTTGGAGGTATCAGGAGCCAAATCCCCAGTGATCATGTGTTTATTATCTACCCCGTGGATAGGGGATAAAAGTAGTTTAGTGTAAATTAAGGTAATAATAAATAATGAAATGAAAATATATTGAGACAATATGAAGAATAGAACATTCCTGTAACAATGTATTGTCACAAGTGTGTAAGGTCCCGATCCAGGATGTACGTTATAAAATAGTTTGTGTGCATTCAATTATTATCACATTTTAGGTTATATTATGTTATTGTTGTTTATATTGCGTTTTTCCTTTTTCTTGCCCTTTCTCTTCTTCTTTTTGGTCTTCTTATCCTTCTCCTTATTTTGCTCCTTGGTGTTTTCTTCATTTCTGTGATTTAAAGGTAGAGTATTTGACATAGTCAGACTGGTTACTTGTTCTACAAATATACCAGCTAAACACACAGATACATATATACATATAACTGTATTATCCTAACCCCCCCCCCCCACATTACATATATCTGGGATCAATGTCAGACTGGGGTGCCGAGGGCCCACCAGTAACCAACTTCAGAGCCCCACTTTTCAATGCAAATGTCACATTATCCTCAATCACAAATTTATATAACAAGGAACTGGGTAGATTGTTAAATGAATAAGATGCTGCCTTTGTCTCTACATAGTATTCAAGTATTTTGTGCCAAGTACTGCTTATGCAATTGGGTGGCGGCCCACCGGAGGATTCTCCGGTTCTCCGCTGGACCTGTCCAAGCCTGTCTTGGTTGGACATAATGTAATGCAGCCTGAGTGTAATAAGAACACCAACTTATTAAAGGGGCTCCTCACAAGGACAACACCTATCTATATGGCCAACTGAGGTTTAAGGACCCACTTTGGACCCCATCTATGAGTCGGAATGGAGAGCCTTTTACTATTGGCCTAAAAACTAACAGGAAGGATGTTGATAATTATCTGCTTGTTCGACCCGCTCAGAGTGGTCACCGGTGGTTCAGCTGCTTCATCTCAACAGAGCAGCTCTTCTTCTTCTGGGCTGCTCTATCGATGGAGTGTGACTGTCAACATCATGCTGATTGACAGCCGGCTTCCCGCAGTTAGGCAGTGCCGAACCGGCTATTAATCAGCATGATGTAGACAGTCACACTGCGTCAACAAAGAGGAGCGGAAGAGAAGCCGATGTCAACATGACGCCAGCAGAAGCTGCTGAATCGCTGGCAGTGACCACTCTGTTCTGGCAGAAATCGGTGTCGGGCACAACAGGCAGATAGGTAGCAACTATCTGCCTGTTACTTCTTAGGCCCATAGTAAAAAAATAAATAGTTCAGCTTTGTAATACAACTTTTTTCTTACAACTATAGTCCTTCTATTATTCCTCCTAGAAATACAAGAATACATTGACAACTAGCTGGTACCATTCCCTTTGTCAAACCGGTGTGTCCCTCACAGTTATTGTCACCACTGAGGGACACAGCTCATCAAATGGTAACACCCAGTTGTCAATTTATTCATATATTTCCAGGATGAGAATCAGTAAAGGGTCTACCAAAAAGTAGAGTTCCAACTGGCTACATTTACACTGAATTTTTTAATTTTTTTTAAAACAAGCCGCCTTATAACATACATCATGTGCACATAGCCTTAAGGAGGATTTTGAGTGAGTCTTTTTGCTAATTTTTTTGGAGCAGAGCTCTCCAAAATCCTTTTCAAAAACTTTCCAAATACTCAGCAAAAAGGCTCAGTGGAAACGCACCCAAATTCCTCCTCAAGGCTATGTGCACACAACGTATTTTAGCAGCTACCGAATTTCCAAGACAAAGAAACCTCTGGAAAAAGCCAGCGGTTGTGCCGTTGTTCTTACGACTTCTATGCCCTAAGGATGAACATTACTTCTTTTAACCTGTTTAGGATATTTAAACCCCAAAGCGTTGAAAGACGTGACATAAGTCGGAACATGAGCACAGCCATGTCGTTTTGACATCGCTGTTCATTATGTTCATTTTATGAGGCGCATTTGCGTCACTTTTTAAGATGAATTCCGGGCAGAATTCACCTGAAAAAAGACTTTGTGGGCACGTAGACCAAAACTGCTTCAAAAATTCTTGGAAAAACTCAATTTATTGCTATGGGAAATCCACTTTGCTGTTCATATTGCTATGTGCACACTGAGTCTTTTTGCTGAGTTTTCGGAGCAGAAACTGAGCAGAAACCAAAAGTTCTGCAAAAAAAAAAACCCTCCCCAAAAAACTCTGTGTGAACGTACCCTTTGTGCTTTTATTAATAGGACATTTTTACTAAAATACACATATCGGACGAAATTGCGCCTCTGCAAAATTCGAGCATCTTCTTGTCCCACAAAAACTCAAAATATAGCAAAAATGTAACTTTACATAAAGTTTAAAAACTGCAACGAAAAGCATTAGTCTGAACATAGCTCAAGAAGTGATTTTGGCAATCACAGATGAGGACACGGAGGACGTCTTACCTACTTCGAACATGACCAGTTGCTCCAGTACGAGTGAACGTGGAACATGTCTCTGGCTTGGACACAGAACTGTGTAACGTCTTTGTAGTCCACGGGCAGGACCTCCGTGTGGACGTTCGGGTAGTTCTAAAGATTAATTCAATCGTTTAGTAATTCATCAAAGATGGAAAAGACTGATGCAGCCTAAAATATTGTGACCCAACAGGCCGTCTTTAAAAGGGTATGTTTCCATTGAGTCATTTTGATAAATTTTTGGAGCAGAAACGCCAAGTTTTTGAGGAGTTTTGCGCTTTTGGATAGTTTCCGCACTAAGCTAAGACATGTAATCAATGTCTGACCTCTGCCTTATTCAAGTCTATTAAAGAACTGGAAAACCCATTCATTTTTTTTTCAGATTGGCAGATGTTCTATTGGTCGGACCCCAACTATTAAAGGGGTTTTCACATTCTTTAAAATCAATGGATTATACTTAGATCTGTTGGGTTCTGACTCTTGGCACCTCACTGATCAGTCCGAGGCGTTCTGGAAAATGCAGGACCCCTCCGGTGTTTACAGTATAGCGCCACACTTTTGTTAGTGGTTGTGTCTGGTATTGCAGCCAAGTCCCATACACATACAGTGCTATACATCTCCTCACCATGGCAGCTGCAAACAGCAGATTGGTGGGGTTACAAGGTGTCAAACTCCCACCGATCAGATATTGATGACCTATCCTATTGATAGGTAAAAATAATATACTTTTATTATTATACTCATGGGTAAGTTAGTAAAAGAAGTGCATTATTCAGGACCTCCCTCTATTACCCAAAGTGAGAACCATGTATAATAGTCACTCTGAGGGCTATATAAAAGCAGGAAATCAAAGGCAACTTCTCATATTCCTAATATCAAGGTGCAATACCAGGTACAAACCATAGACAAGAGGGGAGCTGTTTTAAGAAAAACAAAAAAAAACCCTCTTTTTTCTAATCCTGGACAAGCCCTTCACTACTTTCTTTGTCTTACCTCTGCCTCATCTGAACACTTTCTTTCCACCTTGACATTAAAAATGAGCGGATAGAATAAGCGGGCGTTGCACCAAGTGTTGGGATACTTCCATTGTAAGGAAAGGCTGTTGTCCGTCTTATTGATGTGAAGATTTTGTGGTGGATCTGGTTTTACTAGAAGGTAAAAAGCAAATAGGTAAATGGGATTAATGGAAAATGAGAGCGGCATCTCGGCAGCATTGTTTCATCAGGGCACGGCCAGACCTTGGCCTTTGATGTGGTCACTTTTGGTTGAATCTGCTTTATAGGACACTGTCTTGGTGGTACTGTTAATGGGAGCACTCTCTACCATGTAGGATTAATAGGGGCACTCTCTCATCTATACTATTAATAGGGGCACTCTCTAACATGTAGTATTAATAGAGGCACTCTCTCATATGTACTATTAATAGGGGCACTCTCTCATATGTACTATTAATAGGGGCACTCTCAAACAAGTAGTATTAATAGAGGCACTCTCTTATATGTACTTTTAATAGTGGCACTCTCTCATATGTACTATTAATAGGGGCACTCTCTCATATGTACTATTAATAGGGCATCCTACATATTCCAGGATTTACAAGGTCGCAGCTACTTAATTTATATATATTTAGCAGTGACCCTATAAACATCCTTACAGGGTGTATGGTTCAGCTTGTATTGTACAGACATTTTATATAATCAATAAAAGTTAATTTTTATTCACAATCTGTTTTTTCCTCCCTTTTCCCCTTCCTTTTTCACTGATTATTCAATTGGTGTTGTTCACCCTTGTGAATATTGTCCTATCTAATCAGACTTTATTTATTCTATTAATAGGGGCACTCTCTCATATATACTATTAATAGGGGCACTCTCTCATATATACTATTAATAGGGGCACTCTTTTATATGTACTATTAATAGGGACACTCTCTCATATATACTATTAATAGGGGCACTCTCTTATATGTACTATTAATAGGGGCACTCTCTCATATATACTATTAATAGGGGCACTCTCTCATATATACTATTAATAGGGGCACTCTCTTATATGTACTATTAATAGGGACACTCTCTCATATATACTATTAATAGGGGCACTCTCTTATATGTACTATTAATAGGGCACTCTCTTATATGTACTATTAATAGGGACCCTCTCCAATATGTACTGTTAATAGGAGCACTCTCTGACTTGTTCTTTTTATAGTGGCACTCTCTGACTTATAGTGAATACGCACACTCTCTAACCTCTAACATATGCCTTTAATAGGGGCACTTTCTGGCTTATAATGTGAATAGAGGGTCTTTCTAATATGTACTATTGATAAGGGGGAAGTAGCACTCTCTAATATGTAGCATTAATAGGGGCACTCTCTGGCCTGTACTGTTAATAGAGGGACTCTCTCTAATATGTACAATTGATGGGGGCAATTTCTGATTTGTACTGTTAATAAAGGCACTCTTCATCCTGTACTGTTAGTAGGGTCACTCTCTGGCTTGTATCATTTGTAGGAGCAGTCTCTGGCCCGTAATAGAGGGGCTCTGTGGCTTATACTGTTAATAGGGGAACTCTCTGGTTTGCAGCTTTAGGGAGGGGCACTCTCTGACTTGTAGTGTAAGTAGAGGCACTGTCTGGCTTGTACTGTTTGTAGGGGCAGTCTCTGACCTGTACTGTTAATAGAGGGGCTCTCTAATACCTACAATTGATAGGAGCACTGTTAATCAAGGCACTCTTAGTCCTGTACTGTTAATAGGGGCACTCTAACAGGGGTGCTCTCTGGTTTGCTGCTTTAGGGAGGGGCACTCTTTCACTTGTAGTGCTCTAAACGAATATTAAAAAATTAGCTTACAGTAAATCACATGTTAACCATTGGTAAGACTGAGATTGTATATTTTATTATAACCATTACTATCTCTATGAGTGTCAGGAAAATAAAAATGGGACAATATAGACTGTCCTAGAAGGCAGGGATCTGACATCCTTACATCTCTCCTATACTATTATCAAGTCGCCCCCAAGGTTTTAAAGAAATTGTGACATATAAAGTTGCTCCACTATTAATGCTAAATGACCCAATATTGTATGAGATTTAATTATATTATTATTATTATTATTATTATTTTTAGAAACAGCGCCATTGTTGTTCAAAATTTTTGCCTGGTATTGCAATCCAGCCACAGTCAAGTGAGCTGCAATACCAGACATGTCCACAGAAAAATATGGGGCAATGTTTTTAAAAATAATTGCCTTTTTCTTAACTTTATATTTTCATTACAATGGGTCGGTCAAGTTATCGGTCAGGTGGATGGACTTACTGATGTTTCTCAAGGTGAAGAAATGGTTGTATTGTTCATATCTGGTCATATCCAGGACATGTAACGTTACAGCATACCCTGGATCTTCTGAGTAATGACATATGTGAGTGTCCTGACAGGTCACGGTGTAGCTGGGGATCAGGTTTCCTTCTGCAGTATGCTTCTCGATGCTCCCACAGGATACTGTGCTGTTGCTAATGGTAAAAGAAAGTAATAAAACGTAATAAAAACAAAAAATGAGCTTCAATATTGGTGTTAAAAGAACTTAACAAAAGCTAGTAACCTAAAAGGGGCTGTCTGGTATTATAAAAAAAGATTTGCCATTTTTCCCAGAAATGGCGCCACCCTTGTGCATAGGCTATAACTGGTAATGCAGTTCTTTCACATGACTGGAGCGTAGATACAGGCATGAGCCAAAATGCTCTTGGGGGGGAAAAAGCAGTCAACCCCTACAAGACTGCAAGCATAGGGCAGATCCTTTTACAGAGTGTGTCGCCACATAGTGCTGTGTGCCGCCACAGTTTTCACAACTTTCATAGTGCCCTGATCAGTCAAAATGCAAAATAGAGCCAGTATGTTCTTGGAATCAATGGAGATCCCAGTGATTGGACCCCTTGTGATCGAAAAGTTATGCCCTATGCCATAGAGTGTGCCGCCACATAGTTTTCGCAACTTTCATTGTGCTTTGATCAGTCAAAATGCAAATAGGGCCAGTATGGTCTTGGGATCAGTGGCGATCCTAGCGACTGGACCCCACGAGATCGAAAGGAGATCCCCTATGCCTTATGCTATAGAGTGTGCCGCCACATAGTGCTGTGTGCCGCCACAGTTTTCACAACTTTCATAGTGCCCTGATCAGCTAAAATGCAAATAGGGCCAGTATGTTCTTGGGATCAGTAGAGATCCTAGCGATTGGACCCCTCAAGATCGAAAGGGGATCCCCTTATGCCCTATGCCACAGAGTGTGCCGCCATATAGTGCTGAATGCTACCACATAGTTTTCACAACTTTCATAGTGCCCTGATCAGTCAAAATGCAAATAGGGCCAGTATGTTCTTGAGATCAATGAAGATCCTAGCGATTGGACCCCTTACGATCAAAAAGTTATTCCCTATGCTCTATGCCACAGAGTCTGCCGCCACATAGTGCTGTGTGCCGCCACATTGTTTTCACAACTTTCATAGTGCCCTGTCAGTCAAAATGCAATATTGGGCCAGTATGTTCTTGAGATCAATGAAGATCCTAGCGATTGGATCCCTCAAGATCGAAAGGGGATCCCCATGCCCTATGCCATAGAGTGTGTTGCCACATAGTGTTGTGTGCCGCCACATAGTTTTCACAATTTTCATAGTGTTCTTATCAGTCAAATTGCAAATAGGGCCTGTATGGTCTTGAGATCAGTGGAGATCCCATCGATTGGACCCCTCACGATCAAAAAGTGATGTCCTATGCCATAGAGTGTGCCTCCATATAGTGCTGTGTGCCGCCACAGTTTTCACAACTTTCATAGTGCCCTGATCAGTCAAAATGCAAATAGGGCCAGTATGGTCTTGGGATCAGTGGAGATCCTAGTGATTGGACCCCTTGAGATCGAAAGTTGATCCCCTATGCCCTATAGTTAGCCGCCACATAGTTTTCACAACTTTCATAGTGCCCTGACCAGTCAAAATGCAATATAGGGCCAGTATGTTCTTGGGATCAGCACAGATCACAGCGATTGGACCCTTCATGATCGTTATCCCCTATCTCACTAATGTAATAAACTTACTTGTTCAAGGCTTCAAAGAAGAACTCAAGATTTTGATCCTTTGTCCCGTTCCAGGAGCAGGTGAAATGGCCGCTGTAATTTTTCATGATACAACTTATTGGATTTTTTACATCTGGGTAAAAAATTATAGGAAAATTGAAAAAAAAATTACCAAAATGAAAAAAAAAATACATTTAACTTAAAAAGATGATTTCAACCAAAGGTCGTATTCTGAAGACACATTTCCTTTAGGTGATGATTCCACACTTACTGAGGATTTTATGGTAAAAACTGCGGTTCAGTTCATGTACCACAATGTGCGTGTAGTCAATGATCCCGCCATTCTCCAGCTTACACGTATAGTTTTTTGCATCTGGCCTTTCGCTCACTTCTACGGTCAGGGTTTTGCCTGTGTGGCCTCTTCTGTTCCAATGTATTTTTTTACTGTCGAGAGCAGCATCGGCATTGCTAGTGGTATTGCACTCCAGGGTCACAGTTTCCCCTCTTCGATTTTGAACCTCTACAATCAAAGCTGAGGAATAAAATAGTGAGTAATATCATCGCCATAAACTTCCTCCGTGTACAGTATTTAGAATTTTTTTTAGCTCAAGATGAACTTATGTGAAACTGCATCTTCACACCCTCCCTAAAAATTATTTCGGAGATACTTGAAACCTTGAGAGTGTTGATATTTTTCAACAATTTTGGTTCTCAAGTCCTCAGACAGTTCTCTTCTCCTCTCTCTGTTCTCCATGCTTAGTGTGGCCTACACCGACACACGATGCAAAGATTGAGTCAACTTCTCCCCTTGTTATCTGGTTTCAGGTGTGATTTTTATATTGCCCACACCAGTTACTTGCCACAGGTGAGTTTGAATGAGCATCACATGCTTGAAACAAAGTTGTTTACCCACAATTTTGGAAAGGTGCCAACAATTTTTGGGGTTTTGTGTGAAATTATGTCCAATTTACCTTTTTTTTCTTGTGTTGTACCAATACACACAAAAGAAATAAACAGGTGTATAACAAAACATGCGTAATCACAATATTCTGGGAGAAATATTTCATTTTCAGGAACAATTTCAAGAGTGCTGTCACTTTCAGCCATGACTGTCTATCTATTAATCTATCTATCCACACACATACAGTACAGACCAAAAGTTTGGACACACCTTCTCATTTAAAGATTTTTCTGTATTTTCATGACTATGAAAATTGTACATTCACACTGAAGGCATCAAAACTATGAATTAACACATGTGGAATTATATACTTAACAAAAAAGTGTGAAACAACTGAAAATATGTCTTATATTCTAGGTTCTTCAAAGTAGCCACCTTTTGCTTTGATGACTGCTTTGCACACTCTTGGCATTCTCTTGATGAGCTTCAAGAGGTAGTCACCGGAAATGGTCTTCCAACAATCTTGAAGGAGTTCCCAGAGATGCTTAGCACTTGTTGGCCCTTTTGCCTTCACTCTGCGGTCCAGCTCACCCCAAACCACCTCGATTGGGTTCAGGTCTGGTGACTGTGGAGGCCAGGTCATCTGGCGTAGCACCCCATCACTCTCCTTCTTGGTCAAATAGCCCTTACACAGCCTGGAGGTGTGTTTGGGGTCATTGTCCTGTTGAAAAATAAATGATGGTCCAACTAAACGCAAACCAGATGGAATAGCATGCCGCTGCAAAATGCTGTGGTAGCCATGCTGATTCAGCATGCCTTCAATTTTGGATAAATCCCCAGCAGTGTCACCAGCAAAGCACCCCCACACCATCACACCTCCTCCTCCATGCTTCACAGTGGGAACCAGGCATGTAGAGTCCATCCGTTCACCTTTTCTGCGTCGCACAAAGACACGGTGGTTGGAACCAAAGATCTCAAATTTGGACTCATCAGACCAAAGCACAGATTTCCACTGGTCTAATGTCCATTCCTTGTGTTCTTTAGCCCAAACAAGTCTCTTCTGCTTGTTGCCTGTCCTTAGCAGTGGTTTCCTAGCAGTTATTTTACCATGAAGGCCTGCTGCACAAAGTCTCCTCTTAACAGTTGTTGTAGAGTTGTGTCTGCTGCTAGAACTCTGTGTGGCATTGACCTGGTCTCTAATCTGAGCTGCTGTTAACCTGCGATTTCTGAGGCTGGTGACTCGGATAAACTTATCCTCAGAAGCAGAGGTGACTCTTGTTCTTCCTTTCCTGGGGCGGTCCTCATGTGTGCCAGTTTCTTTGTAGCGCTTGATGGTTTTTGCAACTGCACTTGGGGACACTTTCCAAGTTTGCCCAATTTTTCGCACTGACTGACCTTCATTTCTTAAAGTAATGATGGCCACTCGTTTTTCTTTATTTAGCTGCTTTTTTCTTGCCATAATACAAATTCTAACAGTCTATTCCAGGGGTCCTCAAACTACGGAGGATTTTTATCCGGCCCGCCGGGCTGTGGGCAGAGGAGAGCGGTGTCAGCGCCCGCTCCCTCCCGCTCGCTCAGGGCCCCGGCAGCCGGATACTTACCTCCCCTCGTGCATCCGCAGATCCGCTGTCTTCCTGGTGCGCGCTCCCTGTGACGTGTCAGGTCAGAGGGTGCGGTGACGTCTTTACACCGCGCCCTCCGCTGAGTCGTCACAGGCAGCGCAGAGCGGGGCGACGCTGGAGTACAGACCTGAGCAGCGGCAGCAGGTGAGGAGGAGGGAGGTGAGTATTGCATTTTTTTTTAATGTATGGAGGCAAGGGACATAATATTAGAGGTGACATGCTGCATGGGGCATTATATGGGGGGGTGACATGCTGCATGGGGCATTATATGGGGGGGGTGACATCCTGAAAGGGGCATTATAACGACAGGGGAGTGACATCCTGCATGGGGCATTATATGGGGGGGTGACATCCTGCATGGGGCATTATAAAGACAGGGGAGTGATATCTTGCATGGGGCATTATATGGTGGGAGAAAGGGACATCCTGAATGGGGCATTATATGGGGGGTGACATCCTGCATGGGGCATTATAAGGGGGGAACAGCCTGCATGGGGCATTATAAGGAGGAAATAGCCTGCCTATTGAGGACCTATGTTGCCTATTGGGGACATTTACCTGCCCATTGAGGACCTATGCTGCCTATTGGGGACATTTACCTGCCTATTGGGGACATTTACCTGCCTATTTGGGACATTTACCTGCCTATTGGGGACCTATGCTGCCTATTGGGGACATTTACCTGCCTATTGGGGACCTATGCTGCCTATTGGGGATATTTACCTGCCTATTGGGGACATTTACCTGCCTATTGGGGACCTATGCTGCCTATTGGGGATATTTACCTGCCTATTGGGGACATTTACCTGCCTATTGGGGACCTATGCTGCCTGTTGGGGATATTTACCTGCCTATTGAAATACCGGTTTATCTAACTTTACTTGTTCTTCATTTTAAATATTGTATTTGTTCCTGTATTGTTTTTTCTTTATGTCAAAATAAGATATGTGCAGTGTGCATAGGAATTTGTTCATAGTTTTTTAAAAAAACTATATTCCGGCCCTCCAATGGTCTGAGGGACAGTGAACTGGCCCCGTGTTTAAAAAGTTTGAGGACCCCTGGTCTATTCAGTAGGACTATCACCTGTGTATCCACCTGACTTCTGCACAACACAACTGATGGTCTCAACCCCATTTATAAGGCAAGAAATCCCACTTATTAAACCTGACAGGGCACACCTGTGAAGTGAAAACCATTTCCGGTGACTACCTCTTGAAGCTCATCAAGAGAATGCCAAGAGTGTGCAAAGCAGTCATCAAAGCAAAAGGTGGCTACTTTGAAGAACCTAGAATATAAGACATATTTTCAGTTGTTTCACACTTTTTTGTTAAGTATATAATTCCACATGTGTTAATTCATAGTTTTGATGCCTTCAGTGTGAATGTACAATTTTCATAGTCATGAAAATACAGAAAAATCTTTAAATGAGAAGGTGTGTCCAGACTTTTGGTCTGTACTGTATATATATTTACTCCACCACTCCGTTGGATGTGATAACCTTCAAGCAATAATTTCCTGCCCTGTGAGGTATGATGGCATGAGTAAGTACTAATGGGGAAGCCCACCTTAGTTTTTACTACAAGTACTCTTTAAAGGGAATCTGTCAGTAGGATCAGCCCTTCTAAGTGGTCTACATGGACATGTAGGTCACAAGAAGTTAAATAAAATGATACCTTGACCTCTGTAATCCGATGTTTAATTCCAGAGTAATCCATATTTTTCTTAATATGTAAATGAGCTGTTAAAATCTATGGGCCGGACATAGATCTCCCTGAAAATCCACCTCCAGAGCTTATTTTAAATAAAAGATGATATTTCCAGTGTGAGACATGTAGATCAGGAGAGCAGACTGTCAATCATTACATGTCTCACACTGGTAACGCCCACTTTCATGCAAAATCCGGCCCATAGATCTTACCAGCTCATTTACATATTAAGAAAAACATGGATTTCTCTGGAATAAGACATCGGATCGCAGATATTAAGGTATCATTTTATTCAGCTTCTTATGACCTATATGCCCACATAGACGACTTAGGAGGGTTTATTCTAGTGACAGGTTCCCTTTAAGGGATTATACAGGCAGCTCACTGATCCCAACGAGAAAAGTGTAATACTGTTCCACTGGAGGCACTGTATGCAAAGGTCTTCCATAATTCATCTTTTTTTTTAGAACTTTTTTTTACTAATAATGCATGCACTTGGAGCTAAAATTCATGTTTGCAATGGGGTTTCATTAAAAATGTTACACCGTTTGGCTTTTACAGGCTCTTTATTTCCCTGAGCATTCAACAATTATGTGGTCTATGGTCAGAAATCAGCTGAGAGGAGCTCAGGAAAAGACAAATAAAAGCATTACAAACCCACACGTTATTTTCATAATGTGACGCATTCTCAGTTAACTCATTCTGCAGCAGCAATAGACAATGCAAGACGAAGGCAAAAATTTGTCATGAAGCCCAATTGCAAAAAAATATTTTTAGCCCAAAATACACTGTACATGCATATAAGAAAAAAAATGTCCTTAAAGGTGGACAACCTTTAATATAAAAAATATTGCAATATACTTACTTTTTTCCTTTAAGTGAAAATACTTGGATGCCTGTAGAAGATCTGCGCATATAAGCAAAAGGAGTGTTGGTAAAAGGTGCCCCATCTGCAATGAAAATAAGGAGACCAGGTATAGTAAATTGTAAGGGAGTACAGTAATTTCCATTTTCTAAATTAGATGACTAAATAATACAGTGAGTACTAAATTATACCATCATACAGTGAGTCCTAAATAATACTACCAAAGAGTGACTACTAAATAATACCACCATACAGTGAATACCAAATAACATGTCATAGAGGGACTACTAAATAATACCACCATAGAGTGACTACTAAATAATACCATCATAAAGTGACTACTAAATAATACCATCAGAGTGACTACTAAATAATACCACCATAGAGTGACTACTAAATAATACCACCATATAATGAGTACACAATAATAGTACCATACTGCGAGTACTAAATAATACCACCATAGATTGACTACTAAATAATACCACGATAGATTGACTACTAAATAATACCACCATAGAGTGACTACTAAATAATACCATCATACAGTGAGTCCTAAATAATACCACCATACAATGAATACACAATAATAGTACCATACTGTGAGTACTAAATAATACCACCATAGATTGACTACTAAATGATACCACCATAGATTGACTACTAAATAATACCACTATAGAGTGACTACTAAATAATACCATCATACAGTGAGTCCTAAATAATACCACCATAGAGTGACTACTAAATAATACCACCATACAGTGAGCCCTAAATAATTCCATCATACAGTGAGCCCTAAATAATACCACCATAGAGTGACTACTAAATAATACCACCATACAGTTAGTGCTAGTAAAAGCCCCCGAAGGAATATGCACTTTGGGCCAGGTGCTAAAAGCAAATGAATGGGACGTGGCACATATCCTAGTTCCCATTCAGTTGACGTTGGAGAACTCTGCAATCAATGTGTAGCATAAGTAAACATGCACTATAAATAAAATAATATAAGCGCTATACAGAATGAATGGTTGTGCTGTGGCCGAGCTGAGCTTGGATGAGACAGAGCGCAGTGTGTAACCTGTCTATGGCATTTCTCCGGGCAATGATTCTTACTGACTTTGCATATGACATGCATATATGATAAATAAGGCGATCGGTATCTTACTTCTCTCTATGTCGGTAGCCTGGAGCACTTCCTCCAATTACAGAGCCTGTGTATCTCGTGGTTATTCTTGGTGAGGTCTCGCTGCTTTTGACAGTAAAGTATTCTGGTTTATATAGTAAAACTGACGTCACAGTGCATTCCCTTTTTTTTATTTCCTCTTTAAAGATCAATGTGTCCAAGGTACTGATACCAAATATACTCTAACCTAACCTAGACAATGACATTCGCCCCTCTTGCTGACACTTTCGATTGTTTCCGGAAAAAAACTGAATCACCTTTTTGCCCCATGTAGATTTTCCAAATACTAAATATTCTCCATTTTTCATCCTAGAGTAAAATGTCTAGGGGAGTCATATTCTGTACTAGGGACTTTCTACGACATTGTATACACAATAGTATAACACTAATTAATCATACATACGGTGTCTGAATAATACCTCTATACAAGAACAAAAGATTGCCATCATATAGGGACTAAAAAATACCAACATACACAGAAAAATACATAAGATCATATCCTGACCAATAATACTGAAAAACAGTGACAAATATATTCTACCATGTAGCGATTGAGTCCATAAGTCGATAAACAAATATTACCATTACCATTATTTGGTGTAGCATTAATAAAACCGTTCACTGACTACAGAAAAATACCTCCATTTCATGCACAATAACATTCCCACGAAGTGACTGATTAATACCTCCATGTAACCAAATATTACCACCATTTAGTGCATTACTAATACCACCAAACAGTGAAGTAATACTATCATACAGTGACTGCAGAAAAATACCTCCATTTCATGCACAATAACATTCCCACGAAGTGACTGATTAATACCGCCATGTGACCAAATATTACCACCATTTAGTGCATTACTAATACCACCATACAGTGAAGTAATACTATCATACAGTGACTGCAGAAAAATACCTCCATTTCATGACCAATAATACCATCAAACAGTGACTGATTAATATCACCATATCATGACCAAATATTACCATAATTTAGTGCATTAATACCACAATATAGTGACTATTAATAATACTAATATCCAGTGATTACAGAAAAATACCTCCATTTCATAACCAACAATACCACCATAAAGTGACTAATTAATATCACCATATCATGACCAAATATTATCATCATTTAGTGCATTAATACCACAATATAGTGACTATTAATACTACTATTATCCAGTGATTACAGAAAAATACCTCCGTTTCATAACTAATAATACCACCATACAGTGACTGATTATTATTACCATATCTTGGCCAAATATTACCATCATTTAGTGCATTAATACCACAATATAGTGACTATTAATAATATTATTATATAGTGACTGCAGAAAAATACCTCCATTTCCTGACCAATATTGCCACCATACATTTTACTGATTACTATCACCATATCATGACCAAATATTACCACCATTTAGTGCATTACTACCACTATACAGTTACTATTAAAAAATACCACAATACAGTGACTATAGAAAAATACCACCATTTCATGACCAATAATACTTCTATAAAGTGACTGATTAATATCACCATCTCATGACCAAAAATTACCATAGCTTAGTGAATTGATAACACCATACAGTGCCTTTTAAATAATGCTACCATACAGTGACTACAGAGAAATATCACCATTTCATGACCATTAATACCACCATACAATGACTGATTAATATCACCATAACATGACCAAATATTACCATCACTTAGTGAATTAATAACACCATACAGTGACTATTTAATAATACCACAATACAGTGACTACAAAAAAATCCCACTATTTGATGTCCGATTATATCACCATAAAGTGACTGATTAATATCAACATATCATAACTAAATATTATCACCATTTTGTGGATAATTAATACCATCATACAGTAATTACGTAAGAATATTACTGCCATACAGTTTCTACTAAGTAAACCATCAAACAGTGACTGCAACATCAATATTTCTTGAACAATAATATCATCATACATTGCCTGATTAATATTCACATTTTTTGGCCAAATATTACCAACATTTAGTGACTAGGTAATAATAATGCCGCCGTACAGTGACTATTAAATAATACCATCATACAGTGACTACAGTAGAATACCAACATTTCTTGACCAAGAATATCACCATACATTAATGGACTAAAGCACCCAGATTAGACTCGTTAATAAATTTAGACCCCATACCCAATCCCTGAATTAATCTAGACACCTGTCTTTTCATTTCAGCTCCCTCTGAGCTTGTGGGTGGTGACTAGCTGCTTTTATGTCCTCCATGCACAAAATACAGAAACAGAAGGATTCCTGCTTCTTTGTCTCATTAGCATGTGTGCAGAAGAAGCAGCTGCATAGAGGGCATCATACAGCAGTACTGAGCAGTGTAACTGTGAATCCAGCTCTGACATAAGTTATATCACTCACTAACTTCAGCACGTCTGCCTTTCTTGACCTCCTCTGCTTGTTTTCTCACTCTGCTCCTCATTCTTCCCACCATAGTCTTTTAAAGGATCTGTAATGTAATTCCTCAATGAGCTGCTAGTCCATCTTGCTTTAACCAAGATGGATTTGACAGTGTATATTTATTGATGCAATTTTCTATTAGCAACTGCTTCGCTCATCAGTCGACTTACTTATTCTTATTGGTACATTGTTGCTGTGAATCTGTCTCATATACAGTATACAGGGGCATAACGATAACGGACCCGCTGCGACTACGACTGTTGACGCCAACACCAATTTTACCTGGATGTGAGTCCTCAGATGTACAGTACATTTAGCTGAAATGTACTGTGGCGCAGAGATCCGTTGGCTCCCTGCACTGCAATACATGCTGCCAGCCAATCAGAGTCCAGCAGTAGACGTTGGCGCATGGCAGTGATGTCATGCGCTGCCCGTGCCTGCAAGCTGAAGTCAGCTGCTGGCTTCTGCGCCAGCTATAAAGGAAGATGCCGCACGTCCTGGTAGCGGGGAAGGTAAAAATAATCATTTATTTCTTCATAAAAGGTGCTTTAGAAGAATGGAAGTGGCCCATGATTGGGGCATAATGCCAGGAAAGGGTCCAGGATTGGGGGCATTGTACCAGGAAGGGGCCCAGGATGGACCACATTGTTATAGGATTGGGGGCATTATTACTAGAAGGGCACAGGATTGGGAGACATTATTATTGGAAGGGGCCATAGTGGGACATTATTAGTGGAAGTTTCCCAGGACGGGGGACATTAATATAGGAAGGGGCCCAGGATGGGGGACATTATTAAATAAAGTGCCCAGGACGGGGAACATTTTACATGTTGGAGAACATTATACTAGGAAGGGGAAGGGGCCCAGGATAGGGGGTATCATACGAGGATTGGGTCCATTCTTATAGCATGTGGCCCAGGATGGGGGGCATTATTATTGGAAGGGCCTAGGACAGGGGGCATTATTACTGGAAGGGGCCCAGGATGGGGGACATTATTTCAGGAAGGGGACAGAATGGGGGAGATTATTACAGGAAGGGGCCAGGATGGGGGAGATTATTACAGGAAGGGGCCAGAATGGGGGAGATTATTACAGGAAGGAGCCAGGACAAGGGACATTATTATAAGAAGTGGTCAGGATGGGAGAGATTATTACAGAAAGAGGCCAGGATTGGGAACATTATTACATGGGAGACGAACACGCATGTTTTTATAGGATCTGGAACGCTACAAGAGCCCATACATCTGACCAATGTCCTATACCTGACATAAATACATATAAGGCTATATGTGCACGATCAGGATTTGAAGCAGAAATTTCCTGAGCGTTTCTGCAACTCCTTGGCAGGAAAAACACTTCGTAAAAACCACACGGTTTTGACGTGTTTTTTTTGCGGTTTTTGAAGCGTACATCAACAAATGCTTTTTGGAGCTAAATAAAGTTATTTGGTGGGACATTGCTTAAACCCTTGGATTACCGTCAGAACTGGGGATAAGTATATTGGTTTATTTAAGTTACTAAAGAATGTGTCTGTTGTATTTCAAATAAAGTGTTTTCTCTGTGTCTGTGTGTTTATCTAACTCTTTACTTTACTAGAGCTAGGTATCAGCTAATCCCATTCATCCAATCTCATTAGCATTTCCATTCATGTCATTTCTGGGGCAGCTGAGAGCTGCTATTTTTAGCCTAGGAAGGTGCCATTAGGCAAACATGGTCCCTGGCCATTATTAACATCTTACAGCTGGTTTGTTAGCCGCTATATCCCCTCGATCAGAACTCAGCGTATTTTTGCTGCATCCAAAATGCGGTGTTCTAATGCCGCACTTTTGTTGTCGGTACATGTGAATCCACCGCATATAATGACACTTCAATCAGTCAAAATCTGCAGCAAAATCTGTAGTGTCTGCCACAGAAATTGACATGCTGCGGGTGAGTTTGGGTATGTGGCCACGATCAGGAGCCGCTGCAGGTTTGATGCTGCGTGTTTATACAGCGTCAAACCCGCAGCATCCAGATGTTACAGCATAGTGGGTGGGATCTCTAGAAATCCTATGTCCACTCTGCATGCATCAGAGGCTGCGAATCACCCGTGGACACTGACATACAGTCTTTCAGGACCGCAGCATGTCAAATTCTCTTGCGGAGTCGCTAGTCTTCGCAACAGAAATTTGACCACTAGAATTTAATGAATGCGGTAAATCCGCATGGTTCAGTGAACACATGCGGATTTACCTGCGCTCAATAGAATGCAACGTTTTAGACGCAGCAAAAAAATATGCGTCCAAAGCGCTGCTACGTCCGTATTGTGGGCACAGAGCCTAAAATATTAGTAGCCACGGATGGGGCCATTAGCCAACAATGTTCCCTGGCTATTAATATCAGCCTGCAGTTGACCTAGGGTTGCCCTATAAAATCTAACCAGAAAAGGCTAAACAGACAGCTGCAGGCTGATATTAATAGACAGGGAATGGGCCATGAATACTAGCCTCCTCCGCAGCTATTAATATCACCCCTCAGCAGTCCCAGAAATGGCGCATCCATAAGATGCCCCGGTGAGCTACCACCATGGGAACATTCTTGAGAATGTTCCCATGGTGAGGTCACGTGCGGTTTTTGCTGCGGTTCAATTCAAGTCAATTGACCCGAATTTGCAGCTTAAATGCCTGCACAATAGTCATGCTGCGGTGTTTACCGCAATGGTAATCCTGAACGGAAACTTCCGCATCATGTGCACAGCACATCACACCATTGCTATAGCTGACAGCCCAATTAACAAGCGTTACTTGTGCACATAACCTATATGTGAATTCTCATATACCCATATCCATCCATGTACTACCCACAAGATTAATGTCTGGAGGATATAGGGTAACTCCAGTTAATGTTAAATGTTAATGTTTTTCAAAATGTTTTCTTTAAAGTAAAGACTGGGTGCTAATCTGAACGTTCACAGCCTAAGAATTTATTTCTCAAAATGGATATTGATATTTGATATGAATGATTTGGTTCAGAGACAAGTCATATGCTCGGCCACCCACACGCTGCTGCTGACATTCCAAGGTGATTTCGGATGAATTCCTCAAGTAAAAACTTGTCAGTGCTAAATAAAATGTCCAAAACTGATATTAACGGATTTCCTCCAAACCTGTGTGATTTCCCATATTAAAGGGGTTGTACAAGATTAGATAAAAAGGTCTGTGCATATAAGAGAAGGGGATCTTCCTTATGATTTGATATGTTTTTTTTTTCCCACTTCCACAGCTCTTGACCTTTGGGTCCATTGCCAAACTCGTTTGCTCATAATATATTTCCGTTGGAAAGAGGAGTCCTGAATAAGGACTGTCTAACTAGGAGGAAAGGGGATGAGGCCAACTAGGAGGGCCCTCTCTTGGAGAGCCCCATAGGAGCTGCTCGACTTTTTTTTATATATATACTGTATACACCCATAACCAAAGATGTGCCACAACTGTCAACTGAGCCATCTTAAAGAGATATTCTCAAGTTTGAAAGTTGTCCTCTATATGGGATAAGGGATAACTTTCCCATCGCTGGGAGTTCGACCACAGGTACCTGTGTGAATGAAGTGGTGGTCGATCATGCACGCTGCTGCTCCATTCATTCTTATGGGAGTGCCAAAGACGAGCGCAGAGCTCAGAGCTCAGTTATCTGAGAATGATCCCTTACTGCGTAAGGTGTATGGCCGACTTAAGAGGGTGATTCTTTCTGTGCATGCAGCATAGCCAGGACCATTTTTATCGGCCAAGCACCACAACAACTGTTCATTCCCTTCTCCAAACTCATGGATGCCCAGGGCTCTACCTCCCTGAAACGCTGAGGCCCAAGGAACTATTTAGAATTTATGACTTCGGAGGGTTTCAGATGATTTGCCGCCTTCTCTGATAGTCAGTAACTGCTCCCTTTTTCTTGTAACCTCCTAGATCTTATGGGACAGTTGGCAAGTAGGTGCTAAGCTGAGGAGTAGGGAGCCCCGAGACCCCCTGGTTTTCACCTTTCAACTTTCTTCGACTTTGCTTCACTGTTATCCAAGACAGTACCTTAGGCTTAGTGCAATCCTATAGTAACAGCTGAGTGATAATGGATTTAGAAATGTAGAGCCTAAAGAAGATCTGTGACGTGTAGTCAGATAAACTGGAGTCAGGGCAGGTGGAATGCTGTAGTCATGTAGAAGGTCAGGGCAGGCGGAGTTCAGACAACATTGAAGATTATCAGGAAATTGGGGCTTACAACAGTCAGGAATCAAGGACAGAACCTTTTCAGGGGGTGCGCCTGGACCCATTAGCTCATATCTATTGTAGTGATAGATGCACTTTGAAAAGACTCATTGACCACAATTGTTTTCCATTGATTTTAACATCAGGAAATACTTAACCCTGCAGGTGACATATAATTACGTGTGGGAAATCACAGCTAATCAATTCTGTAGTCATAAACTTGACACTCGCTTGTGATTCAAAAGGATGATTTTTTTTATTTTTGCTAGCAATCCAAACAACATGAAACATTTCGGTCCATAAAGTCGACCTTCATTAGTCTACGGAATGCTCAGGAATACTGATGAGCAAGCATGCTCGTTACTCGAGATTTACGAGCATGCTCGGGTGTTTCCCGAGTATCTTCAGCATTCTCGGGTGTTATGCTGTGTGCATGATTTGCGACTGTTTGACAGCTTTAATTCATGTGAGGATTGCCTGTTTCTTAGGCATTCTTCACATGTATTAAAGCTGTCAAACAGTCGCAAAGTATGCACACAGAGTGACTAAAACATAACACCCGAGCATGCTGAAGATACCTGGCGAGCAGCCAAGCATGCTCGCTGAAAGGGTTAACAGAACATACTCGCTCATCACTACTCAGGAACACTGCTTGATCAGCGCTTAGGGAATGGTGTGGTCTCACCATACAGCGGTGGATACGGTACCATTCCCTAAGCGCTGATCAAGCAGTGTTCCTGGGCAATCCGAAGACTGATGAAGGTCGGCTTTGTAGACTGAAACATCTCGATTTGTTTGGATTGCTACCAAAAATAAAAAAATCATCCTTTTGAATCACAAGTGCGTGCCAAGTTTATGAGTACTGATTAACGGGATAGGATCCTACTTGAGCACCAACCCACCGGAAGTGCCTTGGTGTATTATTCAGCTAATCAATTCTGACCATCTACTATATAATTGTCTTATCCCGTCTGTCTGTCTGTCTGTCTATCTGTCTGTCCGTCTTTCTGTCTGTCTGTCCTGGAAATCCCGCGTCGCTCATTGGTCCGGCAGCGGCCAATCAGCGCCGCGGGATTTCTGAAAAAAGATGGCGGCCGTTAGCAGCTCATTTGGCGGACGGAGGTCAGCGGCGATGCAGCGGGGAGATGAACGGCGCTAGCAGCACAACTACCCCGACCGGCGCCGCTGACCTCCATGCGGCTAACGTCGGAAGATCAGCGGCTTGGCCCGCTGATCTCCCGACAGCAAGTGTGAACGGAGGACCGGGGAGGGCGCCGCCGGTCGGGATGCTTCTGCTGCGAGCTGCCGCTCATCTCCCGACTTCTCGCAGCAGAAGGAGCCGCACAGGCAGCGCCACTCCCCGGTCCTCGCTAATACGGAGCCGCACAAGCAGCGCCGCTCCCGGGCCCACACTAATACGACGCTGATTGGTCGCGGTGGCCGGCCGCGACCAATCAGCGAGATGGGCGGCAAATTTAAATGCCGCTCTGCTGATTGGTCGCGGTGGCCGGCCGACCGTGACCAATCAGCGAGATGGGCGGCAAAGGTAAACGCCGCTGTGCTGATTGGTCGCGGTGGCCTGCCGTGACCAATCAACGAGATGGCCGGCAAATTTAAACGCCACTCTACTGATTGGTCGCGGTGGCCGGCCGCGACCAATCAGCGAGATGGGCGGCAAATTTAAACGCCGCTGTGCTGATTGGTCGCGGTGGCCGACCGCGACCAATCAGCGAGATGGGCGGCAAATTTAAACGCCGCTCTGCTGATTGGTCGCGGTGGCCGGCCGCGACCAATCAGCGAGATGGGCGGCAAATTTAAACGCCGCTGTGCTGATTGGTCGCGGTGGCCGACCGCGGCCAATCAGCGAGATGGGCGGCAAATGTAAACGCCGCTGTGCTGATTGGTCGCGGTGGCCGGCCGTGACCAATCAGCGAGATGGGCGGCAAATTTAAACGCCGCTCTGCTGATTGGTCGCGGTGGCCGACTACCGCGACCAATCAGCGAGATGGGCGGCAAATTTAAACGCCGCTCTGCTGATTGGTCGCGGCCGGCCACCGCGACCAATCAGCGATATCGGCGGCAAATTTAAACGCCGCTCTGCTGATTGGTCGCGGTGGCCGACTACCGCGACCAATCAGCAAGATGGCTGGCAAATTTAAACGCCGCTCTGCTCATTGGTCGCGGTGGCCGGCCGCAACCAATCAGCGAGATGGGTGGCAAATCTAAACGCCGCTCTGCTGATTGGTCGCGGCCGCCGGCCGACCGCGACCAATCGGCGAGATTGGCGCCAAATGTAAACACCGCTCTGCTGATTGGTCGCGGCCACCGGCGACCGCTACCAATCAGCGAGATTGCCGCCAAATTTAAACAACGCTCTGCTGATTGGTCGCGGACGCCAGACGCGACCAAGCAGCGAGATTGGCTCCAAATTTAAACAACGCTCTGCTGATTGGTCGCTGACGCCTGACGCGACCAATCAGCGAGATTGGCGCCAAATTTAAACAACGCTCTGCTGATTGGTTGCGGATGGCAGACGCGACCAATCAGCGAGATTGGCGCCAAATTTAAACAACGCTCTGCTGATTGGTCGCGGCTGCCAGCCCCGACCAATCAGCGATATGGGCGGCAAATTTAAACCCCGCTCTGCTGATTGGTTGCGGTAGCCGGCCGCGACCAATCAGCGATTTTGGTGCCAATTTGAAACACCGCTCTGCTGATTAGTCGCGGTCGCCGGCCGCGACCAATCAGCGATATTGGCGCCATATTTAAACACCGCTCTGCTCATTGGTCGCGGTTACCGGTCACGAATAACCAGCATTATTGGCGACAAATTTAAACACCGCTCTGCTGATTAGTCGCGGCCGTGACCAATCACCATTATTGGCGCCAAATTTAAATAACGCTCTGCTGATTGGTCGCGACCGCCGGCCGCAACCAATCAGCATTATTGCCGCCAAATTTAAACCCCGCTCTGCTGATTAGTCGCGACCGCCGGCCGTGACCAATCTGCGATATAGGCGCCAAATTTTAACACCGCTTTGCTAAATGGTCGCGGTTGCCGGCCTCGACCAATCAGCGAGTTTGGCTCCAAATTTAAATACCGCTCTGCTGATTGCGCCCGGTCGGCCGCATACCTATTCTAGAATACCCGATGCGTTAGAATCGGGCCACCATCTAGTATAGTATTTTTTTTGTGGAAAGTGCGCGACATGGAGGTATGCAGTCATTCCTGCACATGGGGTAATTAATTCATTACTAATATGTATATGAAGACTGTGGATTCCAGGGTGCGGCACTTTCTTCATTATCTTCATTCTTTTGCAACTGCAAATAAATAATAATCCTCGACATCCAACACTCCTCAACATTGAAATTGCAACACCAAGAAGGAAAAGTGGAATTATGGAATTCACAGTATGGATAGACATGTTACTGCAAATAATAAAAAAAAAAGTAAACAACATTTTCGAAACATCTCAATTTACTCAGTCTGGAGTATGAGCCACGTGTAGAAATCACAGCACTTACAGCCTTGGCTGCTATCAGTGAGATTATTAATGGTCGTCTGAGGAAGGTTCTGCTGCGTTGTAATGCACTTGGGAAAATCATAAAGATCCGCTGCTGGCAGCTTCCTTTATAATTGCCAACCAAAGACGTCCCAGATGTGCTCAATGGGAGACAAGACCGGAGATGCTGCAGGCCATGGTAGCACGTTTAGGCCACGCAGGCTGCTCACAGTAGCACAAACAACATGCGGCCAGGCGTTGTTGTGTTGAAAAATGGTTCCTGGGATGCTTTGGAGAAATGGCCGCACCACTGGTTCCCTGACTAAATCAATGTAACACAGAGCTGTTAGTGTACCTGGAATGAAGACTAGAAGGGTCTAGTCTACAGAACTCCATGGTTAAAGGGATATTCTCATTTTAGATTAATAAAACTCTGTATAAATTAAATGTTCCACAAGAATTATGTGGCATCTGTATGGCAGTATTGTATCGGCTTTTGCACCACAAACAACATTTATCACCTATTCACAGTAAAGTCTATTTACAAAGTTGCCTAATTTATTTTTTGAAATTTGAAATGAATTTGGACATTAAAAAAAAAGAATTGCAAAAGTAAACATACCCTTTAATTCCAGGTGACAGCGCACGATCACTGTTAACACACCTTTAATACAATCGTACCGTGAGCATAGAATATCGGCAGCACATCACCTGTTTACCCTGGGCGATGTGCTGCTAATAGGGATAATTTTTAAGCCTGCTTAAAAATTATCGCACCTGACAAATAATCGTTTTGCCCTTTCGTCAGGTGTTTGCTGATCTGTTTAGTTGGGATGATAATCTGGAACGAGCTGTCTTTCAAATGCCTGTTTCACCGATTTTTGACCTGTCAAAGTAGACCCTGAGTTAAAATGACTGATTCATTCGACAAGATCAAGAGGGGCCTGGTTGCCTTTCTTCAAAAATAAAATTTTACAAGTTAGAAATAATAGATTTCTAGAAATGGGTTGTTGATCCAGGGATTTATAGAGTGGAATTTTTCCACTGATATGCGGCAATTAGCATCCACCTCATGGGTTTGGATGAGTAAAATTGGATTATCCAATGCATATCTCTCTTTTCTATGGCTCGATGAAGGCCCTGCGTGGCTGAAACGTGATTTTTCTGTACCAATAAAGTTACCAAAGGAGGATGTCTGGCGCCTTGATTCCTGGATTTCTCAGAATTGGATTATAGTCCGGATTTGATGGATTTTTTGGAACCTTATCAACTGTATAACTATATGCAACTAAGTAACCTTAGGCTTGACTGAGAATAATCTTCAGTAATTTAACAGAACACAAGAGATGTAGGTTAGCAGACTCTCCCAAATAAACCAGTAGTTATCTTTTTTTTTTACTATCATTTTATTCTGGGTTTATAGAGTTTTTCCCAAAAATGAAAATTATTCCCTGTCCATAGGTGTAACATACCTGGTGGCGTCCTTGCATAGTGGTCCATCTCCCACTGTGCAAGAGCGCGCACTTGATCTCCAGTCCAGTTTGCTAGCCTGGCTTCCCTCCATGCTGTCTGTTTGCCTCTCTGTCTGCTGCTTAAGGGCGGCGCCCGATCACTTCCTGCTTTTTGTACCTGCTGCAGACACACCGATTGTGCGTCCTCAGCCTATTGCTGTCTGCCATCTGGTATTTAACCCAGCTGCTCCAATGAATCCCGGCCTGAGCATTGTGTTCTGTCAGTTGGCCTTTGGTCACTGATATGCCAGGTCCCGTTTATGTTTCCTGCCTTCGGTATCAGTTCCCGTGTCTGAACTGTGTCCTGTCTGTATTATCTTCTAGCCTGTTGTCTTCTGCCTATCCTGGAGGCTGTATTTCCAGGCCTGTGTGAACCCGTTCCTGTATCTTGCTGCTGTGTCTGTTCTTGTCTGAATACTCTACTAGCCTGTTTTGTTTTTCTCTATGTCCGTACTTTCCCTTTTTCTGCAGAGTCTGAACTCGTACCTAACTCCTGCGCGTTGTCACTGTACTTCCGTTTGTGAGTTTGTGGTCCACTCGCTACTTCTCTGCAAGTACCCTGTGGGTATCTGGTTCTGCCTTTCCCTTCTAGTCTGTTCCGTGTGTACAGAGCTCTGTCCACCGCGTCTGCGGTTTTCGCTTTGCTCAGCTCTGTCCACCGTGTCTGCGGTTTTCGCTTTGCTCAGCTCTGTCCACCGCGTCTGCGGTTTTCGCTTTGCTCAGCTCTGTCCACCGCGTCTGCGGTTTTCGCTTTGCTCAGCTCTGTCCACCGCGTCTGCGGTTTTCGCTTTGCTCAGCTCTGTCCACCGCGTCTGCGGTTTTCGCTTTGCTCAGCTCTGTCCACCGTGTCTGCGGTTTTCGCTTTGCTCAGCTCTGTCCACCGCGTCTGCGGTTTTCGCTTTGCTCAGCTCTGTCCACCGCGTCTGCGGTTTTCGCTTTGCTCAGCTCTGTCCACCGCGTCTGCGGTTTTCGCTTTGCTCAGCTCTGTCCACCGCGTCTGCGGTTTTCGCTTTGCTCAGCTCTGTCCACCGCGTCTGTGGTTTTCGCTTTGCTCAGCTCTGTCTACCGTGTTTGCGGTTTTCGCTTTGCTCAGCTCTGTCCGCCGCGTCTGCGGTTTTCGCTTTGCTCAGCTCTGTCCGCCGCGTCTGCGGTTTTCGCTTTGCTCAGCTCTGTCCGCCGCGTCTGCGGTTTTCGCTTTGCTCAGCTCTGTCCGACGCGTCTGCGGTTTTCGCTTTGCTCAGCTCTGTCCACCGCGTCTGCGGTTTTCGCTTTGCTCAGCTCTGTCCGCCGCGTCTGCGGTTTTCGCTTTGCTCAGCTCTGTCCGCCGCGTCTGCGGTTTTCGCTTTGCTCAGCTCTGTCCACCGCGTCTGCGGTTTTCGCTTTGCTCTGCCCTGTCCACCGCGTCTGCGGTTTCGAATTTGTCTCCCAGTCTGTACTGGACCCTACCCAGCCTGCGCTCTAGTCTGCCTGTTCCTGTATTCCCCGGTGTGGGTCAACAGCCGTGTCCGGAGTCTGACCTGGAGTAGACCCTGGTTCCTCTGCTCGGTTCCTCCCTGGTACACTGCCGTCGTGCGACCTTGGTCGGATCGGGCAGATTCTTAGTTACGCCCCTCCAGGCACTCTCCGGTTCATTGCACAGTGGAATCACTACATTAACACGCACACGCCAGTCAGTCCGGGCGTGTGCATTACAATAGGATAGTTAATAACTTGCTTATTGCTGGGGGTGCGATCACTAGGACCCCCAGCAATCCCAGGAACGAGGCTCTGCAAAGCTCCATCTTCAATGGAGCAGAAGTGCACATGCCCGGTCTCCTCTCCATTCATTGTCTATGGGACAATGAAGTACAGACCAAGTACAGCTTTCCGCTATTTCCAGCAGTACCATTGACAATGAATGGAACGGAGGTCGAGCATGCGCACCTCCACATCTTTCAATACTGGGTCCACCAGAGGGTTTCAGGGTTTTAGAGCTCCATTCTGAGGATCACTTGGGATCCCAGCGTGCGGACGCCCAGTGATCAAGTTATCCCCAATGCTACGGAAAGGGAACAACTTGCGATTTTGGGAATAAAACTTTAATACGTTTTCCTGCTGAAGGGTATATGCACACAATTTCTTTTAGACCAGGTATTATTTTTGAAGCAAAAGAATCTTTAGGAAAATGATGGCGGCGTTTTCCCTGAATCATCTTTTCAGTTTTTTATAGTGGATTTGCTCCTATTGTTTTTAGTTTTTTTTTCTAAATCCATATATAAACTTAGTGGCAACTTTTGAAGCCTGAAGTGGTTAAAAGAAGTGACAAAATCCTGAACATAGGCATTTGTTCATGATTTTTGGATTTTTTTTAAACGCTTTTTCAAGAGGTTCCATGCAGAATCAGCCTGAAAAAGACATTGTAAGGCTGTGTGCCCACGTAGCGTTTTACTAGCGTTTTTGATGCGGAATTTCCGCAGCGGAAACGCTTGTAAAACGCTTGGTAACCCGCACCCCATGATCCCCAATGGGTTTCCGCAACTTCTATGTACATGCTGCGGATTTTTCCGCAGCGTTTATGCCGCGTTCAAAAATCCGCAGCATGTCATTTAATTTTGCGTTTCCGCAAGCAGAATTGCCTTTGTCCAATGCATAAAAAACGCAAGGCAATTCCGCATGTGGAAAACGCGTGATAAACGCGCGAAAAAAGCGCGATAAACGCGTGCGGAATTCCGCATGCGTTTTTCCGAGAGAGGACTTGCATTTATGCAGCAGAAATTTTCTGCTTCATAAATGCAACGTGGGCACATAGCCTGATTGAGGTATTTGTGAATTCTGGTAAATGTATGATTAATCATTAATTGTCCCCTACGAGCATAAGCAAGATTAGTGGGAGGTTGAATATTCTTTCACAGTTACATAAGTCATTTCATCCAGATTGGCATCACAAAAATTTTTCAAAAATTCACCCAAGATTTGAATATTATTTTTTTTTTCTAATCTTCATTTGTCATGTTTCACCTGCATTGCTTTACCTATTCATTTGCTTTGTGGAGTGGACGGATGAATAACATGGAGTATCATGATGTCATAAAAGGGGAGATCTTTGTTCCAAAGAAGAAGCGAGAAAGCCGTGGCATGATACTGCATTGCGTTTGAGAAGCAAAACAGGGAACAACAACAGAGACTCCACCACGAGGATATCCAAGAAGGAATAGAAACTTTTCACCGCTGATCTACAACATTAGGGGATTGAAAGCATTTGCTTCCACAGAAATAAAAAGTTGGCAGGAAAAATGTGCATATTTTTACATTTTAAGTTTTTGGGTTGAGCCTGGGACTTTCCATTTAAAGGATATGGACACATTCAGAGGGGATTTTTTTTTTACTTATATGCTTGTTATTTTTGGGTACAAAGAAACATTCAACTGGGTTTCTGTAAAAAGAAATTCATTGTTTAGCTTCTACATCTTGAATTTATCACTTCATATAGCTGATTGCAGAGTGAGTTGACTGTGAATCCAACAGCGAGCTAATTCCGACAGTGTGTGTTTTTAAGCACCTGTCCCGGATCCGGGCTTTGCTCCCCTTACACTGGTCTGCTGAACTCTGCTGTGTTCCACGTTGGGCTTTGTAGATGGTCCAATGTGATCCCATGCGATCATCTGCCTGGGCCTATATAAGGCCTACGAAGACATACATCAGTGTCTTGGTATTAAGTCTTTTTAGTTGCTCTGGTGTTCTGTATGCTACCTGCTCCCGGTCGTCCAGGGCATCTGCTACCTGTTCCTAGTTTCCCAGGACCTCTACTACCTGTTCCCAATCTTCCAGGACCATTGCTACCTGTTCATTGTCTTCCAGGACCTCTGCTACCTATTCCTGTCCTCCAGGACCTCTGCTAACTGTTCCCGTTCTTCCAGGACCTCTGCTAACTGTTCCCATTCTTCCAGGACCTCTGCTACCTGTTTCTCGTCTTCCAGGACCTCTGCTACCTGTTTCCGGTCTTCCATGACCTCAGCTATCTGTTCCCTGTTTTCCAGAACTTCTGCTACCTGTTCCAGGCCTTCCAGGACCTCTGCTACCTGTTTTGGTCTTCCAGGACCTCTGCTATTTGTTCCCGGTCTTCCAGAACCTCTACTACGTGTCTGTCTGTGACTTTCAGGACATCTCCTGTTCGCCTGTAGCTTCCTCTACTATCAGTTCCCGGACTCCTGTCTGCCTGCGGATTCCAGGACATCTTCTTTCCACCTGCAGCTTCCAGTACCTCTGCTACCTATTCCCGGTTTTCCAGGACCTCTGCTACCTCATCCCACTCTTCTACGACATCTGCTACATGTTCCTGGTCTTTGAGGACCTCTGCTACCCGTTTCCGGTCTACCATTACCTCTGTTACCTGTTCCCAGTCTTTCAGGACCTCTGCTACCTGTTCCCAGTCTCCTGTCCTCCTGCGGCTTCCAGGACATCTCCTGTCCGCCTGAGGCTGCCAGTACCTCTGCTACCTGTTCCCAGTTTTCCAGGAACTCTGCCACCTGTTCATGGTCTTCCAGTACCCCTGCTACCTGTTCCCAGACTTCCAGGACTTCTGCTACCTGTTTCGGGACTCCTGTCCGACTGCGGCTACCGTACTTCTGCCACCAGTTTCCCGCGTGCCTCATCTACCTGCTGCACTGACAACAATGACCTATGTGTCCACCCCGACCTTGGACTTTGAGGATCTCCCTTACCTAGTGAGCCTGACAGTGCGTTTCTAAGCCTCTTCTGAATCCCGCTAATCTTATTTATGACCACACCAAAGTTCATCTCAAGATTGAGGTGGCCCTATATAAGCTAAAGGCCCATTTAAAGAAGCCAATAATTATTAAAAATGCTCATTCCTGTTCGAGTATCAGGCTGTGTAAGAATGGTAATGATCACTCGAAGAGCGAGTAAAACATTTATGGTGTTACAAATATTGTCAACATCGGCAGCACATCGCCAATATAAAAGTGTGATGTAATGCCGATGAAATGATGTTGTATCAGGACAGAATGATAAAATTGTGGCAGGTGCAGAGAAGAGCGACCAAGGTTATCAACGGAATTGGTGGACTGCAGGAGACAGGTTATCAAAAAGACGGCTTAGGACAACATCTTATTATAATGTTTTAACTTTTAATATATTTATGGACAGTACAGAAAACTTTCTAATGATCTTTTTCGCACCTAAGCCTGTAATGATGACATCGGAGCATTCCTTACTTGTAGAGGAAAGAGGGTTTCAGCATCTCCGAAGATGGAGGTTCTTTACTTTACTATAGATTCTTTACTGCACAAGCAGTGTGACTATGGATACTTTAATGTATCAACAGTGAGACTATAGATTCTTTAATGTACGAGCAGTAAGACTATGGATTCTTTACTCTACGAGCAGTGATACTATGGATTCTTTACTCTACGAGCAGTGAGACTATGGATTCTTTACTATACGAACAGTGAAACTATGGATTCTTTACTATACGAGCAGTGAAACTATAGATTCTTTACTCTACGAGCAGTGAGACTATGGATTCTTTACTATACGAACAGTGAAACTATGGATTCTTTACTATACGAGCAGTGAAACTATGGATTCTTTACTGTACGAGCAGTGAGACTATGGATTCTTTATTGTACGAGCAGTGAGACTATGGATTCTTTACGAGCAGTGAGACTATGGATTCTTTAATGTA
This sequence comes from Phyllobates terribilis, assembly GCF_046119375.1. NCBI lineage: Eukaryota > Metazoa > Chordata > Amphibia > Anura > Dendrobatidae > Phyllobates > Phyllobates terribilis. The sequence goes on from NW_027362770.1 coordinate 145,856,124, forward strand.
CGAGCAGTGAGACTATGGATTCTTTACTCTACGAGCAGTGATACTATGGATTCTTTACTCTACGAGCAGTGATACTATGGATTCTTTACTCTACGAGCAGTGAGACTATGGATTCTTTACTATACGAACAGTGAAAATATGGATTCTTTACTATACGAACAGTGAAACTATGGATTCTTTACTATACGAGCAGTGAAACTATGGATTCTTTACTCTACGAGCAGTGAGACTATGGATTCTTTACTATACGAACAGTGAAACTATGGATTCTTTACTCTACGAGCAGTGAGACTATGGATTCTTTAGTATACGAACAGTGAAACTATGGATTCTTTACTATACGAGCAGTGAAACTATGGATTTGTGGCACCCCAGGGGTCCGGTTGCCACAGTGGCTTTGCCTCCCTCAAAAGAGGTAATGCCATGCCTGGAAGCAAGCAGGGGTCCCCTAGTCAGGTATACTAAATATGCAACACTTTCCTGGTTCCAGACCAGCAAGGGGAGCCACTCCCTTTGGCAACTGGGATCTGGTGACGGGGTTAGTGAGTCTTAGTGTGAGGAGTTGAAGCGAGGACGTCGAGGAGAGAGGAGCTGGGGACTGGAACTGCGCGGCAGCTCACCCCAGATGAACCAGCACAGAAGAACCGGACACCGGAGTCGGAGGCTGTGGGGCACCAAAGGCCCAGCAGTAGAGACCGGAGGGCAGGAGATTGCAGGTCTCCTGGCTCGATCAGACGCCCGGAGGCTCAGCAGTACCGCAGGGTCCAGCACCGCCACGTGGGAGTGACGCTCCAGCAAGGCCCGAGCTGCCTGCCATACGGGTGAGCACAGAAACGTTGCACTCAGGGACGAGGGCCACCGCACCGCTACAAGCAGCAGGGCCAAAGAGTTTAGTGGAAAGGGAAGGCCTCCAACTTCATCTGGCAAGGAGGATTCTTTACTTGCTTCCAGGCTGCCCGGACTTCCACTTCTAGCCAGTACTCTAGTCCCGGCTTGTTTAATCAACACCAGTAAAGACCCTGGGACTGCACTTCCTTGTCTCTGTGTTTCTTTCTGCGCCATCAACCCTTGCACTACAATGCCCAGCACAACCTGCAACATCATCTACACTGCCCCGGAGCTAGCTATTACTGCGGAGAGCCACACCATCCCTGCTGCAGAAACATCAGCTTCAGAGGACCTGCTCCGCAGCGGCGGCTCCCTTAGCCGCAATCCACAGGTGGCGTCACGAACTCTATAAAAACTCTATAAATCCCCTATATATAACCCCTTTTATTGACCGCCCTGGGTCACGGACCGGGTCACCGCCACTGTGACATTCCCCCAGCATCCACCGGCCCGGCACTGGGTTCCCCACGGCCCAGGGGGCGCGTCAGATTCTTTACTGTACGAGCAGTGAGACTGTGGATTCTTTACTGTACGAGCAGTGAGACTATGGATTCTTTATTGTACGAGCAGTGAGACTATGGAACTCTTTGCTACAACATGTTGTAATGGTCAATTCATTCAAGTTCAAGAAGGGCCTTTTTTGATAGATATAATACAACAGGCTATAAGTACTAGACTCAATGATGGAACACTGATCTAGGAAACTAGTCCGATTGTCGTATATAGAGTCACAACTAAATTTTTTTCTTTAAAATGGGGAAAGTCACAACATTCTCATAGAGGTTTTTGCCTTCCTTAGGCTCAGCATGGTAAGATTATAGATTGGACTTAATGTCTTTCTTCGACCTTTTCAACCAGGTAACTTATGTCAATCTGTAACCTTTCCCTAGATTGATTATCGGAATGCCCCATGCAGGGAATAACCTTCAGAAATTGATCCCAGCATGTCAGATATGTAAGGTTAACAGACTTTCCATAGCAAACCAGCAAAGATTAATTTTTTTTCAACTTTTTCTCCCCTTCTTGTGAGATTATTATTGAGCTTCAAAATATTTTTCGTCATGTACAACTTATAGTAAAATCACGATGAAACTGAAATAGAATAGGCAAACTTAGTGACAACTTTCTGTGAGCAATTCAGGAGAAATAAGTTAAATTAAATCATTCTTTCTTTCACCACAAGGGGGCGCATACTGCAAATGTGGCACCCTGCTGTTCACAGGTACCACAGGACCAAGGGTGCATGGACGGACTTCTCCACAAGAGGCCCTCATTACATACAAACACCTCCACCCTTCCACCTCACACCACCAGAGGGAGCCCGTTAGGGATATATATATATATATAGAGGGTGGAGCCAGGCAGTTCAGTTTAGTTAGTCAGTCAGACAGAGTCAGAGAGTCTGAGAGCGTGCTGACGCTGAGAGCAGCGAAGACGCAGCACGTCTGCTGCTGAGTTCTGACGGCCCAGAGTGTGGCCGAAGGCAAGAGGAGAAAGGAGAGAGGAGTTGAGGGGGCAGAAGAGCATCATAGGCTCACCCCGATATACAAACCGGACACCGGGTCCGCGCCTAGAGGGTCCCTTTATACCCAGTAGGGATCACCGGCATTCCAGGAGGACTACAAATCCCTGACTGACCTGAAGCTAGACCCATTACAGGACCAGGAACCACGAAGGCCCCGGTGCCCAGGGATAGTGGTTGCCAGCAGAAGGTCCTACTACCGAGCGACAGGTGAAGGAACAGCACGACACATAAGCTAGGCCCAGTTGCAGGCTGGCCAGGAGCATACAGAGAGGCAGACATGGACCAGGAGGCCTAATACCCGCTCACTGGGCAGAAGTCCTGAAGTGCACCCATCCTACTGAGTACCCTGGACCGTACCTGACATCAGCACCAGTAAAGGTATTGAAGCGAATCCCCTGTCTCTGTCAGTTACTCCTGCTGTGCCATCCCGCCTGCACTGCAAGCCCCAGCATCACCACCCACCATCAAACTCCACACTGCCCCGGGGGCCCGCTCCACCTGTGAGGAGCAGAAACACCTCAGCTGCCATCCCAACACCCCCGGAGGTCTGAAGCAGCGCTGGTAATCATTACCAGGTACCACAGGTGGCGTCACAAACTGTTTATTTGTTTTATCCAAGTTCCAATCCCCTTTTTCAAGAGTGACCCCAGGGTACGGACTCGGGAGCCGACCACCGCGACACCCCCAAACCAGGCAAAGGCCCGGGTACCGAGTTGTCCCCATCCCCTGGGCGCGTCATACTCTTCCTGGCGTCACAAACAGGATATCGTGCCCGCTGCCACTGGGTGCTGTGCGCCTTAAAGAACTGTGTCGCATACCGTGGTGAAGATTTCCCGCCATTCCCGAGGTTTCCCGCCATTATCCGCCATTTTCCTATTGCCGCGTGGGAAGAAAAGGGGCGTAACCGAGGGAATCAGAGAGACGTGACTGCTGGAAGTGCGCGAAGCTCAAGCCCCGCCTCACGCTCTGACGCAGCACCAGGAAGCGAGACCGTCGTCTGCGGAGCTGCGGCCTACCCGATTAAAGAAGCCGGAGGTAGGTTACGGTTCACTAAGGGGGGCGCAACCATGGCCGACGACCAGCAAGCCGACAGAGCACCGGTTAACGCTCCTGATGCTCAACTTGCGCCCGGCGCTGCACAAGCCGGAGCGGCCGCCCCACCAGCAGGGATCGTGACTACGTTAATACCCATGGCCCTGACGTATATCCCTGGAACAAAATGGCTTCCCCAGTATGATGGCAAACCAGACACCCTGTCTGGGTTCCAGAGAAAAATATGCGGTGTACTGGACATGTATTCTATGACTGGTAAGCAGAGAGCCGCTGTTGTGCTGGGACAATTGACTGGTGCCGCAGAGCGGGAAGTTGAAACCTGGCCAGCCGCAGACCAGGAATTAGTATCCATTATCTTTAAGAGACTGCAAACTGTCTTTGAAAACCGCACTGAGACAGATCTCCGGATGAGGTTCTACCACTGCGCCCAGACACCTGAGGACAGTATCCTGGACTACACCTGGCGCTTGCAGGAAGCCCTGCGGGCCCTGAAACAGGTTAGTCCAGCCAGCATACAAGATGAGAATAAAATGCTGACGGAACAGTTCATCCGGGGGTTGAGGTCCCAGGAGGAGAGCAGAACTGTACGGTGGTGGGCTTTAGATCATCCAGACACCATCTTTGACACCCTGAAGGGCATGGCTATTAAGGGTCTACAGCCCCTGGAAACATCGGGGACTGCTATCCAGCGTTACCAGGGTGCGGCCACCCCAGTGCCCGTAGCACCCACTGCTCCTTCATTAACGGCTGAAACAAAAATGCAAACAGTGCCCCCTAGCGAGCTGGACAACCTGCGCTCTGAAGTGCGTCAGCTAAGTATAACCCTGGCCACTGTCCTCAGCACCCTGCAGCTACAGACGGAGCCTGAGCCGGAAGTAAGGATCCTACTCGCCGACAGCCCTGAGGATGTCCCCTGGATGAGGAGAAGAAGGAGGACAACGCCATCCTGTAGGAGGACAACGCCACCCCGGAGGAGGACAACGTCACCCCGTGGGAGGACCAACGACCAACGTCGCCCTCCAGGAGACTCCATCTGTTACCGTTGCCACAAGGCAGGCCACACAGAGCGGAACTGTCCTTTAAATGGGCAAACCCTGTGGCCGAGGGCTGACACCCATACCTGATGTCCTCTACAAAAGGTACTGGTCCATAGATGAACTCCATCCGCCAGCCCCGAACCTCTCTGTGTATGCCTCTAACGGCCTTCCTCTTAACCTAGTAGGGATTAAAGACGTGACAGTGAAGGTGGGGAGAGTGGAACTAAAGGACCAAGAACTGATTGTAGTGGAATCTAACCCTGGTGATACAGACTTGTATATGATACTTGGTACAAATATTGTTGGTAACTGTTTGGGAGAAGTGTTGTTTTTACTCCAACAGATTGCTGACACTGCCAAACCAGGGCAGAGGAAGGTGCTCCAGAGAGAGATTCGAGCCCTCCTGTACCAGCAACAGGTAAGCTAACAGGTGGTGAGATTGGTAATGTACGGGTGACAGACCCGATACCCATTGTGATTCCCCCAATGAGTGAGATGCTGATTTGGTGTAGGGTAGCAATCGGTCTCAAGGGACAGAACTACCAGGCGGTAGTGGAGCCCACTAGCTCAGAGCATAGACCTACACTCCTAACTGCTAGAGGGGTAGTTGATGTACGCAATGGGAGGGTACCTGTACGTCTCCTAAATTGTGGGGAGGAGGAAGTTAAATTACCAAGATACGCCACTGTTGCCAGACTGTATACTGTGAATAATGATGCCATACACACAGTGGAATCCTTGACCCCACCAGATACAGTGGAGGACAATGACACCGAAGCTCAGCTGGAGGATTGGTGTCAACAGCTCCATGTTGGGACTGACGCCACTCCTGTCCATCAGAAACACAATGTTTACAGATTGGTACAGGAATATGAACAAGTGTTTAGTAAACACCCACTTGACTTTGGAAGGGTTAAAGGGGTACAACACTGCATACCCACCGGTAACAATCCACCCATCAAGGAGTGTTACCGACCCATACCACCAGCACATTATCAGAAAGCCAAGGAAATGTTACACGACATGAAAAAGGCAGAGGTAGTAAGGGATAGCTGTAGCCCCTGGGCAGCTCCCCTGGTACCAGTCAGGAAAAAGGACGGTAGCATGAGGATGTGTGTAGATTACTGACAAATTAATCGAATAACACATAAAGATGCATACCCTTTGCCCCGTATTGAGGAATCCCTGGCTCCACTAAAATCTGCCAATTACTTCTCTACACTGGATCTCACTAGCGGGTACTGGCAAGTCTCTGTTGCTGAGGAAGACCGGGAGAAGACGGCCTTCACCACCCCGATGGGACTGTGCGAGTTCAACAGCATGCCGTTTGGACTCTGCAATGCACCCGGAACGTTCCAGAGGCTGATGGAGTGTTGCTTGGGACACCAGAACTTTGAGACAGTGCTGCTGTAACTGGATGACGTTATCGTGTACTCGAGGACGTATGAGGACCATCTGAAGCACCTGGAGGAGGTATTTGAAGCATTGTCCCAGTATGGGATGAAACTAAAACATTCTAAGTGCCACCTGCTCAAGCAGAAGGTTCAGTACCTGGGGCACGTAGTCAGCTCGGAGGGAGTAGCATCAGACCCGGAGAAGGTCACTGCCATCCAGAAGTGGCCTGAACCGAGAAGCTTCAAAGAAGTACGGCAATTCCTGGGACTGGTCGGGTACTACAGGAGGTTCATAAAGGACTATACCAAAAAGGTAGCACCTCTACAAGACCTCCTGGTAGGACAGTCCAAAAGAGGAAAGAGTCCCCCATTACAGTGGGGCAAAGAACAGGCCGAATCCTTTGCAGTAATGAAGGAAATCCTGACTGGTGAAGAAATCCTGGCTTACCCTGACTACAGCCAGCCTTTCCTGCTGTACACCGACGCCAGCAATGAGGGACTGGGAGCTGTGTTGTCCCAGAATTAGAATGGAAGAGAGAAGGTAATTGCGTATGTCAGCAGGAAGCTACGCCCTACCGAGAGGAACCCGGAGAACTACAGTTCCTTCAAGCTGGAGTTCCTGGCCTTGGTCTGGGCTATCACTGAAAGGTTCAAGCATTACCTAGCCTCAACTAAGTTTACAGGTTTTACTGACAACAATCCATTGACACACCTGGAGACAGCCAGGTTGGGAGCCATGGAACAGCGTTGGGTGGCCAGACTGTCAAATTATCAGTTCACCATCAAGTACCGGGCAGGTCACAAGAACATCAATGCTGATGCCCTGTCAAGGATGCCCCACCAGTCAGACACCGAGGATGAAGTGGATGATTTAGAGGAAGTTGAATTACCTGCTTTCCACTGAAGCGGAGTGGTCCATGAGCAACACGTCACCAGAAGACTTCAGGGAAGGACGCTGAATCCTCTACCCCATCACAGTTGGAAGGAGACTCAAGACAGAGACCCGGTTGTCAGCCTCATCAAACGACTGATCACCCAGGAAGGTTCTCACCTGGAGAAGGATCCTCCTCCACAAGCCAAGCAACTGTGGAATGAGAGAAGCCGGCTGATCATCTATAGAGAGAAGCTGTGCAGAAGATATGTCAACCCCAAGACCCATGAAATGGTGTGGCAGATTGTTGTACCCAGAACGGATATCCAGATGGTGTTAGAGGCCTACCACGATCAAGCAGATCACTTTGGCTGTAAGAAGCTGGAAACCCTGCTGAAGGACCGGTTCTATTGGGTTGGAATGCGGAGCTCCATAGAGAGGTGGTGCCGGAATTGTGGGCCCTGTAGCCTCAGAAGGAAAGACTATGGCAGCCAGAAAGCACCCTTGCAGTCCATCAAAACAACCCAACCCTTGGAGATTGTCGCTCTGGATCACGTCAAACTGTCACCCAGCAGGTCAGGCTATTCCTATGCACTGACCATGGTGGATCATTATTCCCGGTTCCTGGTGGTAGCCCCTGTCAAGGATCTGACAGCAGAAACTGCAGCAAGAACGTTCCAAGCATACTTCTGCAGGCCCCATGGATACCCGGACAAAGTGCTGACGGATCAAGGCCCAGCCTTTGAAGCCGAGCTGTTTAAAGAATAATGTCATCTGTATGGTGTAACATACCTGGCGGCGTCCTTGCATGGTGGTCCATCTCCCACTGTGCAAGAGGGCGCACTTGATCTCCTGTCCAGAATGTCTCTCTGGCTTCCCTCCATGCTGTCTGTTTGTGTCTGTTTCTGCTGCTTAAGGGCGGCGCCCGATCACTTCCTGCCTTTTGTACCTGCTGTGGGTCACACCCCTTGTGCGTCCTCAGCCTATTGCTGTCTGTCACTTGGTATATAGCTCAGCAGCTCCCTTCTATCCCGGCCTGTGCATAGTGTTTCCTTCAGTGTGTGCTTGCACTCTGAAGGTGCCAGGTCCCGTCTCTTGTCTCCTGCTTTTTGTATTAGTTCCCGTGTCTGAACTGAGTCCTTTCTGTGTTCTCTTGTCTGTCCTGTCTGAACACGCTCCTAGCCTGTTCCTCCTGCCTTCTAGGGGCCGATTACCTAGACCCGTTCCTGTATCTTGTCTGACCTGTCTGAACACGCTCCTAGCCTGTTCCTCTCGCCTTCTAGTGGCCGATTTCCTAGACCCGCTCCTGTGTCTGGTCTGTCCTGTCTGAACACGCTCCTTGCCTGTTCGCTCCGCCTTCTAGTGGCCGATTTCCTAGACCCGCTCCTGTGTCTGGTCTGTCCTGTCTGAACACGCTCCTTGCCTGTTCGCTCCGCCTTCTAGTGGCCGATTTCCTAGACCCGCTCCTGTGTCTGGTCTGTCCTGTCTGAACACGCTCCTTGCCTGTTCGTTCCGCCTCTCTGGGGGCCGTATTCCCAGACCCGCTCCTGTATCCCTCTGCAGTGTCGGTCTCCTCCGTACACTCAGTTCCAGTCTGAACTCTCTCCTGTCCTTTACCTGTTTTGCCTCTATGTCCGTTCCCTTCCTTTTTCTGCAGAGTCTGAACTCGTACCTAACTCCTGCTTGTTGTCTCTGCAAGTACTGTGTGAGTATCTGGCTCTGTCTTTCCCTTCCTGTCTGTTCCGTGTGAACAGAGCCCTGTCCTCCCTGCTCAGCCTTGTCTGCACTCTAGCTGTGCTTGCCTGTAACCCTCTGCCTGTATTGTTCCTTAGTCCCGGTGTGTACTGGGTCCTATCCCGCCTGTGTTCCTACCTGCTAGTGCCTCCCTGTCTGCACTCTAGCTGTGCTTGCCTTTACCCCCCTGCCTGCATACCCGCCTGCCTGCATACCAGTCGTGCCTGCCTATACCCACCAGTCTGTGTGCCAGCCTACCAGCCTGTTCCTGTATTCCCCTGTGTGGGTCAACAGCCGTGTCCGGGGTCTGTCCTGGAGTAGCACCTGGTCCCTCTGCTCGGTTCCTCCTTGGTGCACTGGCGTCGTATGCCGTCGTGCGACCCTGGTCGGATCGGGTGAATACCTAGTCACGCCCCTCCAGGCATTCACTCTCCGGCACGGTCCAGTGGAATCACTACCAATCACACGCACACGCCGCTTAGCCCGGGCGTGTGCATAACATATGGGTGCAAGAAGATCCGGACTACGCCGTGTCACCCTCAGACCAATGGTTTGTGTGAGAAAATGAACAACATCGTCATAAACCTGCTGAAAACCTTACCCTTGGAAGAAAGGAACCAGTGGCCAGACAAACTACCTGACCTGGTAGATCTGTACAATCACATACCTGTGAGTTCTACTAATTGTACTCCAGCGTACCTCATGAGAGCAAGACCCGGAAAGTTGGCCATGGACCTGGAACTCGGAGTGGTAGAACCGGAAGCAGATATGTCCACTAAAGACTGGGATACAAATCGGCAAGAGCAGTACAGGAGAGTACAGGTCTGTGTCGAAGACAGGCTAAACAGAGTAAGGGAAAGACAAGAAGAACAGTACAATAAACATGCACCAGCAGAACCCTTGGCACCTGGAGAGATAGTGCTAAAGCAGAAGAGAAGAAGTCACAAGCTCGATGACCAGTGGGAAAGAGAGCCCTACACAGTGTTGAACACCAGATTTGACAACAGTAAAACTTGCCTGATTAGCAAAGATGGAGGAAAAACAACTGCAACAGTCTCAAGAGACCATTTGAAAGTGTGCCCAGGTCTACTGAAGACAACGGAAGAAGAAGTACCTCCTATAGCACCGGAAGAACCCAAGGAAGAAGTGCTTCACACAGTTCTAGGAGATTTCCCTGCGGACTGGCCTCAACTTGATGGAGTAGTTATTATACCCGTAATACACTTCTATCAGCCACAAGAAGAACCTGTGAGTGCCCTAGAGGAACCTGCTCAGGAACAGGAAGAGTCCCCAGTAAGAGGAGGATCACCTGTTGAAGCAGATCCTGCAGACCCAGTGGACAGTGCACTTGCCAGTCCCATAGAGAGATTAAGGCAGTTTTACAATCTACCAGCACGTACACCTGCTAGATTAACAGAAAGTTCATGCACAGACACTAGTAACACCCCAGTGCTACGAAGGTCGACACGCAGCACACAAGGACAAATCCCTGCCAGGTTTAGGGAATAAGAATGAAGTTCCTACCATTGTAAATAGTTACCCAGTTGGGTATTGCATATCGTTTATTATGTAAACTGAAAAAATATATGTGCATTTAGTTACCCGTAAGGGTATAAAGACTTGTAGGCTGAGGACTGTGAGCAGCCAAAAACTGTTCTTGTAAATAGTTGCACTCATCAAAAGTGCCCCCCTTATTTGATCACTGAACAAAAACCTGTTTGGCGTGGCCGAAGACGTGGTCCAGCACCTGGATCACTTATGCCCTGTAGGCACGCCCAGGGCCTACATTGAGGGTTTTCAGGTGGGTCCCTCATGTTCTTTCTTCGGTGAAATGGACACCTGGTTATGGGACTTACTGTAACTTTATTATTATTATTATTATTATTATTATTATTATTATTATTGTTGCTGTTATTGTTGTAACCTGTTTAAAAAAAATGCTTCGGTCCAGGAGTACTGAATTGTATTAGGGGGGAATGTGGCACCCTGCTGTTCACAGGTACCACAGGACCAAGGGTGCATGGACGGACTTCTCCACAAGAGGCCCTCATTACATGCAAACACCTCCAGCCTTCCACCTCACACCACCAGAGGGAGCCCGTTAGGGATATATATATATGGAGGGTGGAGCCAGGCAGTTCAATTTAGTTAGTCAGTCAGATAGAGTCAGAGAGTCTGAGAGCGTGCTGACGCTGAGAGCAGCGAAGACGCAGCACGTCTGCTGCTGAGTTCTGAGGGCCCCGAGTGTGGCCGAAGGCAAGAGGAGAAAGGAGAGAGGAGTTGAGGGGGCAGAGGAGCATCATAGGCTCACCCCGATATACAAACCGGACACCGGGTCCGCGCCTACAGGGTCCCTTTATACCCAGTAGGGATCACCGGCATTCCAGGAGGACTACAAATCCCTGACTGACCTGAAGCTAGACCCATTACAGGACCAGGAACCACGAAGGCCCCGGTGCCCAGGGATAGTGGTTGCCAGCAGAAGGTCCTACTACCGAGCGACAGGTGAAGGAACAGCACTGGGCAGAAGTCCTGAAGTGCACCCATCCTTCTGAGTACCCTGGACCGTACCTGACATCCGCACCAGTAAAGGTATTGAAGCGAATCCCCTGTCTCTGTCAGTTACTCCTGCTGCGCCATCCCGCCTGCACTACAAGCCCCAGCATCACCACCCACCATCAAACTCCACACTGCCCCGGGGGCCCGCTCCACCTGTGGGGAGCAGAAACACCTCAGCTGCCATCCCAACACCCCCGGAGGTCTGAAGCAGCGCTGGTAATCATTACCAGGTACCACAGGTGGCGTCACAAACTGTTTATTTGTTTTATCCAAGTTCCAATCCCCTTTTTCAAGAGTGACCCCTGGGTACGTCCTCGGAAGCCAACCACCGCGACACCCCCAAACCAGGCAAAGGCCCGGGTACCGAGTCGTCCCCATCCCCTGGGCGCATCACATACTGTCAAGGGGTGTGTCCCTACAAAGTCTCACACTGATTGGACAGTGCCTGACTGTGTAAGGACACACCCACAACTAAACTAGTAGCACCCAGTAGTCAATTTATTTGTCAATTTCGAGGAGTGATAACAGAGGAACGGCACAACACAGAATTCTAAAAGAAATAGTTCCAAAATTGTTATTAAATGGGGAATGCAGTTATTTACTAAAACCGAAATATCAGGAGAGCTGACAGGTCCACTTTAAATGAGTGCATTGTCCTGTCATAGGCCAACACCATTAACCCCTTCACCTCTGTGTTCCATTAAATATTAAACTATGTATTCTATAATATTGATTACTTTCATTGCCCCACAGTAGACCCCAAGGTATACTAGAAATTAACCCATAACCACCCTACAGACAGTGAGGAGCATGGAAGTCCAGTTTCAGTTATACAGCAACTGAAAGTCATTGTGTAGATGTCAGATATCTCCAAGAGGTGAGGAAATAACTTTTCTGTTTTGTGTTAGGTAGAGTCTTGTCTCATACCTCATGCAAATTACCAAGCGATAATAATTATATGTTGTCCCACAGATATACACATATTTGCTTGAATTCAAGCAAACCCTTCCAAGAAAACAAAAAGTGTAGCATCGGCGTCTCTGCCTCCTGCCGGGCAGAGATGCCGCTCCCCTCACCGCCACGCCCCAGGTCCGGCATCTTCCGTTACCCTGCTGCTGTGGCGCACACCGCGCGCAGCTTCCCGGGCACTGTGCTTAGGGCGCGCGCTCTCCCTCCCTCTTAAAGGGGCCGCGCGCCGTCCTATAGAGTCCCCGGCCAATGGCCGGAGGACTTCCCCTATATAAGGCACCTCCTCCAAAATGGAGGTGCCTGTGCAAGGTTGTTGTTCTGTGTGCTAAACACTTGCTCCAGCCCTCAGGTCCTGCTGCCTGTCAGTCCTGCCTGCCAGTCTGTCTGTCAGTCCAGCCCGCCAGCCTGTCTAACAGTTCTGTCCTCCAGTCTGTCTACAGTTGTGCCCGCCAGCCTGCTTACCTGGAGCACCCCCCTGTAACCTGTTCTGCCCGCCAGCCAGCCCACCCGGAGCACCTGCCAGTTACCTGCCGTGCCTGCCTGCTTGCCTACCCAGTGCACCGGTCTGGCTATCTGCCGAACCAGCCTGCTTATCTACCTGGACCACTCGTCAGCCTTCCTGCCGTGCTCATCCGCTGTACCGGTCAGTTCCTGCCATCTGACCCGTGGGAGACACCTGCTCTCACACAAGGTTTGTCCCAGAGTGGCACCTGGTCCACCTGCCCAGTCCCTCCCTGGTTCACGGAGTTGACTAAGCCGCAGTGTGACCTTGGTCGGGCCGAGTAGGCACTTAGTCACGCCATTCTGGTCCCTCCTTGCACCGAACCACAGAGGTTCCACCATCCGGACTCGTAACAAAAAGTATGTGCATGTGCCGTAGAAACCCCTTCATAGCCACACCCATTTTCCAAATCTTACCCCTGGATGCCTCTTCCACATCCCCTCCATGGTGGAAGCCTCTGGTAAGTTGTGAGAAGATTGTCCCACAGATATACAGAAGCACGCTTTCAAGCAAGCCCTTCCAGGAGAAAAAAGTGTGTGCATCTGCTGTAGAAACCCCCTTCATAGCCACACCCATTTTCCAAATCATACCCCTGGACGCCTCTTCCACATCCCCTCCATGGTGGAAGCCTCTGTAAGATCTGCTTTCTGGTACGTTTTGGGAGGATTGAGTGATGCCTTGGAGAACTTCCAACTCTTCCAAGAGTCTGAGAGGTTTCTCCTTTTTCAAGGAGCCATACAGAAGTTTAAGGAGAGTTGACAATTGTGGGTGTACAAACTAGCCGATTTCCAAAACTGCATGAGGCGCAGAGAGTGTGCATAGAGTTCTATGATTACCATATTCTGGGTTTATGCTCGGCCTTTGGGTTCTTCTTTACTTTTTTCCTTTTCGCCTTCCAAGAGCTCTCACTTTTTTACTTTTTGGTCAGTAAAATTGTATGATGGTTTATTTTTCTAATTTGCTGTATGAGCTGTAATTTTTATTTCTACCATTTAAAGGTCTATACGACCCTCTATCTTTTTATTCCATTTTTTTTGGTGGCAAAACGATCAGAAAACATCGATTCTGACCATTTACATTCTTTTTTTTTTTCATGGTGGTGTCCACCATAAGGAATAAATATGATAATATTTTATTAGTTTGGACTGTTATTGTGTCACCCAGGGGGATATAGGGGACTCGGTACCCAGGCCTTTTACCTTGCTTAGGATGTCACGGCAATCGGCTCCCGGGCCCGTACTCTGGGGTCTCTCTTGAAGAAGGGATTTTTAGTGTATGGTTTGTTTCGTGACACCACCTGTGGTTTCCAGTAATGGTTACCGGCACTGCAGCAGACCTCCGGGGGTGATGAAATGGCAGCTGGGATGTTTCTGCTCCCCACAGGCGGAGCGGGCCCCCTGGGGCAGTGTAGGTGCAGATGGTGATGCTGGGCGTTGTAGTGCAGGCACCGTGGGGTGATGGAAATAACCGACAGAGACAGTGGAGTTTACTCACAGTTCTTTTTAGGTTCCTTGGGTACACTGTCCAGGTGTCAGACTCCCGCGTAGCGCTGCGTTTGCCAGGCAGAGGTTCAGCACTCCTTCAGGTATATTAGAAGTGTAGCACCCCGAGGGCTCGTTTGCTACAGAGGTATTGCATCTCATCCAGATGTGCGATATCTCACTTCCAGGTAAGGATGGAGTGTGGATCAGGACCCTGACACCTGCATGCATTACACCACATTTCCGGGGGGCAGGGCGACCGATATGCTCCAAGTAGAGCACGACAGTCCCTGTCCCTGGGTGGAGTGGGGGGAGGGAACACCGAGAAAGGGGGAACCCAGTAGTGCATAGGAGGGAGAGGGCAGTTCCTGGGTGCACCTAGAGGGAGGTATAAAAGGTGGGCACCATCTTAGTTCAGTGTTCAGTCTGGGAGAAGAACTGACAGAGCAGGGCCTCTGTGGAGCTCTGCTCCGGAGGCGGGCCTAGCCTGTGAGGCCCAACCAGCACTGAAAAGGAGAAGCTGAGTACAGACAGAGAGAAGAGGGAGCAGGAGGTGGAAGCAGAGGCTCTGCATGGGCTCTGCTCCGCAGGCAGGCCTAAGAGAGAGGCCGGGGCCTGGAGGAGGAATAAGGAAGAAAGAGGAGCGGAGGAGGCTCCAGGAACAAGGAACGAAGGGACCCCAGGGGTGTGGACCGGCGAGTCGCCACCGCGCGTCCGAATCTACCTGCGTAGAAGGGTCAGGCCAAAGGGGGAGACCGGTCCCCGAAACTAGTGGAGGCGGGGAACTACCCTCAGCTAGAAACCGGAGGCTGTGACATTTCACGTGGCGCAGCCCCTTGCTACACCCGCTAGGAAGGCACCATATAGGGTCAGGGAAACTGGCGCCAAAGTTTACCAAGAGAAGGCCCGAGGCAGCTGGACAGAAGCGAGGTCACTGGCGGGGTACGACAGGCCAGAGAAAGGCCTGTGAAACGCTCCAAAGATATCTGGGAGTAGACCGAGCCCCTCACCTGGTGAGCACAGTGCGACGAGGGACGTTATGACCAGCTGTAGTAATGTGGATAAAGAACTCTGAGTAAATACCCTGGACTGCATTACAGGACTCTGTGTGGTTTCTGCGGCTCCCGCGCACCATCACCCCCAACATCCACACTTGCTGCCCTGAGGCTACACTCCTCCCGTGGGGGGTTATACGATCCCCTGCTGCACTCCCAACACCAGCCTCAGCGGTCTGCCCTGCAGCGGCGGTTCATTCTGACCGCAATCCATGGTTGGCGTAGTCGGACATTCAGCTTATAGACTGCCATTTGGTTTGACCGCCCTGAGCACGGACCGGGTCGACGCCACGGAGACTACAACCCCCAGCATCACACGGAGACCCGGCTCCGGGTATTCCCCCACACACGGCCCAGGGGGCGCGTCAGAAACACTTAACGGGACCCCCTTCCTTTATGTTCCTTCCTTGGCCGACTTCCCGTGCTTGGTCTTCTCCCTCCTGTCCTGCCCTCCCCACACACAGTCCCGATCGGGTGCTCTAAAGTCCCTCTGGGCAACCTGGAGTTCCCGGACCTACTTGATGCCCTTCATGGCGACTAGGGTGAGGCTGTGGCAACTGCACCATGGAAGTGCAGAAGCCTCCGGTTTTCCAGCCGAGACCTGGAGTAACACGGCTGGTCCAGGGACCGGTTCCCTTCCTGCGGCCTGATCCCTCTGACGCCTGGCAGATTCGGGCGTACGGGTGCCGTCCTGCACTCACCGTACCCCCTGGGATCCCTTCTGTTACCGGAGCCTTCCTCCCTGACTCCCCTTACACGCCTGGGCCTCCATCTTACTAGGCCCCACTCTGGAGCAGAGCTCCTGAAGAGACTCTGCTCCTCTCCTCTCCTTACTGCTCACTTCACTGCACAGCACTGCACTGCCACCCTAAGATGGCTTCCCTTTATATATACCTCCTATAAAAGTGTTCCCCTGTTCTGCGTCCTCCACCCACACCCACTACTGGTTCCCCCTCTCTTTGGTTCCCCCCACTCCAGCTAGGGACAGGGCTCAGCAGAATACAGTGCATCTTGCCCTTCTTGCCGGCCTGGAGTAGTGTAGTGTTGAATGTGGGTGTTGGGGTCCCGGGCAGCACTCCCTCCTTACCTGAGATAAGGAGATGCCACACCTCTGGGTGAGGTGCAGTACCTCTGTGGCGACTGAACCCTCAGGGGCGCCACATTATGTGTACATCTAATATATATAATCGTCTTATCCCATCTGTTTGTCTGTCTGTCCAGGAAATCCCGCGTTGCTGATTGGTCCGGCCGCGGCCAATCAGCGACGCGGAATTTCAGAAAAAGATGGCGGCTGTTAGCGGCTCATCTGCCGCACGGAGGTCAGCGGCAATGCAGCCGGGAGATGACAGGCCAAATTTAAACACCGCTCTGCTGATTGGTCGCGGATGCCGGTCGCGACCAATCAGCGATATTGGCGCCAAATTTAAACACCGCTCTGCTGATTGCGCCCGGTCGGCCGCATACCTATTCTAGAATACCCGATGCGTTAGAATCGGGCCACCATCTAGTCAATACTATATATGTTAATTTATTTATTGAATAGATTGAAAAATAAGGGTGATTTGAAATTATATAGAATATATACAGTGGTGGCCAAAAGTATTGGCACCACTGCCATTCTGTCAGATAATACTCAGTTTCTTCCTGAAAATGATTGCAATCACAAATTCTTTGGTCTTATTATCTTCATTTAATTTGCTTGCAAGGAAATAACACAAAAGAGAATGAAGCAAAAATCAAATCATTGATCATTTCACACAAAACTCCAAAAATGGGCCAGACAAAAGTATTGGCACCCTCAGCCTAATACTTGGTTGCACAACCTTTAGCCAAAATAACTGTGAACAACCGCTTCCGGTAACCATCAATGAGTTTCTTACAATGCTCTGCTGGAATTGTAGACCATTCTTCTTTGGCAAACTGCTCCAGGTCCCTGATATTTGAAGGGTGCCTTCTCCAAACTGCCATTTTGAGATCTCTCCACAGGTGTTCTATGGGATTCAGGTCTGGACTCATTGCTGGCCACCTTAGAAGTCTCCATTTTATAGTGCTTTTGGAAGTGTGTTTTGGGTCATTGTCCTGCTGGAAGACCCATGACCTCTGAGAGAGACCCAGCTTTCTCACACTGGGCCCTACATTATGCTGCAAAATTTGTTGGTAGTCTTCAGACTTCATAATGCCATGCACACGGTCAAGCAGTCCAGTGCCAGAGGCAGCAAAGCAACCCCAAAACATCAGGGAACCTCCGCCATGTTTGACTGTAGGGACCGTGTTCTTTTCTTTCAATGCCTCTTTTTTTTCCTGTACACTCTATGTTGATGCTTTTTGCCAAAAAGCTCTACTTTTGTCTCATCTGATCAGAGAACATTCTTCCAAAACGTTTTAGGCTTTCTCAGGTAAGTTTTGGCAAACTCCAGCCTGGCTTTTTTATGTCTCGGGGTAAGAAGTGGGATCTTCCTGGGTATCCTACCATACAGTCCCTTTTTATTCAGACGCCGACGGATAGTACGGGTTGACACTGTTGTACCCTCTGACTGCAGGGCAGCTTGAACTTGTTTGGATGTTAGTCGAGGTTCTTTATCCACCATCCGCACAATTTTGCATTGAAATCTCTCGTCAATTTTTCTTTTCCGTCCACATCTAGGGAGGTTAGCCACAGTGCCATGGGCTTTAAACTTCTTGATGACACTGCGCACGGAAGACACAGGAACATTCAGGTCTTTGGAGATGGACTTGTAGCCTTGAGATTACTCATGCTTCCTCACAATTTGGTTTCTCAAGTCCTCAGACAGTTCTTTGGTCTTCTTTCTCTTCACCGTGCTCAATGTGGTACACACAAGGACACAGGACAGAGGTTGAGTCAACTTTAATCCATGTTAACTAGCTGCAAGTGTGATTTAGTTATTGCCAACACCTGTTAGGTGCCACAGGTAAGTTACAGGTGCTGTTAATTACACGAATTAGAGAAGCATCACATGATTTTTCAAACAGTGCCAATACTTTTGTCCACCCCCTTTTTTAGGTTTGGTGTGGAATTATATCCAATTTGGCTTTAGGACAATTCTTTTTGTGTTTTTTCATTGAAGACAAATTAAATGAAGATAATAATAGCAAAGTATTTGTGATCGCAATCATTTTCAGGAAGAAACTGAGTATTATCTGACAGAATTGCAGGGGTACCAATACTTTTGGCCACCACTGTATACACAGTATATATATAATAAATTTTAGGAACGTTCCCAGAAAAATAAGGGTGATTTGAAAATATATATAAACCTCTAAAGCCCACCCTTTGGGATCATAGGAAATCAGTAATTTTACAATATACTACAATATTACAACATTACAGTGTATTGTACATTATATATAATACAGTGTACAATACACTGTAGTGTTGTAATATAATGTCTCTATAATGTTATAATTTGTTGATATTTGTTCATGCTCCAGTCTATTTGATGTACAACATATCTCCATCCAAGTGCATGGGTCTCATTCGTTCTGATGACCGGCAATCAGGTCTTCGCCAAATTGGAAGTGATGGGATAATTGGTGTAAGTAGAGTCCCATGGGGCCCAGTGCAAAATTTGGACCTGGGCCTCCATCTGCATGTTGGTCAGATGTATGTGACTCGCCCCCTGGGCCGTGGGGCACTCGGAATCGGGCTTCAGTGTGATGATGGGGGTAGTAGTGGCAACCTGATCCCGTGGCTCAGGGTGGTCAGACCAAATGCTGTGGCAGTGTATTTGTAGGTTTTGAATGTCCGACTACGCCACCCGTGGATTGCGGTCAGGGATAACCGCCGCTGCTAGGCAGACTGCTGAGGCTGGTGTTGGTGTGCAGCACAGGGATAGGATGACTCCCCACGGGAAGAGGGTAGCGTCAGGGCAGTGTAAGTGGATGCTGGGGGTGATGGTGCAGGCGCAGCAGAAATCACACAGAGTCAGTGATGCAGTCCAGGGTCTTTTACTCACAGTTGTTATCCGAGTCACTTCTGCAGGGAATGACTGCCCAAGCCGTGCTGCGTCCACCAGGTGAGGGGCACGGTCAACCCCCAGGCAATTCAGGAGTATGGCACAGGACTCCCTTCTGTCCTTTCTCTGGCCTCTCGTGCCCCACCAGTGACCACGCTTCTGTCCGGCTGCCTCGGGCCTTCTCTTGGTGAAACCTGTCGCCGGTTTCCCTGACCCTATGTGGTGCCTTCCTAGTGGGTGTAGCAGGGGGTCGCACCAATAGATGATCACGACCTCCGGTCTTTGGCTGAGGGATAATTTACCTCCACCAACTTGGGAATCCGGTACCCTTATTCTGCCCGACCCTTCACCCGTTATCTCATGGGTTCTTAGGGTCCCTTCTGCCTTCTTGTTTCTGGAGCCTTTCTACTCCTCTTTCTCTCCACCTTTCTTCCTTCTCCTTCTCCTCTTCTCCCTTCTGGCTCCGGCCTTCACCCTAGGCCTGCCTCGTGGAGCTGAACTCAGGCTGAGCCACAGCTCCCTGTCAGCCCTCTCTAGCTGAACTCCTTCTCTCTCTCAACTCACTGAACTCCCTCCTAAGATGGCCCCCACCTTTTATCGGCTTCACTGTGTCTGAGCTCAGGTGACCTGCACCCAATGAGCTCCTTCCTATGCTCCAGAAACCGTCCCCTTCTGCTCCTACATCACTGGGTTCTCTCCCCCCTCCCCTCTCCAGCCAGGGACATAGTCAGTTGTGCCTGCATATATATAAATGGGAGCACCGTCGAGCTGTCCCCCGGAAATGGGGTGAGTGTGTGTATGCAGCTATCTGAGCCCTGGTCCACACTCCATCCTTACCTGGGAGTGGAATATCACACCTCTGGTTGAGGTGCAATACCCCTGTAGCAACCGAACCCTCGGGGCGCTACATATGGGCCATTATAATGTTCTAGATCCTATACAGACATATGTGTTTACCCCCATGTAATAATGTCCCCTATTCTGGCCCTTTCCTGTAATAATCTCCCCCATCCTGACCTTTGCCTGTAATAATGTCTCTCATCCTGGGCCACTTCAAATGATAATGTCCCCCATCCTGATCTCTTCATGTAATAATGTCTCCCATCCTGGGCCACTTCCAGTGATAATGTCCCCCATCCTGGGCCCCTTTCAGTAATAATGTCTCCCATCCTGTGCCACTTCCAGTGATAATTTCACCCTTCCTGGGCCCCTTTCAGTAATAACGTCCTCCATCCTAATCCCCTTCCTTTTATAATGTTCCCTATCCTTGGCCCCTTCCCGTAATAATGTCCCCCATCCTGAGCCCCTTTCAGTTATGATGACCCCCATTCTGGGCCCCTTCCTGTAATAATTTCCCCTATCCTAGGCCCCTTTCAGTAAAAGTGTCCTCCATCCTGGCCCATTCTTGTAATAATGTCCCTCATCCTGGGCCCTTTCTTGTAATAATGTCCCCCACCCTGGACCCATTTCAGTAATAATGACCCTCATTCTGGACCCCTTCCCGTCAGTCTAATGTGTATGGGGGACTTAAATGTTATTGGAAATCATCTCCCCAACAGGGAATGGTAATGCTTAGCTGTTAATTTATTCATACATTTCCAGGATGAATAACAGAAGAAGGTCACGTTGCAGAATTCTGCAAATTCCAAAATGGCTAGAGACTAGATTAGTTTTTACATGATATCTGTCCCACTTGTTCATTCGCCCCTACAACCTGAGAGATGTCACTTTCTTGGTTTGATAATTCTGTGTGCAAAAATGTATGAAGGCACTAAGGAACCAATTTGCAGATTGCTGCTTAAAATGTAAAAAATTTGAAAAATTGCTAAAATTTTGCCAAATTTGCACTTTTGTGTTTTGCTTGCACGGAGCTTGGCTTCCTCACAGACAGGCTACATATAGTTTTTACAATGTGAGAAGTAACATTTAGTAAAATAAATAAGAATTTAACGAGTGAGAGTTTCCATAACTTCCTTCAGGCTCAGCAAACAAAACTGATAATATCACAATTAGTCATGGACAGTTCCCTGTCTGTCACCAAGTGACTATGACAGTGCTAGGTACACGGCACACGCCTGATGGTGCCGTTACGTATATTTCTGCTGTTTTTTATTGATCTGTACTTTGCTTGTATTCATTATCGTTATCAATTATTTCTTAGAAGCACATATGTAAACTTTGTGACAAGTTCATTGTCTCCAGGGGGTATTCATTGTAGGGATATCCTGCATTTTAAGCATTGATCATAGGTATTCTAAGAGAATAATCAGACTATATACAGTACAGACCAAAAGTTTGGACACACCTCATTTAAATATTTTTCTGGATTTTCATGACTATGAAAATTGTACATTCACACTGAAGGCATCAAAACTATGAATTAACACATGTGGAATGATATACTTAACAAAAAAGTGTGAAACTGAAAATATGTCTTATATTCTAGGTTCTTCAAAGTAGCCACCTTTTGCTTTGATGACTGCTTTGCATACTCTTGGCATTCTCTTGATGAGCTTCAAGAGGTAGTCACCGGAAATGGTTTTCACTTCACAGGTGTGCCCTGTCAGGTTTAATAAGTGGAATTTCTTGCCTTATAAATGGGGTTGGGACCATCAGTTGTGTTGTGCAGAAGTCAGGTGGATACACAGCTGATAGTCCTACTGAATAGACTGTTAGAATTTGTATTATGGCAAGAAAAAAGCAGCTAAGTAAAGAAAAACGAGTGGCCATCATTACTTTAAGAAATGAAGGTCAGTCAGTGCGAAAAATTGGGCAAACTTTGAAAGTGTCCCCAAGTGCAGTTGCAAAAACCATCAAGCGCTACAAAGAAACTGGCTCACATGAGGATCGCCCCAGGAAAGGAAGACCAAGAGTCACCTCTGCTTCTGAGGATAAGTTTATCCAAGTCACCAGCCTCAGAAATCGCAGGTTAACAGCAGCTCAGATTAGAGACCAGGTCAAGGCCACACAGAGTTCTAGCAGCAGACACATCTCTTCAACAACTGATAAGAGGAGACTTTGTGCAGCAGGCCTTCATGGTAAAATAGCTGCTAGGAAACCACTGCTAAGGACAGGCAACAAGCAGAAGAGACTTGTTTGGTCTAAAGAACACAAGGAATGGACATTAGACCAGTGGAAATCTGTGCTTTGGTCTGATGAGTCCAAATTTGAGATCTTTGTTTCCAACCACCGTGTCTTTGTGCGACGCAGAAAAGGTGAACGGATGGACTCTACATGCCTGGTTCCCACTGTGAAGCTTGGAGGAGGAGGTGTGATGGTGTGGGGGAGCTTTGATGGTGACACTGTTGGGGATTTATTCAAAACTGAAGGCATACTGAACCAGCATGGCTACCACAGCATCTTGCAGCGGCATGCTATTCCATCCGGTTTGCGTTTAGTTGGACCATCATTTATTTTTCAACAGGACAATGACCCTAAACACACCTCCAAGCTGTGTAAGGGCTATTTGACCAAGAAAGAGAGTGATGGGGTGCTACGCCAGATGACCTGGCTGCCACAGTCACCAGACCTGAACCCAATCGAGATGGTTTGGGGTGAGCTGGACCTCAGAGTGAAGGCAAAAGGACCAACAAGTGCTAAGCATCTCTGGCAGCTCCTTCAAGACTGTTGGAAGACCATTTCCGGTGACTACCTCTCGAAGCTCATCAAGAGAATGCCAAGAGTGTGCAAAGCAGTCATCAAAGCAAAAGGTGGCTACTTTGAAGAACCTAGAATATAAGACATATTTTCAGTTGTTTCACACTTTTTTGTTAAGTATATAATTCCACATGTGTTAATTCATAGTTTTGTTGCCTTCAGTGTGAATGTTCAATTTTTATAGTCATTAAAATACAGAAAAATCATTAAATGAGAAGGTGTGTCCAAACTTTTGGTCTGTACTGTATATACTGTATATATCTATGTGTTGGTTTTCCCCTTCGAAAATATTAATATTCTCTGTGTTTGTGAATTTCCCTTAGATCCAGAGAGCGGTGTAAACTCCAAATGATGGAAAATTTAAAAGTTTCCTTAAAGTGATTTTTCACTTAAAACTTTTACAATAAAAATTGAACCATAAATGGATAATGCATAGTTAATTTATCCGGTGCCCTTCTTTTCATTTTCTTACGATGCATGTGTGTCACCCTGGCCTGGATGCCACAAATATAATAAAGCTGTGTCTGAGAGCAAGGGGAAGGTCCTCTAGTCAAGGATCATTAGCATGCAGCACCTCCTGTCCCAGACAAGTAGGGGGAGCAGGCTGTCCCTATAAAAGCTGGAGCTGGTGGCAGGGTTAGGGAGAACTGGACAACCTGTCTCTGGATAGAGAAGTGTCCGAGAGCAGGGACAGACAGTTGTGTTGCAGCCTAAGAGGACGTGTGGCAGTAGGAGACCCACGAGCCAGGGACAAGAGGCGAAGTGTGCCTGTCCTGGTAGATGAAGAGATTAATCTACCAGACTTTGGTGTCTGAGGCTGTGAGGATTCCACGTTCTACAGCAGATAACCAGTCTGCAGGGGACTGTATGTTCCTTGGCCTAAGAAGCCCGAAGGCTCCGCCACAGCAGAAGGGACCAGCAAAGCCGTACCAGGCCGGGAGTAGAAAGGGACCCAAGTTGCAAGCCATACGGGCGAGAGGACACGGTGAGCTCGGGAACGTGGGCTGTTACTCTACAAGGAGGGAAATAGCCAGAAGGAGCACAGAGAGCACGGTAGGCCTACACCCTCACCCTGACCAGGGCCAGCCTCCCACTTGCTCTCAGACATCCAGGCCCCCTCCTAGCCAGGCCTGTTTCTGGGTCATATTACCTGTTCTAATAAAGACCCTGAACTGTTTAAGAGGCCTCCGTTTCCTGGCTATCGCGGTCGGAATCATCCCCTCTATCATCCATTATATATTCTGCCCTGGGGCCATACTCCTCCCGTGGGGAGTTGAACTATTCAGTGCTGCACATTTATATCAGCTCCAGCAGTCTGCACTGCAGCGGCAGTTAGCCCTGACCGCAATCCACGGGTGGCGTAGTCGGACATTACCTACAGCACATAGCAGACTACCACTGGTCTGACCACCCTGAGCCACGGAACCGGGTCGCCACTACTACTCCCAGCATTGCCCTGAAGTCCGGTTCCGAGTGCCCCACGGCCCAGGGGGCGAGTCACATGCTTGATCCCAAGACCTATATTTATGCATGTTAAAATGGCTGCCCACATGCTCCACACACTGAGCTTTGGGAGTCTAAGACACACCCACTGCCCTGGGTTGGTCCAACTAGTGGCAGGAGGAGGGGGTGGTCTCAGATTACTAAAGGACAGTGTGCATAGTCTAGTCTGTGCATAGTCAATCATTGACAACGGCATTTAACTGGAGCATGCCGGAAGCACGTCACTTAATACTATAATATATTATATCATAATATACTCAATAAAATGCAATAACAGGCGATAAAAACATCATATCTACCCCAAGATGGTATCAATAAAAACGTCAGCTCAGAGCACAAAAAATAAGCCCCGACCCGGCCCCAGATCCCTAAAAATGGAGACGCTACAGGTCTCGGAAAATGGGGACTTTTTTTTTTCTTACAAACTTTGGATTTTTTTTTCACTGCTTAAATAAAAAGAACCTATACATGTTTGGTATCTACGAGCTCATAATGACCTGGAGAATGATAATAACATGTGATTTTTGCATTTAGGGAACACGGTAAATAAAACCCCTAAAAAAACAATCGTGGAATTTCACTTTTTTTGCAATTTCATAGCATTTGGAATTTTTTTCCCGTTTTCCAGTAAAACCAATGGTGTCGTTGAAAAGTACAACTCGTCCCGCAAAAAACAAGTCCTCACATGGCCATATTGATGGAGAAGAAAAAAAGTTATGGCTCTGGGAAGAAGGGAAGCAAAAACGCAAAAACGGAAAATCGCAAGGCCGTGAAGAGGTTAAAACGTTTTTCTGGTTTAAGAACAACCCTGTCCCCAGGCGCAGCTTGTTTAAAAAAAAAAAAAACACCTGTTTCTTTACCCCAAGTAAGTTTCTGCCGCTACTCAGCACTGCAGCCAATCAGTGAACTTAGTGGCTCTGCCTAAGTAGATGGCACAAGCCGATCAGAGTCACTAATTGGCTGCAGTGCTACTGATATAACATCAGACAGTATCAGACAATGGAAGCAGTGGCTGAGACTCAGCACTGGACCGGGGCAGGATGAAAGAAGCACAGTTTTTGTTTTTAAAACCAACTGAAGCCGGGAGAGAATGGTTTTCTGAAAAACAGAAAACTCCTTCAAAGGGGTTATCCAGCATTTAAAAATTAATTATAAGTCATAAATAAAGGATCTATGGGGGTCTGACTATTGGCTCACCCATAACGGGCTGAAGGAAGATCATATAATGTTATTTTATTAACTATAGCTTTGAGGTTAAAATATCTGACTTGTAAAAAGTTAGTTTTACATGTCTCATTACTTGGAAGGGACTTTCCTCAAAACCACATTTCTCACTTACATTTACTTTAGGAACATACAACAAGTGCCGTCTGCTGAAAGGGACAATCTCTTAGAACAGAGGCCAAGTGGTGTCAAAAAATTGTGGTAGCTCTCTAGATTTCAGTAAATATGGCTGCTATGGTATGCTATGGGTTAAAGTTTCACAATAACGGGAGAAACACAGTTTGGAGAGCATGGATTTAAAGAGGACCTGTTGCCAGGTCAAAAGTGACCAATTTTATTCCTGCTGCTCCCCTGAGAATGCAGGTTTTTGTTTTTTTTTAAGAAAAATCAGCTTTCCAGAGATAGTTAAAAAAATCTTGTTCCAGAGATATGGACCTTTTTATATAGTCCTAATATTTATGGCCTTTACAAGTGGGCGATGCTCACAAAGTAATTATGTAATGCAGCCTAAAGACACGCCCATGAGGAGTCCTGTGAGCCATGTGCCTTTGTAAAAAGCTAAAAAATGTCATAGTTTCAAAGTTTTTAAGGTTTGAAGATAGACTTAAGTTCATGGAGTTCAACTTATACCCTAAGGCCAAGGCCCCACTATCAGTATTTGGTCAGTATTCGGTCAGTATTTTTTCTCAGGAGTGGGTGCCAAAACCAGTAGTGGGTGATAAATGCAGAATTGGTGACTTGTTTGTATTATAACCTTTTCTCTGATTGTTCCTCACCTGGTTTTGGCTCCCACTTCTGGGAAAAAATACTGACCAAATACTAATAGTGAAGCCGTGGCCTAATGTGTTGATCTGTGGCACCCCAGGAGTCCGGTTGCCACAGTGGCATTGCCTCCCTCACAAGGGAGTGATGCCATGCCTGGAAGCAAGGAGGGGTCCCCTAATCAGGTTTTGCTAAGCATGCAACACTTTCCTGGCTCCAGACCAGCAAGGGGAGCACCTCCCCTTAGCAACTGGGATCTGGGGGTGGGGTTAGTTAGTGTGAGGAGAACAGACATGAGTTGAAGCCAGGACGTGGACGAGGAAGGACCTAAGGAGTGGAGTTGCACGGCAGTTCACCCCTGAGGAGAGAAGCGCAGAAGAACCGGACACCGGAGTCCGAGGTTGTGGGGCACAGAAGGCCCAGCAGCAGAAACCAGAGGACAGGACACTGCAGGTCTCCTGGCCCCAGCAGACGCCCGGAGGCTCAGCAGCACCGCAGGGTTCAGCACCGCCACGTGAGAGCGACGCACCAGCAAGGCCCGAGCTGCCTGCCATACGGGTGAGCACAGAAACGTTGCACTCAGGGACGAGGGCCACCGCACCGCTACAAGCAGCAGGGCCAAAGAGTTTAGTGGAAAGGGAAGGCCTCCAACTTCATCTGGCAAGGAGGATTCTTTACTTGCTTCCAGGCTGCTCGGACTTCCACTTCTAGCCAGTACCCGTGTCCCGGTCTGCCTAAACACCGCAAGTAAACATAAGAGGAAACCGCCATTAAGTTGTGGACTGATTATTAACTGCGCCATCACGCCCAGCATCACCTATAACATCTACAACATTTCTACACGGCCCTGGAGCTAAGCTCTACCTGTGGAGAGCAAAACCAACTCTGCTCCAGAGGACCTGCTCCGCAGCGGCGGCTCCACATAGCCGCATACCACAGGTGGCGTCACGAATTGCATACATAGAAAACTATAAAATCCCCCTTTTTACTGGCCGCCCTGGGTCACGGACTGGGTCACCGCCACTGTGACATCACCCCTAGCAACGACCGGCCAGCACCAAGTACCCCACGGCCCAGGGGACGCGTCAGATCCAGAGGAAGGCAAAAAACACATGGGGCAGACATTAATAGCTCCATATTAGGGTACGGCAATCAGACTAGTTCCCTTGATTAACGTCCCATCACAGAATCTAGTGCCCATAACCTGTAATATTATATTTATCAAGAAAGGCATCCAGGCCTTTCTTGAATTTTAGCAGTAAATCAACCATTACAACATCATATGGCAGAGAGTTCCATAGTCTCACTGCACTTACAGTAATGAATCCATAGTCTCACTGCACTTACAGTAATGAATCCATAGTCTCACTGCTCTTACAGTAATGAATCCATAGTCTCACTGCACTTACAGTAATGAATCCATAGTCTCACTGCTCTTACAGTAAAGAATCCATAGTCTCACTGCTCTTGCAGTAATGAATCCATAGTCTCACTGCACTTACAGTAAAGAATCCATAGTCTCACTGCTCTTACAGTAAAGAATCCATAGTCTCACTGCTCTTGTAGTAATGAATTCATAGTCTCACTGTCTTGCAGTAATGAATCCATAGTCTCACTGCACTTACAGTAAAGAATCCATAGTCTCACTGCTCTTACAGTAAAGAATCAATAGTCTCACTGCTCGTACAGTAAAGAATCCATAGTCTCACTGCTCGTACAGTAAAGAATCCATAGTCTCACTGCTCTTACAGTAAAGAATCCATAGTCTCACTGCTCTTGCAGTAAAGAATCCATAGTCTCACTGCTCTTACAGTAAAGAATCCATAGTCTCACTGCTCTTGCAGTAATGAATCCATAGTCTCACTGCACTTACAGTAATGAATCCATAGTCTCACTGCTCTTACAGTAAAGAATCCATAGTCTCACTGCACTTACAGTAATGAATCCATAGTCTCACTGCTCTTACAGTAAAGAATCCATAGTCTCACTGCTCTTGCAGTAATGAATCCATAGTCTCACTGCTCTTACAGTAAAGAATCCATAGTCTCACTGCTCTTGCAGTAATGAATCCATAGTCTCACTGCACTTACAGTAATGAATCCATAGTCTCACTGCACTTACAGTAATGAATCCATAGTCTCACTGCACTTACAGTAATGAATCCATAGTCTCACTGCTCTTACAGTAAAGAATCCATAGTCTCGCTGCTCTTGCAGTAATGAATCCATAGTCTCACTGCACTTACAGTAAAGAATCCATAGTCTCACTGCTCTTACAGTAAAGAATCCATAGTCTCACTGCTCACACAGTAAAGAATCCATAGTCTCACTGCTCTTGTAGTAATGAATCCATAGTCTCACTGCTCTTGCAGTAATGAATCCATAGTCTCACTGCTCTTGCAGTAATGAATCCATAGTCTCACTGCTCTTGCAGTAAAGAATCCATAGTCTCACTGCACTTACAGTAAAGAATCCATAGTCTCACTGCTCACACAGTAAAGAATCCATAGTCTCACTGCTCACACAGTAAAGAATCCATAGTCTCACTGCTCGTACAGTAAAGAATCGCCGTTTGTGATGATTAAACCTTCTTTCCTCTAGACATAGTGGATGCCCCCTTTCACAGGCCTAAGTGTAAAAAGTTCATTAGAAAGATCTCTGTACTATCCCTCATATGATTGTACATTGTAATAAGAAGGCCCCTAAGCCTTCATTTTTTCCAAACTAAATATCCCCAAGTTTAATAACCCGTCTCCTGCAGTCCACCCATTCCCTTAATAACCTTGCTTGCTCTTCTCTGCACTCGCCCTAGTCCAGCTCTGTCCTTCTTATATACTGGAGACCAAAATTTTGCACAGTATTCTAAGTGACTTGTATAGAGGCAAAACTATGTTTTTGCCATGAACATCTCTGCCTCTTTTAATGCATCCCATTTTTTTTATTAACCTTGGCAGCAGCTGCCTGACACTGGTCACTTATGTCGAGTTTCCCATCCACCCATACACCCAAGTCTTTTTCAGTGACAGTTTTACCTGTTTTACAATTTAGTGCATAATTATTTAAATTAAACTTTCTTAGCCCAATTATCCTCCTCTATGTTAATTACCCTGCAGAGTTTAGTATCATCTACAAAAAATGTAAGTTTACTCTCTATGCCCCTACAAGGTCATTACTAAATATGTTAAAAAGAAGAGGATCTTATAAAAATATGGATGCAAGAGTTACAAATTCATAGTGAGCTCCCTGACGGATTCTCAGTTAACTCATTCTGTTGCCAGCAACAGACAGTGCACCACATAGACTATAGGGTGCAAAATTTTTAATGAAAAAATTATTTTTAGCCCCAAATACATGCAGTTAAGTTTAAAAAAATCATATTCCAAAAGGTGGACAAGCTCTTCATTGATCTCAGTGTGACCAATGTCTGGGACACTAACTGATCCTGAAAGTTAAGAGGCCACAGCGCTGCTTCCATTCACAGTTTTGAAGCCAGACCCATTCACAGTTTTGAAGCCAGCTCCATTCACGTGACTTAGTGCCGTGCTGCAGCAAGTGTCAAAAATTGTGAAGGGGTCTTTCATTCTCCTTATTGGTGGGGTTTACTAGAGGTCCGATTGACATACATACAATAGTCTCAAGAAAGAGACAGCCTCTTCCACATAGATCAGGGGTAGCAGTCTCCATAGCCTGATATGCGGCGTGTGTAGGATTTTGCTGTCCTGTCTAATATACAATCGATCCACCATTAAAAGGGTTATCCGAGACTTTGTTTTTTTGGGGGGCTATGGGGTTAAGAGCTTACCGGAAGGTAGTTGCTAACTATGTGCCTGTTCTATCCTACGATGATCTCTTCCGGCTTCATTAGACCTCAAGTCAACAGAGCAGCTCTTTCTCTTCCACTCTGCTCTGTCGACAAGGTGTGGCTGCCAACGTTTGCTAAGTGACAACTGGCTTCCCACAGTTAGTCAGCGGGGATCCAGTTGTCAATCAGCATGACATCAGCAGCAGTGAAGCCCTGTCGACAGAGCAGAGCGGAAGAGAAGGAGCTGCTCTGTCTACGTGACGTCACTGGAAGGAGCGGTCCGTGACTGCTTTGAGCAGGAACAGATTGTTGATGAGATGACTCTGCGCTGTCTATCCCAGTCTATACAACAAATAGTGCGAAAACTGGAATATTTCAAGATGTATACAAATGTATAAGAATATTTTTCGAATAGAAACTGGGTTTATGTGAAATCCATAAGTTTCCGATGACACGTTCCCGTTAATTACCCTGAATTGAGAATGTATAGTATAACATTGCTAGTATTATAGCACTGATCAGCCAACCTCGCGGATTATCATCGTGAGTTCATTGGATTTCCTTTTCCTTACACGTAATGTCTCGACTGACTGTTGTAACGATCTTCCAGCCGCGGTATGAAACCACATGTCGCCGCATCATTTGGGAATTGATTTTTATAGATGATTGCTCCTCATTCTGCAATGATGCTTATATGTGACACATCACTGGACTTTTGCCATTGTGGGGCAGCTTTATTATATATTTTTTTAATTGACATGTTTTGACAAAAGTAAATGATTGTGACGTATATACACAACCATAGATTGCCGCGTGTGCTCCTGCAGAAGATTATGTAAGATGATGAATCTCTCTCTCTTTCCGCTGCACTCTGTTACAGCACTCTAGAAAGCTGTATATATGTCCCCAATCCACTCTTCAACCCATAAAAGTAGATTTTATTATGCTCACCTACGGCACAGTTCGGTCCAATGGGCGTTTCTGGTCTTGATCCGGTGACTATCCTCTTCTTGCGTTCACCGTCTTCCTTCCCTATTTCGTGTGGATGAAGCGTCCTACATCATCCACTATGTCCTCCACTGCGTTCTTCCTGCTCTCTGGCCTACTGAGGGCAGAGCAAAGTATTGACGTGCGCATGCCCTCAGGATCAGTAGGGTCACAAGATTGGATCCCCACCTACAGTAGAATGATGGTAGAACACAAAAATATGCTATCACTTTATGAGATTTGTAGGCCCCCTTTAAGGGCACTGCGACTGGTTTAAAAGGGTATTCCATGTCCTACCGCTAGGACCCCAACTGATCTAGAGAGCCAGAGTCAAGCATATGCACCACCGTTGTGGAACTGCTGGAAATAACTAGTGCATATACTCGATCTCCACTCCAATCCCACGAGGATCGCGAGGGTCTCAATGGTCAGGTCCATCCTTGGGTTTTTTGGAATACCCCATTAATTGTAAAATATTTTCCCTTCAGCTGACACAGTCTTTGTTACCTATACATTGGAGTAGTTAGGGGGAGGTAAACAGGGCATTTCATGGCGGACGCCAACAAGCGTCTTTGCCGGGGCTTTGATGTTTAGGTACAGGGTGAGGGCAGAACATTGAGCCTTTTGCGTAGTAAGCGTAGTAAAAGTTCTGACCTATGTGTTTTTCTGGCTGCCATACGCACCCACCCAATCACTAGAAGGAAAAAAAAAGTCCCTCAACTGGCACTTATAGGTGGCCACCCTGTCCAGCAACTTTTGACCCTTATAGGAGCTTTGAAACATGACTACAGTCAATCTGTAGACAGTACTGTTTCAGACTTGCTGCTCCTCATCAGTAAATTGTAAGGTTCTGGTGGGCTCTGTTGAATGTCATTTATTCTACCACTTAGATGGCACTGATTCAGATACTCTAGCATTAATGATTAATCGCGAACACTGAGAGACCTGAGCCACATGTAAAAAGAGTCCATATGGTCTACTCACACCCACAAGTATGGATACAGCTTTTGCTGGTTTTGATGCCACATTCGGCAACAAAATACCCTTCACTGGTATCGTGTACTCATGGATTTTGTGAAGACCAGTCAACGGTGGTCCAAACAACCATTCTCATCCTATCTATATATATAATCGTCTTATCCCGTCTGTCTGTCTGTCTGTCTTTCTGTCTGTCTGTCCAGGAAATCCCGCATCGCTGATTGATCTGGCCGTGGCCAATCAACGACGCGGGATTTCATAAAAAGATGGCGGCCGTTAGCAGCTCATCTGCCGGATGGAGGTCACCGGCGATGCAGCGGGGAGATGAGCGGCGCGAGGCGCTCATCTCCCCGCTGCTGGCAGCACAAGTACCCCGACAGGCGGCGCCACTCACCTCCATGCGGCTAACGTCGGGAGATCAGCGGCTTGGCCCGCTGATCTTCGGAGGGCAAGTGTGAACGGAGGACCGGGGAGCGGCGCCGCCGGTCGGGATGCTTCTGCTGCGAGTAGCCGCTCATCTCCCGGCTTCTCGCAGCGGAAGTAGCTGCACAGGCAGCGCCGCTCCCCGGTCCTCACTAATACGACGCTGATTGGTCGCGGTCGACGCCCGCGACCAATCAGCGATATGGGCGGAAAATTTAAACGCCGCTTTGCTGATTGGTCGCGGCTGGCGTTATTGGCGCCAAATTTAAACCCCGCTCTGCTGATTGGTCGCGGACGCGACCAATCAGCGAGATTGGCGCCAAATTTAAACAACGCTCTGCTGATTGGTCGCGGACGCCAGCCGACCGCGACCAATCAGCGAGATTGGCGGCAAATTTAAACAACGCTCTGCTGATTGGTTGCGGCCGCCAGCCGACCGCGACCAATCAGCGAGATTGGCGCCAAATTTAAACAACGCTCTGCTGATTGGTCACGGCTGCCAGCCGACCGCGAGCAATCAGCGAGATTGGTGCCAAATTTAAACAACGCTCTGCTGATTGGTCACTGCCGCCAGCCGATCGCGACCAATCAGCAAGATTGGCGCCAAATTTAAACAACGCTCTGCTGATTGGTCACGGCCGCCAGCCGCGACCAATCAGCGAGATTGGCGCCAAATTTAAACAACGCTCTGCTGATTGGTCGCGGCCGCCAGTCGACCGCGACCAATCAGCGAGATTGGCGCCAAATTTAAACTACGCTCTGCTGATTAGTCGCGGCCGGCCGCGACCAATCAGCGATTTTGGCGCCAAATTTAAACACCGCTCTGCTGATTGGTGCCGGACGCCAGCCGCGACCAATCAGCGAGATAGGCGCCAAATTTAAACAATCTCTGCTGATTGGTCGCGGCCGCCGGCCGGGAACAATCTGCGACATTGGCGCCAAATTTAAACAACGCTCTGCTGATTGGTTGCGGTCGCCGGCCGCGACCAATCAGCAATTTTTGCGCCAAATTTAAACACCGCTCTGCTGATTGGTGCCGGACGCCAGCCGCGACCAATCAGCGAGATAGGCGCCAAATTTAAACAATCTCTGCTGATTGGTCGCGGCCGCCGGCCGGGAACAATCTGCGACATTGGCCCCAAATTTAAACAACGCTCTGCTGATTGGTCGCAGTCGCCGGCCGCGACCAATCAACATTATTGGCGCCAAATTTAAACAACGCTCTGCTGATTGGTCGCGGTCGCCTGCCGCGACCAATCAGCATTATTGGCGCCAAATTTAAACACCACTTTGCTGATTGGTCGTGGTCGCCAGCCGCGACCAATCAGCATTATTGGCGCCAAATTTAAACACCGCTCTGCTGATTGGCCGCGACCGCCAGCTGCGACCAATCAGCGATATTGGCGCCAAATTTAAACACTGCTCTGCTGATTGGTCGCGACCGCCAGCTGCGACCAATCAGCGACATTGGCGTCAAATTTAAACACCACTATGCTAATTCGTCGCGGTAGCCGGCCGCAACCAATCAGCATTATTGGCGCCAAATTCAAACCCCGCTCTGCTGATTGGTCGCGACCGCCGGCCGCGACCAATCAGCGATATTGGCGCCAAATTTAAACACCCCTCTGCTGATTGTTCGCAGTTGCCGGCCGCGACCAATCAGCGATATTGCCGCCAAATTTAAACACCCCTCTGCTGATTGGTCGCGGTTGCCGGCCGCGACCAATCAGCGATATTGGCGCCAAATTTAAACACCCCTCTGCTGATTGGTCGCGACCGTCGGCCGCGACCAATCTGCATTATTGGCGCCAAATTGAAACACCGCTCTGCTGATTGGTCGCGACCGCCAGTTGCGACCAATCAGCGATATTGGCGCCAAATTTAAACACCGCTCTGCTGATTGGTCGCGACCGCCAGCTGCGACCAATCAGCAACATTGGCGCCAAATTTAAACACCGCTATGCTAATTGGTCGCGGTAGCTGGCCGCAACCAATCAGCATTATTGGCGCCATGTTTAAATCCCGCTCTGCTGATTGGTCGCGACCGCCGGCCGCGACCAATCACCGATATTGGCGCCAAATTTAAACACCCCTCTGCTGATTGTTAGCAGTTGCCGGCTGCGACCAATCAGCGATATTGGTGCCAAATTTAAACACCCCTCTGCTGATTGGTCGCGACCGCCGGCCGCGACCAATCTGCATTATTGGCGCCAAATTGAAACACTGTTTTGCTGATTGGTCGCGACTAATCAGCGATTTTATCGCCAAATTTAAACATGCTCTCCGGTCCTCACTAACACAGTTTGCTGATTGGTCGCTGCCGCCACCCGCGACCAATCACCGATATTGCAGCCAAATTTAAACACCGTTTTGCTGATTGGTCGCGGTTGCCGGCCGCGACCAATCAGCGATTTTGGCGGCAAATTTAAACAACGCTCTGCTGATTGCGCCCCGGTCGGCCACATACATATTCTAGAATACCCGATGCATTAGAATCAGGCCACCATCTAGTTCCTTCATAATTTTATTAAAATGAAACCCGATACATATAAATCTTTTCCGAACATCTTACTAGTTTTATTACTGGTAGATTTTATGATTTGGAAAAAGTTTCGATAATGTGACCTAGTGAACCTTTTGTGAACCGGTCATAGACATTTTCTTTATTTCTCCCAGTTCCTCTTTTTCTGTCTGCAGCTTCTCATGACGTTATGTCATTTAATATTTAGATAAGAGATAGAATTTCATTCATAAACTGAAATGGAATTAACCTTAAATTCTCTGGGAAAAACTTCTGCAGGTCATTGAGAGACAGAACGGAGGTGGTGACATCGATAGTCTGACACTCACCCCATTCCTTCCTCTGAAGAGTTTTCATGCTAAGAATAAAATTAATAATTTCCTGGTCAATCTTCCCAAAAGTTATCCGATGACTTATAAAACACAGCGTGGCATTTCCTTATTTTCATGTTCCTAATTTCCACAGATTCGTTCATTTTTTAAAAAAAATCACAAAATTCTAAGCCATAATCAATATGCCTAGGGCCAGTCTTGGTTTTCCTCCTCCATTATAGTCCCACTGTCTAGTTTTGGGGATGTCCCGGTAGTCGGCTCCCGGGCCCGTACCCTGGGCCTCTCTTTAAAATGGTGGATAATTATATGAAAGTTCGTGACGCCACCTGTGGTGTCTGGTGAGGGTCACCAGCGCTGCGGCAGCCCACTGAGGCTGGTGTTAAGGCAGCTTGCGTGGTATGGCTCCCCACAGGTGGTGCTAGGCCTCAGGGCAGCGGGGGTGTAAGGATGCAGGACAGATGGGACCCAGCCGGGTCAGAGCAAGAACAGGGACAGACACGATAGTCACTTCAGTACCTTTTACTGATGGTATTCAAGGCACATTCCGGAGCACTGTAGGGTGAAGGGTGCATATCAGGATCCTCCCCAGTGAGCGGGTGTAGGGACTCCTGTTTCTTGCCTTTGTGTAGTAAGTTTCTGACCTGCCTGGAGCTAGGCCTAACTTTGTCTCTGTCTTGCACCGGCTGACTTGGTGGTAGGGCCTTCTCTTGGAGTACGCGCTCCCAGCTTGCGGGGCCTCCGTGACTCCTGGCTCTGGTACGTATCAGCTCTTGGGTGATCCTGGGACCTGAAGTCTTCCAGGGGTCTCCGGTTGTCTCTACAGGGGGATATACGGCCCTGTAGACGCGGACCCGGTGTCCGGTATATGTTTTCTGGGGTGAGCTTGTACAGCTCCTCTGCCCCCAAAGCTACTCACTCCTCTAGCCTTCAGCCTCGCTTGAGGCCCTGACTAGGCTAACACTCTAGCGGCAGATTGCCGCGCTTCACCGCTCTTATGGCGTCGGCACGCCTTAAGCTCACTATTCTGAGCTACAACTGAGTCTGACTAACTGACTGAGCTCCACTGCAGTATTACTTCTGCAAGGGCTTTCCTCAGACTAGACTGAGCTCAACTCTGTACTCAGCTCTGTACTTGCTGAACTCTCCAGAGGAACTACTAGACTGAACTGCCTAGTTACACCTTCCCTTTTTATATCCCTAACGGGCTCCCTCTGGTGGTCTGAGGTGGAAGTTGGAGGTGTGTGTATGCTGTGAGGGCCTCTTGTGGAGGAATCCGTTCATGCACCCCTGTAGGATCTGTGGCACTCATGCGCAGCAGGGGCGCCACACCACCATGGAAGTCACCTGGACTTTCCTAGACTCATAGCTTTAGGACTTTACAGAAAGCTTAGTGACAGATCCTGAGGGGGCTTTTTTTCCGATTTTATGGTGGGACAGATTTATCAGTTGAAAAAGGTAAAAAACATAATGTGTTCTGATGAAAGGCCATAGTAATGGTCAGTGGTCATGCCCCATTGTCCCAATACTGTAGGGACTCCCAAGACAATGAGGACCCTTGACGTGGGTTGCAAGCTTGTGTATTCTCGCCAAAATATCAACCAATGTCTCATGCATTTTATACATCTTTCTCATCTTTTTTGTTGCACGTTTTTCATCTTTTGCAAGGTGCAGCCAATTCTTTTAGTGTTGGCTTGGGAAATTTGGGTTTCTATTCTTGAGGGGTGCACTTATATAATGCTGGGGAGCACTGATATAATAGTATGGATGTCACTATGGCCGGAACTGCTCAGTTGCAGAGCGGCACAGCACATCTCCGTTGACTTTATGGTGTCCGCGGCTGGGTACTGCACATCTAATCCCTATTCAAATCAATAGGGGGCATATGTGCAGTACCAGGCTGCAGCCACTATTTCTTCTACAGAGACTTGCTGTGGAGCTCCGCAACTAAGCAGTTCCGGCCACTGGGAACAGCTGATCAGCCGGGGTTCTGAGTGTCGCAACTCCACCCATCAGACATTGATGACCTATTGTAAGGATAGACCATCAATGTTAAAGTCTGGATATCCCCTTTAACCTATGAATATCCCTAAATCACCTTCTTTTAGATGTAGCTTTGCAGACCCCTTTCCGCGACTGTCTTGACAAAATCAAGTCTGTTAGCAAGTATGCAGACAGTATACTGGTGGTCTGGTGCAACTAAAGAGGTTGCTGGAACAAATTTTACTGCTCTCTCCTCCCTATACGCAATTGACTCGCCCCCTGGGCCGTGGGGCACTCGGAGCCGGGCAACAGGGCAATATTGGGGGTAGTAGTGGCAACCCGGTCCGTGGCTCAGGGTGGTCAGACCAAACGTTGTGGCAGTCTATTTATATGGTTTGCAATGTCCGACTACGCCACCCGTGGATTGCGGTCAGAGTGAACCGCCGCTGCAGAGCAGACCGCTGAGGCTGGTGTTGTGGGTGTAGCAGGGAATAGTATAACTCCCCACAGGAGGAGTGTAGCCTCAGGGCAGTGAGTGTCAATGGTGGGGGTTGTGGTGCCGGGCGTCCCAGTACCGTTAGTGTTGGCGCGGTAAGAAACACAGAGTCAACGTGTTGCAGTCCAATGCCTTTTACTCACAGTTATTTTCTGAGCCATCTCTGCCGGCAATGACTGCCCAAGCCGTGCTGCGTCCACCAGGTGAGGGGCTCGGTCAACCCCCGGGCAATTCAGGAGTATGGCACAGGACTCCCTTCTGTCCTTCCTCTGGCTCGTGCCCCACCAGTGACCAAACTTCTGTCCAGCTGCCGTGGATCTATGCGGGCAAACGTGGGCCCCGTTTCCCGCTATCCTATATGGTGCCTTCCTAGCAGGTTTAGTGGGGGGTCGCACCAATAGATGATCATGACCTCCGGTCTTTGGCTGAGGGATAATTTACCTCCACCAACTTGGGAATCCGGTACCCTTATTCTGCCTGACCCTTCACCCGATATCTCGTGGGTTCTTAGGGTCCCTTCTGCCTTCTTGTTTCTGGAGCCTTTCTACTCCTCTTTCTCTTCTCCTTCCTTCCTTCTCCTTCTTCCTTTCTCCTCTCTGGCCCCGGCCTTTCTTTCTAGGCCTGCCACGTGGAGCTGAGCTCAGGCCGAGCCTGTCAGCTCTCTCTCCCTTCAGCTCTCACTCACTGCTGCTCTGAACTCCCTCCTAAGATGGTCCCCACCTTTTTATCTGCTTCTCTGTGCTGAGCTCAGGTGACCTGCCCCCAATGAGCTCCTTCCTATGCTCCAGAAACCGTCCCCTTCAGCTCCTACATCACTGGGTTTTCCTCCCCCCTCCCCACTCCAGCCAGGGACATAGTCTGTCGTTCCTGCATAAATATATAAATGGGAGCACCGTAGAGCTGTCCACCCGGAAATGGGGTGTGTGTGGTGTATGCAGCTATCTGAGCCCTGGTCCATACTCCATCCTTACCCGGGAGTGGAATATCACACCTCTGGTTGAGGTGCAATACCCCTGTAGCAACCGAACCCTCGGGGCGCTACACAATCATCAATAACTTGAGTACAGATGTGTCCTTCCTTACTTTTTCTTGAATTTCATTAAAGTGATTGTTTTGTTTTAATATTTATTATCCCATAGGCATATAAAATAACAAGCTGACCTTTTAATCATCATCCTTGGGTCCAGAGATGCCTCTCCATTTGTGGATCGGATGCAGCGGTGATGTCTCGTCTACAGTGCTAGTAAATGCTGTAGTCAATCGCCAATACCAGTGTTTCTATTCATGAAAATGACAAGAGCCACTGTCCTCAGTGATTGGCTGCAGAGTTGTCGACATGACATCACCACTGCAACCGATCAGCAAAGTCTGGAGCAACGACAGAAAGGCAGCGTTGGACTTTGAGTGGGTGAGTAAGAGCTTAGTTTGTTGTGTTTTATGTCTTTGGGCCTAGGGAATAATAACATTTAAAACAGGGCAAACCCTTTGGAAAGTCAATATATTATAGTGACATGCTAGGAAAATGCTTGACAGGCTGCATTAACTTTAATATTCACATTTAGTATAGTTATCTCCCTACAGAATATCGCACAATTATTATTATTATTATTTTGTTTTTAAAAAGCTGGTCAGGGCATATCCATAGGAAAAGAAACTGTATTTTTATTCTTCAAAGGTGAATCTAGGTTTTCCTGCATCTAGGGAAATTAATTTTATGAATACAACACCAGAACCACCATCAGTACAGAAATACATCACCAGAAGCACCATCAGTACACAAATATATCACCAGAGCTACCATAAGTTTATGAATACAACACCAGAACCACCATCAGTACAGAAATACATCACCAGAACCATAATTTGTACATGAATACTTCACCAAATTTAGTATCGCAAATAAATATTTACATCCAGAAACATTATAGGTGACATCTACTCTTTTTTGAGCCATTCTCTTTATGTTTTTCTCAATCCGGTCCAGACAACCATGATGACTTTGAACTCCGCTGACTGGGAGACTCCTCGTACTGCTGCATTACGTTGCCTAACTGCTCCCGGAGCAAATGCCCCACCTGCCCTCTCCTGGTTACGCCCCAGCTTTGGCTATATGAGCACATTTTATTTTTTCTTGATAGGCCTGAGATTAATTTTGAATATACACTGTTCAAAAAAATAAAGAGAACGCTTAAACAACACAATGTAACTCCAAGTCAATAACACTTCTGTGAAATCTACCTGTCCAGTTATGAAGCAACACTGATTGTGAATCAATTTCTCCTGCTGTTGTGCAAATGGAACAGACAACTGGTATAAATTATCGGCAATTAGCGACATACCCCCTATAAAGGAGTGGTTCTGCAGGTGGTGACCACAGACCATTTCTCTGTTCTCATCCTTTATGGCTGTTGTTTTGGTCACTTTTTCATTTTGCCATTGCTCTCACCCCTAGAGGTATAGTAGCATGAGGCGGTGTCTACAGTACAACCCACAGAAGTTGCTCAGGTAGTGCAGCTCATCCAGGATGGCACATCAGTGCGAGCTGTGGCAAGAAGGGTAGCTGTGTCTGTCAGCACAGTGTCCAGAGCATGGAGCAGATACCAGGAGATGTGGAGGGGGCCATAGGAGGGCAACAACCCAGCAGCAGGACCGTTACCTCCTCCTTTGTGCAAGGAAGAACAGGAGGAGCACTGCCAGAGCCCTGAAAAATGACCTCCAGCAGGCCACAAATGTGCATGTGTCTGCACAAATGGTTAGAAACCGACCCCGTGAGGGTGGTATGAGGGGGTTGTGCTCACAGCCCAACACCGTGCAGGACGCTTGGCATTTGCCACAGAACACCAGGATTGGCAAAGTCGCCACTGGTGCCCTGTGCTCTTCACAGATGAAAGCAGGTTCACACTGAGCACATGTGACAGACGTGACAGAGTCTAGAGATGCCATGGAGAGCGATCTGCTGCCGGCAGTGGGTCAGTAATTGTGTGGGACGTCATTTCTTTGGAGGGCCACACAGCCCTCCAAGTGCTCGTCAGAGGTAACCTGACTGCCATTAGGTACCGAGATGAGATCCTCAGACCCCTTGTAAGACCATATGCTGGTGCGGTTGGCCCTGGGTTCCTCCTAATGCAGGACAATGCCAGACCTCATGTGGCTGGAGTGTGTCAGCAATTCCTGCAAGATGAAGGCATTGAAGCTATGGACTGGCCCGCCCGTTCCCCAGACCTGAATCCGATTAAGCACATCTGGGACATCATGTCTCGCTCCATCCACCAACGTCACGTTGCACCACAGACTGTCCAGGAGTTGGCGGATGCTTTAGTCCAGGTCTGGGAGGAGATCCCACAGGAGACCATCCACAACCTCATCAGGAGCATGCCCAGGAGTTGTAGGGAGGTCATACAGGCACGTGGAGGCCACACACAATACTGAGCCTCATTTTGACTTGTTTTAAGGACATTACATCAAAGTTGGATCAGCCTGTAGTGTGTTTTTCCACTTTAATTTTGGGGGTGACTCCAAATCCAGGCCTCCATTGGTTAATAAATTTGATTTCCATTGATGATTTTTGTGTGATTTTGTTGTCCGCACATTCAACTTTGTGCAGAACAAAGTATTCAATGAGAAAGTATTCATCCTCATACTGTGCTGACAGGAAGTGGGAGGAGGCCTGACAGGAAGTGGTGGAGGCGGAGCCTGCCGTGTGCTGCAAGAGTTGTGCTGTGTGTGGAGAGAGCTCCTGGGAAGGGAGGAGAGCCAGGTGGAGGTGACCGAGCGGACCGGG
Organism: Phyllobates terribilis; assembly: GCF_046119375.1. NCBI lineage: Eukaryota > Metazoa > Chordata > Amphibia > Anura > Dendrobatidae > Phyllobates > Phyllobates terribilis. The sequence goes on from NW_027362770.1 coordinate 145,897,611, forward strand.
AGGACCAGTAGGAGGCGACCGGAGGGACGAGCGCAAGAGAGCGCTGTGGCAGCGTGCAGTGCCGGCCAGCGGAGGGTGCCAGGTGGTGGTGATCAGGAGGACCGGTAAGAGGCGACCGGAGGGACAAGCGCGCTGTGATAGCGTGCAGCGTCCCTAGAGGAGGTGAGTGAGGGGCAGGAGGCCGCGATAAGCGGCCCTACTGAACCCAAGTGTGTACTGTACTGTATTGTATTTGTATCTGTATTGTAATTGTATTGTATTCCCTAGTCCATATTTAATTGATTACCCCCCCGTCCATATTTAATTGATCACCCCCGTCCATATTTAAATTGATTCCCCTGAACACCCCCGTCCATATTTAACTGATCCCTCTGACCACATTAAATTGACCCCCCCGTCCTCATTTAATTGATCCCCGACCACCCCCCGTCCATATTAAAGTGATCCCCCTGACCACATTTAAATGATTGACCCCCCAGCCCATAATTGAGTGATCCCCCTTGTCCTATTTAATAGATTCCCCTTGTCCACTTTTACTCATCCCCAGTCCCTATCTATTTGCCTTATCCCCCACCATATTTAATTAACCCCTGTCCATAATTAATTGATTGATTCCCCAGACCACAATTAATTATTTCCCCAGTCCATATTTATTGATATTATTGATACTTATTGATCCCCAGTCCTTAGTTAATTGACCCACCGTCCATACCTATTTATTTGCTTTACCCCCCATCCTATTTAATTAAACCCCCTGTCCATAATTAATTGATTGATTCCCTAGTCCACAATTAATTATTTCCCCAGTTCATACTTATTGATCCCAGTCCATAGTTAATTGACACACCGTCCATACTTAATTAATCCACCTGACCCACTCAGCTGATCCCCCGTCCATACTTAATTGAAACTTAATTGATCCCCCGTCCATACTTAACTGATCCCGCGCCGATATCTAATCGATACACTTGCACATCCCTAATTGATCCCCGTCCATACACCTATATATAAATAATTGTGTTTTGTACTTGTACATATATACTGACTGTATCCCCATATTTAGAATGACGTCCATGTTGGCCGGAGCCGTGCAGTGTACATCTTGCGCAATGTATGCATTCCCTGAGCTACCGCTCAGGGATCCATACTGCTGCGAGAGATGTGAGCATATCGTGCACTTGGAAGCCCAAATCCTGGATCTAAGTGCTCAGATAGCGGTACTGAGGAGCATCGACAACATGGAACGGAGTTTGCTGCTCACCGAGCAGACACTCAATGGGTCAACACTGGGGGTGGAGCTTAGTGGGGAAGCGCAGGCTGAACAGGCAGGGAGCTGGGTAACAGTTAGAAGGGATAGAGGGAAGAAGTATAGGAAGGCTGGTTCAGAACCGCCATTATTGGAGCACGACAGATCCTCTGACCGCCGGGGGAGTGTATGCTCCAGTAATGAGGGGGAGGGGGGAAGTGTAGGGCAGGCTAGACAGGTCCTGGTAGTGGGTGACTCTATTATTAGGGGGACAGACAGGGCAATCTGTCACAAAGACCGGGATCGCCGAACGGTGTGCTGCCTCCCTGGCACTCGAGTCCGGCACATCGCGGATCGGGTTGACAGGTTACTGGGTGGGGCTGGCGAAGACCCAGCGGTCATGGTCCACATTGGCACCAATGACAAAGTGAGTGGTAGATGGAGGGTCCTTAAAAATGATTTCAGGGATCTAGGTAGGAAGCTTAGGGCAAGGACCTCCAAGGTAGTTTTCTCAGAAATACTACCAATCCCGCGAGCCACACAGGAGCGCCAATGGGAGGTTAGGGAGGTGAATAAGTGGCTAAAGAGTTGGTGCAAGGCAGAAGGGTTTGGGTTCATGGAGAACTGGGCCGACTTCGCTGTCGGCTACAGGCTCTACCGTAGGGACGGGCTGCACCTCAATGGGGAGGGTGCAGCGGTGCTGGGGAAGAAGATGGCTAATAGGTTGGAGGAGTTTTTAAACTAGAGACGGGGGGGGGAAACCAAGGAAATAGGTGGGATGTGAGGCAAGCAAGGGGGAAGGGGAGAAGTGAATATAATGAGGGTGGAGAGGGGGGTGGGGATAGTACAGTTAGATCGTTAGAGAAGAATAGGATGCTAAATAACCCCAAAGTTTTATCTTGCATGCTGACCAACGCAAGAAGCCTGACCAATAAGGCGGATGAGCTGCAGGCGCTTATATCGGAGGAGAGGTATGACATCGTAGGTATAACAGAGACTTGGCTAGACGATAGCTACGACTGGGCGGTAAATTTAACAGATTATAGTTTATTTAGAAGGGACCGGAAACAGGGGAAGGGCGGAGGAGTCTGCTTATATGTAAAGTCACGTCTAAAGCCCAGACTAAGGGAAGATATAGGAGAGGGAGAAGAGGGGGTCAAGTCCATGTGGGTAGAGATAGAGGGGGCAAAAAATAATAATAAAATATTACTGGGGGTCTGCTATAAGCCACCCAATATAACAGAGGAGAATGAGAAACTGCTATTAGGACAAATATACAAAGTAGCAAAACATAATGAGGTGATTGTAATGGGGGACTTCAACTACCCGGATATTGACTGGGAAACAGAAACCTGTAGATCGCAGAAAGGAAAAAGGTTCTTGACAAATATCAAGGATAATTATCTCTCCCAACTAGTGCAGGAACCAACGAGAGGGAAGGCCGTGTTGGACTTAATATTGACTAATAGGCCTGATAGAATAACTGAGGTACAGATAGGGGGGCACCTAGGTAATAGCGACCATAATATTATCGACTTCAAAATGCCCTTCAGTAGGATGATCAATAAGGGAACAACTAAAACATTAAACTTTAGGAGGGCGAAGTTTGATCAGCTGAAAGAAAACCTTCAACTTATAGACTGGGACAAAGTTCTTAATCAAGGAAATACGAATAGTAAATGGGAAACCTTCAAAAGAATTCTGAATACTCAGTGCGAGAGGTATATACCGTATGGGAATAAAAGGGCCAGAAATAAGAGGAAACCAATATGGTTGAATAAGAATGTAAAAGGGACGTTAAATAGCAAAAAAGAGGCATTCAAGAGATTAAAACAGGAAAACAGCAAGGAGGCACTAATGTGTTACAAGGAAAAAACGAGAACCTGTAAAATACAAATAAAAATAGCAAAGGAGGAAACAGAGAGACGTATTGCTAGGGAAAGTAGATCAAATCCCAAACTGTTCTTTACGTATATAAATAGTAAAAGGATTAAATCGAATAATATTGGACCGATAAAAAGTGATGAAGGCAAAATCATAGAGAAAGATGAGGATAAAGCTAATCTATTAAATAAATTTTTTTCGTCAACTTTCACAAAGGAAAAAGAACTAACAGGCGAAATGAGAAGTGACAAACTTAATCCTCCACTAAGTATGACAAATCTAACCCAAGCTGGGGTACAGAAACGCCTCAGTAACATTAAAATAAACAAATCACCAGGACCTGATGGCATACACCCACGGGTACTAAGGGAACTAAGTAATGTGATAGACAGACCCTTATATCTTATATTTAAGGACTCTGTTGAGACTGGGTCTGTGCCACTTGATTGGTGACAGGCGAATGTAGTGCCAATATTCAAAAAGGGAGCAAAAAGTGACGCCGGAAACTATCGGCCGGTGAGTCTGACGTCCGTTGTGGGCAAAATTTTTGAAAGCTTCATTAAAGAGGCAATTACGGAGCATCTTGATGCTAATAATCTTTTAATCCCGAACCAACATGGATTCATGAGGAATCGCTCCTGCCAAACAAACCTGATTGACTTCTACGAGGAGGTTAGCTCTCGAGTAGATCAGGGGGAACCAGTGGATGTCGTGTATCTCGACTTCTCAAAAGCGTTCGATAGCGTGCCACATAATAGGTTGGTATACAAAATGAGAATGATGGGGCTGGGGGAAAATGTCTGCAAGTGGGTAGCTAACTGGCTAAAGGATAGAAGGCAGAGGGTGGTTATAAATGGAATATACTCAGATTGGGTAAGCGTCACTAGTGGGGTACCACAGGGGTCTGTACTAGGCCCAATGTTATTTAATATCTTTATTAACGACATAGTCAACGGGATAAATAGTAAAATATCAATATTTGCAGATGACACAAAGTTATGTAAAACAATTAATACAAAAGAGGACAGTGCAGACCTACAGAGGGATTTGGATAAACTGGGTAGGTGGAGCATTAAATGGCAAATGAGGTTTAACGAGGAGAAATGTAAGGTCATACATATGGGAAGGAAAAATGGAAGTCACCAGTACTCACTGAATGGGAAATCATTGGGGAATTCAGAGATGGAGAAGGACTTGGGCATCTTGATTGATAGCAAACTAAATTGGAGTGCCCAAAGTCAGGCGGCTGCTGTAAGGGCAAACAGGGTAATGGGATGTATCAGAAGAGGTATAGCTGCAAAGGATGAGAACATTGTTCTTCCACTGTACAAAGCACTGGTCAGACCACACTTGGAATACTGTGCTCAGTTATGGGCCCCACTATATAGAAAGGATATAAATGAGCTTGAAAAGGTACAAAGGAGGGCAACAAAATTAATAAAGGGAATGGAGGGACTGCAATACCCAGAGAGGTTGGCAAAACTAGGACTATTCAGCCTGGAAAAAAGAAGGTTGAGGGGGGATATAATAAATGTGTACAAATATGTTAGGGGACAGTATAGAGATCTTGCCCGGGATTTGTTCAAAAGGAGGGATATTACGGTAACAAGAGGGCATTCACTAAGACTGGAAGAGAAAAGGTTTCAGCACCAGCATAGGAAGGGGTTCTTTACGGTAAGAGCAGTGAGAATATGGAATTCACTGAGTGAGGAGACGGTAATGTCGGATTCACTACACCAGTTCAAGCGGGGACTGGATGCATTTCTAGATTCCAGGCAGATTTCAGCATATACTTAAAAATAAAATAAAATAGTAGGTTGATACAGGGATTTATTCTGACTGCTGGTTTCAGAGTCGGGAGGGAATTTTTCCTCAGGTGAAGATTGGCCAAATCATTTGGGGTTTTTGCCCTCCTCTGGATCAACTTTAGCAATTACAGAACTAACAGGTCGAACTTGATGGACGCAAGTCTTTATTCGGCTTTACTAACTATGTATATAGAATATTTCATTCATTCAGATCTAGGATGTGTTATTTGAGTGTTCCCTTTATTTTTTTGAGCAGTGTATATACAGTATATATATAGATATACTGTATATATAATTAATGTTAAGAACAAGCCGCAGTATTGTAGAACAAGTGTTAATCCATCTAATCCCTTCTATTTGTAGATGTTAGAACCATGAAGGCATTGGGCTTAGCCAAACGGCGGAATTTAACCCTTTCTGACTTCCGCCATAGGTGTGCGATTGCACATATTTGATGTTTTATGGAGCAAGCTCAGGAACCCTACACAACGGGTGTCTTCTGTGTTATACAGAAAGTAATTACCTCTAACAGTAGTGATCGGAGTTAGCTCCCATCGCTGCTGTTTGACTGCTCGATCAGAGTGGGGCATAAATTGTCCCGATCTGAGTGGAGCATCAATTTGGGCTCCCATCGTCTGAAGAATCGCCATTTCAGGTGAGGACCTACTGAAAGCCAGTCATCGTCATCTTTTTTAGATCATTATTTTTTTAGGCTTCCTAGGAAACTTGAATGTGGTCACAGAGTGTACCCACCTGAAAAAGATGTTGTGTGCACATTCTCCTATACCATAAACTGTAAAACTTTGATTGCTTGTAATAAAAATTGCTATATTCCTCCATATAGTATGAGCTGGCACTTGTAATGTAAACTGTATTACATTATATAGCAGAAGAGATCAAATCATTGCAGTGTCAAGTCAGCTAGGTGAGCTTAAAAAAACATAAATGTTTTAAAGATATTAAAAAAATAATAAGTTTGAATCACGTCTTTTCAAAATTCAAAAATAAAAAAAAGTTAAAAAAGCCACACATTGAAAAGTCTGTGCTATCAAAATATTAAATTAGAAAAAAAAAATTCAAAATGTCAGAATTGCTGTTTTTTTTGGTCACGACACCCCCCTAAAATATTAAATAAAATACATTGATACTCAAAAATGACAGCATCGAAAGCGTCAGCTTGCCAAACAAAAAACAGACCCTCATACAGCTCCATTGAAGGAAAAATAGAAAAGGTACGAGTCTCAGAAAATGATGACACAAACCAATTTTATTTTTTACAAAGTTCAGATTTTTTTAACCACGAAAATACTAACCACTATACAAGTTTGGTATCCCCTTAATCACAGGGGCCTGAAGAATCATGTTGCCAAGTCATTTTCACCGCACTTTGAATGCTGAAGTTTGATAACAGCTTTCTAATGAGTATGGCCAGCTTAAAAGGAAATATGTCAGCAGGTTTTTCTATGTAATTTGTGAGCAGCATGATGTAGGGGCTGAGACCCTGATTCCAGCGATGTGTCACTTACTAGGCTGTTTCAATAAAATCAGGGTTTTTTATCAGCAAAAGATTATCCCTACAGGACTAGGTGTCTGGTGCCTCCTAGTCAACTGCTCTGTGTAACCCCGCCCCCATCACTGATTGGCAGATAATGTACAGTGTACACACAAAGCTGCGAATCAGTGGTGTGGACGGGGTTATTCACAGCACAATATTCCGAGCTGAACATTCCGAGCTGAACATTCCGAGCTGAACATTCCGAGCTCTGCTATATCTGCAGCAGAGAAAACTGTGATTCTATCACAACTGCTGCACCCAGTAAGTTATACATCGCTGGAATCAGGAGCTCTGCCCCTACATCATGCTGCTGTTAGATAATATAGTAACAACCAGCTAACAGATTTCCTTTAAAGTAAGCCACCAATATCAGTTCAGAGGAAGTTTAACTCTTGGGAACCGATCAGGTAGGGTAGTGGATCTCCAGTGACGCCGCATCCCCCTTACTGGGTACCAGACACAGTCCTGTACCTTTCATAGGAACTGTGCCTGGTATTACAGCTCAGGTCCACTTACTTGATAAGAGTAGCAGACAGATGTAATACCTTACACAGCCACTAAGAAAAATTCCTGATAAAGAGTGGAGGGGATGTGGTGTGGCCCCTTTAATCATTGGTGGTGGTACCATTAATATTCTAAGCCTGGAAAACCCCTTTACCCATATGGGGTTTTCATATCAAAATTTCCTTAATTGCACTCGATACAGAAAGGAGAATTCTTCATCTTATTTACAGTGTGGATATAATAGGGGAAGTGAAAGCTTAGTAAAAAAAAATTCTTCTGTCATCATTCTCAGGTGTGTAGCATTTGTACACCATAAAGAGAACTGTGCCTGCTAAAAAGAAAACCCCCGGCAGAAGTAATATTTCTTTTGATGGCCCCACCTAACTATCTGGTGTCAGTCTGTCTGACTTGTCACCAACCCTTCAGGCAATTTTTCATTATCGCAAGCTTTCCTCTGCACCTATCGCCCAGCAATAGCTACATTGACGATCTTTTCCCCCAGGGTCCTTATGTGGAATGACGTAGTAGAGGCTTACACTGTAGTATCCGGCACAACTTTGCCATGAATGTGGCTGTTTCTAGCCTCACTCAGACTATTCGATTCTCTTACAGGAGTACCTTTCATTGGATTTTTTTTGATATTTAAACCAAGTACCTCCTCAAATTGTCACTGCTTCACTGATTCTGAAACATTTTTTAATTTTCTTCTACTCTGTTCCAAGGTTATGCCCCCTGGAAATAATGGTGCACCATTATTACCAGGGGGTATAACTTTGGAATAGAGGGGTACAGAAGAAAAAGAAAAACTGTTCCAGAATCAGTGAAGCAGTGGCAATTAGAGGAGGTACTGTAAAAAAAATTCATGACAGATCCTCTTTAATAAACTTGACTGCAGTACCAGGTACAGGCAAACTTGCATAAACGTTGTTGTGTCAAATACAACCTAAGTTAAGGGGTCATAGATTTCTAAAAAGTGCGATTGCCTATTTTTCAATGTCAAAGGAGAGCAGATCTCAGGTGAGCACTTCTGCCCCTTTTATCTGGAGATTGATCAGAGGTATATGACCCCAAGGCTATAGGGTCTAGGAGAAGGGAAAAGACAGAAAACACAGGCGCAGATCTAAGTGCAGATTATTAGGTTCAGCTATTTTTCAGAAGCTAATTTGCTCACCTTTGATGTAGCTTGTGGCATAGCGTATCGACCTCTTAGGTCTGACTGAGATGCCTTGATTCCTTGGTGTACAGCTATAGTCTGGATACAACGGATCTCTCAGCCAGGAGACCGTGGAATGAAGGTCAGGAGAAAATGAAAGGATTCATCCAGTCTGTTCAGCGCTCCCAGGAGACAGGCACCAGGAGAGGTATTAAAAGTCTTCAGAAATTTACTTAGATAAAAATCATCATAAAAAAAGATACATAGAACAACGCGTTTCGGCTATATATTTGTACAGAATAGCCTTCCTCAGGTAAGATCTTAGTTGTGTTAGGATTAGTGTTAGGATTAGGGTTAGAATTAGGGTTAGGCTTAGAGTTAGGATTAGAGGTAGGATTAGCGGTAGGGTTAGCGGTAGGGTTAGGGTTGTGTTCGGGTTAGGATTAGGGTTAAGATTAAGGTTAGAATTAGGGTTAGAATTAGGGTTAGGATTAGGTGTAAGATTAGCGGTAGGGTCAGGGTTGTGTTTGGGTTGGAGTTAGGGTTCTGTTGGGGTTGGGATATTTTCAAAAGTAAAGAAGAAAAAATGATGACGATATGATGACTAGTGTTGAGCGCAATCCCCGCATGGTTTTTATGGATGTCTAACAGCTGCGAATGATGTGGGGCGAGGACTCGATCAAGTCACTCGAGCACCCACGATACTTGGTGCATACCCGAGCACCCTAGGCAAACTCAAGTAGCGAGCACTTGCGCTCAACACTAATGACAAGATATTCAATATGACAGCCTATGACAAATTCTGTGTCGTACCTCTGGGTTCAAATTGCTCACTATACCCATTGATAAAATCCTTGAGGCAGGGCCGGCTCCAGGTTTTTGTGGGCCCCGGGCGAAAGAGTCTCTGTGGGCCCCTTTAACACATACCATGCTTCATGATGCACAGATACAGCAGAGAAATATATATATAGTACAAGGCCAAAGATTTCACTTCTTACATTACATGACCGATATCTATTGTAAATTCCACAACCGCTCAGAAACCGGTGAATCGCTCCATACAGAATAATGGCCCCCATAAAATGCTCCATACCGGATACTGACCCCCATATTACGCTCTGTACAGAACACTGGCCTCCTTATAATGCTCTATACAGAATACTGACCCCCAAATAATTCTCCATGCAGGATACTGGCCCCCATATTACACTCTGTACAAAATACTGGCCCCCATATTACGCTCTGTATAGGATACTGGCCCCCTTATAATGCTCCATACAGAATACTGGCCCCCTTATAATGCTCCATACAGAATACTGGCCCCAAAATAATGCCCCATGCAGGATACTGGCCCCCATATTACGCTCTGTACAGGATACTGGCCCCCTTATAATGCTCCATGCAGAATACTGGCCCCCAAATAATGCTCCATGCAGGATACTGACCCCCATATTACACTCTGTACAAAATACTGGCCCCCTTATAATGCTCCATACAGAATACTGGCCCCCAAGTAATTCTCCATGCAAGATACTGGCCCCCATATTACGCTCTGCACAGGATACTGGCCCCCTTATAATGCTCCATACAGAATACTGGCCCCAAAATAATTCCCCATGCAGGCTGTTCCCCCCACATAATGCCCCATGCAGTCTGTTCCCCCACATAATGCCCCATGCAGACTGTTCCCCCCACATAATGCCCCATGCAGGCTGTTCCCTCCACATAATGCCCCATGTAGGATGTCACCTCTCCCCTCCCTTATAATGCCCCATTCAGGATGTCACCCCCCTTATAATGTCCCATGCAGGATGTCACCCCCCTTATAATGCCCCATGCAGGCTGTTCCCCCCACATAATGCCCCATGCAGGATGTCACACCCTCTTATAATGCCCCATGCAGGATGTCACCCCCCTTATAATGCCCCATACAGGATGTCACCCCCTCCTTATAATGCCCCATGCAGGCTGTTCCCCCCACATAATGCCCCATGCAGGATGTCACCCCCTTATAATGCCCCATGCAGGATGTCATCCCCCCTTATAATGCCCCATGCAGGATGTCACCCCCCCTTATAATGTCCCATGCAGGATATCTTCCCTCATTTAATGCCCCATGCAGGATGTCACCTCTCCCCCTATATAATGCCCCATGCAGGATGTCACCTCTGCCTCTATATAATGCCCCATGCAGGATGTCACCCCCTCTTATAATGCCCCATGCAGGATGTCACCTCCCCCCCATATAATGCTCCATGCAGGATGTCACCTCCCCCCCCCATAATGCCCCATGCAGCATGTCACCCTCTCTTATAATGCCCCATGCAGGATGTCACCTCTCCCCCCTTATAATGCCCCACGCCTCCATATATTAAAAAGCAAAAAAACAAATACCTCACTCCTCACTTGCTGCCGCTGCTCCAGACTCCTCACCCGTGCCGTCGTCTTCCCGCTCTGCGCTGCCTATGACGGCTCAGGAGAGAGCGCGGTGTAAAGACGTCACCGCGCCCTCTGACCTGAGACGTCACAGTGCAGTAGCCGTGGAAGAGACCGGAGCTGCTGCGGAGGCACGGGGAGAGGTAAGTATTGTTGTATTGTGCCGGGGCCCTGAGCAAGTGGGGGGGGAGCAGGCACTGGCACCACACCGCTCACGGGTCTCATAGCGCGCAGGGGTCCCCGACAGTGAGTGGGCCCCTCCGCCTGCTCAGGGCCCCGGCACTCGCCCGGCCCGGATGCGCCGGGTGCTGACGCCGGCCCTGCCTTGAGGGGTGTAGTTTCCAAAATGGGGTCATTTGTGGGGGGTTTCCACTGTTTAGGCACAACAGGGGCTTTCCAAACGCAACATGGCGTCCGCTAATTAGGCCAGCAAATTCTCCATTCAAAAAGTCAAACAGTGCTCCTTCCCTTCCGAGCCCTGCCGTGCGCCCAAACAGTGGCTTTCCCCATATATGGAGTATCAGCGTACTCAGGAGAAATTGCACAACAATTCTCGGGGTCCATTTTCTTCTCTTACCCTTGTGAAAATGAAAACTTTGGGGCTAAAAGATCATTTTTGTGGAAAAAGTTTGATTTTTTACTTTCACGGCTCTACATTATAAACTTCTGTGAAGCACCTGGGGTTCAAGGTGCTCACCACACATCAAGATAAGTTCCTTGAGGGGTCTAGTTTCCAAAATGTTGTCACTTGTGGGGGGTTTCCACTGTTTAGGCGCATCAGAGGCTCCCCAAATGCAACATGGTGTCCGCTCTCAATTACAGCCAATTTTGCGTTCATGAAGTCAAATGGTGCTCCTTCACTTCAGATCCCTGCCGTGCGCCCAAACAATGATTTCCCCCCACATATGGGGTATCGGTGTGCTCAGAAGAAATTGCACAACAAATTTTGTGGCCCATTTTCTTTTATTACCCTTGCAAAAAGAAAAAAAATTGGGGTCTGAAGTAAAATTTGTGTGAAAAAAAGTTAAATGTTAATTTTTTCCTTCCACGTTGCTTCAGTTCCTGTGAAGCACGTGAAGGGTTAATAAACTTCTTGAATTTGGTTTCGAGCACCTAGAGGGGTGCAGTTTTTAGAATTTTCTGTCATATAGACCCTTCAAAGTCACTTCAAATGTGATGTGGTCCCTAAAAAAAATGGTTTTGTAAATTTTGTGGGAAAAATGAGAAATCGGGGATCAACTTTTAACCCTTATAGCTTCCTAACAAAAGAAAAATAGTTGCAAAAATTGTGCTGATGTAAAGTAGACATGTGGGAAATATTATTTATTAACTCTTTTGTGTGACATATCTCTCTGATTTAAGGACATAAAAATTCAAAGTTTGAAGATTGCGAAATTTTCAAAATTTTCGTCAAATTTCCATTTTTTTCACAAAGTAACGCAGGTGATATCGAAGAAATTTTATCACTATCATGAAGTACAATATATCACAAAATAACAGGCTCAGAATCAGGGGGATCCATTGAAGCGTTCCAGAGTTATTACCTCATAAAGTGACATTGGTCAGAATTGTAAAAATTGGCCTGGTCAATAACGTGCAAACCACCTTTGGGGTAAAGAGGTTAATATTCATTTTATGGTACAGAGACCCGTATCAATACACTCTTGTGATTTTATTTGGTCAAAGACTATATTGGTGACTCAAAACTTTCAATGAGTAAAACAGGCCTTGTTGTCCATAGCAACCAATCACAGCTCAGTTTTCATTTCGTTAACTGCTCTGGAACAATGGAAGCTGTACTGTGATTGGTTGCTATGGGCAACGCGGCTCTTTTAAGGCCTACATGAGGCCTCTTATCTTTTTCTATTAATAACACAATTGTAGTTTGATGAAAAGTTGTGCCTTGTTCCTCATCATTTAGTTTCATGTAGTCATGTCAATCATGCGGTGTAATAAGGAAGAGAATATATTCTAACCGTTGTTTTTTAGGAAGTTATTATGTACACAGCATTGTACAACTTCCATCTGTTTATATTACAGCGTGTGCCCTGTAATGGCTTACCAGAGCGGTGAAACTGGTTTTACAAGGCATTAAATGCTTACGTCATCATAATCACAGTCGTAAAATGCATTGCAAACACCAAGAATCAATCCCGTTCAGAACTTAGTCCACGTTACTATAAATTACAAGAATATTCAAAGTCACACCGATTTCTAACATTATTTACAATTTAGAGTTAGATTATGGCTTATAACATGTATCTCAGCTGCTGCAGAATCTCCTTTTGAAAAAAAGGACAGAGCTTCCTGTCCACCATTGCAGTATTGATATGAAAAAAAGGTGTGTATTATGATGTGCTGCAGCAGCTGAGGTGTATTATGTGGTTCTGCAGCAGCTGAGGTATATTATGATGTTCTGCAGCAGCAGAGGTGTATTATGATGTCCAGCAGCAGCTGAGGTGCATTATGAGGTCCTGCAGCAGCTGAGGTGCATTATGAGGTCCTGCAGCAGCTGAGGTGCATTATGAGGTCCTGCAGCAGCTGAGGTGCATTATGAGGTCCTGCAGCAGCTGAGGTGTATTATGAAGCTCTGCAGCAGCTGAGGTGTGTATTATCAGGTTCTGCAGCAGCTGAGGTGTATTATGAGGTTCTGCAGTAGCTGAGGTGTGCACAATGATGTTCTGCAGTAGCTGAGGTGTATTAGGAGGTTCTGCAGCAGCTGAGGTGTATTATGATATTCTGCAGCAGCTGAGGTGTATTATGGGGTTCTGCAGCAGCTGAGGTGTATTATGATGTTCTGCAGCAGCTGAGGTGTGTATTATGATGTTCTGCAGCAGCTGAGGTGTATTATGGGGTTCTGCAGCAGCTGAGGTGTATTATGATGTTCTGCAGCAGCTGAGGTGTATTATGATGTTCTGCAGCAGATGAGATGTGTATTATGGGGTTCTGCAGTAGCTGAGGTGCGTATTATGATATTTTGCAGCAGCTGAGGTGTATTATGGGGTTCTTCAGCAGCTGAGGTGTGTATGATGAGGTTCTGCAGTAGCTGAGGTATGTATGATGAGGTTCTGCAGTAGCTGAGGTATGTCTGATGAGGTTCTGCAGTAGCTGAGGTATGTATTGTGGGGTTCTGCCATAGCTGAGGTGTGTATTGTGGGGTTCTGCAGTAGCTGAGGTGTGTATTATGAGGTTCTGCAGTAGCTGATGTATGTATTACGAAGTTCTGCTGCAGCTGAGGTTTTTGTTATGAGTTTCTCAAGAAGATGCTGTGTGTAGTTATTAGGCTCTGAAGCAACTGAAATATTGTTATGATGTTCTGCAGCAGCTTGGACTTAAACTGTTTAAGACACACTGCAGCTGCTGAAGAGCCTGTGACTCGCCCCCTGGGCCGTGTATGCACGTGTGTGGGTTACCCGGAGCCGGGTCTCTGGGGGTTGTAGTCTCCGTGGCGGTGACCCGGTCCCATGGCTCTGGGTGGTCAGACCAGTGGCTGTCTTTTATAGGGTTTTTATGATTTAATGTCTGACTACGCCACCCGTGGATTGCGGTCAGGGTGTACCGCCGCTGCGAGGCAGACCACTGAGGCTGGTGTGGTGTGCGCAGCAGAGGATGGGATAACTCCCCACGGGAGGAGTATAGCCTCAGGGCAGTGAGTGTGGATGATGGGAGTGATGGTGCACGAGTGAAGCAGGAACGACTCAGAGTCTTGGCAGTGCAGTTCAGGGTCTTTACTGATGATGATAAGGCAGACCCTCCCGGGAGTACTGGCTAGCATAAGGGGCCTGGTCAGTCTGTGAACAAACAGGAGTTCCCCTGGCCAGGTGGAGTTGTAGGCCTCCCCGTCTGTCTGCACTCTTCCTGGCTACCTTGCTGTAAGCGAGTGGAAGTAGCCCACGTCCCTGAGTATACCGTGTGGTGCTCACCCATATGGCTGGTGACTTGGACCCTCTGGTAGCTTCCGCTCCTCGATGGCGGTACCGGTCCCTTGTGTGTGTGACTGAGCCTCCGGGCTTCCTATGGCCAGAGGACCTGGAATCCCCTGCCGGCTGGTTTCTGCTGCTGGACTTAGAGATCCTCACAGCCTCGGACTCCGTTGTCCGGTCGTAGTGTCTTCAGCCAGTACGAGCAATATCTGCTTCCAGTCTCTGGCACTCAGCTCCTGCTCCTACAGAGCTCCTAGCTGTTGCTTTCCCTGTGTCTGGAACTTCACTCCAGGCTCTAACTCAACTAACCCCGCCCCAGATCCAGTTTATATAGGGCAGATTCCTCCCCTATCTGGTCTGGGACAGGAGGTGTTGCGTGTTCAAGGGCTCCTGACCAGGGAACCTCCCACTTGCTCTCAGATGTGATATTTCTATCACTGTGGCAACCAGACCCCTGGGGTGCCACACCTGCTGGATAAGAGGTCCATAACATGGGTCTAGGGATGTAATGGCACCTGGAGGTCTCCACATATAGAGGCATTTAACCTACGTTTAAAGCCTGTCAGCCAGCCAACCAGCACGCTGTTCTGCCCCAACGGCAGAAAAAGAACTTTAGAACAACTGTATGCAGACTGGTTTGGCTTATATCCCAAGCTTTGTAGCAAGGTCTTAAAAAGAGTCAGAAACTGATTTATAGGGTAGTTATATCCAATAGGTGGCACTAAAGACAGTTTTATTTCTTCTGGGGGAGAGCTAATTTGCATACCCCTTTTCCTAGGGAGTATTTCATGGCCTATAAGATTCACAACGCCAGCTGGCAGCCTCCACAAGATGAAACATTACCAATATATCCTGTTCTAAAACAGTTAACGCAACTGAATCCCAAATTCTGAGGAGCAGACAATAAAGGAAATGGAGCTCTTACTTGATGTTTATCACTGTCTCAGCTCCTTTTCCCTATACTGTAGCTGCCACCCCTTGCTGTGGTCCTTGGCAGATTTCTCAAGTTGCCTTGCGAACTCTGGTGACATCATCACCTTAGGTCTTTTAAGGCTGAGTCAGACAATTGTGTATGTCTGAGTATTCACAAAGTTTTGTATTCAGTTATTGTGTGCTTTGAAGTTTGCCTCACCATCCATTTCTCCTTGCTGACAATCATCTCTTCAGCAAACTCCTGTTGGTTTCTCTGCTATCTGCATTTACTTCCTGGTTCAGACCTACTGATTAACCCTTCATCTGCTATAAGCATAGAGAACTTGTTTCCTCTGATGCTATTGACACTACAAAGGCGGCTGCAAGAGTGTATATTTTTAAGCAAGTACTCAGTTTGCCTGTTCATCACTGCTGACTACGTGCTAGCCAAAGCCCATCTGAATGCTGATAGCATACAAATCGCTTTTCTTGCTGTAAGTCCTGGACTTTCTATACGTCTACACATATCATAGGTGTAACCTGTGCAGTCGCACATGGGCCCATTGCTACCAACAAAGCAGGAGGACTTATGCATTATGAGGAGCTATTGGACTGCAAAGGCCCTCTTCTGTCTGTTACCACCATTGCATCTACAGTTCCATTCCTGTGTGTGTCTATGCTCCTGGCTTTATGTCTTCTTGGTGTTTCTTGCTCTGCTTGTTGGCCTGTTGTCAAGCATTCCCTGCAGTCCTGGTCCTCACTGGTCCATGTGCTTCCCGGCAAATCCTGCCCACCGTTCCATCTCCTTTGGTCCGTGTTGATCACCTTGACCTACTGCTTGGAGAATCCACCTCTCTAGGTGAGCCGATAATACTAGGTGTAGCAAATTAAATTCTAGTGAAGACAAAGATAACATGTATAAGGTAGGAATGATGGTACTCTCGCCTGGAAGCATATGGGTACACCTCCATTTCACTTATATGGGTTATATCCAACATCTCATGGACATGATGAGCTTCGAACCAAATCTTCCACAATTTGTTTCCTTCCAATTCAGGAACCTACAGATGTGTCCTTCCTTAACTTTTCTGAACCCAGCAGAAACATGTAAACTCTACTACCCTGAAAGCAAGATGGGAATGAACCTATACCAGACCCATTGTTAGAAGTTTATCTACCAAAGTTATTGAGGGACAACTGAGAGGTTTGAGACACATAAGATGTTTCGTCATTCCTGTCGAAAATTGGTTGGTTTGTCTTACTTTAATTTTGATAATGCTTGTCATCCGGCACTAAACCGAAATCTTAAGTTTTACTAATTTTCCACTAGAGGGAGACATCTGACAGCAAATCTGTTTATCCAAAAAATAAACTGGGACAGCACCAACCAGGATGGGAAACAAAGTTCTGATTCAAACCAGACAAGTCTGAATCCCTCATTTTAAGCTGTGCCATTCACTTTCCCATGGGTTCCAACACTAACGCACTCATAAATAACTAGCCGCTTCAGCCCTTAAGTGCTCCGCCACAGACATATTCTTAAGATTTTTTTTTTGTTTTGGGACAAGAATCAAGGTCTTTTATATCCTGCAAAACTTCAATGTTGTAAAAGTGCATTTGTCATGTTTTGCTGCAACCAGACGTTTCCAGCTGCTATGGGAATTTGATTTACATAGCTAAAGTTTTGTAAAAATTGAAGATTTATAAACAACTTGAAAACCAAGTCATCTCGAGCACGTTCTACTGCAGAAGAACAGAATCTGGAATCTGGATCTATGACAGAACATGGTTGAGTGCTGTGACCTGTGACAATTAATGTCACCAGTCATATAGCAGTCGGTGAAGATTTTCTCTTCCTCATCTGTCACTTGTTATAGATTCCATATCATCGTGGACGGAGTTTCCTCTCTAGGAGTTTCCAAGAAACCATCAACGTGACAGGTGCTTTATATTATTAAACTAGATGGTGGCCCGATTCTAATGCATCGGGTATTCTAGAATATGTATGCGGCCGACCGGGCGCAATCATCAAAACGGTGTTTAAATTTGGCGGCAATATCGGTGATTAGTCACGGGTGGCGGCCGCGACCAATTAGCGAACTGTGTTAGTGAGGACCGGAGAGCTTGTTTAAATTTGGCAATAAAATCGACCAAAATCTCGCTGATTGGTCGCGGTGGCCGGCCGCGATTAATCAGCAGAGCGGCATTTAAGTTTGCCGGACATCTTGCTGATTGGTCGCAGCCAGCCACCGCGACCAATCAGCAGAGCGGCGTTTAAATTTGCCGCCCTTCTCACTGATTGGTCGCGGTCGGCCACCGCGACCAATCAGCAGAGCGCCGTTTAAATTTGCCGCCCATCTCGCTGATTGGTCGCGGTCGGCCACCGCGACCAATCAGCAGAGCGGCGTTTAAATTTGCCGCCCTTCTCACTGATTGGTCGCGGCCGGCCACCGCGACCAATCAGCAGAGCGGCGCTTAAATTTGCCGCCCATCTCGCTGATTGGTCGCGGCCGGCCACCGCGACCAATCAGCAGAGCGGCGTTTAAATTTGCCGCCCTTCTCGCTGATTGGTCGCGGCCGCGACCAATCAGCAGAGCGGCGTTTAAATTTGCCGCCCATCTCGCTGATTGGTCGCGGCCGGCCGCCGCGACCAATCAGCACAGCGGCGTTTAAATTTGCCGCCAATCTCGCTGATTGGTCGCGGTGGCCGGCCGCGATTATTCAGCAGAGCGGCGTTTAAACTTGCCGCCCATCTCGCTCATTGGTCGCGGCCGGCCACCGCGACCAATCAGCAGAGCGGCGTTTAAATTTGCCGGCCATCTTGCTGATTGGTCGCGGTGGCCGGCTGCGACCAATCAGCACAGCGGCGTTTAAATTTGCCGCCCATCTCGCTGATTGGTCGCGGTAGCCGGCCGCAGCCAATCAGCAGAGCGGCGTTTAAATTTGGCGCCAATCTCGCTGATTGGACGCGTCTGGCGTACGCGACCAATCAGCAGAGTGTTGTTTAAATTTGGCGCCAAGCTCGCTGATTGGTCGCGGCTGGCGTCCGCGACCAATTAGCACAGCAGTGTTTAAACGTGGCGTCAAAATTGGTGATTGGTCGTGGCCGCTATTTAAATGTGGCGCCCAAATCGGTGATTGGTCGCGGGCAGCGGCCGCGACCAATCAGCAGAGCGGTGTTTAACTTTAGCGCCAAGATCACTGATTGGTCGCGTGCGGAGAGCGCGACTAATCAGCGAATCGTATTGGTGAGGAGCGGGGAGCGGAATCGTATTAGTGAGGACCGGGGAGCGGCGCTGCCTGTACCGCCACTTCCGCTGCGAGAAGCCGGGACATGAGCGACTGCTCGCAGCAGAAGTATCCCGACCCGCAGCGCCGCTCCCCGGTCCTCCCTTGACACCCTAGCCGCTGATGTCCCCACAGTATCTGCATGGTGTTACAAAGGTCCGGACATTTGTGTTAAAAATCGCTGATTGGTCGCTGGCGCTGCCCGCGACCAATCACCGATTTGGGCGCCAAATTTAAATATCGGCCGCGACCAATCACCGATCTTGGCTCCACATTTAAACACCGCTGTGCTGATTGGTCGCCGACGCTGGGCGTGACCAATCACCGATTTTGGTGCCACATTTAAATAGCGTCCGCGACCAATCAGCACAGCGCTGTTTAAATGTGGAGCCAAGATCGGTGATTGGTCGCGGCCGATATTTAAATTTGGTGCCCAAATCGGTGATTGGTCGCGGGCAGCGCCAGCGACCAATCAGCGATTTTTAACACAAATGTCCGGACCTTTGTAACACCATGCAGATACTGTGGGGACATCAGCGGCTAGGGTGTGAAGGGAGGACCGGGGAGTGGCGCTGCGGGTCGGGATACTTCGGCTGCGAGCGCCCGCTCATGTCCCGGGTTCTCGCAGCGGAATTATCCGCACAGGCAGCGGCGCTGACATCCATGCGGCTAGGGTGTGAAGGGAGGACCGGGGAGCGGCGCTGACATCCAATTGGTCGCGGCCGCTATTTAAATGTGCCGCACAAATCGGTGATTGGTCGCCGTCTTGGCCCGCGACCAATCACTGATCTTGCCGCCAAAGTTAAACACTACTGTGCTGATTGGTCGCGGACGCTGCCCGCGACCAATCACCGATTTGGGCGCCAAATTTAAATATCGGCCGCGACCAATCACCGATCTTGGCTCCACATTTAAACACCGCTGTGCTGATTGGTCGCGGCCGATATTTAAATGTGGCGCCCAAATCGGTGATTAGTCGCGGGCAGCGTCCGCGACCAATCAGCACAGCGGTGTTTAACTTTTGCGGTAAGATCAGTGATTGGTCGGGTCCGAAGACCGCAACCAATCATCGAATCGTCTTGGTGAGCACCGGGGAGCGGCGCTGCCTGTGCGGGTACTTCCGCTGCGAGAACCCGGGACATGAACGACTGCTCGCAGCAGAAGTATCCCGACCCACAGCGCCGCTCCCCGGTCCTCTCTTCCGCATGGAGGTCAGCGGCGCCGGCGGTCCTTCCACTGCTACCGGCCGGGAGATGAGCGCCTCGCGCCGCTCATCTCCCGGCTGCATCTCCGTCCCACAGATGGGTCCGGCGGTCGGGGTCCTTCCGCTGCTACCGGCCGGGAGATGAGGGCCTCGCGCCGCTCATCTCCCGGCTGCATCTCCGTCCCGCAGATGGGTCCGGCGGTCGAGGTCCTTCTGCTGGTACCGGCCGGGAGATGAGCGCCTCGCGGCGATCATCTCCCGGCTGCATCGCTGCTGAGCTACGTCCCGCAGATGAGCTGCTAACGACCGCCATCTTTTTTCAGAAATCCCGCGGCGCTGATTGGCCGCTGCCGGACCAATGAGCGACGCTGGATTTCCTGGACAGACAGACAGACAGACAGAAAGACAGACAGACAGAAAGACAGACAGACAGACAGACGGGATAAGACGATTATATATATAGATGTTAAAAAAAGTATCCAGGAGTACAATAATGATAGGATAGGCCATTAACCCTCAAGAATCAGGCAATTTTTTTTATTTTTTGCGCTTTTGTTTTTTCCTCTTTTTCCAAGAGCCCAATTAGTTTGGAGGAAGCGGGCACCACCAAAATAGTAGGGAGTGCTCACTGCATAGTTAGGAATCATAGCAATAAGAAGGAGAAGAAGAAACTGTATCCCAAAATGTAATATTTTTATTTAGTAAGGCAAAAAAGACCCCACCAGATACAGACAAATTAAAACCAATTAAAAACATGCACAAAACTAATGTGCCACAATGATAATAAAAGTCTAAGCTCAAATAATGAGACAAGGAGACAAGGAGATATCACTAAATATTGTAAGAAAACCACCTGAGGCAAACTCGTGACCAAAAAATGCAGAAAGTACAAGAAAAAATAAATACATAAATAATAATAATAGAAAAAAAAAAAAATATATATATATATATATATACAATAGTAGAAAAAATTGCACAGTATTAAATATCACGTAAGCAGTACCAGTAATAAGAAAAATGTGAATTAACACATTGGATAAATACCAGTCCAGGGGAGAGTTAAGTGATAAGAAAAAATTCCTGTGAGAGACAAAGAAATGCCAACTCGTTTCGCCGAAATTTGGCTTCCTCAGGGGATTCTTCTTCTAAGTGCCATAAGCCCATAACTCTTTTATTTTTCTATCAACATAGCTGTATAGAGGCTTGTGTAATGTTGGAGGAGTTGATTTTTTTTACCATATAATGTATGGAAAAGCGTGAAAAAAAGCGCCGTAAAATAGGGAATAAAGAATGCAATTCCAACATTTGTTTTTTGGGTTTTCTTTTTATGGCGGTCACTGTGTTGTAAAAATTATTGGAAAATGGAATTATTCAGGACGGTACATTTATGGTGATGCCAAACTTATAAGGTTTTTTAGATTATTTTAATAGTTAAAAAAATCAGACCTTAAAAAAAAATACATGGTTTGTGTCGCTATTTTCTGAAACCCGTAACTGCTTTATTTTTCCCGTGGAAGAGTAGTGTTTTTTGTGCATCAAGCTGTAGTTATTATTTATACAATTTTGGGGTACAAAGAAAGCTTTGATAGCTTTTTATTACATTTTTGGAGGAAATGTAGAATCAAAAAATGGCAATTCTATTTTTTTTGTTTTTGCATTTATATTATAGGATAAATATTTTTATATTTTCTTAGTTCCAACAATACCACAAATGTTATTTATGTTTTTATTTATTCATTTTTTACATTTCACTATTTACATTTAGTTCCATACTTTTTTCCCCCAGGTAAAAAAAGGGGGAGGGGGGTGATTTTTATGTTATTAAATCATTTTTAAAATGTTCTTTCCATCTTTCATTCATTTCCTTAGGGGATTTAAATCGGGAATTGCTTGATTGTCGATTCAATACATGATTCGCAACCTCTACCTCTGCTCTATGGAGAGGGCTCAGTCCCGGAGACCACTCCATACAAGCAGTGCACACATCCGCCATACATGTATAGTCCAAATCGATAAGGGGTTAATATCTGATCGGCAAAGTATAAACTCCTGGCACCCCTGTCAATCAGCTAACTGAAAGAGACTTTGTGCCCTTTCCCTGTCAGGTAGGTACAGTTTTGTACATTTTTTTTTTGCTGTGCTTGGTACTGCAGCTGTGTTCCATTCACTTGAATGGTACTGACTAGCACACAGCTACAGCACCAGGCACATCAACCAAAACATGTCCTTCCTTCTGATGATCGGCAGGGGTGGCAAGAGTCAGAGCTCTACCGATAAGATATTGATGGTTTATCCAAAGGTTAACCTTTGTTAGAGATGATTGAATATTCTGAAACTTGAATTCAGCACATTTGCTTGAATTCAGCCAGGAAATTCGATTCACATTGAATATAATTAATGAAAATCTTAAGTGCCAAGCATGCCTTTAAAAGATGTTTATGCTGAGGTCTCTCCAAACCCCAATACATAATAAACAGAGGTCCAAGTTGGATTTAAAAATAATAAATTATTACAATCCCCTCGCTCCTCACCAGTCCTGCAGTGGCAGCTCCTTGCTTGGTCCTCCACTTGATCCCTACAGTCTTCCGCTGCTGACTTATAGACCTCCATGCATGCACATCAGTGGTGCCTACGACTTATATTGTGTCCCACTTGATCTTAGATAAGGAAATAGTAAAAAAATAAAATAAATAAAAATGAATAAAATTGTATTTTCTTTGTTAGGTCACTTGAAACAAAACAAGGTTTAAATTGAATTTATTAAAATAAATATAAGAAACATCAACCAATATGTTCCATGCTGGAGAGAAGACTATTGAGATTCTTCAATTCTTATTTCCTGGCCTGCACAATAACAGAAATCACTCTGCCCCCCGTGTACAAGAGGATCTAGCAACTGAGCTACTGAGCATATGCGACCAGAGGCGCTGAACGTTTTAGGTGGTCATTCTAAAAAACAATCATAAGAGCAGAATTGCAATAATTACACTCAGAAAATTTTTGTCTTCAAGATTCCAGTTTAAAATGTTACATTTGGCAAGATTCTAAAATTATAAAATACTTACTGGTGCCACTAGATGGAACCAACTCCTGTGCTTCATTTACAACTGTATCAATCTCCTGCCAGTGAGCTCCCTCTAGTGGTGGCTGCTGGCAGGCAGAATTTAACACATAATTATAATGTGTGTAAAGAAAGGTGCATTTTGACAGTTGTAAATTCCTTTGTGAAAATCCCTTGGGTGTTTTCCCTGGTCGCATGGGAAATTACAAGTCAGAGCTCTAATACTTGAACTGTAGCAACAAAGCACCTGTGTGTCAATCGCATTACCAAAACCAGATTTTTATTCAATCAAATAAACAAAAAGATTTAAATTGAATGACAGCAAACGGTGATCTAGAAAATAGGGATACATTGATAAAGTATAATGGAAAAATGTATGCATTTTAATTTATAATATAAATAATTTATAAAAAGTTATCATTTTTAATTTAATATGTAGTAGGTGTAATAATAAAAATTATATTAGCAAATACCTACAATTAGGTAATGTAGTATAGTTCTTCTGATTCGCTAGGTCGGTTAACCCATGTGCAGGGCATTGCAGTAGCTTAGGTACCCATGGTTATGACCACTTATATAGTGACAGTTAATTAGTTGTTAGTGGTCGTAACTATGCATATTAAAGCTACTGCAATGCCCTGCACATGGGGTAAGTGACACAGCTAAACAGAAGAACTATACTACATTTGTAATTGCAGGTATTTGATAATATTATTATTACACCTACTACATATTGGGATAGGATCTTGAAGATGGGAATACCCTGCCACGCATACAGGTGGTGCACGTGGTTCATGGACCCACTGTGCCCGGGGCCAGGCTTGGCTAGGAGGGGCGTAGCTAAGCAGCTACCTGGTGTTCACTGGAGCTCCTGATCAGGGCCGGCTCTAGGTTTTACTGGGCCCCGGGCGAAAGAGTCTCAGTGGGCCCCTTTAACACATACCACAATTCATGATGCACAGATACCGCAGAGAAATATATATATAGTACAATGCAAAGATTTCACTTCTTACATTACATGAGTGATATCTATTGTAAGTTCCACAATAGCTCAGAAACCGGCGAATCCTCACAGCGCACAGTGCAGACTGGACTATATAGTCCTCCATACAGTATTATGGGCACCATATGATGATCCATACAGGATACTGACCCCCTTATAATGCTCCATACAGGATACTGGTCCCCATATAATGCTCCATACAGGATACTGGTCCCAATATAATGCTCCATACAGGATACTGGTCCCCATATAACGCTCCATACAGGATACTGGCCCCCATAAAATGCTCCGTACAGGATACTGGTCTCCTTATAACTCTCCATACAGGATACTGGCCCCCATATAATGCTCCATGCAGGCTGTTCCCCCCACATAATGCCCTATGCAGACTGTTCCCCCCTTATAGTGCCCCATGCAGGATGTCACCCCCCATATAATGCCCCATGCAGGATGTCACTCCCCTCCCATATAATGCCCCATGCAGGATGTCACCCCTCATATAATGCCCCATGCAGGATGTCACTCCCCCTCCATATACTGTAATGCCCCATGCAGGATGTCACCCCTCATATAATGCCCCATACAGGATGTCACTCCCCCTCCAAATACTGTTATGCCCCATGCAGGATATTACTTCTCCGCCCCATATAATGCCCCATGCAGGATGTCACCCCCCATATAATGCCCCATGCAGGATGTCACCCCCCATATAATGCCCCATGCAGGATGTCACTTCTCCCCCCCATATAATGCCCTATGCAGGATGTCCATTTCCCCTCCATATAATGCCCCATGCAGGATGTCCCCCCCATATAATGCCCCATGCAGAAATCCCTTCCCCCCCATATAATGCCCCATGCAGGATGTCCCTTTCCCCCACCATATAATGTCCCATGCAGGATGTCTCTTCCCCCCATATAATGCCCCATGCAGGATGTCCCTTTCCCCCACCATATAATGCCCCATGCAGGATGTCCCTTTCCCCCCCATATAATGCCCCATGCAGGATGTCCCTTTCCCACACCATATAATGCCCCATGCAGGATGTCCCTTTCCCCCACCATATAATGCCCCATGCAGGATGTCCCTTTCCCCCACCATATAATGCCCCATGCAGGATGTCCCTTTCCCCCACCATATAATGCCCCATGCAGGATGTCACCTCCCCCTCTTTATAATGCCCCATGCAGGATATCACCCCCCTCTCTTTAAAATGCCCTATGCAGGATGTCACTTCTCCCCCCATATAATGCCCTATGCAGGATGTCTCTCCACCCCCCATATAATGCCCCATGCAGGATGTCCCTTTTTCCCCCCATATAATGCCCCATGCAGGATGTTACCCCCCATATTATGCCCCATGCCTCCATACATTAAAAAAACAAAAAAATCAAATACTCACCTCACTCCTCCTCACCTGCTGCCGCTGCTCAGGTCCGGACTCCAGTGTTGCCGGCGCCGTCCCGCTCTGCGCTGCCTGTGATGGCTCAGGGGAGGGTGCGGTGGAAAGACGTCACCGCACCCTCTGATCTGAGACGTCACAGGGAGCGCAGAGCGGGAAGACAGCAGATCTGTGGAGGCACGAGGAGAGGTAAGTATCCGGCTGCCGGGCCCCTGAACAAGCCAGGGGGAAGGGCGGGCACTGGTACCGCTCTCCTCCTCCCATAGCCCGGCGGGGTGCCCGACCGCGAGTGGGCCCCCCCGCCTGCTCAGGGCCCCGGCACTTGCCCAGGTGCTGACGCTGGCCCTGCTACTGATGGTAAAGTCAGGCTTGATCTGCAGGTAGCTGCCAGGTACTACTCCTAGGCAGTCCCCGGTACTGTATCAGATACAGACTGGACTCGGGCTCCATTCAGACTACTCCTCGGGTCAGGACGGATACTGACATTGAGTCACAGACAGGACTGGATTCGGAGACTGGTATTAGCAGTCCGGATACACAGAGTACACGTTCAGATACTGGCCGCACAAGGACCAGGGGAGCAAGATCAAACACTTGCCACACATGGACTACGGGACGAAGTTCAGGCACTGGCCACACACGGACCAGGGGACGAAGTTCAGGCATGGTCACACATGGACCAGGGGATGAGGTTCAGGCACTGGCCACACACGGACCAGGGGACAAGTTTCAGGGAGTTTTGTTTTTATCCCTTACCTAACTTTAGTATTTTATATGTCTGACTTTTGTATGTCTATTTTTATGATTTTTAATTATTTTGTTATCCAATAAAGAATATATATTTTTATTTTGTGCCTTGTATATTTCTATATAGGCAGTGCCGGATTGGAGTGCCAAGAGCCCACCAGTAACATTGACTCTGGTGTCCCACTGTTCAGCTGCTTTTAATATTACATTACCCTCATTCACAAATTTGCCTATGTTCCTATACAATAATAAACGGGATAGTTTGTTAAATGGTTGAGATGATGCTGCATAGTGAAACAAATGTATTGTGCCAACTACTTTTCATATAGGTGCAGTGGGGAGTTAATTCCTGCAGGGGGGCCCACCAGAGGATTCCCCTGTTCTCCTGTGGGCCAATCCGAGCTTATATATAGGTATCCTAGAAAAATCTAAAATTGGAATACGCAATAAAGGGCGATATTATTTTACTATATAAGGGCCGGCTATATCGTAAGAAAAAAATGACTCCACTTCTGAAGATTTTGAGATTTACAAATTTTCTGGCGCCAGAAAAAAAAAGAGCAATAAAAAGCTCAATTTACTAATTTCTCCTCATCTAAACTGGGACGAGGGCTCTTTTTAATTAAATCTTGCTCAGAATGAAGCCTGAACGAGAAGATGGGAAGAAACTGAAATCTGATGATAATTATTCAGAGAATTGACTTTCATCTGCTTTGCATGTTTCCAAAGGAAAACCAAAAATAGGAAAAATGAGAAGAGACGTTTTGTTGCTCGGACCTTATATGTAGAGGGCAAAATGCCCTCTAGTAGACTCACTTTTTCAACTTTATATATTAAGTACAGCATGTTTTCTATAGGGTAGTAGGAGTAAATACTTAAAGGGGATGTCCTATAAGTAACATTTATCACCCATTTGCATGATTGTTGGTGGGCCAGCGGTTGATCTTGAGATCGGGGTCCCAAAGTCCCAAGACTAAATGGAGCGGTAGTGAGCATGTGCGACCATCATTTCTGATGGTCGCACATGCTCACTACCACTGTATTCAGTTATGGGACTTTAGGACCTCATTTTCCTGATCAGCAGGGGTCTGAGCAATTTTTATATTATTTTATTTGTTATGTTACTTTCATTTATCTTGATTTTGCAGTAATTAATTGGATCCATCGTCACATGCCAATTCTGGTGTAACTTTTCTAGTAACCTGTGCCATTCCTCTGTTGTTCCTCTTGGAAATGTATTAATAAAATGACAACTGGGGGTTACTGTGCCTCCTGTCAAAAGGGTTTGTGGATGAGAGTGTCCAATCAGTAGGGACAAACCCGCCTGAGAAAGGAAGTGGTAAAGCCACTTTTCCAGGAGGAATAACAGAGGAACAGCAATTAGCAAAGGTCGAAGAACAGATGATCCAGGATATTTAGGCTAAGGAAGTGAATGGAATCTTTTGGCTGTGGTTAATATACCACTCCAGAAAGTTTGAGCACTTAAAGGGGATGTTCACTTTGAGCACTTAAAGGGGATGCTCACTTTGAGCACTTAAAGGGGATGCTCACTTTGAGCACTTAAAGGAGATGTTCACTTTGAGCACTTAAAAGGGGATGTTCACTTTGAGCAATCCCATTTCTTCAACAGATCCTCATGTGTTTATAAACTGATCATAGAGTGCCCTACTGCTTGGATCCCTTGCAATCGGCTATACTCTGTCCTCTTCTCCTCTAGCACCACCACAGGTGAAATCAAGTATTACACCCACTGAAATTATTAAACTGTTTGTATAAAGTTGAGTCCTACATGTTTCGAAATCAGACAACCCCTTTAAAAAAAATAAAATGAGTCACTCTACGATACACACGGCATGTTGCGTAATTTTGTTTCTAGTTGTTGTGCTTAAGATGAAGCGAGCACCACTTGGGGTGTCTTATGGAGCAGCAGAAATAGTGAACACAACCCTAAGTCTACACTGACGTCAGTAAAACAAATATTTAGAAACGTCTGTGTAAATGAGAATGACTTTCCCCTGGCGTATTGTTATTTGCAGACACAATTACAGCAGCGACAGACATGACATCGGTGCTGCTGCACAGGGGTCCGGTCAGGGGCGGACATATCATTGGTGCAACCTGGGCAGCTGCATAGGGGCTCAAGATGTAAGGGGGCTCATTTACACCTCCAAAGCAGGTGAAATTGTGCATTATGATGAGCTATTGGACCGCGAAGGGTCCATATACTGTTCTTGCACTAAGGCCCTCTCCTGACTGTGTCCGCCAGTGGGTCCAGTAGGTAAGGGGGTCCTCTGTCACATAAACAGCAGCCTCCTACTTAGATTACATGTAAGTGATGCACCCCCTGGGCAGTGGGGAAACCTGGAGCCGGGCCTTGTAGATGCTGGGGGTTGTAGTCACCGTGGCGGCGACCCGGTCCGTGACCCAGGGCGGTCAAACCAGGGTAGTCTATGTGTCTCAGTTATAGATAGTCCGACTACGCCACCTGTGGATTGCGGTTATTGGTAACCGCCGCTGCGGAGCAGTCCACTGAAGCTGGTGGTGTGCGCAGCAGGGTTATGTAACTCCCCACAGGTGGAGTGTAGCTTCAGGGCAGCGTGTATGGATGATGCTGGTGATAGTGCCTGGATCAGTAATAATGACACGGAGTCTTTGCAGTGCAGTCCTGGGGTCTTTACTGGTGACAAGTATATAGGCCCCGACGGGAGTACTTGCTAGGGATGAGGGCCTGGTCAGTCTGGGAGCAATCCTAGAAGTCCCCTGGCCAGGTGGAGTTATAGGCCTGCCGTTCTGACTGTACTCTTTTGGCTATCTCGCTTATAGTCGTGTTGTAGCCCACGTCCCTGAGTGTAACGTGCTGCTCACCCGTATGCCTGGCGACTCGGATCTTGTGTATTCCTTGCTCCTCTGTGGCGGTACTGGTCCTTTTCGTGTGGCTGAGCCTCCGGGCTTCAGTCGGGCCAGGAGACCTGCAATCTCCTGCCTTGCGGTATCTGCTGCTGGGCTTGAAGGGTCCCACAGCCTCGGACTCCGGTGTCCGGTCCTCTGTATCTACTCCGGCTAGGACGAGCTCTGCACAGCTCCAGTCCTCAGCTCCTTACTCCTTAGTCCTATCAGACTCCTGACACTGACTAGACTCAACTTAGACTCCGGCTGGACTCAGACTTGACTGACTAACCCCGCCTCCAGACCCAGTTATATAGAGCAGGATACTCCCTTTTTTGGTCTGGAGCAGGAGGTGTTGCATGTCATGTGTCCCTGACCAGGAAACTCCTGTTTTGCTCCTAGACATGGTATTACTACCACTGTGGCAACCAGACCCTCTGGGGTGCCACATAAGGACGGAGGATATTTTTTTAAATGGCCAAAACCGAAAATGTGCCTTTGCCTTCAATGCTTCTTTATCACCTTTAAGATCAAGGAGTCCGATTCATCAGGTTTTTAAGTCACTTTTCTTTTGTCTTCTGATATTCCTTGATTTTTTTTTTGCGCAAAATTCTTCCAAATCATGAATTTTACACAAAAATGGTCTTTATTTTTGTTGTTTCCATTTTTTTTGCGCCTTTTTAAAGCAAATGATCTGCTAAAATGTTGCAAACTTTACGCCCCCCCCAAAATAATCAAGCATACAGAAAAATTATCTTTATTTTTGCTTTTACCTTTTTTTTGCGACAGTCTCATCTTCCTCTAAAATGTTGTGTAAATTTTTTTTTCGGATGTACACAAAATCACCCCAGAAGGTGGGGACTGGAGCAGATTTGCACAAAAAATATTTTGATATTTTAATTATAAAAAAAAATCAAGCAATCAACCATACACAATTAAAATAGACTTTAAAAAAAGGAAAGGAAAAATTAATTTTCAAATCAAAAACATAGTCAAAAGCACAAAACACCATAAACTAGACAATGCAAGACTGAATCGGAGACTGTTCTAATTTTTGCGCTATGTTTGGGATATATAGTGGGAATTTTTTTAGCATATATAGTAAAGGGTTATTTCCATTTTAGACATTTATGACATATTCAAAGGACTGGGGTGTCTGGGGCCCACAGGAGGAATTGATCCTCGGTGCCCACCCTACAGCAATATGCAAATACCTGTTAGCTGTTATCCCCGTTATAGTGGAGGATCG
Organism: Phyllobates terribilis; assembly: GCF_046119375.1. NCBI lineage: Eukaryota > Metazoa > Chordata > Amphibia > Anura > Dendrobatidae > Phyllobates > Phyllobates terribilis. The sequence goes on from NW_027362770.1 coordinate 145,927,872, forward strand.
ACTGTAAATCACAGTCGGCTCCTGCACATATACTGTGCACCACTATAACTGGCATGTACAATTACGGTAGTTTGCATTAAAGGTGTTCTTTGGTTAAAACAAGTTATCACCGATCCATGTGCTCAAAAGGATAGTTATTAAACTTACTGATCGTTTGGCTCCGAACATTGGAAAATCAGCTATCGGAAGAATGGGGAAGTTTTATCCCTGACAGGACACTTATCCCCATTTTAAAATGCAGCGGCAGGTGGGAAGTCTGATCACATCTCCATTCATTCTCTTTGGGGCTTCCAGAAACAAAAACAAGAACAGCCACTGAGGGAATGAATGGATCAGTGGTCAAGTCGCACATGAGCGCCAGTCTAATGGGGATAAAAGCTCCACATTCTACCAGTCGGTGCAGGTCCGAGGATTCAAACCCCCACTAATCAATAATTTATCACCTGTGGAGAGGTGATTGCTTGTTTTCCCCAGAGAACCCCTGTAAGTGCATCTTGTTCCAAGTATTTAATCAATAATGGAAACAAAGAATCTTCTCCTAATTAAATATCAGAGAGAACAAATGACCGCCATACACAACACAATCCACTATACCAATACCAATAGTATCACATACAAGGGAGAAATACTGCCACACAGTGACTAGCCTACATATTACCACCACATAGTGACCGAATAATACCACATACAAGGGAGAAATACCACCACACCGTGACCAGACCAGATATTAACAGCATTTAGCGTCCAAATAATTCCCCATAATTGCTCTGCCCCACCTTCTCCATCATTGTCATACTTACCTCCTCAGTACTATTGCTCTCCTTCTCCTGCCCCCACCTCTTCCAGCACCATTGCTCTCACTCTTCTCCCCCACCTTCTCCAGCACTATTGCTCTCCTTCTCCCCCACCTCCTCCATCACCATTGCTCTCCCTCTTCTCCCCCATCTTCTCTAGCACCATTGCCATATCTCCCCCCACCTCATCCAGCACCATTGTCATATCTCCCCCACCTCCTCCAGCACGATTCCCATATCTCCCCCACTTTCTCCAGCACCATTCCCATATCTCCTCCCACCTCCTCCAGCACCATTGCTCTCCCTCTTCTCCCCCCACCTTCTCCAGCACCATTGCTCTCCCTCTTCTCCCCCCACCTTCTCCAGCACCATTGCTCTCCCTCTTCTCCCTCCACCTGCTCCAGCACTATTGCTCTCATTATTCTCCCCACCTGCTACTGCACCATTGCTCTCCCTCTTCCCTCCGTCTTTTCCTGCACCATTGCTCTCCCTCTTCTCCCCCAACCTCCTCCAGCATTATTGATCTCCCTCTTCTCCACCCATCTCCTCCAGCACCATTGCTCTCCCTCTTCTCCCCACCTGCTCCACCAACATTGCTCTCCTTCTTCTCCCCCACCTCCTCCAGCACCATTGCTCTCCCACTTTTCCCTCCACCTGCTCCAGAACAATTGCTCTTCCTCTTCTCCCCCAACCTTCTCCAGCACCATTGCTCTCCCTCTTCCCTCCGTCTTTTCCTGCACCATTGCTCTCTCTCTTCTCCCCTCACCTCCTCCAGCATTATTGATCTCCCTCTTCTCCCCCCCATCTCCTCAAGCACCATTGCTCTCCCTCTTCTCTCCCCACATTCTCCAACACCATTGCTCTCCCTCTTCTCCTCCCACCTTCTCCAGCACCATTGCTCTCTCTCTTCCCTCCATCTTTTCCTGCACCAATGCTCTCCCTCTTCTCCCCCCAACTCCTCCAGCATTATTGATCTCCCTCTTCTCCCCCCATCACCTCCAGCACCATTGCTCTCCCTCTTCTCCCAACCTGCTCCAGCACCATTGCTCTCCCTTTTCTCCCCCACCTCCTCCAGCACCATGGCTCTCCCTTATCTCCCTCCACCTGATCCAGCACCATTGCTCTTCCTCTTCTCCCCAAACCTTCTCCAGCACCATTGCTCTCCCTCTTACCTCCGTCTTTTCCTGCACCATTGCTCTCCCTCTTCTCCCACCACCTCCTCCAGCATTATTGATCTCCCTCTTCTCCCCCCATCTCCTCAAGCATCATTTCTCTCCCTATTCTCCCCCCACCTGCTCCAGCACCATTGCTCTCCCTCTTCTCCCCACACATTCTCAAACACCATTGCTCTCCGTCTTCTCCCCCCACCTGCTCCAGCACTATTGCTCTCCCTCTTCTCCCCCCACAGGCTCCAGCACCATTGCTCTCCTTCTTCTCCTCAACCTCCTCCAGCACCATTGCTCTCCCTCTTCTCCCCCCACATCCTCCAGCACTATTGTTCTCCTTCTTCTCCCCCATCTCCTACAGCACCATTGCTCTCCCTCTTCTCCCTCCACCTGATCCAGCACCATTGCTCTCCCTATTCTCCCCACCTGCTGCACCATTGTTCTCCAACTTCTACCCCCACTTTCTCCAGCACCATTGCTCTCCTTCTTCTCCCCTCATCTGCTCCAGCACCATTGCTCTCCCTTTTCGCCTACTACCTGCTCCAGCACCTTTGATCTCCCTCTTCTCCCTCCACCTTCTCCAGCACCATTGCTCTTCCTCTTCTCCCCCACCTCCTCCAGCATCATTACTCTCCCTCTTCTCCCCCCACCTGCTCCAGCACTATTGCTCTCCCTCTTCTCCCCCCACCGGCTCCAGCACCATTGCTCTCCCTCTTCTCCCCCCATATGCTCTAGCACCATTGCTCTCCCTCTTCTCCCTCCACCTGCTCCAGCACCATTGCTCTCCTTATTCTCCCCACCTGCTGCTGCACCATTGTTCTCCCTCTTCTCCCTCCACCCTTCTCCAGCACTATTTCTCTCCCTCTTCTCCCGCCACCTTCTTCAACACCATTGCTCTCCCTCTTCTTCCCCAACCTTCTCCAGCACCATTGCTCTCCCTCTTCTCCCTCCACCTGCTCCAGCACCATTGCTCTTCCTCTTCTCCCCCCACCTCCTCCAGCACCATTGCTCTCCCTCTTCTCCCCCCACCTGTTCAAGCACCATTGCTCTCCCTCTTCTCCCCCCACCTGCTCCAGCACTATTGCTTTCCCTCTTCTCCCCACACCTCCTCCAACACCATTGCTCTCCCTCTTCTCCCCCCACCTCCTCCAGCACTATAGCTCTCCTTCTTCTCCGCCATCTCCTCCAGCACCATTGCTCTCGCTCTTCTCCCTCCACCTGCTCCAGCACCATTGCTCTCCTTATTCTCCCCATCTGCTGCTGCACCATTGTTCTCCCTCTTCTCCCAGGGGAGGAGTCCTGAGGACAGGGGAGGAGTCCTGAGGAGATAATTTGCATATTCCCACTGCATTTTGGTGTAAGTGAAGAGTCTCCGCGAGCTCCAAGAACACTGGATTTTGGCTGTTGGAGCTGAAAAGAGGACATCGGTAAACCAGGGGAGGAGTCCTGAGGAGATAATTTGCATATTCCCACTGCATTTTGGGGTAAGTGAAGAGTCTCCGCGAGCTCAAAGAACACTGGATTTTGGCTGTTGGAGCTGAAAAGAGGACATGGGTAAACCAGGGGAGGAGTCCTGAGGAGATAATTTGCATATTCCCACTGCATTTTGGGGTAAGTGAAGAGTCTCCGCGAGCTCAAAGAACACTGGATTTTGGCTGTTGGAGCTGAAAAGAGGACATCTGTAAACCAGGGGAGGAGTCCTGAAGAGATAATTTGCATATTCCCACTGCATTTTGGGGTAAGTGAAGAGTCTCCGCGAGCTCAAAGAACACTGGATTTTGGCTGTTGGAGCTGAAAAGAGGACATCGGTAGACCAGGGGAGGAGTCCTGAGGAGATAATTTGCATATTCCCACTGCATTTTGGGGTAAGTGAAGAGTCTCCGCGAGCTCAAAGAACACTGGATTTTGGCTGTTGGAGCTGAAAAGAGGACATCGGTAAACCAGGGAAGGAGTCCTGAGATAATTTGCATATTCCCACTGCATTTTGGGGTAAGTGAAGAGTCTCCGCGAGCTCAAAGAACACTGGATTTTGGCTGTTGGAGCTGAAAAGAGGACATCGGTAAACCAGGGGAGGAGTCCTGAGGAGATAATTTGCATATTCCCACTGCATTTTGGGGTAAGTGAAGAGTCTCCGCGAGCTCAAGGAACACTGGATTTTGGCTGTTGGAGCTGAAAAGAGGTCATTGGTAAACCGCGCGCCAGCATTTTGAAGCTTTTTTTTTAAGCTTTTTTCACTGTTTTCAGAACATTAACAATAAGAACATGGAAGAGTGCAGGAGCCATTTGGTGAGCTGCATATCCTGCTACATGTTCACAGACTTGCCAGTGGAAAAGCCAAACTTCACATGCCAGAAATGCAAGCTTGTGTCCCTGTTGGAGGAAAAGTTGCGAAATCTAGAAGAGAGGTTAACTACCTTGAAAATCATTAAGGAAGGTGAAGAGTTCTTAGACAGAGCAGAATTATCTCTTCATGATTCAGAAAGAGAAGAAATTCGAACTGCACCTGACGAAACAGAGGAATGGAAGCATGTGACCCAGAGAAGTAGGAGGATCGAGAGGCAGTCAGCACCCATACTGCTCAGGAACCAGTACCAGGCTCTCACGCAGGAGAACCATGAAGAAATACAGCAAAATAAGACTTTGCCAGCAATGAATAACCTTGTAAGCCCTCAGAATCCTCCTGGATGGAGAAAGAAGAATGTTGTGAAGAAAAAACGGAGAGTGGTGGTCATGGGGGATTCCCTGTTAAGAGGAACAGAGGCCGCTATCTGCAGACCAGACATAACCTCAAGAGAAATGTGCTGTCTTCCAGGAGCAAAAATTAAAGATGTGTCTGACAGGATATCAAGACTCTTCAGAGCTACAGATCACTACCCATTCCTGCTAATACATGTGGGGACAAATGACACCGCAGGAAAGGACCTGGAAACCATCTGCAGTGACTTTGAAGACTTAGGCAAGAAAGTGAAAGAATTGGGAGCGCAGGTGGTCTTCTCATCCATCCTCCCAGTGGATGGCCATGGAACAATGAGGTGGAATAAGATTCTACAGGTGAACAACTGGCTACGTCGATGGTGCCGTCAACAAGGATTTGGATTTCTGGATCACGGAATGAATTACCTATACGATGGACTACTTGCTAGAGATGGGGTGCACCTTACGAAGACTGGAAAACATGTATTTGGAAGTCGCCTTGCTACACTCATCAGAAGAGCTTTAAACTAGAACAATGTGGGAAGGGAAGCAAAAGGCCAGAAAAAGCCATACAGCTGACAAATACTATTGAGATCTCTGCTACTGGAAGTGGAAAAGAAGAACAAAGACAAAAAAATCTAAATAATAAAAATATGGGAGGAAGAGAAACCAATCACAAACTAAAATGTTTTTATACAAATGCACAAAGCATGGGCAACAAACAAGGAGAATTGGAACTACTAATGCAGGAAAAGGAATATGATGTCATTGGAATCACTGAAACTTGGTGGGACGATACACATGATTGGAATAAAAGGCTAAAAGGATACAACTTATTTGCAAGAAACAGACTTGATAAACGAGGAGGAGGAGTTGCATTGTATGTTAGAAAAGCGTATATCTGCACAGAGATTGAAGCTTCAGAGACTGGGAGTTCTGTGGAAACTGTTTGGGTAAGAATACAAGGAGAGAACAACGGAAAGGACACCATTGTAGGCATTTACTACAGGCCACCTGGGCAAGCTGAAGATATAGATGAACTCTTTATGTATCAAATGACCAAGTTCTCCAAAAAATATTACGTAGTGGTCATGGGAGATTTCAACTATCCAGACATTTGTTGGGAATCTCTCTCAAGTAAAACTAACAGGTCAAGCAAAATCTTATCCTCTCTTGCTGACAACTTTATCTTCCAAAAGGTAGGGGAGAAAACAAGGGGATCTGCTACTTTGGATCTAATCCTTATAAACAGGGAGGAACTGGTTGAGGAGGTAAAGGTGGCTGGGACCCTAGGAGGCAGCGATCATGCTATTATAGAATTTTGGATAACTAGAGGAGGTAGACATGTGAAGACTCAAACTTCAAGGTTAGATTTTAGAAAGGCAGATTTTAAGAGACTCAGAAAGAGAATAGGAGGGATCCAATGGCTGGATGTCCTTAAGGACAAAAATGTCCAGGAAGGATGGGAAATTTTTAAAAATGAGATTCTCAAAGCACAATCGTTAACAATCCCGAAAAGTAGGAAGAATGGGAAGCATTTAAGGAAACCAGGATGGATGAACACAGAACTTAAACACATGCTAAAAAGAAAGAAAGAAATGTTTATTAAATGGAAAGAGGGAGGCATATCTAAAGAAGATTATAATGCAGTCTGCAGATCCTGCAGGGCACGTATCAGGTTAGCTAAAGCTGACAATGAATTAAGGCTTGCAAGAGATGTCAAAAGCAATAAAAAAGGATTTTGGGGGTATGTCAAAAGTAAAAGAAAAGTCAAAGATGCTATAGGATTTTTACAGGATGAAAATGGAGAAATGGTAAGAGAGGATGTTGAGAAGGCCGAACTTTTTAATTCCTATTTTGCATCTGTTTTCTCTCAGAAAGAAAATGTAACATCAACTGATCTTCACTGTCCTTTTAAAGGAATAGAGGAATCCAAGTTATCTGTAAACAGAAAGATTGTGAGGGAATATTTAGCTAACATAAATGAGTTCAAGTCTCCAGGTGCAGATGAATTACACCCCAGAGTACTGAAGGAGATCGTAGAAGAAATTTTAGAACCACTCTCCATAATCTTTGAAAATTCTTGGAGAACAGGAGAAGTCCCAGAAGACTGGAGAAGAGCAAATGTTGTTCCTATCTTCAAAAAGGGGAAGAAGGTGGACCCAGGGAACTATAGGCCGGTGAGTCTGACTTCTATACCAGGAAAGATCTTTGAACAAATTATTAAACAACATGTATGTAAGTACATGGATAAGAATGAAGTGATTAACCAGAGTCAGCATGGGTTTGTAACTAACAAGTCATGTCAGACTAACTTAATTTCCTTCTATGACAGAATCACTGACTGGGTGGATCAGGGAAATGCTGTAGATATAGTATATCTTGAATTCAGCAAAGCATTTGACAAAGTATCTCACACCATCCTTATTGAAAAAATGACCAAGTATGCAATGGACCAGGCAACTGTTAGGTGGATTCATAACTGGCTTAGTGATCGGACTCAAAGGGTGGTTGTAAATGGCTTCACATCCAGCTGGATGAATGTCTCAAGTGGGGTACCACAGGGCTCCGTCCTGGGACCCGTATTGTTCAACATCTTTATCAATAATTTAGATGAAGGAATTGAGGGTAAACTGATTAAATTTGCTGATGACACAAAGCTAGGAGGGATAGCTAATACTAGAGAAGAGAGAGAGAGGATTCAAAAAGACCTTAATAAACTGGAGCAGTGGGCAGCAACCAACAGAATGGTTTTTAACAGGGAAAAATGCAAAGTACTACATCTGGGCAATAAAAATAAAAAAAGCATATACAGAATGGGAGGAATAGAGCTGAGCAACAGTACATGTGAAAAAGACTTAGGTATACTAATAGATCATAGACTGAACATGAGTCAACAGTGTGATGCAGCAGCAAAAAAGGCAAATACAATTCTGGGATGTATTAACAGAAGCATACAGTCTAGATCACGTGAAGTCATTATCGGTCTTTACTCCTCTTTGGTCAGACCTCATCTGGAATACTGTGTACAGTTTTGGGCACCACATTTTAAAAAAGACATAGACAAACTGGAGCAAGTTCAGAGAAGAGCGACCAGAATGGTGACTGGTCTGCAAACCATGTCCTATGAGGAACGGTTGCAGGATTTGGGAATGTTTAGCCTGCAAAAAAGAAGACTGAGAGGAGACTTAATAGCTGTCTACAAATATGTCAAGGGCTGTCACATTGTAGAAGGATCATCTTTATTCTCATTTGCACAAGGAAAGACTAGAAGCAATGGGATGAAACTAAATGGGAGGAGACACAGATTAGATATTAGAAAAAACTTTTTGACAGTTAGGGTGATTAATGAGTGGAACAGGCTGCCACGAGAGGTGGTGAGTTCCCCTTCAATGGACGTCTTCAAACAGAGGCTGGACAGACATCTGTCTGAGATGATCTAGTGAATCCTGCTTTGAGCAGGGGGTTGGACCAGATGACCCAGGAGGTCCCTTCCAACTCTACCATTCTATGATTCTATGATTCCCCACACCTTCTCCAGCACCAATGCTCTCCCTCTCCCCCCCCACCTGCTCCAGCACCATTGCTCTCCCTCTTCTCCCCCCACCTGCTCCATCACTATTGCTCTCCCTCTTCACCCCCCACCTCCTCCAGCACCATTGCTCTCCCTCTTCTCCCCCCATCTCCTCCAGCACCATTGCTCTCCCTCTTCTCCCTCCACCTGCTCCAGCACCATTGCTCTCCCTATTCTCCCCTCCTGCTGATGCACCATTATTCTCCCACTTCTACCCCACCTTCTCCAGCACCATTGTTCTCCCTCTTCTCCCCCCACTTTCTCCAGCACCATTGCTCTCCCTATTCTGCCCCCACCTGCTCCAGCACCATTGCTCTCCCTTTTCGTCCCCACCTGCTCCAGCACCATTGATCTCCCTCTTCTCCCCCCACCTTCTCCAGCACCATTGCTCTCCCTCTTCTAACCCCACCTGCTCCAGCACCATTGCTGTTCCTCTTTTCCCCCCACCTGCTCCAGCACCATTGCTCTCCCTCTTCTCCCCGCCACCTCCTCCAGCACCATTGCTCTCCCTCTTCTCCCCCACCTCCTCCAGCACTATTGCTCTCCCTCTTCTCCCTCCATCTGCTCCAGCACCATTGCTCTCCCTCTTCTCCCTCCACCTGCTCTAGCACCATTGTTCTCCTAATTCTCCCCACCTGCTGCTGCACCATTGTTCTCCCTCTTCTCCCCCACCTACTCCAGCACCATTGCTCTACCTCTTCTCGTCCCTCCTGCTCCAGCACCATTGCTCTCTCTCTTCTCCCCCCACCGCCTCCAGCACTATTGCTCTCCCTCTTCTCCCCCCATCTGCTCCAGGACCATTGCTCTCCCTCTTCTCCCTCCACCTGCTCCAGCACCATTGCTCTCCTCATTCTACCTACCTGCTGCTGCACCATTGTTCACCCTCTTCAAACCCCACCTACTCCACCACCATTGCTCTCCCTCTTCTCCTCCCACCTGCTCCAGCACCATTGCTCTCCCTCTTCTCCCCACATCGCCTCCGGCACCATTGCTCTCCCTCTTCTCCCCCACCTCCTCCAGCACCACTGCTCTCCCTCTTCTCCCCCCACCTGCTCCAGCACCATTGCTCTCCCTCTTCTCCCCCAACTTTCTCCAGCACCATTGCTCTCCCTCTTCCCATCGTCTTTTCCGGCACCATTGCTCTCCCTCTTCTCCCCCATCTCCTCCAGCACCATTGCTCTCCCTCTTCTCCCCCCACCTACTCCAGCACCATAACTCACCCTCTTCTCCCCCCACCTTCTCCAACACCATTGCTCTCCCTCTTCTCCCCCCACCTGCTCCAGCACTATTGATCTCCCTCTTCTCCCCCCACCTGCTCCAGCACCATTGCTCTCCATCTTCTCCCGCCACCTGCTCCAGCACCATTGCTCTCACTCTTCTCCCCCCACATTCTCCAGCACCCTTGCTCTCCCTCTTCTCCCCCCATCTACTCCAGCACTATTGCTCTCCTTTTCCCCCATCTCCTCCAGCAACATTGCTCTCCCTATTCTCCCCACCTGCAGCACCATTGATCTCCCACTTGTACCCCTACCTTCTCCAGCACCATTGCTCTCCCTCTTCTCCCCCCACTTTCTCCAGCACCATTGCTCTCCTTCTTCTCCCCTCACCTGCTTCAGCACCATTGCTCTCCTTATTCTCCCCACCTGCTGCTGCACCATTGTTCTCCCTCTTCTCCCCCACCTTCTCCAGCACCATTTCTCTCCCTGTTCTCCCCCAACCTGCTCCAACACCATTGCTCTCCCTCTTCTTCCCCAACCTTCTCCAGCACCATTGCTCTCCCTCTTCTCCCCACCTGCTCCAGTACCATTGATCTTCCTCTTCTCCCCCCACCTGCTCAAGCACCATTGCTCTCCCTCTTCTCCCCCCACCTCCTCCAGCACCATTGCTCTCCCTCTTCTCCCCCCCACCTGCTCCAGAACCATTGCTCTCCCTCTTCTCCCCCCACCTGCTCCAGCACTATTGCTCTCCCTCTTCACCCCCCACCTCCTCCAGCACCATTGCTCTCCCTCTTCTCCCCCACCTCCTCCGACACTATTGCTCTCCTTCTTCTTCCCCATCTCCTGCAGCACCATTGCTCTCCCTCTTCTCCCTCCACCTCCTCCAGCACCATTGCTCTCCCTATTTTCCCCTCCTGCTGCACCATTGCTCTCCCTCTTCTCCCCTCACCTTCTCTAGCACCATTTCTCTCCCTCTTCTCCCCTCACCTGCTCCAGCACCATTGCTCTCCCTCTTCTCCCCCAACCTTCTCCAGCACCATTGCTCTCCCTCTTCTCCCCACCTGCTCCAGCACCATTGCTCTCCCTCTTCTCCCCCCACCTTCTCCAGCACCATTGCTCTCCCTCTTCCCTTTGTCTTTTCCTGCACCATTGCTCTCCCTCTTCTCCCCCCACCTCCTCCAGCATTATTGATCTCCCTCTTCTCCCCCCATCGCCTCCAGCACCATTGCTCTCCCTCTTCTCCCCACCTGCTCAGGCACCATTGCTCTCCCTTTTCTCCCCCACCTCCTCCAGCACCATTGCTCTCCCTGATCTCCCTCCACATGATCCAACACCATTGCTCTTTCTCTTGTCCCCCAACCTTCTCCAGCACCATTGCTCTCCCTCTTCCCTCCGTCTCCTCCTGCTCCATTGCTCTCCCTCTTCTCCACCAACCTCCTCCAGCATTATTGATCTCCCTCTTTTCCCCCCATCTCCTCAAGCACCATTGCTCTCCCTATACTCCCCCCACCTGCTAAAGCACCATTGCTCTCCCTATTCTGCCCACACATTCTCAAACACCATTGCTCTCCCTCTTCTCCCCCCACCTGCTCCAGCAATATTGCTCTCCCTCTTCTCCCCCCACCGGCTCCAGCACCACTGCTCTCCTTCTTCTCCCCCACCTCCTCGAATACCCTTGCTCTCCCTCTTCTACCCCCACATCCTCCAGCACTATTGCTCTCCTTCTTCTCCCCCATCTCCTCCAACACCATTGCTCTCCCTCTTGTCCCTCCACCTGCTCCAGCACCATTGCTCTCCCTATTCTTCCCACCTGCTGTACCATTGTTCTCCCTCTTCTCCCCCACCTACTCCAGCACCATTGCTCTACCTCTTCTCCTCCCACCTGCTCCAGCACCATTCCTCTCCCTCTTCTCCCCCCACCACCTCCAGCACTATTGCTCTCCCTCTTCTCCCCCCATCTGCTCCAGCACCATTGCTCTCCCTCTTCTCCCCCACCTCCTCCAGCACCATTGCTCTCCCTCTTCTCCCTCCACCAGCTCCAGCACCATTGCTCTTCCTCTTCTCCCCCAACCTTCTCCAGCACCATTGCTCTCCCTGTTCCCTTTGTCTTTTCCTGCACCATTGCTCTCCCTCTTCTCCCCCCACCTCCTCCAGCATTATTGATCTCCCTCTTCTCCCCCCATCTCCTCCAGCACCATTGCTCTTCCTCTTCTCCCCCCACCTACTCCAGCACCATTACTCACCCTCTTCTCCCCCCTTCTTCTCCAACACCATTGCTCTCCCTCTTCTCCCCCCACGTGCTCCAGCAGTATTGCTCTCCCTCTTCTCCCCCCACCTGCTCCAGCACCATTGCTCTCCCTCTTCTCTCCCCACCTGCTCCAGCACCATTGATCTCCCACTTGTACCCCCACCTTCTCCAGCACCATTGCTCTCCCTCTTCTCCCCCACTTTCTCCAGCACCATTGCTCTCCTTCTTCTCCCCTCACCTTCTCCAGCACCATTGCTCTCCTTATTCTCCCCACCTGCTCTTGCACCATTGTTCTCCCTCTTCTCCCCCACCTTCTCCAGCACCATTTCTCTCCCTCTTCTCCCCCCACCTGCTCCAATACCATGGCTCTCCCTCTTCTTCCCCAACCTTCTCCAGCACCATTGTTCTCCCTCTTCTCCCCACCTGCTCCAGTACCATTGATCTTCCTCTTCTCCCCCCACTTGCTCAAGCACCATTGCTCTCCCTCTTCTCCCCCCACCTCCTCCAGCACCATTGCTCTCCCTCTTCTCCCCCCACCTGCTCCAGAACCATTGCTCTCCCTCTTCTCCCCCCACCTGCTCCAGCACTATTGCTCTCCCTCTTCAACCCCCACCTCCTCCAGCACCATTGCTCTCCCTCTTCTCCCCCCACCTCCTCCGGCACTATTGCTCTCCTTCTTCTTCCTCATCTCCTCCAGCACCATTGCTCTCCCTCTTCTCCCTCCACCTCCTCCAGCACCATTGCTCTCCCTATTTTCCCCTCCTGCTGCACCGTTGTTCTCCCTCTTCTCCCCCTACCGTCTCTATCACCATTTCTCTCCCTCTTCTCCCCCCACCTGCTCCAGCACCATTGCTCTCCCTCTTCTCCCCCAACCTTCTCCAGCACCATTGCTCTCCCTCTTCTCCCCACCTGCTCCAGCACCATTGCTCTCCCTCTTCTCCCCCACCTTCTCCAGCACCATTGCTCTCCCTCTTCCCTTTGACTTTTCCTGCACCATTGCTCTCCCTCTTCTCCCCCCACCTCCTCCAGCATTATTGATCTCCCTCTTCTCCCCCCATCGCCTCCAGCACCATTGCTCTCCCTCTTCTCCCCACCTGCTCAGGCACCATTGCTCTCCCTTTTCTCCCCCACCTCCTCCAGCACCATTGCCCTCCCTGATCTCCCTCCACATGATCCAGCACCATTGCTCTTCCTCTTCTCCCCCAACTTTCTCCAGCACCATTGCTCTCCCTCTTCCCTCCGCCTCTTCCTGCTCCATTGCTCTCCCTCTTCTCCCCCCACCTCCTCCAGCATTATTGATCTCCCTCTTTCCCCCCCATCTCCTCAAGCACCATTGCGCTCCCTATTCTCCCCCCACCTGCTCCAGCACCATTTCTCTCCCTCTTCTCCCCACACATTCTAAAACACCATTGCTCTCCCTCTACTCCCCCCACCTGCTCCAGCAATATTGCTCTCCCTCTTCTCCCCCCACCGACTCCAGCACCATTGCTCTCCCTCTTCTCCCCCCACCGACTCCAGCACCATTGCTCTCCTTCTTCTCCCCCACCTCCTCCAGCACCCTTGCTCTCCCTCTTCTCCCCCCACATCCTCCAGCACTATTGCTCTCCTTCTTCTCCCCCATCTCCTCCAGCACCATTGCTCTCCCTGTTGTCCCTCCACCTGCTCCAGCACAATTGCTCTCCCTATTCTCCCCACCTGCTGCACCATTGTTCTCCCTCTTCTCCCCCACCTACTCAAGCACCATTGCTCTACCTCTTCTCCTCCCACCTGCTCCAGCACCATTCCTCTCCCTCTTCTCCCCCCACCACATCCAGCACTATTGCTCTCCCTCTTCTCCCTCATCTGCTCCAGCACCATTGCTCTCCCTCTTCTCCCTCCACCTGCTCCAGCACCATTGCTCTCCTCATTCTACCCACTTGCTGCTGCACCATTGTTCATCCTCTTCTCCCCCCACTTACTCCAGCACCATTGCTCTCCCTCTTCTCCCCTCATCGCCTCCGTCACCATTGCTCTCCCTCTTCTCCCCCACCTCCTCCAGCACCATTGCTCTCCCTCTTCTCCCTCCACCAGCTCCAGCACCATTGCTCTCCCTCTTCTCCCCCAACCCTCTCCAGCACCATTGCTCTCCCTGTTCCCTTTGTCTTTTCCTGCACCATTGCTCTCCCTCTTCTCCCCCCACCTCCTCCAGCATTATTGATCTACCTCTTCTCCCCCCATCTCCTCCAGCACCATTGCTCTTCCTCTTCTCCCCCCACCTACTCCAGCTCCATTACTCACCCTCTTCTCCCCCCACCTTCTCCAACACCATTGCTCTCCCTCTTCTCCCCCCACTTGCTCCAGCACTATTGCTCTCCCTCTTCTCCCCCCACCTGCTCCAGCACCATTGCTCTCCCTCTTCTCCCCCCACCTGCTCCAGCACCATTGCTCCCCTTCTTCTCTACCCACCTCCTCCAGCACCCTTGCTCTCCCTCTTCTCCCCCCCACCTACTCCAGCACTATTGCTCTACTTCTTCTCCCCCATCTCCTCCAGCAACATTGCTCTCCCTATTCTCCCCACCTGCTGCACCATTGATCTCCCACTTCTACCCCCACCTTCTCCAGCACCATTGCTGTACCTCTTCTCCCCCAACTTTCTCCAGCACCATTGCTCTCCTTCTTCTCCCCTCACCTGCTCCAGCACCATTGCTCTCCTTATTCTCCCCACCTGCTGCAGCACCATTGTTCTCCCTCTTCTCCCCCACCTTCTCCAGCACCATTGCTCTCCTTATTCTCCCCACCTGCTGCAGCACCATTGTTCTCCCTCTTCTCCCCCACCTTCTCCAGCACCATTTCTCTACCTCTTCTCGACCCACCTGCTTCAGCACCATTGCTCTCCCTCTTCTTCTCCAACCTTTTCCTGCACCATTACTCTCCCTCTTCTCCCCACCTGCTCCAGTACCCATACCTTCCTCATCTCCCACCACCTGCTCAAGCACCATTGCTCTCCCTCTTCTCTCCCACCTCCTCCAGCACCATTGCTTTCCCTCTTCTCCCCCCACGTCCTCCGGCACTATAGCTCTCCTTCTTCTTCCCCATCTCCTCCAGCACCATTGCTCTCCCTCTTCTCCCTCCACCTCCTCCTGCACCACTGCTCTCCCTATTTTCCCCTCCTGCTGCACCATTGTTCTCCCTCTTCTCCCCCCACATTCTCTAGCACCATTTCTCTCCCTCTTCTCCCCCCACCTGCTCCAGCACCATTGCTCTCCCTCTTCTCCCCCAAACTTCTCCATCACCATTGGTTTCCCTCTTCTCCCCACCTGCTCCAGCACCATTGCTCTCCCACTTCCCTTTGTCTTTTCCTGCACCATTGCTCTCCCTCTTCTCACCCCACCTCCTCCAGCATTATTGATCTCCCTCTTCTCAACCCATCGACTCCAGCACCATTGCTCTCCCTCTTCTCCCCACCTGCTCCAGCACCATTGCTCTCCCTTTTCTCCCCCACCTCCTCCAGCACCATTGCTCTCCCTGATCTCCCTCCACCTGATCCAGCACCATTGCTCTTCCTCTTCTCCCCCAACCTTCTCCAGCACCATTGGTCTCCCTCTTCCCTCCGTCTCTTCCTGCACCATTGCTCTCCCTCTTCTCCCCCCACCTCCTCCAGCATTATTGATCTCCCTCTTCTCCCCCCATCTCCTCAAGCACCATTGCTCTCCCTATTCTCCCCCCACTTGCTCCAGCACCATTGCTCTCCCTCTTCTCCCTACACATTCTCAAACACCATTGCTCTGCCTCTTCTCCCCCCACCTGCTTCAGCACTATTGCTCTCCCTCTTCTCCCCCACCGGCTCCAGCACCATTTCTCTCCCTCTTCTCCCGTCACCTTCTCCAGCACCATTGCTCTCCCTTTTCTTCCCCATCCTTCTCCAGCACCATTGCTCTCCCTCTTCTCCCTCCACCTGCTCCAGCACCATTGCTCTCCCTCTTCTACCCCCACCTGCTCAAGCACCATTGCTCTCCCTCTTCTCCCCCCACCTCCTCCAGCACCATTACTCTCCCTCTTCTCCCCCCACCTGTTCCTGCACCATTGCTCTCCTTATTCTCCCCACCTGCTGCTGCACCATTGTTCTCCCTCTTCTCCCCTCACCTTCTCCAGCACCATTGCTCTCCCTCTTCTCTCCCCACCTGCTCCAGCACCATTGCTCTCCCTCTTCTCCCCCAACCTTCTCCAGCACCATTGTTCTCCCTCTTCTCCCTCTACCTGCTCCAGCACCATTGCTCTCCCTCTTCTCCCCCAACCTTCTCCAGCACCATTGCTCTCCCTCTTCTACCCACCTGCTCCAGTACCATTGATCTTCCTCTTTTCTCCCCACCTTCTCCAGCACCATTGCTCTCCCTCTTCTCCCCACACCTGCTCCAACACCATTGCTCTCCCTCTTCTCCCCCTACCTGCTCAAGCACCATTGCTCTCCCTCTTCTCCCCTACCTGCTCAAGCACCATTGCTCTCCCTCTTCTCCCCCCACCTCCTCCAGCACTATTGCTCTCCCTCTTCTCCCACACCTCCTCCAGCACCATTGCTCTCCCTCTTCTCCCTCCACCTGCTCCAGCACCATTGTTCTCCTTATTCTCCCCACCTGCTGCTGCACCATTGTTCTCCCTATTCTCCCCACACCTTCTCCAGCACCATTGCTCTCTCTTCTCCCCCCACCTGCTCCAGCACCATTGCTCTCCCTCTTCTCCCCCACCTGCTCCAGCACTATTGCTCTCCCTATTCACCCCCCACCTCCTCCAGCACCATTGCTCTCCCTCTTCTCCCCCATCTCCTCTAGCATCATTGCTCTCCCTCTTCTCCCTCCACCTGCTCCAGCACCATTGCTCTCCCTATTCTCCCCTCCTGCTGCACCATTGTTCTACCACTTCTACCCCCACCTTCTCCAGCACCATTGTTCTCACTCTTGTCCCCCCACTTTCTACAGCACCATTGCTCTCTCTCTTCTCACCCACATGCTCCAGCACCATTGCTCTCCCTTTTTGCCCCCCCACCTGCTCCAGCACCATTGATCTCCCTCTTCTCCCCCCACCTTCTCCAACACCATTGCTCTCCCTCTTCTCCCCCCACCTGCTCCAGCACCAATGCTCTCCCTTTTCTCCCCCCAACTGCTCCAGCACCATTGCTCTTCCACTCCCCCCCACCTCCTCCAGCACCATTGCTCTCCCTCTTCTCCCCCACCTCCACCAGCACTATTGCTCTCCCTTTTCTCCCCCATCTGCTCCAGCACCATTGCTCTCCCTCTTCTCCCTCCACCTGCTCCAGCACCATTGCTCTCCCTCTTCTACCCCAACCTTCTCCAGCACCATTGCTCTCACTCTTCTCCCCACCTGCTCCAGTACCATTGATCTTCCTCTTCTCCCCCCACCTGCTCCAGCACCACTGCTCTTCCTCTTCTCCCCCCTACCGCCTCCAGCACCATTGCTCTCCCTCTTCTCCCCCACCTCCACCAGCACTATTGCTCTCCCTCTTCTCCCCCCATCTGCTGCAGCACCATTGCTCTCCCTCTTCTCCTTCCACCTGCTCCATCACCATTGCTCTCCCCCCCCACCTCCTCCAGCACCACTGCTCTCCCTCTTCTCCCCCATCTCCACCAGCACTATTGCTCTCCCTCTTCTCCCTCCACCTTCTCCAGCACCATTGCTCTCCCTCTTCTCCCTCCACCTGCTCCAGCACCATTGCTCTCCCTCTTCTTCCCCAACCCTCTCCAGCACTATTGCTCTCCCTCTTCACCCCACCTGCTCCAGTACCATTGATCTTCCTCTTCTCCCCCCACCTGCTCAAGCACCATTGCTCTCCCTCTTCTCCCCCCACCTCCACCAGCACCATTGCTCCCCCTCTTCTCTCCCATCTGCTCCAACACCATTGCTCTCCCTCTTCTCCCCCACCTCCACCAACACTATTGCTCTCCCTCTTCTCCCCCCATGTGCTGCAGCACCATTGCTCTCCCTCTTCTCCTTCCACCTGCTCCAGCACCATTGCTCTCCCTCTTGTTCCCCAACCTTCTCCAGCACCATTGCTCTCCCTCTTCTCCCCACCTGCTCCAGTACCATTTATCTTCCTATTCTCCCCCCACCTGCTCAAGCACCATTGCTCTCCCTCTTCTCCCCCCACCTGCTCCAGCACCATTGCTCTTCCTCTTCCCCCCACCTCCTTCAGCACCACTGCTCTCCCTCTTCTCCCCCACCTCCACAAGCACTATTGCTCTCCCTCTTCTCCCCCTATCTGCTCCAGCACCATTGCTCTCTCTCTTCTCTCTCCACCTGCTCCAGCACCATTGCTCTCCCTCTTCTTCCCCAACCTTCTCCAGCACCATTGCTCTCCCTTTTCTCCCCACCTGCTCCAGTACCATTGATCTTCCTCTTCTCCCCCCACCTGCTCAATCACCATTGCTCTCCCTCTTCTCCCCCCACCTCCTCCAGCACCATTGCTCTCCCTCTTCTCCCCCACCTGCTCCAACACCATTGCTCTCCCTCTTCTCCCCCCATCTGCTCCAGCACCATTGCTCTCCCTCTTCTTCCCACCTGCTCCAGTACCATTGATCTTCCTCTTCTCCCCCCACCTGCTCCAGCACCATTGCTCTCCCTCTTCTCCCTCCACCTGCTCAAGCACCATTTCTCTCCCTCTTCTCCCCCCATCTGCTCCAGCACCATTGCTCTCCCTCTTCTTCCCACCTGCTCCAGTACCATTGATCTCCCACTTCTCCCCCCACCTTCTCCAGCAACATTGCTCTCCCTCTTCTCCCCCCACCTGCTCCAACACCATTGCTCTCCCTCTTCTCCCCCATCTGCTCCAGCACCATTGCTCTCCCTCTTCTTCCCACCTGCTCCAGTACCATTGATCTTCCTCTTCTCCCCCCACCTGCTCCAGCACCATTGCTCTCCCTCTTCTCCCTCCACCTGCTCAAGCACCATTTCTCTCCCTCTTCTTCCCACCTGCTCAAGCACCATTCCTCTCCCTCTTCTCCCCCCACCTCCTCCAGCACCATTGCTCTCCCTCTTCTCCCCCCACCTCCTCCAGCACCATTGCTCTCCCTCTTCTCCCTCTACCTGCTCAAGCACCATTGCTCTCCCTTTTCTCCCCCTACCTGCTCAAGCACCATTGCTCTCCTTCTTCTCCCCCCACCTCCTCCAGCACCATTGCTCTCCTTCTTCTCCCCCCACCTCCTCCAGCACCATTGCTCTCCCTCTTCTCCCTCTACCTGCTCAAGCACCATTGCTCTCCCTTTTCTCCCCCTACCTGCTCAAGCACCATTGCTCTCCCTCTTCTCCCCCCACCTCCTCCAGCACCATTGATCTCCCTCTTCTCCTCCCACCTTCTCCAGCAACATTGCTCTCCCTCTTCTCCCCCCACCTGCTCCAACACCATTGCTCTCCCTCTTCTCCCCCCATCTGCTCCAGCACCATTGCTCTCCCTCTTCTTCTCACCTGCTCCAGTACCATTGATCTTCCTCTTCTCCCCCCACCTGCTCCAGCACCATTGCTCTCCCTCTTCTCCCTCCACCTGCTCAAGCACCATTTCTCTCCCTCTTCTTCCCACCTGCTCAAGCACCATTGCTCTCCCTCTTCTCCCCCCACCTCCTTCAGCACCATTGCTCTCCCTCTTCTCCCCCCCACCTCCTCCAGCACCATTGCTCTCCCTCTTCTCCCTCTACCTGCTCAAGCACCATTGCTCTCCCTTTTCTCCCCCTACCTGCTCAAGCACCATTGCTCTCCTTCTTCTCCCCCCACCTCCTCCAGCACCATTGATCTCCCTCTTCTCCCCCCACCTTCTCCAGCAACATTGCTCTCCCTTTTCTTCCCCCACCTGCTCCAGCACCATTGCTCTCCCT
This sequence comes from Phyllobates terribilis, assembly GCF_046119375.1. Classification (NCBI taxonomy): domain Eukaryota; kingdom Metazoa; phylum Chordata; class Amphibia; order Anura; family Dendrobatidae; genus Phyllobates; species Phyllobates terribilis. Next base: position 145,947,421 of record NW_027362770.1, read on the forward strand.
CTTTTCCCCCCACCCGCTCCAGCACCATTGCTCTTCCTTTTCTCCCCCCCACCTCCTCCAGCACTATTACTTTCCCTCTTCTCCCCCACCTCCACCAGCATTATTGCTCTCCCTCTTCTCCCCCCATCTGCTCCAGCACCATTCCTCTTCCTCTTCTCCCTCCACCTGCTCCAGCACCATTGATCTCCTTATTCTCCCCACCTGCTGCTGCACCATTGTGCTCCCTTTTCTCCCCCCACCTACTCCAGCACCATTGCTCTCCCTCTTGTCCTCCCACCTGCTCCAGCACCATTGCTCTCCCTCTTCTCCCCCCCACCGCCTCCAGCACCATTGCTCTCCTTCTTCTCCCCCCACCTCCTCCAGCTCCATTGCTCTAGTTAAAAAAAACAAAAAAAAATTTACCCTGTCTACTCATTCCCCCGCAGCATCATCCTCTGCTTCCTTCCCGACATCTTTCTCCCTGACAGAGGCCCGCACTGCATGATGACATTATCAAGCAGCATGAGCCTGTGTCACAGAGGAAGCGCCGGGCAGGAAGCAGAGGACAGATCCCTCCGCTCCGCTGCTATTTTCTCCTGTCAGCAGCGGAGCGGAGGGATCGCTCCCTGCCTGCTGCTGCCACACATGAGAGGGCAATCTGGCCATGGGCCCCAAGAAGCAGGCCAGATTGCCCTCATCAGGCGCACAGCAAGGGCCCCCTCACCACCTTTGGGCCCCGGTGCAGGTGCACCGGCAGCCATGTTAACCAGCGGGCCCCCGTGCGTCCTGCTCGGGGACCCGCCGAGTCCCCGAGCCCACTACAGTGTGACAGCCCTTGAGATATTCGTGGCTGTGGTGGTGGCTGCACTAGGTTTCACCTACATGAACTTGAAAAATTACTTCTAAGGACAAACTAAAGCTGGAGTCTTTCTTTAAATTGTTGCATCACAATGCAAAATAAACTATTAATAAAATCCACTTATTTAGATAATTGTCCTCTGGACAGTCTGGTGGAAACTAGAAAACAAAATCAGTTTCCAAAACTGGAAAAAAAAATCTACAAAGACAGCGGAGAATATGCTGATGAGTAAGTTTAGCTTTCTTTCTGGGAATTGATTTCACTTTTTTTTCTTAGTATATTAGTTCTGTTACCAGAGAGACCCAATAATAAGCGGCGTTGTCTGCAGACTGATGAGATGCCGGGGCAGTCACAGAGGACTGAAAATTCTGCAGGCGATAATACTGTTTCCAATGAGCGTTCCATTGTTGCAACTCAACCTATACACTTTAATGGGGATAGCTGCAATTTGTCTGTACTGCTATGTTTGCCACCAATCTCCTTGCTTCTTCTTCCTGGAGAAGAAATTACATGACCGCTGCAGGGAATCAATACCCATTGATTGGCCACAGCATTACGTTCTGTCAAAGCTGGAAGACTGTTTCTTCCGGCTCAGACAGAACATCAACTATGCATCCATTCACTGGGCATTGATTTGCTATGATAGTCGCACACCAAAAGTGAGGAGACCAGCGGCGAACACAGACTGCAGTGCAACAGCGGGGTTCATTAGTTGAGTATGTGATTTTTTTTTATTTTAAAACTACCAGCTTTTCATGCAGCGCTTACAAGCTAAATATGAAAGCGCTTGTAAGCACTACACATATTCGATCTAAGTTGTCTTTCTAGACAGCAGTGGTGGCAAATCCCTTTGGCAATAAAAAGCAAAAAAAAGGAAAATCAGGGATAGGAGGAGAACAGTGGCAGGGAGAAAGAGCAATTAATTTGCCAACTTGCTTATGTTCTCAGTGTCTACTATTTTTGTTTCCTATCTTAAAGCATGAGAATAGACCGTTAACTTTTATTGTTAATGTTATTGATAATTTTATTGTATAATTGTTTATTGTTTTATTGCTTAACTCTAGAGGAGGAAGTCATGTGAAGACTCAAACTTCAAGGTTAGATTTCAGAAAGGCAGATTTTAAGCGACTCAGAAAGAGAATAGGAGGGATCCAATGGCTGGATGTCCTTAGGGACAAAAATGTCCAGGAAGGATGGGAAATTTTTAAAAATGAGATTCTCAAAGCACAATCATTAACAATCCCGAAAAGTAGGAAGAATGGGAAGCATTTAAGGAAACCAGGATGGATGAACACAGAACTTAAACACATGCTAAAAAGAAAGAAAGAAATGTCTATCAAATGGAAAGAGGGAGGCATATCTAAAGAAGATTATAATGCAGTCTGCAGATCTTGTAGGGCACATATCAGGTTAGCTAAAGCTGACAATGAATTAACGCTTGCAAGAGATGTCAAAAGCAATAAAAAAGGATTTTGGGGGTATGTCAAAAGTAAAAGAAAAGTCAAAGATGCTATAGGATTTTTACAGGATGAAAATGGTGAAATAGTAAGAAATGATGTTGAGAAGGCCGAACTTTTTAATTCCTATTTTGCATCTGTTTTCTCTCAGAAAGAAAATGTAACATCAACTGATCTTCACTGTCCTATTAAAGGAATAGAAGAATCCAAGTTATCTGTAAACAGAGAGATTGTGAGGGAATACTTAGCTAACATAAATGAGTTCAAGTCTCCAGGTCCAGATGAATTACACCCCAGAGTACTGAAGGAGATCGTAGAAGAAATTTTAGAACCACTCTCCATAATCTTTGAAAATTCTTGGAGAACAGGAGAAGTCCCAGAAGACTGGAGAAGAGCAAATGTTCCTATCTTCAAAAAGGGGAGGAAGGTGGACCCAGGGAACTATAGGCCGGTGAGTCTGACTTCTATACCAGGAAAGATCTTTGAACAAATTATTAAACAACATGTATGTAAGTACCTGCATAAGAATGAAGTGATTAACCAGAGTCAGCATGGTTTTGTAACTAACAAGTCATGTCAGACTAACTGAATTTCCTTCTATGACAGAATCACTGACTGGGTGGATCAGGGAAATGCTGTATATATAGTATATCTTGACTTCAGCAAAGCATTTGACAAAGTATCTCACACCATCCTTATTGAAAAAATGACCAAGTATGGAATGGACAAGGCAACTGTTAGGTGGATTCATAACTGGCTTAGTGATCGGACTCAAAGAGTGGTCGTAAATGGCTTCACATCCAGTTGGATGAATGTCTCAAGTGGGGTACCACAGGGTTCTGTCCTGGGACCTGTATTGTTCAACATCAATGATTTAGATGAAGGAATTGAGGGTAAACTGATTAAATTTGCTGATGACACAAAGCTAGGAGGGATAGCTAATACTAGAGAAGAGAGAGAGGATTCAAAAAGACCTAAATAAACTGGAGCAGTGGGCAGCAACTAACAGAATGGTTTTTAACAGGGAAAAATGCAAAGTACTACATCTGGGCAATAAAAATGAAAAAAGCATATACAAAATGGGAGGAATAGAGCTAAGCAACAGTAGATGTGAAAAATACTTAGGTATACTAATAGATCATAGACTGAACATGAGTCAACAGTGTGATGCAGCAGCAAAAAAGGCAAATACAATTCTGGGATGCATTAACAGAAGCATACAGTCTAGATCACGTGAAGTCATTATCGGACTTTACTCCTCTTTGGTCAGACCTCATCTGGAATACTGCGTCCAGTTTTGGGCACCACATTTTAAAAAAGACATCGACAAACTGTAGCAAGTTCAGAGAAGAGCGACCAGAATGGTGACCGGTCTGCAAACCATGTCTTATGAGGAACGGTTACAGGATTTGGGAATGTTTAGCTTGCAAAAAAGAAGACTGAGAGGAGACTTAATAGCTGTCTACAAATATGTCAAGGGCTGTCACATTGTAGAAGGATCATCTTTATTCTCATTTGCACAAGGAAAGACTAGAAGCAATGGGATGAAACTAAATGGGAGGAGACACAGATTAGATATTAGAAAAAACTTTTTGACAGTTAGGGTGATCAATGAGTGGAACAGGCTGCCACGAGAGGTGGTGAGTTCCCCTTCAATGGACGTCTTCAAACAGAGGCTGGACAGACATCTGTCTGAGATGATTTAGTGAATCCTGCTTTGAGCAGGGGGTTGGACCAGATGACCCACGAGGTCCCCTCCAACTCTAACATTCTAAGATTCTATAATTCTATACATCTGTGAACTAGTCTACCGGTACATACCTGCACGCAACCTCCGATCCTCACAAGATCTCCGTCTCTACTCCCCTCTTAACTCCTCTTCCCACAATCACATACAAGATTTCTCCCGTGCATCCTCCCTACTCTGGAACGCTCTACCCCAACACATCAGAATTTCATCTATCGTGGAAATCTTCAAAAGGAACCTGAAGACCTACGTCTTCCGACAAGCCTACAACTAGCAGTAACCCCTCGCTCACCATACCGCTGAATGACCAGCTCTACCCTCACCTACTGTATCTTCACCCATCCCTTGTAGATTGTGAGCCCTCGCGGGCAAGGTCCTCTCTCCTCCTGTACCAGTCGCTGACTTGTTTTTGTTCAAATTATTGTACTTGTTGTTTGCTATGTATACCCCCTTTTAAACATGTAAAGCGCCATGGTATCAATGGCGCTATAATAATAAATAATAATAATAAATTGTGGTTTAATACAGGAATAAACCAATTGCGCCACTAAATATGTTATTTGCCGGTTTGTGGCAACTATTTTAAAAAGTATATTACAAAAATTTGATTATTGTCATTTATTTTTGTGCCATTATTTTTTAGTTTAGTTTCTGCGGGGGGGGGGGGGGAATCTTTGACTTTTACTTTCTTTTTATCCTAAAATGTACTGGCATATAGAGGTGTATCTGTATATAGCAGCATATTATGCGTGTAAACAAGAAGAATACTATTTAGATTTTTAGACAGAGTAAATGCTCTTATACGCAGCAGTGCAGCCAGAGGTCCTTATTTTCAGTTCTGGCAAAGATGATGTGGAGACACGGGGGGTCAGTGGGTGCTCTTGTCCGCTGGCCTGAGACCACATGGACCAGTGCTCATCCCACTGAACGCCCGCTCACCTTTCCTGTGGGCATAATGCTGCTCAGATAACACAGGGTGGGGGTAATACAGTGTGGCAATAGTTTATTTGTAACATCCCTGGCGGCGTGCTGGCATGGCTTCCCACCTCCCACCATGCAAGACAGCCATCTTACCTATCAGTCCAGGCTGCACACTTTGCTCCAGTACCTGCTGTGTGTATGTCTCTTGTCTGATTGCTTAGGGCGGCGGCGTGGTTACTGCCTGTTTCTTATAGTTACTGTGTGCACAGTCCTAATACGTCCCCAGCCTATTGCTGTGAGTCACTGGATACTTAAACCCCCTCCACCCAGTAGGAGGTGCCTGAGCAACACTTTCTTTCAGTGTGGTCTGTGCAACTGAGTTGCCAGGTCCTGTCCTGTATCTTGTCTGTTTCCGCCATCCTGGGGGCTGTATACCCAGGCCTGTTACCTGTATCTGTGACTTCTAGTCTGTTCCGTCACCCTGGGGGCTGTATACCCAGGCCCGTTACCTGTATCTGTGACTTCTAGTCTGTTTCCACCACCCTGGGGGCTGAGTTCCCAGGCTCGTTCCTGTATCTTGTTCCTGGTTCAGTTCCTGCCTGAACAGTGTCCTGACCTGTTACTTGTTTGTCTCTATGTCTGTATCTTCCCTTTTCCTGCAGTGTCTGAACCTGCACCTAACTCCAACTCATTGTCTCTGTACTTCTGTTGGTGAGTTTAGTGTCCACTCGCTACTTCATTGTAAGTACCTTGTGTGTATTTGCTCTGCTCAGCTTGTCTATTGCACCTGCGGGTTTTGCTCTGCTCTGCTTGTCTACCGCACCTGCGGGTTTTACTATGCTCTGCTTGTTTACTGCACCTACGGGTTCTACTCTGCTTGTCTACCGCACCTGTGGGTTTTGCTCTGCTCTGCTTGTCTACCACATCTGCGGGTTTTGCCCTGCTTGTCTACCGCACCTGCGGGTTTTGCTCTGCTCTGCTTGTCTATCGCTCCTGCGTGTTTTGCTCTGCTCTACTTATCTACCGCACCTGCGGGTTTTGCTCTGCTCTGCTTGTCTATCGCACCTGTGGCTCTGTTCCTGTATCCCAGTCTGTACTGGTCCCTATCCTGCATGCGTTCCTACCTGCCAGTACCCACCTGTCTGCATACCAGCCGTGCCTGCCAGTACCCACCTGTCTGCATACCAGCCGTGCCTGCCAGTACCCACCTGTCTACATACCAGCAATGCCTGCCAGTACCCACCTGTCTGTATGCCAGCCAAACCTGCCTGTTCCTGCATTCCCCGGTGTGGGCCAACAGCTGTGACCGGGGTCTGACCTGGAGTAGCACCTGGTCCCTTTGCTCAGTTCCTCCCTGGTTCATGGAGTCGACTGAACCGCCATGCAACCTTAGTCGGACCGAGTTGATACTTAGTCACGCCCCTCCAGGCACTCCTCGGTTCATGGTCCAGTGGGATCATGCTCATGCCAGTCAGTCCGGGCGTGTGCGTAACATTATTGAACCACAAACAGACAATAGACATATAGAACAGTCCCACCAAATACCCAAGATGGTGAAAATTACAGAGTCTCAGCCTTCCGCTGACTCGTCGGGGTTAGAGCAGCTGCGACTTCCAGGGCCGACTACCCCCTACCAGTGGCACCCTGCTTTTGGCGGGCACCCACAGAGAGGAGGCAACAACAAGCTTAGGAAGCTGACAGTCCATTGAGGTACATGACCAGGTGACCGGAGGGTCCCAACCTAGCTCCTCCAAACGTCTCCATGGGGCCAGGTGACCGGAGGGTCCCAACCTGGCTTCCCCAAATGTCTCCATGGAGGCAAGTGACTAGAGAGTCCCAACCTGGATCCCCCAAATGTGCCCATTGGGCCAGGTGATCATAGGGTCCCAACTTGGCTTCTCTGAATGTATACAGGGGCCAGGTGACCAGAGAATCCTTATCTAGTGTCTCCAAACATCTCAATAGGGCCAGGTGATGGGAGGGTCCCAACTTGACCTCCCCAAATGTCTCCATGTGTTAAGTGATGGTCAATGGAGCAGATCTGTATTCTTCCAGCTAAGGCCATGGTCCATAAGCTGGCATCCTGTAGAATGTCAAATCTGTGTCCCTCTTGATGGAGCCATGGTGTCCTGGCTGTGTTCTGTCAAGTCACTCTCTTATAGCAGAAGGATAGAAAATCCCTTTATATACCCACATCTGTGGTTCAGGTCATCATCCACAGGTCAGAGGGAGGTGGGATGAGTTTAACCCTCATTGTTTTAGTATTTAATCAATCTGCATAGTTTGTACTCTACTGCTCTGCAGGTCAACAAGACGCACGGACCCACACAATGGTCAATCAACATTTTAACAAACATTGATTTTTCAATGAACCTGCGTCCCTGTCTTGCAAAGATAGCAGACAATAAGTTACAATAAACATCAACTCCAGAGTTAACATTTAAGGTCATATAACAATGGCCTATGTCTCTTGATCCACCGATGAAACAAACACATAAATTCAATAGTCAGCATTTAGACAATAGTCTATGACTCTGGGCCTACTGAATTTATGTCTGCCATAATTAAGATTAAATGCTGTGTTGTCACAGATGAGATCTAAGAAAAAAGCAGAGAATTAATTTACTATATAAAGGCGTCCATGGGTTATAGTTAGATGCTAAAGGGGCCCCTCGTTCTGTTTCATAAGGGAAGAATCTACTTGGTAAGAAAGCACTAGTACAGTGATTAACATGGGCCACTTTATCAAGAAAGTTTTGACATTACCTTCCTGGCTGGGCCCCTCTCCGCTGCAGGCTCTTGTGTAGCTGAACCGGTGGTGCATGTTGCAGGTTTGAACCAGTATCACTATTGCTCTTATAAACCTGAAGAAGGTGGCCCAATAGTGGTTGGGAAAATATTTTTAAAAAAATCAATACTCGCCTACCAGACCGAGGTTGCTCTGTATTCCCTGCCAGTGTCCTGGCTATTTCTTAGGGTTCAACCACACGACCATAAAAATCAGATGATTGCTATCCATCGATTTGACAGATAGCACTCTTCCCCATGTTATTCTTTGGAGCTGTGCACATGTACGAATTTTTCCTCAGACCGAGACCGAACAAACATTCACAGCATGGATGAGTTGCATCCAACTATCAGATCGCACTTGGTCATTCATGTCTATGGGTGCATCCAAGTGCTGTCTGATTTTCCCGGACGGACAGAATGGAGAAGATTCCGAAAAATTACGATTTTTTTTTGGAGGGGGCCATTTACATTGTGTTTTAAAGTACTGGACAACCCCTTTAAATCCATTCATGCCACCTATAAAGCAAGTAGCCACACAAGAACCTTGGTGGTTTTGCAGAACATTTTCCCGTAGACAGTGACCCCCTTGAATATAACTACTGATTGATACGTACCTGGTTGTAGGCAATGAAAGGGCCATTTTATCGGTAGCGGGCACCCACTTTGGGTAAAACAAGATAATCCATAACTTACAAGAGCCATGTTTATTTATAAAAGCGTTTTCCATGGAGGTCTCCCTGAGAATATTACTGATTAGTGAGGCCGTCCTCCATGATAAATTGCCGCTGTTACATGGAGCCTATGAGCCATATATAAACTGTCATCATCAGGACAAGCCGCGATCCAGGCTCCCACCCTACACACACACAAATAAACAGAAACAGAAAACTTCATTAATTTCTCCGAAAATATGCACTAAACCAATCATTGAAAATGAAAGCTGCTTACAATAAAGTTATTTTAGAAACATGGGAATGAACTCGTCACACATATAAGGTCTAAATACTACATTTAAATCTATAGGGACCTACCTATTTTGGGCCTCAAGAACCTAATAATTTTTCAAGCTATTTCATCATTGCATTCCAAGAGCCATAACTTATGTTCCCCATCAACATAACTGTAGAAAAGTGATTTTTTTTCTGTGCAATTTATTTATTTTTTGCAAGTTTTTTTTTCTTTTATTGTTTTTTATTTTCACGGTATTCATCATGCAACAAATTTACAATAATTGCACGCCAGAAAACTGGTGTAAATTCTACTCCAGCTTATAACTGGCATATATTTTATTTTCTAATACTAGTACAAAAAAAAAGCTAATTTTGTGCTCGGGTGCATGATCGATTTTCTCATACGAGTATTATACATGGTTTTCACTGACACAAGCTGAGCTTCTATGGAGCACCATGATGGCAGCGACTGCCATGGTCAACCATTGGCACCCCACATTGTATCCCAGGGGGGAAATTGCAATGGGCGCTTAGATCAGTAATAACCATTTAAACGGGTACTCCCGGCCGATAAAAAAAATCGTGTACTGTTCCTGCACTCATACACCATAAAGATGAGATGGTCATTGCAGCTATATATTTTTTTTTTAATCCTTGTAATTTCATGTGACAGGATCTGCTCTTTCACTGCTACCCCCTCCCGCCTGGGTCAGTACATCATACACTAAGAGGGGGCTTGTCGGGGGTGTGGCCTGCTCACAGCTTCTAGTAGCAGCCCCCTGGTTATGATTCCTTCACAGGGCTACTAGAAGCTGTGAGAAGGCCACACCCCGACATGCCCCCACACCTCCTGCTGTACACAGGGAGCCATTATCTGGGGGCTGATGTGACAGAAGCTGCTCCTCACTGCACTGCTCACCCCTCTGTTTGGGACATTACAGCAATGTGCAGTGTGGCGCCCTGCTGCGCATGGTGCCACAGAGCCCAGAAGGCTGTACAGATGGATTTCTCCACAAGAGGCCCTCACTACATGCAAACACCTCCACTTTCCACCTCATACCAGCAGAGGGAGCCCTGATAGGGATATATAAAGGGAAGGTGGAGCCAGGCAGCTCAGTTTAGTCTGGATAGTTTCAAGTTAGTGTTCAGAGAGGAGCACGCAGGCTGCTGTGTGAGGCAAGCTAGACCTCCAGCAGTACTGAAGCCTAGTGAGGGCCCCGAGCGTGGCCGAAGGCGAGTGGAAGAAAGGAGTGATCAAGGGGGCAGAGGAGCATACCAGGCTCACCCCAGTATATATACTGGACACCGGGTCCGAGCCTACAGGGACCCTTTACACCCAGTAGGGATAACCGGAATCCCAGGAGGACTACAAGTCCCTGGCAAACCTGAAGCTAGACACATACAGGACCAGGAACCACGAAGGCGCCGGCGTCCAGGGAAAGTGGTTACCAACCGGAGGTCCTACTTCAGAGCAACAGGTGGAGTAGAAAAAGCAAGACATATAAGCTAGGCACAGTTGCAGGCTGGCCAGGAGCTTACACAGAGGCAGACACGGAACAGGAGGCCTTATACCCGCTCCCTGGGGAGAAGTCCAAAAGTGCGCCCTTCACCTAGAGTAACCTGGACCATATCCACGCCCCCTCTCCTCAGGCTGGCTGTTCCTTACAGGGGGGAGCAGCACTTAGTGTATTATGTAATGACCCAGATGGGAGGGGGGAGCAGTGAAAGAGCAGATCCTGTCACATGGAATTACAAGGGTTAAAAAGATTATAAAACTGCACTGACCATCTCATCTTTATAGTGTATGAGTGCAGGAACAGTACACAAATTTTTTATCTCCCCGGAGTACCCCTTTAATTGACAAAGACATATAAATTTTGTAACAGCAGCAGTGTATATTTACATGAAAGATCCTCCTCTTCACACAGAAACAAAAGGGTGGACTTAATGGATTTCTTAACTTTCTTCTTTTTTTTTAGGAAACAGGCATACTCTGTTAAAAATAAGAACATCATTCATTCATACACCCTGCTGTTCCAGCACTGCCTTTCCGTTGCTCCTCCCGGTCTTTGTTGGATGCAGTGGTGACAACACAACTAAGGCCACACTATCGGTATTTGGTCAGTATTCGGTCAATATTTTTTCTCAGGAGTGGGTGCCAAAACCAGGTGGGGAACAATCAGAGAAAAGCTATAATAGAAACAAGTGCACCAATTCTGCATTTATCACCCACTCCTTGTTTTGGCTCCCACTCCTGAGGAAAAATACTGACCGAATTCTGATAATGGGGCTGTGGCCTAAAGCCTACAACCACTGCAGCCAATTCCTGGACTCAGCAGCAGTAATGCTGAAGTAGATGGCACAAGATTCCTGAACCTAGAGATTGGCTGCAGCAGTGATGTGCTGTAGTTGTGATGTCACCTCTGCAACCATGTCAACAAAAAACAACTTTAAAAATGACATTATTGTAATTTTATAGGAAGAAAAAAATCTCTGACTTTTATTTTACCCTTTGAATACAGGTACATAGAAATTTACTGGTATATAGAGAAGTAGCTCCATGTACCAGTACAATGTGCCTGTAAGGAAGCAGAATACACTGCACATTCAAGCACAGAACATTCTCTTATACAATACAGAGCCTGTGGCTAATAAGTATTGCTGCTGCCTCCAATGCTACAGGTTGGGAGTTTGAATCCTAAGGAAGACCAGATTTCAAGAAAAGAGAAATATGAGTTAAATGAATGTAAATATGTATACAGCACAGAGCAGCTGCCCCCGTCCCCCAGGGAGGAAGAATAACTAACTAAGTGTGGCGCCCCTGAGGGCTCGACCGCCACAGGGATTCTGCACTTCTTTAATGGAGTGTAGTGTTCCTCCTCTGAGGTAAGAACAGTATGATAGTCGTGGCCCAACCTTTGCAACCAACACCACACTTCTCCACCAGAGGGGGCTAGTATGCACTAGGTGCTGCCCTCCTGGTTACAAGGAGACTGGGGAACTAAGAGTTAGGGGAACCAGTTAGTGGGTGAGGGTGGAGGACTTACAAGTTAGTTACACTTTAAATTTCATATTTAATAAAAAGCCATCTTGGGTCTTGGTTCTTTGACTGCCTTCAATCGCTCTTTGACTGTCTCTATGCTGTCAATTGCTGAGTGGACTGTGATCTCCCACCCTAACGCGGATCCTGTGTGGGCTCCACCGGATGGAGACACAGCCCTCGTGCCCCGGCCTTGGGACGAGAGGTAGGTTGTAGACAAGGAATGTCTTGACCTGGTCAAGGACCAGGACCAAGAAGGCCAGGAGCTTAAGAGTGTGGCTCCATAGCAAATGGATCCCGGGGAGGATGCAGACGGAGCGGTGTACGCCACCTGTCCTCACCACCTAATATATTCAGAGGGAGTCCGGCTGCAAGAGGGGTACCGGCCCCCGACACCTCACCTTGCTACTCCATGTCCTGGTCGGGAAAGCCCGGTAGGCCCAGAGGATCCCACCGGGTATCGGAAGGAGCGGAGCTGCCACCTGTACCCTTGTTCTAAGAGGAGCTCAGAGGGAGACCCGGCCTATTCACACACACACGGACAGGAAAGGATTCGGTCTGTAGTTCAGGAACACTCTGGTGTAGAGTCCCGATTGAATGCTGGACTTACTCGGAGGTTGTCGGACCCCCGTCCCTGGTGACCGCAAGACTCTGCGGGGAGCAGGGAGTCGCGTTCCTTCTGCCATCTCTAAAGTGAGTAAAGCCTTGGAAGTTCACCCCTATGGCCTCCGGACTGTTTATTCTGCGCTACACCGCACGACGCGGCATCCATTCTCCTCTACTACTACCCCCTCCATCCTGTCCCTTTGCCTTGAGGCCTTGCTTCGCCTGTGGGGAGTAGTAATAACTATGGCCGCCATACCACCATGCCTCAGCGGACTGCAGCGGTGCTGGTGGCCTTCACCAGGAGCCACAGGTGGCGTAGTCGTAAATCAGCCACTCAGCCCGGATAAGCCCACACCATCCTTTTAATGTGACGGACCTGAGCACGGTCCGGGCCACGGCTGCACCCCATCCCTCCATCACAGGACCCGACTCCGAGTCCCCCATCTCCCAGGGTAAACAAAAGGGCTTCCGAGAAGAGGCGTCACAATTGAAAAAAGTAACACACAGGAGATAAGGAGACATTGCACAGAGTGAGTGAAAGCTGTGACACAGCCCTGACCTCGCAGGACACCTCTCCCAAATCGGGACTGTCTCTGTGGATCCAATGACGGTTGGGAGCTATGAAACTGGCATGTTAGCATTTATAATTTTTCTGTAATTTCTTAACAGAAAAATCCAATACACCCCATATACACATATACAGAACTCAAAAACACGCTCCATATGCAATGAATATATTATTTATTTTTAGTCCATGTACAAAACTTTATATACCGTATAAATACAGTACATTTACACCTCATGTACAAGCTATATGAAAAGACAAACATTATACACATCAAACACACGCATGGAACACGTAGGAGTTGTGGTTAATGTGTTTGCATTTTTCATGTGGTTCAGAAGTACAATATAGAGTAAAATGTGTAAGAAAGTCTGGGTTAGAATTGCTACCTACATGTAGGATTGTTCTGATGAATGGACACTCATGGCCCTGGGTCATTGTGAAGTGTAAACTATGACATCACTGATTAGAATTCTTTTGGAATTCTTCATTTCATTATTCACTATCTCTAGGAGAAGCAACAATTTCCTGATATTTTGCTTTTGAAAAACCAGAGTTAAAGCACTGAACAGAAATGAGTCTTCTGTTCAGATTCATCTGCTTTACGTTGCTCTTGGCAAGTAGCCTGGAGGCCAAACCTGTGAGGGTGCACCACCATACTACACCTCCTGCTATACACCAAACCGAACCCGCCACCGGAGAATTTGACATCAACTCCATCTCCCCCAAAGGTGCTGTGAAAGATACTATGTCTGATCTTCTAAAGTGGCTGCTAATTGGTCTTGCAATTTTGGCCGTGTGCCTTTGTCTCATCGTGAGGTATGCCTGTGATGTCTGTGAACGTCATGGAGACAAAATTCCAGTTGACAAGATCGCGGGTTTATATCAGAAGCCAAGATATTAATCCATCTGGAATTGCAAAGTGTGGGGGCCACTTATGCCATAACGGGCCATTTACTATCTTCCCTGTCCTCCACACAGTTTTCCCTTTGAATGTGATTGATTTGACTTTTCATTAAGTTTACTAATGTTCCTATGACTTTCTAATCTTAAACCTACAATATTGGATTTCACTTTTCTTTGCTACCAAGACAAAACCTTCATCAACTATAATGACTTAAGTTTATGCTACCATGAATGTGACTAATATCATATTGATTCTTCTGCTCCTCTGGCCAACAATCACCTAATTCCACTGCTTTGTTATAACATCAAAAACATCAATTTCTGCTCCTGTTACCATCATTAATTTCTGCTCCTGTTACCATCACCCATTATTGCTCCCATGACCACCATAAAGATAATTCTACTCCTGCTCCTGTAACTACCTTGAACACCTGCTCCTCTTACCAAAATGAAGATCCGCTGCTGTGGCCAACAATCACCTAATTCCACTGCTGTGTTATAACAGCACATTTCTGCTCCTGCTCCTGTTACCATCATCAATTATTGCTCCTGTGACCATCATAAAGATAACTCTACTCTTGCTCCTGTTACCAAAATGAAGAGCCGCTGCTGTGACCAACAATAACCTAATTCTGCTGCTGTGTTATAACATCACAACCATCAATTTCTGCTCCTGCTCCTGTTACCATCATCCATTACTACTCCCATAACCACCATAAAGATAATTCCACTCCTGCTCCTGTAACTATGTTGAACACCTGCTCCTCTTACCAAAATGAAGATCCGCTGCTGTGACCAACAATCACCTAATTCCACTGCTGTGTTATAACATCAGAAACATCAATTTCTGCTCTTGCTCCTGTTACCATCATCAATTATTGCTCCTGTGACCATCATAAAGATAATTCTACTCCGGCTCCTCTTATCAAAATGAAGATCTGCTGCTGTGACCAGCAATCACCTAATTCCACTGCTGTGTTATAACATCAGAAACATCAATTTCTGCTCCTGCTCCTGTTACCATCATCCATTATTGCTCCCGTAACCACCATAAAGATAATTCTACTCCTGCTTCTGTAACTAACATGAAGACCTGCTCCTGTTACCAAAATGAAGATCTGCTCCTGTCACCAACATGGAGATCTGCTGCTGTGACCAACAATCACCTAATTCCACTCCTGTCTTATAACATCAATATCATCATTTCTGCTCCTGCTTCTGAACACCTGCTCCTCTTATGAAAATGAAGATCCGCTGCTGTGGCTAACAATCATCTAATTCCACTGCTGTGTTATAACATCAGAAATATCATTTTCTGCTCCTGTTCCTGTTACCATCATCAATTATTGCTCCTGTGACCACCATAACAATAATTATACCCCTGCTGCTGTAACTAACATGAAGACCTGCTCCTGTTACCAAAATGAAGATCTGCTCCCGTCACCAACATGGAGATCTGCTGCTGTGACCAACAATCACCTAATTCCACTCCTGTCTTATAACATCAATATCATCAATTTCTGCTCCTGTGATCATCATAAAGATAATTCTGCTCCAGTTACCAACATCAAGATCGTTTCCTATAGTTAATTCGGCTCCTGCTACTTAAAAAGCATTATCTGTGACATCATTAAAGACTATGGTTCTACACTTATTACGACTTTTACTATCTTCATTCATTGGGTGTATTCATTTGACACACCTTATTCCAGAAAGATTTTGGTTCAAACACTTGCCTTGATTAACTTCCTTTATTGTCTTTTATCTTAAAGGGTTATTCTCATCTCCAAGATCCTAGCCAAATTTGTGGAGGGTGTAATACAAATAATATTAGCAAATACCTCTAATTAGAAATGTAGTATAGTTTTTCTGATTAGCTATGTCGCTTACCCCATGTGCAGGGCACTGCATTAGCTTTGGTATCCATGGTTATGACCACTAATAACTAACTAACTGTCACTATATGAATTTTCTTAATAATGGATACATAGCGACATAGCGAATCAGAAGAACTACACTATATTTCTAATTGGAGGTATTTGCTAATATTATTATACCTTCTACATGTTTGGATAGGATCTTGGAGATGGGCAAAGCCCTTTAATTTAGAACCACATTCTTCTGAGCAGGACCTTCAACAGCAGGGTTTCTTAAGCCAGTCGTGATGAATTCTGCTGGTGTAAAATGTGCTTTTAATGAATATGCGGCAGAACCACATATCTACACCAGCTATAATCTGGAGTGGATTTCTGGTATAGAAAGCCAACTCCTGGCCTAAATTATGGTGATTCTAATAGGCAGCTATTGTCTATGCCCCCTTCTTCTAAGCCCCACCCACGCTAAAGTAAAGCAGCATCAAAATGGAATAAAAAATGTTGCCTTTTATTTGTTAGCAATCTGGCATAAAAGTCTTAGTGAATTCCCTTCAACATTCATGTGCTGTTTCTTAAGTAGGGATTAAGAAATAGGCATCAGGTATTATTAATCAAACTACTATACCCAGTATATAGAGTAAATGGTATGTCATTCATACTTTATGGGTACATAAATAATAATAATACAATATACAGAATCCTTTCTGGAGCCTCCCTTTAAAAATGAGTCATTGACCTCCATTTCTCCGAGTGAAAATTTAGGGGATATCATTCCATCAGCAGGGTGAAATGATAAGCACAGGTTGGGCCGGTACCTAAAAGTCACTGAAGTCACCGGTCAGATATGCTCCTACTCACTCCCAAGCTTTTATGATGTAGCTACAAAGGGGCAGATAGACAGACTGACAGGTGGGTGGACTTGCCTAGCCTCCATCCTAGAATGTAGAAACCAGAACTGATTGCATTTGTAATACTTGCCGGCTGTGCACGAAGTCTGGCAGGTACCTGTCGACGCAATATCATCAGTACCTCTCAACTAATGATGCAGAAATGAGAGATGCTAAAGAAATCCTACAATCCAACCCCCGCTCCCTGCTTACATTAAAGGGAGTCCTTGAGCCCTAACTGGTATAAACTAAGCACAAAGCTTTGTAGTGGATATATCCACAATAAAAAGAGCACCTTTAGGGCTCATTCAATTTCCACATTCTAGTGCTATCTCTGTTTTCTCTCGAATAGCGCTCAGTCATATCTACCATAGCGAATGAGGTCATTCACATGTCCGCGATTTTTCGCGGACCAAGAATGCATAGATTGCATAAATCAGTACAATATAATATAAGAAACTTTCCAATATGTCTTATCAGAGAAATCGGCTTTTTTCTCCAATACGGAGTCACTACTTTGTTATCCCCTCCCTCCCACTTCCTCAAGTCATTTCCTACTTCCTAAACTCATCGTTCACTCTAAAAAAACAGCTCAATTGCATTTTAGTCAAAACAAGATGGACTGTCGGCTCACTGAGGGATCAGATTACAGCTGCCTATTGGAATCTATGGATAGGGGAGAACAGCCACAGAGACACAGTAGCTAGTCTCCACCCACCAGCTCAGAGACAGCTGAGAATTAGAGATAAAGCCTGCAGAGGGAAAACTGGTGACAAATCCAGAATTCAAGTCCTATAATGGCTGAAATAGTCTGACATCTCTTGCACACAGGACAGCTTATTCTGGAAAGTTACCTGACATGCCAAAGCCAATATGTCACTCTTCACAAGGAGAAACGTTACCCCTTAGACCTTATTCCAGTGCTTCTCACCTAGCCAAATCAGTTCTCATACTTTGCACTGACGAGGGCCAAGAGCCCGAAACACCATGTCTGCATATTGAGATTCTGATTTGGCTTTTATCCTAAGTCATATTGCAAGACTCATTAAAGCAGGGGTCCTCAAACTACGGCCACATCCGGCCCGCGGAGGACTTTCATCCGGCCCGCCGGGCTATGGGCGGAGGAGAGGAGAGAGGTGCCATTGCCCGCCCTTCCCCCCGCTTGCTCAGGGCCCCGGCAGCCGGATACTTACCTCTCCCCGTGCCTCCGCAGATCCACTGTCTTCCGTGCTCTGCGCTTCCTGTGACGTCTCAGGTCAGAGGGCGCGGTGACGTCTTTACACCGCACCCTCCCGAGTGCTGTCACAGGCAGCGCAGAGCAGGACAGTCCAGACCAGAGCAGCGGCAGCAAGTGAGGTGAGTATTGGATTTTTTTTTTTAATGTATGGAGGCATAGGTCATTATATGGAGGGGGGTGACATCCTGCAAGGGGTATAATATGGGGGGGTGACATCCTGCATGGGGCATGATATGGGGGGAAAGGGACATCCTGCATGGGGCATAATATGGGGGGAGAGGTGACATGCTGCATGGGGCATAATATGGGGGGGGTGACATGCTGCATGGGGCATAATATGGGGGGGTGACATCCTGCATGTGGCATTATATGGGGGGGGGTGACATGCTGCATGGGGCATTATAAAGACAGGGGAGTGATATCCTGCATGGGGCATTATATGGGGGGGTGACATCCTGCATGGGGCATTATATGGGGGGTGACATCCTGCATGTGGCATTATATGGGGGGGTGACATGCTGCATGGGGCATTATATGGGGGGGTGACATGCTGCATTTTATGGGGGGATGACATGCTGCATGGGGCATTATAAAGACAGGGGAGTGATATCCTGCATGGGGCATTATATGAGGGGGTGACATCCTGCATGGGGCATTATATGGGGGGTGACATCCTGCATGGGGCATGATATGGGGGGTGACATCCTGCATGGGGCATTATATGGGGGGGAAAGGGACATCCTGCATGGGGCATTATATGGGGGGTGGCATCTAGCATGGGGCATTATAAGGGGGGGAACAGCATGCATATGGCATTATAAGGGGGAAACAGCCTGCCTATTGGGAACATTTACCTGCCCATTGAGGACCTATGCTGCCTATTGGGGACCTTTGCTGCCTATTGGGAACATTTACCTGCCTATTGGGGACCTATGCTGCCTATTGGGGACCTTTGCTGCCCATTGGGGACATTTACCTGCCTATTGGGGACATTTACCTGCCTATTGGGGATATTTACCTGCCTATTGGGGACCTATGCTGCCTATTGGGTACATTTACCTGCCTATTGGGGACCTATGCTGCCTATTGGGTACAGTTACCTACCTATTGAAATACCGGTTGATTTAACTTTACTTGTTCTTCATTTTAAATATTGTATTTGTTCCTGTATTGTTTTTTTTACTTCAAAATAAGATATGTGCAGTGTGCATAGGAATTTGTTCATAGTTTTTTTTAAAAACTATATTCCGGCCCTCCAATGGTCTGAGGGACTGTGAACTGGCCCGTGTTTAAAAAGTTTGAGGACCCCTGCATTAAAGGGTCGATTGTGACTTGCAGGATTGCTGCTTCCAATAGGTGGCGCTATAGAGTTCAAGTCCTCTTTTTCTCTGAAGAGGCAATTTGCATCTGATAAAACAAGGATGTTTTAATGGCATTTAAAAAAATTAATATTTTTTTGCATTGTAGTTGTGTTGATTATTGTCAAAACAAGATGGACTGTCGGCTCACTGAGGGATCAGATTACAGCTGCCTCTTGAAATATATGGATAGGGGAGAACAGCCAGAGAGACACAAATAGATTTACAGCTACACTGCTCAGTCAGGCTGTACGATGTCCTTCATGCTACTACATAAAAACAGGGGAGCAGATATATCTCCTGTCTGTGTGTGCTGTGTATAGGAGACATCATAGCAGCTGGTCTCCACCCACTAGCTTAGAGACAACTGAAAATTAGAGATAGAGCCTGCAGAGGGAAAACTAGTGAAAAATCCAGAATACAAGTCATATAATGGCCAGAAATAGTCTTATACCTCTTGTACACACAGGACAGTTTATTCTGGAAAGTTAGCTGAAAAAATAAGAATGTTTTAATGGCATTTAAAAAAAATATTATTATACATAGTAGTTACGTTGATTATTGTCCTTCTTAAAAGAATGAAGATTCTGTAAATACTATGGATATGTAAGCAACACCACCAAATCGCAATCACTTATACAATCTAAATCTGTAAAAGATTGTTAGGCAAGCTGCTTTTTCTCTGCTGCTTTTTTTTCACTCCATTTTTTCTGTGGCTCACAGCACCATACTGCCAAAACTTATTGCTTTTTTTCTGATGATTTTTTTCTATTGCTTTTTTGTCTGCACCAAACTACGCAATACCAGTCTACTCTGATTATTGTGTTTTGCTGCGTTTTTTTTTTGATGATTTCCCCTTTATTGATTTGAAGCATTGTTTTTTTTTCATTTTAGTACAGCATTTTTTTTACTTGCATTTATATGTTTTTTTACAAGCTTCCTATAGGAGTCTATAGAGAAAAAATGCACCAAAAAACACGCAGTTTAATGTCGTCTTTAGATGCACATCCACTTTGCTTGGACAATTGAACTGGGGACAAAAGTCAGCATTTATATGGCCTAAGGTTATGGGCACACGTTGAGTATTTGCAGCAGAAATTTTTGCACCATTTCTGCCATCTCTTGGCAGAAAAAATCTGTGTAAAATAGGTGCGTATGTGCAGTATTTTTTTACATGCATTTTTGGTGCAGATTTTTCCCCATTCATTAGCATGGGTGAAATCAGCAGCAAAAATGCTGAAAGAATGAACATTACGCAGATATAAATCTGCAAGGAAAAAATAAGCAACGTGTGCATGAGACTTCAGGATTATCATTCACTTTTCTGATTTTGTGACAAATCTACGCAGTAAAAAAAAGGGACAAAAGCGCAACAAAACCGCACACCCTACTCGAATTTCAGTGGGAAGCAAATGAATTTTTGCAAACCCCGTTCCAATAAATGTAACAGAAGCAGAAATTTCTGCAAGGAATCTGCAGTTAGCCCATTCAACCAATCGACGGACCCCTGCGGCCAGTGATTAGCTGCAGCGGTCACGTAACTTTGACCAACGCATCAGAGTTTTTTTTTTGCACATCCAGCTTTTATTATGCTTGGACATCCCATTTCATAATTTTTCAAGTATTTTTTACATTATACCAATACATTTTTTTTCAATGACATGCCCTTTAAATAATCAGAATCACGGATTCACATAGTTGTAGGAACAGCAGGAAACTATTTTACGATTACCGTATTTTTTCAAGATCTGAAATAAATCAATACACATTAATATCCAGACAATGGAAGGAGCCAGGAACATTTAGGGAGAAGGAAACTTGTGCCTTCTAAATATGGCCATCTGCTGCACACAGTAAATTGCAATATTCAACAGCAAATTAAAGGACCTAAATGCGATCACCTTCCACATACGGTGATTAGAAAAGGAACCCAGAGCCAACGGAGTCTAGTAACAGCCCCCCTACGTCCCACCACAAAAACCAAAAATGCATGTCTGGGGTCAGAAGCTGCTGCCAGGAACTGTCTGCACACCAGAGAAGCTTTTCTCTATAATCTGCATTACTAAGGATGCCTGTATAGAATATCATTATATCAGTGGAATTTCAATCCACACGAATATGCCCTAAAAGGGACTCGCGCTCCAGGATGAATGCAATACTAATAACCCGGTGGTTTAACCGCTGAATGTCAAAACCTTGTAGATCCATTCATAAAATACCTGCAATTCCTTGCCCGTGAGATGAGCAGACGAGTGTGTTTGTGGTTTGTTGTTCGAAAGTATTGCAGAAACCACAAAAAGTTATAGAAAAAACAATGTGCGCTACTGTCAAAAACCCCCATATAATACTGATTGTAAAGATCAGACCGTTTTGCTTATGCAGCACCTGTGAAAACCTATGTGTCACACAGTACCTTGGGACTGTGGGTGCTAACCATGTCCCTAGAACTAGGGGCACCCTGGTCTATCCCTGTCACCCGGATTACTCCTGAAGGTGGAGATGCCGGGGTCATGTGCCTTGCTATGCTCCTATATCAATCCTTATCTGTCCCCTCCCTCAACCAGGGTAGTGTGAAGCTGAAGTGTATAGGAATACACTAACCAGACAAACAAAGGAAGACGGAAAGGGATAAATGAAAATACCAATCATACAAAATACTCTCACCTAACAACAGAGTGCGACACAGCGAAGTTAAAGAAAGGAGAAACCAAATAGGAGAGGATGAGGATGTCCAAACAAAAAAAACTCCAAGCAACAATCTCCTGAACAAATCTCCAACTATGAACTACACCTCCAACTCCAGAACCAGGCAGTAAGAACTAACACTGGCAATCCCTAAGTGTCAGAGGCGAGCATATATAGCAGAGGGGAGTGGCCAACACTGAACAGCTGAGACAATGCAGATAGGAAAGCTCCAGGAGCTATAACTGAACAGATTAACCCTTGCACTGCTAAGAAGGAAAAAAACTGCACTGTTTAATAAGTTAGTGAAGTACTTCTAACCAGTGCAGGAGTTCATGAAACCAGACACCACGGTCTTATGTCCCCTCTCTGTTGCGGTACCCCCTTGACACTATGTGTATCCATGGTAACAGACAACAAACAATCCTTGTGTAGTCTGATACTGCAGTCTTACTCCCTTCATGCTGCCCTCGATTTATTTCTCCTGCATTAACGCAAACATTTTCTGCAGCACTATACAGTGTTACAGACTTTTGTAAAAAGATCTTAGAAACATTATTATTTTGGTGTTTTTACTCATTTATCTGGACTTAAAGGGTTACTCCCTTCTCCAAGATCCTATCCCAATATGTAGTAGGTGTAATAATAATAATATCTCCAATTAGAAATATGGAATAGTTCTTCTGATTCGCTATGTCGCTTTCCCATGTGCAGGGCATTGCAGTAGCTTAGGTATCCATAGTTACAACTACTGAAATAGTGACAGTTAGTTAGCTATTAGTGGCCGCAACCATGGACACCTAAGCTACTGTCATGTCCTGCACATGGGGTAAGGGACATAGCGAATTAGAAGAACTATTCCACAGCGAATCAAGAGAACTATACTACATTTCTAATTGTAGGTATTTACTAATATTATTATTATTACATCAACTACATATTGGTATAGGATCTTGGAGATCGGAATGACCCTTTAAGTTTTAATAGCAATTTTATTTAAAGAGATAGGACATAAGTGGCTAACGTGGTGTTTAACTGCATACACCAACAGCAATCAATTAATTTCCCATTCCTCTGCAGTACCCCAACAGGAAAAAACTAAGTATTGCAGGTTCCCATTGTGTCCAGTCCTCCAACACAAGAAACAGGGGCAAGAAAGGAGAAGCTGGTCACATAAGGGAAGGCCTTGTTAAAATGGTCCCCTGATAATAATCTGATAATGGAGTGTTTGACTGCACAGACCCCCCAGAAAATAACAGTATTCTTTGGGGAAATGAAGCAATAATTGGTCTATTCATCTGCAGTGCCCCAACAGGAACAATTAAGCATTGCAGGTTCCCATCGTGTCAGGTACTCCAGCACAAAACAAGGAGAAGCTGGTCTCCTAAACTAAGGCCTTGTTGAAAGGGTCCCCTGATAATAAGCTGATAATAGGGTGTATGACTGTACAGACCCTAGAAACCAGCTGTCTTCTTTGGAGAAATTCAGCAATAAGTGGTCAATTCCTCTGCAGTGCCACAACAGGAGGAATGACGCATTACAGGTTTCTATTGCATCTGGTCCTCCAGAGCAAGACAAGGAGAAGCTAGTCACCTAAGGTACTATTGAAGGGGAGGCCTCGATAAAAAAAGTCCCTTGATTATAAGCTGATAATGAGGTGTCTGACTTCACAGACCCCTGAAATTAGCTGTATTCTTTGGGGAAACTCAGCAAAAAGTAGTCAATTCCTTTACAGTGCTCCAGCAGGAAAATGGAAGCATTGCAGGTTCCTACTGTGGTCAGGTCCTCCAAATGAGAGACAGGGCCAAAAGGAGGAGTAGTCAGCCATGTTGGGTGGCATTAAAGGGAGGCACAATTTAATAGTGAAAAAGAAAAATGAGATGTATGTATTTTATATAAGAAAGTACGGAATTGATCACATTAATCAATTTAATTGTGTTCTTTAGGGTCTGTAGTGGGGTGTCACCCCTGGCCAGACATATTCTTTGGAGTTACTCTCTGACTGATAGAGGAGAGTCCTAATGGGGGTAACTACTTCATTAATGGGGTCATCCAGGATCTAAAAAAGCGCCACCAATATGGTGGTCCTCTCTGGTCTGTTTACTCCGCTGATAAAGAAGGGGAGCTGCCTGTCCCCTGAGTGTTGCAGGAAGCGGCTTTTCGTCTCTTTTTGGCTGCTTTTCAGCAACATGGCATGTTGAGTACTTTATCTTTTTTATGTTTTTAAACAGCATGCGATTAAAAAAAGGGTCACCAACCTCCGAACTAGACAGCGCTTTCTGTCATTTTAGGAAGAGATTCCATTCAATACAGGAGCAAACATGTCTGATTAGATTATTTCTGTCATTTGATTTATGAATGTTTAGACCATCATGATTTTTAGAAACATTACATGATTTTATTTTTTGATGGAAAATATCAAATATTTCTCCAGATGGTTAACTTAGATATCTTATATATTTACCAAAATACAAGACTCTGTACATATCTCATATTCAGGAATCTTCCATTTAAATAAAGAAATTCGGGCACACCCGCCTGTCGAAATATATATTAATGCAGATTTTGACAACAATTTTTTTCCCTCATTATCGTTATAGCCGGTTAGTAAATTCTTCAAAATATATCATCACTATATCTTAATGGGGAATATTTTACCAAATTATGGTTTCAGAATGACTATAGAGGAACCGATGTCTTGGACAATACTATACTTGACCATCCTTATCGGTGTCATTGAATGATGTTTTATGTATTTTTCAGGGGTTATACGACAGCTTACTCGTCCACCAAGGACAACACAGCAATTTATGAGTTAATATCACCTTTCTATGTTTCTATATAGTCATCAAACCACAAGCTTTACCCTTACTCTCAAACTCACTTGGTGGTGTTGAGTGTCGTAATTGACTTAAGAAGGAGAAGGAAGCCTCATCCTTACACCTAGTGGTCCAATCTTTCTATGATTTTTATTAACCTATCGGGTTCCAAAGTTTGAAGGGAACATAATCTTTCAAATCTTACATACATTACGTGACTTTTTCTTTGTAATAATACAATATTTTGATTATTGTCCTCAGTTGAAAAATAGTTTCTTCATAAATCTTTTTAGTGTGAAAGCATTGGAGACAGTCTAGGAGATGATGGTGATAAAAAACCCAAAGTATATGACCACCATTTGATCCAAAAAGGTGCCAGAGAAAATGGCAAAACCCAATTCAATCTCACCCATGGTTGCAACTAGTATGTCAGCAACACTTGTAGACTTGTAGTCACATGAACAGTATAAAAGCCATACCTTCTAGTGGGGTCTCACAGGTGAATACTTTGATTTCATTTGGACTTTAAGCCCTCATCTGTCCAGAGAGTCTAAAGTGTCTGGAAGGGTCCTCTGCTCCGGATATCAGATGCCATGAACTTCCACCACAATCCGTATATCAATCTCGGTCCTAATAGGTCATTCATCAGCAAATTGCATTGGATTTTTCAAAGCCCCTGTGTTAGGGGGGCTGTTGCAGACAACTTTATTTAAATGGAACGCAACCGACCCCGGGGTCCGCGATGCAGCCAGGTGGGCTGCTGCCGAACACTTTCCGGGTGAAAAGGTACACAACCAACTTAAACGATAAGCCCCTCCGTGTTACAGCACACAGGAATGGGTATAACGGTTCGCACAATCTCCGTTAGCAGCACGTGAGATGAGCGACCGGAAAACTATCTGTAGCCCTGTTACTGCACAGGGACTACTCTGGCGGCGCTAGGATGCGTGTGTGACTACGCCAACGGGTACACGTGCCCCCAGCCGGCGTGCTACCGGACTGATGGGTTCAACTCCACGTGGCGAACCGGCGTTAGCTGTGCACAGGACGTCTGCAGGCTGCTCGGGGTGATAGGCGACCCCTTTGGCTGAGCCAGGCTGCCAGGCGAAGCTACTTGCCTCTATGGAGCTAACCTGCCTCTATGGAGCTAACCTGCCTATGCGACCTGTGCTAATCAGCCGAGCGAACTCTGGCATCGGCAGCCCATGGAGTGAACAGCTAGGGAGCACATGGAACAGAGTTGTCCACACAACGGCATCACTTGCTCAAATGATCAGAGTGCGCCGACATGTTTGTGGGCGGGCCTTTTAAAGATTAAGCCCTGCCCCACTGTCGCACCATTGGTGACGACACCTGTAACCAATCAGGCGGTGCCAGGTCAGCGGATCAGCTGGTTCCTGAACCACCAATCACGGTCCGCCATGTCACGGACATGCTCAGTGCAGCGCATCTCGGACTTAGGCTGCCGGAGCCCCGACTCCCTCCGCAACCTATACTTCATAGTGCTAGGCACAAACACCTGAGCTACAACCCGAGAATCTCGTGCACTAGCTAGGTGTTGGGACTGAAGGAAATGCTGTGCAACATCAGCCCTGCCTTGATGTGAATGGGAGACCACAGAATCCTCAGATGGCTCTGAACCCATTTCAGATACATCTCCATACCAATCCTTGATGAATAGACATGAGATGGGGAAATTGATTCACAGGATTCTTGTCCTATGGTCATGTCAATCATGAACCCCACAACATGATGCTTCCACCCCTGTGTTTCACAGTTGGGATGATGTTCTTAGGCTTCCAAGCTTCTCCCCTTTTTCTCCAATGGTCTTTATGCCCAAAAAGTTCAATTTTAGTTTCATCAGACCACGGGACATGTCTCCAAAAATGAAGGTCTTTGTTCCTGTGTGCATTTGCAAACATTAATCTGGCTTTTTTATGCCTTTTTTTTGAGTAATGGCTTCTTCCTGGCAGAGTGGCCTTTCTGCCCATGTTGATACAGTACTCATTTCACTGTGGATATTGACACTATCTTACCAGCTTCCGCCATCATCTTCACAAGGTCTTTTGCTTTTGTCCTTGGGTTGATATGCACATGTCGGACCAAAGCACGATCATCTCTGGGACACAGACCCCGTCTCCTTCCTGAGCAGTATGATGGCTGGACATTCCCATCTTGTTTGTACTTGCATATAATTGTCTATACTGATGAATGAGGCACCTTCAGATATTTTGAAATTGTACCCAAGGATGAGCCAGACTTGTGCAATCCACAATTCTCTTCCTGATATCTTGGCTGATTTCTGTAGACTTTCCCATGATGCTACACAAAGAAGCAGTGTGTTTAAGGAGTGCATTAAATACATCCACAGGTGTGTCTCTAATTAACTCAAATGCTGCCATAAAACCTATCAGAATCTTCCAAATACATGACATCATCATATGGGCAGTTCAGAATTGTTTAAAGGCAAAGTAATCTTAGTGTATGTAAACTTTTGACTTTGCAGTAAATAATAAAAATGCCTTAAAACATTCTCTCTCTCATTATTCTGGCATTTGGCAAATATTAAAGATTATGGTAATCCTAACTGACCTAAAACAGGAAAGGTTTATTCTGATTTCATGTCAGATATTGAGAAATACATGCAGATGTGTCTTTTTTATATAGTGTATGGAAACTTCTGGTTTCAGCTGTATGTGGCAGATTTGTTGTGGACATTGCTGCGACTGTCCCATCTATCTGAATGAGTTTTCCACACATCCGGGTGATTGCCCAAAAATAATCCTAAATAGATGAACGGGACTAATCTCCACATCAGTTCAGCTGATTACTATGTAGAAAATTAAATCAGGTTGGGGATCCCTATACAGTAATAACAAATTAAAACTGTTGTCCCATCTTGTACATTTATGGCCTTCAATAGAACCTGTATCTATCTCAAGATTGGGTCTGTGCTATCGGTGGAGAGATGGGGTCAGGCGATCAGCGCAGACTGCTCCATTATTTGTATGAGATTTTCAATAATTCCCGAGCGTACTTTAATAAAAATCATTAGAGAGATCAATTTCTTATGTAAATCTACAGAACTCTTTTTGTGAAACAAGATTTAGTCTGATTGACATTTTGGATCAGGAGGGAAATTTAGCATTTAGGACAGATTGATTAATGCATAGATTTTTTTTTTTTAGCCTTTTCCTAGAGCAATGGGGTGCAAATTTCTAAAGAATACCCATACCCCATCCCTTCCTCCATATTTTATCCAATGAATTTGAAGGATAGATATATATTTTTTCAACCATCGTAAGTATAATATTGATGTAGCTGAGCATGCGCACCCAGCTGTTGAGATATAACAGGGGGTGATGGGGACCAGTTAAAACAAGTTATCACCTATCCACATAATAAATTATAGCTTACTGATCATGGGGGTCAGAGCATTGGGAATTACACAAATTGGCAGAATGAGGAATTTTTATTTCCGACAGAGCACTTTTACACAGTACCCGACCACAGCTTCATTCAATCTGCTGGAAATAGCTGAGCGCAGCACTCGGCAATCCCATAGTGGGAGCTTAGGTTGAACATGTGCAAAAAACAAGACAAAAACAACAAAATGAGCATATACCCTGTAGTAAATAACTAATTAAATAGGTGTCGGCACAGTCGGACCTGTATCCTGCTCTTCCCTTATCTACATTCAGGTCGACTGACACAAGGTGAGTTTTTAATATTAGAGATAGGATAGGACCATCTCGATGGGTACACCTTGTCGCGGTGGGATGGCTTTTACACTTTTTTTGATTAAAATAGTACCCTATTTTATTTACATGTACTATTACTATTTACTTACTACAGGATATTTCCTCTTTTTTTTTTTCTTGCGTTTTGTCTGTGAAATGGCCACAGTGTGAATGTTCTCTCACACATTGCACATATACCGACTTATGCTGCAGCTCATTTCTTTGGTTTTGCTCCAACTTATGCTCCGGCTCATTTCTTTGGTTTTGCTCCAACTTATGCTGCAGCTCATTTCTTTGGTTTTGCTGCAACTTATGCTGCAGCTCATTTTTTTGGTTTTGCTCCAACTTATGCTGCAGCTCATTTCTTTGGTTTTGCTCCAACTTATGCTCCGGCTCATTTCTTTGGTTTTGCTCCAACTTATGCTCCGGCTCATTTCTTTGGTTTTGCTCCAACTTATGCTGCAGCTCATTTCTTTGGTTTTGCTCCAACTTATGCTGCAGCTCATTTCTTTGGTTTTGCTCCAACTTATGCTGCAGCTCATTTCTTTGGTTTTGCTCCAACTGATGCTTCGCCTCATTTCTTTGGTTTTACTCCAACTTATGCTGCAGCTCATTTCTTTGGTTTTGCTCCAACTTATGCTGCAGCTCATTTCTTTGGTTTTGCTCCAACTTATGCTGCAGCTCATTTCTTTGGTTTTGCTCCAACTGATGCTTCGCCTCATTTCTTTGGTTTTACTCCAGCTTATGCTGCAGCTCATTTCTTTGGTTTTGCTCCAACTTATGCTCCGGCTCATTTCTTTGGTTTTGCTCCATCTTATGCTCCGGCTCATTTCTTTGGTTTTACTCCAACTTATGCTGCAGCTCATTTATTTGGTTTTGCTCCAACTTATGCTCCGGCTCATTTCTTTGATTTTGCCCCAACTTATGCCCCGGCTCATTTCTTTGGCTTTACTCCAGCTTATGCTCCAGCTAATTTCTTCGGTTTTGCTTCAAATTATGCTACGGTTCATTTCTTTGATTTTGTTCCAACTTATGCTCCGGCTCATTTCTTTGGTTTTACTCCAGCTTATGCTGCAGCTCATTTCTTTGGTTTTGCTCCAACTTATGCTGCAGCTCATTTCTTTGGTTTTGCTCCAACTTATGCTCTGGCTTATTTCTTTGCTTTTGCTGCAACTGATGCTCCAGCTCATTTCTTTGGTTTTGCTGCAACTTATGCTCCAGCTCATTTCTTTGGTTTTGCTCTAACTTGTGCTCCGGTTCATTTCTTTGGTTTTGCTCCAACTTATGCTCCGGCTCATATCTTTGATTTTACTCCAGCTTATGCTGCAGCTCATTTCTTTGGTTTTGCTCCAACTTATGCTCCAGCTCATTTCTTTCGTTTTGCTCCAACTTATGCTCCACCTAATTTCTTTGGTTTTGCTCCAACTTATGCTCCGGTTCATTTCTTTGATTTTGCCCCAACTTATGCTTCGGCTCATTTCTTTGATTTTGCTCCAACTTATGCTCCTGCTCATTACTTTGTTTTTTCTCCAACTTATGCTGCAGCTCATTTCTTTGGTTTTACTCCAGCTTATGCTGCAGCTTATTTCTTTGGTTTTACTCCAACTTATGCTCCGGCTCATTTCTTTGGTTTTACTCCAGCTTATGCTGCAGCTCATTTCTTTGGTTTTGCTCCAACTTATGCTGCAGCTCATTTCTTTGGTTTTGCTCCAACTTATGCTCCGGCTCATTTCGTTGTTTTTCATGCAACTTATGCTCCAGCTCATTTCTTTGGTTTTGCTACAACTTATGCTCCAGCTAATTTCTTTGGTTTTGGTCTAACTTGTGCTCCGGTTCATTTCTTTGGTTTTGCTCCAACTTATGCTCCGGCTCATTTCTTTGGTTTTACTCCAGCTTATGCTGCAGCTCATTTCTTTGGTTTTGCTCCAACTTATGCTCCACCTAATTTCTTTGGTTTGGCTCCAACTTATGCTCAGCCTCATTTCTTTGATTTTGCCCCAACTTATGCTTCGGCTAATTTCTTTGATTTTGCCCCAACTTATGCTTCGGCTCATTTCTTTGATTTTGCTCCAACTCATGCTCCAGCTCATTACTTTGGTTTTTCTCCAACTTATGCTCCGGCTCATTTCTTTGGTTTTGCTCCAACTCATGCTCCGCCTCATTTCTTTGGTTTTGCTCCAACTTATGCTCCAGCTCATTTCTTTGGTTTCACTCCAGCTTATACTGCAGCTCATTTATTTGGTTTTGCTCCAACTTATGCTCCGTCTCATTACTTTGATTTTGCCCCAACTTATGCTCAGCCTCATTTCTTTGGTTTTACTCCAGCTTATGCTCCGGCTCATTTCTTTTGTTTTACTCCAGCTTATGCTCCGGCTCATTTCTTTGGTTTTGTTCCAACTTATGCTCCGGCTCATTTCTTTGGTTTTGCTCCAACTTATGCTCCGCCTCATTTCTTTGGTTTTACTCCAGCTTATGCTGAAGCTCATTTATTTGGTTTTGCTCCAACTTATGCTCTGGCTCATTTATTTGATTTTGCCCCAACTTATGCTCAGCCTCATTTCTTTGGTTTTACTCCAGCTTATGCTCCAGCTAATTTCTTTGGTTTTGCTCCAACTTATGCTCCGGTTCATTTCTTTGGTTTTGCTCCAACTTATGCTCCGGCTCATTTCTTTGGTTTTGCTCCAACTTATGCTCCGCCTTATTTCTTTGGTTTTGCTCCAACTTATGCTCCGCCTTATTTCTTTGGTTTTACTCCAGCTTATGCTGAAGCTCATTTGTTTGGTTTTGCTCCAACTTATGCTGCAGCTCATTTCTTTGGTTTTGCTCCAACTTATGCTCTGGCTTATTTCTTTGCTTTTGCTGCAACTTATGCTCCAGCTCATTTCTTTGGTTTTGCTGCAACTTATGCTCCAGCTCATTTCTTTGGTTTTGCTCTAACTTGTGCTCCGGTTCATTTCTTTGGTTTTGCTCCAACTTATGCTCCGGCTCATATCTTTGGTTTTACTCCAGCTTATGCTGTAGCTCATTTCTTTGGTTTTGCTCCAACTTATGCTCCAGCTCATTTCTTTCGTTTTGCTCCAACTTATGCTCCACCTAATTTCTTTGGTTTTGCTCCAACTTATGCTCCGGTTCATTTCTTTGATTTTGCCCCAACTTATGCTTCGGCTCATTTCTTTGATTTTGCTCCAACTTATGCTCCTGCTCATTACTTTGTTTTTTCTCCAACTTATGCTGCAGCTCATTTCTTTGGTTTAACTCCAGCTTATGCTGCAGCTTATTTCTTTGGTTTTGCTCCAACTTATGCTCCGGCTCATTTCTTTGGTTTTACTCCAGCTTATGCTGCAGCTCATTTCTTTGGTTTTGCTCCAACTTATGCTGCAGCTCATTTCTTTGGTTTTGCTCCAACTTATGCTCCGGCTCATTTCATTGTTTTTCATGCAACTTATGCTCCAGCTCATTTCTTTGGTTTTGCTACAACTTATGCTCCAGCTAATTTCTTTGGTTTTGCTCTAACTTGTGCTCCGGTTCATTTCTTTGGTTTTGCTCCAACTTATGCTCCGGCTCATTTCTTTGGTTTTACTCCAGCTTATGCTGCAGCTCATTTCTTTGATTTTGCCCCAACTTATGCTTCGGCTAATTTCTTTGATTTTGCCCCAACTTATGCTTCGGCTCATTTCTTTGATTTTGCTCCAACTCATGCTCCGGCTCATTACTTTGGTTTTTCTCCAACTTATGCTCCGGCTCATTTCTTTGGTTTTGCTCCAACTCATGCTCCGCCTCATTTCTTTGGTTTTGCTCCAACTTATGCTCCAGCTCATTTCTTTGGTTTCACTCCAGCTTATACTGCAGCTCATTTATTTGGTTTTGCTCCAACTTATGCTCCGTCTCATTTCTTTGATTTTGCCCCAACTTATGCTCAGCCTCATTTCTTTTGTTTTACTCCAGCTTATGCTCCGGCTCATTTCTTTGGTTTTGCTCCAACTTATGCTCCGGCTCATTACTTTCTTTTTGCTCCAACTTATGCTCCGGCTCATTTTTTTGGTTTTTCTCCAACTTATGCTCCGGCTCATTTCTTTGGTTTTACTCCAGCTTATGCTGCAGCTCATTTCTTTGGTTTTGCTCCAACTTATGCTGCAGCTCATTTCTTTGGTTTTGCTCCAACTTATGCTTCGGCTCATTTCTTTGGCTTTGCTGCAACTTATGCTCCAGCTCATTTCTTTGGTTTTTCTCCAACTTATGCTCCGCCTCATTTCTTTGGTTTTACTCCAGCTTATGCTGAAGCTCATTTATTTGGTTTTGCTCCAACTTATGCTCCGCCTCATTTCTTTGGTTTTGCTCCAACTTATGCTCTGGCTCATTTCTTTGGTTTTACTCCAACTTATGCTCCGGCTCATTTCTTTGGTTTTACTCCAGCTTATGCTGTAGCTCATTTCTTTGTTTTTGCGCCAACTTATGCTGCAGCTCATTTCCTTGGTTTTGCTCCAACTTATGCTCTGGTTCATTTCTTTGATTTTGCTACATATTACTGTATATAATGTATATAAAAGCTCCCCGTTCTGCTGATCCGAGTGGGTAACAGCGGTCGGACGTCCACCCATCAATAAGTTATCACCTATCCTGTTTATAGGTGACAACTTGTTTTCACTGGACAACCCCTTGAAGATATATGGGGGTCCCAATGGTGAAATTAATATCTATCATACATTTATAAATGTAGAAGATGGGAATACCCCTTTAAAACACAGCAGAATCTGACCTAGTGTCGTGCTACGTGGCCTCAGCAATTAAATGTTATGTAATAATTAATCATTGTCTCCGGCGGAACAAAATATCAGAATCTCTTTAATCAGTAGTAAATGTTAAATGGAGTCATTTATAAGGAATCTCTCTAATGAGAAAATGTCTTTGTATCATTTGTATCATGCAAGCCATTATGTTTTCCAGCACTTGAAGGGTTTGTTTGTTTTTTTTTCACCAGAAATATAATCTAATAAGGCAGTATGTAGATTCTAGTAACGCTTACACCGTACAGGGGAGTGTTATCTATCGGATATTTGTACAATGCTACTTCTATTACTATAAGGAATTGTGTTCCATACAATATGCGAAAGAAGAGAAGGAATAGAAAAATGCATCTGTCACTAGATTTCCCAGTACAAACTGCATGCATTTTTATCTAGCTATTTTAGTCCTGAAGAGACTGGTATACTTATCTTGAAAATCCATTAAAGAATGGCTGGGTAATTATTTATCTTAAAGTTGCCCTGCCTAATATTAAAATAAGCCTTTTATGAGATGCTTTATGTAGATCCACATTCAAATTCGAGGATAATGCAACGCACTTTTTTTCCCACCACATCGATTTGCAAAGTAAGTATTTCAGCCTCATCAACGTAAAAAGATTATTGTTATTATTTATATTTTACTAAATGGTGGCCCGATTCTAACGCATCGGATATTCTAGAATGTGTATGCGGCAGACCGGGCGCAATCAGCAGAGCGGTGTTTAAATTTGGCGCCAAAATCGCTGATTGGTCGCGGCCGGCAACCGCGACCAATCAGCAAAGTGGTGTTTAAATTTGGCGGCAATATCGGTGATTGGTCGCAGGCGGCGGCCGCGACCAATCAGCAAACCGTGTTAGTGAGGACTGGAGAGCGTGTTTAAATTTGGCGCCAAAATCGCTGATTGGTCGCGGCCGGCAACCGCGACCAATCAGCAAAGCGGTGTTTAAATTTGGCGACTATATCGCTGATTGGTCACGGCCGGCGGTCGCGACTAATTAGCAGAGCGGGGTTTAAATTTGGCGCCAATAATGCTGATTGGTCGCAGCCAGCGAACGTGACCAATCAGCAGAGCGGGGTTTAAATTTGGCGCCAATAATGCTGATTGGTTGCGGCCGGCGGTCGCGACCAACCAGCAGAACGGTGTTTAAATTTGGCGCCAATAATAGTGATTGGTCACGGCCGGGACCATTCAGCAGAGCGGTGTTTAAATTTGGTTGCAATAATGCTGATTAGTCGCGGCCGGCAATTTGGCGCCAACAATGCTGATTAGTCGCGGCCGGCAACCGCCACCAATCAGCAGAGCGGGGTTTAAATTTGGCGCAAAAATCGCTGATTGGTGGCGACAGGCGGTCGCGACCAATCAGCAGAGCGGGGTTTATATTTGGCGCCAATAATGCTGATTGGTCGCGGCCGGCGACTGCGACCAGTCAGCAGAGCGGTGTTTAAATTTGGCGCCAATACTGCTGATTAGTCGCGGCCGGCAACCGCGACCAATCAGCAGAGCGGGGTTTAAATTTGGCGCCAATACTGCTGATTGGTTTCGGTTGCCGGCCGCAACCAATCAGCAGAGCGGGGTTTAAATTTGGCGCCAATACTGCTGATTGGTCTCGGCCAGTGACCGCGACCAATCAGCAGAGCGGTGTTTAAATTTGGCGCCAATACTGCTGATTGGTCTCGGCCGGCGACCGCGAGCAATCAGCACAGCAGGGTTTAAATTTGGCGCCAAAATCGCTGGTTGGTGGCGGCCGGCGGTCGCGACCAATCAGCAGAGCGGGGTTTAAATTTGGGGCCAATAATGCTGATTGGTCGCGGCCGGCGACTGCGACCAATCAGCAGAGCGGGGTTTAAATTTGGCGCTAAAAATGCTGATTGGTCGCGGCCTGCGACCGCAAGCAATCAGCAGAGCGGGGTTTAAATTTGGCGCCAATAATGCTGATTGGTCGCGGCCGGCGACCGCGACCAATCAGCAGAGCAGTGTTTCTATTTGGTGCCACAATCGCTGATTGGTCGCGACCGCGACCAATCAGCAGAGCGGCTTTTAAATTTGCCGCCCATATCGCTGATTGGTCGCGGGCAGCGGCTGCGGCCAATCAGCGACCGGTGTTACTGAGAACGGGGAGTGGCGTTGATGTGCGGGTACTTTCGGTGTGAGTAGCCGGGAATTGAACGGCTAGCGCCGGTCATCTCCCGGCTGCATCGCCGCTGACTTCCATGCGGCTACCGTCGGGAGATCAGCGGCTAGTGCCGCTGATCTCCCGACGGCAAGTGTGAAGGGAGGACCGGGGAGCGAGGCCGCCGGTCGGGGTACTTGTGCTGCGTGCAGCCAGGAGATGAGCGGCTGGCACCGCTCATCTCTCGGCTGCGTCGCCGCTGATCTCCCAACGGTGGCCTGCGTGTTTAAAATCCGGCGCCAATTCGCGGACGTGCTGCAGCAGTCGCTGATTGATCGTGGCCGGCTGGGCGCGACCAATCAGCGAACCGTGTTACTGAGTACTGGAGAGCGAGTTTAAATTTGGCGCCCAAATCGCTGATTGGTCGCATGCGGCGGCCTCGACCAATCAGCAGACCGGCGTTTAAATTTGCCGCCCATATCGCTGATTGGTCGCGGCCGGCCACCGCGACCAATCAGCAGAGCGGGGTTTAAATTTGGCGCCAATAATGCTGATTGGTCGCGGTCAGCTGGCAGCTACCAATCAGCAGAGCGTTGTTTAAATTTTGCGCCAATCTCGCTGATTGGACGCGGTCGGCTGGTGGCCGCGACCAATCAGCAGAGCGTTGTTTAAATTTGGCGCCAATAATGCTGATTGGTTGCGGCCGTCGACCGTGACCAATCAGCAGAGCGGTGTTTAAATTTGGCGCCAATCTCGCTGCCCGTGACCAATCAGCACAGCAGTGTTTAAATTTGTCGGCAAGATCGCTGATTGGTCGCGGGCAGCGTCCGCGACCAATCAGCACAGCAGTGTTTAAATGTTGCGCCAAGATCGCTGATTGGTCACGGGCAGCGTCCGCGACCAATCAGCACAGCAGTGTTTAAATGTGTCGGCAAGATCGCTGATTGGTCGCGGGCAGCGTCCGCGACCAATGAGCACATCAGTGTTTAAATGTGGCGCTAAAATTGCTGATTGGTCGCGGGCAGCGTCCGCGACCAATCAGCACATCAGTGTTTAAATGTGGCTCCAAGATCGCTGATTGGTCGCGGGCAGCGTCCGCGACCAATCAGCACAGCAGTGTTTAAATGTGGAGCCAAGATCGGTGATTGGTCGCGGACGCTATTTAAATGTGGCGCCCAAATCGGTGATTGGTCGCGGGCAGCGGCCGCGACCAATCAGCACAGCGGTGTTTAACTTTTGCGCCAAGATCACTGATTGGTCGCGGCCGGAGAGCGCGACCAATCAGCGAATCGTATTGGTGAGGACTGGGGACCGGAATCGTATTAGTGAGGAACGGGGAGCGCCGCTGCCTGTGCGGATACTTCCACTGCGAGAAGCCGGGAGATGAGCGACTGCTCGCAGCAGAAGTATCCCGACCCGCAGCGCCGCTCCCCGGTCCTCCCTTGACACCCTAGCCGCATGGATGTCAGCGCTGCTGCCTGTGCGGCTACTTCTGCTGCGAGAAGCCGGGAGATGAGCGGCTGCTCGCAGCAGAAGTATCCCGACCCGCAGCGCCGCTCCCCAGTCCTGCCTTCCGCATGGTGGTCAGCGGCGCCGGCGGTCGAGGTCCTTCTGCTGCTACCGGCCGTGAGATGAGTGCCTCGCGCCGCCATCTTTTTTCTGAAATCGGGCGTCGCTGATTGGCCGCTGCCGGACCAATGAGCGACGCGGGATTTCCTGGACAGACAGACAGACAGAAAGACAGACAGACAGACGGGATAAGATGATTATATATATAGATAGTGTATGCCGTTTGTATTGTTAAATCGGGTGACAAATCTACTTGAAGGGGGTGTCCAGGATTAGAAAAAAATGTATTTTTTTTCTTTGGAAAATGGCACCGCTTTGTGGTACGCATTGAAGTGAATGAGGCTGAGTTGCAATATCAGAAATGGCCTATGAAAAAATATGGCACTGTTTCAGATAAAAAAAGGAACCCTTTAAATGGGCTTACTGTCAAAGTCAACTGAATTTTGTGAAATACTGATTACAGGGTGTTACATTGCTGGAACCTGCACTGCTGAATAATATTCTATAGGCAATCTGGTGCCAAATTTGGAATTTTCCCAGCATTAATTGACTCCCTTATAATGTATAGATGTTCCTGGTCCACCAGAGAGAAATTTTTATTTATATCTGCTCTCCATTATAGCTAGTTGATGAAGGTCAATGATCTCATAACCCTCTATAATCTATAAGTAACCTAAAAGGGATGTTTTCTGAACCAGAAAGTCAGTTAATACTTGCTATTACTTTCTGAAGTTCAGGATTCAGGAAGTAGTTAAAACCCCATAGGCAAATGATGTTCTCGCATGTGGAGTCCTTCGGATTGAAAGCTTTCATAGCAGCTTTTTTAAAAAAGGTATTCTCAGGTTGTCTCTTGAGCAGCACATAGCTCTGCAGTCTCCTTACTTCCTTGCTCCTCCTTGAGTGACAGTTCTGGTGAGGAGCTACTACATATTAACAGTCTGTCAGTGTTTTTTCTAAGTCTGCACTAATGTCACTATATTTACATATAGCGACACCACAGCCTTTGCTCAAGCACATGACTGTGGAAAGTGAGAGCAATGATTAGGAGAACTGCTCTGGAAACTGCTCTTGCTTGGTAGTGGGGGGATTGTGACTCTACAGGACTAATAAGAGCTCTATCAAGAGTTGAGAGGGAGGAGATGGGACGTGTGGAGCTAACGGCTGTATAGAAATGGGACGGAGAGAGCTGACTGGGATGTTAGGAGTTAACTCCTATTCTGGAATATAACTACTGTGCATACTCGGCTAGGCTCTGTTATGCAAGCTCAATGAAAACAAGCTGTACACTATGTGAGAGTAAAGCTCTCACAGCAGGAGAATGACAGCAGATAGAAAAAGCAAGTCAATTGAAAACTTGATTAGTTTGATGCTGTCTAACTAATTAAAGCAATTTAATAACATGAAATTACCGATTTACTGAGGATCTGTCAAGTTTAGACCTGATTTCATGGTTCAGGGACGTATTTTATCGGTATTTTGCCCAGGTAGAACACAAAAACATTATAGTCTATAGGGATGTACTGTACACATGTCCATGTGTACATGTCCATGTTTTTTCACGCACCATATGTCAAGACAAAAATCAGACAAATCAAAACCGCACATGCAACTCTATGAGTCCGTGAAAATCATGGACACTTCACAGATTCCAGCCCTGTGCAATCTGCATGCTGTTCATTTTTAACATTGCAATATTTTTTTTTTTTGCATAAAAAAAAAAAATTATCAATGAAACATGGCAAAAACTGAAACACTGAGCAATCGCTGATGAAAATGTGATGCAAAAAACTGATGAAACTCTGCCTTTTTATTTCATGTGGGCGAGAAAAACTGACGTCTGAATGAGGCCTTATGCAGTGGGTTCTTTAGCACACAGCAGATGATGCTGTATTCTACAGGGTGGGCCATTTATATGGATACACCTAAATTAAATGGTAATGGTTGGTGATATCAACTTCCTGTTTGTGGCACATTAGTATATAGGAGGGGGAAACTTTTCCAGATGGGTGGTGACCATGGCGGCCATTTTGAAGTTGGCCATTTTGGATCCAACTTTATTTTTTTCAATGGGAAGAGGGTCATGTGACACATCAAACTTATTGAGAATTTCATAAGAAAAACAATGGTGTGCTTGGTTTTAATTTTACTTTATTCTTTCATGAGTTTTTTACAAGTTTATGACCACTTACAAAATGTGTTCAAAGTGCTGCCCATTGTGTTGGATTGTCAATGCAACCCTCTTCTCCCACTCTTGACACACTGATAGCTACACCGCAGAAGAAATGCTGGCACAGGCTTCCAGTGTCCGTTGTTTCAGATGCTGCACATCTCGTATCTTCACAGCATAGACAATTGCTTTCAGATGACCCCAAAGATAAAAGTCTAAGGGGTTCATATCGGGAGACCTTGGTGGCCATTCAACTGGCCCACGATGACCAATCCACTTTCCAGGAAACTGTTCATGTAGGAATGCTTGGACCTGACACCCATAATGTGGTGGTGCACCATCTTGTTGGAAAAACTCAGGGAACGTGCCATCTTCAGTGCATAAAGAGGACAACACATCATCATGTAGAAATTTCAGATATCCAGTGGCATTGAGGTTTCCATTGATGAAGAATGGCCCCACTATCTTTGTACCCCATATACCACACCATACCATCAAGATACGAGATGTGCAGCATCTGAAACAACGGATATGGAAGCCTGTGCTAGCATTTCTTCTGTGATGTTGCTATCAGTGTGTCAAGAGTGGGAGAAGAGGGTTGCATTGACAATCAAAAACAATAGGCAGCACTTTGAACACATTTTATAGGTGGGCATAAACGTGTAAAAAACTTGACGCGCCCCCTGGGCCATATTCTTTAGGGGGAATATCCGGAGCCGGATCAGATGGGAGTTGTAGTCTTCCGAGTGGCTGTGACCCGGTCCGTGCCCAGGGTGTCAAACTCAGTTGTATGTGGCAGTCCTACAGATGTTATAAAGTTCTTTATTGTCGACTACGCCACCCGTTGTATTGCGGTCACTATGGCCGCCGCTGCAGCAGGGTCCGCTGAGGCTGATGGTGTAGGTGCAGCTTTTGGTGGTATAACCCCCAACGGGTGGGGTATAGCCTCAGGGGGTCAGGTGCAGAGGATGGGGGTTGTGGTGGTGCAGCATAGGTGTTAAAGGAAGACAGAGTCGGGTTGTGCAGTTTAGGGTATTTACTCACTGCTGATGTTCCGGTCACTCCAGCTTCAAGTGACCTCCCGAGCCGTGCTGCGTCCACCAGGTCCTGGATCCAGCCAACCCCCAAGCGAGTCCGGAGCGTGACCCTGAGCTCTCCTTCTGTCCTTTCTCTGGCCGTCCCCACTATTGATCCACCCAGGTCCAGCTCCCTCGGGCCTTCTGTTGGGTGACCCTTGGCCTTGGGTTCCCTGACCCTCCACGTGGTATGCCTTCGTGGTGGATGTGGTGGGTGGCCGTGGCAGACGCTGCCCACGGCCTCCGGTCTCTGGCTGGGGTGTGTTTTTGCCCCCACCAGCTTGGGTTCCGGTACCCTAATGCCGACTCTTCACCCGTAGCTTGAATTTGGGCTCTCAGAGTCCTCTCTTTGTCCCCTCTCTGGGTCTTTCCTTCTTTCTCCTCTCTCTCTCTTGGGCTGCTCTGCTCCTCTGCTTCTTACTCTGACAGACTGACTGCTCTGCAAAGACTGACCCTGTTCTTTGATGGTGCCCACCTTATATACACCCTCTATGTGTGAGCTCAGGTGACCAGCACCCAATGAGCTCCTATCTTTACCCAGGCTGCTCCCCCTATCTGCCCCTACACTACTTGGGATGTACCACCCCCCTCCCACTCCAGCCAGGAACAGACTCGGTCGTACCTGCACATTTCTAAGTGGGAGTACCGTCGGTCTGCTCCTCGGAAATGGGATGTGTGTAGTGCATGCAGCCTACCGAGCTCAGGTCCACACTCCATCCTTACCCGGGAGTGGAATATCACACCTCTGGGTTGAGGTGCAATACCCCTGTAGCAGCCGAATCCTCAGGGTGCTACATTCCCCCCTGGTAAATCACAGCACGTCCTCGGGCTGTAAGAACAAAACACCACAAAACATACAAATTTTTGCATAAACATATAAAACATATAAAACAACATATATTAGCAGATAAAACATTCTCGTCGCCTCTGGCTCCTCCTCCGGTCACTGTGCAACGTGTGACCGGGTAAAGTGCGACAGTCTCTCTAGAAAACTGGTTTTCCTATAAAACCGGTAGGGGGCGCTTTAGGACGCGCAACTATTTACAGGGATTATGGCCGCTCTCAGTCCTCGGCCAGGTATTAGGGAGGAATGACCGCTCTCAGTCCTCGGTCAGTGGGATTTAGGGGTTAAACGGGTAACAGTTCACACTTGCTGGTCCCAACGGGGACTATGATAGCAGCAGTAACAGTTTCAGTTTATGGTGCCCCGACGGGCAACTATATACAGCTCCTGCTTCGCTGTACTTAACGACGGCGTCCTCCTGCTCTTTCTTTATTGTTACCTTTGGCTCTAGTTTCAGACCCGTCCGGGTCCTCTTGTTCTTCCTCCTCACACCGCAGCTCTTCCTCCGTCAGACGATGCACATGGAGGGCGTAGGGTCCTTTGGCACACTTGTGCCGGGTGAAGGTGACCTCGTCCCCGATGTAAAGGTCACGACCTCTGTGTCCCTCCGGTAGGTGGGACTCAACGTCTCTCCTGGTCACGAAGACGTCGCCTAGGGTGCGGTGGTCTCGGATGAAGCCCCACCCATGCTGCATGTTAAACTTTATCACAGTCCCGGTGGTGCGGGGACTATGCGCTGCACGGGGGTCTCTCCTGGCCCGACTCTTCTGCTCTGCGCTCCTTACTTGAGCTTGCTGTTCCCGGACCCGCCTCTCTCTCCGCTCCCTCTCAAAGTCCTCGAGCTGTTGGCGGCAGCACTCAGCACGCTCCGCTGCAGCTGCCCGAGTCTCTTGAGTGAACCCCATGAGATCTTCTCCGGTGGGGTCCCACTCGAACTGCGCTTCTGCTAGCGGGGGCGAGATCCTCTTTACGGGCTTTGGAGCCGGGATCAGGGGTTCATCCAGGGGTCTCTCTCTCCGGAGTCGGGGATGGTGGAACTCCGGTGGCCATAGAAATGGCTGCCCATCCGGGCACGTATGCTGGGCGTACAGGTCCTCTCCCAGATGCGGCACTCTTGGTCTTATGGGCGCGGTGGTGTTAGCGCCCGGGTTGCCCGGGCCTTGCGGCCAGGCCTGGGGTATCTGGAAGGTGAAGGGCACCGTAAGGACGGCGGCGCCCTGGGCTACTTGGCCCTGCGACCAGGCCGGGGGCTCCGCGGAGGTAGGGGGCGCTGTTGGTATTGCGGCGCCCGGGGGTACTAGGCCTTGCGACCAGGCTGGTGGTACTTCCTGCTTGGTCACGCTCGGGGTCGAGGCGTGTGACGTCACAGGGGTCGCGGCTCCCGTTTGAGGCCTAGTCTGCGGCGGTGACGTTGCAGCGACGGGCACGGCAGGATAGACTTCGGGCTCTGCGACGGGGAGCTGGGGCAGGTACGCGGTTTCCCGGTTTGGGGTATAGACGTCCCCTTTACCTGCCTCCACTCGTTCGGCTCCCTTCTCGGCGCCGTCTCCGGCCTTCAGTCCTCCCGCGCCATCCTCAGAGGCAGTCGGTCTCCTCGTCTTGGGTGGCGTGCTCCGCTGACAGGTCTCGGTCTGCTGGGCCATCTCACGGCTCCACTCCGCCAACGTCTCTCGCTGCACCCGGGCCATCCTCCTTGCGAGGCCCTCCAGAGCGGTCTGCGCACACTCCCGGTCTCGGGGGAGCTGTGCTAGGACCTCCACTAGGCCTAGTGGGGTTGTTGTTTCCAGCAGGCTCCTGACCAACGGGTCGGTGCTGCTCTGCTCTCCTTCTGTTGTTTCCAGCAGGCTCCTGGCCAGCGGGCCGGTGCTGCTCTGCTCTCCCTCCTCTGTTTCTAGCAGGCTCCTGGCCAACGGGCCGGTGCTGCTCTGCTTTCTCGCCATCTCCGGGTAAGCTCCTCCGATATTCTTCTCCCGGCTTCTTGCCTCCGGGTGCGCTCGCTCTAGACTGCTCCAAGCGACACCCATCTTTGTTCTCTCCTTTCGTCTCCTCCCACTTCGAGGGCGGTCCCGGGGCCACTTGGTGACTGTCAGCTCCAGGGGCTGTTCTTTCACGCTGACAGACACCTCTAGCATCACAGTCTCTGTTGGTGGGGGCGGTTTCCACTTTTGGCGCCATTTTCGGTCCTGGCCCACGATGGGAGGTGGCCTCTTGCCATCCTCTGGCACGCCCATAATGGCGTCCGCTCTTCCAAGGCGGGAAACCTTTGGAAATGGCGGGAATCGCTTCCCAGTGGCGGGAAACTCTGCAGATGGCGGGAAAAAGCTGTTAATGGCGGACAACCGGCGGGAATCGACTGGTGATGGGGTCCGATGGCGGGGACCCTCCGGAACCGGCAGGAGACTTCTTTTTGAGGTAAACTCGCACTTTTCTTCAGGCACGCAGTACCCGGGTGTTGCGGGCACGTAATCCTGCCGACTACGCCAAAGTTGACGCGCCCCCTGGGCCATATTCTTTAGGGGGAATATCCGGAGCCGGATCAGATGGGAGTTGTAGTCTTCCGAGTGGCTGTGACCCGGTCCGTGCCCAGGGTGTCAAACTCAGTTGTATGTGGCAGTCCTACAGATGTTATAAAGTTCTTTATTGTCGACTACGCCACCCGTTGTATTGCGGTCACTATGGCCGCCGCTGCAGCAGGGTCCGCTGAGGCTGATGGTGTAGGTGCAGCTTTTGGTGGTATAACCCCCAACGGGTGGGGTATAGCCTCAGGGGGTCAGGTGCAGAGGATGGGGGTTGTGGTGGTGCAGCATAGGTGTTAAAGGAAGACAGAGTCGGGTTGTGCAGTTTAGGGTATTTACTCACTGCTGATGTTCCGGTCACTCCAGCTTCAAGTGACCTCCCGAGCCATGCTGCGTCCACCAGGTCCTGGATCCAGCCAACCCCCAAGCGAGTCCGGAGCGTGACCCTGAGCTCTCCTTCTGTCCTTTCTCTGGCCGTCCCCACTATTGATCCACCCAGGTCCAGCTCCCTCGGGCCTTCTGTTGGGTGACCCTTGGCCTTGGGTTCCCTGACCCTCCACGTGGTATGCCTTCGTGGTGGATGTGGTGGGTGGCCGTGGCAGACGCTGCCCACGGCCTCCGGTCTCTGGCTGGGGTGTGTTTTTGCCCCCACCAGCTTGGGTTCCGGTACCCTAATGCCGACTCTTCACCCGTAGCTTGAATTTGGGCTCTCAGAGTCCTCTCTTTGTCCCCTCTCTGGGTCTTTCCTTCTTTCTCCTCTCTCTCTCTTGGGCTGCTCTGCTCCTCTGCTTCTTACTCTGACAGACTGACTGCTCTGCAAAGACTGACCCTGTTCTTTGATGGTGCCCACCTTATATACACCCTCTATGTGTGAGCTCAGGTGACCAGCACCCAATGAGCTCCTATCTTTACCCAGGCTGCTCCCCCTATCTGCCCCTACACTACTTGGGATGTACCACCCCCCTCCCACTCCAGCCAGGAACAGACTCGGTCGTACCTGCACATTTCTAAGTGGGAGTACCGTCGGTCTGCTCCTCGGAAATGGGATGTGTGTAGTGCATGCAGCCTACCGAGCTCAGGTCCACACTCCATCCTTACCCGGGAGTGGAATATCACACCTCTGGGTTGAGGTGCAATACCCCTGTAGCAGCCGAATCCTCAGGGTGCTACAAACTCATGAAAGAATAAAGTTACATTAAAACCAAGCACACCATTGTTTTTCTTATGAAATTCTCAATAAGTTTGATGTGTCACATGACCCTCTTCTCATTGAAAAAAATAAAGTTGGATCCAAAATGTCCGACTTCAAAATGGCCACCATCTGGAAAAGTTTTCCCCCTCCCATATACTAATGTGCCACAAACAGGAAGTTGATATCACCAACCATTCCTATTTAATTTCGGTGTATCCATATAAATGGCCCACCCTGTATATTATATGACCACT
The DNA here is from genome assembly GCF_046119375.1 of Phyllobates terribilis. NCBI lineage: Eukaryota > Metazoa > Chordata > Amphibia > Anura > Dendrobatidae > Phyllobates > Phyllobates terribilis. Next base: position 145,992,352 of record NW_027362770.1, read on the forward strand.
CTGATTAGTTTTGTCTTGTTCTTCCTGTATTCCTCCGTGTTGTGATGATGCAGGTGCAGATATTCAGAAACCATCATTCACCAGGCAGGCAGATACAGTGGTGTGAAAAAGTGTTTGCCCCCTTCCTGATTTCTTATTCTTTTGCATGTTTGTCACACTTAAGTGTTTCAGATCACAAAACAAATTTAAATATTAGACAAAGATAACACAAGTAATTACAGAATGCAGTTTTTAAATGAAGGTCTTTGTTATTAAGGGGAAAAGAAATCCAAACCTACAGGGCCCGGTGTGAAAAAGTGATTGCCCCCTAAACCTAATAACTGGTTGGACCGCACTTAGCAGCAACAACTGCAATTGAGTGTCTGCGATAACTGGCAATGAGTCTTTTACAACACTCTGGAGGAATTTTGGCCCACTCATCATTGCAAAATTGTTGTAATTCAGCCACATTGGAGGGTTTCCAAGCATGAACCGCCTTTTTAAGGTCAAGCTACCACATCTCAATCGGATTAAGGTCAGAACTTTGACTGGGCCACTCCAAAGTCTTAATTTTGTTTTTCTTAAGTCGTTCAGAGATGGACTTGCTGGTGTATTTTGGATCATTGTCCTGCTGCATAACCCAAATGCGCTTCAGCTTGAGGTCATGAACAGATGGCGGGACATTCTCTGTCAGGATTTTTTGGTAGACAGCAGAATTCATGGTTCCATTTATCACAGCAAGTCTTCCAGGTCCTGAGGCAGCAAAACAGCCCTACATCATCACACAACCACCACCATGTTTTACTGTTGGTATGATGTTCCTTTTTTGAAATGCTGTGTTATTTCTACACCAGATGTAATGGGACATACATCCTCCAAAAAGTTTAACTTTTGTCTCGTCAGTCCACAGAGTATTCTCCCAAACAAGCAGAGCAGAGCAAAACCCACCGGGGCGGTAGACGAGCAGAGCAGAGCAAAACTGCAGGTGCGGTAGACAAGCAGAGCAGAGGAAAACCCGCAGGTGCGCTAGACAAGCAGAGCAGAGCAAAACCCGCCGTTGCGGTAGACAAGCAGAGCAGAGCAAAACCCGCCGGTGCCGTAGACAAACAGACCAGAGCAAAACCGGCAGGTGCGGTGGACAAGTAGAGCAGAGCAAAACCCGCAGGTGCGGTAGACAAGCAGAGCAGAGCAAAACCCACAGGTGCGGTAGACAAGCAGACCAGAGCAAAACCCGCAAGTGCGGTAGACAAGCAGAGCAGAGCAAAACCGCAGGTGCGGCAGACATGCAGAGCAGAGCAAAACCTGCAGGTGCAGTAGATGAGCAGAGCAGAGCAAAACCCGCAGGTGCGGTAGATGAGCACAGCTGAGCAAAACCCGCAGGTGCGGTAGATGAGCACAGCAGAGCAAAACCCGCAGGTGCGGTAGACAAGCAGAGCAGAGCAAAACCCGCAGGTGCGGTAGACAAGCAGAGCAGAGCAAAACCCGCAGATGCGGTAGACAAGCAGAGCAGAGCAATACCCGCAGGTGCTTTAGACAAGCAGACCAGAGCAAAACCGGCAAGTGCGGTAGACAAGCAGAGCAGAGCAAAACTACAGGTGCGGCAGACATGCAGAGCAGAGCAAAACCTGCAGGTGCAGTAGATGAGCAGAGCAGAGCAAAACCCGCAGGTGCGGTAGATGAGCACAGCTGAGCAAAACCCGCAGGTGCGGTAGATGAGCAGAGCAGAGCAAAACCCACCAGTGCGGTAGACAAGCAGAGCAGAGCAAAACTGCAGGTGTGGTAGACAAGCAGAGCAGAGCAAAACCCGCCGGTGTGGTAGACAAGCAGAGCAGAGCAAAACTGCAGGTGCCGTAGACAAGCAGACCAGAGCAAAACCCGCAGGTGTGGCGGACAAGTAGAGCAGAGCAAAACTCGCAGGTGCTGTAGACAAGCAGAGCAGAGCAAAACCCTCAGGTGCGTTAGACAAGCAGAGCAGAGCAAAACCTGCAGGTGCGGTAGACAAGAAGAGCAGAACAAAACCGCGGGTGCGGTAGACAAGCAGAGCAGAGCAAAACCCACCGGGGCAGTAGACGAGCAGAGCAGAGCAAAACTGCAGGTGCGGTAGACAAGCAGAGCAGAGGAAAACCCGCAGGTGCGCTAGACAAGCAGAGCAGAGCAAAACCCGCCGTTGCGGTAGACAAGCAGAGCAGAGCAAAACCCGCCGGTGCCGTAGACAAACAGACCAGAGCAAAACCGGCAGGTGCGGTGGACAAGTAGAGCAGAGCAAAACCCGCAGGTGCGGTAGACAAGCAGAGCAGAGCAAAACCCACAGGTGCGGTAGACAAGCAGACCAGAGCAAAACCCGCAAGTGCGGTAGACAAGCAGAGCAGAGCAAAACCGCAGGTGCGGCAGACATGCAGAGCAGAGCAAAACCTGCAGGTGCAGTAGATGAGCAGAGCAGAGCAAAACCCGCAGGTGCGGTAGATGAGCACAGCTGAGCAAAACCCGCAGGTGCGGTAGATGAGCACAGCAGAGCAAAACCCGCAGGTGCGGTAGACAAGCAGAGCAGAGCAAAACCCGCAGGTGCGGTAGACAAGCAGAGCAGAGCAAAACCCGCAGATGCGGTAGACAAGCAGAGCAGAGCAATACCCGCAGGTGCGTTAGACAAGCAGACCAGAGCAAAACCGGCAAGTGCGGTAGACAAGCAGAGCAGAGCAAAACTACAGGTGCGGCAGACATGCAGAGCAGAGCAAAACCTGCAGGTGCAGTAGATGAGCAGAGCAGAGCAAAACCCGCAGGTGCGGTAGATGAGCACAGCTGAGCAAAACCCGCAGGTGCGGTAGATGAGCAGAGCAGAGCAAAACCCACCAGTGCGGTAGACAAGCAGAGCAGAGCAAAACTGCAGGTGTGGTAGACAAGCAGAGCAGAGCAAAACCCGCCGGTGCGGTAGACAAGCAGAGCAGAGCAAAACTGCAGGTGCCGTAGACAAGCAGACCAGAGCAAAACCCGCAGGTGTGGCGGACAAGTAGAGCAGAGCAAAACTCGCAGGTGCTGTAGACAAGCAGAGCAGAGCAAAACCCTCAGGTGCGTTAGACAAGCAGAGCAGAGCAAAACCTGCAGGTGTGGTAGACAAGAAGAGCAGAACAAAACCGCGGGTGCGGTAGACAAGCAGAGCAGAGCAAAACCCGCATGGTGCGGTAGACAAGCAGAGCAGAGCAAAACCTGCAGGTGCGGTAGACAAGCAGAGCAGAACAAAACCGCGGGTGCGGTAGACAAGCAGAGCAGAGCAAAACCCGCAGATGTGGTAGACAAGCAGAGCAGAGCAAAACCCACAGGTGTGGTAGACAAGCAGAGCAGAGCAAAACCCGCAGGTGCGGTAGACAAGCAAAGCAGAGCAAAACCTGCAGGTGCGGTAGACAAGCAGAGCAGATACACACAAGGTACTTACAATGAAGTAGCGAGTAGACACTAATCTCACAAACAGAAGTACAGAGACAACGAGTTGGAGTTAGGTGCAGGTTCAGACACTGCAGGAAAAGGGAAGATACGAACATAGAGACAAACAAGTAACGGGCTAGGACACTGTTCAGACAGCAACTGAACCAGGAACAAGATACAGGACCGAGCCTGGGTACTCAGCCCCCAGGGTGGAGGAAACAGACTAGAAGTCACAGATACAGGTAACGGGCCTGGGTATACAGCCCCCAGGGTGGCGGAACAGACTAGAAGTCACAGATACAGGAAACAGGCCTGGGTACTCAGCCCCCAGGGTGGGGGAAACAAACAAGATACAGGACAGGACCTGGCAACTCAGTTGCACAGAACACACTGAACACACTGAAAGAAAGTGTTGCTCAGGCACCTCTTACTCGGTGGAGGGGTTTAAGTATCCAGTGACTCACAACAATAGGCTGGGGACGCATTAGGAGTGCTAACACAGTAACTATAAGAATCAGACAGTAACCGAGCCGCCACCCTAAGCAAACAGACAAGAGACATGCAAACAGCAGGTCCTGGAGCAAAGTGTGCAGCCAGGACTGATAGGTAAGATGGTGGTCTTGCATGGTGGGAGGTGGTAAGCCATGCCAGCACACCGACAGGGATGTTACATTTAGCAGCTGCTCTCTTAATCTGATGAATTTGTTTGGCAGAAACCTTCCTCATTATGCCTTTATCTGCATGAACCTGTCTGTACTCTGTATCAGCCACAAATCTCTTCACAGTATGATGATAAAGTTTAAGCTTTCGTGAAATCCTTTTCCTTTCCCATATTGCTTGAAACCTGTGGTGTCATATCTCCACCAGAAGCTGTTCTTGTGACTTTTGCTTTTGTCCCCAGGCAGCACCGTATTCACTCTGTGAGTGGTGATAAAAATGTCAGAACCAGAAGCTCTGAATGGCAGGCTCTGTTCATCCAGTCTGGTAGTATGGGTGTTTGTACTTCCAGTTGAAGTTATGAGCTCCCTGTTAGAGCCAATTGGAGAGCACCACACCCTACTAAGGCTTCTAGCTTGCTGCTGGTAGCTGCCAGATATAACTTAGTGTGCCCCAGGTTAGGTGTGCGTTTTCTCCTCATTTGTTTAGTGTAATCCTTGTTTCTGACTATTCTTAGGGATCCTGATTTTGTCCTTGACGTGACCACTCGGCAAGGTGACCATTCCTGCTTCTGGACAGTAGCCCTTCCATGTTAGCATTCCACTGAGTCCTATTGTAAAACCAGATTCCTGTAAAGGGTATTGGGATTTCTGTGGCGTCTGTCAGACAGAGTGGCTTGTGCCAAGTATGTCCAATGCAGCCTTTTGAGCCTGGCAGACATTACATGTGGCCAGCTTAATAATGTGGAAGTCCTTAAGTAGTTTTCCTTTAATTTGGTTTAGGTTTATTTAGTTTAACTTAGTTTCATATTGATTTCAGTGATCCAAAGAGCCCTAAGACACAATACCATTCATGAGTTTATTTGAAAAACAAAAAATTACACCTTTATGACACTTAAATCCAATTTGAATAATAATTTGGAATGTTGTGTCTATGCAATAAAATAAATCTAAAAATCGGTGTCAGAATTTTTCTGAAAGATCCATATTTCGCACTTCACATCAAATGTAGACAAAAAAAACCAACCACTATGTCCCACAAAGCAGAAGAGAGGAAATTATGATGTGTTCTGCACGCTCAATCTTCCCACCCAACACAGGGTTTCGCTCAGTAGCTTCTTCTGGGGTTTGGTTTGTGTGTGTCTTTACATCTCATTTTGTATTAATTCCCGCTCATGTCAAAATGCACAAACCAACATATAAAAATTCAGAAATACATGTAATATAAATAAATTTCATATGCCTGACATCACGTTTACATGCAATAAAATAATTATCAAAATGGACGTCAGAGTTTTTCTGAAAGATCCCCCCCCTCAACATTTCACACCAAATCCAGAAAACAGCCAATTTTATTATTTCCTACAAAACAAAAGAGAGGAAATAAAAGTTGGTACACTCTGCACTCTAAATCATGCCACCCAATACAGGGTTTCGCTCAGTAGCTTCTTCTGGGACTTGGTCTGCGTGCATCTCTACACCTTATTTTGTATTAATTCTTGATCATGCCAACATGCAAAACCAATATATAAAAACTCATTTAGAAATTCATGCCACAGAATTACATTACATATTTCTATGACCACACTTTTATGGAATAACATATCAGACGTCAGAATTTTTCTGAGAGGTCCCCTGCCACTCAACATTTCACAACAAATGTAGAAAACGGACGATTATTATTTCCTACAAAGCAAAAGAGAGGTAACAACTATTCCATGAAGGAGAGCCACATATCTCTTCAAGAACATTATGGTAACATTTTGTAATTGAGTAAACTGTCCTTTTGAAATGTTACATATCCAAGGTCTGTAGTTGTCATCACCGACCTTGGATATGTAACATTCCAAAAAAACAGTTTACTAGAATTAAAAGAAACTCTACAGACGAAGATGATGATATCAAACAATCAAGTATTATTAAAGAAAGGCATCTAGAAAGGAATTATGTCAAAGGTTTAGTAGAAGAAAGCTGGTTACACGACATTAAGGTAGAACATAAGTCAAGGCAAGAGGGGGTAAAAGTTGAAAATACAACCACACTCAGCCCATGTTTATCACAATAGTACTGTCACACAAGGTATGGGAAAGACTTAGTGCAAGATAAAGAGAAAAGGGAAAGGAAGCCCAGACACTAGGGAAAGGGGGAAGTGGAGACCTCCTAGACTGATTTAATATCACCCTGTCTCCCTTAACATCCCTATATTGGCTCTTCACCAATCGCTGCACGCGTTCCTCGCCCTGTCTTTCCCTGGCGTTTGGTTAAGTCAAGGAAGGGAGGAGATGAGCACTAGTTGATCCCCACTGAACACTAAAGACAACAAGGGAGGACAAACAGGGGGAAATTGCTTAGCTTTAAATGACTCCAGACAAATGCGTACACGTCCTCAAGCACCAGAGAGGAAGTAGTACTGCTCTTGCTAAAGCTTTCACCAGAAGTAATGAATATCGCCGTCACCTCCCTCTGGAACACTGCAGGTATTTATACACCCAGGCCAGGGTGTTAATTAGCCAGAGGAAGGTGGCCGCTGGGTCCTAGAGACCCTCCCATCATCAAATAGTGAGAGGAAGTATAAAACTGAGGATCTGATTAGTTTTTATTTATTTTAGTGATTTATATAGTTTCATCATATTCCACAGTGCTTTACAGACCACTCCAGTGGAGAATCTCAACTCTGAAAAAAGGGAAAAAAGGATCTGAACGGTAATGAGGTGGCATCATTGTAAATAAGAGAAGAGAAAATTGACAGTGGTCAGACTACTTCTGAACAAATGGCTGAAGTCAGAGCAAGCCCAAACACAAGTAGGTAGATATGTTAGAACCCAAATACAGAACCATGGTATTCAAGAAGAGAAAGCAAAGGTAAACCACCTGTACATCTTTTAAAACAAGGCAAAGCACAGTCACTGTATATGAACCCTCTTTTTTCTTACACTGTATATGAACCCTCTTCTTAGGAAGACAAAGCTGATCTATTAGACTAGATGGTGGCCCAATTCTAATGCATCGGGTATTCTAGAATATGTATGCGGCCGACAGGGCGCAATCAGCAGAGCGGTGTTTAAATTTGGCGCCAAAATCGCTGATTGGTCGAGGCCGGCAAAAGTGACCAATCACCAAAGCGGTGTTAAAATTTCGCGGCTATATCGCAGATTGGTCACGGCTGGTGGTCGCGACTAATCAGCAGAGCGGGGTTTAAATTTGGCGCCAATAATGCTGATTGGTTGCGGCCGGCGGTCGCGACCAATCAGCAGAGCGTTATTTAAATTTGGCGCCAATAATGGTGATTGGTCACGGCCGGGACCAATCACCAGAGCGGTGTTTAAATTTGGCGCCAATAATGCTGATTATTTGCGACTGGTAACCGCGACTAATCAGCAGAGCGGGGTTTAAATTTGGCGCCAATAATGCTGATTGGTCACGGCCAGCGAACGCGACCCATCAGCAGAGCGGGGTTTAAATTTGGCGCCTATATCGCAGATTGGTCACGGCCGGCGGTCGCGACCAATCAGCAGAGCGGTGTTTAAATTTGGCGCCAAAATCGCTGATTGGTCGCGGCCGGCAACTACGACCAATCAGCAAAGCGGTGTTGAAATTTGGCGACTATATCGCTGATTGGTCACGGCCGGCGGTCGCGACTAATCAGCAGAGCGGGGTTTAAATTTTGCGCCAATAATGCTGATTGGTCGCAGCCAGCGAACGTGACCAATCAGCGGAGCGGGGTTTAAATTTTGCGGCAATAATGGTGATTGGTCACGGCCGCGACCATTCAGCAGAGCGGTGTTTAAATTTTGCGGCAATAATGCTGATTAGTCGCGGCCGGCAATTTGGCGCCAACAATGCTGATTAGTCGCGGCCGGCAACCGTGACCAATCAGCAGAGCGGGGTTTAAATTTGGCGCCAAAATCGCTGATTGGTGGCAGCCGGCGGTCGCGACCAATCAGCAGAGCGGGGTTTAAATTTGGCGCCAATAATGCTGATTGGTCGCAATCGCCGGCCGCGACCAATCAGCAGAGCAGTGTTTAAATTTGGTGCCAAAATCGCTGATTGGTCGCGGCTGGCAACCGCGACCAATCAGCAGAGCGGGGTTTAAATTTGGCGCCAATACTGCTGATTGGTCATGGCCGGCAACCGCGACCAATCAGCAGAGCGGGTTTAAATTTGGCGCCAATACTGCTGATTGGTCGCGGACGGCGACCGCGACTAATCAGCAGAGCGGTGTTTAAATTTGGCGCCAATACTTCTGATTGATGTCGGCCGGCAACCGCGACCAATCAGCAGAGCAGGGTTTAAATTTGGCGCCAATACTGCTGATTGGTCACGGCCGGCAACCGCGACCAATCAGCAGAGCGGGGTTTAAATTTGGCGCCAATACTGCTGATTGGTCGCGGACGGCGACCGCGACCAATTAGCAGAGCGGTGTTTAAAATTTTGCGCCAATATTGCTGATTGGTCGCGGACGGCGACCGCGACTAATCAGCAGAGCGGTGTTTAAATTTGGCGCCAATACTGCTGATTGATCTCGGCCGGCAACCGCGACCAATCAGCAGAGCGGTGTTTAAATTTGGCGCCAATAATGCTGATTAGCCGCGGCCGGCATCCGCAACCAATTAGCAGAGCGAGGTGTAAATTTGGCGCCAAAATCGCTGATTGGTCGCGGCCGGCGGCCTCGACCAATCAGCAGAGCATTGTTTAAATTTGGCGCCAATCTCGCTGATTGGTCGCGGACTCCAGCCTCGACCAATCAGCAGAGCGGTGTTTAACTTTAGCGCCAAGATCACTGATTGGTCGCGTGCGGAAAGCGCGACCAATCAGCGAATCGCATTGGTGAGGACCGGGGAGCGGAATCGTATTAGTGAGGACCGTGGAGCGCCGCTGCCTGTGCGGCTACTTCCGCTGCGAGAAGTCGGGAGATGAGCGACTGCTCGCAGCAGAAGTATCCCGACCCGCAGCGCCGCTCCCCGGTCCTCCCTTCACACCATAGCCGCTGATGTCCCCACAGTATCCGCATGGTGTTACTAAGGTCTGGACATTTGTGTTAAAAATCGCTGATTGGTCGCTGGCGCTGCCCGCGACCAATCACCTATTTGGGCGCCAAATTTAAATATCGGCCGCGACCAATCACTGATCTTGGCTCCACATTTAAATACCACTGTGCTGATTGGTCGCCGACGCTGGGCGCGACCAATCATCGATTTTGGCGCCACATTTAAATAGCGTCCGCGACCAATCAGCGATTTTTAACACAAATGTCCGGACCTTTGTAACACCATGCGGATACTGTGGGGGCATCAGGGGCTAGGGTGTCAAGGGAGGACCGGGGAGCGGCGCTGCGGGTCGGGATACTTCGGCTGCGAGCGCCCGCTCATGTCCCGGGTTCTCGCAGCGGAAGTATCCGCACAGGCAGGGCCGCTGACATCCATGCGGCTAGGGTGTGAAGGGAGGACCGGGGAGCGGCGCTGACATCCAATTGGTCGCGGCCGCTATTTAAATGTGCCGCACAAATCGGTGATTGGTCGCGGTCTTGGCCCGCGACCAATCACTGATCTTGCCGCAAAAGTTAAACACTACTGTGACTATGCTGATTGGTCGCGGACGCTGACCGCGACCAATCACTGATTTGGGCGCCAAATTTAAATATCGGCCGCGACCAATCACCGATCTTGGCTCCACATTTAAACACCGCTGTACTGATTGGTCGCGGACGCTATTTAAATGTGGCGCCAAAATCGATGATTGGTCGGGCCCAGCGTCGGTGATTGGTCGCGGTGGCCGGCCGCGATTAATCAGCAGAGCGGCGTTTAAATTTGCCGGACATCTCGCTGATTGGTCGCGGTGGCCGGCCGCGACCAATCAGCAGAGCAGCGTTTAAATTTGCCGCCCATCTCGCTGATTGGTCGCGGCCGGCCACCGCGACCAATCAGCAGAGTGGCGTTTAAATTTGCCGCCCATCTCGCTGATTGGTCGCGGTGGCCGGCCGCGATTAATCAGCAGAGCGGCGTTTAAATTTGCCGCCCATCTCGCTGATTGGTCACGGCCGGCCACCGCAACCAATCAGCAGAGCAGCGTTTAAATTTGCCGCCCATCTCGCTGATTGGTCGCGGTCGGCCGGCCACCGCGACCAATCAGCAGAGCGGCGTTTAAATTTGCCGCCCATCTCGCTCATTGGTCGCGGTGGCCGGCCGCGATTAATCAGCAGAGCGGCGTTTAAATTTGCCGCCCATCTCGCTGATTGGTCGCGGTCGGCCACGGTGACCAATCAGCAGAGCGGCGTTTAAATTTGCCGCCCATCTCGCTGATTGGTCACGGCTGGCCACCGCGACCAATCAGCGTCGTATTAGTGTGGGCCCGGGAGCGGCGCTGCTTGTGCGGCTCCGTATTAGCGAGGACCAAGGCGCGGCGCTGCCTGTGTGGCTCCTTCTGCTGCGAGAAGCCGGGAGATGAGGGGCTACTCGCAGCAGAAGCATCCCGACCGGCGGCACCGCTCCCCGGTCCTCCGTTCACACTTGCTGTCGGGAGATCAGCGGGCCAAGCCGCTGATCTTCCGACGTTAGCCGCATGGAGGTCAGCGGCGCCGGTCGGGGTAGTTGTGCTGCTAGCGCCGCTCATTTCCCCGCTGCATCGCCCCTGACCTCCGTCCGGCAGATGAGCCGCTAACGGCCGCCATCTTTTTTCAGAAATCCCGCGGCGCTGATTGGTCGCTGGCAGATTGGTCGCCGACGCTGGGCGCGACCAATCACCGATTTTGGCGCCACATTTGAATAGCGTCCGCGACCAATCAGTACAGCGGTGTTTAAATGTGGAGCCAAGATCGGTGATTGGTCGCGGCCGATATTTAAATTTGGCGCCCAAATCAGTGATTGGTCGCGGGCAGCGCCAGCGACCAATCAGCGATTTTTAACACAAATGTCCGGACCTTAGTAACACCATGCGGATACTGTGGGGACATCAGCGGCTAGGGTGTCGACGGAGGACCGGGGAGCGGCGCTGCGGGTCGGGATACTTCTGCTGCAAGCGCCCGCTCATGTCCCTGGTTCTCGCAGCAGAAGTATCCGCACAGGCAGCGCCGCTCCCCGGTCCTCCCTTCACACCCTAGCCGCTGATGTCCCCACAGTATCCGCATGGTGTTACAAAGGTCCGGACTTTTGTGTTAAAAATCGCTGATTGGTCGCTGGCGCTGCCCGCGACCAATCACCAATTTGGGCGCCAAATTTAAATATCGGACGCGACCAATCACCGATCTTGGCTCCAGATTTAAACACCGCTGTGCTGATTGGTCGCGGCCGATATTTAAATTTGGCGCCCAAATCGGTGATTGGTCGCGGGCATCGCCAGCGACCAATCAGCGATTTTTAACACAAATGTCCGGATCTTTGTAACACCATGCGGATACTGTGGGGACATCAGTGGCTAGGGTGTGAAGGGAGGACCGGGGAGCGGCGCTGCGGGTCGGGATACTTCTGCTGCGAGCAGTCGCTCATCTCCAGGCTTCTCGCAGTGGAAGTATCCGCACAGGCAGCGGCGCTCCCCGGTCCTCACTAATACGATTCCGCTCCCCGCTCCTCACCAATACGATTCGCTGATTGGTCGTGCTCTCCGCACGCGACCAATCAGTGATCTTGGTGCTAAAGTTAAACACCGCTCTGCTGATTGGTCGCGGCCGCTGCCCGCGACCAATCACCGGTTTGGGCGCAACATTTAAATAACGGCCGCGACCAATCAGTACAGCGGTGTTTAAATGTGGAGCCAAGATCGGTGATTGGGCGCGGCCGATATTTAAATTTGGCGCCCAAATCGGTGATTGGTCGCGGGCACCACCAGCGACCAATCAGCGATTTTTAACACAAATGTCCGGATCTTTGTAACACCATGCGGATACTGAGGGGACATCAGCGGCTAGGGTGTGAAGGGAGGACTGGGGAGCAGCGCTGCGGGTCGGGATACTTCTGCTGCGAGTGCCCGCTCATGTCCCGGGTTCTCGCCACGGAAGTATCCGCACAGGCAGCGCCGCTGACATCCATGCGACAAGGGTGTGAAGGGAGGACCGGGGAGCGGCGCTGACATCCAATTGGTCGCGGCCGCTATTTAAATGTGCCGCACAAATCGTTGATTGGTCGCGGTCTTGGCCCGCGACCAATCACTGATCTTGCGGCTACAGTTAACAAGTACTGGTCTGATTGGTCGCGGACTATATTTAAATTTGGCGCCCAAATCGGTGATTGGTCGCGGGCAGCGTCCGCGACCAATCAGCACAGCGGTATTTAACTTTTGCGCTAATATCAGTGATTGGTCGGGTCCGAAGACCGCGACCAATCATCGAATCGTCTTGGTGAGGACCGGGGAGCGGCGCTGCCTGTGCGGCTACTTCCGCTGCGAGAACCCGGGACATGAGCGGGCGCTCGCAGCAGAAGTATCCCGACCCGCAGCGCCGCTCCCCGGTCCTCCCTTCCGCATGGATATCAGCGACGCCGGTGGTCCTTCCGCTGCTACCGGCCGGGAGATGAGCGCCTCGCGCCGCTCATCTCCCGGCTGCATCTCCGTCCCGCAGATGGGTCCGGCGGTCGGGGTCCTTCTGCTGGTACCGGCCGAGAGATGAGCGCCTCACGGCGCTAATCTCCCGGCTGCAACGCCGCTGAGCTCCGTCCCGCAGATGAGCCGCTAACGGCCGCCATCTTTTTTCTGAAATCCCGCGGCGCAGATTGGCCGCTGCCGGACCAATGAGCTACGCGGGATTTCCTGGACAGACAGACAGACAGACAGACGGGATAAGACAATTATATATATAGATGGGGAAGTCAATACATGTATAAAGATTGATGATGGAGAAACGGCTACCATGAAAAATAAAGCAGTCGAGCTATCTAAAGATCCATCAAAAAAGGAGTAAGAATCAGAAGGCATGGAAAGGCAGATGAAACTTCTGAGGGAATAGATAAAACAGTATCGAGACAAAGCTCAATAGATTAATAGCAAACGAGCAAGATGCGTGAAGAAGAGAGAAGCATCTTGAGAAAGAGTTAGGTTTTGTTCACACTACAGAAAAAAAGAAAATTATATAACTACGATGATTATCGAAAAGAATGCTCTGCAGGTCAAGCATAGATACCGTATGTCCAAGGCATGAGAATTGATTCTAAATGGAATTCTGTGTTAAACAAAATACATATCAAAACAGTAAAAATGGGACAGCGATGTTTCAGCCATTATCAAGCCAAAGGATAAATAATATAATCAGAAGTTGGAGATTGAAAAATTTAGACAAGTCATGATGGATATTCTTGCAAAGTCACTAACTGCAAAAAGAAACATGTAACCCTAGGCCTAATGGAGTAAGCCTAAACTGTTGACAAGAGGTGTTGGAGTATATAACAACTGCAGGCTCATGCTGTAGAGGGACTTAAGCAGATAGCACTGTGTTCCGGATTATATTTTATGACCTCTATGAATTGATTGTGTCTTGTTCTTCCTGCAATCTCACAATCCTGAGAAGGTTCAAGCTCAAAGCAACAGTTCTGGCCCCTATTATTTTTGCTTAAACTTGTTTTTTTCCCTTTACCATTTGTATGTGTAGGCATGAGCTGTTTGTGTTGGCATGATGGTACCTTGAATGCTCCATAATAGTATTTTAAAGGTGAAAATGATGACACAATAGGCCATACCCTTATTTGGGTTGGCTCCCCCTGATCACCCTCACCACACTCGGTTTTTGTGACCTTCCAATTTTACAATTTTTATTATGCAACTGTTTGGCAGAAATTCAAGTATCTCCAGGGTTCCAAGATTAAACATTCTTAAGAATTCTGAATTGGTGGCAAAATGTCAGGAAACGAGTCTCAATATCTGACAGCAAGTTATTTCTATACTGACATAGCTTTTTTGTGTGTCGTGAATGAACGTTCTTTGCCTAATGAAATTATAGATGAGTAATATGATATTTTATTGTGGATTTTCCATGCTCCCTGTTTTCCTCAATCTTGACGGTGGGAAAGTTTCTCAGAAAAAAAGAATTAAGCTGTTGACGTAATAGAAAAAAATAACTGACGGACCTTCAACATGTAGAAAATTCTGCTCAAATTCTGCTGAACTATTGCTTTTAGAATTTAAAGGAACTACCTGGCCCTTTAAATGGCAGCGATCAGAGTTATCTCTGATCTTGATCTTTAGAACTGGAGCCCGGGTGTTAATCAATCCTGGACGATACGTCTTGGTAGCTTTTGGTTGTACAAAAAACCTGTGACCCCCAAACAAACTGTGCTTTACTCACCCTCCCCGAATTGCAAGCTATGATGGAATCACACATCAGTGTTTCCTGGTCTATGGGTCTCCTGACCGGAACTCGACAACCTCATAGATCTTCATAAAGCTGTCTAGTTCGAAACACAAGAGCCATGGTTGGTCCGTGCATCATCATTTGTGATTGGACACCAAAACATGTATATATGAAACTTCTCTTATACTGAATTCTTTACCATATAGCTTTATATCATATATCTGCTCAGATATCAGGGGGACTCAGGGCCCATCTGCTCATTGGGTCCTCTATTTGAATGGAGTGGCGGATGAGCATACCCACTGCTCCTTGATTCAAAATCTATGGGACTGATGAAGATACTCAAGTGCTGTTGTCAGATATTTGGGACCCTCAGCAATAAGCAACTGTGGATAGCCTCACCAATAGTGACCGTTCCCTGGTCCCCCTGTCACTCTATGTTCTCCAAAGTCCAGTGCCATCACTGGCTGTAGCAGTGGAGTGTTGACACCTCTGTGGTCACCGATGTGGCTTTGTTGGGACGCCATCTCGGGAGCAAGAAGAATGGAGACTGACTGGGAACCAGGAAGCCATCGGGGTTGTCTCCCCCAACATCATTATATAAACTAAGCCCCATAGTCATATAGGGAATTTAGCCCTTATAAAATCCATACCTTTGTTGTAGTACAGTGGCATGTAAAAGTTTGGGCACCCCTGGTCAAAATTGCTGTTATTGTGAACAGTTAAGCAACTTGAAGATGGGAAAAGGGCCCATAGTCTTTAGTATCCACAGGATCACATCACTCTCAGTCCGCTCCGGACTCGAAGTCACATTTACGAGCAAGGTACGACCGTTTACGTTCTGTTCCGTGGGTCTCCCGCTCTTCCCAATTTTTCTTCAAATAAATAGTAACAGATTGTTAGCTCAAACAAGAAAAACAACCTTTGGGGAAATATAAGGAACTCGAAATAAGCACTGTAAATACCCGGGGGCCACTGTTGTCCTATTGTTAAATTGTTGTAGCACGGTCCTCAAAATCTATAAAGATTAAAGAGGTTTATTTAAATAAAGTGTTTTATTGTCACTACATATTATCAGCTTTTATGGTATTGTTTTAATCATTGCTATAATAAAATGCAACTGTTCTTAATGCAGCTTCAATCACCGACTGACACATATCCAATGAGTAAAACATCCCTTTGTTTTTTAGCAGTCCTTTGTGGTCATAAAAAAAATTAAAAATAGACATGTATTTCTTATTTTTTACTTTCACATTTTCTCCTATGTTAGAAAAAAAGGAATATAAAAATATGTATCAAGAAAACATGTATCAAGAAAAAAAGGCAAAAATTATCTGAATATCCGAATAAGATTTTTTTTAGAGAAGTTAAAAAGTGCATATAGGATAAAACTTGAAAGGTCAGGAATGGTGCAAAATTGCATGGTCCTGAGCTGGTTAAAAATTTAGGGCAACTCCTTTAAGATACATTGATCAGATTATTAGCAGGTCTCAGAAGTACTCAAGGTATGGAGCCAAAATCTCACATCTGCATACACCGTATAGTGGCCGTTCTCAGGTACTGCAGTTCAGCTCTTATTGACTTTTATTGGAATGAGCGGCAATAGCTGAGAATGGCTAATAATAGCTGATCAATGTCGGTGCCAGATTTCAGACCACCATTGATCTGATACTGATTACCCATCCTAAGGATAAATCAATTATATTGGAATTCTGGACAGCCCCTGATAGAGTTTAAAGGGATTATCCATCATTTAACCACCCCTTCTCAAAACTAATTTTTCGCTGGGGCTGCATCCTTACAGCTTCATGATTTGCAGACTCCCTGTCACGGGTATACAGCGACAGAGAGGCACCAGAAAACCGCGGTGTCTGGTTTCATGTACTCCTGCACTGGTTAGACATACTTCACCATCTTATTAAACAGTGCAGGTTTTATAATTGCTGGTTGTGCAGGGGTTAATCTGTTCAGTTGAGAGCTCCTGAAGCTTTCCTGCTTTGGTGGTCTCAGCTGTTCAGTATTGGCCACTCCCCTCTGGTATATATACTCGCCTCTGGCCCTTAGACATTGCCAGTGTTAGTTCATGCTGCCTCCTTCTGAAGTTGGAGGTGTTGGTTGTTTGAGGAGGCGTTTGTCATGGCTCCACCCCTCAGTATATCTGAAATGCAGTTACGGACAGCTCAGCCATCCAATCTGGTACAGGGGCATGTTGAAGCTATCAGCACTTTGATTGACAGCTCGGCTGTCCAATCTGAGACTGGGAGGCGCTGGCTATTTTCCGTTGTTCATTATTCCCAGGTGACTGCCCGGCTACTTAAATGGACTGTTTCTCCCAGACCTCGGTCAGACGTACATTCAGCTTGTGTGAGGTTTGTTTCTCTGTGTCTTGTGTTCAGTGAATTGATTATCTGTTGCCTGACCTTGGACCTTGTTCTGACCATCCGTCTGTTTAATCCCTTCTGCTCTGATCCGCTATCCTCCTGGTATTCTGTCCAACTGAACGTTACCTGACTAAACCTTTGTCTCTTCCCTCTTTTTATGATGTACCCTCCTGGCTTTTGACTTCGGACTCCCTGACTATTCCGTCTCAAGGCTTGGCCGTGAAAAGTGACTCAGGGTCAGTGTTTGGAGTGTTGTTCAGAAGATTGTTGCTTGGTGATTTGTCTGTGTGCATATTCTAACCCTCTTCTATTTGTTTTTTTCTTCCTACACTCCCAGGTGTTCCACTCTGTTGTTTGTGAGTGCATATTTGTATGATTAGTATTTTCATTTATCCCTGTTTGTTTTCACTGGTTTTTGTATTCTTATACACTGCAACTCCCCACTTCCCTGGGTGGGGGAGGGGACGGATAAGAGTTGATTTAGGAGCTCAGCAAGGCACGTGGTTTTGGCGTCTTCACCATCAGAAGTAATCCAGGGAGCAGGGATAGACTAGGGCACCCCTAGCTTGAGGGATAGGGAAGAAGCCCCTAGCCCTGGGATATCCTGCAACAGTGCCGTGAGACTCCTTTTTACCAATGAATGGCAGGTACTTCTTTACAGAAGGGGTCATAGACAGTGACAGCCCTCTTAGTATTTGTAGTCCTATCACTAGTGGTTTCGGATTTACATGGGAATTCCACTGCCAGGACTGCGTTAATATTTTTTTATTTCCCTGAATTAAAGCATAATATTTATCTTTTTATTTTTTCTTTCGGGCTACCAATTACTCAGGGAAAGTATGCAGATATTGTGCTTCTTTCATAACCTTGGGTGACACCAAGAAAACTGAAATTCCAAGTGAAAGACTCCCGCCAGTCCACATATTTCTCCGGACACTGGAATGCTGAGGTCCTGGTTACAATTCAAGTCAAGGTTTCATACTCAATTTGGATTTTAAAGGGGAAAATGTATTATTTAATGTCTTAATTAATCTTGCAATGTATCGTTAGAGCAATCAGAGCTATATATGTCTGATACAGAGCTCGAAATCCTCTGCACAGAGGAGAAAGAGTTCACTAAGGTTAATATGGAGGACCTATCCTAAAGAAAGGTCATCAATATCAGATGGGTGAAGGTTCAAACTTTTGACACACAGCTTGATTCAAGGGTCGCAGTGCACCTAAACGTTATGCAGTGGCAGTGAATGGTACTCTTTCATTCACTTGAACAGCAGAGAGCTTGCAGTACTATTCACTGCCACTATACAGTGAATGGCGCTATACTATGTCCGATGTGCAGAAGCTCCTTCAATCAGCTGATCAATGGAGGTAACAGGAGTTGGATATCCAATGATTTGATACTGATGACCTATCCCAAGAACAGATAATTACTTTTAAAATCCTGAAAAATCATTTAAAATACGACATTCCTAGAGTGTTACATTAAAAGGGTTGGCTTGGTGTACAAGTCTGCAGTCACTCTATGTGACTGGAGACTTGTGAATCTTCACAGTGTGGATTCTCCAAAGCATCCTCACAGCGTGAACAATTCATACTGTCATGATTATCCTCTGCCGGGAGCAGCTGGGCACATAACCACAAGCAAGCAATGTGCATATTTCCAGCCACATTCCGACTAGACGTGTCCAGCCTTGCTCAATTCACTTGTATTGAGTGAGGCTGCGTACGTCTAGTTGGCATGTGACTGCATGTATGCAAAGTGCATACTTGTGGTCACGCGTCCGCCTGCTCCCGGTGGTGGCACAGGAGAATCCTAACAGTGTGTATTGTGCACTGTATTGTCACACTGTATGTAAACGCAGACTTGTAGCCCAAGGCCGGGCAACCTCTTTAAACTCAATAATACAGCTGTATGCAGTGAGCTCCTTAGCTCCATCTAGTGGCAGCTGCGGACAGTAAGAATTGTATACCTAACTTGTATGTTTATGCAGCAGTTCACGCAAAGGATTTGGAACGCTGTAAAATTAATTACTTTAAAACTGATATTGACTTTAAGGAGAAGCAGTTAGAAAATTTTAGACCCCAAAGTAACATTAGATGATTATTAAGATATGGAGTGATGATTACTTCTATATCTAAATTTTGTTAGTCCATGTCGCCATTGTCTCTGTTGTCCATTAGAAATTTTTTTGTAAATGAGCTTTCAGGTAGAAAGGTTTGGCCTGCACTTATGGCTCTCCAGCTTCTCCAGCCTCTTTCTCCTCCCAGCATTGGCCTGTTTCTCCTCCCAGAATCAGCCTCCTGCTAGTGATTGACAAGTCACTCTTCTCTGTGACCTGCTCCCTCAGCCGGCATTTGCGCAGGTGCCACCATTCCTGGGAGTCGCACATGCGTCATAACATCCTAATGACGTTGCGAGAGCCGGACAATCCACATGTGCATGCACTTCCCCTGGGAATGACGACGCTTGCACAAGACCTTAAGCAGGGAAGCAGGTCACAGAGACTAAAATCTCGTGCAATAGCCATCATTTCGGGGACGTCGAATCCGCAGATGGATGGTACGGCATCTGTCACGTCATCAGGATACTACAGCACAGGTGCCGTCCAGCGGGAATGATGCACCAGTATGAGATATTGGCTGGTGGAGCAGGTCGCGGAGAACAGTGACCTGTCAATCACTGTCAGGAGGCTAATTTTGGGGTGAGAAAGAGGTGTGAGAAGCCAGAGAGCTGTAAGTTCAGACCAAGCTTGCGAATTCATTTGCATAAGAATTTGCCAATGTATTACAAGACAATGGAGTCAGAGACTTAAAATAAAGGTATGGAAATAATCATCATTACAGGTTCTTTACTGTGATGATGTTACTTTGATGCCTAAAAACCCGCTGACAGGTTCCCTTTGAAGGTAAACGACAGTTTTGTGACATCTTTAGGTAAAAACTAGCCAATCTGAATAAAGCTCTAAAGCTTTTACTGGTGAAGGTTCCTTTTAGCAGTCTAACTATTTAATCCAAGTGTATCTCAAATTGTTAAGACAAAAAACAGATATCATACACTACATCTTGATAAAATAGTAATTCTATTAAATATAGCTTCATAAAAACTTGTATAAAACATGCAAGAGTAAAGAAGGAAAAAAAATCACAGACGGAAAACAAAGAGCTGGGGGTTAGATTGTGTGAAACACAAAATGTGATGCAGAAATGTTGATGTAGTACATTGGTCACATATAATGGCCCAAACATTGGCCAAATGCATAAAGCGCCAACAAAGTACTAAACAACAAAGTGACAAATGCATACTGTATATCAGTAAATAAAATGTACAATCCTAACAGGTCCTCTTCATCTTGTTATGTTTCGCTTGTACTTCATCCAGGGTAATAATCATCCCCTTGAAGAAGCACAAACACAACAAACCCATTTTTTGTCTGTGAGTTTTCCTGCCTCTATATATCTTTGTTTTGTGCAACTTTTTATGAAGCTATATCTAATACAATTACTATTTTATGATGATGTAGTGTATGGTACATGTTTTTGGGGTGTAATAAATTAAGGTAGTTTAAGTACTATACCAAACACATAAAGCATAGACTATAAATCCAACAAAGTATTAAACAACAAAGTGACAAATGAATATATCACTAAATATAAAGTACCAACTCAAAGGACTCTCTGCATCCTGAAAGTACATTTGGCTTACGCTTCTCCTAGGGACATAATTATACCCCTTGAAGAAGCATTAGTGAAACACACACGTTTTTGGTCTGTGAGCTTTCTCACCATTATACATGTTGGTTTTTTATGAAGCTATATCTAATATAATTATCATTTTATCATGATGTAGTGTATGATATCTGTTTTTCGGTGTAACAATTTAACATACGTTGGGGACTTTAACATTTACCACAATTGGCCCATTTTTTATTTTTGAAGGTTTGCTCTTCAAAAGTGTATCACAAGTGAAACATATGTGCTGTGAAATTATTTGGCACATCAACAATAAGTGTAATATATCTGTAATAATATCCTCCGTTCATTATACAGCTATCCTTCCAATTATACCACATTATTTGGAATCATTGCCAGAACATATTATATAACTAGCCTTCTAATTACACCACAACCATTTCCCACAAATTTTTGGAATTATGTCTGGTCGTCACCCCCCTCACTGGTGTACTGGGTACCATTGTGTTGAATGCAATCAGTCATCTTTCTAAACATACCAGAGTGAACGCATATGAGTTAAGATACACATTGGTGGGGACACCTGGAGCACAGAGGAAGTTTGGACAGATGTCAATTCCGCTAAATATTTTTAAATGAGCTTTCTGGCGCCCGAGGCAATTCCATCTCTTAAGCAACAGGCTGAGCGTTTGGTTTGTCTTAAAATGAGCCATTGTTCACTGCAGACACTGAACGGAGACTTAACACCTTAAAGAGAAGGATATATTGGTCACCCCTAACTGACTGATTGAATGAAGAATATTTCATTAAAGGACATGTCACCTCTCCTAAAATGTCTTCTTTATTAATTTTTGTATTCTTCATGAGATAACTAAGGATGAGTTGACCCATGGAAGTTTGGGTTCCTGTTCCCGACCCAAACTTTATTCCAAAGTTCGTTTCGGGTACCAGAACTGTACCCGAATCCTATTGAAAACAATGGGGACCCGAACTTTTGAGCTTGAAAATATTCTCTCTCTTTCCTTTCCCCGAAACTCCGAACATTGCAATGGACTTCCGGAAAAAGTCTGTTTCGGCAATTAGCACCGGACACTAACTGCCCAGTACACTTAAAAGTTCGGGTTCACTCATCTCTAGAGATAGCCATTCTGTAGCACCTTTTCTTATAATTCTGTATTGTGTGGTTCCTCTATTATGTCTCCTAGAAATTTATGAATAAATTGACAACAAGGTGTTACCATTTGGGACTGTGTCCCTGAACAATCTGACACTGTCCAATCAGTGCAGCCAATCTAAAGACACACCCCTTAAAAACACAAATGCACAAATGGTAACACCTAGTTGTCAATTTATTCATAAATTTCTAGGAGACATAATAAAGGAACCACGTAATACAGAATTGTAAGAAAAGCTACTGGTAACACCCAGTTGTCAATTTATTCTTACATTTCCAAGAAGAATACCAGAGGTACAGCACGACACAGAGTTTTAAGAAAATTTGCTCCAAAATTATCATTTCACAAGGAATTCGAATATTTACTAAAACTGACATATGGCATCAGGTCATCTATAAAGGGCTCATTTATTACCTTTCTACAGGACAGGGGATATATTTGATTGCTAAGGACTAGAGTTGGTGCAAATTGATTCACAGGACCCACCCCATCGGCCACGGCTGTGGTTTGTGGCTGCTGAACAGGAGCTGTGAGAACCGTCCCTTACCTTACAGCATCTGCGGCTCTTCTTTTTATTTCCAGCCTGGTGCGATTACTGCTGTGGCTGATGGACCACGTCGTACGAATCAATTCACACCAACTCTACGAAGGAATTGGTCTCAAGAGAAAGAGACCCAAGTCACCAAATTAGTTCTCATTTGCTCGTTCACAAGTTTTATATCCTATTTCTGACTTGTAACCCCTTAGATGCCAAGGTAAACATAATTTGAGTGGTTATACCAAGATAGAGAAGTCCCTTGCGGGGTGCCAATGTGTTTCCCCTAGGTCTGGGTCATCTCAGAGGCAGAACCTAATAGGATAGTGATGGCCGCCTCAATGATCTGAACAATATAAATATTTTGGAACTATTAGAATAAAGAACATTACGTTCCTCGTGGGCGGACATTATGTAATGCACACGCCCGGACTGACTGGCGTGTGCGTGTATATGTAGTGATTCCACTGGACCGTACCGGAGAGTGAATGCCAGGAGGGGCGTAACTAAGTATCCACCCGATCCGACCAAGGTCGCACAACGGCATACGACGCCAGTGCACCAAGGAGGAACCGAGCAGAGGGACCAGGTGCTACTCCAGGTCAAACCCCGGACATGGCTGTTGACCCACACCGGGGAATACAGGAACAAGCAGGTTAGGCTGGCACACAGACTGGTGGGTATAGGCAGACACGGCTGGTATGCGACGGGTGGTATGCAGGCAGGGAGGTACTGGCAGGTACGACAGGTTGGAGCACAGAGTGGATAGGACCCAGTACAGACTGGGACTCAGGAACAGAACCGCAGATGCGGTGGACAAACACAGCAGAGTGAGGCCGCCCGGAGCGGCGAGCAACAGCAGAGCAAGACGAGACCGCCAGGAGCGGTGAGCGAGAGTGGAGCAGGACGAGGCCGCCTGGAGCGGTGAGCAAGAGTGGAGCAGGACAAGACTGCCGAAGCAGTGAGCAAAAGGTCAGAGCAGAGCGGGACTGCTGGAGCAGTGAGCAAAGGATCAGAGCAGAGCGAGACTGCCGGAGCAGTGAGCAAAGGGTCAGAGCAGAGCGAGACTGCCGGAGAAGTGAGCAAAGGGTCAGAGCAGAGCGAGACTGCCGGAGCAGTGAGCAAAGGGTCAGAGCAGAGCGAGACTGCCGGAGCAGTGAGCAAAGGGTCAGAGCAGAGCGAGACTGCCGGAGCAGTGAGCAAAGGGTCAGAGCAGAGCGAGACTGCCGGAGCACTGAACAAAGGGGCAGAGCAGAGCGAGGATGCCGGAGCAGTGAGCAAAGGGGCAGAGCAGAGCGAGACTACTGGAGCAGTGAGCAAAGGGGCAGAGCAGAGCGAGACTGCCGGAGCAGTGAGCAAGGCAGAGCAGGCAAGAACCGCCGGAGCGGTGAGCAAGGCAGAGCAGGCAAGAACCGCCGGAGCGGTGAGCAAGGCAGAGCAGGCAAGAACCGCCGGAGCGGTGAGCAAGGCAGAGCAGGCAAGAACCGCCGGAGTGGTGAACAAGGCAGAGCGGGCAGAAAGCGCCGGAGCGGCGAGCAAGGCAGAGCAGAGGGGACAGGGCTCTGTTCACACGGAACAGACTGGAAGGGAAAGGCAGAACCAGATACCCACAGGGTACTTGCAGTGGACCACAAACTCACAAACGGAAGTACAGTGACAACGAGCAGGAGTAGGTACGAGTTCAGACTCTGCAGAAAAAGGGAAGATATGGGCGTAGAGAGAAACGGGAAACAGGCTGGAAGATAGTTAGGGCAGGAACAGACACTGGGAAAAGACACAGACAACAGATCTAGGTATGCGGCCCCTAGAGGGCAGAAGGAACAGGCAAGGAGCGTGTTCACACGGACCTGGAATTACAGCCTCCAGGAAAGGCAGAAAGACAGCTGGCTAGAGTACACAGACAGGACACAGTTCAGACACGGGAACTGATACCGCAAGGCAGGAAACATAGACAGGACCTGGCACATCAGTGACTAGCAGCCAACTGACAGAACAAGATGCTCAGGCAAGGATTCCAAGGAGGAGCTGGTTTAAATACCAGGTAACAGACAGCAATAGGCTGAGGACGCATTGGGGGTGTGTCTGCAGCAGCTACAAGAAACAGGAAGTTCGGCGGGCATCGCCCTAAGCAGCCAAAGCAGAGCAAAGCAGACAGTATGGAAAGAAGCCAGAGTGGCAGTTTGGACTGGAAATCAAGTGCATGCTCTTGCACAGTGGGAGATGGACCACTATGCAAGGACGCCGCCAGGTATGTTACACATTACATAGTTATATAGGTTGAAAAAAGACACAGGTCCATCAAGTTCAACCTTTCACCAACAGTTCTTCTTCATTTTCTATTGCTGGATTATTTATATTCCACAATGCCATTTGTTATAAGAAAAGCATCCAGCCCTTTAATAAATGCTAGTATGGTTCTATCTGCCATCACTACCTCTTGTGGTAAGGCATTACACAGTCTGACTGCTCTGACTGTAAAGAACCCTTTCCTGTTTAGGTGCCGGAATCGCCTGTCTTCCTCCCGTAATGAGTGCAACCTGGTCCTTAGTATGGTCTTTGGAAGGAATAAGTCATGGGCTAATCCTTTGTTCTGACCACACACATATTTATACATGTAAATGAGATCTCCTTTGAGGCATCTTTTTTCTAAGCTAAACAAGACCAACTTTTCCAACCTCTCATCATATGAGATGCCTCCATCCATTGTAGTAATCTAGTTGCCGCCTTTGAACTGATTCTAACTTCTGAATATATTTTTATAATGAGGAGCCCAAAACTGGATCCCATATTCCAGATGTGGCCTCACAAGTAATTATGGAGGGGTAATAATTCATTGGGTCACCTGATTTTATCTTTCTTTTTATTCATCCTAAAATCTTTGTTTGCTTTGGCATTGGAGATGAGCAAATTGATTCAATGCAAATTGAGTTTATGGCAAGGTTTTAGAAATTTTTGAACAATATGCGATTTGCTTTGCACAAATCGCCTAAAATGCCCATTGCCATTTAACATGACGGGCGCAGTCGAGTGGGCTTCCTTATGCCTTGGAACTATCACATCACAAAGCACAGCCAACCAGGAGGGACTATTGTAGCCTATATAAAAGCTGAGGCAGGGAATGCAGCAGCTATTCAATGTTGGATCTGGATAGTAAGAGTATGTCACAGTTTAGCTGTAAAATTAGGTAGAGAAAGCTGTAAAATGCTAAAATGCTTGAAGTAGAGAGACATATAGGAGAGTCACTATGTCTGTAGGGGACATATAGCTGGCAGCTGCTACTTGCCTAAAGGATTATTCCCAAAAAATTAAAGAGGTTGTCCACTAATTTTACATTGATGGCCTATCGATAGGATAGGTCATCAATATCTGTTCAGCCGGGGTCCGACACCCGGCACCCTTGCCGATCAGCTCTTATCGGTGGTGGCGGCGGCAGGAAGTACTCAAACTTGCCAAGCTGCTCCGTTTACTTGCAGCGGCTGCCACAGGGTACTGCACATCCGCCTCCTATTAATTTGAATAGGAGACAGATATGCAGTATCAAGCCCCGGCCACTACAAGTAGACGGAGCAGCACCGATAACAGCTGATCGGTGGGGGTGCCGGTTGTTGGACCCTGGCCGACCAGACATTGATGACCTATCCTAGCGATAGGCCATCAATGTAAAAATAGTGGACAACCACTTTAATTTATCTGCACTCTATGGGACAGGGGATAACACCTGGTGATGCCTAGATCAGGGCTTTGGAAGCCGAAGAAAGTGGCTCTGCAGCCTCATCCTAAATGGTTCCGAGGTGCTCATGCTCGGCGTCTGCTCCATTTGACGCGCCCCCTGGGCCATATTCTTTTAGGGGGAATATCCGGAGCCGGATCAGATGGGGGTTGTAGTCTTCCGAGTGGCTGTGACCCGGTCCGTGCCCAGGGTGTCAAACTCAGTTGTATGTGGCAGTCCTACAGATGTTATCAAGTTCTTAATGTCGACTACGCCACCCGTTGTGTTGCGGTCACTGTGGCCGCCGCTGCAGCAGGGTCCGCTGAGGCTGGTGGTGTTGGTGCAGCTTGATAGGATAACCCCCAACGGGAGGGGTATAGCCTCAGGGGGATCAGGTGCAGAGGATGGGAGTTGTGGTGATGCAGGGTAGACGGCAATCAGAGACAGAGTCGGGTTATGCAGTTTAGGATGTTTACTCACTGCTGATGTTCTGGTCACTCCAGCTTCGAGTGACCTCCCGAGCCGTGCTGCGTCCACCAGGTTCTGGATCCAGCCAACCCCCAAATAAGTCCGGAGCGTGACCCTGAGCTCTCCTTGTGTCCTTTCTCTGGCCGTCCCCACTATTGATCCACCCAGGTCCAGCTCCCTCGGGCCTTCTGTTGGGAGACCCTTGGCCTCGGGTTCCCTGACCCTCCACGTGGTATGCCTTCGTGGTGGATGTGGTGGGTGACCGTGGCAAACGCTGCCCACGGTCTCCGGTCTCTGGCTGGGGTGTGTTTTTGCCCCCACCAGCTTGGGTTCCGGTACCCTGTGCCGACTCTTCACCCGGGGATTTAAGTTGGGTTCTTGGAGTCCTTTTCTTCTTGTTCCCCCTCTGGGTCTCTCTCTCTCCTCTCTCACTCTGGGTCTCTTCTCCTCAGCTCGCTGACTTTCTCTCTGCAACTGACCCTGTTCTTAGTTGGTGCCCACCTTATATACACCCTCTATGTGTGAGCTCAGGTGACCAGCACCCAATGAGCTCCTATCTTTACCCAGGCTGCTCCCCCTATCTGCCCCTACACTACTTGGGATGTTCCACCCCCCTCCCACTCCAGCCAGGAACAGACTCGGTCGTACCTGCACATTTCTAAGTGGGAGTACCGTCGGTCTGCTCCTCGGAAATGGGATGTGTGTAGTGCATGCAGCCTACCGAGCTCAGATCCACACTCCATCCTTACCCGGGAGTGGAATATCACACCTCTGGGTTGAGGTGCAATACCCCTGTAGCAGCCGAATCCTCAGGGTGCTACATTCCCCCCTGGTAAATCACAGCACGTCCTCGGGCTGTAAGACATAACACCAAAAACATACAAAATTTTTTTATAAACATATAAAACATATAAAACAACATATATTAGCATATAAAACATTCTCGTCGCCTCTGGCTCCTCCTCTGGTCACTGTGCAACGTGTGACCGGGTAAAGTGCGACAGTCTCTCTGGAAAACTGGTTTTCCTATAAAACCGGTAGGGGGCGCTTTAGGAAGCGCAACTATTTACAGGGATATGGCCGCTCTCAGTCCTCGGCCAGTTAAGGAGGGAAAGGGAATGGCTGCTCACAGTCCTCAGCCTGTGGGATTAAGGGTAAACGGGTAAACAGTTCACTCAGCTGGTCCCAACGGGGACTATATTTGCAGTAACAGTTTCTTTATACCCCGATCGGGTAACTATTTACAGCACCTACTCCGCTGTACTCAACAACGTCTTCCTCCTGCTCCTTCTTTGGGGATCTCAGCTTCAGACCCGTCCGGATCCTCTTGCTCTTCCTCCTCACATCGCAGCTCCTCCTCTGTCAGGCGATGCACATGGAGGGCGTAAGGTCCTTTGGCACACTTGTGCCGGGTAAAGGTGACCTCGTCCCCGATATAAAGGTCACGACCTCTGTGCCCCTCCGGCAGATGGGACTCCACATCTCTGCGCGTGACAAAGACGTCGCCGGGGGTGTTGTGGTCTCTGATGAAGCCCCACCCATGCTGCATGTTGAACTTAATTACAGTCCCGGTGGTGCGGGGACTGTGCGTTGCACGGGGGTCCCTCCTGGTTCGGCTCTTCTGCTCGGCGCTCCTTATTTGGGCCTGTTGTTCCCGGACCCGCCTCTCTCTCCGCTCCCTCGCAAACTCCTCGAGCTGCTGTCGGCAGCACTCAGCACGCTCCGCTGCAGCTGCCCTGGTTTCTTGAGTGAACCCCATTAGGTCTTCTCCGGTGGGGTCCCACTCAAATTGGGTCTCTTCAAGCGGGGGCGAGATCCTTATCACGGGCTTCGGAGCCGGAATCAGGGGTGCACACATGGCCCCAACTCTCCTCTGGTGCTCCAGTTCATAATATCTCTGGGGCCAGATGAAAGGCTGCCCGTCCGGCCACGTGTGCTGGGCAAACAAGTCCTCTCCCAGATGCGGCACCCTTGGTTTTACGGGTGCGGGCGCGGTGGTGGTGGCGCCCGGGTTGCCCAGGCCTTGCGGCCAGGCCTGGGGCACCTGGAAGGTGAAGGGCACCGTCAGGACGGCGGCGCCCTGGGCTACCTGGCCTTGCGGCCAGGCCGGAGGCTCCGCGGAGGTAGGGGGCGCTGTTGGTGATGCGACGCCCGGGAATTCTAGGCCCTGCGACCAGGCTGGTGTTACTTCCTGTTTTGCCACGCTCGGGGTCGGTGCGCATGGCGTCACAGGGGTCGCGGCGGCGGCTTCCGGTTGGGGCCTAGTCTGCGTCGGTGACATGGCGTTTTCGGGCACAGCAGGGGGACTTTCGGGCTCTGCGACGGGGAGCTGGGGCAGGTAAGCGGTGTCCCGGTTTGGGGTATAGACGTCCCCTTTACCTGCCTCCATGCATTCGGCTCCCTTCTCGGCGCCGTCTCCGGCCTTGGGTCCTCCCGCGCCATCCTCAGAGGCGGTCTGTCTCCTCATCTTGGCTGGCGTGCTCCGGGTCTTGGTTTGCTGGGCCATCTCTCGGCTCCACTCCGCCAATGTCTCTCGCTGTACCCGGGCCATCCTCCGTGCGAGGCCCTCCAGGGCAGTCTGTGCACACTCCCGATCTCGGGGGAGCTGTGCGAGGACCTCCACTAGGCCTAGTGGGGTCGTGGTTTCCAGCAGGCTCCTGACCAACGGGTCGGTGCTGCTCTGCTCTTCTTCCAGCAGGCTCCTGGCCAGCGGGCCGGTGCTGCTCTGCTCTCTGGCCATCTCCGGGTGAGCTTCTCTGCTACTCCTCTCCAGGCTTCTTGCCTCCGGGTGCGCTCGCTCCAGACTGCTCCAAGCGGCACCCATCGTTGTTCTCTCCTTTCGTCTCCTCCCCCTTCGAGGGCGGTCCCGGGGCCACTTGGTGATTGTCAGCTCCAGGGGCTGTTCTTTCACGCTGACAGACACCTCTAGCATCACAGTCTCTGTTGGTGGGGGCGGTTTCCACTTTTGGCGCCATTTTCGGTCCTGGCCCACGATGGGAGGCGGCCTCTCGCCACCCTCTGGCACGCCCATAATGGCGTCCGCTCTTCCAAGGCGGGAAACCTTTGGAAATGGCGGGAATCGCTTTCCAGTGGCGGGAAACTCTGCAGATGGCGGGAAAACGCTGTTAATGGCGGACAACCGGCGGGAATCGACTGGTGATGGGGTCCGATGGCGGGGACCCTCCGGAACCGGCAGGAGACTTCTTTTTGAGGTAAACTCATTCTTTTCTTCAGGCACGCAGTACCCGGGTGTTGCAGGCACGTAATCCTGCCGACTACGCCAAAGTTGACGCGCCCCCTGGGCCATATTCTTTTAGGGGGAATATCCGGAGCCGGATCAGATGGGGGTTGTAGTCTTCCGAGTGGCTGTGACCCGGTCCGTGCCCAGGGTGTCAAACTCAGTTGTATGTGGCAGTCCTACAGATGTTATCAAGTTCTTAATGTCGACTACGCCACCCGTTGTGTTGCGGTCACTGTGGCCGCCGCTGCAGCAGGGTCCGCTGAGGCTGGTGGTGTTGGTGCAGCTTGATAGGATAACCCCCAACGGGAGGGGTATAGCCTCAGGGGGATCAGGTGCAGAGGATGGGAGTTGTGGTGATGCAGGGTAGACGGCAATCAGAGACAGAGTCGGGTTATGCAGTTTAGGATGTTTACTCACTGCTGATGTTCTGGTCACTCCAGCTTCGAGTGACCTCCCGAGCCGTGCTGCGTCCACCAGGTTCTGGATCCAGCCAACCCCCAAATAAGTCCGGAGCGTGACCCTGAGCTCTCCTTCTGTCCTTTCTCTGGCCGTCCCCACTATTGATCCACCCAGGTCCAGCTCCCTCGGGCCTTCTGTTGGGAGACCCTTGGCCTCGGGTTCCCTGACCCTCCACGTGGTATGCCTTCGTGGTGGATGTGGTGGGTGACCGTGGCAAACGCTGCCCACGGTCTCCGGTCTCTGGCTGGGGTGTGTTTTTGCCCCCACCAGCTTGGGTTCCGGTACCCTGTGCCGACTCTTCACCCGGGGATTTAAGTTGGGTTCTTGGAGTCCTTTTCTTCTTGTTCCCCCTCTGGGTCTCTCTCTCTCCTCTCTCACTCTGGGTCTCTTCTCCTCAGCTCGCTGACTTTCTCTCTGCAACTGACCCTGTTCTTAGTTGGTGCCCACCTTATATACACCCTCTATGTGTGAGCTCAGGTGACCAGCACCCAATGAGCTCCTATCTTTACCCAGGCTGCTCCCCCTATCTGCCCCTACACTACTTGGGATGTTCCACCCCCCTCCCACTCCAGCCAGGAACAGACTCGGTCGTACCTGCACATTTCTAAGTGGGAGTACCGTCGGTCTGCTCCTCGGAAATGGGATGTGTGTAGTGCATGCAGCCTACCGAGCTCAGATCCACACTCCATCCTTACCCGGGAGTGGAATATCACACCTCTGGGTTGAGGTGCAATACCCCTGTAGCAGCCGAATCCTCAGGGTGCTACACATTCATATAGGGCTGTCGAAAGCTGAGCATGCGCACCTCCACGCCATTCAAGACAGTAATACAGAGTCCTGTTCTCCGGCTTTGAACGCCTCAATATGGGAATCAGTAGGGGTCCTAATGATTGGACCCTCAGCAATCAGCAAGTAATAGATAAGGGATAGCTTGATTTCTGGGAATAACCCTTTTCTTTTGGAGAGGCAGTTCAAACCCTAGAAGGAAGCAAGAGATGAAAATGATTTTGCTCTAGTACTGTGGTTTCTGCACCATAGTTCAATGTGCTTCTTAAAGTGACGATGGATAAAAGTATTATAAAATACATAATCCCTTTACAAATCCCATAATTTTGCAATCATTCATGTTATTAGTTGTTAGATGCAGAGATAAATCCTCTACTTGCTGCATCTTGCTGTAGCCACAAAGACTCCATTCACTGGCACCAGCTTTAGCCACCGTTATAATTTACTGCTTTCACGACTCACATTTATTTCTTAATCTCATTAATTCTAATAGCTGCTCAGCTAGAATAAAATATCTGTCATAACTCAACTCATAAGGAGCTGATTGTATTGGACCTAAATAAACTGACAAATTACCCGACTAGGAAATCGGCTGCCATTCTATTAGGCGTTCATTTATTTTTCTTTTTTTATTCACTTCAGTCCTTAAAGAAAACAAATGTAACACATTAAGATCACAGAGACATGAATCCATCGCTTAGCGTGTTTGCGGTGGGGTATATGGTTTCTGGGCTCATATAGGGAATTTTTCCTACATCTGTACAAACAGAAAATGAGTAAATATAACATCATTTTTATGGAATGTAACTTTTTAACAAAATACAGAATTGACAACTTTGTGATTTTTTTTTAAACATTTCTTGGTTCTCTTATTTTTAGTAATGACTGTTTCACACACAGGGGTGGATTGAGTATCATCTGGGCCCACTAGTGGAGGACAAGGTAGGAAATGTTGCAAAACAGTAAACTCACTAGCTCAAGCCCGGTGAACCCACTCCCATAGTCTCCACCAGGAGAAGATGTGATGTCTCATTCTTAACTACTGTAATGTATTGGCTGAAGTGTCAGTTTAAATAAATTCTATGTTTTAAGGGTATCATGTACGCAACGCACTTTGTTTCCCTTAATATTTATACTTTTTTTTATGTCTACAATTTGCATCTATCTGTAGTTTGCATCTACTGCCTCTGAGGCCTACTGGTTAACCCATCATTTGCTGTAAGCATAACAAACTGCCAACTTTGTATATTTGTTTGAAAATTTTTGGCTCTCTAATTTCCATTAATTACTGTTTCACGCACAGGGGTGGACTGAATATCATCTGAGCCACTAGTAGGGGACAAGCAGGAAATGTTGCAAAATAATGCACCCACTAGCTCAAGACCGGTGAGCCCAGCACAACCCACTCCCTTGGTCTCCACCATTGGAGGATGTGATGTCCAATTCTTGGGTGCTGTCTTTGATAGGCTGCAGTGTCAGTTCATGAGAACAGAATGTCTTCAGATGTGCATTAGTTGATGTCCTGTTCCAGTCACCAGACCACTGCAGACAATCAAAGACCTTAGTCGTCATGTAACTAAAATACAAAAAATTACCCCATCTTGTCCCAATGGAGACTCCTAAATCAATCTGTGCTGGAACAACTTAAGTTAGAGACTGCAAGAGTTATGCACCTATCTCGGCTTCTGTCTACAACTTGCATATATCTATAACTTGCATCTACTGCTTCTGAGACCTGTTGGGTAACCCATCATTTGCTGTAAACATCACAAACTGTTATTAGAGTCTGTTCATATTACTCTGCAAACTGCTGTGGATTCAACCACTTGTATCTACTGCTTCTGGGACCTGCTGGTTAACCTATTTGCTGTAGCACTCCGAACTGTTGTTTAGGGACTGCTCACATTACACTGCAACCACCGCTGCAGACTCCTGTGATTTCTACAACCTATATCTAAGTTCTGTTTCCGACTTGCTGTTTTCCTCTGCATCTGCGCTTCTGGTTCTGTGTAGGGTTGAGCGAGTATGTTCTGTCCGAGTATGCTCGGGCCGAGCTCCGAGTATTTATAGCTGCTCGGTGATATGATTGAATCGCTCCCGTGTGCATGATTTGCAACTGTTTGACAGTTTTATTACATGTGAGGAATGTGTAAGAAATAGACATTCCTCACATATAATAAAGCTATCACAGTCGCAAATCATGCACACGGGAGCGATTCAACCATATCATCGAGCAGCTATAAATACTCGGAGCTCGGCCCGAGCATACTCGGCGAAAGGGTTAATAGAACATACTCGCTCAATACTATGTGGCTTCCGGTGTGTCTCTCCTTAGTTGTTTGTTTGCCATCCAGCATAGCTTGTTATCCAAGTCCTCACTGTTCCACGTGCCTTCCACAGTCCTGAAAAATTTGGAACTGTTTGCAGCTACGGTGTATGGAGGATATTTAGGGCTGTTTTCTAACAGGATGAGTAGGTAGTTTATAGATAGTCTTTATACATGTTCTCTATGAATGGCCAACTCGCCACAACAGGAGCCACTCATATTGTTATATGATGTCCATAAAATACTCATATAAACAGAGGTTGTCTTTATGGGACACCCCTTCAATTAGATCCCCATCTTTTAATCTGTGGGCATTGCAACTAGTTTTCATATCTGTGTGGGAACATCTGTGACCATTTCTGACCAAGCTAATTTGCTGAGAATTTCTACCACAACATTAGGACCTAATTAGGCAAATAAGAAGAATCTGCAGATAACATGCCAACTCCTTGTGTAACATTAATTGTTCTCTCAAAGGTTGTGAAAACCAAGTTATGAAACAGTTGATTGATGAAAAGAGAGTTGAATGCTCAGAAGGAATGTGACAATATGTGGACTGTAACACAGGATGCTGAGAATCCGCTAATCTATATATGTAATCGTCTTATCCCATCTGTCTGTCTGTCTGTCTGTCTGTCCAGGAAATCCCACGTTGCTGATTGGTCCGGCCGCGGCCAATCAGCGACGCGGGATTTCAGAAAAAGATGGTGGCCATTAGCGGCTCATCTGACGGACGGAGGTCAGCGGCAATGCAGCAGGGAGATGACCGGCGCGAGGCGCTCATCTCCTCGCTGCTGGCAGCACAAGTACCCCGACAGGCGGCGCCGCTCACCTCTATGTGGCTAATGTTGGGAGATCAGCGGCTTGGCCCCCTGATCTCCGGAGGGCAAGTGTGAACGGAGGACCGGGGAGCAGCGCCGCCGGTCGGGATGCTTCTGCTGCGAGCAGCCGCTCATCTCCCAGCTTCTCGCAGCGGAAGTAGCCGCACACAGGCAGCGCCGCTCCCCGGTCCTCACTAACACGACGCTGATTGGTTGCGGTCGACGCCCGCGACCAATCAGCGATATTGGCGGAGAATTTAAACGCCGCTCTGCTGATTGGTCGCGATGGCCGACTGCGACCAATCAGCGAGATTGGCGCCAAATTTCAACAACGCTCTGCTGATTGGTCGCGATGGCCGACCGCGACCAATCAGCGAGATTGGCGCCAAATTTAAACAACGCTCTACTGATTGGTCGCGGCCGCCAGCTGACCGCGACCAATCAGCGAGATTGGCGCCAAATTTAAACGCTGCTCTGCTGATTGGTCGCGATGGCCGACTGCGACCAATCAACGAGATTGGCGCCAAATTTCAACAACGCTCTGCTGATTGGTCGCGGACGCCATCCGCGACCAATCAGCGAGGTTGCCGCAAAATTTAAACAACGCTCTACTGATTGGTCGCGGCCGCCAGCTGACCGCGACCAATCAGCGAGATTGGCGCCAAATTTAAACAACGCTCTGCTGATTGGTCGCGGCCGCCAGCCGACCGCGACCAATCAGCGAGATTGGCACCAAATTTAAGCAACGCTCTGCTGAGTGGTCGCGGCCGGCAGCCGACCGCAAGCAATCAGCGAGATTGGCGCCAAATTTAAACAACGCTCTGCTGATTGGTAGCAGCCGCCAGCCGACCGCGACCAATCAGCGAGATTGGCGCAAAACTTAAACAACGCTCTGCTGATTGGTCGCGGTCGCCAGCCGCGACCAATCAGCGAGATTGGCGCCAAATTTAAACACCGCTCTGCTAATTGGTCATGGCCGCCAGCCGCGACCAATCGGCGAGATTGGCGCCAAATTTAAACAACGCTCTGTTGATTGGTCGTGGCCGGCCGCGACCAATCAGCGAGATTGGCGCCAAATTTAAACAACGCTCTGCTGATTGGTCGAGGCTGCCGGCCGCGACCAATCAGCGAGATTGGCGCAAAATTTAATCAAGCTCTGCTGATTGGTCGCGGCCGCCAGCCGGGAACAATCAGCAAGATTGGCGCCAAGTTTAAACACTGCTCTGCTGATTGGACCAATCAGCAAGATTGGCGCAAAATTTAAACAACGCCCTGCTGATTGGTCGCGGTCGCCGGCCGCGACCAATCAGTGATATTGCCGCCAAATTTAAACACCCCTCTGCTGATTGGTCGCGGTTGCCGGCCGCGACCAATCAGTGATATTGGCGCCAAATTTAAACACCGTTTTGCTGATTGGTCGCGGTCGCCGGCCACAACCAATCAGCATTATTGGCGCCAAATTTAAACCCCGCTCTGCTGATTGGTCGCGAACGCCGGCCACGACCAATCAGCGATATTGGCGCCAAATTTAAACACCGTTTTGCTGATTGGTTGCGGTCGCGACTAATCAGCGATTTTATCGCCAAATTTAAACAAGCTCTCCGGTCCTCACTAACATAGTTCACTGATTGGTCGCGGCCGCCACCCGCGACCAATCACCGATATTGCTGCCAAATTTAAACACCGTTTTCCTGCTTGGTCGCGGTTGCCGGCCATGACCAATCAGCGATTTTGGCAGCAAATTTAAACAACGTTCTACTGATTGCGCCCGGTCGGCCGCATACATATTCTAGAATACCCGATGCGCTAGAATCGGGCCACCATCTAGTACTAAAATATGAGTACTCAATCCTAATCATGGTAGATGTGTGATACATCAAGAAATAGGTAAAACCATTCTTTTTTATTTTTAAAGAAGATCTATGATCAGGTTTAAAAGTTCCACTTTTTGGACTTATTTCATTCCCGCTGTTCCCCTGAGTATTCCACTTTTTTTTTTTTAAATCTAACATTCGGCTTCTGTCTACAATTTGCATCTATCTGTAGCTTGCATCTACTGCCTCTGAGGCCTGCAGGTTAACTCATCATTTGCTGTAAGCATTACAAACTGCCAACTTTTTTTATATTTTTTTAAATTACCCTGTGATCCACGACCCTTTAGTAGAAGCGATAAAAACTAGCATGAAAATAAAAAGGCTGATATATCTGGAATCAAATGGAGGATTTATAAAAAGAAAAAAAGCAATATATTCAGGGGAGCAGCGGGAATAAAATAAGGCTAATTGTGTCTTGGCAACAGTTCCTCTTTAACACCGCTTCTATCTATGGACTATCTCTGATATTAAATAATCCTATTGAATAGGACAGAGCTGTAATACTAGGTGCAAATAAAGACCAGGAGTGGCGCTGTTTTGGAGGAAAAAAGTTGTACCTTTTATAAATCTGACACAATCCCTTTTATCCAGCTTCTTGAAAGAAGGTTATAAAAACTTTTGAGCACCATATTGATTATCTAGCGATTCCCACTAGGTGCCAAATTTAAGGGTGTCAATTGTCAGGAATTAAAATGACACATTAATAATAACTATTAGGATTCTGTTATGTTAGTTGTGTTTTGATCGTGGAGAGCCCTATATTGGTACCTACTATTGCTGCGTGTGTGGCCCTTTGATATTAAACATGGCCTCTAGCTCAAGACTGGCACAATGTCGGACACAGGGTTGGATCAACATTACAGAAGTTGAGGTAGGCAAGGGCAATGGTTAGAGTCTCTCGATGAGGGCACAAGCTCAGTGGTTACATATCAGTATATAGGCACAGTGCTTACTAGTTATGTATCAAAGCTGAGGCACTGAGCTTGGCGGTTACACAATATTAGACACAACCTGTAGATTTGGCGGTTCCACTGCTAGGAGGCACAGAGTATAGAAGTTGTAGTCTCTCTCACACTAACAGCAGGTGCCTTACGGCAACGTAAGTGTCCCAGCCAGCTATCAGGGCACATCTTGCATTATACATAGTTACTTAGGTTGAAAATAGACATAGGTCCATCAAGTTCAACCTTTCTCGATCTATTACACATATTTTGTCACTAGACCATCTATAACATTCAAAGCCATTTGTTAATGAATAAGCATCCAGCCCGCTTTTAAATTCTGATATTGCATCTTCCATCACTGCCTGTTGCAGTATTGCATTCTACAGTCTGACTACACTAACTGTAAAGAATCCTTTCTTATTCAGATTTCTAAATTGCGTAATGGCCCTGATGCTATATGATTTAGTCATCTCTGAGCCACCTTTCTTTCTAGACTGAACAGGCCTAGTTGTTTAATCTCTTGAAAAACATAAGACATACCTCACATTTCATATAATAATCTAGTTATCCGTCTTTGAATCCTCTCCAGCTTTCCAATATCCTTTCTAAAATGTGAAACCTAAAACAGGATCCCATATTGAAGATGTGGCCTCACAAAGGATTTATAGAGGGGTAATAATACATTGGGATTTTTCTCTCTTTTTTGCACCCTAATATTGAATTTGCTTTTGTAGCTGCTGCCTGACATTGAGCGCTACTCTTTAGTCCTTCTTCTATTCTGTTGTTGGTGGTTTATGGAGTGTGTCATGAACTAAGCTTGCTTCATGCAAGATGGATGACGTCTGTGTTATACAGCCTCTAACAGCAGCAACCAGTGCTAGCTCCCATCGCTTTTGTTAAACCATTTAAGTGACCATTTCATTTTAAGGCTTGCAAAGTCATGGGCTGTCAGTGTTTTACCATGGCAGGTGGGGGCTTTTTGAAAACCCTATTGCCACAATCTTGGTATACCAATAAAGTCCAGACATTGGTATTTTTACTAAATACTGCAATTACCGCAATAGTGATGTATTGCAGTATATAGTACAGGTGATTAAATGATTGAAGGTTCACATTCCCTGGGAATAAGCGGGGGTCGAAAAAATAAAGTCAAATGTATGTATATAAAAAAAAGTGAAAAAAAAAGTTTAAAATACCCCTTTTTCCCCATCCAAAACTAAGGAAATAAAAAAGAATAATCATATTTGTTATTGTTGCATCATTAAAACTGCAATCTATGAAAATATATGCTTAAAGATTTGACCCATAAAGTAAACTCAAGGGGAAAAAACGAAACACCAGTCTTGCCGTCCCCCTAAAATATCCTCTGTACCCCAAAGTGGTACAAATATAAACATCAGATTTCCATCCTCACATATCTCCCTTGATGGATAAATAAACAAATGTCTGACTCAGAAAATGGTAACAAAAGTCAAATTAACTTTCTTTTCCAAAGTTCAGATTTTTTTTTTTAACCAAAAATGACTAAATTGACTAAAAAATTAACTAAAAAATGTATATACAAATTTTAGAATATGGTAAAGTGAATGGTGTCATTGAAAACACAAAAAAAGTTATGGCTTTTGGCAAAAGGGGAGGGAAAAAAATGAAAGCGCAAAAATGAAAAATTACCCCGGCATGAAGGAGTTGATTCCATTTAATGTACAAGCATTAGTGATGAGTGAGAGTGATCGCCACTGCTCAATACTCAATCGGGCATCGGGGTGCTCGGGCACGCTTGTTACTCGATCAAGTATCGCGTATGCTCAAGCATCTCAAGCATGCTCAAGCCAATAAATATGCAGGGATTGTCTGCCTTACATGGTAATGCTGTAGCCATGTTATTTACTGGCATTACTGTGATTAGCTGGCCGCTTCGCATCATCGGGTCTTCCTCTGGAAGAAATTCAGGAAGAGTCAATCTAGGAGGAAGAGCTTAGATTAGAGCAGGCATACAGGCAGTATTTAATTGCTAGTGAAGTACTTATATTCCACTGCTGCATCATTAAAACAAAAGTCCTTTTCAGGGCTACATACTGTCCTTTCTCTAGTAAAACCACTGTTACCTGCATTCAGTGTAGGGATACCTGGTGAAGGAGGGATAGTTTTGGAATAAGCCATATTGGCAGGGGTTATAGCCTTACAGACCTTCTATTGGTATACTGCGGCAGCATTCTAAAAACTAAAGTCCTTGTCAGGGCTACATATTTCCTTTTCCCTATTAAAACCAGAAAGTTGCAGGCATTTATGATATACAGTACAGACCAAAAGTTTGGACACACCTTCTCATTTAAAGATTTTTTTGTATTCTCATGACTATGAAAATTGTACATTCACACTGAAGGCATCAAAACTATGAATTAACACATGTGGAATTATATACTTAACAAAAAAGTGTAAAACAACTGAAAATATGTCTTATATTCTAGGTTCTTCAAAGTAGCCACCTTTTGCTTTGATGACTGCTTTGCACACTCTTGACTCCGGTCATCTCCCGGCTGCTCGCAGCAGAAGAACTCCGACCGGCGGCCTAGGCGGCGCCGCTCCACGGTCCTTTCTTCACACTTGCCGTCGGGAGATCAGCGGCCCTAGCCGCTGATCTCCCGATGGTAGCCGCATGGAGGTGTGGCGCCCCTGAGGGTTCAACCGCCGCAGGGATGCTGCACTTCTCTAATGGAGTGTAGTGTTCCTCCTCTGAGGTAAGAACAGTGCTATGCTCAGGACCCCACCTCCACATCCAACACCACACTTCTCCCACCAGAGGGGGACTAGTAGGCACTAGGTGCTGCCCTTACTGGCACTCGGGAGACTGGTGAACCAAGAGATAGGGGAACCAATTAGTGGGTGAGGGTGGAGGATTCACATTTTAGTGACACTTTAAATTTCATATTTAATCCACAGCCATTTTGGTTCTTGGGTCTTTGACTGTTCTTTTATCGTGACCTTCCTCCCTGAGCATGGATCCTGTGTGGACCTGCAGAGGATGGAGACACGGCCCTCGTACCCCGGCCTTGGGTCGAGGGGCAGGCTGCAGACCATGTATGTCTCAGCCCGGTCAAGGACCATGACCAAGAAGGCCCGGAGCTTAGGAGTGTAGCTCCACCGCAAATGGATCCCAGGGGGATGCAGATGGAGCGGTATACGCCACCTGTCCTTGCCAAGCTGATCTATTCAGAGGGATTCCGGCTGCAAGAGGGGTACCGGCCCCCGACACCTGACCTTGCTACTCTACGTCCTGGTCAGGGAAGTCCAGTAGGCCCTGAGGATCCCACCGGGTATCGGAAGGAGCGGAGCTGCCACCTGTACCCTTTTTCTGAGTGAAGTTCAGAGGGAGACCCGGCCTATCTACACACACACAGACAGGAAAGGACCCGGTCTGAAGTCTAGGAACACTCTGGTGCGGGGTCCTGATTGAACACTGGACTTACTCGGAGGTTGTCAGACCCCCCGTCTCTGGTGACCGCAGAACTCCGCGAGGAGCAGGGAGATGCCTTCCTACTGCCACCTCCATCGTGAGTAAAAACCCAGGAAGTTAACTCCTATGGCCTCCGGACTCTTTATTCTGCATTACACCGCATTACGCAGCACCAGACCTCCTAGACTACTACTCCCTCTATCCTGTCCTTCTGCCCTGAGGCCCTGCTCCGCCTGTGGGGAGTAGTAACAACCATGGCTGCAATAACACCATGCCTCAGCGGACTGCAGCAGCGCTGGTGGCCTTCACCAGGTGCCACAGGTGGCGTAGTCGAGATCAGCCACTCAACCCGGATAAGCCCATGCCATCTTTTTTTAGTGCGATGGCCCTGGGCACGGAGCAGGTCCGGGCCACGGCTGCACCCCATCTACCACACAGGACCCGGCTCCGAGTCCCCCATCTCCCAGGGTAGGGCTTTCAGGCGTCACACAACTGGCGTAATCGGCAGGATCGCGTGCCCGCAGCAAAGGAAGGAATTACCCATTGCTACCGGGTACTGTGTGCCTTACACCTTGGACTGTCGTTTTCCACTTAAAATGGCACCCGCCCTAGAAGAACAGGCGCCATAGTGCATCAGAAAGACGGTCTTCTAACACCTCCTATCGTGGGCCAGGCTCCCACATGGCGCCAAAAGTGCGGACCGCCCCTTCCATCAGAAACTGTCCGCGGGGTAATGCCCGTCAAAATGGATGGGCTGAACGAAGGCGTGCCTGTAAGCATACCGCCCTGGAGCCGCCCCGAAAGAGGAGGAAAAAGAAAAACAACAAGGTGCGGCCACTGCAGTTGGAGTTTGGCGACCTTCAGGAGCGGACAGGGACGCTGCTGGAGTGCAACAAACGGAACCTTCAGAACCCGGCCCAGGTCCTTCCCCCGGCAGGGAGCGGAGCGGCACCAGACTTAAAGCGGGAGATACTGAATTTCTCCACCAGGAAGCCCCGGGTCTTGCACGGGGACTGGATGAGGGCCAGAAGGCGGCATCTGCTGCGTGGCGGGAAGAAATGCTGCTGCGCATCCGGACCCGCTGCCAAGGAGCTGAAGCTCAGGGAGAAGCGGTGACAGAGGTCGTGAGCTGCCCAGAGGCGGGTGAGTGTGCTTCCCCTGCCCCGGCTGCTGAACCTACCGTGCCCGTACTGGACCTCATGGCCGAGTATCTCCTGCCCGGCGCGGTCACCTGGGAGCAGGTCTTTGCCCCGGAGCTGCAAGCTTCTGCTATTGGCGGAGACCTGCACTGCCGCCCAACTCCTGAATCGGAAGTACCTGAGGCTGCTGGGGTATCCACCGACCCCAACCCGGACTGGTCCGCACTTGCAGAGGACCCGCACCACCCCCCACTGACACCGCTGCCCGCACCGACAGTCACCTGGCCGGCGGCTGAGGAGTGGGCCTGGGACAACCAGGGGGAGGACCTGATGGGCTTCCCCCGGGAGACCCAGGCTGAAGCGCGCAGGAGGAGCGAGCTGTGCCTTCAGCAGATCCTTCAACTCAGCCGGGAGCAACGCCAGAGGGAGATCTGCTACGAGCGCCTCGAGGTGCGCACCAAGGCTGCAAAGTCCCGGGCCCGCCAGGAGGAGGCGACCCGTCCAAGCCCCCGGGTGGAAGGGCAAGTTGTCCGCTTCCACCATGAGGCGGGGTGGGGATTCATTCGGAGTTCCCAGCACGAGCACGATGTCTTCGTCAGCCGGCGGGACGTCGAGCCGCGGCTGAAAAAGGGACACCCTGGCCGGAACCTCTTCCCGGGTGACATAGTCACGTACACCCGCCACCACGTGGTGCGGGGGTGGTACGCCCTGGATGTCCACAAGGTGTCCGGGAGTGACACCCCCTTGCGCTCGGCTTTAGAGGACCGGTCAGCCTCCGTCGGGAGGAATGAGCCTTTTCCCCGGAGGGGACCCGAGAATTAAGCAGCCCCGGCGGCTGTAACTTGTTTAAAAGTTATAATGTTTGTGTTTATGTTTAATTTACATCCCCGGTTTCTAGAGACATTGGTCCCTGCGGACTTGCAGCAGACAGACTCCTACCCTGTAAATAGTTTTGCATCTCTTTAGGTGCTCCTTATTGGTTTTATGTAAAACCGCGGATATTTCTACCTCAGACCTCAGAAGAAAAACCTGTCTGGAGTGGCTCTCCTGAAGGTCCAACTCGGGATCTTCATGCCCTGCAGCCACCCCAGGGCCCACGTTGGGGGCTTGGGACAGGTCCCTCGTGCTTCTGAACTGCCTTAAGTCCTTGCACTTTAACCCGTATGTCTGTGCATAAATGTCTCTGGATGACTCTAGCACTTTTATATTTTTATACCTTTGTACTTTTGTATTTTATACTGTTTGAAACGTTTAAGAAGAAGTGCCTCCCATAAAGGGTAGATTGTTTATTGTTCATATAAAAAAAAAAAAAAAAAAAAAAAAAAAACTGTACCAGGTATTGCTCTTTTGCAGCCCGCGGACGTGCTGTGTTTCACCAGGTGGGAATGTGGCGCCCCTGAGGGTTCGACCGCCACAGGGATTCTGCACTTCTCTAATGGAGTGTAGTGTTCCTCCTCTGAGGTAAGAACAGTGCTATGGTCAGGACCCCACCTCCACATCCAACACCACACTTCTCCCACCAGAGGTGGCTAGAAGGCACTAGGTGCTGCCCCTACTGGCACTCGGGAGACTGGGGAACCAAGAGATAGGGGAACCAATTAGTGGGTGAGGGTGGAGGATTCACGTTTTAGTGACACTTTAAATTTCATATTTAATCCACAGCCATTTTGGTTCTCGGGTCTTTGACTGTTCTTTTATTGTGACCTTCCTCCCTGAGCGTGGATCCTGTGTGGACCTGCAGAGGATGGAGACACGGCCCTCGTACCCCGGCCTTGGGTCGAGGGGCAGGCTGCAGACCATGTATGTCTCAGCCCGGTCAAGGACCATGACCAAGAAGGCCCGGAGCTTAGGAGTGTAGCTCCACCGCAAATGGATCCCAGGGGGATGCAGACGGAGTGGTATACGCCACCTGTCCTTGCCAAGCTGATCTATTCAGAGGGATTCCGGTTGCAAGAGGGGTACCGGCCCCCGACACCTGACCTTGCTACTCTACGTCCTGGTCAGGGAAGTCCAGTAGGCCCTGAGGATCTCACCGGGTATCGGAAGGAGCGGAGCTGCCACCCATACCCTTTTTCTGAGTGAAGTTCAGAGGGAGACCTGGCCTATCTACACACACACAGACAGGAAAGGACCCGGTCTGAAGTCTAGGAACACTCTGGTGCGGGGTCCTGATTGAACACTGGACTTACTCGGAGGTTGTCGGACTCCCCCGTCTCTGGTGACCGCAGAACTCCGCGAGGAGCAGGGAGACGCCTTCCTACTGCCACCTCCATCGTGAGTAAAAACCCTGGAAGTTAACCCCTATGGCCTCCGGACTCTTTATTCTGCATTACACCGCATTACACAGCACCAGACCTCCTAGACTACTACTCCCTCTATCCTGTCCTTCTGCCCTGAGGCCCTGCTACGCCTGTGGGGAGTAGTAACAACTGCAATAGGCATGGCTGCAATAACACCATGCCTCAGCGGACTGCAGCAGCGCTGGTGGCCTTCACCAGGTGCCACAGGTGGCGTAGTCGAGATCAGCCACTCAACCCGGATAAGCCCATACCATCTTTTTTTAGTGCGATGGCCCTGGGCACGGAGCGGGTCCGGGCCACGGCTGCACCCCATCTACCACACAGGACCCGGCTCCGAGTCCCCCATCTCCCAGGGTAGGGCTTTCAGGCGTCACACAGAGGTCAGCGGCGATGCAGCCAGGAGATGACCGGCGCTAGCCGGTCATCTCCCGGCTGCTCGCAGCGGAAGTACCCACACAGGCAGCGCCGCTCCCCGTCCCTGGGTCACGACTATCACACTGGCCTTACCTCAGATGAGGAACACTACACTCCATTAAAGAAGT
Organism: Phyllobates terribilis; assembly: GCF_046119375.1. NCBI lineage: Eukaryota > Metazoa > Chordata > Amphibia > Anura > Dendrobatidae > Phyllobates > Phyllobates terribilis. Next base: position 146,036,518 of record NW_027362770.1, read on the forward strand.
GCAGCATCCCTGTGGCGGTCGAACCCTCAGGGGCGCCACATTCCCCCCTGGTAAAACACAGCACGTCCGCGGGCTGCAAAAGAAGTAACACCCAGGAAATTTCTTTTTATATAAACACGAACTATCTTCCCTTTATGGGAGGCACATTTTCTTAAACGTTGCATAACAGGTTACATATAAAAGTATAAAATTATAAAAGTGCTAGCATTTTTCCAGAGACATTTGTGCAAACAGACAGGTAAAAGTGCAAAGACGCAGAGTCAGTTCAGAAGTGCAAGGAACCTGTCCCAGTCCTTCAACGTGGGCCCTGGGATGGCAGCAGGGCATGAAGATCCTGAGTTGGACCTCCCAGAGAGCCACCCCGACAGGTTTTTCCTCCTGATGTGTTGAGGTAGAAGAAGAGACACGGTTTTTCATAAAACCAATATGGAGCACCTAAAAAGATGCAAACTATATACAAATAGAAAGAGTCTGTCTGCTGCCAGTCCGCAGGGACACATATCTCTAGAAATTGGGGATAAACATAATGAAGCAAAACAACTAAATCAACTTTTTAAACTGTAACAGCAGCCGGGGGCTGCTTAGTCCATGTGTTCCCGTCGGAGAAAGGGCTCATTCCTCCCGACAGAGGCTAGCTGGCCTTCCACAGATGAGTGCGCGGGGGCATCGCTCCTGGACACTTTATGGATATCCAGGGCGTACCAGACTCGCACTCCATTGTGGCGGGTGTATGTGACTGTGTCGCCCACGGCGAAGTTCCGGCCAGGGTGTCCCTTTTTGAGCTGAGGCTCGACGTCACGACGGTTGAAGAAGATGTCCCGCTCCAGCCCGGGACTCCTTATGAAGCCCCATCCTGCCTCACGGTGGAAGTGGACCACCTGCCCTTCTTCACGGGGGGCTTGGGTGGGACGCCTCCCTCTGGCGGGCCTTGGACTTTGCAGCTTTGGCCCGAACTTAAAGCTGCTCGCAGCGGTTCTCCCATTCCTGCTGCTCCCGACTCAGCTGCTGAATTTGTTGGAGGCAGTACTCGCTCCTCCTCTGAGCTTCAGCTCGGGTCTCCTGGGGGAAGCCCATTAGGTTGGCCCCCTGGTTGTCCCAGGCCCACTCTTCTGGCGCGGGGCAGGTAACTGTGGGGGCCGGAAGCGGCGTTAGGGGTTGCTGCAGCAGGCCCGAGTGCGCGGACCATTCCGGGTTGGGGCCCGTGGATTCCTATGCAGATCCGGGTTCCTCTGGGACGGGAGGTGCGAGACCACGGAGGTCTCCGGACATGGCGGCGGATTGGAGCTCTGCAGAGAAGGCTTCCTCCCAGGACACCGCGCCTGGGAGCTGGCACTCGGACCACAGGTCCAGGAGGGGCTCGGTTTGCTCCGCGGCCGGGGTAAGGGGTTTAGACTCACCCGGTCCTAGGCCGCAGGCGCCCTCCAGGGACTCTTCTTCTTGGGCCGCCACTCCTTGGGTAAAGGCCTCACTCCTCCGCCGCTGCTCCTCCTGCTGCCGCGCAGCCGCCTCCATGAACTCCCGGGCCAGGTTGCCCGGTCCGTAGCTGGGGAACGCAGGGGCTCCCAGGTGTGGGTGGAATCTGTCTCTGTCTCCACCGGCATCCATAGTCGCTGCTAGTGGTGACGATGCTGGAACTCTAAAAATGGCTGCACCTTTTCGTCTCCACCTCCTTTTTGGGGCGGCTCCAAGGCTGCAGGCAGACTGGCACTCCCCCGGACGTCCCCTCCGGGGTGATGGACACTACCCCGCGGACAGTCCTAATGGAAGGGGCGGTCTGCTCTTTTGGCGCCAAGCGGGAGCCCAGCCCACGATGGGAGGTGTTCAAAGGCAGTCTTTTCACAGTATTATGGCGCCTGTTCTTCTTGGGCGGGCGCCATTTTTAAGTGTAAAACGACAGTTCAAGGTGTAAGGCACACAGTACCCTGTAGCAATGGGCAACTCCTTCCTTTGCTGCGGGCACGCAATCCTGCCGACTACGCCAGGTTGTGACGCTCCTCTCCGGTGGAAGCCCTTTTAGTTTACCCTGGGTGTTGGGGGACTCGGAGTCGGGTCCTGTGAAGGAGAGATGGAGTGCAGCCGTGGTCCGGACCCGACCTGTGCTCAGGGCCGTCACATTAAAAGGAGATGGTGTGGGCTTATCCGGGTTGAGTGGCTAATTAACGACTACGCCACCTGTGGTGCATGGTGAAGGGCCACCAGCGCCGCTGCAGTCCGCTGAGGCATGGTGTTATGGCGGCCATAGTTATTACTACTCCCCACAGGCGGAGCAGGGCCTCAGGGCAGAGGGACAGGAGGATGGGGGCAGTAGTAGAGGGAGACAGGCGCTGAGTCCTGCGGTGCGGCGCAGAAATGACAGTCCGGAGGCCATAGGGGTGAACTTCCAAGGCTTTACTCACATAGCTGGCAAAGGAAGGCGACTCCCTGCTCCCCGCGGAGTCCTGCGCTAACCAGAGACGGGGGTCCGACAACCTCCGAGTAAGTCCAGCATTCAGTCGGGACCCTACTGCAGAGTGTTCCTGAACTACAGACCGAATCCTTTCCTGTCCGTGTGTGTGCAAATAGGCCGGGACTCCCTCTGAGCTCCTCTCAGAACAAGGGCACGGGTAGCTGCTCCGCTCCGTCTGATACCCGGTGGGATCCTCTGGGCCTACCGGGCTTTCCCGACCAGGACGTAGAGTAGCAAGGTCGGTTGTCGGGGGCCGGTACCCCTCTTGCAGCCGGAGTCCCTCTGAATATATCAGCATGGCGAGGACAGGTGGCGGGGGCATTTATGCATATAGCATTTATGCATACTTTATCGAAGTGCCATAATTTAGCAAAGTGCCCTGGCAGTTAGAAAATGGCATTGCTAATATTCATCTTTCTTCTCTTCTTACAGGTATATATTTTTCACTGCTTGTGTGATCTGTCCTGAAAACTGCATTATATCTCCATGCAATGCTCTGCAGCCTATCAATTTCTGGTATATATTTTTCACTGCTTGTGTGATCTGTCCTGAAAACTGCATTATATCTCCATGCAATGCTCTGCAGCCTATCAATTTCTGGTATATATTTTTCACTGCTTGTGTGATCTGTCCTGAAAACTGCATTATATCTCCATGCAATGCTCTGCAGCCTATCAATTTCTGGTATATATTTTTCACTGCTTGTGTGATCTGTCCTGAAAACTGCATTATATCTCCATGCAATGCTCTGCAGCCTATCAATTTCTGGTATATATTTTTCACTGCTTGTGTGATCTGTCCTGAAAACTGCATTATATCTCCATGCAATGCTCTGCAGCCTATCAATTTCTGGTATATATTTTTCACTGCTTGTGTGATCTGTCCTGAAAACTGCATTATATCTCCATGCAATGCTCTGCAGCCTATCAATTTCTGGTATATATTTTTCACTGCTTGTGTGATCTGTCCTGAAAACTGCATTATATCTCCATGCAATGCTCTGCAGCCTATCAATTTCTGGTATATATTTTTCACTGCTTGTGTGATCTGTCCTGAAAACTGCATTATATCTCCATGCAATGCTCTGCAGCCTATCAATTTCTGGTATATATTTTTCACTGCTTGTGTGATCTGTCCTGAAAACTGCATTATATCTCCATGCAATGCTCTGCAGCCTATCAATTTCTGGTATATATTTTTTCACTCCTCTAGCTTTTTTATTCCATGATACTTAAAGGTCATCACACTTACTTTAAGAGTTTAGGATCCATGCCGAGTTTACTAGTCTGTTTTTTTTTTTTTTTTTTTTTTCCCTGCACTTTATGGTCTCCTGTTGTCTTTTAAGCTAGTGATTGATTGTTAATGAGTTAAATCTGTGCAGATCTAAGCAGATACGTCCCTATATATTGAGACTTAGTTAAGGGGAGGCATTTATGCGGGGGCATTTATGCATATAGCATTTATGCATACTTTATCGAAGTGCCATAATTTAGCAAAGTGCCCTGGCAGTTAGAAAATGGCAGTTGGACAGGGCAGGAGACAGGTAAGACATGCAAGACAATTAAACAAACTTGCTTCCAGGTCATCTTTTTGGCAAACAGTATTCACCATTTGTATCTGTGCCATTTATACTCTGGTTGCTACAATCATCCACATTCACCGTTCACCCACAAATGCGGCACACTTCATCCATATTAATCCCTCACTCCTCTCTTCTCCTATGTACAGTTGTCATGCTCTCTTCACAATGTTATACCACGCAGATCCATTCATTCCCACCATACAACGCAGGAAACGCTCTCACAAATCACTCAATCATCTGCTCACTCTCTGTATCTTCCTTCTATTAGTCGCAGGTGATATTTCTCCCAACCCAGGACCCTCCAGTAATAATAACACTAACTCTTTCCCTGTTACATTCAGAAACCCTGCTAATCTCATTAATATTCCCTGCATATCTTCTGTCTCATTCAACTGTGCCCTTTGGAATGCACGCTCAGCTTGTAATAAACTCTCTTACATCCATGACTTTTTCCTCTCTAATTCCCTCAACCTTCTGGCTCTCACTGAAACCTGGATCCAGCAGTCGGACACCACCGCCGCTGCAGCTCTCTCCTATGGTGGCCTACATTTCTCTCATACCCCGCGACCTGACAACAGATCAGGTGGAGGTGTTGGTCTGCTTCTTTCAACAAAATGTACTTTTCAGGTTATCCCCCCTGTACCCTCCCTTATCTTCCCGTCCTTTGAGGCCCACACAGTCAGACTCTACCGGCCCTTCTCCCTGCGAGTGGCGGTTGTCTATCGCCCCCCAGGTCCCCCCCGTCAATTCCTGGATCACTTTGCTGCCTGGCTTACAAATTTTCTATCCTGCGACATCCCCACGATAATCATGGGAGACTTTAACATCCCAATTGGCGATCCTCTTTCCCCATCTGCCACGCATCTTTTATCATTAACCTCCTCCTTCGGCCTTTCACAGCTTGCTAATTCTCCTACACATGAGGACGGGAACACATTGGACCTGATCTTCTCCCGGCTTTGCTCAGTACATGACTTTACTAACTCTCCCCTTCCACTCTCTGACCATAATCTTCTTTCATTCTCTGTCAAGAACTGTGACTTTACTCAAGACACTCCCACCGTCCACACTTATAGAAATTTACGCGCCATTAACACCCAGAAATTTATAAAAAGGTTGCAATCATCATTGGCCCCAATCTCCTCCCTCTCATGTCCCGAATCTGCATTGAAGCATTATAACAAAATAATGCTATGCGCCCTGGATGAAGCCGCACCTCCTACACAAAGAACAATTCGGCATAGACGGCGACAACCCTGGCACACGCCTCAAACACGTCTTCTCCAGAGGTACTCCAGGTGCGCTGAACGGCTGTGGAGAAAATCAAATCTGCCCGAAGATTTCCTCCACTATAAATTTATGCTGAAAACATATAACTCTGCCCTTCACCTCTCCAAACAAACCTACTTTAACAACCTCATCATCTCACTTTCCAATAATCCTAAACGACTCTTTGACACGTTTCATTCTCTCCTCAATCAAAGAGCACAGGCCCCGACCACCGACCTCAGCGCTGACGATCTGGCTAACTATTTCAAAGAAAAAATTGACCATATCCGACAGGAAATTTTCTCCCAATCTCCAAATGTTATGCATGCTCCCCCCCGCCACATTGTATCTTGCTCATTTTCTGACTTCGAACCAGTCACGGAAGATGAAGTGATCAGGCTCCTTGCATCTTCTCGCCCTACCACCTGCACCAGCGACCCTATTCCCTCACATCTCCTTCAGTCCCTTGCTCCAGCTGTCACCTCTCACCTAACTAAAATTTTCAACCTTTCCCTCTCATCTGGTATCTTTCCCTCTTCTTTTAAACACGCCAGCATACAACCATTACTTAAAAAACCATCCCTCGACCAGAACTGCACGGCCAACTACAGACCTGTTTCCAATCTTCCCTTTATCTCTAAACTCCTGGAACGCCTGGTCCACTCCCGTCTAATCCGCTATCTCTCAGACAACTCTCTTCTTGACCCTTTACAATCTGGTTTCCGCTCTTTACATTCTACTGAAACTGCCCTCACTAAAGTCTCTAATGATCTACTAACAGCTAAATCTAATGGTCACTACTCCCTGCTGATTCTCCTGGATCTCTCTGCAGCATTTGACACTGTGGATCACCAGCTCCTCCTCACTATGCTCCGCACTATTGGCCTCAAGGACACGGTTCTCTCCTGGTTCTCCTCTTATCTCTCTGACCGCTCCTTCTCTGTGTCTTTTGCCGGCTCCTCCTCCTCCCTACTTCCTCTTACTGTCGGGGTTCCTCAAGGATCAGTCCTAGGCCCCCTTCTTTTCTCCTTATACACCGCTCCTATTGGACAAACAATCAGTAGATTCGGTTTTCAGTACCATTTCTATGCTGATGACACCCAATTATACACCTCTGCTCCGGACATCACCCCTGCATTACTACAAAAGACCAGTGATTGTCTTTCTGCTGTGTCTAACATTATGTCCTCACTCTACCTAAAACTGAATCTGTCAAAAACTGAACTACTCGTCTTTCCTCCCTCCATTAATCTACCTGTGCCCGATATTGCCATCTCCGTTTGTGGCTCAACCATTACTCCCCAGCTACAAGCCCGCTGTCTTGGGGTCATTTTTGATTCAGATCTTTCTTTCACTCCTCACATCAAATCACTCGCTCGTTCATGTCATCTACACCTCAAAAACATCTCAAGAATCAGGACTTTTCTCACCTTTGACTCGGCAAAAACTCTTACTGTCGCTTTTATTCATTCTCGTCTTGACTATTGCAACGCTCTACTAATCGGTCTCCCTCTTACTAAACTCTCCCCTCTCCAATCCGTCCTGAACGCAGCAGCCAGGATCATATTCCTCGCCAACCGCTACTCAGATGCCTCTTCCCTGTGCCAGTCATTGCATTGGTTGCCCATCCAATATAGAGTTCGTTTTAAACTTATCACGCTTACCCACAAAGCGCTCCATGCTTCAGTACCCCCCTACATCTCCTCCCTTGTCTCAGTCTACCACCCTACACGTGCCCTCCGTTCTGCAAATGACTTGAAACTAAAATCCTCCATAATCCGAACTTCCCACTCCCGTCTCCAAGATTTCTCGCGTGCTGCGCCAATTCTCTGGAATGCACTACCCAGGACAGTTCGATTAATTCCCAATACCCACAGTTTCAAGCGAACCCTAAAAACACATTTCTTTAGACTGGCGTATCACCTAAACACACTCTGTCCATCCCAGCTTTCCCCCATATTAAAATCTTCTTCAACTTCGGGTTCAAACCAACCATGCACATAAAAGCCTCTGTCAGGACTGCACACATACTGGCTGGCGACCAGTCCATGTATTATTATTTATCCTATTCAGTATATCAAGGCTGCATTATACAATATATGTACTTTTTACCTTTTGTGTCTCCCCCACTTCCTCATAGACTGTAAGCTCGCGAGCAGGGCCCTCACTCCGTTCGATATGAGATATGCTTATTCTGTATTGTCTGTATAAGTCCCCCCTAAAATTTGTAAAGTGCTGCGGAATATGTTGGCGCTATAAAAATAAACTATTATTATTATTATTATTATTATTATCTGCATCCTGCCTGGGATCCATTTGCTGTGGAGCCACACTCTTAAGCTCCAGGCCTTCTTGATCCTGGTCCTTGGCCGGGTTGAGACATTCCTTGTCTGCAACCTGCCCCTCGTCCCGAGGCCGGGGTACGAGGGCTGTGTCCCTTGCCGGTGCAGGCCCACACAGGATCTGCGCTCCGGGAGGGAGGTCACATTACACACAGTATTTGACAGCACAGAGAACAGCCGAAAGACTAGCAAAGGCTAGACAAAGGACCAGTGAAAGACCAAGATCAAAGATGGCTTTGTATAAAATATGAAATCTAAACTGTAACTAACTTGTAGGTCCTTCACCCTCACCCACTAACTGGTTCCCCTAACTCTTGGTTCCCCAGTCTCCCTGTAACCAGGGGAGCAGCACCTAGTGCATACCAGCTCCCTCTGGTGGAGAAGTGTGGTGTTGGATGCAAAGGCTGGGTCACGACTATCACACTGGCCTTACCTCAGAGGAGGAACACTACACTCCATTAAAGAAGTGCAGCATCCCTGTGGCGGTCGAACCCTCAGGGGCGCCACAGGAGCTCAGTAAAAAATGTTTTGAAAATGTTGTTTCCATTTTTTTACCATTTCCAAGTCTATGTGATTTACATAATTTCATTCCTTCTTGGTAATGCAATTTCAATTTTCAAGAGTTTAGAAGGCTAGTGTGGCACCCCTGCTGCGCAGGAATGCCACAGATCCTAGACGGGAGCATGAACGGATTTCTCCACAAGAGGCCCTCACAGCATACACACACCTCCACCTTCCACCTCAGACCACCAGAGGGAGCCTGATAGGGATATAAATAGGGAAGGTGGAGCTAGGCAGTCAGTAGTTCCTCTGGAGAGTTCAGCAAGTACAGGTCTGAATACAGAGTGGAGATCAGTCCAGAGAGAGCTCAGGTTAGTGAGCCCAAGGCGTGCCGATGCCATAAGAGCGGTGAAGCGCGGCAAGCTGCAGCTAGTGTGTATAGCCTAGTGAGGGCCCCGAGCGAGGCCGAAGGCTAGAGGAGTGAGTAGCTTTATATTATATTTAGATTATAGCTTTGGGGGCAGAGGAGCTGTACAAGCTCACCCCAGAAAACATATACCGCACACCGGGTCCGCGTCTACAGGGCCGTATATCCCCCTGTAGAGACAACCGGAGACCCCTGGAAGACTTCAGGTCCCAGGATCACCCAAGAGCTGATACGTACCAAAGCCAGGAGTCACGGAGTGCCCGCAAGCTGGGAGCGTGTACTCCAGGAGAAGGCCCTACCACAAAGTGAGCAGGTGCAGGAGAGAGACAAAGTTAGGCCTAGCTCCAGGCAGGTCAGAAACTTACTACACAAAGGCAAGAAACAGGAGGCCCTACACCAGCTCACTGGGGAGAATTCTGATATGCACCCTTCACCCTACAGTGCTCCGGAATGTGCCTGAATACCACCAGTAAAAGGTACTGAAGTGACTATCGTGTCTGTCCCTGTTCTTACTCTGACCCGGCTGGGTCCCATCTGTCCTGCATCCTTTCTCCACGCTGCCCTGAGGCCTAGCTCCACCTGTGGGGAGCTATACCACCCAAGCTGCCTTAACACCGGCCTCAGTGGGCTGCCGCAGCGCTGGTGATCCTCGCCAGACACCACAGGTGGCGTCACGAACTTTCACATAATTATCCACTCTTTTAAAGAGAGGCCCAGGGTACGGGCCCGGGAGCCGACTACCGCGACATCCCCAAGACCAGACAACAAGGCCCGGGGGCCGAGTCATCCCCATCCCCTGGTCGCGTCACTAGCAATACACCCGGCTGTAGAAACATACAGTAAAGCCGAATTGGGTATATTTATGAAATACTGGCAGTGGAGACAAGAAACACTTACCCGTCACATCATTCTGATATCATTGACCCCGAAGATTATTCTGCTATCTGATGAATCCCATATGTCTCAGCAATTAAGTATTAACGCAAAAATAAATTGCCTAACAGGAAAAATAAATAGTTTTCAGAAATATTAAACAGGACAAGACAGATTGTTTTTATGGACTCCTATTAGACTCTTTGATTGACATCATGTTTATTTCATGCAAAACAATAATTGAGAAAAATATATAAATTTATAATAAATATATATCGGTCCTATAGCATATTTTTCTAGCTATCTGGGGACAACATACTGCATGTGGAGCCAGTTCGGCTGCACAGGGGCCCAGCAAGAAAGCCAATCTATGTACATATTTTGATGTTGGTTTCCCAATTTACTGGCTCATAGTACATGTTCTTTACTGTCTCATCTTCCCAGGTAGATTCTCCTCTTGAAAACAAAACATTGGGGGAGAAGCTCATTTGGCATCTGACTGTGCTCAGTGAATGTCGTTTTATTAAATTCATTCTCCACTTTTTGTTAGAGTTCGTCTTTGCTGGGACTCAAAGCTCAGGACCTTTGGTATGGAAGGCAGAAACTTAATAGTGAGCCAAAGGCTGCACTTTTGTGTTTGAGAGCATTCAGTCTGTCAGAAAATATAAATAGCATTCTTCTTCTATACAGGCATGATGTACTGGTATATGCAGATATATCTCTATATACCAGTACATTAATTAAAACAAATTTTGTATCTTTATAAAAAGTAATGCCACAAAACATATAGAATAATCACATGTTTTAATACATTTCTTTAAATAAACATCAAAACTTGTGAATAACCTAGACATATTTAGTATTGCTGTAATAAAAACAACCAGCCCAATACAGTAAGTGCATTTGTCATAGCTTCGGGACTCAATCCGGTGACCTCTCTGCTGAGCCACTGCCTGTTCGGTGTTTGTCTAACTGCTGATAGTTCTCTTGTCTTTGCTTTCCTTTGTTTGCTTCTATTCAGGTGTCTCTCACTTCCTCATTTGGTTCTGTCCAATCGCATCTTCGGACTATTTATACTCACCCTGTATTTCCCTTCTTTGCTGGCTATACTTCAAGGTTAATGGATGTTTGGAGTTCCAACTCAACTAGGGATTGCTTTGCCTGGTTAATCTCTGTTGCTTTTCCTGCGGTTTGCTTGTGAGTCTTCCTCCCCAGCACCCTTCGCATTCTCTTATGTTTAGGGTCTGGGAGATTTCCACATGTTTCATTTGTTTTTGTTTTTTTTTTCTTATTTTCCCCCATCCTTACTGTATAATTGTGTGGACATGTTCATAGGATTGTGCCTCATCCTCTGATTTATGTATATTTCATTTTCTAATTATAATTGTTTAGTGTTGCACAGTATCTATTGATAGGGCGGAGTTAAGGACATCCAGGGTCAGTCAACAATGAGAGGGGCCGCCATTACATTTACTTAGGGTGCCATCCTCCACGGTCATGCAGGAACTAGACAGGGTCAGATTAGGGACTTTCCTAGTCTGAACAGGAACCTGTTGTTTGCAGGAGTGCAGGTTTGAATGTTACCATGTGAGTGTGTTTACACAGTCATAGCAGCATTTTTATGGTGATCAGTTAGTGGCATAAATAAAAAATGGCACAATAGTTTTTTTCCTGTATTCAATCCATAGTAAATACAGTATGCATATGGTAAAAAAGTACAGCTCTCGGAAATCTCTGTACCTACAGGCCTTTGCTGCAGTGAGTTGATTAATGGTTGTTTGAGCAATGTTCTGCCACGCTGAATGCACTAGAGCAAATCAACAAAATCCACTGCTGGCAGCTCCTGTGCAGTCGCCGACCACTGACGTCCCAGATGTGCTAGATGGGAGACAAGTCCAGAGACGCTTCAGGCCAAGTAAGCACATTTAGGCCACGCAGGCTGCTCACAGTAATACAAGCAACATGCAGCCTGGGGTTCTCATGTTGAAAAGCAGTACCTCAGACACTTTGGAGTAATGGCCACACGACTAGTTCCACAACCAAATCAATGTATCATCGAGCTGTTAGTGTACCTGGAATGAAGACTAGAGGAATCTGTCTGTCGTACATTATGCCACCCCACACCATAATCTCAGGATTAGGACTGGTGTGATGTTCCCTCGTGAAGGCCTCTTCATGGCGTTGCCCACGTGGTCTCGTCAGAGTCGAAGAATGGCGTATAGTTATCCATTTTGTACTGCAAGTGACGCGCCCCCTGGGCCAGTGCTGTAGTGCGGCGCGCGTGCGCGCGGGGAATACCCGGAGCCGGATCCGATGGGGGTAGTAGTCTTCGTGTGGCGGTGACCCGGTCCGTGCCCAGGGTGGTCAAACTAAGTGGCAGTTACTGGTATGATGGTATTAGTGTCCGACTACGCCACCCGTTGAATGCGGCTATGAAGCCGCCGCTGCAGGGCAGTCTGCTGAGGCCGGTGGTACGGATGTGCAGCGTGGATGGTATAACCCCCAACGGGAGGGGTATGGCCTCAGGGCAGAGGATGAGGTTGATGTTGGGAGTGATGGTGTGGATGTCCCAGCACTAATGGTGCGACAAGGAAGCACGGAGACGCGAGGGTACAGTTCAGGGTCTTTACTGATGGTACAAGGCAAATTCCCCCGGGAGTACTGGCTAGTAGTTGGGGCCTGGTTAGTCTGCGAGTAAGCCGGAGTTCCCCTGGCCAGGTGGAGTTGTAGGCCTTCCCGTTAGTCTGTACCCTTCCTGGCTACCCTGCTTTCGGCGGTTACAAGTAGCCCACGTCCCTGGGTATACCGTGTGGTGCTCACCCGTATGGCTGGTGACCTGGGGCCTCCTGTTAGCCTCCGCTCCGGGATGGCGGTGCTGGTCCCTTCGTTGTGACTGAGCCTCCGGGCTTTTATGGCCAGAGGACCTGGAATCCCCTGCCGGATGGATTCTGCTGCTGGGTATATCTTAGTCCCCACAGCCTCGGACTCCTGTGTCCGGTTTTAGTACTTTCTCCCAGGGCGAGCTCTGCACAGCTCCAGCCCCTGGCGCTTCTCCTTGGCTCCTACAGAGCTCCTGATGTCTATCTGTCCCTGTTTCTGCGTGTCCAGACCAGACTCCGTCTCTGTCTGGAACTCCTCTCTCTAACCCTGCCTCAGCCCCAGTTTATGTAGGGGAAGTTCTTCCCCTCCCAGGACTGGGCAGGAGGTGTGGCATGCTTAGGATTCCTGCCCAGGAGACCTCCCACCTGCTCACAGACGTAATATTGCTATTACTGTGGAAACCAGACCCCTGGGGTGCCACATTCCCCCCTAGTGAAATTTAGTACTCCCGGACTAAACATATATTTTTTTTTTTCAAAAACATAACAGGGTATAAACAATAACAATTAAATACATGAGATGGTCACGGCGTGTCCGTAACCGGGAAGCAATAAGGGTGTCCATTTCACCAAAGAACAGGGAGCCGTAACCAGGTAGGGGTCTGTCCTGCCCCGAGTCTTTAACAGTCTGTAGTCCATTCCTGAGTTATGCTCCAAACATATTTACAACAGAGTTCCGGTTACTCACTGTCCATAACCTGTCAGTCCATATAAAGAAATCTGTAACTGAAAAACATAATTAGCAACGGCTACAACAAAACAGGTAAACATAAAATAGTTAAAGCAATTAGCCAACTTAGATTCTCCAACGTACGGGCATCTGGCCTCTGGTAACCCTAGTGGACCTACGGAGCTCACTAACTGGTCCTACAGGGTGTAGGAGGTGTTATGGGCAGGCTGGGCAGCTTTCTGCGCACTCTTTGGCTCACTAGGGGCACGGCAGGCTCACTACTAGCAGAGGGTTGATCCTCCTGTACTGCTGGTATGGACTCTTCTGCCTCTTGGGCCGGCTGCTCTTCCAGCTCTACTGGTTCTTCTGTAGGCACTTGCGGGGCTGGCTGGAGAAAGGTGAGGACGGGTACCACGACAGCACCGTTTACTTGTGTCCAAGACCGGGGGAAGTCTCCGAGTACAGTCCTGATCATTTCTTCCCTTTCCTCTGCGGGTCGAGGGTTTTCTTGATCTTCTTCTTCAGGGCTTTGCAGCTGCTCGGGACACTTCTTCAGGTGGTCTCTGGAGACAACGGCTGTGGTTTCTCCTCCATCCTTACTGATCACGCAAATCTTTGGGCTCTCATGGCTTGATGGCAGTACGGTGTACGGGTCCTTCTCCCACTGGTCGTCCAACTTGTGGAGCCGTCTTTTCCTCTTCAAGACCTGCTCTCCAGGTACCAGGGGAACAGCGGGAGCATACTGATTATAAGCCCTCTCTTGCCTTTCTCTAGCTTGAGACAGACTTCGCTCGACGCTCTCCTGTACTTTCCGATACTGCTGCTGCCGTTCTGTATCCCAGTCTGCCTCTGGCGAGGTGTCCTCGGGCGTCAGGACTCCCATATCCAGGTCGATAGGCAGCTTACCAGGTCTCGCTCTCATTAGGTAAGCCGGGGTACAGTTGGTAGAACCTACAGGGATGTGGTTGTATAGGTCCACCAGATCAGGCAGCTTCTCAGGCCACATACTGCGTTCTTCCAGGGGCAATGTTTTCAGGAGGTCCATCACCACCTGGTTCATCTTCTCGCAGAGTCCATTAGTTTGTGGGTGATAGGGCGTTGTTCTTATCTTCGTGCAGCCATACAGGTTGCAGAACTCCTGGAAGACTTCCGCTTCGAAGGCTGGCCCTTGGTCTGTCAGCACTTGGTCCGGGTACCCGTGTGGACGGCAGAAGTGCTGCTGGAAAGCTCTAGCTGCTGTTTGAGCCGTTAAGTCCTTGACCGGGACCACAACCAGGAACCGGGAGTAATGATCTACGATTGTGAGGGCGTAGACATACCCAGATCTGCTTGGAGCCAGTTTCACATGGTCCAGGGCTACCAGTTCCAGTGGCTGTCGGGTGATGATGGGCTGCAAGGGAGTCTTCTGGCTGGCACGGTCCTTCCTTCTTAGGTGGCACGGTCCACAGTCTCTGCACCACCTCTCGATGGCTCCTCTCATGCCTACCCAGTAGAACCGTTCACGCAATAAGAACTCCAGCTTCTTCCACCCGAAATGTCCTGCTCCGTTGTGGTACGCCTCCAGAATCATAGCCGCGTCTCGTCTGGGGACCACTACCTGCCAGGTCAACTCATGCGTTCGAGAGTTAACCATTCTCCGGCACAACTTCTCCCTGTAGAGGAACAGCCTACTTTTCTCCTTCCACAGTTGCTTAGTCTCCTCTGGGGCGTCTGGGTCCAGACTGGCATCGGCTTGGGTCAGCATTTCCTTCACCAGGCGGACTGCAGGATCACTGTCTTGCGTCTCCGCCCAGTTGTAGTGGGGCAAGGGATTGAACGTCGCGGAGCGCCTGTCCTTCACACGGTTGGAATACAGGGTAATCCGATGACGGTGGAACGCAGGGAGCTCAACTTCTTCCAGATCTTCTGGATCTTCCCCTACGTCCGGTAAGTTCGGCATTCTAGACAGGGCATCCGCGTTGGCATTGGAGCGTCCTGCCCGGTATTTGATGGTGAATTCAAAGTTGGACAGGCGAGCCATCCATCTCTGTTCCAGAGCACAGAGCCTTGCAGTGTCCAGGTGTGTCAACGGGTTGTTATCCGTGTACACGATGAATTTGGAGGAGGCAAGGTAATGCTTGAAACGTTCGGTCACTGCCCACACTACTGCCTGGAACTCCAGCTTGAATGAGCTATAATTCTCAGGGTTCCTCTCGATGGGTCGTAGCTTTCGGCTGGCGTAAGCGATTACCCGTTCTTTTCCTTGCTGGATCTGGGACAGTACGGCTCCTAGCCCGATGTTGCTTGCGTCCGTGTGGAGGATAAAGGGCTGGCTGTAGTCTGGATATGCCAGGATTTCATCCCCCGTGAGGGCCATCTTCAGCTGGCAGAAGGACTCCTCTTCCAGCTTTTCCCACCTGAAGGGCGGCTTCTGGTTTTTGGCTTTCCGAGATTGACCTATCAGGAGGTCCTGCATAGGGGCTGCCATTTTGGTGAAACCGGGAATGAATCTTCGGTAGTAGCCTACCAACCCGAGGAACTGCCGCACTTCCTTTATGCTGGAGGGTCTTGGCCAGTCCTTAATTACGGTGATCTTATCAGGGTCGGGAGCCACTCCATCAGCACTCACCACGTGTCCCAGGTATTGCACCTTTGGTTTCAGGAGATGACACTTGGAGGGTTTCACCTTTAGGCCGTAGTTTGCCAGAGCTTCGAACACTTCTGCCAGGTGTTTCAGGTGGTCCTCGTAGGTCTTGGAATAGACGATGACATCGTCCAGGTATAACAGGACCGTCTCGAAGTTCCGGTGTCCCAGACAGCATTCCATCAACCGTTGGAAGGTTCCTGGTGCGTTGCAGAGCCCGAACGGCATGCAGTTAAATTCGCTGAGACCCATCGGGGTGGTGAATGCGGTCTTCTCCCGGTCTGCCTCTGCTACAGGAACCTGCCAGTACCCGCTAGTGAGATCCAAAGTAGAGAAGAAGTTAGCAGATTTTAATGCAGCTAAGGACTCTTCTATCCTTGGTAACGGGTACGCATCTTTGTGTGTGATACGGTTGACCTTCCTGTAGTCTACACACATTCTCATAGTGTTGTCCTTCTTTTTCACTAAGACTAGTGGAGCTGCCCAGGGGCTACAGCTGTCTCTGATTACCCCAGCCTCCTTCATGTCTCTAAGCATCCCCTTGGCGTGTTGGTAGTGTGCAGGGGGTACGGGTCGGTATCTCTCCTTTATGGGAGGATGGTCTCCCGTGGGGATGTGGTGTTCTACCCCCTTTACTCGCCCGAAGTCTAACGGGTGTTTACTAAACACTCTCTCGTACTCTTGAACCACCCGATAGACTCCTTGTTTCTGGTGTGAGGGAGTGGAGTCGGTACCCAGATGTAGTTGCTGACAACAGTCCCCCACTGGTTTCTTAGAGCCGTTACCTTCCTCTGGTTGAGATGGAGGCAAGGGTTCCACGGCCTGTACAGAATTCTGGTTTATGGTGAACAATTTAGCTAGCGTGGCATACCGGGGCAGGTGTACTTCTCTCTCACCGATATTTATGATGCGAACGGGCACCCTCCCATGGCGTACATCGACCACCCCCCGTGCTGTCAAAATGGTGGGCCTACTGTCTGAGTAGACGGGTTCTACCATTGCTTGGTAGTCTCTACCTCTTAGACCAATAGCTGCCCGGCACCAAATCATCATCTCACTTTTTGGGGGCATGGCAATAGGGAACGGGTCACACATTCTCACGCTACCTATCTCACCACCAGATAGTTCCACCTGTTGCCGCTTCATCAGTGCCCGGATCTCTTTTTGGAGCACACGCTGCTGGCCGGAACTGGCGTTCTTGGCAACCTGCTGTAAAATGAGAATCACCTCTGCAAGACAATTTTCAATTACATTGGTTCCCAGGGTGATTCTAGGGTGACTCTCATGACGGTCGATGTCCACTATAATCAGTCCTTGTGCCGCTAGTTCGACTTTACCGATTTTAATGGTCACCTCCTTGAATCCCACCTGCGGCACGGGCTGACCATTGCTGGCGATGATACTCAGGTCGTCGTCTGGGTAGCGGGTCATGTCCGAATCATTCCAGTACTGCTTGAAGAGCACGTACGGGATGGTGGTGACCTGTGACCCAGTGTCTAGTAGGGCACTCATAGGAATGCCATCCAGTACCACAGGCAAGATTGGACGTCCCCCTACGTATTTATCACGCCAGTTTGATGGGCCTGATGGTCTTATGCCTGGGGGTTGGCCCTCTACCCCAGGTTGTGCCCGTTTAAATGACAGTACCTTGCCACATGTCCGGGTTGATTGCAGCGGCCGCAAATAGGTCGTCCGTCCTCGTTGTATCGATCGCTGGGTCTTCCTCTGGCCGGTGGGGTCCTCCTTGGTCGGCGCCACGGGATGTCCTCCGGTCCGGATGCCAGCTCGATCTTCCCTGCAGTAGAAACCTGTAAAGACTGCACAGTTCGGGTTAGCGCGGCAACGCTTTTAGTTAGCTCTTGGACCTGATGGTGCAGGTCTGTAGCCGGGTCACTGTTTAAAGCCTGCGCATCAGCTCCCACAGGCCCTGCAGACAAGGGCGCCGTCTCCTGGTGATAAGTGATAGCAGGGCGCCTGTGGGTCACAGCGCCTCCTGGTGCCGGTTCTCGGAGCACCCGGATGGCTCTGTCCTTGAACTGTGCAAAGTCCAGGTCAGGGTCCTGTAAGGCCATTGCCCGCAACTGGGTTCGGTGGGCATTGCACAGTAGACCCTCAATGAATTGTTCAGTCAACAGCTTATCTTCATTTCCCATGCTGTCAGGGTCTGCCTGCTTAATGGCTGTCAGGGCCTCTTGTAGGTTTAGAGCATAGTCTCTTATACTCTCATGTGCCCGTTGTTTGCACCCATAAAATCTTAGTTTTATTTCGGCTGAGGTGCGGGTGTCAAATGTGTCTTTCAGCCGGGTTAGTATGTCTCTGACAGTCCTCTTCCTCCCAGGTGGCCAGGACTTTACCTCCCTTTGGGCTGCCCCGATTAATTGGGCCACCAGGATGCTCACTTTTTGCGCCTCCGTGAGGGGATACACCTGGAAGAGGCTATCCAGCCTTTCTCTGAAGTCATTTAGGGTATGTGACTCCCCTGAGTACTGGGGTAGCCAGGCTGCCCCCGGGATATAGGGCATGGTGAAAGGCATGACCGCAGCAGCGGTGGCGCTGGCGGCGGCTGTGGCGGTGAAGCTCTCCTCCGTATCCGACATCCTCCTCCCCCCTAGTGGACCGTGGCCTACCTTGCGATGATCCTCTTCCGTAGGCCGCGGCTCCGCAGTGGATCGTCAGGGTTGAGGACCTTCCGTCGCGCTCCTGTGACGTCGGCGTCTGCTGGGCTCCTTCCAGGACCTTACGCAACGTCCGGACGTGAGGCGGGGCTTCAGTTCTCGCGGGCTTTCGGAGTCCACGCCCCTCTTCTTCCCGTGCGGCGTCCCGAAGATGGCGTCCGAAGGCGGGAAGCAGCTGCGGATGGCGGGAAGAAGGCAGAAGACGGCGGGAAACGGTCCAAGATGGCGTCTGATGGCGGAAATCGGCTCCGGATGGTGGGAAACGACTCCGGACGGCGGGAAACTTCACCACAGGTAAGTATAAAAGTCTCTTTTTCAGGCACGCAGTACCCGGTGGTTGCGGGCACGTAATCCTGCGGACTACGCCAAAGTTGACGCGCCCCCTGGGCCAGTGCTGTAGTGCGGCGCGCGTGCGGGGAATACCCGGAGCCGGATCCGATGGGGGTAGTAGTCTTCGTGTGGCGGTGACCCGGTCCGTGCCCAGGGTGGTCAAACTAAGTGGCAGTTACTGGTATGATGGTATTAGTGTCCGACTACGCCACCCGTTGAATGCGGCTATGAAGCCGCCGCTGCAGGGCAGTCCGCTGAGGCCGGTGGTACGGATGTGCAGCGTGGATGGTATAACCCCCAACGGGAGGGGTATGGCCTCAGGGCAGAGGATGAGGTTGATGTTGGGAGTGATGGTGTGGATGTCCCAGCACTAATGGTGCAACAAGGAAGCACGGAGACGCGAGGGTACAGTTCCGGGTCTTTACTGATGGTACAAGGCAAATTCCCCCGGGAGTACTGGCTAGTAGTTGGGGCCTGGTTAGTCTGCGAGTAAGCCGGAGTTCCCCTGGCCAGGTGGAGTTGTAGGCCTTCCCGTTAGTCTGTACCCTTCCTGGCTACCCTGCTTTCGGCGGTTACAAGTAGCCCACGTCCCTGGGTATACCGTGTGGTGCTCACCCGTATGGCTGGTGACCTGGGGCCTCCTGTTAGCCTCCGCTCCGGGATGGCGGTGCTGGTCCCTTCGTTGTGACTGAGCCTCCGGGCTTTTATGGCCAGAGGACCTGGAATCCCCTGCCGGATGGATTCTGCTGCTGGGTATATCTTAGTCCCCACAGCCTCGGACTCCTGTGTCCGGTTTTAGTACTTTCTCCCAGGGCGAGCTCTGCACAGCTCCAGCCCCTGGCGCTTCTCCTTGGCTCCTACAGAGCTCCTGATGTCTATCTGTCCCTGTTTCTGCGTGTCCAGACCAGACTCCGTCTCTGTCTGGAACTCCTCTCTCTAACCCTGCCTCAGCCCCAGTTTATGTAGGGGAAGTTCTTCCCCTCCCAGGACTGGGCAGGAGGTGTGGCATGCTTAGGATTCCTGCCCAGGAGACCTCCCACCTGCTCACAGACGTAATATTGCTATTACTGTGGAAACCAGACCCCTGGGGTGCCACACAAGTACAATTATTCATCACGTACCGAGACTAAGGCATCTAACAGTGTCTACACAAGCCATCAGACATTGGGCTAAGAGCCAGATGTCCATCTACATGTGTCCATTGACCTCACTAAACCGTTCTTAAAGGCCATAATGGTGAAAAGAAAGATGGCAATGGAAGATGGAATACAAGTCTATCCTCTTCAGAGAAGAGTCTCCCTTTTGGCTGGCATGCAATTACATCCAGAGATTGGTTTGGAGAACACATGGGCAACACCATGGAGAGGCCTTAACATGGAAACAAGAAAGTGTCTTAGGAGCCAATTTTCAATATGACAACGCCAGGATGCATGTTGCTTGTGCTACCTTGAGCAGCCTGCAAGGTCCAAATATGCCACCATGGGATTGCAGGATAACTTTCTGATTGCTGGGGTCTGACCCCTGAGAACCTCAAGGATTCCAAGATCATGGCTCTGGAGCCCCAATAACAGGGCTCTGAAGCCCTATCCAGGTCAGTATGCACAATCTCTGCTCCATTCATGGTTTATGGGACTGCAGGAGAAAGTGGAGGGCTATATTCAGCTGTCCCGTAGACAATGAATGGAGTGGACGCTTCACATTCGCACCTCCTGCCTCTTCCTCCACTTATGAGCCACCTGTAAGCCACCCATTTCCTGAAATCATCATTCCCTCTAAAATACTGGCAACATGTGTCCTGATGGATTATCACCTAAATGAAAGATCAGGTTCTGTGCTTCCTACAGATGGACGAGGAGGAAGCTGTTGTAGAGAGACAGAGCCAGAGAGACACAGAGACCTGCTTTCTAGTGAGTGTTTTTCCTCTCCATTGTGTTGGATTAACAGCTACACTGCTCAGTACTGTGCATATTGACCTCCATACTGCTGCTATTTCTGAAGGTGTGATACAGAGAGATAGAAGAACATGATGTCCTCCTCTCTGTGTGTGCTGTTTATGCGACATCATCAGCTGCTGAAAATTAGAGATGGAGCCCGTGGACAGGAAAAATTGTAAAAAGGATAAAAGTAATACAAAGACCAGAAATAGTGTTTTGAAGGTATAAATTCCTGCAAAATTCAATATCATTGAAACAAACACATTTCATTTTGTGAAGAGGAAATGAAGTAATGGTATAATAAAATGTGAAAAGAAACTTTCTGATGAGAATAGATTTACTCATTGCTGTTTGTGGTTGAGAGTGGTTATATTTAGACAGCTCTTTTAGAGAGGATCACATTTTTATGTCCATAGGGATTTTTTGTAGCCCAAAACCTAAATCTCTTCTCCCTCACAGTCTTGACCTCAGAAGATAGAATTCTCCAGCCAAGTGACAGACTGATTCATCCTGTTGGTCTGATGCCATACAATTTGGAAATAAAGGTTACAGGAAGATGCCAAAAATGGAAGGGGCCCAATAGAAAATAAGAAGTTGTCTTTTTGTTTCTCTGAAGAACGTTGCTTTAACCCATTTGTGATTTTTTATTCAATTGTGTCTTATCATCTCCACCTTCCAAGAGCTGCATGGGGGTTTATTTTTTTGCTAGCAGAGTTGTTGCTTTAAATGAAACCATTAAAGGGAACCTGACATTGGATACCCACTTCATGGGCAGCATGTATCAGACACTGGCTGTATAATTTCCGCCATGTATGTTTGCCCTCTGCCCCCTACCAATACACGCATGCAGGGAGAGACCTGTCACTCAAGGGCAGTGGACGTGGAGAAGCTGCTAGGGACCCGCCTTTCTGACTAGTCTCCCGTGCGGCTCAGTCCCAGGCCAGTTTTTAAAGTATGTTTTTCTCTGAAACAACGCATGGCTGAAATCATACAGCCAGCGCTTGATACATGCTGCCCATTGATTGGCAAAGAACTCACAGGCAGGTGGTTGCTAACTACTTGCCTGTTCTTCCTGCGCCAATCTTTTCCAATCAAAAGTGGTCCCGGATGGCTCCTGCTGGCAATACTGTGGCTTCTGGTGACATCACGTTGACAGAGCAGCTTCTATTCTTCTCTACTCTGCTGACAGGTAGTCACTGCTGATGTCATGATGATTGACCACCGGCTCCTCGCTACCTAACTGTGGAGAGCTGACTGTCAATCAGCATGACGTCGGCAGTGAGGCCTCATCAACAGAGTAGACCAGAAAAGGAATACCTGCTCTGTTGACGTGTGGTGAAATGAAGCAGGAGAGACAGAGATCGTCGCCGGGCAGAACTGTAAGTTCTCAGCCCCATATGGAAAAAAAATAAACAAGCCCCACATAACCCCTTTAATAGAAGTACAAAGATGGTAGATCTGAGAGTCCCCAGATGTTATGGAGATTCTAGGATGGAGGTGGAATGAGAAATGGACTCTAACTGCTGAGTTGCCTTGATTGCTTTGACTGTAGCATCTAAGGAGTCTAAGGGGAGGGTCTGTGAAAGGCAGATTTGTAATAGCCATGAGGATTCACAGAGTGTTTCCCTGCAAAGTAACTAATATACCCCTGAAAGAGATGAGGAGGCATGGCAGGGACCTACAGTAGCATAGCTGGACAATCTGTGTAGTTGACAGTCACTTTGGTGTGACCAGTTCTGGTGAGAACACCCAAGTGCTCATGGGCCATGGTGTTGACAACCTGAAAGTAATAAAACTGTAGATCTGAAACATCTGTGTCTTACTCGGCAAGTCACTATTGCATACTGCATGCATTATGGATCTATTTCGATTGATATACAGTCAAAATATTTTATATCAAGGTAATGGCGTTACAAGCCCTTTTGTGCACTGACGTTGTGCAATACACTTGTGGAATTGATGAGTCACTAAATTCCACTGTACAGATCCAAGAAAGATCCATATGGAAAAGATTCAACAAAGAAAAGATAATGTGACTTCACAGCAGAAAGCAAATATAAATCCGTTAAACAACCAGGGATGCAGCTGCTTATCACAGAGAAACCATGCATGAGATTAAAACAGATTGGGGCAAAGGAAAAGGGTCGAGACGTCGATAGGAACAAACCAATGGGGCTTTTATTTTTCTGCCAAAAGGAATTGGAATTTGATTGGCCGTTATGAGCAAAGAGATCAGTTTTAGAAATAAGGATCTAGATTAAAGTGTTGGCAAGAAAATCTCTTAACTTAAGGTCCACACGAACTATCAGTCAACATTTGAATGAAATGAAACACTATGGCAGGAGACCCAGGAGGACCTCACTGCAGACACAGAGTCATAAAAAAGCTAGACTGCAGTTTTCCAAAATGTACGTGAGTAAGCCAAAATCCTTCTGGGAAAGTGTTTTGTGGACAGATGAGACCAAGATAGAGCTTTTTGGTAAAGCACATCATTCTACTGTTTACGAAAATGGAATGAGGCCTACAAAGAAAAGAACACAGTATCTACAGTCAAATATGGTGGAGGTTCAAAGATGTTTTGGGGTTGTTTTGCTGCCTCTGGCACTGGGTGCCTATACAATGTGCAAGGCATCATTAAATCTGAAGATTACCAAAGGATTGGGTCACAATGTAATTCCCAGTGTCGGAAAGCTGGAAAAGCTTTGTCTTCCAGCACAGCAGAACAATGAGCCCAAACATATTTCAAGAAGCACCCAGAAATGGATGGAAGGAAAGCGCTGGAGAGTTTAGAACTGGCAGCAATGAGTCCGGATCTAAATCCAATTGATCACCCATGGAGAGATCTTAAAATTGTTGTTGAGAGAAGGCGCCTTCAAATATGAGAGACCTGGAGCAGTTTGCAAAAGAAGAGTGATCCAAAATTCCAGTTGAGAGGTGTAAGAAGCTTGTAGATGGTTATAGGAAGCAATTGATTGCAGTTATTTATTCCAAAGAGTGTGCAACCAAATATTAAGTTGAGGGTGCCAACAATTTTTGTCCTCTCCACGTGAAGTTATGTCCAATTTGACTTTTTTCTCAGTTTTTTTCTAGTTCCAAAACACACAAAGGAAATTAATATGTGTATAACAAAACATGTGTAATTGCAATAATTTTCTGAGAGAAATACTTCATTTTATGGAACAATTTCAAGGGTGCCAACACTTTCTACCATCACACAATTGCACCATCACACTGAAACATTTTGGTTGCATTTACATGTATTGAATTCAGACATTAAATGAGCGTGATCGACAATATTGAAATGGTTCAACGCTTGTTTACCTAGTATAACTAGGAGATCAATCTGTCCCCATACAGTATCATGTTATCAGCAGCATATCTGCAGTTTACACATGCATTGTGCTGCTGAGAACAATGATTTTGTTCTTCCATAACAATCCAATCACCTGATAAATGAGCAGATTGCTGACATGTTTGCACCTATGAACGCTTGTCTATGACGCGCCCCCTGGGCCGCGTGGGGAACCCGGAACCGAGCCTTTTGTGGGAAGCTGGGGGTTGTAGTCACCGTGGCGATGGCCCGGTCCCGTGGCTCAGGGTGGTCAAACCAGTGGCAGTCTATTTATGGGGTTTTTATGGTTTAATGTCCAACTACGCCACCCGTGGATCGCGGTCAAGGTGTACCGCCGCTGCGAGGCAGACCGCTGAGGCTGGTGTTGTGTGCGCAGCAGAGAATGGGATAACTCCCCACGGGAGGAGTATAGCCTCAGGGCAGTAAGTGTAGATGATGGGAGTGATGGTGCACGGGCATCCCAATACTAGTAGTGCTGACGCGGTGAGAAAGTACAGAGACAAGGTGTTGCAGTTCAGGTTCTTTACTCACAGTTCTCATCCAGGTCACTTGTGCAGAGATAGGACCGCCTGAGCCGTGCTGCGTCCACCAGGCAGGGGGCTCGATCAACCCCCAGGCAATTCCGGCGTGTGGCACAGGACTCCCTTCTATCCTTTCGTCAGCCGTGCCCCACCAGTGACACTACCTCTGTCCAGCTGCCTTGGGTCTTCTCCTGGGAGGACTGGGTGTCCACTTCCCTGACCCTATGTGGTGTGCCTTTCTAGTAGGTGTAGTGAGGGGTCGCACCAGTAAATAGTCACGACCGCCGGTCCTTGGTTAAGGATTAGTCGCCTCCACCAACTTGGGATCCAGTACCCTGTTCTGCCAACCCGTCATCCGCAATCTCCTGGGTCCTTAGGGTTCCTTCTGCCTTCGTGTCTCTGGGCCTCTCTCGGTGTTCTGTTCCTTTCTGTTTCTGTTCCTTTCTGTTCCCTTCTTCTGGCTCCGGCCTTCACTCTAGGCCTGCCTCGTGGAGCTGGGCCCAGACTGAGCCACAGCTCCCTGTCAGCCCTCTCTGGCTGAGCTCCTTCTCTCACTCCTCCTGACTGAACTTCTCCCAGAACTAAGATGATGCCCACCTTATATACCTCCCTCTCTGTGTATGAGCCCAGGTGACTTGCAACCAATGAGCTCCTACCTATGCCCAGAAACCGTCCCCTCCTGCTCCTACATCACTGGGTTTTCCTCCCCCCTCCCCACTTCAGCCAGGGACATGATCTGTCGTGCCTGCATTACTGTACTAATGGGAGCACCGTTGAGCTGTCCCCCGGAAATGGGGTGTGTGTGATGCATGCAGCTAACTGAGTCCCGGTCCACAGACCATCCTTACCCGGGAGTGGGATATCACACCTCTGGTTGAGGTGCAATACCTCTGTAGCGACCGAACCCTCGGGGCGCTACATCTACGCTGCTGGTATTTAAAAATGTGGATGCTACATACACACATACACACACACATGTGGCGCCCCTGAGGGTTCAGTCGCCACAGAGGTACTGCATCTCACCCAGAGGTGTGGTACCTCACTTTCAGGTAAGGAGGGAGTACAGCTCGAGACCCTAACACCTGCATCCAACACTACACTGCTCCAGACCAGCAGGAGGGGCAAGATGTGTCGCACTTCCTGCTGAGCCCTGTCCCCGGCTGGAGTGGGGGGAACCAAAGTAGGGGGAACCATGTAGTGGGTGTGGGTAGAGGACGTTGATCAGGGGAGCATTGAAAGGAGTGATATAAAAAGAGGGTGGAACAATCTAGGAGTCAGTTCTTCAGTGAGAGGAAGAGTTGGGAGCAGGAGCTCTGCTCAGGAGGAGGGCCTAGAGAGAGGCTCAAGACTGGAGAGAGAGAGAGGAGCAGGAAAGGCTCCAGTAAAGCAGAAGGGACCCAGGGGTACGGGAAGTGCTGGAGGCCACCCGTACGCCCGAATCTGCCAGGCGGTGGAGGGGTCAGGTCGCACAGAGGGGACCAGTCCCTAAACTAGCAGAGTTCTTCAAGTCTCAACTAGGAATCCGGAGGCTGTAGTATTTCAGGTACTGCAGCCACAATCCACATCCGTCTCACCAAGAAGGTAGCCATAGAGGACCCAGGGGACAGAGAAGACGTCGCCTGACAAAGTCCGCGGTCACTGGATTGGGACAATGGGTGTGAGGTGCAGGGAGACGGTCAGGAGGAACACACAGACGGGGATCCTGCTATGTACTCTTGAGGTACCTGAGGGTTGGCTGAACCCCTGCTCTGTGAATGCAGCGCGACGTGGGAGGCTGTAAGCTGGACAGTGCAACCTGAGGAACTTGACAACTGTGAGTAAAACCCTGAAAACTGCACCCCACTGTCTCCGTCAGTTATTTCTGCTGCGCCATCACTCCCTGCACTACACTGCACCACGAGTGCTATTTTATACCAACAACATCTACACTGCCCTGGAGCTAAGCTCTACCTGTGGAGAGCTGAACCAACTCTGCTGCATTTACACCAGCTCCAGAGGACCTGCTCCGCAGCGGCGGCTCCATATAGCCGCATACCACAGGTGACGTCACGAACTGTATATAAAAACTATAAATCCCCTGTAATAATCCCCTTTTAATGACCGCCCTGGGTCACGGACCGGGTCACCGCCACTATGACATCTCCCCTTGCAACGACCGGCCCGGCACCGAGTTCCTCACGGCCCAGGGGGCGCGTCACACACATATGTGTATACACACATGGCACACAAGCACGTATACACAGAGCACATACACACATGTATACAGAGCACATACATACACATATATGTCACATAGATATATATATATATACAGTATATACATAAACCAGAGAAACCTGACCAGCACCTCCTAGTGTGAACTGGTGCCAGCTGCCATAACTAAAATATATCAAAAGAATGCAGCAGCACTCCATATGTCCAAGATACGTCTTAACAATGAAAATAATGAAAATATTAGATCTAAACTGTTTTGCTTAGCAACAAGTACTTACAAACAATGAAGGTTTTTAGCGCATAAATTGGCCAATTCATGTGTGCCCATCAACCACGGCAAGGTAACCTCCCCCTGATGGGTAACTACTCTGCCTAACATGCCACTTTTGGGCAACAAGTCTACAACTAAAGGGACAAGCATGTCTTCTGGGCTAAAAACACCTACATTTAAAGGGCAAGCAGAGCTGTTTATACAACACCTGCTGGTTAATGGGAGGAGTGCAGAATCAGGCAAGAGGCAGTTACACCTTCATTGTTTGTAAGTACTTGTTGCTAAGCAAAACAGTTTAGATCTAATATTTTCATTATTTTCATTGTTAAGACGTATCTTGGCCATATGGAGTGCTGCTGCATTCTTTTGATACAGTATATATAGTAATTGCTCGAATATTCGCATGGTTAGGTTCCAGAACTCGTCACGGATCAGGCGGAATCGCGAATGTTTGGTAAGAGTCACTAAATATGCTAATAAATGCTTATTTCTAGAGTTTAGCCCCTAAATATGACCCAAATCATGCTCCCAAAGCACTTTAAAGGGAACATGTCACCAGAAAAAATGCTATTAACCTGTAGATATGGTGTTAATCTGCAGGTTAATATTATTATTAACCCCCCCGACGCCCGCACTTAGCCAAAAGCTGCGGGGAGAAAATAAACTTTATTCCCCCTGCAGCGTTCCGGTTTGAGTCATGGTGGCGGCGCCAGCGCTGATTCAGTCACCGCTCTAAGTACACAAAGCGGTGGCTGTAACCTCTCCCCCGGCACTGACTGATACTGGCTCTGCATTGGGGCTGGCTGTCAGTCAGTGCCGGGTGTGCGGTTAAAGCTGCCGCTCTGTATCCTCAGAGCGGTGACTGAACCAGCGCCGGCGCTGCCCCCATGACTGAAACCGGAACGCTGCGGGGGGAATAAAGTTTTATTTTCTCCCTGCAGCATTGGGCTAAGTGCAGGCGCCGGGCTGGTTAATAACGCTATTAGATGGCCACATTCTTAAGTACTGCTCAAGTAGAAAACAACGATCATGAGCCGCCAATAGTGTTGAGCATTCCTATACTGAAATATCGGGTATCAGCCGATATTCGCGGTATGGGAATTCCGATACTTAATTCCGATACTTTTAGAATATAGAATACCAGAATCGGTAGTTCCCATAATGCCTGCGCTCTGCAGTGTCTCTGAAGGATGACAAGCTGGATGGCAGCGCTCAGCTGCGATCCAGCCTGTCATCAGAATGCCATCCCAGCGTGAGAGAATTCTCCTGATTGTTTAAAAGCCGGCGGCCGGTAAAAAGCCGCCGGCTTTTAAACAATCACACAGCCCCATACTGCTTCCCCGCAGCCTCCCACCCCGATCGTAAGTTTGGACCGGGCGGGGAGCGCAGCACCAAGGTGCGGGGAGTGAAGGACCCGGGCGGGGAAGCCGGCAGTGAAAATACTTCACCGCCGGCTTTCCCGTTCTGTGCTGCGCTTTCCCGCCGGTTATTTCAAATGAACAGCTGAGGTATCAGGTGATGCCGATCAGCTGTTCATTTGAAGTAGCCGCGGTGCCCTCGGAGGGTTCATGTGAGTTCATGCTTGACTGCATTGCATGAACTCACATGAACTTTCCCATGGCCGCACAGGTCAGCCTCACCTCCCAGACCATCAGACCCGTCATGATTGGTGTGTGTGTGTGTCTGTGCGATGTGTGCGCGGTGTGTGCGCGGTGTCTGTGCGATGTCTGCGGGTGTGTGCGGGTGTGCGCGGTGTCTGTGCGGGTGTGCGCGGTGTCTGTGCGATGTCTGTGGGTGTGTGCGGGTGTGCGCGGTGTCTGTGCGATGTCTGCGGGTGTGGGCGGTGTCTGTGCGATGTCTGTGGGTGTGTGCGTGCAGGCAAACATAGGCCGATGTGACACTACTACTCCCATCGGCCTATGTCTGTCCCCCGTCCACTCGTGCCAGCAGGATCAGCTTGATGGGAGCAGTAGTTCCCATCAGCCTGATCCTGCTATTTAAACTGCCCCATATGTTATTTTGGCCCCCATAGGTTTATATTTTTGCCCCTATACATGTTTTATTTTTTTAGGCCCCCATATTTTTTTTTTGTTCTTGGTCCCCAATAAATTTTAAATACATGTCATTGGTGGCCAGTGGTTACCTAAAATAAATTAGTTTATACATTACCTGTCCCTGCCGATCGCCAACTAAAATAAAGTAAAAAATAAAAAAATACACCTATACTCACCTAGACACCTAATTCCCCGAAGCCATCGATCTCCTGTAATAAAATATAAAATAATAAACCACAACCTTATCCTTACCCCTCCATAGTAGTCCACGAGTGTCCTACGAAGATCTCCAGTTTAGAGCAGCCACATAGAATGTGACCGCTCTGAACCGCCGCTGCTGCTAGAATGACGGGGCCGTAAAGCAGCCCCGTCATTGCATAAGCGGGTTCGCTGGAGTTCAGGCAGCGCTGCTCCGGTTAGCTGCTTTACGGCCCCGCTGTACCGTGAGAAATTCCCACGGTACAGCAGTGCCGTAAAGGAGGTCTCCGGAGCTGCGCTGCCTGAATGCACTCCGGTGACCTCAGTCAGGGGCTCCCGCTGCCGGGAGCGGACGTGTTCCCGGCAGCGTGAGCTTACAGCAGCCATGACAGCTGTCACATCTCCAGATGTGACAGCTGTGCATGGGAGATCAGCGCAGGAACGTGGACAGGTAACTATTTTTTTTTTAGTAAACTAAGAATTAAATAAAATGGTGTGTTTTATTTCCAATAAATTATTTTTTTCTGTGTGTAGTGTGTGTTTTTTATTTTTAACACTTTGTAGGTTAGTAATGGGGGTGTCTTATAGACGCCCATCATTACTAACCTGGGCTTCATGGCAGCTGGCGCTGACATGAACCCCACCACTATTACCCCACTGCCACCGCACCAGGGCAGCGTGGAAGAGCGAGGCTAAGTGCCAGAATTGGCGCATCCTATGGATGTGACGCGCCCCCTGGGACATATTCCTTTTTGAGGGGAATACCCGGCACCGGATCAGATGGGGGGGGTTTGTAGTCTCCGAGCGGCTGTGACCCGGTCCCGTGCCCAGGGCGTCAAGCTCAGTGTGATGTGGCAGTCCTACAGATGTTACTAAAGTTCTTTTGTGTCGACTACGCCACCCGTTGTGATGCGGTCACTGTGGCCGCCGCTGCAGCAGGGTCCGCTGAGGCTGATGGTGTAGGTGCAGCTTTTGATGGTATAACCCCCAACGGGTGGGGTATAGCCTCAGGGGGTCAGGTGCAGAGGATGGGGGTTGTGGTGGTGCAGCATAGATGTTAAAGGAAGACAGAGTCGGGTTGTGCAGTTTAGGGTATTTACTCACTGCTGATGTTCCGGTCACTCCAGCTGCTAGTGACCACCCGAGCCGTGCTGCGTCCACCAGGTCCTGGATCCAGCCAACCCCCAAACAAGTCCGGAGCGTGGCCCTGAGCTCTCCCTCTGTCCTTTCTTCAGCCGTCCCCACCAGTGATCCACCTAGGTCCAGCTCCCTCGGGCCTTCTGTTGGGACACCCTTGGCCCTGGGTTCCCTGACCCTTCATGTGGTGTGCCTTCGGGGTGAATGTGGTGGGTGGCCGTGGCAGACGCTGCCCACGGCCTCCGGTCTCTGGCTGGGGATTGTTTTTACCCCCACCAGTTTGGGTTCCGGTACCCTTTTGCTGACTCCTCACCCGGTGCTCTAATTTGGGTTCTTGGGTCCCTTCAGTCTTCCCCCTCTGGGTCTTTCTCTTTCTTTCTCCTCTCTCTCTCTAGGGCTCTGCTCTGCTCCTCTTCCTGATTCTGACAGACTGACCCTGATCTCAGTTGGTGCCCACCTTATATACACCCTCTATGTGTGAGCTCAGGTGACCAGCACCCAATGAGCTCCTATCTTTACCCAGGCTGCTCCCCCTATCTGCCCCTACACTACTTGGGATGTACCACCCCCCTCCCACTCCAGCCAGGAACAGACTCGGTCGTACCTGCACATTTCTAAGTGGGAGTACCGTCGGCCTGTTCCTCGGAAATGGGATGTATGTAGTGCATGCAGCCTACCGAGCTCAGTCCCACACTCCATCCTTACCCGGGAGTGGAATACCACACCTCTGGGTTGAGGTGCAATACCCCTGTAGCAGCCGAATCCTCAGGGTGCTACAGATGCGCCATTTCTGGGGCGGCTGAGGGCTGGTGTTTCTAGCCTGGGAGGGGGCCAATATTCATGGCACCCTTCCTGGGCTATTAATATCAGCCCCCAGCTGTCTGCCTAGCCTTTGCTAGCTATTAAAATAGGGGGGACCCCACGTCATTTTTTGGGGGGGTCTCCCATTTTAATAGCTAGTAAAGGCTAGGTATTCAGCTGGGGGCTGATATTAGTAGCCTGGGAAGCTCCGTGGGTATTACCCCCTTCCCAGGCTTCAAACATCTGCCCCAGCCGTCTGCTTAACCTCCGCTAGAGACTAAAATTATGGGGGATCCCACGCCAATTTTATTTTTAATAAATCCTTTATTTTAACACTAAATGACACTTGAGGGGTTAATAAAGATGCAGTCCCTAAATTATTATTTATTTTTTAATTAATTTTTCCCAAAAATTTTGACATGGGCTTTGCCATATTTTTGTATGCCAGCCAGGTACAGCATCCAGGAACGGGCTGCCCCCAACTCCCAGCTGCCTATTTGTACCTGGCCGGACACAACAATATAGGGAAGCCCTTTTTTTTTAAATTATTTCATGAAATAATTAAAAAAAAATTGACGTGGGGCTTCGCCCTGTTTTTGTGTCCAGCCAGGTACAACTAGGCAGCTGGGGGCTGGAATCCGCAGCGCAGGGAGGCCCAAGCTTTCTGGGCCACCCCCGCTGCAAATTGCAGTCCGCAGCCACCCCGGAAAATGGCGCGTTCATAGAAGCGCCATCTTCTGGCGCTGTACCCAACTCATCCAGGGCCCTGGTGCGGTGGCTCACTGGGTAATAAAGGGGTTAGGGCCAGCTTGGCATTATCAGCTGGCCCTAAGCCCGAAATTCATGGGGTCACGCCAATATTAGACATGACCACCATGAATTTCTAGTAAAGTATTTAAAAAAAACACAACACCCAGAAAAAAGTCCTTTAATTGAAATAAACACACAATTCTTTATTGTTCTAAATTAAACCATACTTACCATCACGCCCATTCCAGCTGAAGCCAACGATCTCCTGCAATAAAAGAAAAATAATAAAGCAACCTCATCCTTACCTTTCCATGGTTCCCACGACAGCTTCAGCTCTGCTACATCGAGATGACAGGCTGGACCGCAGCAGAACACTGGCATCCAGCCTGTCATCCCGCAGACACTGAGAAGCGCAGGCATGCTTGCGCTCCTCAGTGTCTCGCTGTGACGGCATCCAGATGAGCCGAGGTCATGTCCAATGAACTCGGCTCACCTCATGCACGTCACTGACAGCGTGGGAAAATTCTCCTGCACTCAGCGCTTCAGCGTGAGAATTCTCCCACGCTGTCAGTGACGTGCATGAGGTCAGCTGAGTTCATTGGACATGAACTCACCTCATGCACGTCACTGACAGCATGGGAAAATTCTCACGCTGAAGCACTGAGTGCAGGAGAATTTTCCCATGCTGTCAGTGACGTGCATGAGGTGAGGTCATGTCCAATGAACTCAGCTCACCTCATGCATGTCACTGACAGCGTGGGAAAATTCTCCTGCACTCAGCGCTTCAGCGTGAGAATTTTCCCACGCTGTCAGTGACGTGCATGAGGTGAGCTCATGTCCAATGAACTCAGCTGACCTCATGCACGTCACTGACAGCGTGGGAAAATTCTCCTGCATTCAGCGCTTCAGCGTGAGAATTCTCCCACGCTGTCAGTGACGTGCATGAGGTGAGCCGAGTTCATTGGACATGAACTCGGCTCATCTGGATGCCGTCACAGAGAGACACTGAGGAGCGCAAGCAAGCCTGCTCTTCTCAGTGTCTGCGGGATGACAGGCTGGATGGCAGCGTTCTGCTGCGGTCCAGCCTGTCATCTCGATGTAGCAGAGCTGAAGCTGTCGTGGGAACCATGGAAAGGTAAGGATGATGTTGCTTTATTATTTTTCTTTTATTGCAGGAGATCGTTGGCTTCAGCTGGAATGGGCGTGATGGTAAGTATGGTTTAATTTAGAACAATAAAGAATTGTGTGTTTATTTCAATTAAAGGACTTTATTCTGGGTGTTTGTGTTTTTTTTTAACTTTGACTATGGGGTTAGTAATGGGGGTGTCTTATAGACGCCTCTCCATTACTAACCTGGGCTTGATGTCAGCTGGCATTATAAGCTGACATCAACCCCAGCCCTATTACCCCACTGCCACCGCTACAGGGCAGTGGGAAGAGCGAGGCTAAGTGCCAGAATTGGCGCATCCTATGGATGCGCCATTTCTGGGGCGGCTGACGGCTGGTGTTTCTAGCCTGGGAGGGGGCCGATATTCATGGCACCCTTCCTGGGCTATTAATATCAGCCCCCAGCTGTCTGCCTAGCCTTTGCTAGCTATTAAATTAGGGGGGACCTCACGTCATTTTTTTGGGGGGGTCCCCCATTTTAATAGCTAGTAAAGGCTAGGTATTCAGCTGGGGGTTGATATTAGTAGCCTGGGAAGCTCCGTGGGTATTACCCCCTTCCCAGGCTTCAAACATTTGCCCCAGCCGTCTGCTTAACCTCCGCTAGAGCCTAAAATTACGGGGAACCCCACGCCAATTTTTTTTTAAATAAATCCTTTATTTTAACACTAAATGACTAGTACAGTAATCAACACTGTCACTGTACTTCATATATATGTGACTGACATGTTTCTATCTATCTAATCTATGTGTGATGCTCTATTCCTTCTATTCTAAATTGTCGGGTACCGCTGCTGAATTGCCGGCCGGCTTTTTTAAAGAGACGGTGCATGAAAACAATATTATTTTTTTTAATAAATCCTTTACACTAAATGACAAGTACAGTAAGCAACACTGTCACTGTACTTCATATATATGTGACTGACATGTTTTTATCTATCTAATCTATGTGTGAAGCTCTATTCTTTCTGTTGTAAATTGTCGGGTACCGGTGTATGCGCTGATGAATTGCCGGCTTTTCGCGTAATACATTCTACATTATTCTTAATTGTTTTCCTTCATGTAGAATTAACCTACAAGGAAAGAAAGGGTTTATTTTCATTCCGATATTTCTGTCCCATTGACTTGCATTGGTTTCCAGTATCGGAATCGGCGATATCCGATACTTTTTGGGTATCAGTCCGATCCAATCCGATACGATATTTCCTGATATCGGAAGGTATCGCTCAACACTAGCCGCCAATAAAAAAGTCAATATAAAAGTGAAAATCTGGTCAGAATAGTGTGACCGCTCACTCAGTTTACAACAGATAGCAGTGGGATAAACAGTGCATGTTTAGGGTTTACATATAAAAGTCTGTGCCAAAAGACCGCAGAGATAAGAGATTTTCAAAGATTCATACGTAAAATACATAAACCAACCAGGCTGAGTATAAATAATTAACTCATGTGATGAAAAATATTATAAAAAGAGAATCAGCCTGTTTAGAAAATGCAAAATTGGAGGCTGAAAAACATTTTTGTTGCAAAAATGTGAAAAATTTATTTTTACAGATCGATCTTCTAAACTTCTGTGAAGCACCTTGAGGTTCAAGGTGATCACCACACATCTAGATAAGTTCCCTGAGGGGTCTAGTTTCCAAAATGGTGTCACTTGTGGGGGGTTTACACTGTTTAAGCACTTCAGGGGCTCTCCAAACGCAACATGGCGTCCACTAATTATTCAAGCAAATTTTACATTCAAAAAGTCAAATAGCGCTCCTTCCCTTCCGAGCCCTGCTGTGCGACCAAACAGTGGTTTGCCCCCACATATGGGGTATTGGCGTGCTCAGGAGAAATTGCACAACAAATTTTGTGGTCCATTTTTTCCTATTACCCTTGCAAAAATAAAAAATTGGGGTCTAAATTAACATTTTTGTGAAAAAAAGTTAAATGTTCATGGTTTTCTTCCACATTCCAAATATTCCTGTAAAGCACCTGAAGGGTTAAAAAACTTCTTGAATGTGGTTTTGAGCACATTGAGGGGTGCAGATTTTAGAATGGTGTCACTTTTGGGTATTTTCTGTCATGAAGGCCCCTCAAAGTCACTTCAAATGTGATGTGGTCCCTAAAAAAATGGTTTTGTAAATTTTGTTGGAAAATTTAGAAATCGCTGGTCAACTTTTAACCCTTATAGCTCCCTATCAAAAAAAAATTCTGGTTCCAAAATTGTACTGATGTAAAGTAGACATGTTGGAAATGTTATTTATTAACTATTTTGTGTGACATACAGTACAGACCAAAAGTTTAGACACACCTTCTCATTTAAAGATTTTTCTGTATTTTCATGACAATTGTACATTCATACTGAAAGCATAAAAACTATGAATTAACACATGTGGAATTATATACTTAACAAAAAAGTGTGAAATAACTGAAAATATGTCTTATATTCTAGGTTCTTCAAAGTAGCCACCTTTTGCTTTGATGACTGCTTTGCACACTCTTGGCATTCTCTTGATGAGCTTCAAGAGGTAGTCACCGGAAATGGTCTTCCAACAATCTTGAAGGAGTTCCCAGAGATGCTTAGCACTTGTTGGCCCTTTTGCCTTCACTCTGCGGTCCAGCTCACCCCAAACCATCTCGATTGGGTTCAGGTCTGGTGACTGTGGAGGCCAGGTCATCTGGCGTAGCACCCCATCACTCTCCCTCTTGGTCAAATAGCCCTTACACAGCCTGGAGGTATGTTTGGGGTCATTGTCCTGTTGAAAAATAAATGATGGTCCAACTAAACGCAAACCGGATGGAATAGCAGGCCGCTGCAAGATGCTGTGGTAGCCATGCTGGTTCAGTATGCCTTCAATTTTGAATAAATCCCCAACAGTGTCAACAGCAAAGCACCCCACACCATCACACCTCCTCCTCCATGCTTCACGGTGGGAACCAGGCATGTAGAGTCCATCCGTTCACGTTTTCTGAATCGCACAAAGACACGGTGGTTGGAACCAAAGATCTCAAATTTGGACTCATCAGACCAAAGCACAGATTTCCACTGGTCTAATGTCCATTCCTTGTGTTCTTTAGCCCAAACAAGTCTCTTCTGCTTGTTGCCTGTCCTTAGCAGTGGTTTCCTAGCAGCTATTTTACCATGATGGCCTGCTGCACAAAGTCTCCTCTTAACAGTTGTTGTAGAGATGTGTCTGCTGCTAGAACTCTGTGTGGCATTGACCTGGTCTCTAATCTGAGCTGCTGTTAACCTGCGATTTCTGAGGCTGGTGACTCGGATAAACTTATCCTCAGATGCAGAGGTGACTCTTGGTCTTCCTTTCCTGGGGCGGTCCTCATGTGAGCCAGTTTCTTTGTAGTGCTTGATGGTTTTTGCAACTGCACTTGAGGACACATTCAAAGTTTGTCCAATTTTTCGGAATGACTGACCTTCATTTCTTAAAGTAATGATGGCCACTCGTTTTCCTTTACATTGCTCCTTTTTTCTTGCCATAATACAAATTCTAACAGTCTATTCAGTAGGACTATCAGCTGTGTATCCACCTAACTTCTGCACAACACAACTAATGGTCCCATCCCCATTTATAAGGCAAGAAATCCCACTTATTAAACCTGACAGGGCACACCTGTGAAGTGAAAACCATTTCCGGTGACTACCTCTTGAAGCTCATCAAGAGAATGCCAAGAGTGTGCAAAGCAGTCATCAAAGCAAAAGGTGGCTAATTTGAAGAACCTAGAATATAAGACATATTTTCAGTTGTTTCACACTTTTTTGTTAAGTATATAATTCCACATGTGTTAATTCATAGTTTTGATGCCTTCAGTGTGAATGTACAATTTTCAAAGTCATGAAAATACAGAAAAATCTTTAAATGAGAAGGTGTGTCCAAACTTTTGGTCTGTACTGTTTCTCTCTGATTTAAGGGCATAAAAATTCAAATTTTGAAAATTGCTAAATTTTCAAAATTTTCACCAAATTTCTGTTTTTTTTCACAAATAAATGCAATAGTTATCGAAGAAATTTTACCACTATCACGAAGTACAATATGTCAAGAAAAAACAATCTCAGAATCAGCGGGATCCGTTGAAGCGTTCCAGAGTAATTACCCCATAAAGTGTCAGTGGTCAGAATTGTAAAAATGGGCCTGGTCATTAACGTGCAAACCACCCTTGGGGGTAAAGGGGTTAAGATATCTTGTTGATACCCTCTGTTAAGGAATTGTGATTTTAAAAAAGCAGTTTCTTCCAAAAAGTTATTAGTGTGAGTGCAGTTAGTTTGCAGCCTAGTAAATTGACCCTTTGGGATGTTTTCCAGCCAGCCCGGTAGATGGCAGCTAGTTGTAGTAATGTAAATATTAAAGTCAACCGATTTGTGGTAATATTTAGTAGATATGGAACTATTGTCAATGAAAATATTCAAATCTAGAAAGTTAATGTCAGAATAGCTATAGGTTGGTGTAAATCTCAAATGAAATTCATTTGTATTAATTTCTTAAAAAAAAACTTCATGAGAGAATCTTCCGATTCTCTCCAAATGAAACTACTGTCTACAGTGAGCCCCCCGGATAGATGGTGTCATGTTCCCAACCAGCCATATAGAGGTTGGCGTAACTGGGGGTGAAGCTGGTTCCCATGGCGGTCCCCCACAACTGGAGATAGATGTCATAGATGAAATGGTTATGAGGTAAAATATAAAGAATACTGTTGATAATGAACTTGATTTGTTTAGAGCAGGGGTCTCAAACACGCGGGCCGCATGCAGCCCCTCCGGCTGCTTCTTGCGGCCCACAGGCACATAGACGCCGTAACGATCGCGGCGCTCTCCAGCAGCCGCCGCCATCAGTGCCGTAGTGCAGTGTATTGCTGCGCAGAGACCGGCTCTCTGCACAGCTATACCAGTGTCCTCTGCGTCCCAGCGTAGCGGCGTATGACGTCACTGCCATGCGCAGAGGTCAGCTGCTGGCCTCTGATAGGCACTGGTATTGCTGTGTAGAGAGCCGGTCTCTGCGCGGCAATACACTGCACTACGACACTGATGGCGGCGGCTGCTGGAGAGAGCCACGATCGTTACGGGGTCTGTGCCTGCGGGCCACAGGTCCACAAAGGACGCCGAGGGAACGGAGGACAGGTGAGAAT
Organism: Phyllobates terribilis; assembly: GCF_046119375.1. Classification (NCBI taxonomy): domain Eukaryota; kingdom Metazoa; phylum Chordata; class Amphibia; order Anura; family Dendrobatidae; genus Phyllobates; species Phyllobates terribilis. The sequence continues at coordinate 146,074,652 of NW_027362770.1, forward strand.
AATTTTTTTTTTTCTGTCATATCTATGTGAAATACCTGGGGAGGGAACCTGTGCACAGTATATGGGGGGGGAGGGAACCTGTGCACAGTATATGGGGGGGGGGGACCTGTGCACAGTATATGGGGGGAGGGAACCTGTGCACAGTATATGGGGGGGGGAACCTGTGCACAGTATATGGGGGGGGAGGGAACCTGTGCACAGTATATGGGGGGGAGGGAACCTGTGCACAGTATATGGGGGGGAGGGAACCTGTGCACAGTATATGGGGGGGAGGGAACCTGTGCACAGTATATGGGGGGGAACCTGTGCACAGTATATGGGGGGGAGGGAACCTGTGCACAGTATATGGTGGGGGAACCTGTGCACAGTATATGGGGGGGAGGGAACCTTTGCACAGTATATGGGTGGGGAGGGAACCTGTGCACAGTATATGGAGGGTGACCTGTGCACAGTATATGGGGGGGTGACCTGTGCACAGTATATGGTGGGGTGACTGTGCACAGTATATGGGGGGGTGACCTGTGCACAGAATATGGGCAAGTGACCTGTGCACAGTATATGGGGGGGTGACCTGTGCGCAGTATATGGGGGGGTGACCTGTGCGCAGTATATGGGGGCGAGGGAACCTGTGCACAGTATATAGGGGGGAGGGAACCTGTGCACAGTATATGGGGGGGAGGGAACCTGTGCACAGTATATGGGGGGGGGGACCTGTGCACAGTATATGGGGGGGAGGGAACCTGTGCACAGTATATGGGGGGGAGGGAACCTGTGCACAGTATATGGGGGGGAGGGAACCTGTGCATAGTATATGGGGGGGGAGGGAACCTGAGCACAGTATATGGGGGGGTGACCTGTGCACAGTATATGGTGGGGTGACCTGTGCACAGTATATGGGGGGGTGATCTGTGCACAGTATATGGGGAAGTGACCTGTGCACAGTATATGGGGGGGTGACCTGTGCTCAGTATGTGGGGGGGTGACCTGTGTGCAGTATATGGGGGGGTGACCTGTGCGCAGTATATGGGGGGGGTGACTTGTGCGCAGTACGGGGGGGGTGGACCTGGATGGGGACCTGGATGGGGGACGTGTCCGCAATATGGGGACCTGGATGGGGGACGTGTCTGCAATATGGGGACCTGGATGGGGGACGTGTCTGCAATATGGCGACCTGGATGGGGACGTGTCTGCAATATGGCGACCTGGATGAGGGACGTGTCTGCAATATGGCGACCTGGATGAGGGACGTGTCTGCAATATGGCGACCTGGATGGGGACGTGTCTGCAATATGGCGACCTGGATGAGGGGCGTGTCTGCAATATGGCGACCTGGATGGGGGACGTGTCTCCCATATGGGGACCTGGATGGGGGACGTGTCTGCAATATGGGGACCTGGATGGGGGACGTGTCTGCAATATGGCGACCTGGATGGGGGACGTGTCTGCAATATGGGGACCTGGATGGGGGACGTGTCTGCAATATGGGGACCTGTTCAAAAGGTGTATAGAAAAAAGAATGGTATCACTAAAAATGTCACTTTGTCCTGCAAATAATGCGGCCCCCCAAATTAAATGTTTTTCCGTGTGCGGCCCATATACCCAGCTCAGTTTGAGACCCCTGGTTTAGAGTGATACTTTCCACTGATTGTAAGAAAATGTAGATGTTTTTATTTTATTTTGACTTTTTTATTGGCGGCTCGTGATCATTGTTTTCTACTTGTACAGTACTTAAGATTGTGGCCATCTTTTAGTGCAGTGGTTTCATTTCCTTTTCTTGTGTAATTTTAGCACACTAATGACAGGGGTGGACTGTCCGTTTGCTGCTTAAGAATATCTCAACTCCTAACTTATGAGTGGGCACACATGTTACAACATTATAATAACACTATTAACCTGCAGATTAACACCATATCTGCAGGTTAATAGCTTTTTTTCTGGTGACAGGTTCCCTTTAATACTATTTAAAAGTTAGCTTAACCCCTTCACCACCTTGCTATTTTCCATTTTTGCGCTTTTTTGCTCCTCTTTTTCCCAGAGCCATAACTTTTTTATTTTTCCATCATTATGGCTTGTTTTTTGCAGGATGAGTTTTACATTTGAACGACACCATTGGTTTTACCATATCTTGTACTGGAAACAGGAAAAAAAATCCAAGTGCGGTGAAATTGCAAAAAAAAAGTGCAATTCCACAACTGATTTTTTTTTTACCATTTTCACTAAATACTAAAACTGACCTGCCATTATGATTCTACAGGTCATTATGAGTTTGTGACGCGCCCCTGGGCCTGTGTCGCGCTGCGTTGCGCACGCGGGAGCTTACCCGGAGCCGGATCTCTTGAGGGTTGTAGTCTCGTGGCGGTGATCCGGTCCGTGCCCAGGGAGTCAGACTAAGTGGCGCTGTATTAGCGGTAGATGTTGGACGACTACGCCACCCGTTGAGTACAGCTAAGGAGCTGCCGCTGCAGGGCAGACCGCTGAGGCCGGTGGTAGGATTGTGCAGCGTGATAGTATGACCCCCAACGGGAGGGGTATGGCCTCAGGGCAGCCGACGTGGATGATGGGGGTAGCAGGAACCACTCGGAGACGGTACGGTGTAGTTCAGGGTCTTTACTGGTGACAAAGATAGACCCTCCCGGAGTACTGGCTAGCGATTGGGGCCTGGTCAGTCCTTGAGCAGATGGGATCTCCCCTGGCCAGGCGGAGTTGTAGGCCTCCCAAACTAACGATACTCTTCTGGCTACCTTGCTAGAGGCAGGTATAAGTAGCCCACGTCCCTGAGTGTACCGTGTGGTGCTCACCCGTATGGCCGGTGACTCGGGGCCTTCTAGTAGCTTCCGCTCCACGACGGCGGTGCTGGTCCCACGCGTGTGACCGTGCCTTCGGGTTTCTGGGCCAGAGGACCTGCAATCCCCTGCCGGTCGGTTTCTGCTGCTGGATAGGAGTTAGTCCCCACAGCCTCGGACTCCGGGTCCGGTGATAACTTTTCAGTCAGGGCGAGCTCTGCAGCTGCCAGCCCCTGACTCCTTGTAGTACTGCTCCCACAGAGCTCCTGATGTTCTTTTCCTATATCTGCTTCTCTGTCTCTACTTCTTCTCTACTCCCTAACCCTGCCTCAGCCCTAGGTTTATATAGGGGAAGTTCTTCCCCTCCCAGGACTGGGCAGGAGGTGTGGCATGCACAGGATCCCTGACTAAGAGACCTCCCACCTGCTCTCAGACATAACATTGCTTGTTACTGTGGAAACCAGACCCCTGGGGTGCCACATTCCCCCCTAGTGAAATTTAGTACTCCGGGACTAAACATATTTTTAGAAAAACATAACAAGGTATAAACAATAATAATACAATAAGAAAAACACATAAAGATGGTCACGGCGTGTCCGCAACCGGGTGCAGTCTTTGAAGAAAACAAAGGTGTCCATTTCACCAAAACAGGGAGACGTAACCAGGTAGGGGTCTGTCCTGCCCCGAGTCCTTAACAGTCTTTAGTCCATTCCTGGGTTACGCTCCAACCATGTACAAAGGATTCCCGGTAAATCCACCAAAGACTCCCATAAATTACTAGAAACACATAATTATTTACAGGATATGGCCGCTCTCAGTCCTCGGCCAGTGGGGATAAGGAATGGCTGCTCACAGTCCTCAGCCTGGTTTAAGATAGGGGCACATGGGGAACAATTCACTAATCCCAACGGGGACCATATTTTAATTAGCAGCAGTCCTTGTACCCTTACGGGTAACTATTTACAGCTCTTTATTCACGCTACTTCCCTTCAGTAGCTATGTCCTCTTTGTGCTCCCTCCTGAGGGTAGTCCTCAGACCCGTCCGGGTCCTCTTGGCTTTCCTCGTATTGGTAGTACTGCAGCTCCTCCTCGGTTAGCTGGGTTAGTATCTCTGCGACAGTCCTCCTCCCAGATGGCCAGGACTTTACCTCCCTTTGGGCTGCCCCGGTTAATTGGGCCACCAGGATGCTCACTTTTTGCTCCTCTGTGAGGGGGTACACCTGGAAGAGGCTATCCAGCTTTTCTCTAAAGTCATGCAGGGTATGTGACTCCCCTGAGTACTGGGGTAGCCAGGCTGCTCCCGGGATATAGGGCATGGTGAAAGGCATGACTGCAGCAGCGGTGGCGCTGGCGGGGGTTGAGGCAGTGAAGCTCTCCTCCGTATCCGACATCTTTCTCCCCCCCTAGTGGACCGTGGCCTACCTTGCGATGATCCTCTTCCGTAGGCCGCGGCTCCGCAGTGGATCGTCAGGGTTGAGGACCTTCCGTCGCGCTCCTGTGACGTCGGCGTCTGCTGGGCTCCTTCCAGGACCTTACGCAATGTCCGGACGTGAGGCGGGGCTTCAGTTCTCGCGCACTTTCAGAGTCCACGCCCCTCTTCTTCCCGCGCGGTGTCTTCAAGATGGCGTCCAACGGCGGGAAAACTCCACGGATGGCGGGAAGAAGGCAGAAGATGGCGCCGGATGGCGGGAAAACTTTGCGGATGGCGGGAAGAAGGTAGAAGATGGCGCCGGATGGCGGGAAACCTCCACGGATGGCGGGAATCTTCACCACTGGTAAGTTTGAACAGTCTTTTTCAGGCACGCAGTACCCGGTGGTTGCGGGCACGAAATCCTGCCGACTACGCCAAAAGTTGACGCGCCCCTGGGCCTGTGTCGCGCTGCGTTGCGCACGCGGGAGCTTACCCGGAGCCGGATCTCTTGAGGGTTGTAGTCTCGTGGCGGTGATCCGGTCCGTGCCCAGGGAGTCAGACTAAGTGGCGCTGTATTAGCGGTAGATGTTGGACGACTACGCCACCCGTTGAGTACAGCTAAGGAGCTGCCGCTGCAGGGCAGACCGCTGAGGCCGGTGGTAGGATTGTGCAGCGTGATAGTATAACCCCCAACGGGAGGGGTATGGCCTCAGGGCAGCCGACGTGGATGATGGGGGTAGCAGGAACCACTCGGAGACGGTACGGTGTAGTTCAGGGTCTTTACTGGTGACAAAGATAGACCCTCCCGGAGTACTGGCTAGCGATTGGGGCCTGGTCAGTCCTTGAGCAGATGGGATCTCCCCTGGCCAGGCGGAGTTGTAGGCCTCCCAAACTAACGATACTCTTCTGGCTACCTTGCTAGAGGCGGGTATAAGTAGCCCACGTCCCTGAGTGTACCGTGTGGTGCTCACCCGTATGGCCGGTGACTAGGGGCCTTCTAGTAGCTTCCGCTCCACGACGGCGGTGCTGGTCCCACGCGTGTGACCGTGCCTTCGGGTTTCTGGGCCAGAGGACCTGCAATCCCCTGCCGGTCGGTTTCTGCTGCTGGATAGGAGTTAGTCCCCACAGCCTCGGACTCCGGGTCCGGTGATAACTTTTCAGTCAGGGCGAGCTCTGCAGCTGCCAGCCCCTGACTCCTTGTAGCACTGCTCCCACAGAGCTCCTGATGTTCTTTTCCTATATCTGCTTCTCTGTCTCTACTTCTTCTCTACTCCCTAACCCTGCCTCAGCCCTAGGTTTATATAGGGGAAGTTCTTCCCCTCCCAGGACTGGGCAGGAGGTGTGGCATGCACAGGATCCCTGACCAAGAGACCTCCCACCTGCTCTCAGACATAACATTGCTTGTTACTGTGGAAACCAGACCCCTGGGGTGCCACATTTGCAGATACCAAAACATGTATAGGTTCTTTTTTAAATAAGTGGTGAAAAAAAATCCAAAGCTTGTAAAAAAAAAGGCGCCATATTCCGAGACCCGTAGCGTCTCCATTTTTCGGGATATGGGGCTGGGTGAGAGCTTATTTTTTGCGCGCCGAGCTGATGTTTTTATTGATACCATTTTAGGATAGATATGATGTTCTGATCGCCTGTTATTGCATTTTATTGCAATGTTGCGGTGACCAAATAAAGTTAATTCTGGAGTTTTGATTTCTTTTCTCGCTACGCTGTTTACCGATTGGATTAATTATTTTTATATTTTGATAGATCGGGCGTTTACAATGAATGCAGCGATACCAAATATGTGTTTTTTTTATTGTTTTATTTTGAATGGGGCAATGGGATTTGAACTTTTATATTTTTTAAATTTTTTTTATATTTTTAAAAACTTTTTTTTTTACTTTTCACATGCTTCAATAGACTCCTAAGGAGAATTGAAGCTGCGATCATCTGATCTGATCTCTTGTGCTACAAGAGCATAGCCCTGCTATGTGTAGCAGAAATGCTCATCTGCTATGAGCGTTTGCCACTGGGCGGCGCTCATATCAGATCATCAAGTGACAAGCACGGGGGTCTTCTGCAGACCCCCGGTTGTCATGTCGACCCATCGGCGCCATGCAGTCATGTGACAGGGGCGCCAAAGGGAGGAGCTAGTGACGAGCTTCCGATGCGACAATGTTAAATGCCGCTGTGAAAGTTTGACAGTGGCATTTAACATGTTAACAGCCGCAGGTGGATTATGATTCCACTCGCGGCTGTTAGGGCCACATGACAGCTGATCAAATCAAATGTTATGTGCCTGAAACAATGCGGCCTCAGCACCGGAGCACGCATCAAAGAGGGGGAGGCGACCTGTGACATATAGGTACGTCAAAGATAGTAAAGGGGTTAATACATTACCCTTAAAACAATGGCTGACGTAAAAATACAGTATAGTACAGTATCTCTTAATTGCTAGTTGCCACACTAGCACATTTACAGTATGGTATACTAATGTTACTCCTACAGTATACTAATTCATTGGCTGCCATTTTCTTTTGCACTCACAGTAAGAAAATTTTACGAATCCCGAAACATGAATACATGAGGTATTACTGTAGACAACCAAGAGTCCATACATTCTAGTCAAGTCTATTTTACACACACAGACACACAGAGAAACACACACCTAGACACACAGACTTAAAACCAGTCTATCGTCTCTTCAGTCCTTCTGACTCCTGCAGAGTGCAGGACCTGTGGTGACATCACGGTAACTTGACTTATCACATGATTGTGATGTCACCAAAGGTCCTGAAGTCCCGAAGAGTACAAGACCTGTGGTGACATAATGGTCATATGACCGATCACATGATCGTGATTTCACCAAAGCTCCTGAATCAGTCTTCACATAAGGAGCTTCAATGATAATGCTGTTATCAGTGAAGCTCCTGCTGTAGATTCTGGGGGCCCTCAAGGAAGTTGGAGCCCTGGGCAATTCACTCCCCTAATGTCAGCCCTGTCTATAGAGAAACCTAGCTGAAAGTGCCTAAAGTTTTTTTCTTAGGTTGTCTCTTGAACAGCTCACAACTCTGCAGTCTCTTTACAGTCTCCATAATTCCTGGTTTCTGGCAGGGCAGGCTTTCATCCTTGAGTGACAGTTCTGGTGAGCAGCAGAGCTGTAGTATTAGAGCCATAAAACTTAGCACAAGTTCTGCTGTAACACATTAATATATCAGTGTTGTTCTGGAATGTACACTACTATCACTGTATTTTCATATAGAGATAACAGTGCATCTGAACAAACACACAGTTCCAGACAGTGAGAGGTGTGATGCTTTGTGCCAGGAATTGTGACTTTACAGGATTGATAAAAGCAGTTCATCAGGAGTTGGGAGGGATGGGGAGGGAGGTGAACAGCTATCTGTTATATTGAAATCAACAGGCTGGAGAGAGCTGACAGGTACATTAGGAGTTAACTCCTCTCCTGTAATGTAACTACTGTGCACACTTGGCCATGGTCTGGTGGTCACGCTGTATGAAAATAAGCTGTACACTATGAAAGATAAAAGCTCTCATTGCAGGAAAATGACAACAGATACAAAAAGCAAGTCAATGGCAAACTTGCTTATTGTCATACTGTCTAAATAATTAAAGCAATTTAATAACTTTGGAATACCACTTTAATTTTCCAGCAGCACCACCATAGGAGAAATCAAGCATTACACATTGCCTGTCAATCAATGGGCTGCTAGTGTAATACACAGACAGGCTGGGTCGTCCAGAGAGCAAAGCTTTTTATCAGGGTTGTGGAGTCGGAGTTGGAGTCCATTTAGGTGGAGCCGGAGTCGGAATAAAATGGACCAACTCCGACTCCTAAAATACAGTATATAATAAATTGGGTACAGTAGTTCAATGCAGTTTGTGGGGAATATTTTTTCATAACAATTTGGGAAAGTTATGAAATGTCCTATAAATGTCTGTCCTATTCCTGATCTAAGGGTCTAGACTTTTAGCTGAGATGAATCTGTGCTACAGTAAATTTATCACTTAAACATGAGACATGTATGAGGGAGTCGGAGTCGTGGAGTCGGAGTCTGTGTCATGGAAACTGAGGAGTTGGAGCCGGAGGTTTGGCTTACTGACTCCACAGCCCTTCTTTTTATATCTATTATTGTTATACATGGGTTACCTAAGAATCATAAGAGTTATATGTTTTTGGCTCCCCAGATTTGACAGCTGTAACTTTTCACGATTTAGTAATTTTATTACACTGCATGCTTCACATATGGGTAGAAGAAGTTCTATAACTTACCTTGTAAGAAACCTGCCTATCTCATAGACGATACCGGGTGGGGGGAGGAAATAGTATACATTGTGGGTGATTGATTCCCCCCAGAGAACGTTACTTCCTTATGTTTTGAGAAAACTCTACCAGCTGTTCATGCAGTTAATTCTTTGTGAACAAGTAAACTTTGCTAACCCCGCAGAAACCTCTGCACTTGGCTTTTGACCTGACGAAATATTTTTGGCAGAAATCCTGCAAATAAAAATATCCACTGGCTCCGACTCTTCATTGGAGCAGGGACAACACTTCATAAAATACAGAGCAAGTCTGCTTCTAATTAAGTCCAATCGTAAGCTAAAGCAAAGCATGCAACGTGGACTACAGTCTACTACTGTACAAATATTGTACTATTGTAGTATTTTTACTGGTCATAGAGGTCATCAAATGAACTCTCCTGGAGGAAGGCTACGCTTGTTTTGCCTCTGCTCCATTAAAGCCTTGTCCCACAGCGTCTCCCTGTTGGGAACTGGTGGGCATTTTGCCCATAGGGTGCAGAGGAAGAACTGCTAGTTGCATGTAATATTTTGCTATCAGCCCTATTGCACTTTGTAAGTGAGCGGCAAATCATGAATGGGTCCTAACACCGTGATCAATCATGGATGGGTAGAAGTCAGGAATGAACAAACCGCCCGTGCAGGTGCACCAGGGCCCGGAGGTGGAGGGGGGCCCTTGCAGAACGGTAATAATGAGGGCAATCTGGCCTGTTTCTCTGAGCCCAAGACTCCAGGGGGCCCATGGCCAGATTGTCCTCATCATATGCGGTGAGCAAGGAGCGATCCCTGCAGCTCCGCTGCCTACAGGAGAAAATGGCAGCAGAGCGGCAGGATCCCATCCTCTGCTTCCTGCCTGGCGCTTTCTCTGTGACATAGGCGCAGTGCGGCCCGATGATCTCGGCATGCAGTGCATGCCTGTGTCAGTGAGAAAGTTGCCAGCGACACTGGGGAGAAGTTCAGGACAATGAGGGTTGGTGATGGATGGTGATGGAAGTGGGGGAGAACAATGATGGGGATGAAGAAAACAATGATGGAGGTTTGGAGATCAATGATGGAGGTGGGGGAGACAAAAATGATGGAGGTGGGGGAGAACAATGAGGGGGTGGGGGAGAACAATGATGAGGATGAAGGAGAACAATAACGGAGATGGAGGAGAACAATGATGGAGGTGGGGGAGATGAGAGTGATGGAAATTGCCGAAATGTCAATGCTGGGTGTAACATACCTGGCGGCGTCCTTGCATAGTGGTCCATCTCCCACTGTGCAAGAGCGCGCACTTGATCTCCTGTCCAGAATGTCTCTCTGGCTTCCCTCCATGCTGTCTGTTTGTGTCTGTTTCTGCTGCTTAAGGGCGGCGCCCGATCACTTCCTGCTTTTTGTACCTGCTGTGGGTCACACCCCTTGTGCGTCCTCAGCCTATTGCTGTCTGTCACCTGGTATATAGCTCAGCTGCTCCCATCTATCCCTGCCTGAGCATAGTGTTTCATTCAGTGTGTGCTTGCACTCTGAAGGTGCCAGGTCCCGTTCTGTGTTCTCTTGTCTGCCTATCCTGGAGGCTGTATTTCCAGGCCTGTCTGAACACGCTCCTAGCCTGTTCCTCCTGCCTTCTAGGGGCCGATTACCTAGACCCGTTCCTGTATCTTGTCTGACCTGTCTGAACACGCTCCTAGCCTGTTCCTCCTGCCTTCTAGGGGCCGATTACCTAGACCTGCTCCTGTATCTTGTCTGTCCTGTCTGAACACGCACCTTGCCTGTTCGTCCTGCCTCTCTGGGGGCCGTATTCCCAGACCCGCTCCTGTATTCCGCTGCAGTGTCGGTCTCCTCCGTACACTCAGTTCCAGTCTGAACTCTCTCCTATCCTTTACCTGTTTTGCCTCTATGTCCGTTCCCTTCCTTTTTCTGCAGAGTCTGAACTCGTACCTAACTCCTGCTTGTTGTCTCTGTACTCCCGTTTGTGAGTTTGTGGTCCACTCGCTACTTCTCTGCTAGTACCCTGTGGGTGTCTGGCTCTGCCTTTCCCTTCCTGTCTGTTCCGTGTGAACAGAGCCCTGTCCCCCCTACTCAGCCTAGCCTGCTCTGACTCCTTTGCTCACCGCTCCGGCGGTTCTAGTCTGCTCTGACTCCTTTGCTCACCGCTCCGGCGGTTCTAGTCTGCTCTGACTCCTTTGCTTACCGCTCCGGCGGTTCTAGCCTGCCCTGCTTCTGCCCACTGCTCCGGCAGTCCTGTCCTGCCCTGCTTCTGCCCACTGCTCCGGCAGTCCTGTCCTGCCCTGCTTCTGCCCGCTGCTCCGGCAGTCCTGTCCTGCCCTGCTTCTGCCCGCTGCTCCGGCAGTCCTGTCCTGCCCTGCTTCTGCCCGCTGCTCCGGCAGTCCTGTCCTGCCCTGCTTCTGCCCGCTGCTCCGGCAGTCCTGTCTTGCCCTGCTTCTGCCCGCTGCTCCGGCAGTCCTGTCCTGCCCTGCTTCTGCCCGCTGCTCCGGCAGTCCTGTCCTGCCCTGCTTCTGCCCGCTGCTCCGGCAGTCCTGTCCTGCCCTGCTTCTGCCCGCTGCTCCGGCAGTCCTGTCCTGCCCTGCTTCTGCCCGCTGCTCCGGCAGTCCTGTCCTGCCCTGCTTCTGCCCGCTGCTCCGGCAGTCCTGTCCTGCCCTGCTTCTGCCCGCTGCTCCGGCAGTCCTGTCCTGCTCTGTTCTTGCCCACCGCTTCGGGCGTTCCCTCTCTGCTGTGGTTGTCTACCGCATCTGCGGTTCTGTGACCCAGTCTGTACTGGGTCTTAACCTTTCTGTGCTCCAGCCCGTCCTTTCGGCCAGTACCTCCCTGCCTGCATACTCGTCTGTATCCACCCATCTGCATACCTGCCGTGTTTGCTTATATCCACCAGTCTGTGCCAGCCTAACCTGCCTGTTCCTGAGTCCCAGTGTGTACTGGGTCCTATCCCGCCTGTGTTCCTACCTGCTAGTGCCTCCCTGTCTGCACTCTAGCTGTGCTTGCCTGTACCCCTCTACCTGTATTGTTCCTGAGTCCCAGTGTGTACTGGGTCCTATCCCGCCTGTGTTCCTACCTGCTAGTGCCTCCCTGTCTGCACTCTAGCTGCGCTTGCCTTTACCCGCCTGCCTGCATACCAGTCGTGCCTGCCTATACCCTCCAGTCTGTGCGCCAGCCTAACCAGCCTGATCCAGTAATCCCTGTGTGGGTCAACCCCCGTGTCCGGAGTTTGACCTGGAGTAGCACCTGGTCCCTCTGCCCGGTTTCTCCCTGGTGCACTGGCGTCGTATGCCGTCGTGCCATCTTGGTCGGATCGGCCAGATACTTAGTCACGCCCCTCCAGGCACTCTCCGGTTCATGGTCCAGTGGAATCACTACAATCACACGCACACGCCGCTCAGCCCGGGCGTGTGCATAACACTGGGGATGGGAGAGAACAATGATGAAGATGGGGAGAACAATGATGGATGTGGGAGAGGTGACAATGATGGAGGTGGGGGAGAACAATGATGGAGGTGGGGGGAGGATAATGATGGATATATTTTGATTGCTGAGTGGCAAATAGTATATTAATGGTGGGGTACATATCTGCATTCAGGGGCGTAGTGCAAGGGAGACTCATGTACAGTACAGACCAAAAATTTCGACACACCTTCTCATTTAAAGATTTTTCTGTATTTTCATGACTATAAAAATTGTACATTCACACTGAAGGCATCAAAACTATGAATTAACACATGTGGAATTATATACTTAACAAAAAAGTGTGAAACAACTGAAAATATGTCTTATATTCTAGGTTCTTCAAAGTAGCCACCTTTTGCTTTGATGACTGCTTTGCACACTCTTGTCATTCTCTTGATGAGCTTCAAGAGGTAGTCACCGGAAATGGTTTTCACTTCACAGGTGTGCCCTGTCAGGTTTAATAAGTGGGATTTCTTGCCTTATAAATGGGGTTGGGACCATCAGTTGTGTTGTGCAGAAGTCAGGTGGATACACAGCTGATAGTCCTACTCTATAGACTGTTAGAATTTGTATTATGGCAAGAAAAAAGCAGCTAAGTAAAGAAAAGTGAGTGGCCATCATTACTTTAAGAAATGAAGGTCACTTAGTCCGAAAAATTGGCCAAACTTTGAAAGTGTCCCCAAGTGCAGTTGCAAAAACCATCAAGCGCTACAAAGAAACTGGCTTACACGAGGACCGCCCCAGGAAAGGAAGACCAAGAGTCACCTCTGCTTCTGAGGATAAGTTTATCCGAGTCACCAGCCTCAGAAATCGCAGGTTAACAGCAGCTCAGATTAGAGACCAGGTCAATGCCACACAGAGTTCTAGCAGCAGATACATCTCTTCAACAACTGTTAAGAGGAGACTTTGTGGAGCAGGCCTTCATGGTAAAATAGCTGCTAGGAAACCACTGCTAAGGACAGGCTACAAGCAGAAGAGACTTGTTTGGGCTAAGGCCTGCTGCACAAAGTCTCCTCTTAACAGTTGTTGTAGAGATGTGTCTGCTGCTAGAACTCTGTGTGACATTGGCCTGGTCTCTAATCTGAGCTGCTGTTAACCTGCGATTTCTGAGGCTGGTGACTCGGATAAACTTATCCTCAGAAGCAGAGGTGACTCTTGGTCTTCCTTTCCTGGGGCGTTCCTCATGTGAACCAGTTTCTTTGTAGCGCTTGATGGTTTTTGCAACTGCACTTGGGGACACATTCAAAGTTTGCCTAATTTTTCGGACTGACTGACCTTCATTTCTTAAAGTAATGATGGTCACTCATTTTTCTTTACTTAGCTGCTTTTTTCTTGCCATAATACAAATTCTAACAGTCTATTCAGTAGGACTATCAGCTGTGTATCCACCTGACTTCTGCACAACATAACTGATGGTCCCAACCCCATTTATAAGGCAAGAAATCCCACTTATTAAACCTGACAGGGCACACCTGTGAAGTGAAAACCATTTCCGGTGACTACCTCTTGAAGCTCATCAAGAGAATGCCAAGAGTGTGCAAAGCAGTCATCAAAGCAAAAGGTGGCTAATTTGAAGAACCTAGAATATAAGACATATTTTCAGTTGTTTCACACTTTTTTGTTAAGTATATAATTCCACATGTGTTAATTCATAGTTTTGATGCCTTCAGTGTGAATGTACTATGATCAAAGTCATGAAAATACACAAAAATCTTTAAATGAGAAGGTGTGTCCAAACTTTTGGTCTGTACTGTATATATATATATATATATATATATATATATATATATATATATATATATATATATAGCTTTGTCACGACTTTGATTCCCACCAATCAAAAAAAACACTTGTGGGTTGAATTGGCTTTGGCACCACTTCTTGAATAATCTTTGGCTACTGTCAATTGCAACATTTTGTTCTGTGATTCAGCCAACAATAATAAGTAGTAGCAACTGTCGATTAGCTAGGTTTACCAATTAACGGTCAATTTAGAGTAATCGACTACAAATCTGATGAGCACAGAACGATCATAAATAGATCGTTCTGTGCACTCTTCTCGGCAGCACATGTACTGTTGAAACCGGACAATGTGCTGCTGAGAACAATGACTTTTAAGAAGGCTTCAAAATTATATAACCTATCGAACAACCATTTAGCTTGTTCATCAGGTGATCGGTAGCCTGCTTATACTGCCTGAATACCAGGAAACGAGCATTCCTAGGAACAGTCACTTCCGATTAACGGGCAGTGTGAATGCACTTTGAAACCGATTCCTCGAGAAGGACACTGATTTTGTATTTCAGAGAATTTATTTATTCTCTGAACAGCACCATAGACTTCCATGTAACATCATTTTATCATCTCCGCAGTTGAAGCGACACAACTTTTCGGACCTCTAGTGCTTCTTTGGGTTATTCTGATGCTGCTGGTTCTTGTGAAGTCATCAGGTTGTGCAACAATGGCTGGAGACTCTAGTGTTAATTTTTTGTCTGATTTTGGATCTAAGGGATGCCACTTCATACCCTAGCGTACCCTGCCTAGCTATAAATGCATGGTTGCACCAGTTTTTTGAATACCATTATCCTGCAACTTTGTGGATCTTTCCAACTGCTAGACCACTACCCATTTCCAGAATTACCCCAGACCACCCACATTGTGTGCTCACCTCTATTTACTCCATATTGCCATTGGCTCTTTCGAAAGTTCTTGTGAAGAATCTCTAACTACCTTCAAAAGACTTGGAAGGGTTAAATCTCTTTGGCGCCACTGCTTAGGTTGTTGACTACTGTCAACAGAAACATTTTGTTCTGTTATGCTAACATAAGTGTTGTGGTTCAACAGACTTAATGAACCTCACCTTAAAGGGGTATTCTCAAGTTATTAACTTGCTCTAGTTAGTTAGTCAGTTTGGAATTACGAAAATAAGCAAGTTTGCAATTGTCTTGCTTTTTTTTATCTTTTGTCATTCTCCTTTAATAAGAGCTTTTATCTTTCATAGTGTACATGGAGCTCTGCCAATAGTACGAGCCAAGACCCTGGCCAAATATGTGCAATAGTTACATAGTTATATAGAAAATAAGCAAGTTTTCTATTGACTTGCTTTTTATATCTTCTGCCATTTTCCTGTAATGAGAGCTTTTATCTTTCATAGTGTACAGCTGGTTTCCATGGAGCTCGGCCAATAGTACCTGCCAAGACTCTGGACGAATATGTGCAATAGTTACATTTCAAGACAGAGGTTAAATCCTATATCCCAGCCACCTATCTCCAGTTATTTCTATATAGCAGTTAGCTGCTCATAACTCTCTCAGCTCCTGACAAGCTGCTGTTTTACATTTTGCAAACTTACCAGCTGTCCGCATCGGTTTCATCCACAGCAGTTCTTCTAATCAGAGCTCTCACTGTCCGAGACAGTATGCCTGTTCAAACACTGTGAAATTTCTATATGTAGATATTGTGATAACAATGCACAATCCAGAACAACCACTGATAGTTGAATGTGTTGCAACAGAACTTGTGCTGATATTTACAGTTGTACTATTACTAAAGCTCTGCTATTTACCAGAACTGTCAATCAAGGAGGAGAGGCCGCCCAAACAGAAACCAGGAAGTAAGGCTATGTGCCCAAGTAGCAGATTTGCAGAGCGTTTTTGCCTTTCTCTGGCAGAAAAAAAACGCATGCAGATTTACATGCGTTTTTTCTGCCAGAGAGAAGCGTTTTTTCAGCGTTTTTATATGCGTTTTTGCATGCGTTTTTTCAAACAGTTTTCCAAGCGATTTTGAGCATCACTTGGAAAAGTGCTTGACAAGTTGGTCACACAATATAAATTAATGCAACCGTCTGATGCTTTAAATGCAGCATCTATAGTAAAAAAAGAGAATTAAAACGTTAAAAATGAAAAAAAACCTGTATACTCACCTCTCCGGTCTCCTCCAGTCTGCTCCCGGCGGCGTCCTCTCTCTTCGTCGTCCCGCAGTGTACTGTCAGGACCTGCGGTGACATCATTTAGTCAGCTGATGGTCACGGGACCATCACCTGATCACCGACGTCAGCGGTCGCGTGACCATCAGGTGACTAAATGACGTCACCGCAGGTCCTGACAGTACACCGCGGGACGCCAAGGAGAGAGGAACGTGGCCAGGAGCAGACTGGGGGCCGCCGGAGAGGTGAATATACAGGTTTTGTTTATTTTTAACTTTTTTATTTCTTTTTTTCACCGCGTGGTAGCCGGGATGAAGAGGAGTTGTAGTCTCCTCTTCATCCCGGGTACCACACGCACCGCGATTACGCTGCAAATACGCGGCCATTGAATTTAATTGAAACGCAGCAAATCCACATATACCTGCGGGTTTGCTGCGTTTCAATGTTCCTCAATGGCCGCGAATTTGCAGCGTAATCGCGGTAGAAATGGTCATGCTGCGTTTTGCAACGCAATGCGAATTCGGCGCGCTAATTAGCGCATCATGTGCACAGCACATCCGAATTCACATTGCTTTGCATGGCGGACTATTTTACAAGCGTTTTTCGCAGCCGTAAAAACGCCGCAAAAACGCTACGTGGGCACATGGCCTTAGAAGACTAAGAGACTGCATAGCTCTGAGCTATTCAAAAGACAACTTGAGAACACCCACTTAACAGTAGGGTCCTTCAATGAGGTTGGAGATTTCAATTTTAATGGGGTTTCTACATGGAAAAAGCTTAAAAAATCGTTAAACTAGATAAGACTGGTTGTCCATATTGCTGTTTTAAGCCTGAGTTGGGTACAACTGAAGCCAACGTTGCCCACTTTGTGCATATCCAGATCAGAAAAAGCTGCATGTGGCATTTCCATATTTGACTCTTTGACCATTCTGGGGCATCACCTGATGTTCTAAATGACTGAGAATGATCCCATAAAACTCTATGGGATCAGTTCTGGCCTGAGTTTCCCTACACAAATGTAGCAAAGGATACAAATGTATTCTGGTCCTAATGGCATGAGGCTTAAGGGTTGCAGTAAGGGCAATAATTGGGGGTTTTGGGTGTAGATCATCGAGTAGAAGGTGGACTATACACTGTGTGCAGAATTATTAGGCAAGTTGTATTTTACAGGATTATTTTTATTATTGATCAACAACTATGTTCTCAGTCAACCCAAAAGACTCATAAATATCCAAGCTTAATATTTTTGGAAGTTGGAGTGTTTTTTTTTTAGATTTGGCTATCTTAGGAGGATATCTGTTTGTGCAGGTAACTATTACTGTGCAGAATTATTAGGCAACTTAATAAAAACCAAATATAATCCCATCTCACTTGTTTATTTTCACCAGGTAAACCAATATCAGTGCACAAAATTTAGAAATAAACATTTCTGACATGCAAAAACAAAAACAAAAAAAATTAGTGATCAATATAGCCATTCTGTCAGTTGCTTGATCTGTTTTCGATCAACATTGCGTGCAGCAGCCACCACAGCCTCCCAGACACTGTTCCGAGAGGTGTACTGTTTTCCCTCCCTGTAGATCTCACATTTTATGATGGACCATAGGTTCTCTATGGGGTTCAGATCAGGTGAACAAGGGGTCCATGTCATTATTTTTTCTTCTTTTAGTCCTTTACTGGCCAGCCACGCTGTGGAGTAGTTGGATGCATGTGGTCGAGCATTGTCCTGCATGAAAATCATGTTTTTCTTGAACGATACCGACTTCTTCCTGTACCACTGCTTGAAGAAGTTGTCTTCCAGAAACTGGCAGTAGGTCTGGGAGTTGAGCTTCACTCCATGCTCAACCCGAAAAGGTCCCACAAGTTCATCTTTGATGATACCAGCACATACCAGTACCCCACCTCCACCTTGCTGGTGTCTGAGTCGGAGTGGAGCTCTCTGCCCTTTACTGATCCAGCCTCTGGCCCATCCATCTGGCCCATCAAGAGTCACTCTCATTTCATCAGTCCATAAAACCTTTGAAAAATCAGTGTTAAGATATTTCTTGTCCCATTCTTGACGTTTTATCTTATGTTTCTTGTTCAAAGGTGGTCGTTTTTCAGCCTTCCTTACCTTGGCCATGTCCATGAGTATCGCACACCTTGTGCTTTTTGATACTCCAGTGACGTTGCAGCTCTGAAATATGGCAAAACTGGTGGCGAATGGCATCTTGGGAGCTTCACGCTTGATTTTCCTCAATTCATGGGCAGTTATTTTGCGCCTTTTTTGGCCAACACGCTTCTTGCGACCCTGTTGGCTATTTGCCATGAAACGCTTGATTGTTCGGTGATCACGCTTCAAAAGTTTGGAAATTTCAAGACTGCTGCACCCCCCTGCAAGACATCTCACAATTTTGGACTTTTCAGAGCCCGTCAAATCTCTCTTCTGACCCATTTTGCCAAAGGAAAGGAAGTTGCCTAATAATTAAGCACACCTTATATAGGGTGTTGATGTTATTAGACAACACCCCTCCTCATCATAGGCGGATTATAATGAGGGCAATCCGGGAGACCGCCCGGGGCCCCGAGCCGGCAGGGGGCCCACGGCTCCAGGCGGGGTGTCTAATGCCGGATTGCCCTCATTATATGTGCGGGCCGCCGCGGCACATAGCGGTAGCAGTGGCGAGAGGGGGGGGCCTGGACCGCTCCCCCAGCAGCAGCCGCCGCTACTTCTTCATCGGCCGGGCCAGCACTGCAGCAGTTAACTTCCTTGTGCTGGCCCGGCCGCGTCACTGCTAGGAGACACGGCCCTGTGCGCGCCTGTGTCTCCTAGCTGTGACGTCACGCAGTGCGCCCCGGCCTGCAGTGCTGCACCGGAAAAGAGACAGAGCAGGCAGGAGGAATGGAGCCGGGGTATGGTGAGTGTGTGTGTGTGTGTGGGCGGGCAGATGTGTGTGTGGGCAGGTGTGTGTGTGTTTGTGGGCAGGTGTCTGTGTGGGCAGGTGTGTGTGTGTGGGCAGGTGTGTGTGTGTGTATTTGTGTGTGTGTGTGGGCAGGTGTGTGTGTGTTTGTGGGCAGGTGTCTGTGTGGGCAGGTGTGTGTGTGTGTATATGTGTGTGAGTGTATATGTGTGTGTGTGTGTATATGTGTGTGTGTGTGGGCATGTGTGTGTGTGTGTGTGGGCAGGTGTGTGTGTGTGTGTGGGCAGGTGTGTGTGTGTGTGATGTCTGTCTGTTTGTGTGTGTGTGTGTGGGCAGATGTCATTGTGTGATGTCTGTTTGTATGTATTTTTGTGTTTCAAATGTGTTTATGCGTGTCTGTATATGTTTGTGTGTGTGTATGACTGCATGCGGCCTCCTGCTGAGTATAGTTGGCGCAGTGCGGCCTCTGGATGTCTCTGGGGGGGGCGCTGTGCGGCCTCCCGCTGTGTATAGATGGCTACGTGCGGCCCCCCGCTGTGTATAGATGGCTACGTGCGGCCCCCCGCTGTGTATAGGCGGCGCCGTGCGGCCCCCCGCTGTGTATAGATGGCTACGTGCGCCCCCCGCTGTGTATAGATGGCTACGTGCGGCCCCCCGCTGAGTATAGATGTTGCCGTGTGGCCTCCTGCTGTGTATAGATGGCTACGTGCGGTCTCCCGCTGAGTATAGATGGCGCTGTGCGGCCTCCTGCTGTCTCTGGGGGGAGCGCCGTGCGGCATCTATACTCAGCAGGAGGCCGCACGTAGCCATCTATACATGTATACTCAGCAGGAGGCCGCACGTAGCCATCTATACGGTGCCATCTATACACAGCGGGAGGCCGCACGGCGCCATCTATACACAGCGGGAGGCCGCACGGCGCCATCTATACACTGCGGGAGTCTCAGTGCTTTGCAACAGCAGTCAATAAATTCTGCTTGACTAATTCTGAGCACCATAAAGTCTGGTTCGCTTCTAACCTGCTGTCTTCATTTTCAGCTTGCTGAATTCTAACTCATTTACTGTCATTCGAGACGATGCCTTTGCTGGTCTCTTTCACCTTGAATACCTGTAAGTGCAGGTTCTTCTTCGTCTTTTGGCATGTGCAATTGTATGAGCAAGTATTCATATGAATTTATGACCTACTTAAACCTTCGAGGACCTTAAATTTTATTCAATCAAATTTTTTTCCAGTTTAAACCTATTGGACATATATGTGCCTTGGTCCTCAAAGGGTTTTTAAAGGGGCTGCAAACATAAATACGAAAAAAATAATTCAATTAGTGCTTTTTGTGTTCATTTAATTTTTATTTGAAGTCCATTTTTTTATATACCTTGAAATTAAGCCCTACCCCATGGAATGAAGCCCTACCTACATGACATCTGAGAGCTACATGGATCCCGCTTGTGAGGTGCCTGTCCGTCACTACTATTCAGTTTTAGGGTCCACTCACTAAGCCATATATTCTCTCATGCAAGAGAATAGGGACAATTATGCTAATGACACTCGGCTCAAACTCTGTCAGAGCTTCAACTGAGTGTGATCCGATTCTCTCGCAGCACAGATATGGAGAAGATGGAGAACTTAATTTCTCCATCTTCTCCATAGTCTCTGTGAGTGTTCATCGGACTGCACTTGGATGACATCCGAGTGCAGTCCAATGTTTTACGTGCACCCGTAGACTTGTATGGGTGCACATGGTCCGAATATTGAATGAGATTATTTTCTCATGCCAATAATCGCAGATCTGCACTGTCCCATAGTATAACATAGGGCCGAGTCCTATCCGATAAAACATCACATAGCATTCGGCCGTGTTATACGACAGTGTGAGCGAGCCCTTAGAGTCAAGGAATATTTACATGCAGATGATGATATTACTCTCCAAGTGTATATTTTTTTAGGCGAGTTCATAGTAAATGCTTTTCCTTTTTGACATGTGATCAACTAAAGAACAAGAAAGATTTAGGACCTCCCCTATAGAGAAACGGAAAATAGTTTGGAGGACTTGCATGTCCTTTTTTATTTATTATGAGAAAATCATAAAAGATCCCGTTTTTTAACCATGCTGTGACTTTCTGCTGAGGGAGAGGGAGAGAGCTGCCCTATTCAGAGTCTGTAATAAGACCTGCTGACAAAAGTGTTGAAGATACAGTCTAATGTGAATTAACAATGAAAAAAAGTTAATTTCACAAATGGCTTGTATTTTTTTTAATACAAACTTTTTTGTCTTTACAGCTCCTTTAAAGAGAATCTGTCATCAGGTTTTTGCCACCTAATCTGAGAGCAGCATAATGTAGGGTTAGAGGCACTGATTCCAGTAATGTGTCACTTACTGGGCTGCTTAGTGTTGTTTTGATAAAATCATTGATTTGTCAGAAGGTAATTGACTAGTAAGTTCTGTAGGACCCCACCCCCATCACTGATCAGTAGATTTCTGTGTACACTGAGCATGGGCAGAAAGCTGCCAATCAGTGGTGTGGGCGGGGCTATACAGAGCGCAGCATTCAGAGAGCTGCTAGATCTGCAGCAGATAAAACGGTGATTTTCTCAAAATGACAACAAGCAGCTGAAAAAGTGACACATCGCTGGAATCAGGGTATCTGCCCCTATATTGTGCTGCTCTCAGATGGGGCAGCACAATTAATATTGTGCCAAATTAATTTCCCGTGAACTATCACATGATCTATCACAGGGGATCATGTGACATGTCACGTGATAAATCAGGTGTGGGGGGGGGCCGCGCCTTCTAAACTGCCCGGGGCCCTTGCTACTCTTAATCCACCCCTGCTCCTCATTACAGAGATGCACATCACCAGATTTATTTAATTGGTAGTTGGCTCTGAAGCCTATGCAGCTTGGAGTAGGACAACATGTAGAAAAAGTATCATGTGACCAAAATACGCATTTGCCTAATAATTCTGCATGCGGTGTATGATTTTGGCAGGATAGACTTTGGTGGAAGTGGGACTACAACCAGGAAAATGTTGTGACAAGCCAACATAGGATCTAAGGCTGCGTTCACACATTGCGTATTTTTTACGCGCGCGTATTTTCCTGCAGTTTTTACCTGCGTTTTTTTACGCAGGTAAAAACTGCACCTCCATTCACACACTGTGTTTTTTCCTGCGTTTTTTTACGCAGGTGCAGGAGAAATGAAGTGTGAGGAGCATGGACACCTGTATGTAATGTAATGTATGTGTCTATGTGTCGTGTGTGTGAGTGTCCCCCTAGCAGTGTATGTACAGACAGCTTCTGGCTGCAGTACATACACTGCTTTAAAAGAAAAAAACTATGGATACTCACCTATCCGAGGGATGGGAGAGGCGTCCGGTCCGGTCCCGCGGCTTCCAGCATCTGCCGTGAAGTGATCAGCTGACTGTCAGCTGACCGGCCTGTAAATCAGCTGACCGGAAGCCGGTAAGCTACAGTCAGCTGAACGGTTCTCCGGCAGATGCTGGAAGCGGCGGGACCGGACCGGACGCCTCTCCCATCCATCGGATAGGTGAGTATCCATAGTTTCTCCTGCGCCTCCATAAAAAAGCACTGGAATTACGCAGTGTGTGAACACCGCTGCGTAATTCCATCGCTTATAATGGGCACAATAGGAGAAAGCGCAGGACGCAGCTGCGTAAAATAACACAGTGTCTGAACGGCAAAGTGAATTTCCCATTCACTTTGCTGGCAGACACAAGGCACATTGCGTATTTTGAAAAAGCGCGCGCAAAAAAGCGCGCGAAAATCCACAATGTGTGAACGCAGCCTTATGTGTAGGGAGTAAATATCTGCATTTCCCAGATGATCCTGATATCATTGTGTGCGTCCTATTAGGACGAGCTGGGTTGTCTGGATTCTATCCAGGACAATACAATGAGAACAGGAGATTGAGGCACAATCACCTCACAACTACAACATTCTTCCACCTTCTAAACGCCCTGAAGCTCCAAGTTTCCTTAAGGCAGAAAGACTAAACAAAGCCTTTCTGTGCACAGGGAGAATAAAGCAATTAACAAGTGATTTTGAAGCCAAAATAAAAAATAATCCCATTTGTCTCCTTTATAAACTTTCTTAAAAGGACACTGCACTTTGTTAGAATTTGTCATTCTCCCTTATTATATGGTATATTTTGTAGTTAGAATTTGAGTATATCTGCATCATTTAGGGTTCCTTGGATGCACCCTCCATCTTTGCAAAATACGTACACATCACTCTTAGACTGTGCCCCCTTTGAGCCTCATTTCCCACACAATAAATGTTTGTTTAGATGTCAAAGTTTCCTGCTTGGTGATTGATCTTCATGGTGTAAGGCTCCAAAAATATTTTGGAAGCCCTGCTTTACGGAAAGTTTCAGGAGGTTTTGGCTGATCTGCCAACACTTCCATAAGCCTTCTACTTTGGAAAGTGTTAAGTATTTAATAAAGTCTCACTGGATATTTGTGAATTATCCTGCTAGAAACAGATCCTGTTGGCAAGGGATTGGGTCCAAAGTCAACTTCAAATGGAGTTGTCTTCTCCTAAGACATATTTACCAACATTTGTAGAAGTAAAACTCAGGACATTTAAGACCTACCTCCATGACCACCCAGAAAAAACTCTCATACTTCAAAACACCCCACTCTGAGCATGGCTTGGTTAAGTCTGTTGATGGTCCAGTTGTCATACCTATCCAAAATGAGTTGACTGCTAATAAGTATGCAGATCCTTTATGGCCCATTATTGTATCTGGTACATTTAGTAATTTTCTGGACCAGCCCAACCCTAATGGTTTGAAGAGGACTGCAAGCCAATGTTTTGTTGCAATTCTGACCATGATTTCTTGATGTTTTCCATAAAGCCATGGGTCATCAGATTCAATTGAAAGATGACCTGCCACTTGCCAGAATTAAGTTATTTTTTTACCTGATGCTGCTGTTCTCCTGAATCCAGCATTGTTTATCTTTCGTTCATGTGCCCGTCAGTTCCTGAGATAAGGCCCTCTCTTCCCTCGATGTAAATGGAGTATTTTCCATGAGTGGTAGTGACCATCAACTCTTCTTTATGGGAGTTTTTGTTAGTAGGTTTTTATACATGCTAGAGAGGGCCATATCTCAGGAATGGAAAAGTGCAGGAACAAAAGAAAAACAAAGTCAGATCCCTCAAACTAAGGGTGCCCTAGTCTATCCCTGTCCCCCAGATTACCCCAGATGGTGGAGACGCCGGGGTCTCATACCTAGCTATGCTCCTAACTTACCCTTATCTGATCCCTCCCCCACCCAGGCAGGTGAACGGCCGAAGTGTATAGGAAAACACTAACCAGACAGACAGGGGTAGACAGACAGGGATAAAAGAAAACTACAATCATACAAATACACTCACAAATAACAGAGTGGGAAACAGGGGAGGTATGGGAAGGGGAAACTAAAGGTGAGAGGATGAGGATAAACATGCAAACCAACTCCATGCCGCAATCTCCAGAAAAACTCTCCAACAGCCAACTCCAAACACTCAACTTTCTGCTTCACCACCAAACCAGGAAGTAGAACTATCACTGGCAACTCCCAAGTGCATATATACCAGAGGGGAGTGGCCAACACAGAACAGCTGAGGCAATTTAGGATTGAGAGCTCCAGGAGATCAACTGAACTGATTAGCCCTGCAATGCCAGAGCAAGGAAAAAACTGCACTGTTTAATAAGATGGTGAAGCAGTTCTAATAAGTGCAGGAGTTCTTGTAACCAGACGCCGTGATCTTCTGGCCCCTGTTTGTCACTGTATCCCTGTGACACCTAGTCTTCTAGTAATAATCTCTTGCTGGTAAAACACTGATTTTATTAAAACAGCAACACATAGCCTAGTAAGTGACACATTTCTGGAATCAGGCTCTCTGCTCCTACATCATGCTGCTCTCAGATCACATTGCAAAAAACTACTGACAGATTCCCTGTAAACCAGGGTGAAAAAAAGCCCATTCTCTTTAAAATAGGGTTGTCTGGAGACACCTGTTAAGAATAACTCTAAGTATACAGTATAAAGTATGAGGGAACTGCATAAATATTAAGAATAGAACATTAGTCTAAGAAGTTTCATTCCATTTTAGTATTCTCCTAAATTCTACATATAAAATAAGGGTAGGGGGCGCTGTCAGATAAAACACTAGGTAAAGTATTTGCCAGTGATAATGTTGAAAGGTGGTACCATAAGTTGCACTTAAATTAAATTGGGAGAATTTAAGGAAGCATCACCCCATAAATAACAGTTTAATCTTCTTATTAATAAGATATATCAAATTATATGCAGTATTGTATTACATAAAATTGCAACTTTTATAACATGTGATGCTTCCCCATTAAAGAGTAACCATGTTTTTCTTAAAGGTGCTTTCAGGTTCTTTTCTTCCATAGGCTTGCTCTATATAAAAATTAGAAGATGACTTCCAGCGCTGGTGAAGAGGCAGCACTGCAACGGCAGGGGGTACTGTGTATAAGGGTCATCTTATTTTCACATCGATCAAGCCTATGGTGGAAAACGAGTGCAGATGTTTCGGGAGCATTTAATGCTTATTTTTACATAAAGTGAAAACAAATGTAACCAGGAAAACCCCTTTAAACTCACATAACCTCTTTAAGTTGCTCTAATCACTTAAATATTCTCAGCAGCGGAAGGTGAGTATGTTGAACTTTGTTGAAGACAGTGACCTTTCTCAAAATTATACAGGAAGAATAAAGGCTACCCCAGAAGCAGAAAGTAGTATTGTGAACATCTGGGACAGACATTATTTTTTTTTTGTTAATTGTCCCCAATGTTTTGATGTTCAGACATATTGGATTAGGTCAGTTGTCTAGTAAATCTGCCTGGAAGGATTTCCCTGAATGTGGAGAAAATTAAAGTCATCTTGAATCCATATGTCTCGCATCTTGCATAACATAATGGTTTACTATAAAAAGTTCTGAATGGTTTTGGAATATAAATCATAGATTAATGCTTTCTGGTTTTCGATTTTGTCTTTTTACTTTTTTTTTTTTAGAAGTTATCTGTTGCAAGCACAAAATGGAGGCAAAAATAACCCAATTAAATAAAAACAACAAATGCATTAATATTGAATAATCTGTGATAATTCAGGTGTCTGATATTGCACTTACAGTGGTTGTCTCTTTAAAGAATCCCTTTAATATAAGAGCAATCAACTGATTTTTACCAAGAAAGTTTCAATTAGCTGCTCAATTTTCCTGCAGTGGCCACTAGAGGGGAAATTTAGTATGACATGCGGTATAAATTTGTGATAATGGCCAGGTCAAAATACATGATCTACTTTTTAGTGTCTTTCTACAGTGGGGTCTTGATTTAGGGACCCTCTGTCATGCAAGGTGAGGGAAAGACTAAGCGCACAATGATGGGAAGAGGGGAATGGAGCCCAACAACTAGGGAAAGGGGGAGTGGAGACCCCTTGGCAGATCTAATATCGCCCTGCCTACCCTATTGTCCCTATATTGGTTCTGCACCAATTGCCGAGCAGGAACCTAAGCCCTGAATGTCCCTAGAGCTTGGCCCTGGATAGGGAAGGGATGGCGTGAGCACTAGTCAGGCCTCACTACAAACTAAAGACAACAAGGTAAACAAACAAAGGGGATACACTTAGCTTGAGCAGATATCAGAGAGATAATGCCAACTGTCCTCCAAGGGCACCAAAGACAAGACTAGCCGACTGCCAGTAAGTCTGCACAGACGTACATAGAACTGAGAGTTTTTAACTACCAAGCAAGGGTGTGTCGATCAGTAGCAGAAGGTGGAGGTCGTTTCTGGATCCTAAAGGAAGAAGGATAAAACTACACCACAGAGATGAGAGGATTAAGGAGGTGTCTGCAATGCCAAATGCAGTGACCTTCTGCAGCCAGATCCAGAGCGACTGTCTGTCACACCTGACACACTCGTGACACCCTCCCTCTGTAACATCAATATACCTATATGGAGTATATAAATAGATTTGTCAAGGTGTAATTCCCTTCCTATCATTAGTAGGGGATCCGTATGTCATGTCTGGGGTACAAATGAGTTACAGTACAAAATGCCGGTCTGTCTGAATGAGACCTATCACTCCATTGATGTGTTTAAATTAGTATAAATATTTTTTTACAAAAGGCTCAGAATGGGTTAAAAAAATTAGAACCACACAGACCTCACTATTGCCCTGTAACCCTTTTCCTGGCACGGCCTGGCTCCTTGCTTCCTGCTACAGCAATGATGTTCTGACACAGAGACATGTCAATAAGTAAATACCCCAAAAAACTTCTCTCACCCAACAATACTTTTAAAGAAA
This sequence comes from Phyllobates terribilis, assembly GCF_046119375.1. NCBI lineage: Eukaryota > Metazoa > Chordata > Amphibia > Anura > Dendrobatidae > Phyllobates > Phyllobates terribilis. The sequence continues at coordinate 146,101,758 of NW_027362770.1, forward strand.
AATCTGTTAGTAAGATAAACACCTTCTAACTGCACATATGGGCATACAGATCTATGAAATGTAAATCCATAGACACCTTTATATCTTCTAACTGTTGCAGCATTCCCGAGAAATGTGCATTTTAATTTATATGCAAAAAATGAGACATTAAGTGCTCTGTATCTGATTGAGCCTCTGACTTCCTAGGTTGTTTACCCACCCAGCACCAGACTCTTTAGCTTTGTTCATAACTCACTTTATTATTTCCTTGTCTAGTGCTTGACCACACACAGACAGTGTACTATTCATCAAGTTAAAGTGGCTGGCACTTGTCAGGAAAACAAATCCGAGAGGCACGTGCTCAACAAGTGCTCTGTCACACCCAAAGAACTTAACCTCTAATTTTCATAAGAATTAAAATGTTAATTTTTTGGGAGTGCAGCAGCAGATAGAAGATATAAAGGTCTTGTTGGATTTACATTTCAAAGAACTGCATGCCCATGTTGAGGGTTGAGGAGGTTGATCTTACTGACAGATTCCTTTTAGGGTACTTTGGAAGGAGCATTAAATCAAATATAAAAAAAAAATAAATGGAAAGTGGGTTTGATTTTAATATTACAGCAAAAACCTCCTTGCAGAGGTGAACACTGTCACTTTAAGACTGATAAAAAGTTTTTAAAGAAGCCAAAAGTAACAAAAACTATTTACACTTTTATTAATAGCCTTTTATGTCATACAATAAAATCCGGGCTATATTTACAGTGTTTGCTGCCCTAGACATCGTGCTGTTCTAAATGAAAAGTCTGCCCCCAGATGGCATTGTGCCCTTGCATGGCACTAAGTTCACTTTATTTATTTCCTTGTTTATTATCCCTTTTTCGCCGTCTAATTTTTTCCATAGAAAAACGATAAACAAGAAATTCTTGGAACATTTCAATTAATAATCTTGTCTGAAAAAAAAATCAAAATTTAGAATAAATAAAATGATCATAATGCCGTTTATACACTGGGCGCTAGACTGGTCTGCCTCATGGTAAAAGAGCTGAATTTGGGGACTATTTCCCAATATTAATACAAATATTGTTTCATGAAATGGGCATGTCTTTATGTATTTATAAGGGTGGTGGACAATGGCGTTGTGTGTATTATGACTTATGTCTTTTGTATATAGATATATTGTGTCATGTGATATGTTCCTAAGTGATGTTATCATGTTGGTAATGTATGGTGTCAGGACGTATAGTTTAGGATGGTTTAGTACATAAGATAGGTAGTATTAGATAGTTGACTGCAGTTAGGTAATAACATAAGGGTAAGATAGAATTACTATTTGGGACTAGCCCATAGTGGGAGGGGAAAAGTGTCAGGGCAAGTAAATGGTTCCTATAAATAGTTAGATAGGGTCGTATTTAAGTAGAAGTACAAAGTGTATGTGAGCAGTGCTGATGCATTGAGTGAACTACAGTAAAAGGAAACTAAGGGATAACGAAATAGCGAGATCCTGAAGTGACCGACGAGACAGAGTGGCCATCCGGGAAAAGGGGTCCTTGGATAGGACGACGTGTCACAAGAAACTCTGAGCTTGCAAAACGCCAAAGGTAACAGACCTAAACAGGACTGAGTTTGTGGAACTAGTGGGGGTCCCGAGTGGCAAATCCAGGGCACCCGTAGCGGAAGAAATAGGACATGAAATCTCTGAGCAAGTATAGAGACTTGCTGATCAGGACTGTGGCGACAAGCTAGGCTGTGAAAAAGTTGGGCGAAACAGTGTGATTCACCGACCCTGGAGTAGATTAAAGTGAAAGTGCAAAGGAAAAGTACATAAAACTTTGTACCCAACTTGTTTCACACTTTTTTGTTAAGTATATAATTCCACATGTGTTAATTCATAGTTTTGATGCCTTCAGTGTGAATGTACAATTTTCATAGTCATGAAAATACAGAAAAATCTTTAAATGAGAAGGTGTGTCCAAACTTTTGGTCTGTACTGTATATATTTATATATATACAGTATATATATATATATATATATATATATATATATATATATATATATATGACCTCCATCCTGGTGTATAAGACCCCAATCCTGGCACCATCCTGATAAGTATGACCTTCGCCCTGGTGTATATGTTCCCCATCCTGGTATATATGACCTCCATCCTAGTATATACTGTATGTTCTCCAACTAGGGCCTATCCTGGCATATATGTTCCTCACCCTGGTATATACAGGGTGGTCCAAAAGTAGGTGGATAGAAAGTGTAATAAGGTTATGAAGGGGGCGATTTATCAAACATGGTGTAAAGTGAAACTGGCTCAGTTGCCCTTAGCAACCAATCAGATTCCACTTTTCATTCCTCACAGACTCTTTGGAAAATGAAAGGTGGAATCTGATTGGTTGCTAAGGGCAACTGAGCCAGTTTCACAGATCTAGTTTTTACAGATAGATCTACTCCAAATCTGTTTTCTTTTCAGATAATTCAAATAACACATAATGGCAAATAATTTAAATACAGATCAAAGAAAATGGATGTTAACAGAGTATTGGAAATCTCAAAATGCAGAAACCGTTAGAGCAAATTGGGTTGAAACATTTGATACTCAAGCCCCAAAGAGACAAACCATTTACCGCATTCGTGACAAATTCACTGCCACTGGCTCAATCCTTAATGCCCCAAAAACTGCTCGACCCAAAACCGTCTGTACAGAAGATAATAGACAACTTGTTGCTGAAACATTTGTTCAGAGTCCAAAAAAGTCCACAGAAGAGCCTCTCTGGAATTGGGGATTTCACGAGCTTCTATCATGCGAATCCTGAAATCTATTGGGTGGAAGCTGATCCCCCACGTCTAATTCATGGTTTATGGGAGGATGATCCAGACAGGCGGCTGCAATCTAGTGTCTGAGAAATCTCCCCCTTCATAACCTTATTACACTTCCTGTCCACCTACTTTTGGACCACCCTGTATATTTCCCATCCTGGGCACATCCTGGTATATATGTGTTACCAATGGTTTTCTTGGTGACTGTGGTCCCAGCAGCTTGGAGATCGTTAAGTTCCCTCGTGTAGTTTTAGGCTGATCTCTCACCTTCCTCATGATCAAGGATACCCCACGAGGTGAGATTTTGCATGGTGCCCCAGATCGATGTCAATTGACAGTCATTTTGTATTTCTTCCATTTTTCTTACTATTGCACCGACAGTTGTCTCCTTCTCACCCAGCATCTTACTTATGGTTTTGTAGCCCATTCCAGCTTTGTGCAGGTCTATGATCTTGTCCCTGACATCCTTAGAAAGCTCTTTGGTCTTGCCCATGTTGTAGAGGTTAGAGCCTGACTGATTAATTGAGTCTGTGGACAGGAGTCTTTTATACAGGTGACTATGTAAGACAGCTGTCTTTAATGCAGGTAACGAGTTGATTAGGAGTGTCTAACTGGTCTGTAGGAGCCAGAACTCATAATGGTTTGTAGGGAATCAAATACTTATTTCCCCCTGCAAAATGCAAATAAATTTATCTAATTTATACAATGTGATTTTTTTTGGATATTCTATCTCTCAATGTTAAATTTAACCCACCCTTAAAATTATAGATTGTTCATGTCTTTGTCAGTGGGCAAACTTACAAAAACAGCAGGGGATCAAATACTTATTTCCTTCACTGTATATGTCCCTTATTCTGTGTCCATCCTGGTATATATGTCCCCCCATCCTGGTATACGTCCCTTATCCTGGGCCCATCCTTGTATATATGTCCCCCATCCTAATATATGTCCCTTAACCTGGGCCTCATCCTGGTATATATCCTGGTATACGTCCCTTATCCTGGGCCCCATCCTGATATATATAAGTGCATTGAGGTGGGTCCACTGCATTGCAATACACTTCAGCTGTATGTGAGTCCGAGGACGGACATCCAGTTGCAGTTTGCGGTGGCGTCAGCAGACCCTTGCTCTCATGGGCCTGGTCGCGACATCTGTGACCACTATTGTTACACCCCTGGTGGTGACTGCGGGAACTTCCTCCTTTAATTCTGCTAATGCAGTGGATTCAGAGCTCTCTATCAAATCAAAATTAAAAGGGTTGTGCTTCTGTATGCTCCCTTAGATATAATAAATCATTTGTACATTTCTAAAAAGCATTTATAAATTTGACCAATAGAATTAAAGTATAAGGTTCTGACTCGCCCCCTGGGCCGTGGGGTACCCGGAACCGGGCTTCTGTACGATGCTGGGGGTAGTAGTGGCAACCCGATCCCATGGCTCAGGGTGGTCAGACCAAATTGTGGCAGTCTATTTATCAGTGCTTTAAATGTCCGACTACGCCACCCGTGGATTGCGGTCAGGGATAACCGCCGCTGCAGGGCAGGCCACTGGGGCTGGTGTTGGTGTGCAGCACAGAGGTAGGATAACTCCCCACGGGAGGAGTGTAGCCCCAGGGCAGTGTAGGTGGATGTTGGGGGTGATAGTTCCGTCCGCGACGGTCAGAATACGGAGTCCGCTTAAACAGTTCAGGGTCTTTATTATAACAGATGGTAATGACCCAACAACAGTACCGGCTAGGAGGGGGCCTGGATGTCTGAGAACACTCGGGAAGCCCCTCTGGTCAGGGTGAGGGTGCAGGCCTACCGTGCTCTCTAAGCTCTTTCTGTCTATTTTCCCCCTTTAGTGGTAAAATAGCCCACGTCCCTGAGCGTGCCGTGTATTCTCACCCATATGGCTTGCAACTTGGGCTTCTTTTACCTCTGGCCTCTCTCGGCTTTGCTGGTCCCTTCTGTTGTGGCGGAGCCTCCGGGCTTTTTAGGCCAAAGGACATGAAATCCCTCGCGGATTGGTTCTCTGCTGCTGGACTTAGAGTCTTTACAGCCTCGGACCCCAATGTCCGTAGATTATTCTCCCTTTCTGCCAGGACAGGCTCTCGGCACCGTACGTCCCTTGCTAGCAGTTCCTCCACTGCCTCACGACCTCCTCAGCTACAGCTGAACTGTCCCTCCTTCTCTGGGACTAGTCTCACTCCTGAGCTAGATCGTCCAGTTCTCCCTAACCCTGCCCCCAGTTCCAGCTTTTATAGGGGCAGCCAGCTCCCCCTACTGGCCTGGGACAGGAGGTGCTGTATGCTAATTGTCCCTAACCAGGGAACCTCCCTCCTGCTCTCAGACACAGCCTTTATTATTTGTGGCATCCAGGCCTGGGGTGACACATTCCCCCCTAGTAAAAGTTAGTACTCCGGGACTAAGCCTTTTTGGCAAAAAACAACCGGGTAACATATGCACGACCATAAACACAACATTAATACATGGCAACAAACAAAACACAATTGAGTTCTTTAGGTCACAGTGTGGTCTGTGACCAGGTGTCCATTTCACCAACACAAGGGGAGCCTTAACCAGGTGGGGGTCTGTCCTTGACAGTCTTTATTCATTCCTTTGGTTAAGCTCCGAACATATTTTACAAGAAAGTCCCGGTTACTCAAAGTTCATAACCTGTTAGTCCATATAGTCAACTGAAAGAAACTGAAACACATAATCACTGGTCATGCAATTAACTTTTCAAACATTTCAACATTTGACAATTATTTATAAGGGTTATTTACAGTTCTTAATACACCCTATATTTTCCAGCGAGCGGGTATCTGCCCCCTAGTGCTCCTGGTTGACCTGCGTAACCCACTGTCTGGTGGTGGTCTAACCTGGCTTTCCCCACTAGCATTAAGGGTACAGCTACTAGCTGGGTCTACAGGCAGTTCAGGCAGCTGTCTGCGGGTCCTTTGGCTTACCGCAGGCATGGCAGGCTCACTGTCAGCAGAGGGTTGACTCTCCTGGGTTGCTGGCGTGGGTTCTTCTGCCTCTGGGGCTGCTTGTTCTTCTGATTCTTCATGCTCTCCTGTAGGTTCCCGCTGGGTTGGTTGAAGGAAGTGTAGGACGAGTACCACTATTGCGTCGTTTATCTGAGTCCAGGACCGGGGAACTCCCCAAGAACTGTGCTGATCGTTTCTTCCATGTCCTCTGCGGGTTCAAGGTCATCTTGATCTTCTCCTGCACTCTGTAGTTGCTCGGGGCACCGTTTTAGGTGGTCTCTGGAGACAGTGCTAGTGGTTTCTCCTCCATCCTTGGTAATTACACATACCTTCGAGTTGTCGTGGTTGGACGGCAGTACTGTGTACGGGTCTATCTCCCACTGGTCATCTAGCTTGTGAAGCTTTCTCTTCCACTTCAGGACCTGCTCACCAGGTTCCAGGGGACCAGCAGGGGCGTGTTGGTTGAAGAGCCTCTCTTGCTTTTCTCTCGCTTGAGCCAGACTCCTCTCCACACTCTCCTGTACCTTCTTGTACTGTAGCCGCCGTTCCGTATCCCAGTCCGCGTCTGGGGAGGTGTCCTCGGGTGTCAGGACTGCCATCTCCAGGTCTACCGGCAGCTTACCTGGTCTTGCTCGCATCATGTAAGCCGGGGTGCAATTTGTAGCATTCACCGGGATATGGTTGTATAAGTCGATCAGGTCTGGCAGCTTCTCCGGCCACAGGCTGCGTTCTTCCAGGGGCAACGTCTTGAGGAGATCAATGACGATATTATTCATTTTCTCACACAGCCCGTTGGTTTGCGCGTGGTAAGGCGTTGTCCGAATCTTCTTACAGCCGTAGAGGTTGCAGAACTCCTGGAAGATTTCCGCCTCGAACGCTGGACCTTGATCTGTCAAGACCTGTTCCGGATACCCATGTGGACGGCAGAAGTGTTGTTGGAAGGCTCTGGCCGCTGTTTGGGCTGTCAAGTCTTTAACAGGAACCAACACCAGGAACCGGGAATAGTGATCCACTATTGTCAGGGCATAGACGTAGCCCGACCGGCTTGCAGCCAATTTCACATGATCCAGAGCTACCAGCTCAAGAGGCAGCCTGGTGATGATGGGCCTCAAGGGTGTCTTCTGGCTGGTACGGTCCTTCCTTCTGAGGTTACATGGGCCGCAGTCCCTGCACCACTTCTCTATGGCCCCTCTCATACCAATCCAGAAGAACCGCTCTCTCAGTAGGAACTCCAGTTTCTTCCACCCGAAGTGTCCCGCTCTGTCATGGTAGGCCTCCAGGACCATTGCTGCATCTCGTCTTGGGACCACTACTTGCCAGGTCAACTCGTGCGTCCGGTGGTTGACAAGCCTTCTGCACAGCTTACCTTCGTAGAGGAATAGCCTGCTTTTCTCCTTCCATAACTGCTTGGCTTCCTCTGGAGCGTCCGGGCCAGGGCTAGCGTCTGCCTGGGTTAACATGTCTTTCACCAGGCGAATTGCAGGTTCACCATCTTGCGTTTCAGCCCAGCCGTGGTGGGGTAAGGGGTTGAACATGAGGATGGTTAGGTCTTTGTCTCTTACTCGGTGAGAATACTGAGTGGCCCCATACCGGTGGAACGCAGGGAGCTCTACTTCCTCCAGCTCTTCTGAGTCTTCTTCTCCTTCGGGTAGGTGGGGCATTCTTGATAGGGCATCTGCATTGGCATTGGTTCTGCCCGCCCGGTATTTGATTATGAAGTTCTAGGGCACCTAGTCTTGCTATGTCCAGGTGTGTCAACTGGTTGTTGTCCGTGTACACAGTGAACTTTGCGGAGGCCAGGTAATGTTTAAACTGTTCTGTGACGGCCCACACCACTGCCAAGAATTCTAGCTTGAAAGAGCTGTAATTCTCCGGGTTTCTTTCAGTGGGCCTCAGCTTCCGGCTGGCATACGCTATCACTCGTTCACTGCCCTGTCGATTTTGGGACAGTATGGCTCCTAGCTCCACATTACTGGCATCGGTGTGGAGGATAAAAGGCTGGCCATAATCAGGGTAGGCCAGAATTTCATCCCCCGTGAGGGCCATTTTCAGCTGGCGGAAGGAATCCTCTTCCAACTTATCCCACTTGAAGGGTGGCTTGTGACTTCTGGATTTAGACTGACCTATCAGGAGGTCCTGGATTGGAGCTGCCATCTTAGTGAACCCGGGGATGAACCTTCGGTAGTAGCCTACCAACCCGAGGAATTGCCTCACTTCTTTGATGTTAGAGGGGCTTGGCCAGCTCTTGATTACTGTAACCTTGTCGGGGTCGGGGGCTACTCCCTCTGCACTCACCATGTGTCGTAGGTACTGTACCTTCGGTTTCAACAGGTGACACTTTGAGGGCTTCACCTTCAGGCCAAAGCCTGCCAGGGCTTCGAACACCTCTGCCAGGTGTTTCAGATGGTCCTCGTAGGTCTTTGAATATACAATCACGTCGTCCAGGTAAAGTAGGACCGTCTCAAAGTTTCGGTGCCCTAGACAGCATTCCATCAGCCTCTGGAAGGTCCCGGGTGCGTTGCAGAGCCCGAATGGCATACAGTTGAATTCACTTAATCCCATCGGGGTGGTGAAGGCGGTCTTCTCCTTGTCAGCCTCTGCCACAGGAACCTGCTAGTACCCGCTAGTAAGGTCCAAAGTAGAGAAGAAATTAGCTGATTTTAGTGCGGCCAAAGACTCCTCTATTCTAGGCAACGGGTATGCGTCTTTATGGGTGATACGATTGACTTGTCTATAGTCCACGCACATTCTCATGGTACCGTCTTTCTTTTTTACCAGAACCAAGGGGGCTGCCCAGGGGCTACAACTGTCTCTAATGACCCCGGCTTCTTTCATTTCTCTCAGCATGCCCTTTGCGTTCTTATAGTGTGTGGGGGGTACAGGTCTGTATCTTTCTTTTATTGGTGGGTGGCTCCCTGTGGGGATGTGGTGTTCTACCCCTTTCACTCTGCCGAAGTCCAGCGGGTGCTAACTAAAAATTCTCTCGTACTCCTGAACCACCCGGTAGACTCCTTGTTTTTGGTGCAGGGGAGTGGAGTCAGCACCCACATGGAGTTTCTGGCACCAGTCCTCCTTGTGTTTCTGGGAGCCATTAGCCTCCGCCTGGGGAGATGGAGACAAGGGTTCCACGGCCCTGACAGCATTGTGTTCAACAGCATACAATTTGGCTAGTGTAGCGTACCGGGGCAAGTGTATTTCCCTTTCCCCAATGTTTAAGATCCGGACGGGCACCCTCCCATGATGGACATCAACCACCCCCGGGCTGTCAAAATGTTGGGCCTGCTGTCTGAGTACACGGGTTCTACCATGGCTTGGTAGTCTCTTCCTCTCAACCCGATTGCAGTCCGACACCAGATCATCATTTCACTTTTGGGAGGCATGGAAATGGGGAACGGGTCACTCATCCTCACGCTACCGATCTCACCACCAGACAGTTCTACTTGTTGCCATCTCATCAGGGCTCTTATCTCTTTCTGGAGGACCCTCTGTTGGCTGGAGCTAGCATTCATCGCCACCTGCTGCAAAATTACAATTACTTCTGAAAGACAATTTTCAATCACGTTAGTACCCAAGGTTATTTTAGGGTGACTTTCTCGACGGTCAATGTCCACAATGATCACTCCCTGTGCCGGCAGTTCAACTTTACTAATCTTAATGGTCATCTCTCTGAACCCCACCTGAGGCACGGGTTGACCATTGCTGGCGATGATGCTTAAGTCATCGTCTGGATAATGGGTTATATCAGTGTCACTCCAGTACTGCTTGAAAAGTACGTAGGGGATGGTAGTCACTTGAGACCCGGTGTCCAGCAGTGCACTCATGGGGATACCGTCCAGCACTACGGGTAAAACCGGGCGCCCCCCCACGTACTTATCGCGCCAATTAGACGGGCCTGATGACCTTATGCCTGGGGGTTGGCCCTCTGCCCCAGGTCGGACCCGTTTAAAGTACAGTACTTGGCTATGTGTCCCGGCTGGCTGCAACGGCGGCAAATCGGCTGTCCATCCTCAGTGTAACGGTCGGTGGGCCTCCCTCTGAACGACGGGATCCTCCTCCGTCAACGCCACGGGACATCCTCCGGACTGGAAGCCAGCTTGATTGGTCCTGACGGGTCCATCTGTAACGACTGTACGGTCCTGGTCAATGCAGCAACACTCTTTGTTAGTTCTTGGACCTGATGGTGCAGGTTTGCAGGCGGGGATGGGTTTAGGGCCTGCGCATCAGCCCCCCACAAGGTCTGCAGGGTAGGGCGTCGCCTCCTGGTGGTACGTAATGGCGGGACGCCAGGAAGCTACAGCGCCACCTGGTGTGGGTTCTCGGAGCACCCGAATGGCCCTCTCTTTAAACTGTGCGAAAGTCAAATCGGGGTTCTGTAGGGCCATGAGGCGCAGCTGGGTTCTGTGGGCACTGGACAGCAGACCTTCTATGAACTGGTCAGTCAATAGTTTATCTGTATCCTGCACGCTGCCAGGGTCAGTTTGTTTGATTGCTCCCAAGGCTTCCTGTAAATTTAGGGCATAATCTCTGATGCTGTCCTGTGTCCGCTGCTTACAGCCGTAGAACCGCATTTTAATTTCAGCTGAGGTGCGGGTGTCAAAGGTACCCCGCAGCCAGGCCAAAATGTTCTTTACAGTCCTTTTCTCCTCAGCTGGCCATGATTTTACCTCCCGCTGGGCCGCACCAGTTAACTGCCCGGTCAGTATGCTGATTTTCTGTTCTTCTGTTAGGGGATAGACTTTAATTAAACTGTGCAGTCTTTCCTGAAAGTCACTTAATGTATGGGATTCCCCTGAGTACTGGGGCAGCCAGGCCGCTCCGGGGATAAAGGGCATGGAAAACGGCATCATCGCTGCTGCAGCCACGCTGGTGGTAGTGGGCCCCTCGGCTTCCGACATCTTCCTCCCCCCTAGTTAACCGTGGCCTACCTTCTGTTGATCCTCTTCCGTAGGCCACGGTTCCACTAGCGCTGCTCTGGGCGAGGACCTTGCGTCGCGTCCTGGTGACGTCAGCGTCGCTCTCTCTCCTTCCAGGACCTTGCGCAGCGTCCGGACGTAGGGCAGGGCTTCAGGTCTTGCGCGGTTTTGGTGTCCACGCCCCTCTTCTTCCCGCGCGGTGTCCCGTCCCGAAGATGGCGCCTTTTGGCGGGAAACGGCCCCGAATGGCAGGAAACTTCACTCAGGTAAGTATAAAGTCTTTTCAGGCACGCAATACCCGTTTGTGGCGGGTTGGTCAGAATCCTGCCGACTATGCCAAAGCTGACTCGCCCCCTGGGCCGTGGGGTACCCGGAACCGGGCTTCTGTATGATGCTGGGGGTAGTAGTGGCAACCCGATCCCGTGGCTCAGGGTGGTCAGACCAAATTGTGGCAGTCTATTTATCAGTGCTTTAAATGTCCTACTACGCCACCCGTGGATTGCGGTCAGGGATAACCGTCGCTGCAGGGCAGGCCACTGGGGCTGGTGTTGGTGTGCAGCACAGAGGTAGGATAACTCCCCACGGTAGGAGTGTAGCCCCAGGGTAGTGTAGGTGGATGTTGGGGGTGATAGTTCCGTCCGCGACGGTCAGAATACGGAGTCCGCTTAAACAGTTCAGGGTTTTTATTATAACAGATGGTAATGACCCAACAACAGTACCGGCTAGGAGGGGGCCTGGATGTCTGAGAACACTCGGGAAGCCCCTCTGGTCAGGGTGTGGGTGCAGGCCTACCGTGCTCTCTAAGCTCTTTCTGACTATTTTCCCCCTTTAGTGGTAAAATAGCCCACGTCCCTGAGCGTGCCGTGTATTCTCACCCGTATGGTTTGCAACTTGGGCTCCTTTTACCTCTGGCCTCTCTTGGCTTTGCTGGTCCATTCTGTTGTGGCGGAGCCTCCGGGCTTTTTAGGCCAAAGGACATGAAATCCCTCGCGGATTGGTTCTCTGCTGCTGGACTTAGAGTCTTTATGTTATGCACACGCCCGGGCTGAGCGGCGTGTGCGTGTGATTGTAGTGATTCCACTGGACCATGAACCGGAGAGTGCCTGGGGGGGCGTGACTAAGTATCTGGCCGATCCGACCAAGATGGCACGACGGCATACGACGCCAGTGCACCAGGGAGAAACCGGGCAGAGGGACCAGGTGCTACTCCAGGTCAAACTCCGGACACGGGGGTTGACCCACACAGGGATTACTGGATCAGGCTGGTTAGGCTGGCGCACAGACTGGAGGGTATAGGCAGGCACGACTGGTATGCAGGCAGGCGGGTAAAGGCAAGCGCAGCTAGAGTGCAGACAGGGAGGCACTAGCAGGTAGGAACACAGGTGGGATAGGACCCAGTACACACTGGGACTCAGGAACAATACAGGTAGAGGGGTACAGGCAAGCACAGCTAGAGTGCAGACAGGGAGACACCAGCAGGCAGGAACACAGGCGGGATAGGACCCAGCACACACTGGGACTCAGGAACAGGCAGGTTAGGCTGGCACAGACTGGTGGATATAAGCAAACACGGCAGGTATGCAGATGGGTGGATACAGGCGAGTATGCAGGCAGGGAGGTACTGGCCGAAAGGACGGGCTGGAGCACAGAAAGGTTAAGACCCAGTACAGACTGGGTCACAGAACCGCAGATGCGGTAGACAACCACAGCAGAGAGGGAACGCCCGAAGCGGTGGGCAAGAACAGAGCAGGACGGGGCTGCAGGAGCAGCGAGCACAAGCAGGGCAGGACAGGACTGCCGGAACAGCGGGCAGAAGCAGGGCAGGACAGGACTGCCGGAACAGCGGGCAGAAGCAGGGCAGGACAGGACTGCCGGAGCAGCGGGCAGAAGCAGGGCAGGACAGGACTGCCGGAGCAGCGGGCAGAAACAGGGCAGGACAGGACTGCCGGAGCAGCGGGCAGAAGCAGGGCAGGACAGGACTGCCGGAGCAGCGGGCAGAAGCAGGGCAGGACAGGACTGCCGGAGCAGCGGGCAGAAGCAGGGCAGGACAGGACTGCCGGAGCGGTGAGCAAAGGAGTCAGAGCAGGCTAGAACCGCCGGAGCGGTGAGCAAAGGAGTCAGAGCAGGCTAGAACCGCCGGAGCGGTGAGCAAAGGAGTCAGAGCAGGCTAGGCTGAGTAGGGGGGACAGGGCTCTGTTCACACGGAACAGACAGGAAGGGAAAGGCAGAGCCAGACACCCACAGGGTACTTGCAGTGAAGTAGCGAGTGGACCACAAACTCACAAACGGGAGTACAGAGACAACAAGCAGGAGTTAGGTACGAGTTCAGACTCTGCAGAAAAAGGAAGGGAACGGACATAGAGGCAAAACAGGTAAAGGATAGGAGAGAGTTCAGACTGGAACTGAGTGTACGGAGGAGACCGACACTGCAGCGGGATACAGGAGCGGGTCTGGGAATACGGCCCCCAGAGAGGCAGGACGAACAGGCAAGGAGCGTGTTCAGACAGGACAGACAAGATACAGGAGCGAGTCAAGGTAATCAGCCCCTAGAAGGCGAGAGGAACAGGCTAGGAGCGTGTTCAGACAGGTCAGACAAGATACAGGAACAGGTCTAGGTAATCGGCCCCTAGAAGGCAGGAGGAACAGGCTAGGAGCGTGTTCAGACAGGTCAGACAAGATACAGGAACAGGTCTAGGTAATCGGCCCCTAGAAGGCAGGAGGAACAGGCTAGGAGCGTGTTCAGACAGGCCTGGAAATACAGCCTCCAGGATAGGCAGAAAGAGAACACAGAACGGGACCTGGCACCTTCAGAGTGCAAGCACACACTGAATGAAACACTATGCTCAGGCAGGGATAGATGGGAGCAGCTGAGCTATATACCAGGTGACAGACAGCAATAGGCTGAGGACGCACAAGGGGTGTGACCCACAGCAGGTACAAAAAGCAGGAAGTGATCGGGCGCCGCCCTTAAGCAGCAGAAACAGACACAAACAGACAGCATGGAGGGAAGCCAGAGAGACATTCTGGACTGGAGATCAAGTGCGCGCTCTTGCACAGTGGGAGATGGACCACCATGCAAGGACGCTGCCAGGTATGTTACAGTACCCCCCCCCTTACGCCCCCTCTTCTTCAGGCCTGCCAGAATCTTCCGCAGGGAATTCGAGGACCAGTCGTTCACTTCAAGGAGATCACTTCCACTGTCCACAGGAAAAACTGATCTCATCTGGTTAGCTAGGATGCTACCTCCTATCCAGCCATCCTCAGCAACAGACGAAACGGGTGGAGTACCAGGAACAGCACACAAGGAAGTCTCTCTCCACATATTTTCAGGTGGCACCCCAGAGGGTACAGGAGACAACTGGAAGTCCTTCACCGGGTTGGAGGGGGACAGAGACTTGGGGGTAATCTCTGCTTCGAGGTACATCTTGTCAAGCTCACAGGAAGAAATAGACGTGTTATCAGGTACATAATGAGGAAAAGTCACTGTCTCTTTGTTATCTGGTGGTACCCCGGAGGATTCAGGAAACAACTGGAGGTCCTCCGCCGGGTCAGAAGAGTGCAGAGGCTCAGAGAAAACATCTGCTTCAGAGTACACTAGGTCGGACTCACTGGACGAAGCAGGCGAGGTATCGGGTACCGAGTATAGGAAAGTCTCTGTCCATTCACCACCAGGTGGCACCCCGAAGGGTTCTGGAGACAACTGGCGGTCCTCCGCCTGGTCAGAGGGGTGTAGAGACTCACGGGTAACCTCTGCTTCAGAGTACACTAGGTCGGACTCACTGGACGAAGCAAGCGAGGTATCAGATCTAGGATATAGCTGAGTCTCTGTCCATTCACCACCAGGTGGCACCCAGAAGGGTTCTGGAGACAACTGGAGGTCCTCCGCCTGGTCGGAGGGGTGTAGAGACTCGGGAGTAACCTCTGCGTCGGAGTACACTAGGTTGGACTCACTGGACGAAGCGAGCGAGGTATCAGGTACAGAGTATAGGAGAGTCTCTGTCCTTTCGCTACCAGGTAGCACCCCGATGGGTTCTGGAGACAACTGGAGGTCCTCCGCCTGGTCGGAGGGGTGTAGAGACTCGGGAGTAACCTCTGCTTCGGAGTACACTAGGTTGGACTCACTGGACGAAGCGAGCGAGGTATCAGGTACAGAGTATAGGAGAGTCTCTGTCCTTTCGCTACCAGGTAGCACCCCGAAGGGTTCAGGAGACAACTGGAGGTCCTCCGCCTGGTCGGAGGGGTGTAGAGACTCGGGGGTAACTACCACTTTGGGGTACCCATTGTCAGGCTCACAGGACGAAGCGGACAAAGTATCGAGTACCGGGTGTAGAGAAGTCTCTCTCCATTTGTCATCGAGTGGTATCCCGGAGGATTCAGGAGGCAACAGGGGATCCTCCACCAGGTAGTAGAGGTGCACAGACTCTGAGGTAACCACAGCTTTGGAGCATCCTTGGACATGCACACCGGTTAAAGTGGGTGAAGCATCTGATGCCGGGTGCAGGAAGTTCTCCTGTGTGGAGTCTGGATGGGCAGAAGTCTCTTCGGGCAGGAGAACTGGTGCACTACCCACGCACATTACCCGTTGGGGCTTCTCCGGGATACAGGGAGATGAAGCTTCAGTAGGGACTTCAAGGTTGGGGTCAGGAGGTCTCAGGGAGGACAGACCCTGGCGTGACGGCTTGCCTCTATGTCTAGCACGTCTGGACTGCCTCTTGAGGTTGGGAGAAGTATTCCGGAAAGCGTAGTCACCCTGTGAGGATTCTGGGTGGGCAGTAGTCTCATTGGGCTGGAGGACTATTGCGCTACCCACACACATTACCCGTCGGGGCTGCTCCGGGATATTGGGAAGTGAAGCTTCAGCAGGGGCTTCAGGGTTAGGGTCCTCGAAGACCATACGAAAGGCCACCAGGAAGGCCTGCAGGTCAAGGACGACAGGATCCCATGCTTCCCATAGGGGGGTGACCCATTTCAAGGCATCACCCGCTAGGTAGTCAATCATAAAGGCCACTTTAGCCCAATCGGAAGGAAAATAGAGAGGGTAGGCCTTAAAGTGTAGCATGCATTGCTCCACAAATGCACGACACTGTCTTGGATCCCCATAGTAACGTGGCGGATCCGCAGGAACGAGAGCTGATAGATCCATCTGGACGGTGCGTAATTCGCCTGGAACTCAGCTAAGGAAAAAAAAATTTATTTATTTATTTTAATGCATGTATTCGCTGGAAAACTTCTCAGAGAGCGAAGGCCGTGGGGCTCAACGGGAACCATGGCCTGAGCATGCTGTTATGCACACGCCCGGGCTGAGCGGCGTGTGCGTGTGATTGTAGTGATTCCACTGGACCATGAACCGGAGAGTGCCTGGGGGGGCGTGACTAAGTATCTGGCCGATCCGACCAAGATGGCACGACGGCATACGACGCCAGTGCACCAGGGAGAAACCGGGCAGAGGGACCAGGTGCTACTCCAGGTCAAACTCCGGACACGGGGGTTGACCCACACAGGGATTACTGGATCAGGCTGGTTAGGCTGGCGCACAGACTGGAGGGTATAGGCAGGCACGACTGGTATGCAGGCAGGCGGGTAAAGGCAAGCGCAGCTAGAGTGCAGACAGGGAGGCACTAGCAGGTAGGAACACAGGCGGGATAGGACCCAGTACACACTGGGACTCAGGAACAATACAGGTAGAGGGGTACAGGCAAGCACAGCTAGAGTGCAGACAGGGAGACACCAGCAGGCAGGAACACAGGCGGGATAGGACCCAGCACACACTGGGACTCAGGAACAGGCAGGTTAGGCTGGCACAGACTGGTGGATATAAGCAAACACGGCAGGTATGCAGATGGGTGGATACAGGCGAGTATGCAGGCAGGGAGGTACTGGCCGAAAGGACGGGCTGGAGCACAGAAAGGTTAAGACCCAGTACAGACTGGGTCACAGAACCGCAGATGCGGTAGACAACCACAGCAGAGAGGGAACGCCCGAAGCGGTGGGCAAGAACAGAGCAGGACGGGGCTGCAGGAGCAGCGAGCACAAGCAGGGCAGGACGGGGCTGCAGGAGCAGCGAGCACAAGCAGGGCAGGACAGGACTGCCGGAACAGCGGGCAGAAGCAGGGCAGGACAGGACTGCCGGAACAGCGGGCAGAAGCAGGGCAGGACAGGACTGCCGGAACAGCGGGCAGAAGCAGGGCAGGACAGGACTGCCGGAGCAGCGGGCAGAAGCAGGGCAGGACAGGACTGCCGGAGCAGCGGGCAGAAACAGGGCAGGACAGGACTGCCGGAGCAGCGGGCAGAAGCAGGGCAGGACAGGACTGCCGGCGCAGCGGGCAGAAGCAGGGCAGGACAGGACTGCCGGAGCAGCGGGCAGAAGCAGGGCAGGACAGGACTGCCGGAGCGGTGAGCAAAGGAGTCAGAGCAGGCTAGAACCGCCGGAGCGGTGAGCAAAGGAGTCAGAGCAGGCTAGAACCGCCGGAGCGGTGAGCAAAGGAGTCAGATCAGGCTAGGCTGTGTAGGGGGGACAGGGCTCTGTTCACACGGAACAGACAGGAAGGGAAAGGCAGAGCCAGACACCCACAGGGTACTTGCAGTGAAGTAGCGAGTGGACCACAAACTCACAAACGGGAGTACAGAGACAACAAGCAGGAGTTAGGTACGAGTTCAGACTCTGCAGAAAAAGGAAGGGAACGGACATAGAGGCAAAACAGGTAAAGGATAGGAGAGAGTTCAGACTGGAACTGAGTGTACGGAGGAGACCGACACTGCAGCGGGATACAGGAGCGGGTCTGGGAATACGGCCCCCAGAGAGGCAGGACGAACAGGCAAGGAGCGTGTTCAGACAGGACAGACAAGATACAGGAGCGGGTCAAGGTAATCAGCCCCTAGAAGGCGAGAGGAACAGGCTAGGAGCGTGTTCAGACAGGTCAGACAAGATACAGGAACAGGTCTAGGTAATCGGCCCCTAGAAGGCAGGAGGAACAGGCTAGGAGCGTGTTCAGACAGGTCAGACAAGATACAGGAACAGGTCTAGGTAATCGGCCCCTAGAAGGCAGGAGGAACAGGCTAGGAGCGTGTTCAGACAGGCCTGGAAATACAGCCTCCAGGATAGGCAGAAAGAGAACACAGAACGGGACCTGGCACCTTCAGAGTGCAAGCACACACTGAATGAAACACTATGCTCAGGCAGGGATAGATGGGAGCAGCTGAGCTATATACCAGGTGACAGACAGCAATAGGCTGAGGACGCACAAGGGGTGTGACCCACAGCAGGTACAAAAAGCAGGAAGTGATCGGGCGCCGCCCTTAAGCAGCAGAAACAGACACAAACAGACAGCATGGAGGGAAGCCAGAGAGACATTCTGGACTGGAGATCAAGTGCGCGCTCTTGCACAGTGGGAGATGGACCACCATGCAAGGACGCTGCCAGGTATGTTACACTTTACAGCTTCGGACCCCAATGTCCGGTAGATTATTCTCCCTTTCTGTCAGGTCAGGCTCTCGGCGCCGTACGTCCCTGGCTAGCAGTTCGTCCACTGCCTCACGACCTCCTCAGCTACAGCTGAACTGTCCCTCCTTCTCTGGGACTAGTCTCACTCCTGAGCTAGGTCGTCCAGTTCTCCCTAACTCTGCCCCCAGTTCCAGCTTTTATAGGGGCAGCCAGCTCCCCCTACTGGCCTGGGACAGGAGGTGCTGTATGCTATTTGTCCCTAACCAGGGAAACTCCCTCCTGCTCTCAGACACAGCCTTTATTATTTGTGGCATCCAGGCCTGGGGTGACACAGTTCTTGCTGCCGATAGCCACCAATAGAGGGAGATTTAGAGCATGTTATATTAAAAGATATCCTTAGTACAGGTCATCAATATCAGATTAGTGGGGGTTCCTGTCCTTTAATCTACTGTTTGCAGGTCTAGAGGGGGTGTAAGTAGCCAGGACAGCCCAGCTGTGGGCACTGCATAGTGGCTGTTCACACGTGCCGCAAAGGTTGTATTAAAGTGAATGTGAGCTGAACTGCAGTACCACTATAGAAAGAATGGCCACTAAACAGTGTTCAGAGCTGAGCTGTTCCAGCTCCTTACACTGGTTACCTCCCCTTGATCAGTGTCCTCTCCATTAGATGGATAGGGGTTGTCGGAGCTTTGTTCTAGACATTTGTGATCTTCGCCCCGATAGTGGAGGTGAGTGTAATGTGACTGTTTGACCTAAATTCAGCACAAAGTCAATGAAGGTTTCCAAAGAGCTCTATGTCAGTGAAGTGTAGAAAATATGACAGTAATTTATCCGATGTTGGTGTGATATTTATAAATTCCCCATCACAGTGCTGACCAAATCCTCAGGAATGTTAACAGCTTCCACGTTTTATCAGCATGGGATTTTTCCTTGCTGAGCAAAGAAGCACGTTTTGTTCTGTTGGCACTTCACAGCGTCAAGTAAAGTAAGATTAATATATAGTTTTAGTACAGACTGTGAACACTTTAGCACTAGTTTCTTTAAATCTGTAAAACAAATCAGGAAACTTCAAAATTCATCCTAAATAAAAAAAAACAAAAGCTTATTGTTTTCTGTATGCAGCTCCTGTTCAGACTTATCTGCCTCTATGGTTACAGAACACAAAAAAACTTGTGTAGTTTGAACCGGAAGTTAATTTATATGTTACTCTCACCTGTCACCTATTCTACTGTCTATAGGATAGTAAGAAGATGGTATGGGGAAAGAGGAGCTATGACTGCAGGATCAGACTGCACAGGATGTAGTCTGTAACCATGAAGACACATGGGTTTGCATAGGGGCTGTATACATAAAAGTGTGTCATATTTTGAATAGAAAGTAAAAAAACGTATTGATTGTCTTATCCTTGTATGTAATCACAAGTACATACCAATACATATAGACAGCACAGAGATCGATCACTGTGAACTTACCAGGCCTAAAAAGAGCGAAGAGCTCACTGATACCAGCGCGGTCCTGTACTAGGAGCGACAGGGGTAACAAGTCAGCTCATGACATTTCTTCCCTCCTAAATCTTCCCTGTGAGTGATATTATTGAAAAGTGGAAGGAACCGCAGCAACTCAGTCACGAGGTGGAGACCCTGTAATGTTACCGAGTGCTGAGGAGCAGAGGGCAGAAAAGTCACCAACGCTCTGCTGACTCCATAACTGCAGAGTCCAGACCTCCTCTGGTATTAACATTAGCACAAACACTGCACCCCCGCCGGAAGCTTCATGCCGAGCACAATGCCGAGCGGTGTAAAGCCGCCACTACTGGTCTCTGGAGAAGAGGAAACGTGTTCTGTGCAGTGACGGATCACACTTCTCTATCTGGTGTTTGATGGACGAGTCTGGGTTTGGTGAATGCCAGGAGAACGTTACCCACCTGACTGCATCATGCCAACAGTTTGGTAGATGAGGGATAATACTATGGGCTTGTTCTTCATGGATCTGCCTCTACCACTTAGTTCCAATGAAGGAAAATCTTAATACTTCCGCACAAGATATTGTGGACAATTGTAGCTTCCATCTTTGTGGGAACAGCTTGGGGAAGACCCTTTTCTCTTCCCCATGATTGTGCCAAGTGCACAAGGTCCATAAAGCCATGGTTGGAAGAGTTTGGGGTGGAAGAACATGACCAACCGCACAGAGCTCGGGCCTCAACTCCGTCCAAATCTTTTGAGATGAACTTCAAAAGAGATTGCAACCAAGCCACCTGTGATGAAACAGCTTCTTATGTTAATCAGCTAGACGAATAGATTTGTTAAGCCAAGAGAAATACACTATTGTGTTTGTGTTGACTTGTGAATGTATATGTTTCTTTGGCTGGTCAAGAAGGACAGTGACTCAGTGTTTGGAAACAATGATGTTTGTTACTATGCGAATTGCATATTCTACTAAGCCAGCTAGTTTATTTGCAAGAGAAGGGGGATTAGCTCAAAGAATGAGACCTGAGCGCTGCACCTTTCTCTCCCCCCAACCTGTGACTGATGACCTTAGCCACATATGGAAATATTAAAAGGGTTTTCTATCCTGCTGCGAGGAGAATCAGAGAATCAGAGAGACATTCTTCAGAACATCACCTTGGTAGCATGGCTTTATCCAGAGAGACACAGATTTGGATTCTACATGATTCCAGCCTGAGGGTATATGGCCCTGACTGGAAGGATACGGATCTGCTCCATTGACCATCAGAGAACCCATGGATACATTTGGGGAGACCAGGTTGGGACAATGAAGTCACCTGATCCCATGGATATGTTTTTGGGGTTGTCAGGAGGGACCCACTGGTCGCCTGGAACCCATGGAGACATTCGTAGAAGCCAGATTGGGACCAGCCGGCCATCTGGCCCCATGGAAACTCTCGGAGAGGCCAGGTTGGGACCCTCGGGTCTCATGGCCTTGTACGTCGATGGACTGTCAGCTTCCTAAGCTTCCCGCTACCTCCTCTCTGTGGGGGCGCGCCAAATGTGAGAGGCCACTGGTTGAGGTAGTTGGCTATGGAAGTCCCAAAGTCGCAGCTGTTCTATCCCAGGCGGGCGGAGAAGGAAGGGTGAGACTGTGTAATTGTGCACCATCTTGGGTATTTGCTGGGACTAGTCTATGTGTTTATTGTCCATTTGGTGGTTTAATAAAGTATTGCCACAATGTTTTACCCTCACCCTGTGTTGTCTGAGTAGTACTATGCCCATGGAAAACCCCGGGTCTTCACACCACCTAATCCAACATCAGTATCTGACTTCACAAATGATCTTCTGGATGACCAAAAATTCCCACAGACACCTTCAAAATCTTGTAGAAATCCTTCCCAGAAGAGTGGAAGCTGTTATATCTGCAAAGGGACCAAGTCCATATTAATGTCTATGGATTTAGAATGGTAGGTCAGAAAATTTCCTATAGGTGTAACGTGTCGGTGCACCAATACACACAACAATTATTTTTTCACTTCTGGAACTTTATACCATGATTCTTTTTTACCTCTGTAATTTTTCATACATCCCTCTGGGAAAATATGGCCTGATATTCACTCACAGCAATATATTAGAGAATAATGAGCTATCCGTACATGAAGAAGCTGGCATTCCTATACATCTATGCTTCCCTTGGGTGCCATTCCTTCCATATTACATTTATTAGTATTTATGACATTAGTGTACTATACAGATTAAATTCTTGCATCATTCCTCTGAGATTTGCTTCATGGGAATTGTCTAGTATATATATTTTTTTTAGATTTTATACTATTTTCTTGCTTTCTTTCTTTTTTTTTTATAATATATCTGGTTTATGTTATGTTGCAGCTCCAATTCCAAAAAAGTTCGGGCGGTGTGTAAAATGAGAAGAAAAGAAGAATGCAATGATTTGGAAATCTCATAGCCATATTTTATAGAATATGTATTAGAAATTGAAAGTTAGACATTTTTCCATTTCATGTGGAAAAAATTACTTACTTAGAAATTGATGGCAGCAACAGATCTAAAAAATATTGGGACAAATTAACAAATGGCTGTAAAAGTAAGCGGTACTAATGAAAAACAGCTGGAGGGTCCATTTTCAAGTAAGTTATATTGTTAGACTCACCAGGTGAGAAGGATCCAAGCCAAGTCCTGGTGGGTACAAAGGCCACGGACGTCGGTGCAGCAGATAGGTGGGTCATGCGGGACACGCACAGACGAGGGACAGGAGACCGCAGACAAGTAGGCGGCATGTAGCACACCACAGGCAGGCGGACAATGGCCAGGAAACTGCAGGTGGGCAGGTGGGATACTGGAACTCGCTGGCAGGCAGGAGACGTCCAGAAGACCACAGGCAAGCAGGCAGGATACTGCAAACCGCTGGCAGGTGGGAGAGGTCCGGGAGAACGCAGGTAGGTAGATGGGAGACATCAGGAGGCCACAGGCAGGTAGGCAGAGTGCAGGAATCCGAAGACAGGCAGAAGATATCAAGAGACCGCAGGCAGGTGGAGAGCAGGAAATAGCAGGCAGGCAGAAGACGTCAGGAGACCACTGGCAGGTGGAGTGCCGGAAATCGCAGGCAGGTAAAAGACATCAGGGGACCGCAGGCAGGCGGGAGACGTCCAGGAGACTACAAACAGCAGATGAGCAGGTCAGGAGGTATAGAGCAAAATGGAGTGTAGCAACCCTGCAGTCTTAATAACATGACATAGGTATATGTCTTGGTAGGCCTTGTATAGGCCAGGGCGGATGCTCACATGTCGTCTGCATAGCCTGACGTGGAGCACAACAGTGTCTAGCAGACTGGAGTGAGGGAAGCAAGGCATAGATCAGGGACAGTTGCATAACACACATGCCTGTGTATAAAATAGAGCAAATTGAAGAGGCAGAGTCTCTCAAAAGCAAAGATGGTCAGAGGTCACCAATTTGTGAGCAACTGCGTCTAAAAATTCTAGAACAATTTCAGAAAAATGTTCCTCACAGTGTAATTGCAAAGACTTTGAATATCCCACCATCTACAGGACATTATGTCATCAAAAGATTCAGAGATTCTGGAGAAACCGTGTCCACAAGGTTGACGAAGGTTGAAGCTCCAAAAACAGGGACTAGGGGCAACTAGGATAGGTAAGGAATTGGCTGAAAGGCAGGAAACAAAGAGTCGTCATAAATGCTATGTTTTCTAAGTGGAATATAATCAGCAGGGGGGACCGCAGAGGTCTGTGCTAGGACCGATTCTTTTTAACCCCTTTATTAGTGACCTTGGGGATGGGATTGAGAGGAAAGTGTCAGTCTTTGCTGACGACACCAAACTATGTAGGATATTAAAATCTGATATTGACATTACGATATTGCAGAACGATCTGGATAAGATGACTGAATTTGCAAGCACTTGGCAGACAGAGTAATCCTATTGCTACATATACAATAAATGGGAGTATCCTCGGGACTACAGAAGAGGAGAAAGACTTGGGTATTCTGGTTACAAGTAAGATGAGCAGCAGTTCTCAATGTCAAGCAGCAGCCGCAAAAGCAGATAAGATTTTAGAATATATAAAAAGATAAATAAAATCCTGTGATCCCAATGTATTGTTACTCCTTTATAAATCACTGGTGAGGCCACATCTAGAATATGGAATCCAGTTTTGGGCTCCACATTGGAATGCCATACCACAAAAGGTAGTGAGGGCAGATACTATAACAGCTTGTAAAAAGAGCTGGAAGATTTCATCACAACACATAACATTGTGGGTTACAGTTAAATTAGTGACAAAATGTACAATTGTTGGAGGATGGTTGAACTTGAAGGATCAAAGTCTTTTTTTAACCCATGTAAGTACTGGATGCTAATGATTTATGGACCATCAGGCGACACTACATTAACCGGTTCCCGACCGCCCACTGTAGATAAACGTCGGCGCTTGCTGGGCTCTGTGCAGCGCCGACGTTTAAAAACGGTGGGTGGTCTTGCAGCGCTCAGGACCCCCAGGGTTCTGCAAGCGCTGCGATTCCGGTGCAGAGCGTTAGCTCTGACAGGGGACATCATCGGGACCTGATTGGATCAGGTCCCAGTGATGTTAACCCTTTGCTATGTTCTATAAGCCGCGATCTATAGTGATCGCAGCATATAGAAGATAGAAGGAGGAGAGGGGGCCGTCTTACTTACCTCTCCGACGACCCCTGATACCTTCCAGGACCTGGGGTTGCTATGGCAGCTGGAGGTCACATGACCGCCTCCAGATCTGCCATATATGGTGTCCTGCCTGGCTCAGCCTGCAGCTGAAGCCAGGCAGGAGACTATGACTGTGAAACAGTCAGCGAAGATCTCATGTAATGTAATACATGTCTATTACATTACATGAGATCAGTGATCAGAAAAATAAAAATTAATGTCCCATACAGGGACTAAGTAAAAATGTAAAAAAAAGTAAAAAAAAAGTTTTTAAACTGTAAAAAAAAATCACAAAATAAATAAAAATAAATAAATAAAATATTAAACCAATAAATCCGTATATTTTTACAAAACGAAAAAAAGTACACATATTTGGTATCGCCACATCCGAAACAACCCGAGCTATAAAACTGTCACACTAATTAACTCCTTCTGTGCACACCGTAATAAAAATAAATAAAAAACGGAGTAAAAAAATATGCTTTTTCATCATAACGCCAAAAAAAAAGTGGAAAAAAATGCGATCAAAAAACAAAATAGAAATAAAAATGGTACCACTGAAAACGTCATCTTGTTCCGCAAAAAAAAAGCCGCCATACAGCTCCATCAGCCGAAAAATAAAAAAGTTATAGCGCTCAGAATAAAGCAATGAAAAAAAAATATTTTTTTCTATAAAATTGTTTTATTGTGTAAAAGCGCCAAAACATAAAAAACATACAGTAAGTGTAGTATCGCTGTAAACGTACTGACCCGAAGAATAACGCTGCCTGATCACTTTTACCACACGCAGAACGGCATAAAAAAAAACCTCAAAAAACAATTCCTGAATTGTTTGTTTTTGTTAATTTTACCTCCCAAAAAACGGAATAGAAAGCGATCAAAAAATGTCACATACCCAAAAATGGTACCAATAAAAATGTCAACTCGTCCCGCAAAAAACAAGCCATCACATGACTCTGTAGGCCGAAATATAGAAAAATTATAGCTCTCAAAATATGGCGATGCAAAAACTAGATTTTGCAAAAAAAAAGTGTCTCTTAGTGTGTGACAGCTGTCAATCATAAAAACCCGATATAAATCTGGTATCTCTGTAATCGCACCGACCCGAAGAATAAAGTAATCTCATCACTTATACCACACGAGGAACAGCATAAAAAATAAATAAAACCAATTCTTCACCTGCTACTGATTTGTTTATTATGTCTCCCAAAGATCGCAGTAAGGCTCTGCCCACATTTATCCTGCGCTCTGCGCTGAGCACTTACACCAGAGTTTCCGTGTAAATCTCTGAAATACATGATTCTGCCGGAACCCATGACGGAAGATTCCCTGTAATGAGGCAGATATAGGCCACTGTGGACGCCGTCTAGCCTGGGATCCCACGGTGTCATTTGTTTTAGGCGTGCATAAAAGTGCGGTTGGCTGTTTAGTGGTGTCTGAAAAAAAGGACACCGCTAAACAGAGGCCAGACGGAGTCCAGAGTAACTCTGCTGCCTCATTACAGTGAATGGATCCCGCAGGGGTTTCATCTGAATTACATCACTTGGAAATTTAGATGGAAACCCCGATGTAAGTGCTCAGCATAGAGCACCGGATAAATGTTACGTAAAATGTTCCCAATAAAAGCTTCAACTCAGTCCTCAAAAAAAGCTAGTCCCCACTCAGGTCCGTCATCTGTTAAAAATATAAGGGACTTCCAAGTTACTGGTAGCAGAAAGGCTCTGGAAAAGCGAAATGGCCCTTGCCCCCCAAAAGAAATTCAGAAAATGTTGTGCTCCCAAATCCAAATGCCTATTCTACAATAATTTGTTCTCCAATTGTCAAATAGTGCTCCGTCCCCCCCAGATCTCGCCGTATGGCTGAGCGGTACGATACAGCCACATATGGGGTATTGCCACTTTTAGAAGAAATTGTGTGACACATTTCGGCACCATTTTTACCCATTGCCCTGTGTGAAAATGTAAAATCTGAGGGTAAAACATTTTTTTGTGGTAAAAATATAATTATGCTTTTTTCACTGCCCAATGGTATAAATTTAAAAATTAAAAAATACTCACTACTTCCCTAGATGAATTTCTTGAGAGGTGTAGTTTACAAAATGGGGTCACTTGTGGGGGTTTCTGCTGTTTCGGCATGTCAGCGACTCTTCAAATGTGACATGGTGTCTGCTGCCTATCCCAGCCAACATAGCGCTCCTTTCTCTTCTGAACCCTGCCGTACACCAAAGCAGTGGTTTTCCCCCACATATGGGGTATCGGCGTACTCAGGAGAAATTGTACAACAAATTTCATGGTGCAATTTATCCTGTTACCCTTATCATAATACAAAATTAGGGAATGAAAAACATTTTTGTGGGAAAAATGTGAAAATTTTATTTTTACGGCTCAATATTATAAACTTCTGTGAAGCACCTTGGGGTTCAAGGTGCTCACCACACATCTAGATAAGTTCCCTAAGGGGTCTAGTTTCCAAAATGGTGTCACTTGTGGGGGGTTTCCACTGTTTAGGCACATCAGGGGCTCCCCAAATGCAACATGGCGTCCGCTAATTATTCAAACAAATTTTACATTCAAAAAGTCAAATGGCGCTCCTTCCCTTTCAAACCCTGCCATGCGCCCAAACAGTAATTTGCCTCCACATATGGAGTATCGGCGTGTTCAGGAGAAATTGCACAACAAATTTCATGGTGCAATTTATCCTATTACTCTTCTGATAATGCTAAATTAAGGGATGAAAAACGGTTTTGTGGGAAAAATGTGAAAATTTTATTTTTACAGCTCAATATTATAATCTTCTGTGAAGCACCTTGGGGTTCAAGGTGCTCACCACACATCTAGATAAGTTCCCTAAGGGGTCTAGTTTCCAAAATGGTGTCACTTGTGGGGGGTTTCCACTGTTTAGGCACATCAGGGGTTCCCCAAATGCAACATGGCATCCGCTAATTATTCAAACAAATTTTACATTCAAAAAGTCAAACGGCGCTCCTTCCCTTTCAAACCCTACCGTGCGCCCAAACAGTGGTTTGCCTCCACATATGGGGTATCAGCGTGTTCAGGAGAAATTGCACAACAAATTTCATGGTGCAATTTTTCCTATTACCCTTATGATAATGCAAAATTAAGGGATGAAAAACGTTTTTGTGGGAAAAATGTGAAAATTTTATTTTTACAGCTCAATATTATAAACTTCTATGAAGCACCTTGGGGTTCAAGGTGCTCACCACACATCTAGATAGGTTCCCTAAGGGGTCTAGTTTCCAAAATGGTGTCACTTGTGGGGGGTTCCCACTGTTTAGGCACATCAGGAGCTCCCCAAACGCAACATGGCGTCTGCTAATTATTCAAGCAAATTTTACATTCAAAAAGTCTAATGCCGCTCCTTCCCTTCCGAACCCTGCAGTGTGCCCAAACAGTGGTTTTCCCTCACATATGGGGTATCAGCATGCTCAAGAGAAATTGCACAAAAAAATTTGGGGTCCATTTTTTTCCTGTTACCCCTGTGAAAATAAAAAAAATTAAACAACATTTTTGTGAAAAAAGTTAAATGTTAATTTTTTTCTTCCACATTCCAAAAATTACTGTGAAGCACCTGAAGGGTTAATAAAGTTCTTGAATGTGGTTTTGAGCACCTTGAGGGGTGCAGTTTTTAGAATGGTGTCACTTTTGGGTATTTTCTGTCATAAAGACGCCTCAAAGTGACTTCAAATATGATGTGGTCCCTAAAAAAATGTCTTTGTAAATTTTGTTGGAAAAATGAGAAATCGCTGGTCAACTTTTAACCCTTATAGCTCCCTAGCAAAAAAAAATTTGGTTCCAAAATTGTGCTGATGTAAAGTAGACATGTGGGGAATGTTATTTATTAACTATTTTGTGTGACATATCTCTCTGATTTAAGGGCATGAAAATTCAAAGTTTGAAAATTGCAAAATTTTCAAAATTTTCGCCAAATTTCCGATTTTTTCACAAATAAACGCAAGTTATATCGAAGAAATTTTACCACTATCTTGAAGTACAATATGTCATGAAAAAACAGTCTCAGAATCAGGGGAATACGTTGAAGCGTTCCAGAGTAATTACTTCATAAAGTTACAGTGGTCAGAATTGAAAAAATTGGCCCGGTCACGAAGGCAAAAACAGGCTCTGGTGCGAAGTGGTTAAAATCAAGCATTATTCAGTCGTGCAAATCACTGTTCCTATGATATGGTATGGGACTGCATTAGTGCCTATGGCATGGGCAGCTTACACATGAAAGGCGCTATCACTACTAAGCATTATATAGAGGTTTTAGAACAACATCTGCTCCATCCAGACAATGTCTGTTTCAGAGAAGGCACATTTCAGCAAGACAATGCTAAACCACCTACTGCATCCATCACAACAGCATGACCGATAATTAACCGGCCACCTGCAGTCCAGACCTTTCTCCAATTAAAAACATTTGGCGCATTATAAGACAAAAAATGTGACAAAGATGTAAGGGTGTAACAGAAACTGTTGTGTACCTGCCCCTGAAGACAACATTTTTGTTTGGTGTGAATATTGATATGCAGTTTTCTTGCATTTTTATTGTGTAATGGGAAATGTGACTAATGTATAGTGATATAGATACTGATGCTCCTGTGTGGGTACTGTAACGCCCAAAGTAACTCTGGTACAGTGTAGAATATAGGCTAGTACTTAGGTACTGATAGAAAGGAACTTTAGGGAAGATAGGCAGTTTTGGGCCTATTAGTGGATAAGGTATGGGAATAGTGTAGGACACAGTTAAATGTTTGGGACCTGACGAGAATGGGAGGGGGTGTGGTCAAGTAAAAAGAGGAACTACTTCTTGATTTAGTTAGAGAGTTTGAGTAAGAGTAAGTGTGAGGTTCATGTGAAGATCAAGTTCAAGGTGCAGTGGGCTGGAGGCTCGTGGAGTACATAT
Organism: Phyllobates terribilis; assembly: GCF_046119375.1. Lineage (NCBI taxonomy): Eukaryota > Metazoa > Chordata > Amphibia > Anura > Dendrobatidae > Phyllobates > Phyllobates terribilis. The sequence continues at coordinate 146,130,971 of NW_027362770.1, forward strand.
CCTTCTGGCAGCATGGGGTCGTACCAAATTTCGTGCAGACCTTCCAGTAACGTCCGGGGCCTACAGCCTGAATTAGGCACTGAGGAGTGTGTCTTAATCCTTTCCATACAGAGGAAGCCAGATGAGGGAACTGCAAGAGGGAGATGTAACAGATCTTGGGAATGATGTGGGGCTGGATGAGGATTCCCTGTGGCTGACAAGAGGATCAACCATAAGGATAGTTCGAGTTGAACGTAAGCGGATGCTTGAAATGTACTGTGTTGATGAAGCTGGAACTGGAGGGTGCTGTGCCCCATACTGCGTGTTAAAGACTTTTGTATCTGAACTGTCCAGTAAAGCTGATCTTGTTAAAATGAACTGGGTGTACCCTGATGTGTGTGCGGCTGATCCTCGAACCAAGGACTTGGATGCAGCGGAGGCCTACAGTCTACAAGTGAGTGCAAAGCAAACTTCACAACACATATAGACTGGGACACAATTTCTTTGTAAAGTGCCAGGGCGTTATGGAGCAGCAGCTCGCCCACGACCACAGTCCATAGCCACCTTATAAAGACAAACCCAAATCAGTCAATAATGGGACAACATTCCTGTCCCAAAAGTCCAGCAATTGGTCTCCTCACTTTCCAAATGTTTACAGACTGTTGTAAGAAGAGGGGATGCTAAACAATGGTAGACATCGCCCCAACTTTTTTTAAAATGTCTTGCTGCCATCATTATGTAATTGGGTTTCATCCCATGTGAGTTGGTGCTTGTGTCACAAATGTCCACAGAATCTTAGAACCCAGATGGTCCATCACGATGTATAATGAATGAACCTAATAAAAATAAATTCACATAGAAATATAATTGTCATGGGATCCAAGAGGAATTTTTGCCCCAGGTATATGAGCCTTTAGCTATTTTCCAGTGTTTGGGGTACAGCTTGTGACTCGCCCAGGGGGATATATGGGAGAGACTCGGTACCCGGGCCTTTACCTTCTTTGTAGGATATCACGGCAGTCGGCTCCCGGGCCCGTCCTCTGGGTCACACTTTAAAAGGGGTTTTGTTAACAGTTTGTCTCGTGACGCCACCTGTGGTTTCTGGTAATGGTTACCAGCGCTGCTGCAGACCTCCGGGGGATGATGGGATGGCAGCTGGGATGTTTCTGCTACCCACAGGCGGAGCGGCCCCCCGGGGCAGGGTTGATGAAAGGGATGAAGGTGAGAGATGGCCTGGTCGGGTCAGGGGGAATGACGGACACGCACGCAGGGGATTCGCTTCAGTACCTTTACTGGTGTAACGGCAGGTATGGTCCAGGGTACTTGCTAGGAAGGGTGCACTTCAGGACTCTCCCCAGTGAGCGGGTATAAGGCGTCCTGATCCGTGTCTTCCTCTCTCTAAGCTTCTAGCCAGCCTGGAACTTGGCCTAGCTTCTATGTTGTGTTGCTTTCTCACCTGACCGCTTGGTAGTTGGACTTTTCTCTGGCCATCACTATCCCTGGACGCTGGGGTCTTCATGGTTCATAGTCCTGTATTTGATGGTGGCTTCAGGATGACCAGGGGTCTGGAAGCCTCCTGGTATGCCGGTTGTTCCTACTGGGCGTAGAGGATCCTGTAGGCGCGGACCCGGTGTCCGGCTTGTGTTCTGGGGTGAGCCTAAGATGTTCCTCTGCCCCCATAACTCCTCTCACTCTTCTCCTTGCCTCCGGCCCCGCTCTAGGCCCCCAGGGCTTCTGTTCGTGCTTTAGGCCCTGGCTGGCCCTCAGCACAGCAGCTCACATGCTGCTTCTTCACTGATCTCTGTGCCAGCACACACACCGACTGCCTAACTCCACCCTCCAGTATATATATCCCTAACAGGCTCCCTCTGGTGGTATGAGGTGGAAGGGTGGAGGTGTCTGTTATGTAATGAGGGCCTCTTGTGGAGAAGTCCATCCATGCACCCTTTTGGGTCCTGTGGTACCTGTAATAGCAGGGTGCCACATTCCCCCCTAGTACAACTCAGTACTCCCGGACTGAAGCATTTTAAACAGGTAACAACAACAATTACAATAACAATAACACATATCAAAGTTACAGTGAGTCCCATAACCAGGTGTCCATCTCACTGGTGAAGGTGCAACATGAATAGCATGAGGGACCAGTCTGAAAACCCTCAATGTAGGCCCTGGGCGTGGCTACAGGGCATAAGTGAGACAGGTGTTGGACCACGTCTTCGGCCACACCAAACGGGTTTTTGTTCAGTGGTCTCTTAATACAAAACCAATAGGGGGCACTTTAATAAGTGCAACTATTTACAATCGACAGTTTTTCGGTTATTCACCGTCCACAACCTACAGTCTCTATACCATCACAGGTAACTAAATGCACACATGTATTTTTTGTTCTCACAAAAACAAATTTTTGCATCCTTCGGGTAACTATGTAAGTACTTTTCAGCAGTTCAATAATGGTGCTCCCTCCGGAGATGCACCTGTCCACAATAGGCTGGCCCAGCTGGGTTATCAGCTCCAGGTGGCGAGGGTTTGCTCTCCTCCACCACCCTGTGGACATACGGCAGGGCCATGGGTATCACTGGAGCCACGACCCCTGCTGGTGGCCGCTCCGGCCTGAGCAGCGCCGGGCGCGAGTTGAGCATCAGGAGCGTTAACCGGTGCTCTGGCGTTTTGCTGGTCATCGGCCATGGTTGCGCCCCGCTAGTAAACCGTAGCCTACCTTCTTTACTTTTATCAGGTAGGCCGCAGCTCCGCAGATCACGGTCTCCTTCCAGGACCTGATGCTGCGTCTGAGCTCGAGGCGGGTCTTGAGCTTCACGCGCTACCAACGGTCACGCCCCTCTTCTTCCCGCGCGGCAGCGCGGTAATGGCGGCGATGTTCACCACAGTTCAAACACAGTTCAATACGGCACACAGTACCCGGTGGCAACGGGCACAAAATCCTGTTTGTGACGCCAGGAAGAGCTGACTCGCCCAGGGGGGGATATAGGGGAAACTCGGTACCCGGGCCTTGACCTTCTGTGGGATGTCACGGCAGTCGGCTCCCGGGCCCATACCCTGGGGTCACTCTTTAAAAGGAGTTTTGTTAACAGTTTTGTCTCGTGATGCCACCTGTTAGCTTTACCTGTTGCTGGTACAGGAGGGTGCAAATTTTCTTCTGGAGCACCTTCCTCTGCCCTGGTTTGGCAGTGTCAGCAATCTGTTGGAGTAAGAACAACACTTCTCCCAAACAGTTGCCAACAACATTTGTACCAAGTGTCATATATGGATTTGTATCACCAGGGTTAGATTCTATGACAATCAGTCCTTGGTCCTTTAGTTCCACTCTCCCCACCTTCAGTGTCACGTCCTTAACCCCGACTAGGTTAAGAGGAAGGCCATTAGAGGCATACACAGAGAGGTTTGGGGCTGGCGGGTGGAGTTCATCTATGGACCAGTACCTTTTGTAGAGGACATCAGGTATGATGGTTACCTGTGAGCCGGTGTCCAGTAGTGCAGGTGTTGCTATGCTGTTCAGCACGATGGACAGGAAAGGCCTTCCTCCTACAAACCGGTCGTACCAGCTTGATGGGCCTGATTGATCTACTCCTGGGTGTCGGCCCTTGGCCCCAGGGTTTGCCCGTTTATAGGACAGATCCGCGCGGTGTGGCCTGCCTTGTGGCAACGGTAGCAGATAAGTTCTCCTGGAGGGCGATGTTGGTCGTTGGTCCTCCCACGGGGTGGCGTTGTCCTCCTTCTTCTCCTCATCCAGGGGACATCCTCAGGACTGTCGGTGAGTAGGATCCTTCCATCCGGCTCGGGCTCCGCCTGTAGGTGCAGGGCGCTCATGATAGTGGTCAGGGTTTTACTTAGCTGACGCACTTCAGAGCGCAGGCTACCCAGCTCGCTAGGGGGCTCTGTTTGCACTTTTGTCTCAGCCGCTAATGAAGGGGCAGTGAGTGCTGTGGCCATTGGGGTGGCCCCACCCTGGTAACGCTGGATAGCAGTATTTGATGCACTTAATAGCCATGTCCTTCAGGGTGTCAAAGGGGGCATCTGGATGATCTAAGGCCTACCACCGTACAGTTCTGCTCTCCTCCTGGGACCTCAACCCCCGGATGAATTGTTCTGTCAGCATTTTGTTCTCATCATGTATGCTGGCTGGACTAACCTGTTTCAGGGCCCGCAGTGCCTCTTGTAAACGCCAGGCATAGTCCCGGATACTGTCCTCAGGTTTCTGGGTACAGTGGTAGAACCTCATCCGAAGATCTGTCTCAGTGCGGTTTTCAAAGACAGTTTGCAGTCTCTTAAATATGATAGATACTGATTCCTGGTCTTCGGCTGGCCAGGTTTCAACTTCCCGCTCTGCAGCACCAGTCAATTGTCCCAGCACAACAGCGGCTCTCTGTTTACCAGTCATTGAGTACATGTCTAATACATATTTTCCTTTTGAATCCAGACAGGGTGTCTGGTTTGCCGTCATATGGGGGAAGCCATTTCGCTCCGGGGATATACGGCAGGGCCATGGGTATCATTGGAGCCACGACCCCTGCTGGTGGGGCAACCGCTTCGGCCTGAGCAGCGCCGGGCGCAAGTTGAACATCGGGAGCGTTAACCGTTGCTCCGGCGTCTTGCTAGTCGTCGGCCATGGTTGCGCCCCCCTAGTAAACCGTAGCCTACCATCTCTTTCTTTTTCGGGTAGGCCGCAGCTCCGCAAACGACGGTCTCCTTCCAGGACCTGACGCTTCCTGGTGCTGCGTCAGAGCGCGAGGTGGGGCTTGAGCTTCGCGCACTACCAACGGTCACGCCTCTCTGGTTCCCGCGGTTACGCCCCTCTTCTTCCCGCGTGGCGACGCGGTAATGGCGGCGATGTTCACCACAGTTTAAACACAGTTCATTTACGGCACACAGTACCCGGTGGCAACGGGCACGAAATCCTGTTCGTGACGCCAGGAAAGAGTGTGACTCGCCCAGGGGGATATATGAGGGGAGACTCGGTACCCGGGCCTTTACCTTCTTTGTAGGATATCACGGAAGTCGGCTCCCGGGCCCGTCCTCTGGGTCACACTTTAAAAGGGGTTTGTTAACAGTTTGTCTCGTGACGCCACCTGTGGTTTCTGGTAATGGTTACCAGTGCTGCTGCAGACCTTCGGGGGATGATGGGATGGCAGCTGGGATGTTTCTGCTCCCCACAGGTGGAGCGGACCCCCAGGGCAGGGTTGATGAAAGGGATTCAGGTGAGAGATGGCCTGGTCGGGTCAGGGGGAATGACAGACACGCACGCAGGGGATTTGCTTCAGTACCTTTACTGGTGTAACGGCAGGTATGGTCCAGGGTACTTGCTAGGAAGGGTGCACTTCAGGACTCTCCCCAGTGAGCAGGTATAAGGCGTCCTGATCCATGTCTTCCTCTCTCTAAGCTTTTAGCCAACCTGGAACTTGGTCTAGCTTCTATGTTGTGTTGCTTTCTCACCTGACCGCTTGGTACTAGGACTTTTCTCTGGCTTTTCTAGGACTTTTCTCTGGCCACCACTATCCCTGGATGCTGGGGCCTTCGTGGTTCCTAGTCCTGTATTTGATGGTAGCTTCAGGATGACCAGGGGTCTGGAAGCCTCCTTGTCTGCCGGTTGTTCCTACTGGGTGTAGAGGACCCTGTAGGCGCGGACCCGGTGTCCGGCTTGTGTTCTGGGGTGAGCCTAAGATGCTCCTCTGCCCCCATAACTCCTCTCACTCTTCTCCTTGCCTCCAGCCCCACTCTAGGCTCCCAGGGCTTCAGCACGTGCTTTAGGCCCTGGCTGGCCCTCAGCACAGCAGCTCACATGCTGCTTCTTCACTGATCTCTGTGCCAGCACAGACATCGACTGCCTAACTCCACCCTCCGGTATATATATCCCTAACAGGCTCCCTCTGGTGGTATGAGGTGGAAGGGTGGAGGTGTCTGTTATGTAATGAGGGCCTCTTGTGGAGAAGTCCGTCCATGCACCCTTTTGGGTCCTGTGGTACCGGTAATAGCAGGGTGCCACACTTGGACATCTCCACCTCCCATGTCGGCCAATCTCACCGAAGATTACAGGTTCGGACTTTGATATAATTTGTAGGTAGAGGGATTTCATTTCTATTAAAATTGGACAATAGACAAAGAAAGTTAGATTACATAACCATCAAAAAAGTAAGTGGGAAGTAACAGGACAACACGTATTGTTATTATCACTAACAGTAGAAATAAAAATAATGTCCCCAACACTTGCCAGCAGATGTTGTGTTTCCAGCAACGGGTCAACAAAAGGGTTTAGTGCCTATGTCCTCGGGACGCTATGTTTCTTAGTGTTCTGATTATCCTTAGAAATCCCTCGATTTTAAGGTTTGTTGCTCCCAGATGACGATGGGAAACAGAAAAGAGTCGCAATGTTCTCCTGTCAACTAACCTCTCTGACCCATCAATTGTCCTAACATTGATGTCCATGTTTTCTCAATAACTCCTCAAGAACATGATGCCCCATATATGACTAATGGTTTATAATGCCTGTCTTATTGACAGTATACAAAAATATAAACCGAAACGAACAGACTAGGATTATAACTTTATATGAGATAAAATTCTGTGAGGTTCTTGACCAGAACAGCTGCTCTTAATGCATCTGGAGATATCTGCTGACTAGACAACATAACCTTGACAGCCGTCCAACTAGGGACAGAGGGCGAGATAAAGTATAATTATAAGTTCTCTCTTTATATTGTCTTGAGATTTTGAAGGGGGGGGGGTGTTAAAGACTTTATAATTGATGATCTATCCAGGAATAGGTGGGGGTCTGACTCCTGGTACGCCCAATGATCTGCAGATTGAGTGGCTTCTTTATTGTTTACCAGGCACAGCTCCATACATCTTATAGTGGCTATGTCTGGTACTGCAGCTCTTTGCACCTCAGGCCCATAAAATACCAGAAACAGTCACTAAGAAATGTAGAGCTGTGCCTGCTGAACAATAAAGAAGCATCTAGTTTACTCATTTATCCTGGCTCCAATGCAGGCTTCCCCGCTTGGCTTCTGCTGTGGTTAACTCCTCCTGTTCCTTTGTGGTGTCCTGGCACTAAGTTCTAACGTCACAATCTCCAGCCTCATAGGGCGGCTCAGGCAAAGGAACTTCAGGTAGTTTTCGGCCTCACCATTACTTTGCACCACTGCCACTTTTCAATTGCTCTGCTATTTCGCTGAGTCTACACTGTTATACTTGACACCTGAACTACTCGATTCTGATACATCACTTGGCTCTGCTACTTTGTTGCAGTGAATTTCCTGATCTATTAAACTCTGCTACATTGTCTGACCTAACTTTACTCTGCTACATCGCTAGACTCTGCTACTATGCTACACTGAGTCTCATGATCTTCCAAGCTCTTTCATATCACTGACTATTTACTTTTATTCCTGTTATTTGACTTTGCGTAATAGGTCTCCCAATCGTGAGTCTCCGGCTTCCTTGTGGTTTACTACACCATTCCTTCAGTTATTTACCATCCAGCCTTTACAGTCTCCACTCTCCAACCTGTTGATGTCACGCCGGGTGGGGGAAAGACTTAGTGCAACACAAAGGGAAGAGGGAAAGGGAGCCCAGACTCTAGGGAAAGGAGAGGAAGTGGAGAACTCCTAGGTTGATCTAGCGTCACCCTGTCTCCCCTAACGTCCCTGTATTGGCTCTTCACCAATCGCCGCACGCGTACCTCGCCCTGTCTTTCCCTGGCATTTGGCTCAGGCTAGGGAAGGGAGGAGATGAGCACTAGTCAATCTCCACTAAACACTATAGACAACAAGGAAGGACAAGCAGGGGGAAATGGCTTAGCTTTAGTCGACTCCAGACAAATGCGCACAGGTCCTCAAGCTCCAGAGAGGACAAAGTACTGCTCTTGCTAAAGCCTTCACAGGTAGTAATGAATATCGCCGGCACCTCCCTCTAGAACACACCAGGTATTTATACACCCAGACCAGGGAGTTAATTAGCCAGAGGGAGGTAGCCGCTGGGTCCTAGAAACAGCCTCTAAGAAGATGTCTGTAATGCCAAACGTAGAGATCTCCTGCAACCAACTGCAGGGCGACTGTCTGTCACTTCTGACACACCCATGACAGTTGACTTTGCTGCACCAACATCTTCTGTCCGTGCTGCTCATCTGGACCGAGGGCTTTGAAAATCCACCTAACTAGGTTGGGCATAACAAGACTTATGTGTCTTTATAGCTACAGACTACAAACTAAATATGTAAAAAGATATTCATTATTAGATTGAAAGAAGTTTACTTAAACAATGTACATAGTGTAACAGATGTACCCATGGCATGATCGCGGGGCACCGATGGGTTGACATGATGGCTTGGGGTCTACTGAAGATTTCTGTGCCTGTCATGGCAGTACTCCTGCAAAAGCCAGCCCATGATTGGCGTTCATAGGAGACTGCGACTTTTGCTATATACAGCAATACTGTGGCATTGCTGTATATAGCGCAAGTGATCGGATGGTTGCAGGTTCAAGGGGACTAACAAGTAAAGTGAAAATTTTAAAAAAAGTGTAAAAAAATATGTAAAAAAAAATAAAAAATACATAAAAGTTCACATCACCCCGCTTTTCCCCCATTAAAAATTAAGGAGTAAAAAATATATATTTGTTATCACTGGGTTCATAAAAGTCTGATCTCTCAAAATATAAAACAAGTTAATCTGACTGGTAAATGGCGTTACGAGAAAAAAAAAAAACTCCAGAATTACGTTTTTTAGGCTACTGCAACAACACAATGAGATGTAATAAGAGGCAATAAAAACATCATATCTTCCTCAAAATGATATTGGCCCTCACACAGCTCCATATCCCGAAAATTAAAAATGTTACAGTTTTCGGAAAATGGCGTCAAAAGCAAAATTTTGTTTTTACAAGTTTCTTAATTTTTTTCAACATTTAAATAAAAGAAAAACTATGCAGGTTTGGTATCTGCAGAATCGTACTGACCTGGAGAATGATATTACCAGTTCATTTTTACTATAAAATGAATGTTGGAAATAAAAAAAAAACAATTACAGGACTGTGCTTTTCTTTTTTTTTTTTTTGCTATTTTGCCACATTTTCGATTTTTTTTCCTGCTTTCCGGTATATCGCATGATAAAATGGATGATGTTATGCAAAACCACAACTTGTACTGCAAAAAACAAGTCATCACACGGCTGTGTCAACGGAAAAATAAAAAAATTATAGCTCTTGGATTGAGGGGGATTTAAAAACAAAAGCACAAACAACAGAAATTGCCCGGTCCTTAATACAATGGGATTGTGAAAAGTAGATATTTTTTTATGTGATAAAATATTAAAAAATACCAACATAGGATTAAATTAAATTGAATAATTTATTTCCTATAAGTATTTAATAAACAGTCATCAAATATCAGCTGCTCAGGGGAAATGTTTTCATTACAAGGCTATTCTCATCTCCAAAATCCTATCCCAATATGTAGTAGGTGTAATAATAATAATATTAGCAACTACCTCCAATTAGAAATGTAGTATAGTTCTTCTGATTCGTTATGTTGATTACCCCATGTGCAGGGCATTGCAGTAGCTTAGGAAGCCATGGTTACTACTAGTGATGAGTGAGCATGTTCACTACTGCTTGGTGCTCGCCCGAGCATCTCACTGCTCGAGATGCTCGGCGCTCGCCGAGTATTTCCGGGTTGCTCGGGCGGGAACTCGGGTCCCCTCCCTGCATGTTTGGCGCTCTTTAGAGAGCCAATGAACATGCAGGGATTGCCTGCCATGCACTGTAATGCCGTAGCCATGTTGGTTGTAGCATTACAGTGATTGGCTGGCCGCACAGTGTCATCAGGTGTATATCAGACCTGGCGCCGCCATGCTCGTCACAGTCACTCCGGATCAGACAGTGTAGGGAGAGCTGCTGCTGCGTCAGGGAGAGATTTGCTTGTGTATTAGGTAGTGTAGGGAGAAAAACCGTACATCACACATATCCATGTTAACAAACAGTCCTTCTGAGGACTAATTCATCTGCAGAGATATCAGGCAGGCAGTGTATATAGGAAGGCAGTGTATATATAGCAGACTGCAGTGCATATAGCACAAGAGGCTCCATTCCAATTCTGCCTTCTGCTGCTGTTAGATATTTCTATACAAAGGCCCAGGTCTCAGGGGCCAGGAATACTTTTTTTGGATTTTAATCCTCATTATTTGCTTATAAAGCAATCCAGAGAACACCGTTTTTTCTGCGCCATTTGCTTGTTGGCACTGCAGGATACAGCCAGGTCCTTTCCATATTACAGCGCTAAAAATCCAGCTATGTAAAACTGTGTTTTCTCCGTCACACAGATCACATATACGTTGTCAGAAAATACTGCTATTTCTGGCATCCATTAAAAATTTCCTTTAGTGTGTCATTGAAGCTATTCACCGCAGTTTGCTGTTCAAACTACTTACCTACAGGCCAGGTATTTAAAACTCAGTTTTCTCCATCACACGGATCACATATAAGTTCGCTCCAAACTCAGTCATTTGTAGTGAGCGTGGAAGATACTGTCCTCCATTTAAAATGGGCAAGGCACGTGGCAAGGGACGGGGAACTGGACGTGATGGTAATGGTGCATGCAGAGGCCGAGGACAAGGCCGTGGGCAAGCCGAAATTGTGCCACAACAAACACCCACATCTTCTCACCTGACTTTCCTGTCCCAATTTCTAGGGGACCGCAGCACACCACTATTGAACCCAGAGCAGTGTCAGAAGGTTGTTGGTTGGATAGCGGATAATGCTTCCAGTCAATTAGCCACCACCACCACCACCACCCTGTCTTCCACACAGTCAAGTCTCAGTAGCCGTGAGTCTGGACCACATATTCCTCACCCTGATCCTCCTTCCTCCCACCATGCCGAGTACCCAGAGACAACTGTTCCCACACTTGGACACTCTGAAGAGCTGTTCACTTTTCCATTTATAGATTCGGGCCTCTCGCCCAGTCCACTTGAAGCGGGGCAAGAGGAGATCACGTGTAGCGATGCCCAAATATTTGAGCAGCCATGGTCACACGAAGGCGACAGTGGGAAAGTGTCTAAAGAGGTGGACGATGATGAGACACAATTGCCAGAAAGTCAGGAGGAGGACCAGGGTGCGGAAGTGGAAGATGAGGTGGTGGATGATATAGTAACTGACCCAACCTGGCAGGAGGACATGCAGAGCGAGGACAGCAGCACACAGGGGGAGGGAGGCAGAGCACCCTAACAGGCAGGAGGAAGCAGTGTGGTGGCCGCAGACAGAAGGCAGGCAACCGTTCCCCGTAACACGAAGGAAGTTGCCAGTACAACTGTTAGGTCTTCCCGAGTCTGGTTGTTTTTTAAAGATTCTGCCAATAACCCCAAAAAGGCCATTTGCACCACCTGCCAGGCCAGCATCAGCAGGGGTGGCAAAATAACCAGCCTGACCACCACCAGCATGATCAGGCACATGGCAGCAAAGCCTCCAACTTTTTGGGCCGAACCCCGGGGTCCAGGAACAGTGCCTGCGGGTGGCATCATTGCTTCTTCCGCTGTTGTGCATGCAAGCCAATCCCCTGTCCATGGTGCATGAGAAGACGCCTCCTGCCCTGCACCTGTCATTGCACACTCTCAAGTAGCAGCATCAGGAAGCACGTCCATGTCCTTGTCCCAGTGCTGCATTCAGTTGTCCTTGGTTTGCTAGCGCAAATATGCAGCCAACGCCCCACAGGCCACACTACTAAATTCTCACATTTCACGACTGCTTGCGCTCGAAATGTTGCCTTTTAGGCTCGTGGAGACGGAAGCATTCCGCAACCTGATGGCGGCGGCCGTCCCTCGGTACTCGGTTCCCAGCATTACTCTAGCACGTGTCCCAAAACATTAGCCGTGCTCTCAACAACGCAGTTACCGGTAAAGTCCACCTAACCACGGACACGTGGACAAGTGCTTGTGGGCAGGGACAATACATCTCGCTGACGGCACACTGGGTTAACATAGTGGAAGCCAGGACCCAGTCAGACCTTGGGACGGAACACGTCCTCCCGACGCCAAGGATTGTGGGCCCTAGGTCAATCAGGATTGCCTCCACGGTCTACAGCTCCTGCACCTCATCCTCCTCAGCCTCCTCCTCCTCTTCAGCCTCCATCTCCAAAATGACCACATCAGTCACAAGCTGCTACAGCTTCCGCCACCCTTGCATTGTTTCAGCAGCGTTTGCAGCTTCCGGGTCACAGACTGGTGTGTAATGTCCCCACGAGTTGGAACTCTACACTGCAGATGTTGGGAAGGATTTGTGAGCAGAAGAGGGCAGTTGTTGAGTACCAGCATCAACAAGGCCGTCGGTATTCAGTTCAGACTCCACACATAAGACCTCAGGAGTGGACATGGATGTCAGACATATGTACCATCCTCCAAAACTTTGAGGACTCCACCAAGATGGTGAGCGGTGATGACGCCATAATTAGCATCACCATCCCGCTTCTCTGTCTTCTGAAACACTCTCTGCTCACAATCAAAGAGGATGCATTGGAGGCGGAGCACGATGAGATGGAGCAAGGAACCATACAGGGTGATTACACACAGCCAAGCTTCATCTCATCCCAACGTGGATTGGGAGTCTTTTCAGCGTAGATGGCCAGAGGACAGAAAGGAGGAGGAGGAGGAGGAGAGCATGGTCAGTCATCCTCTTGGTGAGGACACGGAAGTCTTGCCTGTTAGTAGTCTGGCACGCATGGCTGAGTTTATGTTACACTGCCTTTCCCATGACCCTCGCGTTCTCAAAATTTTGGGTGACAGTCATTACTGGTTGGTGACACTTCTAGACCCACGCTACAAGGAGAACTTTACATCTCTTATTCCTGAGGCGGACAGGTCTGCAAAAATGGGGCTGTACCAGAAGGCCCTTGTTGCGGAACTATTAAAAAAAATTCCCATCTGAAAACGCTGGCGGCAGAGGGCACACTTCGTTGGACAACCAAGGAGTACAGGAGAGAGAGACACAACTTCAATCCAGCAGAGGCAGGGGAACACTGTTAAAGTTCTGGAAGAGTTTTCTCAAACCCTCCCATCGCACAAGCCCTGAGGCGCGGGGTACTCTCACAAAAAGTGCTAATTTTGGGAAGATGCTGAGGGAGTACCTTGCCGACCGTACCAACGTCCTCCTTGATTCCTCTGTGCCTTATAATTATTGGGTATCCAAGCTGGATACGTGGAATGAACTGGCTCTCGATGCCTTGGAAGTCCTGGCCTGCCCTGCCGCCAGCGTTTTATCAGAGCGGGTTTTTAGTGCCGCTGGTGGAATTATAACTGATAAGCGCATCCGCCTGTCAACTGGAAATGCTGACAGGCTGACTCTTATAAAAATGAACAAGAGCTGGATTGGGCCAGACTTCTCAACACCACCGAATGATAGCAGCGCGACATAAACTCAAATCCAGTGTCTTTTCTTGGGAGGTGTATTCTCATGCACCTTTTCACACCCACACATGGGTATACGCTTCCTGATTTTGTCTATTTGCTCTTGTCCTCCTCCTTCTCCTCATCCTTCACCACCATATCACCAGGGTGACCGTGGTCCGTGATGCAACACCCACATAATTTTTTTAAAGGGTGTTTATGATGCCCGTAAAAAAAATTTTTTATACAGTATGTTCATGTATACCCCCCCAGGGGTAAATGTTTGTCAGCCCATACACTTAGTGCATCGGCAATTACAAGTATAGGAGGCCCGCTCCTTTCTAATGGGAACATTTTTTTATGAGGCCCTCCTTCACGTCTCTTCCAAGGGTCATTGAAGTGCCTCCAAATTTTTGGCAGCCTTTGCATTCACTGCATAGGCCAACACTATGGGAGACTCTCTCCTTTCTAATGGGAATTTGACGTTACTGTGGCCCTGCTCTGTGTGTCTTTAAATTCTTAGTGGGGTTTTTCCTAAAATTGGTCAGCCGTTGGACTCACTGCATACCCTATAACTGTATAGCAGACTCCCTCCTTTCTAATGGGGACATGTCGTACCTTGTTACTGTGGCCCTGTTCTATGTGTCTTTAAATTCTTAGTGGGGTTTTTCCTAAAATTCGTCAGCCGTTGGACTCACTGCATACCCTATAACTGTATAGCAGACCCTCTCCTTTCTAATGGGAACATGTCGTACCTTGTTACTGTGGCCCTGTTCTATGTGTCTTTAAATTCTTAGTGGGGTTTTTCCTAAAATTCGTCAGCCATTGGACTCACTGCATACCCTATAACTGTATAGCAGACTCTCTCCTCTCTAATGGGAATTTGACATTACTGTGGCTCTGCTCTATGTGTCTTTAAATTCTTAGTGGGGTTTTTCCCAAATTTTGGCAGCCCTTGCAGTCACAGCATGGGCATTACCACTCTAGGAGACCCGCTCCTTTGTAATGGGAACATTTTTTTTACTGAGACCCTCCTCTATGTCTCTTCAAAGGGGTATTGGGTTGCGTCCAAATTTTTGGCAGCCCTTGCAGTCACTGGATACGCAATAACAGTATAGGAGACCCACTTGTTAATAATACGAACAACAAAGCATAGCCGGCTGATGGCTCTCTAAGAATAGCGAGGGCCGACTGCTGGCCGTTTAAGAATAGTAAGGGCCGTCTGATGGCCCTATAAAAATAGGCTTTATGACTTTCAGAGTCCCTCCATCATAAATAAAACAGGATATGTCTGATGATGTGTCACACACCACATTGCCAGATAAGGTTGTAAAATGTTAAAATGACATTTCCCGGTTAATGCATTTGTCTTAAAAAATAACGTAAAAAAACAAAACAATAGGATCTTTCTTTAGTATAAAAAACAGCGTCACCAATTTAACCTCAATGTAATCACATTGTTCAGCTCATGCACCTCCTCCTCTATCTCCGAAATGACTACATCAGTCACAAGCTGACAGCACTGCAGCACTGCCTTGGCCAAGCGGCAACAAGCTGTGCTGAAGATAATATGCTTAATGCTTAATTGACAAACCACCCAGCGCTGCAGAGTTGTTGAAAGCTGTAATATAGCAGCCTGATCTGTGGCTCTCACAGCTGAACATACAGCCAGGCATGGTCGTGTGTGACAATGGGCGGAACCTGGTGACGGAGAAATTACAGCCGGGGTAGATACGGTTTCCCTCTATGCCAGGCCTTTTACCGAGCTAAAGAATATGGCTGTGGTGAAATACAACTACCACTGAGAAGCTGTTTCAGATTGAAAAACATTGAGCCCACCAGAGGATTTGATTCTGAGGGATAACCTTTCTCACCCGCTCAAGAGCCCCATAGCAGCTGCAAAGTTAGCGCTATCATGAACTCTCCTGAGGTAGAAGCCAAGGCACACCAAAGGATTCTGTGGTGAGACCGTTCAACCCTGCCGAGAAGCAGTCCTTGCTAAGAAAAGTGTGTGGGAAGGTTCCCGGACACTCTATTTTTACTGAGGAGGAAATGTGGCGCCCTTGCGGGTTCAGTCACCGCAGAGGTACTGCATCTCACCCAGAGGTGTGGTATCCCACTCTCAGGTAAGGATGGAGTACTGCCCGGGACCCAAACACCTGCATAGAACACTACACTACTCCAGACCAGCAGGAGGGGCAAGATGCGCTGCTCCTCTGCTGAGCCCTGTCCCTGGCTAGAGTGGGGGGAACCAAGAGAGGGGGAACCATGTAGTGTGTGTTGGTGGAAGAAGAAGTTCAGGGGAGCACTTGAGAAGGAGGATATAAAAAGGGGAAGCCTTCTTGGGAGTTCAGTGTGTTCCAATCAAAGGAGGACAATGAGTGGGAGCAGGAGCTCTGCTCAGGAGGAGCGGGCCTAGTGAGAGGCCCAGGAGGTGAGACTGACTGGAGAGAGGAGAGGAGCAGAAAGGAAGGCTCCAAGAAGGGAAGAGAGGATCCTAGGGGTACGGGAAGTGCTGGAGGCCACCCGTACGCCCGAATCTACCAGGAGTGGAAGGATCAAGCCACAGAGGGGACCGGCCCCTAACTAGTGAGAATTGCAACGTTCAGCTAGAAACCGGAGGCTTCTGTACTTTTAGGGTGCAGTTGCCACAGCCACAATTACATCGCCGAAAAGGTGGCCACAGAGGGTCCAGGGGACTGCAGGTCGCCCGACAAGATACGAGGCTACCGACTCGGGACACTGACTGTAAGGCGCAGGGCAGGAGGGTGAGAGCCAGCACATGAGACGACTGAGAAAGGCACACAGAAGGGGGTCCCGTTAGGTGCTCTTGAATTATCTGAGGGATGGCTGAACCCCTTCCTTGGTGAACACAGAACGACGTGGGCGGTTATAATCCGGAAAGTGTAACCTGAGGAACTTAACAACTGTGAGTAAACCCTGAAGACTGCACCCCACTGTCTCTGTGAATTATTAGCTGCGCCATTATCCCCTGCACCACACTGCACAACAACATCTACCTCATAATTAACCATCACGGCACCGCCCTGGAGCTTAGCTCTACTTGTGGAGAGCTGAACCAACTCTGCTGCATTACCAACAGCTCCAGAGGACCTGCTCCGCAGCGGCAGCTCCAAATAGCCGCATACGACAGGTGGCGTCTCGAACATTAAATACAAAAACTATAAAAATCCCCTTTTATTAACCGCCTTGGGTCACGGACCGGGTCATCGCTACTGTGACATCTCCCTCAGCACCGACCGACCTGGCCACCGAGTACCCCACGGCCCAGTCAGAAACACACGCAAACACGGGGAGAACATACAAAGTCCTTGAAGATGTTGTCCTTGCTGGGATTTGAACCCAGGATCCCAGGGCTGCAAGGCTTCAGTGCTAACCACTGATCCAATGTGCTGCTGTTCACCCTCTAATATCTAACAGGCTGGAGAAACTTGCACCTATTGCCACTGTATCTTCAGCTCCTTTGTTAGAAAATGGATTTGGGCAGCCACTCAGTCTACCAAATAAAATTCCTGGGAAGGAAATTGGGGATGGCTTCGCTACTGGTACTGGGGGCAGTGCTAATACCATGGCGTCCTACCATAGTTTGCTGGAAATATTCCAGGCTGGTAGGAGGCAAGCAAATTCCCACAGAAAAGTACCAGCAGTAATGTTCAGGCCACATTTCAAGTGCAAGCAGCTTTAGAGGACTTCCTGGGAGAAATGACACACAGGGTAGATACTATTTCCCTCTATGCCAGTCCTTTCACCGAGCTAAATGCAACTCTCAGCAAAAAAAAGTTGTGGACTGGCTCCGTACCGTCCCTGGCCACATTCACCTGTCCACGTGTTTGTGATTAGGCGGTCCTTCCCAGTAAGTGCACTGGGGAGGGCACGAGTAATGTTGTGGGACCCCTGCTTGTGGAAGGCGGAGGCGACACCGGGAGAAACAGTGGCGGCTGGGGACCGAGTGTGGACACCCGGCCGCCGCCGGCCTGAGGTTGTGAAAAGCTTCCGCCTCCAAGAGCTTAAAAGGCCATATTTTAAGTGCAAAGAGCTGCCCAGAAATCTGGCAGTTTAGTGTTGCGGCCTGTGGGTGGATGGGTAGCTGGCTGCATACTTGCACTTGTATTCCAAGTAACAGAAAACTAAGCAGATGGTGGCCTCTATCATCATAGAGAGCCGGTCGTTGCTAGGGGAGATGTCACAGTGGCAGTGACCCGGTCCGTGACCCAGGGCGGTCAATTAAAAGGGGAATATTTACAGGGGATTATAGTTTATAAAGTTTGTGACGCCACCTGTGGTATGCGGCTAAAGAAGTCGCCGCTGCGGAGCAGTCCTCTGGAGCTGATGTTACTGCAGCAGGGATGGTGTGGCTCTCCACAGGCAGAGCTTAGCTCCAGGGCAGTGTAGATGTTATAGGTTGTGCTGGGCGTTGTAGTGCAGGGGGTGATGGCGCAGACAATAATCATAGAGACAGTGGGGTGCAGTCTTCCGAGTTTACTGTTGCACTGTCCAGCTTACAGCCTCCAACGTCGCGCTGCGTTCACCAAGCAGGGGTTCAGCAATCCCCCAGATAATTCAGGAGCACTTAACGGGACCCCTTTCTGTGTGCCTTTCTCAGTCGTCTTCCTGCGCTGACTCTCACCCTCCTGCCCTGCGCCTCGCAACCAGTGTCCCAATCCGGTAGCCTCGGGTCTTGTCGGGCGACCTGCAGTCCCCTGGACCCTCTGTGGCCACCTTCTCGGCGATATAGTTGTGGATGTGGCCACTGCACCCTGCAAGTACAGCAGCCTCCGGTTCCTAGCTGAGCCTTGTAGTTCTCCAATAGTTAAGGGGCCGGTCCCCTCTGCGGCTTGATCCCTCCACCGCCTGGCAGATTCGGGCATACGGGTGGCCTCCAGCACTTCCCGTACCCCTGGGATCCCTTCTGTTCCTGGAGCCTTTCTCCTGCTCCCTCTCCTCTTCTCTCTCTCCTTCTCCTCTCTCAGTCCTGGGCCTCTCACTAGGCCCGCCTCCGGAGCAGAGCTCCTGCAGAGCCTCTGCTCCACACACTTTCCTCCTCTGACTGACCACTCTGACTGGCTTGTCTTTCTAAGATGGCTTCCCTTTTTATACCTTCCTCTCATGTGCTCCCCTGAACTACGTCCTCCACTCACACCCACTACATGGTTCCCCCTCACTTGGTTCCCCTCCACTCCAGCCAGGGAAGGGGCTCAGCAGGACCAGAGGCATCTTGCCCCCCCCTGCTGGCCTGGAGTGGTGTGTTGGATGCAGGTGTTAGGGTCCCGGGCAGCACTCCATCCTTACCTGAGAGTGAAATACCACACCTCTGGGTGAGATGCAGTACCTCTGTGGCGACTGAACCCGCAGGGGCGCCACAGAAGCCATCTTGGGAGTTCAGTTCAGTTTTAGAACAGTCTGAGGGAACAGTGAGGAGAGCGTGTGTGGAGCAGGAGCTCTGCTCAGGAGGAAGAGAAACTGAAGAGAGGAGAGGAGCAGGGAGGAAGGAAGGCTCCAAGAAGGAAGAAGTGGATCCTAGGGGTACGGGAAGTGCTGGAGGCCACCCGTATGCCCGAATCTACCAGAAGTGGAAGGATCAGGCCGCAGAGGGGACCGGCCCCTAACTAGTGAGAATTGCAATATTCAACTAGAAACCGGAGGCTTCTACATTTCCAGGGTATAATTGCCACAGCCACAATTAATTGCCAAAAAGGTAGCCACACAGGATCCAGGGAACTCCAGGTTGCCCACCAAGATCTGCTGTTACCGGCTTGGGACACTGTTTGCGAGGCGCAGGGCAGGAGGGTGAGAGCCAGCGCAGGAAGATGACCAGGAGAGGCAAACGGAAAGGGGTCCCGTTCAGTGCTCTTGAATAACCTGAGGGATTGCTGAACCCCTCCCTGAGTAAACACCGGACGACGTGGGTGGTTATGAACTGCAGTTGTAACCAGGAGCAACGTGATAATCGTGAGTAAACCCTGAAGACTGCACTCCAATGTCTCTGAGAATTATTGCTGCGCCATCATCCCCTGCACCACACTGCACAACAACATCTACCTAATCTATAATCACCACAGCAACGCCTTGGAGCTTAGCTCTACCTGTGGAGAGCTGAACCAACTCTGCTGCATTAACAACAGCTCCAGAAGACCTGCTTCGCAGCGGCGGCTCCATATAGCCGCATACCACAGGTGGCGTCATTAAATACAAAAACTATAAAATCCCCTTTTATTGACCACCCTGGGTCACGGACCAGGTCACCGCTACTGTGACATCTCTCCTAGCAACGACCGGCCCGGCTACCGAGTACCCCACGGCCCAGGGGGCATGTCACTTCCGCCTCCACGAGCTTAAAAGGCCATATTTTAAGTGCAAAGAGCTGCCCAGAAATCTGGCAGTTTAGTGTTGTGGCCTGTGGGTGGGTGGGTGGCTGGCTGCATACTTGCACTTGCATTCCAAGTGACAGAAAACTAAGCAGATGGTGGCCTCTATCATCATCATGGCCTCACCTCGGCACTATGAACTCTCCTGAAGGAGAAGCCAGGAGTCTCCGGTTCTCTGGTGGGCCCGTCCAACACTGCCGAAAAGCAGCCCTGGCTAAGAAAAGTGTGGGGGAAGGTTCCCGGACACTCTATGGCTGCTTTTTTAATGTGGATCGGCCATGCTTATGCATGTAGAAGGATCATCTTTATTCTCATTTGCACAAGGAAAGACTAGAAGCAATGGGATGAAACTAAATGGGAGGAGACACAGATTAGATATTAGAAAAAACTTTTTGACAGTTAGGGTGATTAATGAGTGGAACAGGCTGCCACGAGAGGTGGTGAGTTCCCCTTCAATGGACGTCTTCAAACAGAGGCTGGACAGACATCTGAGATGATCTAGTGAATCCTGCTTTGAACAGGGGGTTGGACCAGATGACCCAGGAGGTCCCTTCCAACTCTACCATTCTATGATTCTATGATTCTATGTTATTTCTCAAAACGCATTACAGATCAGGCCATTGTCTAACTCTGTATTCAAGAAATTAAATGCGCAAAGAAAGATGTGTGTGTGTCAAAGCACCACCGACAAGCGCGAGTTGATGTTGGACGGGCTGCCATTGCTTCTGCAAAAAGCTCAATTACAGGACTTCCTGGGAGAAATGACATGCAGGGTAGATATGGTTTCCCTATATGTCAGTCCTTTCACCGAGCTAAATACAACTCTCAGCAAAAAAAGTGTGGACTGGCTCCATACCGTCCCTGGCCACATTTACCTGTCCACGTATTTGTGATTAGGCGGTCCTTCCCAGTAAGTGCACAGGGGAGGGCACGGATAATGTTGTGGGACCCGTGCTTGTGGAAGGCGGAGGCGATACCGGGAAATATAGTGACGGCAGGGGACCGAGTATGGACACCCGGCTGCCGCCAGCATGAGGTTGTGAAAAGCTTCCGCCTCCACGAGCCTAAAAGGCCACATTTCAAGTGCAAGCAGCTGTCAAAAATTTGGCAGTATAGTATTGCAGCCTGTGGGTGGGTGGATGGCTGGCTGCATACTTGCACTTGCATTCCAAGGAATGGGATAGGGACAACTGAACGCTGCACTGGGACAAGGACGTGGACGGTGATTGTTGCAAGTCTGCAACGACAGGTGCATGGCGGGAGGCATCTTTGCATGCGAGCAAGGATCACTTATGATGGCCACACTTTTAGGCAGTGACCTGGGAGTCAGAGATGCTTCCAGAGGTCTTCCCCATGCTGTTCTCATGTCTTTTCAGCACTGTATGAATGTGTCTGATGATGTGTCACACACCACATGGTCAGATAAGGTTGTAAAATGTTAAAATTACATTTCCCAGTGAATGCATTTGTCTTGGTTGAAAGCAATGCAAAAACGCATCAAAAACGCTACGTGTGAACATAGCCCAAGTTGTGGAGGAGTATTTTTGTTTTTGGCTATTTATTTTGCCTTATATACAAGTCATTACCCTGGAAAGGATGTTCCTTAACATATTTCCCAGGAAAATCCATTTTGGTTTCGTTTTGGTATGTTTTATTGTGAGTCCGTAAAAGTGGCGTAATACTCTGACCACGTTGCTGACAGCAGAGATATGGGAGTCAGAGATACTTCCAGGGGTCTTCCCCATGCTGTTCCCATGTCATTTGAGCACTGTTCCCATCGATTTGGGCAATTTTTAGGCCCTCTGCAGACCGCCGGGGGGAGCCGCCTGAAAAATGCTCGAGTTTCCCATAGACCTACATTGGGCTCATTGCTCGGGTCGAGCACCCGAGTATTCCAATGTGCTCGACCCGAGCATCGAGCACCCGAGCATTTTAGTGCTCGCTCATCACTAGTTACTACTACTCATATAGTAACAGTTAGTTTGTAACCATGGATACCTAAGCTACTGCAATGCCCTGCACATGGGGTAAGTGACACAGCGAATCAGAAAAACTATACTTCTGGAGGTATTTGCTAATATTATTATTATTACACCTTCTACATATTGGGATAGGATATTGGAGATGGGAATACCCCTTTAAGTTATCCATCTGCAAACAGCGATGGGAATTCATACCACAGTCGTTTCCTTGTTATTTCTGGTCAGGGACCAACATGTAGATTCACTAAACTAATCCCTAGATCCAGACTGAATCATGAGCCTATAAAGCCGGGTCTCGATGTCTTTCTTGGCACTCGTATATAATCCCATTAATGGTGCACAGTGTTACATCCTGGGCAGAGACAGGGAAGACATCACACAAGCCACAGCTAACTAAAGCAAATACAAATAATAGGAGTCAAACACAACGTGCAGACGTAGGACCGAGATGTATTACACCGGACTTATAGGAAAAGACACGGGAACGGAGCAGCAGCTCCATCACGGCATACACCAGAGGTGTCACCTCGTTTTAAAGATTCAGTTTAGCGCCTCCCATCCAAGCTATTACATTTCCAGATCTTTATAAACAAATACAATCTCCAAAAAAGATCCCTAAAATAATTTAGACCCCAAACCAGACCCCTAAACTAATTAGCACCCCAAACCAGACCCGTAACTAACATCCCAGACCAGACCTTTAAACTAATTAACACGCCAAACCAGACCCCAAAACTAATTTAGACCCCAAACCAGACCCCAAAACTAATTTAGACCCCAAACCAGAACCCCTAAATTAATACAGACCACAGACCAGACCCCTAAACCAATACAGACCCCAGCCAGACCCCTAGACTAACTCAGACCCCAGATAGAACCCTTAAGTTAATGCAGAGTCCAGACCAGAAGCCCTTAAATAATAAAGACTCCAGACTAGAACCCTTAAACTAATTCAGAACCCAGACTAAAACACTAAACTAATATAGACCCCAGACCAGAACCCTAATCTAATGCAGACCCCAGGACAGAACCCTAAACTAATACAGACCCCAGACTGAAATCCCTAAACTACGGTAATACAGACCCCGGACTGGAACCCTAAATGAATACAGTCTCCAGACCAGAACCGCTAAACTAATACAGACCCCAGACGAGACCCCTAAACTCATACTCCAGACAAAACCCATAAATTAATGCAGAGTACAGACCAAAACCCCTAAACTAATACAGACCCCAGACTAGAACCCTAAACTAATTTAGACCGCAGACCAGACCCCCTAAATTAATACAGACCCCAGACCAGATCCCTAAACAAATACAGACCCCAGACCAAAACTCTTAAACTAATACAGACCCCAGACTAGAACCCTAAACTAATTTAGACCCTAGACCAGATCCCCTAAATTAATACAGACCCTAGACCAGATCCCTAAACAAATACAGACCCCAGACCAAAACTCTTAAACTAATACAGACCCCACTAATACAGACCCCATACTAGAACCCTAAACTAATTTAGACCCCAGACCAGACTCCCTAAATTAATACAGACCCCCGACCAGATCCCTAAACAAATACAGACCCCAGACCAAAACCACTAAACTAATATAGACCCCAGACCAGAATCCCTAAACTAATTTAGACCAAAGACCAGAATCGCTAAACTAATTTAGACTCCAGACCAAAACCACTAAACTAATATAGACCCTAGACCAGAATCCCTAAACTAATACAGAACTCAGACCAAAACCCCTAAACTAATTTAGACTCCAGACCAGACCCCCTAAATGAATACAGACCCCAGACCAGAACCATAAAAAAATACAGACCTCAGACCAAAACGCTTAAACTAATACTGACCCCAGACCAAAACCACTAAACTAATACAGACCCCAGACCAAAACCACTAAATTAATATAGACCCCAGACCAGAATCTCTAAACTAATTTAGACCCCAGACCAGAATCGCTAAACTAATTTAGACCTCAGACCAAAATCACTAAACTAATATAGACCCTAGACCAGAATCCCTAAACTAATAC
Source organism: Phyllobates terribilis (assembly GCF_046119375.1). NCBI lineage: Eukaryota > Metazoa > Chordata > Amphibia > Anura > Dendrobatidae > Phyllobates > Phyllobates terribilis. The sequence continues at coordinate 146,154,741 of NW_027362770.1, forward strand.
AGAACTCAAACCAGAACCCCTAAACTAATTTAGACCCCAGACCAGACCCCCTAAATTAATACAGACCCCAGACCAGACCCATAAACTAATACAGACCCCAGACCAGACCCCTAAACTAATACAGAGCCCAGACAAAAATTCTTAAACTAATACAGACCCCACACCAAAACTACTAAATTAATACAGACCTCAGGCCAGAACCCCTAAACTAATACAAACCCCAGAACTGACCCCTAAACTAACTCAGACTCCAGATACAACCCCTAAATTAATGCAGAGCCCAGACCACAACCCCTAAACTAATACAGACCTCAGACCAGAACCCCTAAACTAATGCAGACCCCAGGCCAGAACCCTAAACTAATACAAACCAAAGATCAGAACCCTAAGCTAATACAGACTCCAGACCAGAACCTTAAGCTAATACAGACTCCAGACTAGAACCCCTAAACTAATACAGAACCCAGACCAGAACCCTAAGATAATATAGACTCTAGACTAGAACCCTAACCTAATACATACCACAGACAAGAACCCCTAAACTAATATAGACCCTAGACCAAAATCCCTAAATGCAAACCTTGCTGTGTCCACCCATCTTTGAAGTACTAGATGTTGATTCAACATCTTATTTCTAGATATTGTTAAAAAAAAGACTGGCCGGGGACCAGAAGGACGATGACATTTGATGTCAGGGACCAAGGAAGCATCGGCAGACTTTTTGTTATATTATACTATTATCATTTGTAAACTAGTTAATGGAGTCGGGAAAAAAATAAAACCCTAAGCAGAAGGGATTGTGAATCAACTTCACCTATTTTGATTGCAAATAAAAGTGATGATGTGGCGCCCTGCTGCGCATTGGTGCCACAGAACCCAGAAGGGTGCATGGATGGACTTCTCCACAAGAGGCCCTCACTACATTCACACACCTCCACCCTACCACCTCAGACCAGCAGAGGGAGCCCGTTAGGGATATATATAGGGAGGGTGGAGCCAGGCAGCTCAGTTAGTTAGTTCTAGTCAGACAGAGAGAGTCTGAGAGCGTGCTGACGCTCAGAGAGCAGCGAAGAGGCAGCAAGCTGGCTGCTGTGCTTAGGCGAGCCGAGGCCTACAGCACGTGTGAATGCCTAGTGAGGGCCTTGAGTGGCCGAAGGCGAGAGTAGAAGGAAGAAGTAGCGAGGGGGCAAAGGAGCATACCAGGCTCATCCCGATATATATACAGGACACCGGGTCCGCGCCTACAGGGACCCTTTACACCCAGTAGGAACCACCGGAACCCCTGGAGGACTACAGGTCCCAGGATCACCAAATGCTGATTACAGTACCAGGGCTAGGAGTCACGGAGGCCCTAGCGTCCAGGGAGAGTGATCTCCAAGAGAAAGCTCTACCACCAGGTCAGCAGGTGCAAAGAGAGACAGTAACCAAGCTAGACCTGGCTCCAGGCAGGTCAGAAGCTTAGCGAGTAAAGCCACGGGTCAGGAGGCCCTATACCCGCTCACTGGGGAGAGTCCAAAAGTGCGCCCTTCGTCCGGAGTACCCTGGACCGTGCCTGCACCATAACCAGTAAAGGTACTGAAGCTTACCCCCGTGTGAGTGTCCGTCTTTCCTCCGGGACCATCCTGCCGTCTCTCCCCTGCACCACCATCCATTACACCCCACGCTGCCCTGGAGCTAGCTCTACCTGTGGAGAGCCACACCTTAACACCAGCTCCAGAGGACTGCTCCGCAGCGGCGGCACCCCTTAGCCACATTCCCCAGGTGGCGTCACGAACACTTTAAATCCCTTATAAATATTCCCCTTTTTACTGACCGCCCTGGGTCACGGACGGGGCCAGCCACCGTGATATCCCCCACCGGCATACACCGAGGCCCGGCTGCCGAGTACGCCACGGCCCAGGGGGCGCGTCAGCTTTGGCGTCACGAACAGGATTCCGTGCCCGTTGCCACCGGGTACTGTGCGCCTTAAGAGACAGTAATACTCACTGTGGTGAAGTTTTCCCGCCATTCCCGAGATTTCCCGCCTTTGTGCGCCATCTTCCTGTCGCCGCGCGGGAAGAAGAGGGGTGTAACCGCGAGAATCGGAGAGGCGTAACCGCTGGAAGCGCGCGAAGCCCAGGACACGCCCCGCCCCTGACGTCAAACCAGGAAGCGCCAGGTCCTGGAAGGAGCCCAGAGGACGCTCTGACGTCAGACGCGAGCGACGCAAGGTCCTGGAAGAAGACCGTCGCCCGCGGAGCTGCGGCCTACCCAATAAGAAAGTGAAGAAGGTAGGCTCCGGTTCACTAGGGGGGCGCAACTATGGCCGACGACCAGCAAGCCGCCGGAGCACCGGTTAACACTTCAGATGCCCAACCTGCGCCCGGCGCTGCACAGGCCAGAGCAGCCGCTCCACCAGCAGGGGTCGTGACCCTGTTGATACCCATGGCCCTGCCATCCCTGGATATATCCCTGGATCGAAATGGCTTCCCCAGTATAATGGCAAACCAGACACCCTGTCCGGGTTCAAGAGAAAAATATGCGGTGTGCTAGACATGTATTTTGTGACCGGTAAACAGAGAGCCGCCGTTGTGCTGGGACAATTGACTGGTGCCGCAGAGCGTGAAGTTGAAACCTGGCCAGCCGCAGACCAGGAATCAGTATCCATCATCTTTAAGAGACTGCAAACTGTGTTTGAAAACCGCACTGAGACAGATCACCGGATGAGGTTCTACCATTGTGTCCAGAAACCTGAGGACAGTGTCCGGGACTACGCCTGGCATTTACAGGAAGCCCTGCGGGCCCTGAAACAGGTTCGTCCAGCCAGCATACAAAGTGAAAATAAAATGCTGACGGAACAGTTCATCCGGGGGTTGAGGTCCCAGGAGGAGAGCAGAACTGTATGGTGGTGGGCCTTAGACCATCCAGATGCCACCTTTGACACCCTTAAGGACATGGCTATAAAGGGTCTGCAGCCCCTGGAAACATCAGATACTGCTATCCAGAGTTACCAGGGTGGGGCCACCCCAGTGCCCGCAGCACCCACTGCTCTTTCACTAACGGCGGAAACAAAGATGCAAACGGTGCCTCCTAGCAAGCTGGACAGCCTACGCTCTGAAGTGCGCCAGTTAAGTAAAACCCTGGCCACTGTCCTGAGCACCCTGCAGCTACATGAGGAGCTCGAGCTGGATGGAAGGATACTACTCGCCGACAGCCCTGAGGATGTCCCCTGGATGAGAAGAAGAAGAAGGACAACGCCACCCCGTAGGAGGACAACGCCACCCCGTGGGAGGATCAACGAACAACGTTGCCCTCCAGGAGAATTCATCTGCTACCGCTGCCAGAAGGCAGGCCACGCAGCGCGGAACTGTCCTTTAAACGAGCAAACCCTGGGGCCAAGGGCCGACACCCAGGAGAAAATCAAGCAGGCCCATCAAACTGGTACCATCGGTTCGTGGGAGGAAGACCTTTCCTGTCCATTGTGCTGGACGGCATCGCGACACCTGCCCTGCTGGACACTGGATCGCAGGTAACTATCATACCTGATGTCCTTTACAAAAGGTACTGGTCCGTAGATGAACTCCAGCCGCCAGCCCCGAACCTCTCCGTGTATGCCTCTAACGGCCTTCCTCTTAACCTAGTAGGGGTTAAGGATGTGACAGTGAAGGTGGGGAGAGCGGAGCTAAAGGACCAGGGACTGATTGTAGTGGAGTCTAACCCTGGTGATACAGACTTGTATATGATACTCGGTACAAATATTGTCGGTAACTGTTTGGGAGAAGTGTTGTTTTTGCTGACACCGCCAAACCAGGGCAGAGGAAGGTGCTCCAGAGGGAGATACGAGCCCTCCTGTACCAGCAACAGGTAAAGCTAACAGGTGGTGAAATTGGTAATGTACGGGTGACAGACCCGATACCCATTGTGATTCCCCCGATGAGTGAAATGCTGATTTGGTGTAGGGCAGCCATAGGTCTCAAAGGGCAGAACTACCAGGCGGTAGTGAAGGCCATTAGCTCAGAGCACAGACCTACACTCTTAACTGCCAGGGGGGTGGTTGATGTACGCAGTGGGAGGGTACCCGTACGTCTCCTAAATTGTGGGGAGGATGAAGTTAAATTACCAAGATACGCCACTGTTGCTAGGTTGTATACTGTGAATGATGAGGCCATACACACAGTGGAATCCTTGACCCCACCAGATACAGTGGAGGACAATGACTCCGAAGCTCAGTTGGAGGATTGGTGTCAACAGCTCCATGTTGGGACTGACGCCTCTCCTGTCCATCAAAAACAAGGTGTATACAGGGTGGTCCAGGAACACCCACTTGATTTTGGGAGGATTAAAGGGGTACAACATCATATACCCACAGGTGACCATCCACCCATCAAAGAACGTTACAGGCCAATCCCACCAGCACACTACCAGAAAGCGAAGGGAAATGTTGCACGACATGCAAGCAGGGGTAATAAGAGACAGCTGTAGCCCCTGGGCAGCTCCCCTGGTCCTGGTCAGGAAAAAGGATGGAAGCATGAGGATGTGTGTAGATTACAGACAGGTAAATCGCATAAAACATAAAGATGCATACCGTTTACCCCGTATAGAGGAATCCTTGGCTGCATTAAAGTCTGCAAATTACTTCTCTACCCTTGACCTCACTAGTGGGTACTGGCAAGTAGCAGTTGCGGAAGAGGACCGGGAGAAAACGGCCTCCACTTCCCCGATGGGACTCTGCGAGTTCAACAGTATGCCGTTCGGACTCTGCAACGCCCCTGAAACGTTTCAGAGATTGATGGAGTGCTGTTTGGGACACCGTAACTTCGAGACCGTGCTGCTATACTTGGAGGACGTGATAGTATACTCCAAGACGTATGAGGACCATTTGAAGCACCTGGCGGAGGTATTGGGATGAAATTGGTATGGGATGGAATTGAAGCCTTCCAAGTGCCACCTGCTCAAACAGAAGGTTCAGTACCTGGAGCACATAGTCAGTCCAGAAGGAGTAGCACCAGACCCGGAGAAGGTCACTGCCATCCAGAAATGTCCGGAGCCGAAGAATCTCAAGGAGGTACGTCAGTTCCTGGGACTGGTCGGGTATTACCGGAGGTTTGTAAAGGACTACACCAAGAAGGCTGCGCCTTTGCAAGATCTCCTGGTAGGACAGTCCCACAGAGGCAAGAACCCCCCCTTCCAGTGGGGTAAAGAGCAGGCTGAGTCCTTTGCAGTGATGAAAGAGATCCTGACTGGCGAAGAAATCCGGGCCTACCCTGACTACAGCCAACCATTCCTGCTGTACACTGATGCCAGCAACGAGGGACTAGGAGCTGTGTTAAGCCAGAAGCAGTATGGCAAAGAGAAGGTGATTGCCTATGCCAGCAGGAAGCTCCGTCCTACCGAGAGGAATCCAGAAAACTATAGCTCCTTCAAGTTGGAGCTCCTGGCCTTGGTCTGGGCCATCACTGAACGATTCAAGCACTACCTGGCCTCCACTAAGTTCACGACCTACACTGACAACAACCCCTTGACACATCTAGAGACAGCCAAGTTGGGAGCCATGGAACAGCGTTGGATGGCCCGTTTGTCAAACTATCAGTTCACCATCAAATACCGGGCAGGCCACAAAAACGCCAACGCCGATGCCCTATCCAGAATGCCTCACCAGTTGGATACTGAAGAAGAAGTGGATGACCTGGAGGAGATTGAGCTACCTGCCTTCCACAGAAATGGGATGGTCCACGAGCAGCGCACCTCCAGGAGGTATCGTGGTAAGACACTAAACCCTTTCCCTCATCACAGTTGGAAGGAGACCCAGGACAGCGACCCGGTTGTCAGCCGTATCAAAAAACTGATAACCCAGTAAGGTTCCTCCCTGGAGAAGGACGCTTCTCCACAAGCCAAGCAACTGTGGAATGAGAGAAGCCGGCTGTTCATCTATAGAGAGAAGCTGTGCCGAAGGTATGTCAACCCTAGGACCCATGAGATGGTATGGCAGATCGTAGTGCCCAGGACAGACATCCAGATGGTGTTGGAGGCCTACCACGATCAAGCAGGGCACTTTGGCTGGAAAAAGCTGGAAACTCTCCTGAAGAGTCGGTTTTATTGGGTTGGAATGTGGAGCTCCATAGAGAGGTGGTGCCGGAATTGTGGACCCTGTAGCCTCAGAAGAAAAGACTACAGCAGCCAGAAGGCACCCCTGCAGTCCATCAAGACAACCCAGCCCCTGGAGATCGTCGCTTTGGTTCACGTCAAGCTGTCACCCAGCAGGTCAGGCTACTCTTATGCCCTGACCATGGTGGATCACTACTCCCGGTTCCTGGTGGTAGCCCCCGTCAAGGATCTGACGGCAGAAACTGCAGCAAGGACGTTTCAAGCATACTTCTGCAGGCCCCATGGATACCCGGATAAGGTGCTGACGGATCAAGGCCCTGCCTTTGAAGCCGAGCTGTTCAAAGAGTTTTGTCATCTGTACGGGTGTAAGAAGATCTGGACTACACCGTACCACCCCCAAACCAATGGGTTATGTGAAAAGATGAATAATATAGTCATCGACCTGTTGAAGACCTTACCTCTAGAAGAAAGGAATCAGTGGCCAGACAAACTACCTGACCTGGTAGACCTCTACAATCACATACCTGTGAGTTCCACCAATTGTACTCCAGTGTACCTCATGAGAGCAAGACCCGGAAAATTGCCCATGGACCTGGAGCTTGGAGTGGTAGAGCCAGAAGCAGATATGTCCACTGAAGACTGGGATGTGACCCGACAGGAGCAGTACAAGAGAGTACAGGCCTGTGTCGAAGACAGTCTAAGTAGGGTGAGAAATAAGCAGGGAGCACAGTACAACAAGAGTGCACCAGCCGAACCCTTGACACGTGGAGAAGTTGTGCTGAAACGAAAGAGAAGAAGCCACAAGCTTGACGACCAGTGGGAAAGGGAACCTTACACTGTGTTGAATTCCAGATTCGACAATAGAAAAACCTGTCTAATTAGCAAAGACGGAGGAAGAACAACTGCAACAGTATCAAGAGACCATCTGAAGTTGTGCCCAAGTCCGCTGAAGCCCCAGGAGGAAGTGCCTCTCGCCGTACCGGAGGAGCCTAAAGAAGAAGTACTCCATACTGTCTTAGGAGATTTCCCGGCAGATTGGCCTCAACTGGATGGAGCGGTAATAATACATGTGCTACACTTCTATAGACAGCCAGAAGACTCTCCACTGCAAGCAAGACCTGTAAGTGCCCCAGAAGAGCCTGCTCAGGAAGAATCCCCAGAAGAAGGATCACCGGTAGAAGCAGAGCCAGTAGGCCCAGTAACCAGTGAACTTGCCAGTCCCGTAGAGAGGTTAAGGCAGTCTTGCAGTCCATCAACACATAGAGCGGAAAATAGCGCAAGCATCCACACTACACGCATTCCAGTACTACATAGGTCATCGCGTAGCACAAAAGGCCAGACCCCTGTCAGGTATAGAGAGTAAACAGAGGAACGCTGACAGTATAAATAGTTACCCAGTAGGGTATTGCATAATGTTTATTGTATAAACTGAAATTAAATATATGTGTTTATTTAGTTACCCGTAAGGGTATATATAAAGGACTCGGTGGCTGAGGATTGTGAGCAGCCCAAAAACTGTCATGTACATAGTTGCACTCCCTGGACTGCCCCTTAAGTGACCATGGAACAAAAACCTGTTTGGCGTGACGGAAGCCGTAGTCCAGCACCTGGATCACCTATGCCCTGTAGCCACGCCCAGGGCCTACGTTGAGGGTTTTCAGGCGGGTCCCTCATGTTCCTTCATCAGTGAAATGGACACCAGGTTACAGGACTTGCTGTGACTTAATTAATGTTATTTATAATTGCTATTATTGTATTATAATGTTACTTGTAACGTTCAATAAAAGTGCCTCCCATAAAGGGAAGAAATGTTATTGTTTAACCTGTTTTGAGAAAAATGCTTCAGTCCAGGAGTACTGAGTTTTACTAGGGGGGGATGTGGCGCCCTGCTACGCATTGGTGCCACAGAACCCAGAAGGGTGCATGGATGGACTTCTCCACAAGAGGCCCTCACACATTCACACACCTCCACCCTACCACCTCAGACCGGGAGAGGGAGCCCGTTAGGGATATATATAGGGAGGGTGGAGCCAGGCAGCTCAGTTAGTTAGTTCTAGTCAGACAGAGAGAGACTGAGAGCATGCTGACGCTAAGAGAGCAGCGAAGAGGCAGCAAGCTGGCTGCTGTGCTTAGGCGATCCGAGTCCTACAGCACATGTGAAGGCCTAGTGAGGGCCCTGAGTGGCTGAATGCGAGAGGAGAAGGAAGAAGTAGCGAGGGGGCAGAGGAGCATACCAGGCTCACCCCGATATATATACCAGACATCGGGTCCGCGCCTACAGGGACCCTTTACACCCAGTAGGAACCACCGGAACCCCTGGAGGACTACAGGTCCCAGGTTCACCAAATGCTGATTACAGTACCAGGGCTAGGAGTCACGGAGGCCTCAGCGTCCAGGGAGAGTGATCTCCAAGAGAAAGCCCTACCACCAGGTCAGCAGGTGCAAAGAGAGACAGTAACCAAGCTAGGCCTAGCTCCAGGCAGGTCAGAAGCTTAGCGAGTAAAGCCACGGATCAGGAGGCCCTATACCCGCTCACTGGGGAGAGTCCAAAAATGCGCCCTTCGTCCGGAGTACCCTGGACTGTGTCTGCACCATCACCAGTAAAGGTACTGAAGCTTACCTCCATGTGAGTGTCCGTCTTTCCTCCGGGACCGTCCTGCCGTCTCTCCCCTGCACCACCATCCATTACACCCCACGCTGCTCTGGAGCTAACTCTACCTGTGGAGAGCCACACCATCCCTGCTGCCGTAACACCAGCTCCAGAGGACTGCTCCGCAGCGGCGGCATTCCACAGGTGGCGTCACGAACACTTTAAATCCCTTATAAATATTCCCCTTTTTACTGACCACCCTGGGTCACGGACCGGGCCAGCCACCGTGATATCCATCACCGGCATACACCGAGGCCCAGCTGCCGAGTACGCCACGGCCCAGGGGGCGCGTCAATTGCAGGTGCACTGGAAATGACCAGCAAGACATCCCCCCAAAAAGGAATGGTTTTGCAAGTAGTGACCACTGAAGACTTCTCTTTCCTTATCATTCTTGACTGATTATTCTCTAGTTTTGCTAGTGTCCTCATCACTACTGGTAGCATGAGGTGGTATCTGCAGCCCACTCAGGTGGCACAGGTAGCCAAGTGTTACGCTCGCGCCCGGACTGATTGGCGTGAGCGTGATTAGTGATCCCACTGTACCATGAACCGAGGAGTACCTGGAGGGGCGTAACTAAGTACTAGCAGGTTGGAGCGCCGGCTGGATAGGGTCCAGTACAGACTGGGAGACAGGAACAGAGCCGCAGATGCGGTAGACAAGCAGAGCGGAGCGAAAACCGCAGGTGCGGTGGGCAAGGCAGAGCAGAGCGAAACAGCCGGAGCGGTGGACAAGGCAGAGCAGAGCGAAACCGCAGGTGCAGTGGACAAGGCAGAGCAGAGCGGAACCGCAGGTGCGGTGGACAAGGCAGAGCAGAGCGGAACCACCAGTGCGGTGGACAAGGCAGAGCAGAGCAGAACCGCCGGAGTGGTGGGCAAGGCAGAGCAAAGAGAAGCCGCCGGAGCGGTGGGCAAGTCAGAGCAGAGAGAAACCGCAGACGCGGTGAGCAAGCAGAGCCGAACAGGGCTGAAGGTGCAGGCAGAGAGGACTGGGCTCTGTTCTCATGGAACAGACTGGAAAATACAGGAAGATGGCTAGAACACAGGAGGTAGATACGGAGGAGGGGAAAAGGGACAAGCAGAACCAGATACACACAAGGTACTTACAATGAAGTAGCGAGTGGACACAAAACTCACAAACAGAAGTACAGAGATGATGAGTTGGAGTTAGGTGCAGGTTCAGACACTGCAGGAAAAGGGAAGGTACGGACATAGAGACAAACAGGTAACAGGCTAGGAGACAGTTCAGACAGGAACTGATACTGCAACGAGATACAGGAACGAGCCTGGGTATACAGCCCCTAGAGTGGCGGAAACAGACTAGAAGTCACAGGTAACAGGCCTAGGTATACAGCCCCCAGAGTGGCAGAAACAGACTAGAAGTCAGAGATAACAGGCCTGGGTATGCAGCCCCCAGGGTGGCAGAAACAGACAAGATACAGGACAAGACCTGGAAACTCCGAGGCAAGGAGCACACTGATAGATAGTGTTGCTCAGGCACCTCCTTCTGGGTGGAGGGGGTTTAAATATCCAGTGACTCACAGCAATAGGCTGGCGACGCATTAGGAGTGCGCCCACAGCAGCTATAAGAATCAGGAAGTAACCGGGCCGCCGCCCTAAGCAATCAGACAAGAGACATGCACACAGCATGAACTGGAGCAAGGTTTGCAGGCTGGACTGATGGGTAAGATTGCAGTCTTGCATAGTGGGAGGTGATGCACTATGCAAGCACGCCGCCAGTGATGTTACACCAAGCTCTTTCAGGAAGGCACATCCATATGTGTTGTTACTAAGAGGATCAAATGTGTCTCCCAGCACATTCTCAAGAGCGTGGCCAAATACCAGGACACTGTCCTGCACACCGAAGGGTATCAACCCAGCAGCAGGACTGGTATCTGCTCCTTTGGATGAGGAGGAAAAGGAAGAACACTGCCATAGTTCTACAAAATGATCTCTAGAAAAAGACCACAAGGGTGGCTTGAGGCCCTGATGTCCCATAGTAGGACCTGTGATAACAGTCCAGCACTATGGAGCTTGATTAGCATCTGCCAGAGAACACCAAAATTGGCAGGTCCATCATTGGTGCCACTTTTTCTTCACAGATGAGAAGAGGTTCACTCTACGCACATGTGACAGATGATTAGGGAGATATGGTGAAGGTTATGCTGCCTGAAACTTCAACTACCGTGACCAGTTCGGCAGTGGGTCAATGATGGTCTGGGGAGGTATATCCTTGGAGGGTTTCACAAACATCCATGTGATAGCCAACGGTGCCCTGACATCTGTTGATGAAATTCTCAGAAACATTGTCAGAGATCACACAGGACCATGGGTTCCTTCAGGTCCCCTATTGCCAGAGTGTTGAGACAATTTTTGGATGACAAAGACATTGATGCCGTTGAATATCCCTCAGGTACCTGACCAACTGAGAGTTTCTGGGACACTACGTATCAGCGCATCAGACAACACCAAGTAGAGCCACAGAGCATGGCCAGACATTGCCGGGAGTGTATACAGGCACATGGGGGTCATAACACTATTGAGTTACTTTTTGAATTTCCATGATGATTTTCACTCAAGTTCTATCTGACTGTGATTTTATTCTCAACGATTTACACAATTTATATCAGTGAAGATTTTCAACTTCAATCTTTTGTTCATCGAGATCCGATGTGTGATTTACTACGTGTTCCCTTCATATTTTTTTTTAGCTGCGTATGTGTAACCTTTATACATTTTTCACTAGTTCTTATCTCTGTATTTCAAGACTTTGGAACTTTTGGCAGCCAAAAATGAAGTTGGAGAATGGAGAATTCCGAGCACCCAACAGAAATGTTCAACTTCTTGGCTATATCAACGATCTGATGAGTGGGTTACATTCACAAAGCAAACTAATGAAATGCTGCACAATGACTATGTGTTTCCATCTACAGGAAATACCGCTCCATATTAATGACTTTGTATTATTTACTTTATATTTGCATTATTAGTTTTCCTTTCTACCCATTTTACATGCAGTCATTGTTTTATTGTTTTCAACTTTTAATAAATTATTAATGAAATAAGTCGTAATTTTAGACAAATATTGATTGTTTTTGGTGAAGAGTGATGGACCTGGATAGAAGACCGAGCAAGAAGTTTATGTGAAGAACTGAGGTTGTAGGTTGTAAATGATCACCTTGGCAGGTTAATGATGCAACAATATTTTATTACTTACATCAAGGTTTTACAACAACTCCAGGTAAATGGCCAAAATACAATTGTCTAAGTCCACAAGATCCCCTCCCCGGGACAGTAGTTGAACTGTCTTTGTGTCAGGCGATACTCACTGTTTCCCACCTTTTGGTTGGCCCACAGATTTTGTATCTCCAGCCAGTATAGTCTGTATTCACATTCCACAATCCTCCAAACGACAGATAAAAGGATAGAAGCACAGGTATCCAGTAGCAACAGTCCTTAAGAAAGCTTAAATCCAAACGACAGATCCCACAACTGTAGCACGTTTACCCAGCCTAGTTGGTAACTGATCTCCAAAACTCCATAGGCCACCCATCCATCCATAGTAACATAGTTTTTAAGGCTGAAGGAAGACTAAGTCCATCTAGTTCAATCCATAGCCTAACTTGTTGATCCAGAGGAAGGCAAAAAAAAACCATGTGGCAAACACTAAGCTCCACATTGGGGAAAAAAATTCCTTCCCGACTCCATACGACAATCAGACTAGTTCCCTGGATCAACGCCCTATCAAGGAATCTAGTATATATAACCTGTAATATTATACTTTTCAAGAAAGGCATCCATGCCCTTCTTAAATTTTAACAGTGAATCACTCATTACAACATCATGCGGCAGAGAGCTCCATAGTCTCACTGATCTTACAGTAAAGAATCCCCGTCTGTGATTATGATTAAACCTTCTTTCCTCCAGACGTAGAAGATGCCCCCTTGTCCCCGTCTCAGGCCTCAGAGTAAAAAGATCAGTAGAAAGGTCTTTGTACTGTCCCCTCATATACGTGTACATAGTAATAAGATCACCCCTAAGCCTTCGTTTTTCCAAAGTAAATAACCCCAAGTGTAATAACCTGTCTTGGTATTGCAGACCCCCCAGTCCCCTAATAACCTTGGTCGCTCTTCTCTGCACCCGCTCTAGTTCAGCTATGTCTTTCTTATACACAGGAGACCAGAACTGTACACAGTATTCTAAGTGTGGTCGCACTAATGACTTGTATAGAGGTAAAATTATGTTCTCCTCATGAGCATCTATGCCTCTTTTAATGCATCCCATTATTTTATTTGCCTTTGTAGCAGCAGCCTGACACTGGCCACTAAATGTGAGCTTGTCGTCCACCAATACACCCAGGTCTTTTTCAGTTACAGTTTTGCCCAGTGTTTTACAATTAAGTATATAATTATACATTTTATTTCCTCTGCCCAAGTGCATTACCTTACATTTATCCCCATTAAAGCTCATTTGCCATTTATCAGCCCAAGCTTCTAGTTTACATAGATCCTCCTGTAATATAAAATTGTCCTCCTCTGTATTGATTACCCTGCAGAGTTTAGAGTCATCTGCAAATATTGAAATATTACTCTGCATGCCCCCTACAAGGTCATTAATAAATATGTTAAAAAGAAGGGGGCCCAATACTGACCCCTGTGGTACCCCACTGTTAACTGAGACCTAGTCTGAGTGTTTTCCATTAATAACCACCCTTTGTTTCCTATCACTGAGCCAATTCTTAACCCACATACATATATTTTCACCTATCCCCATTGTTCTCATTTTATGTATCAACCTTTTGTGTGGAACCGTATCAAAAGCTTTTGAAAAGTCCATATACACAACATCCACTGCATTTCCTTGGTCCAGTCCAGAACTTGCCTCCTCATAAAAACTGATCAGATTAGTTTGACAGGAACGGTCCCTCGTAAACCCATGTTGATATTGGGTCATGAGGTTATTCTTCTTCAGATACTCTATCATAGTATCTCTTAGGAAACCCTCCAGGATTTTACCCACAGTAGATCCTATCCCTTCGATGTAATTCCACCAACTCCCTGGACTAAACATGTAGCTTCTTTTCCTCACTCCCTGGGATCAGCCCCCTGGGTGGGCAGAAGTATTCACACCTCCCCCCCAAAGCTAAGTGTGAATTAGTGGAGGTATTTTTTCTCAGGCAGAACCCATCACCTGAGACTGCATGTGAGATTCTCTGTGGTGATGGCTCCGCAGGGTCTACTCTTCCCATCCACACAATGAGCCTTGTGACTGAGAGAACAATGGCTTAAGGCCCCTGAGATATGGTCACTGAATGGAAGCATTGATTCCTGAAGCTGAACACTTTATAAATGAAATTAGTGTACCTAAACAGACGAACAAGTAGAACATTAATAAAACACAGCAAGCAAATCTCTCATAAAACACAATAATAAGATTGATAGAACCGGTGCTCCATGCTGGAAAAGTCTGCACTCCTTAGAGCCGTGGACTCCGCTCTACGTGAATTGGTTCAATAGTCTTGGAACAAGGCCAGCTCCTCACAGTTTGGTTCTGACTACACTGAGGAACAAAGTCTAAAGAATCCATGGTCATCAATGTCAGATCATTGGGGGCCTGATCAGCTGTTTTCAGCTCCGGCGATGGCCGAATGTGAACAGTGAACAAAGCCGAATAACATGAATAAGAGTTAATCTACAGTAACTTGGTGAGGCCACTACACAGTGTATGGAGCCGTGCTATGCAGCTTTGTTCACTATTTCCATTCAGCTGCCGCGAGAGCTCACAACAGCTGATCGGTCCCCTCCATCCCCCAAGGATGGGCTTCTGGGTTCAAATCCGACAATATCTGAATGGAGTTTGTATCTTTCTTCCATTCTCTCCAACAAAAAAACCTAGGGCTCCATTCATCAATTTAGATTTTTTTTAAGTAAATTGTTTTTGGCCTTGTAGAATTTCTTGATGTTTTTTGCGCCTAATTCTTCAAAATGGTTCCTGAATTTTACGCAAAATGAAAAATACTCTTCCTTTTTGCGACTTTTTAGTCCTCTAAAATGCTGCAAAATATGAGAAAATTTTTCAGACATACATGAAAAATATTTTCCATTCTGGAGTACGTTTGTGCGAACATTTTCGTTTTTTTTTTAAAAAAGTTGCAATTGACAAATCAGCCAAAAATCCCCAAACACTGTCCGAAATAATAATAATAATAAAAAAAAAGTGAATATGTATGAAAAAAACTTAAAAAAAGGTGCAAATACAAAGAGTAGGCACTAATGACAAACAAGTAAAAAAAACACCTAAAAAAAAAGACCTCAAATGTGGCGAATGCAATAATAAATCAGGTCTATAATGATTTAGATTTTGAGAACCAATGAGGATAGTGAGTGACGAGGTCTATAAGGAGCTGTGATTTATATGAAAGTATAATAAGTAGTAAATGTGTCTATGTGAATTTCACACTTCAGACAACCTGGCTTTGTCTGGACACTTTTGCAGCAACTTATGTGTTAATTAAACACTAAATTTCCCATTGTCTCCGAGCAAACAAATACAAATACAAAGTATTATTCACATATTGTAGAATCCAAACTCTAACGACTTCTTATATCGTTATCATAGGTTACATTTTATTAATTAACCTATTTAATAAAAATTTCACAAGTAGAGACTTTGGTAATGATGTCATAAAGGGACGTGTCAGCGCAAATTACTGATATTTATTTATGTGTTCACCTATCATCACAAAGTCATTCATTAGGTAGTTGTACATGTATTATGTAAATGTAGCGCAGACAAGTTTGGTGTCCAGTTTGTGTTTTCTTCTATGTTCTATCCAGGGTGCCAAATATTGGCCACCAAAAGAATATGCCCTATAGTGGCCAAGTATCAATGCCATACAATACAAAGTTACAGTGCTCAAAATAAAACTCAATATACAGTGATCATACAATAGTATTAGGCTACAAAATGTCTAAATAATCTTCCTTCCCGACATCCACCATATATGTTGAGTCCCGGGAGTATTAAACAGCTTACAGCCACACGAGGTGGACGAAAAAGTCCAGCGTTCATGATGGTAGTGCAAAGCCCTGTGAACCTCTCCTATCTGTGACATCCTGAAGACTCTTCTGATTAGTGGTCAATGTAAAAACGTAGAGGTGCCCTACTAATCAGAAGAGGAATGACATTGGTAGTAGTTGGTTCACATTGGTCTAGTCTAGTGGTCAAGGACTTCCGACATGGCCACTGGACGAGGGTCCTGCAACTCTTTTTGTTCAACGCTACCACTTGGTACTAATAAAAAGAACAGCTCACCTCATTCAAAAAGTAAGCCGTCATAAAGCTAAGCTGATGATAAAAATTACAAATTTTCAGGTGGCGACCAAACCCAAAAAGTTTATTTTTTTTAAGTAGTAAAAACATAAAAATGTCAAAGATTTCAAAATCTGAAGCACAAACAGGACTTCCTAGAATGGTAATTTTACAACATCGTATAAGGGATCGCAGGTTCAAGTCCCCTAGGGGGAGCCAAAGTCTACCAACTTTTTCCAGTATGGATCGCAGGTTCAAGTCCTCTAGGCGGGAGCCAAAGTCTACCAACTTTTTCCAGTATGGATCGCTGGTTCAAGTCCTCTATGGGGGAGCAAAAGTCTACCAACTTTTTCCAGTATGTTGTTAAAATCTGAAAAATAAAAAACATATTTTGCTGTTTTAACTACTAAAATTATATAATACTTATCACATACGATGAACGCTAGAGTTGGGCTGATAGATTTGAGGGACACCGGTCCATCAGCAAGGTCAGTAGTCTCCAGCCACTGGATGGGAGGTTCAATAATCTCTGACTTTCCGGAATCTCCAGCGTGGCTTTTGATTAGCCAGACTGGTGCAACCTCACCATTGTGGCGTAACGCACAAATGATATCACGCCAGCCCAGCTAATCAAAACCTGAATCGGGGACTCTTGAAGGTAAGAACTTCTTTACAGTGGCCAGAGACTACTCATCTGGCCCATGGATCGGAGTCCTGTGATTCGATCCAATCAATCTAATGAACACCAAAATGGTGGGGGGGGATATCAAAATGGCAGAATTGCAGTTTTTTGGTCACTCCACTTCCCAAAAAATATTAAATACAAAGATATCAGAAAGTGGTATGGACCCTAAAATGGTGCCAATAAAAAGTTGAGCTTGAGTCTTCATACACTCTACCAACCGAAAAATTAAAAAAGAATTCTGGGAAGGTGAGAATGAAAAATCGAAAGTGATGAAGGAGGAAGGACCCACTGGGACTTTGTTGCCCAAGGGCCCGCATAGGCCAGAACTGGAAATGATCTCAAAAGGAGAACATCAGCAGAACAACCTGTACAGAAATTACTTCACCTGAAGCAAGGGGATAGATAGAAGCGTATTGAAATTGTCTCTTGGATATGATCTTGGATGGCCATTGCAAAAAAATCATCGAGCCAAGCAAGGTAAAGTTTTTTTTTTAGTGGCTTTTTTTTATGTTTTATGTAATTTATTGTCCTGATACTTAGAAAGACAGCAAACATTTAAGTCCGGAACAGCGCGGTCTTCTCCAAACGGGCACACGCCCATGGCACTCGACTCAACGCCTTTGCCAAATGTCTTCTGTATAAACACTGACTCAGCTCTAATGCCCCCGGGGGATATTACTATAACCTGCTCTTCCCACCACCAGCTCGGCACAGTCGCAGGCGTCTCAATTCATCCGATACTCCTTACATGAAGATGTATTTGTGAAAAGTCTTTAAGGTACTTAGGAAATGTTTCTCTAAAGGTCAATTTATGTTACTACAAGGAGGATCAAGTTTCCAACCACGTTCACTGACGGAAAACTATGAAGTATGTCACCGCAGGTCCATGCGTGTAAATATAATCTATAAATCTTCAAAGAGACACCGACATCTCTTCCAGGATTTCCAAAAGACCAATTCCAGAGCATCTATTACTCCTCCTGGAAATGTATAAATACATGGACAACTAGACGTTACCATTCCCAATTGTCAATAGGGTGTCTGTATAAAGTAAAGCCTTGTTCAGACAGGTGTATTTCAAGGTCCGTATAAGGACCACAGGTCTCCTGGTCTGACCTTATAGCCTCATAAACACGCATGAGGCTGTTATTAAAGAAACCCACTGTCAGTCGGGGCATGGTGGTCCGTACATGGTCCATAGAATGTGCCCACCTGAATCCAACCTTAGGGAGTAACCGTTATTTTAATTTTTTTCCACCCATAAATGAATAGTACACGTGAAAATATGCAACTTTTTAATATATCTTATTAGAGAAATCCACTTTTTTCTCCTCCTGGACTGATCATTCATTATCAAACCTGCTGGTAAAATCAGAGAATTCAGATTTCCCAATTACATTCTCTATGGAGAACCGTAACTGTCTTTTCAGGGAATTATCTCAATGTCTGTGTCTGCCTCTAGCTCCTCCTCCTCCATAGAATCTTAAAAGCACCAACTGTCATATCATTATTCAGCTCAGTACCATTACTACAATACCAAGCTTCTCTTTTCTTTTTTTATTTTAGTGGCGGAAGAAAAATTCAGAGTTTAGTTAAAAAAAAAAAATTTATGCATATTCCCATTTTCTAGGACACATAATTTATTTCTCTGTCAATGGAGCTGTGTGAGGTCTGGCTCTTTGCGAGGAGAGCTGTAATTTTTATTTGTACCATTTTGGGGTACATAGAATGTTTTGATAGCTTTTTATTGCATTTTTTTGGAGGAGGTGCATTGACCAAAAATGGCAATTCTTGGGTTTCAAATTTATTTATTTTGCTTAATGGCATGTACCGTATAGGATAAATACCTCTTTATTTTTCTAGATCGGACATTTACAACGAATACATTTGTTTATTTTTATTTTTTAATGTCTTTATTTTTAAAGGGGGGAAAGTTGATTGATCTGATTTTTTTAGGGGACTTAACCTGTTGTGTATTCAATAGTGCACGCCTTAAATGCCACTGTCAGAAATTGGTAATGGGGTAATGTCCAGACATGGGGTGTAATGATTGCCATCACAGAGGGTCTGACCGCAACCGGGCCCGTGCCGGAGCTGTGCATGCTGACGCCAGCATCAATTTCACCAGGATGTGTGTCCTTGGATGTAAATTCAGCTGAAATGTATTGCAGCGCATGGACCCCCTGGCTCCCTGCACTGCAATATAAGCTGCCGTCCAATCAGAAGCTTGCCTGTGACAGGCGGCACATGGCAGTAACATCATGTGCTGCCAGTGCCGGCACACCAAAGTCACCTGCCGGCTTCTGTGCCGGATAGAGAGGGGGACGCCGAACGTCTTTGGAGTGCTGGAAGGTAAGAATAATCGTTTGTTTCTTCTGGAGAAGAACGGAAGGGGCCCAGGATAGGGGCATTATGCCAGGAAGGGGCCCATGATAGGGGTCAGGAAGGAGCCCAGGATAGGGGCCAGGAAGGGGCCCAGAATAGGGGCATTATATCAAGAAGGGGCCCAGATGGGTGGCTTTATCCCAGGAAGGGCCCAGGATGAGGGACATTATTATAGGATGGGGCCCAGGATTAGGGCATTATTGCTGGAAGGACCCAGGACAGAGCATAATATTACTGAAACGGCCTGAATGGGACAAAATTACTGGAAGCTGCCCAGGATCGAGGACATTATTATAAGAAGGGGCTCAGGATGGGGGACATTATTACATGATGGGGAACATTATACAAGGAAGGGGCTGAGGATGGGGGACATTATTACATGATGGGGAATATTATGTCGGGAAGGGGCTCAGGATGGGGGACATTATTACCTGATGGGGAATATTATATCAGGAAAGGGCCCAGGATGTGGGAACTTCATTATAGCATGGATTATACAGGAAGCAGCCAGGACGGGAAATATTATTACATGGGGGGATGAACATGCATATCTTTATGGAATCCAGAATGCTACAAGGTCCCATACATCTAAACAAAATTCAGATGGGGGACAAAGTCCAAATTTTGCACGGGGGCCCATCAAAGCCAAGTTATGCAAACTGTGTACAGATATTTACTCAATTTCAATCTATCAAGAACACAATTACCCATACACCTCACAACACTCATTCAGCTGACAACTTTTACTCCCGACTTTCCCATATACTTGGCCATTTAGCTGAATATTTATGTGTTTTCTAGGGGGAGAAAGTCACGGCCAGACAGCGTCTCTCGAAGAAGACCAAAAATATTAGGTGATTAAATTCAACAAGCCTGGTCCTTCTTTCCCCTTTATTAGCTGTTGGGGGGAGAGTCGGAAGTCCCCCATAAACATCAGGCTATCCTGCTGAAAACAGAGGGTCCCAACTACTTTTCTCAAACATATATAGGGGTCCTCAGTGTTAGATATCACTCCCCCACTCCCCATTAAACTATGTTTTTTTGGGACCATCACAGCACATCTCCATCTACACACAACCTGTGCATGTCCATGTTTACTACAATGGTCCCCAAAGTCATCCCCAAATGGGGTCCTCTTTGTCTAGACCACTGGGGCCTTGTTGAATTAGCGTCCCATTTTTGTCCAATCATCTGGCAGGACAGAGTGGCTTCTCCATGGCTTCTCCTCCGCCTCCGCTATCACTGACTATCGGCCTTATCCATAGCTGATCTACAGAAATTATGAAGTCCCGTAGACACATCAGCTGAAAAGGGATGGTCCCCTTTCAGAAATGTTTTTTCCTATAAGCTTCCTTAGTAGTAAAAAAACAACTATTCTTTACTCACTTTCCCCTGGTCCAGTGCTGAGTCTCTGCCGCTGCCCAATAATCCCTAATAAAATGCAATATAACCAGAAATGTGCTCCAGAAATCTCGACATCACTCAGATATATCAAGAAGCACCCGTATTGGCAAAATTATATGGAAAAAATCATGGATAAAAGTATTGGCTCAAACACAGTGGTAAATATTCATGTGGGCCTATAGGGGCATTGACCGGAGGTAAACTATCATTATAAGGATTTACTTCTGCATTTAATCTATTGATTTAACATATTTCCCTTTAATTGATTTCACCCTTTCAACGATGCAATAATTCATTATTGACGCTGATAATAATTTACGGTCACATTTACGAGTCACTCAATAATGGATTTACATACAATTTATGTCACAATGATCCCACTGATCCGTGCATAAGTGCTAAATATATATACAGTGGTGGCCAAAAGTATTGGCACCCCTGCAATTCTGTCAGATAATACTCAGTTTCTTCCTGAAAATGATTGCAATCACAAATTCTTTGGTCTTATTATCTTCATTTAATTTGCTTGCAAGGAAAAAACACAAAAGAGAATGAAGCAAAAATCAAATCATTGATCATTTCACACAAAACTCCAAAAATGGGCCGGACAAAAGTATTGGCACCCTCAGCCTAATACTTGGTTGCACAACCTTTAGCCAAAATAACTGCGAACAATCGCTTCTGGTAACCATCAATGAGTTTCTTACAATGCTCTGCTGGAATTGTAGACCATTCTCCTTTGGCAAACTGCTCCAGGTCCCTGATATTTGAAGGGTGCCTTCTCCAAACTGCCATTTTGAGATCTCTCCACAGGTGTTCTATGGGATTCAGGTCTGGACTCATTGCTGGCCACCTTAGAAGTCTCCAGTGCTTTCTCTCAAATCATTTTATAGTGCTTTTGGAAGTGTGTTTTGGGTCATTGTCCTGCTGGAAGACCCATGACCTCTGAGGGAGACCCAGCTTTCTCACACTGGGCTCTACATTATGCTGCAAAATTTGTTGGTAGTCTTCAGACTTCATACTGCCATGCACACGGTCAAGCAGTCCAGCGCCAGAGGCAGCAAAGCAACCCCAAAACATCAGGGAACCTCCGCCATGTTTGACTGTAGGGACCGTGTTCTTTTCTTTGAATGCCTCTTTTTTTTCCCTGTACACTCTATGTTGATGCTTTTTCCCAAAAAGCTCTACTTTTGTCTCATCTGACCAGAGAACATTCTTCCAAAACGTTTTAGGCTTTCTCAGGTAAGTTTTGGCAAACTCCAGCCTGGCTTTTTTATGTCTCGGGGTAAGAAGTGGGGTCTTCCGGGGTATCTTACCATACAGTCCCTTTTCATTCAGACGCCGACGGATAGTACGGGTTGACACTGTTGTACCCTCGGACTGCAGGGCAGCTTGAACTTGTTTGGATGTTAGTCGAGGTTCTTTATCCACCATCCGCACAATCTTGCGTTGAAATCTCTCATTAATTTTTCTTTTCCGTCCACATCTAGGGAGGTTAGCCACAGTGCCATGGGCTTTACACTTCTTGATGACACTGCGCACGGAAGACACAGGAACATTCAGGTCTTTGGAGATGGACTTGTAGCCTTGAGATTGCTCGTGCTTCCTCACAATTTGGTTTCTCAAGTCCTCAGACAGTTCTTTGGTCTTCTTTCTTTTCTCCATGCTCAATGTGGTACACACAAGGACACAGGACAGAGGTTGAGTCAACTTTAATCCATGTTAACTGGCTGCAAGTATGATTTAGTTATTGCCAACACCTGTTAGGTGCCACAGGTAAGTTACAGGTGCTGTTAATTACACGAATTAGAGAAGCATCACATGATTTTTCAAACGGTGCCAATACTTTTGTTCACCCCCTTTTTTAGGTTTGGTGTGGAATTGTATCCAATTTGGCTTTAGGACAATTCTTTTTGTGTTTTTTCATTGAAGACAAATTAAATGAAGATAATAATACCAAAGAATTTGTGATTGCAATCATTTTCAGGAAGAAACTGAGTATTATCTGACAGAATTGCAGGGGTGCCAATACTTTTGGCCACCACTGTATATATATATATATATATATATATATATATATATATATATATATATATACAGTATATACATATTTACAGTATATATATATATATATATATATATAAATTTTTATTTATTTATTTTTTTACCGTAACTTTCCAGAGACCAAAATGGCTAAGTGGCCCATACATACCATATATAATTATAGGTAATCATATATTAAGATAGGGCTGGAAGTTTCTTACAGTGGCTTAGTTATGAACATGAGAGGCTTCCAGCAAAAAAAAAGTTCCCCTCAATTGCATGTTTGTCTTACCACAGGAATTTGTCTCGGAGGATTAATTCTGCGTACAATTATCAACCTCGTCTTCATTGACCTTGCAAGGGAATATGGTGAACCTCGCAGTTTTTAGCGAAGGTGCTTTAGATTCTGTGAAAACGGAAAATAAATCCCACCGTATAGCAATCTGTCAAGGCAGGGGCAACACATACACATTGTGGGCAGAACCCGCTAGTTTTGCTTCTCGGAGTTTTGGCTGAGATCAAGTGTAGAGTCTTCTGGTGTCAGTCCATTTGGCCTCAACAGCTAATGTAAAAGTTCAGGGTGTACGCCGGGTGGTTTACATGGTCACCCAGTTTGGTGACCCCTATCTCAAGGATCTATGCCATGGGACGGGTAGTTTGAGAGCCCAAGATGCAGAATTGTCCCAAGAGTTGTGACGCTGAACTCATTGGGTGATGGAACCCACTTGAGTTTCGCGGAAAACTTACACACACTTCAACTTTCTTACTTTAGAGCAGACGCCTTATTTTGGACCATTTGTCTAGCATGGGAACAGTCAGTATTACACTGTAAAACCTCCAGAATGTATTTTGATTGTGTGTCACCCTTTTCACATGGACTTTTTGGAGTGGATTCCCTCCTAATTGGTCTAGGGGGAGGTATGTAGTCACCAGGTTCTTCTCCTCCTTGCAAACCGGCTGTCCTCTTTTTGGGGGAGAGACAATCTAGATCTAGCTCCTAGTCCTTCTGGGGTGGTAACCACAAGCACGAACATCTTTCCCTAAACTTCGGTGGGGGAGGCCATCAATCATTGACCTTCTGGTCTAGAGGCATGGGGAAAGTTTTATTGGGGGCCCATCTGCTTTCCCACTTTATTGTGGCACTATTTCTGGGTGACGAGCATGAAAAAAAGGCCTCCAAACACACATTGGATAAAAGTCTGCTGAACCCATTGGTTTGGTGGGATCAGAAGACCAGCTAATGTGTATGTGGGCCTCCTAACTCTTCCCCATCAGATAAGGTTGGGGAGAGTAGGATTCGGTCTGTTGAATTCCAATGTCCGGTCTGTTTGCTCGGTGCAGAAATAAGCCACTGTCGAAGGCCATATAATGTCCAAAGTGTCTCCATCTGAGCTCTGTCGGGGTTTCCTTTGTTTTTCGTCGATTCCAAAGGAAACTCGGATGCAGTGCTCAGCAGAGAGCACTGTATTTCTGTGAACCTATCGTAATGCGTATGGCCAGCATGAGACCACAACTCAGGTCCCATGGCCAACCATCGCAGCATCCCGATCACACCATAATCAAAGGGAATTTGGTTGCGTGGCCAACTGCACACATGCCTTCAGAAATACAAACCTTGATGCGACCAAATTGAGGACATTTTTGGCCATGCGTTTTATACCCAAAGGCTGCAAGATTTAATGCCACTGTGTAGAGGAGTATCATTGATATTGCTATTGATAAGGTATCATGTTACAGCTCTGCTCACTTGTTCTCTTCTTACATTGTGCATTGACAGTGCGCTCTGTTGCCGGAACATCTTTTCTGATCAGAACCAGTGAGAGAGTGCACTGTCACTGTGCACTGAGAAGAATGCCGCAGGTCAGTTTACGCTGAATAATAAAGGAGCACAGTGGGTATGAGATCTCTATAAATCCCATCCACTTTGCTGGAACTATAAGCAAAAATATGCAATGTCAAAAACTGACCAAAAATCATCATGGGCACAGCCTTAGACCTCATTTACACATCCGTGTTGAAACAAGTACATGAAAACATGGTACCGGTGTCATCAGTGTGTCCGTTTTTTACCATCAGTGTGTCATCAGTGTTTTTCAAGGATGGATAAAGAAATAAAGTAAGAAATATGTGCAACACGAATTTCCGAATGAGGCCTTAGGGTAGCTTCACACATTTCATATTTGGTGCAGATTTGCATGCAGAAAATTCTTAAGACTCATAAATTACCAGATAAGTAGATGAAACTCCAACAAATCTCATCTACATATTCCTGAAAATTTCTGCAGAGAAATTTAATTTATTTGTTCGTAGTTTTATTTAAATATCAAAAAGAGACAAAAACCACAGCAGAAGAAAGCTTAATAAAAATGCATGGAAAACATAAATAAATAAAAATGCAATTAAAAAATTAAGGTATTTGGTACAGAAATGCTGCTGAAAATCCGCAGCATCAAAAACGCACCCTGGCAACTTTGCCTTCCAATACGTTCACATTGCATATTTGCTTCAAATTTTTTTGAAGAAAGTTCTACATCTGCCTTATTCATCTGAAAACTACCCAATGGATGCATTCTTGGAACCAAGTTGCAAAAATTTCTGCAACATCATCCGCAGCGTGGGAATTCACGCTTTGTGCAGATTTCACCCTTTGCAAATGGAAAAGGTGAAATTTTCAATAAGATCTATGCCAAAATCATGCAGATTTTGCTGCGAAATACGCAATATATGAACTTACTCTGGCTCTCATCTTGCAGTTAACCACTAAATGACGGAGGTAGCCAGAGTCTCTTGTTAGATAATAGTCTGCAGATCCCTCAGGTCTTGAACATAATAATTAAAATCCCTGATCCAGCCCTGACTGCAGCTGTCACTAAGATTTGTTTGCCTCGTTGCTCCCTCTAGCGGCCACTCCAAAGAATCTGGCATTGGCAGTGATGTCACTTCTAAGAAAGGCAGCTGCTAAAAGAGATTTTTCTTAAGATCCCTGAGAAGTGCCGTTAGTTAGTGGAGCAGCATGTCATCCCACCTACAGCTCAGCCTTCCTGACCATTTGCAGCCTGGCTCTACATCAGTGGCTTCTAGATGTCAATCTGTTCCAGGTGCAACCTTGCAAAGGAACTAGAAGACTCCTCAGAAGAAGAAGTTGGGCATGTATTTCTGCCATGACAATTTGAGCAACTTCACATTTCTCGTAGCTCTTCTTGTAAAACTTTAAGGTGGCATTACTTGCTTTCAACTTCCCATCATCCAAGCTATGGAGGACTCATTGAAGATGCCTGGTGAGAACTCATCAATTCTGGAGACTTCACCATGGAGCAATATAAGTTCCATATCGGATAACCACACTGACACCAATAGGACTGAACCTATAGACTTTACCAGGGCTATGCTCCTTGGATTCACTCTTGGAGCCTTCATCTGTGTTGCCATAGTGGGCAACATCATGGTCATCATCTCTGTGGTCACCAACAGGCAACTGAGGATCCCAACCAACTACTTAATAGTTAACTTGGCCATTGCTGACTTGCTTCTAAGCACCACAGTGCTACCCTTCTCTGCCACCCAAGAGATTGCCAACCGCTGGATCTTTGGCAAGATATTGTGTGACATCTGGGCTGCAATGGATGTTCTATGTTGTACAGCATCCATTTTCAGTCTTTGTGCCATTTCCATTGACAGATACGTTGGGGTACGTTACTCTCTTCGATACCCTATTATAGTGACCAGGAAGAGGGTCTTATTGGCTCTGTTGGGTGTCTGGATCTTGTCCATAGTGATCTCCATCGGACCATTACTGGGGTGGAAGCAGCAGACTGTTACTCATGCCTCAGGGTGTGAAATCACCACAGAAACTTTTTATGCCATCTTCTCCTCATTGACTTCCTTCTACATCCCCTTGATTGTCATCCTGGTGATGTATTGCAGAGTCTACGTGGTGGCCAAGAGGATCACCAAGAACCTAGAAGCAGGTGTCATGAAAGAAAGCATGGACTCCAAGGAGCTGACTCTGAGAATCCACTGCAGGAACATGCACGATGGGTCTCCGAACAGTAAAAGCAAAAATCATCAGCCTCGCAGCTCCTTATCTGTAAAATTACTCAAGTTCTCCAGGGAGAAGAAGGCAGCCAAGACTTTGGGAATTGTAGTGGGCTTGTTCATCTTATGTTGGCTACCATTCTTCACAGCTTTACCTTTCGGTAAGTTCCTTTGCTATTTTATTCATCAGTGGTAGTAGTGAGATCACTTGATTTCATAAATCTCCTCACCAATATCTTCAACTGGATTTTTTTCTTAAATTGTTAAACTTCTGAGGATTTTAGGGCTCATTCAGACATCAGTGATTTTTCTCGGACGCAAAAAAATAGTCGGAGTTTCATCAGCTTTTGGTTAGTGTGCCGATTTTTACCATGAAAGTTTCATCAGATGTTTCATCCATATTGTCAACCGTGTAGCATCCATTTTTTACGTCCGTGTGGCATCAATTTTTGTCCTTAACAAGAATTAATTAGTTATATCCATGAAAAAACTGATGTTTGAACAAGCCCTAAGGATCTTATATGGTTAGTATGTCATCTGAGGTCAAAAACGTCTTCAGCCAAATGAACCGATATGTTACTTGTCAAGTTAATGATTGGCCTTTAGAATGAAGAAGCATCTTCAAGAAACTGAATTTGTTCAGGACAGAAAAACTTTTCCAAAAACTCTCCAAAAAGAAGTTTCTGCTTGAAAAACAGATAGTTTTTGTATGCCTGAATGTCTCAACATAGGCTTAGGAGTAGCCATCAATAAGGGCTCACTCAGACCTCCTGTTTTTTTCACGTATGAGAAAAACAATTCTAGTTTCATCAGTTTTTTCTCAGATGAGAAACAAACAAAAAGTTTCTCTACCTTCTGTTATCTAGCAGTCTGCATCCGAGTGCAGTCTGATTTTTTCACTGAACCATAGATTGACACTGCCAATTTTGATCCAACAACCAGATCAATATTGAACATGTCTCCATGATTTTGCACTAGGTCCCCCCCAAAAAATCAGACACGTAAACAGCCCCATAAACTGTTCTAGGTTTGAGCTTTATCCATGAAAAACCCATATAGAACTGGTACACGAAAAACGGACGTCTGAATGAGCCCTAAGAGTAGGAGAACCTGTTTGAGAACCTGTTTGAGATGTTGGGTGCCGTCTTCTAAGATCTTCAGGGGATCATGTTGCAAGTTTGGTGCATATTTTATGCGCAGATTTTCCGATAAAATTCGATAAGATGAGATTCGATAAAATCCACAACCATTAAAGTGGATGAGTTTTAACTAAATCTGATCCACATGCTGCTATATTTTTTGCTTTTTGATAAGGAATCCATGAGGAAATAGTGTTATGGTGCATTTCTTAAAAACTGCAACACATCTATTTGTGCAGTTTAAGCGCAACTTTTTGGTGTGATTTTTACTAGGTTTGGTGCAATCCAGTCCATTGGCCACGACATTGGTCTGTGGCCACTGGACAGGAGCGGTAAAACTGCCTCTTACCTGACGGCACCTAAGGCTCTTCACTTGATTGATTGACATGTGCATCACGCTGTAACGATGATACTGCGTCAAAATCAAAAGAAGAGTCGCATATGCCTTCAGATAAGAGGCGATATATCACTTACTAGGCTGTGTTTTGCAGTTTCAATAAAATCAGTGTTTTATCAGCAGGAGATTATCACTACAGGACTAGGTGTCTCATGCCTCCAAGTCCAGTCACACCCCCACCACTGATTGGCAGCTTGCTTACAGTGCACGCAGGAAGCGGCCAATCAGGGGTGTGGGCGGGGCTATACACAGCTGAGCATTCCGAGCTCTGCTAAATCTCCAGCAGAGAAAACTGAGATTGTATCAAAATAACAGCATGCAGACCAGTAAGTGATACATCGTTGGAATCAGGCTCTCAGCCTCTACATCATGGTGTTCTCAGATTACATAGTAAAATTATGCTGACAGATTCCCTTTAAATCCCCTTTAAATCCCTATGCAGAAATATCTGTACTCTATGAATTACAGCACATATTCCTATCAAATAAATGGGCGTGCAGAATCTTCATGAAATTTTCATCGTGTGAACATGCCCTAAGGAGTTTGTTCGGTTTAATGTGAAAAAAAAAAATTCTTATATACTATGTGTTTCAATTTCTAACAATTTACAAAATATATTCTTGCTGTCAGTAGTATCTACAGGCTGCAAACCTTTACATAGCTAGTCCTGCTCTCTGCTGAGAAGTGGATCCAATTCTATCCAGTCTAGACAGGAGCTGAACAAATCTGGTAATTTGCTACAATGTATCAGTCCACATTGTTTAGCTCACAGAGCATTGTCTACATTGGATGCAATGTATCACTTCTCAGCCTAGAACTGAACTAATTACTGCCTTTGGATATAAACAATAATCCTCTCATTCACTGACAGCAAGCAGACATATTGAAAATGGCGGAAAAAAAAAATAATGCAAAGTATATTAGAAAGTTGGAAAAGTTTTATTCATATAAAACCGGAAACCCCCTTTAATAAATTTGCGGAATCCGGTTCTGTATTTTTCTTGTTTCTTTTCTTTCTTGAGTCTTTTTTTCAGAGACACTGATGATTTCTAAGTTCTGTCAAAAACGAAATCTTCAGGATGTTTTAAATCATCGAATTTTTGAAAAATTGTACTTTTCGTCCATGTTCTTCCAAGTAGCTGGTAATGATTGACGGACCGTTGCAGAGATTTCCGAAGGTTATTGATTAACCACTGACATAAAGTCAGACAATATTTTCTCTTATTTTCCAAATAAAGTTAGAAGTTCAGCTTTCGGGCAATATTAATACTCAACGTATGACGGTATTACTAAGGCTTCCCGTCATTTCTCATGCACGGTTCTGGGATGGGCACCCAGTGACGCAGAGGTTATGTAGTACATAGAAGCTGGTGGATGGTGACGAATCCATTACTCATGTGTAGGAACGGATTCTCACGGGCCATTTTTAAAGAAAAATGTGGCAGAGAAAGTAAAGTTCATCATTTCCTAAATCTAGAGTATCAAGTTGTTGCAAAATCTCTAATATTTGTGTTTCTGCTGCTGCAAAAGTACAACTCTAATGCAGTGATGCAGGGTGGTCAACATCGAAACACTATTAGGACAACCCCTTCTTGATCTAAATGTTTGGCCCGATAAAATAAAGAAGCCTATACTCACCTCTCGTGCCGGCACAGTTCCAGCAGTGTCAGCACTCACGGACCCGGGGCTCCCATGCTGATTGTGATATGTGTGTCACGGGTGTGTCAGGTGTAATAGACAGTCGCTATGGATCTAGCTGTAGAAGGTCACTGCGCTTGGCATTACAGACACCTTCTTAATCCTTCTGCCTTTAGGACCCAGCTGCTGTTGATTGACACACCCTTGCCTTGGAGTTTAAAATACTCAGTTTCCTCCAGGGTATAGTCTGTGATACTTCTATGTACCTTTTGTGCAAGCTTGGAGCACTAGAAGTCAGCTAGCTTCTTCTCTGGTGCTCTTGGAGGACAGTTTGCGCTACTCCTCTGGTGTCTGCACAAGCTAAGTTTATCCCCTTTGTTTTTCTACCTTGTTGTCTTTAGTTTGTAGTGGGGCCTGACCAGTGCTCACCTCTCCCCCTCCCTATCTAGGGTCAAGCACTAGGGTCATCCAGGGCTTAGGGTCCTGTTCGACGATTGGAGACGGAACCTATATAGGGACGGTAGGGTAGGCAGGGTGATATTAGATCTGCCTAGATTTCTCCACTCCCCCTTTCCCTAGTTTTTGGGCTTCTCCCCTCTATTTCCTTCGTGTTGCACGTGTTGTCTTTCCCACATCTTGCATAACAGTGTGACCATAGTGCCCAATCAGCGCTGGCGTCACTGTCCCCGCCTCCTGTCAAATTGAACATGGAGAAGAAGTCCAGGCTGCAGCTGATTTCTGACTTACTCTTAATGCTCGATTTGTCTGAAGGCGGGGACAGTAAAGCCAGCACTGATTGGGCGTCAGACTCACGTGTCACAACAACAACACGGAGACCCAGGACCACGAGTGCCGACACCGCTGGAACGGCGCCGGCACAGGAGGTGAGTATGAGCTTTTTTATTTTATTGGTGTCAAGCGTGGGGTATGACAAGGAGTTGTCCAAGTAGTGGACAACTTATTTAAATGGCACTAAAGTCTGCAGTCTATGTGACTGCAGACTTGTGAATAAGTATTCTCCAGTGCCGGCGGTGAGACCGGGCGGTCATGTAACCACAAGTATGCAATATGTATATATGAATTGGGGCTGCATTTTTTTTTGCTAGATGGGAACGTGGCCTCTGGGTCTGAAAGCAAAACAGTTCTGGTTCCAGGTGGACACCATCAGCATATGATTTCGCTCTTACTGACTGTTTCCATTTTAAAAACACTTTCTGATTTCCTGCTGAGAAAGTAAGATTGAATTCATTATTATTATGTCATTTTATGCCCCTAAAGGTAGGTTGGTATAACAAGTCGTTCAGAGTTTCATCCAGAAACTCATACGATTTTTTTTCCCACTTGTCATAGATGGTCCGTTTTTACAGCAGCAGCTATTAATCATTTACAAGACCATTTACAGTTTCCTATGTTACAGATTTGCAATGTATCCGTAAAAATCGGATGCTAGACTGTGGCTCCGTATAGCATCTGATTTTTTTTTTGCACACCCATAAACTTGAATAGGCGAGTCTCTTCCGATTAACGTGCCATTGGCTGCAACACAACCCCAAAGCATGATTGATCCTCCTCCATGCTTAATGGTTGGCGAGATGTTCTTTTCCTGAAATTCTCCGCCCTTTTATTCTCTACACATACCTTTGATCATTGTGGCCAAAGAGTTCTATTCTAACCTCATCGGTCCACAGGATTTGTTTCTAAAATGCATCAGGCTTGTTTCAATGTTCTTTTGTATACTTCTGACACTGAATTTTATGGTGCGGACGCAGGAGAGGTTTTCTTCTGATGACTCTTCCATGAAGGCCATATTTGTGCAGGTGTCTCTGAACATTAGAACAATGTACCACAACTCCAGAGTCTGCTAAATCCTTCTGAAGGTCTTTTGCAGTCAAGTGGGGGTTCTGACTTGCCTCTCTAGCAATCCTACGAGCAGCTCTCACTGGAATTTTGCTTGGTCTTCCAGACCTTATCTTGACTTCCACTGTTTCTGATAACTGCCATTTCTTAATTACTTTTCAAACTGAGGAAAGGGCAACTTGAAAACCCTTTGCTGTCTTCTTATAGCCTTCTCCTGCTTTGTGGGTCTCCACCATTTTCAGAGTGCTAGGCAGCTGCTTAGAAGAACCCATGGCTGCTGTTTTTTGGCACAAGGTTAGAGGAGGCTGAGTTATTATAAAGCTGGGAAATTTTCATCACCTGGTCTGGAATTTTGACCAGGGGTGCCCAAACTTTTACATATCACTATAATTCACATTTAGGTATCGATGAAGATTTGTCATGTCTGCAAATTTTTGACCAGAATGAATCCACCATAAGGTACCGATTCATTATTGGATAAGCGCCATTTTTCCATCTAGATTTTAGGAGTTTTACACCAGTCTTTTATTTGCGCACTATTCCTGTTTTTATTTGCGCCTTTCTTAAAGTCACCTTTTTATGTGTCCTTCTGTTTTTTTATGTATTTATTTTTTTTAATTTGCCATTGATTGAAGGGATTAGGCTTTCCATATGTATTCACCTGATTAGTCATTTGCCACTTTTCAAAATCTGGCAAAACCTTTGTTTTCCACACTGGAGTGATTTTAGGTATGTCAGAAATTTTTGCTCAATTTTTGCACTCCTGTTGAAAAATGTGCAACATTTTTTGCACTGAAAAGAAAAGGTGAAAGACAATTATTTTTGACTTTGCGCAAATTTTATGATAAATTAAACTGTCTCAGAAATTTCCGCACCCAGTCTGTGTGAATATGGAAGGGATCTTTTGTAGCAAACTACATGTAGGTCGTATAGTTGACATTCTAAACTGATTCGTTGTGACATAGAAAACCCAAACTTACGGGCAACCAACATTAATGTTTGTATCAGGGGCTGCCTCAGGCCATGTGCACAGCGTCTATTTGACACCGCTGTACAAGCTGAGATTTTGGAGCAGACAATGTCTTTTTTGGCATCTACCATGTTTTTGTGGTGGCTTTGCCACATCTGTCAAAGCCTGAAGCTTTGCGCACACATAGCCTAAAGATTAATGCATCAAGTGTTTTTCGGAATCTGCCTGAAAAATCACTAAAAAAATAGCAAAAAATTATGAACATCTGCGCAGCAATGCATAAATGACTTGCTGTGCACATGTTCTGTCTATTTGAGCTTCTAGTTTCCCAAACCGCAAAGTGGTTAAAAGAAGTGGCCGATCCATTCTTCAGGTGGATTTTACTTGGAAGCAGCTCCATATTTTAAAGGGAATCTGTCAGTAGGTTTTTGCTGTGTAATCTGAGAGCAGCATGATGTAGGGGCAGAGACCCTGATTCCGGCGATGTGTCACTTACTGGGCTGCTTGGTGCAGTTTTGATAAAATCCCTGTTTTTCTGCTGTAGATGTAGTAGTTCTCTGATTGCTGAACCCGATATAACACCGCCCACACCACTGATTGGCAGCTTCACGTGTACACTGTCAACAAGCAGCCAATCAGTGGTGGGGGCGAGATTACACAGAATAGGTGGATTGCTGTGCACATGACACCTAGTCCTGCAGTGTTCATAAAACACTGATTATATTGAAACTACAGCAAGTTGCTGAGCAAGTGACACACCGCTGGAGTTAGGGCCTGTGTCCCTACATCATGCTGCTCTCAGATTAAATAGCAAAAACCTGCTGACAGATTCTCTTTAACGTAGAAATTAAAAGATAAAAAAGCAATTAAAAAAAAAAAATACGCTCTAAAAAATGTAAAAAAGCGCATTTTCCTGACTTGAAAAACTCGGCAGCTAAGGTTACGTCTAAAAGACGCCACGTGTACATACCCTGAGGGTGCGTTAACACTGAGTGTATGGAGCAGCAGCTGCACAGACGCTCCAAGTTTTGAAAAGTTTAAGTTTTTAAGGAGGATTTGTGGACAGTTTCTGCTCCAAAAACTCCTGAAAAACTCAGTGTGAACACATCCTCGTTTTGAGGCTGCTTTGCCACCGGTGTCTTTTTTTTTTTTTTTTTTAAGATATATATAAACTAGTGAGTAGCTTCATTCCCTGCAAAACCATAACTAATAAAAGAAAAACAGGAATAGGTAAATGGGCTATATGAGATTAGAAAAGTTTGGGGGGCCGATTGATCAAAGCTGTTATGGCAGAAAAGTACAGTAAAAGTTTTGAAAAGTAGTAACATTTTTGCTCAAAAATTATGCCACTTTAGGCATTTTCACACCAGTTTCAATCAGCTTTGCCAAATGTAGTCCATTCATCTTCACTGAATTCTTATTTATCGGCTCCCACGCAGCTCTGACATTTTATTCCCCGAGAAACTTATCAAGCAAAAGATCAATTAGTAAAATAAATCACCCAACGCGCCAACGACTAATTCATCCAGTGCTTAATTCAGATTATAAAGTAGTACTGCTATTAACATTGTGTGCATTCATTAAGAGGCGCACACCCAGGGGGCGGACATACCTTTTTGACGGAGCTGCCGAAAACTGGCGCAAAAGTCGCAAAATTTCATTGCAATTTTGCATTGCACAAAAATTTTGCAATTTTTCAAAGTTTTAATCCAGTTTTCTGACGTAAACACTTTGATGAATCGGGACTTTTAAGGCGTAAGGTTTGTTTTATGAAGTATTTAACCCGTTTAATTCGAGGTGGGCAGAACAATTAAGAGTGGCATTGCGAAAGTGAAGGGGTCACTGGAATACGATGCGAACCACTTAATTGAGAACCACTTAATGAATTTGGCGCATCTCCTCTGTGCGCCTTGGCAGAAATGTTACTCCAGTCAGGGACTGGAGTAGTATCCCGGGTATAAACATGCTTGGTGAATTTGATGGGTGGGCATAGCCTTGCCTCATCCCACCCCAGCTCCTCCCCAGCTCACCTCATTTTGGTAAGTCACTAAATGTTTTGCGCAACTCCCCAACTTTTCAAAATGTATTTTGATAGTTTTCGATAAATTGCCCCCAAGATCCGGTTATTTTCTGATAGCCCTGCTGATAACAAAAGTGTTGTAAGCTGGAGTGTTAAAAGGAATCTGTCAGCAGCTTTTTGCTATTTAATCTGAGAACAGCATATATAGGACAAGAGAGCCTGATTCCAGGGATGTATCACTTACTAGGCTGTGTGCTGTACTTTCAATACAATCAGTGTTTTATCAGCAGGAGATTATTACTGCTGGACTAGGTCTCACTTGCACAGCAGTCAGGCTAATCTGTGTAACCCCGCCCCCCACCACTGATTGGCAGCTTGCTGACAGCCTACACAGGAGGCTGCCAATCAGTGGTGTGGGTGGAGCTATATTCTGACCACTGCTACATCTACAACAGAGAAAACTGTGATTCTATCAAAAGTGCACCAAGCAGCCCAGTTAGTAAATCAGGGTTTCTGCCCCTACCTCATGGGGCTCTCAGATTACATAGCAATAACAGATTATCTTTAAAAGGAAAGATGTTCTAATCATGTCATAAAATGAAATAAATATTCCAAATAAATTAAAGGGGCAACATTTATCACTATGCACAGAATGTATGATTGCTGGGGTCCGGCTCCCCCCTCCGATGTTAGGAATGTTCACTGATTGGATCCAGAACAAGTAGGGATGACGTGGGTTTTGTAGACTGTAGGCAGGAGCGCGCATCGGGAGGGGGTGCTTCAACACTATGGATTTTTTGACAAATGTAACGCAATATGGTTGGGTTTTCTGTACAGTAATAATATTTTTCGCCACCTTTTGTTAGATTGCAAAGAAATGGGAGCGTTCGGATCTGCGGATAAATAAGTCACTGTAGATGTCTTCTATCATTAAAATTTGTTTAAATTAAAACAAATCAGTCTCATTTTACCCCCCCCCCCCCCAGTTAATGAGAGATAGATCTACAGAGATAAATCCGGACCAAGGCTTTATCGTAATGAGCCAGGAGGTAACATTTAACTTTCCCCGTGATTCATAATTTGGGCAAAAATAGAAGCAAATGTTTGAGATCTTAGTCTACCAATACTTCCAATGCCAAAGAAAATAAGTGTTAACTCTTACATAACTGGTCGATGGAGCCTATCAGCAGAATTCAGGCTGCTGTTCATAGCACTCTGTATTCGGTCACTGAATTCGTACGAACTGATGATGATTGCGCAGAGCTAGAATAGGACAATCAAAAGTCTCCATAGCCTGCAGGTTATGAAATAAATTTTATTTACTTAAAGGGGCTATTCAGCAGATAAAAAATTAATAAATAGTTTTTAAAGGCTCAGACCAGTATAAAAAAATAAAGTAGTAGTAATACTCACCCTCACTGCTACTCCTCAGCTCTGCTTTTGATGATTACCTAGCTCTGCTGGTCTCTAATTCCTGGTCCAGTTTCACCACACCAGAAATAGTAATAAATGCCTGCAGAGCCAATCACTGATTGAGGGGGATCCCAGCTGTGATCCGTGATTGGCTAAGAAGGAATTTTCTGCCACTTCCTGTGAATCAAGACATGATGACCAGGAAGTACAGACCAGCAGGGATCGGGAACGCTTCAGAAAGGGGTACTGATATGGATTGGTGAGGGTGAATATTGCCCCTTTTATTTTTTTTATAACAGTCTGATCCATCTATAAAAGAATTGTTATTTGCTGGACAACACCTTTACTTTGTCGTCGGGTTTGTGCTACCGCATCTGAGAGCAGCGTGATGTAGGGGCAGAGTCCCTGATTCCAGTGATGTGTCACTTACTGGGCTGCTGGCTGCTTTTTTGATAAAATCACACTTTTCTCTGTTGCATATCTATCAGTTCTCTGAATGCTGAGCTCTGTATAACCACGCCCACACCACTGATTGGCAGCTTTCTGTGTACACTGTGCATAGGCAGAAAGCTGCCAATCAGTGGTGAGGTCAGGGTTAAACAGAGCTCTGGAATATGGAGGACTACATGGCGGCAGGTTAACGAGTCCTCTAGTGATAATCTCCTGCTGATAAAAGTTATTTTATCAAAACAACAGCAAGCAGCCCAGTAAGTGACACATCACTGGAATCATGGTTTCGGTCTCTGAATTATGCTGCTCTCAGATTAAATAAGAAATACCTGGTGACAGATTCCTTTTAAATTCTTCACAACACGTGCCATACGTGTACGTCACATGTCAGGTACTTTGTATATGACATACTGAAGGTCCTCGTTGCCTCCATCTTGGTACACCTAGGAAGCCCAGTCTGTGAATGGGCTTCATTAAGAGATTGATCACCATCTACTAAAAAAAAATGGTTAAAAAAAAAGTTTTAATCAACCCCTCCTTCTCCCATTCCGGAAAAAAAAGGATATTGGGTATCGTCTCATCATTCAAAGTCTGATCTATCAGAATATATAATTACTTAACCATTAAGCAAAAAAATAGCAAAACACCAGTATTGAGGTTTTCTGTCACCGTGCCTCCCCAAAAAACGCAATAAAAGCATTATACCAATTAAGCATTATACAGATTACACCAATAAAAGCTACAGCTCACCTCAAAAAATCCAAGTCCTTATACGGCAAAATAAACAGAAAAATAAAAGCTACGAGTCCCAGAAAATGGCGACATAAACCAATTTTTTTTTAAATAAAATAAAAATAAAATTTTGATTTTTTTGGAAAATTAAAAAAAAACAAAAAAAAACTTATAAACTTGGTATCACTGTATTCATATCAACCTGCAAAATCAGGTTCCAAGGTCCTTTTTACCATACAATGAATCCCAAAAAGGCAGAATTGTGTGTGTGTGCGAGGGAGGGGGAAGGGGGTTACACTATTTCATCCCACTTAGAATTTTTTTTTCCACTACATTATATATTAAAGTGAATTTCATTCAAAACCACAAAAACACGACAATATGATACAAAATAAAAAAGTTACGTTTTTTTTTTTTCATAAATTATTAATATGTGAATATATGCATTTTTGCAATTTATATTATTAAGGGAAAGATTGCATCTTCCTCTCTTATCCGCTGAGTTTAGTTGCCTTTTTTCTCCCTGTAGGGAGAAATGTTCAAGACACCTTGTGACGATACAGCTTCTAATCTTAAACAGCCAGACTTCTACATTTGTTAGGTCAAGAGAAATACACTATTGTGTTTGTATTGACTTGTAAATGTATGTGTTTTCCTGAGGCTGGTCAAGAAGGACATACTATTTGTATAACCCTGATTGTTGTCTTCTCTTGGGTCTGTGAACAATGATGTTTGTTAATATGTTAATTACATATTATACTAAAGCCTGCTGAATGTTGATTTAAAGAGCCCCCTGCTATACCAGCTAAGTAAATTGATTAGCTTAAACAATGAGACCTGAGTGAGCTCTGCACCTTTTCCTCTGACCAGTGACTGATGACCTTAGCCACATATGTAAATATAAAAAAGAGTTTTTCTATCCTGCTGAAAAGAGATTTGAAACAGAGATTGGAAAGAGACTTTACAAGGAGAATCAAAGATCAGACTCTCCCAGACCATTAGCTTGGAAGTATGGCTTTAACCAAAGAGACACAGATTTGGATTCTACATGATTCCAGCCTAAGGGTATATAGCCCTGACTGGAAAGATACGGATCTTCACACACCTCACTCACAAAATCAGTCTTGAGTTAAACAGTGCGGCCAATTTTATATGTCTAATATTGATGGTCCGAGTA
Source organism: Phyllobates terribilis (assembly GCF_046119375.1). NCBI lineage: Eukaryota > Metazoa > Chordata > Amphibia > Anura > Dendrobatidae > Phyllobates > Phyllobates terribilis. The sequence goes on from NW_027362770.1 coordinate 146,193,127, forward strand.
TGGACTGCATTGTCTGCACCAGCCACAGGTCTGCAGATCCGAACTCAACATCCTCATATGTGTCTATGAGACTGTTGAATTTGGGTAATGAGATCAACAGCCGGTGCGGCCAACACAGTTCATACACGAACTGTGAATGTCAGACGTGTGAAACCAGTCTAAGTAAGAGACTGGTAAGAGAGGGGGAAGAGGGGGATGCAGCTGCAGTCTCTCACTAAATATTTCATTACAATGACATTAGGAGGGGAAGGAGGCAGCAGGAGCATGGCATCTGATTAACAGACAGTTTATGCCATCTAAAAAAAGAAAGGACTTCTTTGGATTCCAGCATTTTTTGCCAGAAGCATCTGTTCCTGGTTTATCCCCCCTCTCTTGGCTGGACCAAATGCTTATTTTTGGAGGAAATCAGAGGCGACATCCGCTGACCAATGTGTTTTCAGCCTAAAGCTAAATCAGATTTAAAGGGAATCTGTGACCAGGTTTTTACTACCTCATCTGACAGCAACATAATGTAGGGACAGAGATCCTGATTCCAGCGATGGATCACTTAGTTTACTGATTGCAGCAGTTGTGACACAATCAGAGTTTTTAGATGTAGCATGCAGCAGAGCTGAGAAAGCTAACCCCGCCCACCCCACAGCTGTCTGTGTACATTGTCTATTGACAGTGAGCTGCTTATCAGGGGAGGGGGCGTGGTCAGACCACTTGGCTAGTCAGGGCAGTGATAATCTCCTTTTGATAAAACATCCATTGTATGAAAACAACAGCACACAGCCTAATAAGTGACACATTCCTGAAATCTGTGTCTCAGCCCCAACCTTACACTGTCCTTGGATTACATAGCAAAACCTGCTGTCACATTCCCTTTAATTTCCAAAGAATAGGAGGTCTAGGCACCAATTGCCCTAACTCAACTACAAGAGTGTATACTTACAAAAATGGTTGAGTTCTGCCATACTTTATTTGGGAAGGCTGGAGATAAGCCTCAGACTCACATTATTAGAGTGAGGAGCTTTGTTTCTTAAAATCTGTGGGGGTCTCAGCGTGCTAATTTCCCTATGTCGAAGTCTTCTACAACTGGACGTATATATATTAATCTTTAAGGGGGTACTCTCAAGTTTGAAAGTTATCCCCTATCCATGGGATAGGGCATAACTTCCAGATCGCTCTGGGTGCGTCAGCTGGGTCCCCAATGATCCTGAGAACTGGGGCTCTGAAGGGCCCTGTGTGAATGGAGTGGAGTTCGACCATCCATTAATTCTTATGGGAGTGCCGAAGACCAATCGTCTATCTCCAGTGGTTCCATTAGGAGGAAATGAGACAGCAGTGAGCACGATCTTCGGAGCCCCAGTTCTCGGGATTGGTGGTACTCCCAGTGGTCAGACTCCAAGTGATTCAAACTAAAGAATACCCCTTTAACACTTGATCTATAGTCAGAGCTGGTAAATGACCATCTTTGGGTGATACGCTTGGTTACAATTATCATGAATGTGTCTCCATGGTAACAGACTACAATCACATCTTGTGTAGTCAGATTCTGCTGTCCACACCCTCTTTTCATCTGTTCCCCGCTTCTTGATAACCCATAAATTTACCATAAAGAAGGGGATAGATATAAGGGAGTTTGACTGCTGGGCCAGACTACAAGAAGTTTGATTGTAGCTATGGAAACATGTAGGTCTGCATAGGAGCTGCGTGCACAAAACGGGAGTTTTTTTCCTTCATTTTTCTTTATTTTTAGATGAATTGCCACTAATTGAATAAACATGTTACAGTTATTGGACTTTGTAAAGCACGGACGGGGACGCCATAGCTACCCAGAGGACTCCAGACTGTCTTCTTTAATGAACTAGTTATCAAAGTCTATTTTCAACAATTAAAATGAGATATCCTAATATAGGCAAATGATAAACAAAGCAAAAAATGTCATTATCTCATGTTCTCTGAACATAGACAGATCGCCTTATGTGAATCAATGCGAGACTGACAGTAATAAATCATCCTGTTTTTTTTCTTTAAACCCCCATCCACTGTCTTAATTACGCAGATAGATGGATGCACAGCACGTCATAAGAAAATAGTAATAGAATTGCAACATCGCCACCTAGAGGTACAAGCTATAATGTGCAACACAAGCTTGTGAAAACTTGATCATATTCGATACTTTAGTAAAAATAGAATAAAGCCCAATTTACCGAGCAGTTTTCGCCAGAATTCTGGAATAAAAAGCATAAAAATTTTGAGCAACTTTAATTTTCTCAAAGTTTTTTTGCAACTTTTGCTTATTTATGCCAGTTTCAACCAAGAAAAGTAGAGACCAGACCAGCCCCTGAAACTAACTTCACTTTCAGGGGGTGGGGATGGTCTCTGTTTTTGCTGCTTATCTTCTTACAATGCACGCTGACAGTGCGCTCTCTTACTGACTTGTCACTTCTCATAAGAGCCTGTGAGGGAGCGCACTGTCACTGTGCACTGAGTAGAATATTGCGCAGTAAGAAGATGAACAAGAATACATGGTAAATTACACCACATCATTATTTATTTACCAAAAACTTGGCCAAAACGCAGAAGCAATGTGTCAGAAGTTACGTATACCCTTTCAGCTTCCATAGAGACTAAGAGGGTAAGTAGTAGCCAAGTGTTGCTAATCAAATGACCTTGATTAATCGATTGTTCATCAGCATGTGCCCACCTGTATAAAAGCAGAAGTTCGGGCAGCTGGCTGGTCTGTAGCATTCAGGCATGTGTTAACACAATGCTAAGGAGAAAAGAAATCAGCAATCATCTTAGAGAAGCATTTGTTGCTGCCCATCAATCTGGGAAGGGTTATAAGACCATTTCTAAACTATTTGCAGTCCACCATTATACAGTGAGAAAGGTTATTTACAAGTGGAAAACATACAAAACATACGAGACAGTTGACAATCTTCCCAAGAACGCACTTCCCAGCAAATTTGCTCCAAACTCAGACTGTGCATTGCTCAAAGAAATTGAAAAAACTCCTAAGAGCTACAGCTCAGACTCTAAAGCAATGTTCCTCAATTTCAGTTCTTAGGACCCACAAAAATATCATATTTTCAGTAATTCCATCACCTGTGCAATACTTAGAAATCCTGAAAACATCATCTGTTGGTGAATCCTAAGGACTGGAGTTGAGGAACACTGCTTTAGGCTATGTGCCCACGTTGCATAAATGAAGCAGAAAATTTCTGCTTCATTTCTGCAAGTCCTCTCCCGGAAAAACGCATGCGGAATTCCGCACGCGTTTATCGCGCATTTTTCGCGCGTTTATCACGCGTTTTCCACATGCGGAATTGCCTTGCGTTTTTTATGCATTGGACAAAGGCAATTCTGCTTGCGGAAACGCAAAATTAATTGACATGCTGCGGATTTTTGAACGCAGCATAAACGCTGCGGAAAAATCCGCAGCATGTGCATAGAACTTGCGGAATCCCATTGGGGACCATGGGGTGCGGGTTACCAAGCATTTTACAAGCGTTTCCGCTGCGGAAATTCCGCATCAAAAACGCTTGAAAAACGCTACGTGGGCACACAGCCTTAAAGGCTTTCGCTATTACGTTAAAGTGTAAGCGAATACTAAAGTATTCTACAGCCAAGTCTGAGGCCACATATTAAAGCGCTAAAGCTTGGCCAAAACTGGGTCATGCAGCAGGACAATGATCCCAAGCACAGCTACGAATCTACATCAGAATGGCTGAAAAAGAAAAGAATCAAGAATTAGCAATGGCCCAGAAAAAGAAGTCAAACTAATTGAAATGCTGAGGCAGAACCTTATGAGCTACGCAGAAACGAACCCAATTAACTTAATCAATGTTGTAAAGAAGAGTCGGCCAAAATTCCTGCAAAACTATGTGAGAGACTGATAGTCACACCGAAATTGATTACTTCATGTTATGGTTGCCAAGGATGGTTCTACAGGCTATTGATTCATGGGGTGTAGTGATGAGCGAGCACTAAAATGCTCGGGTACTCGTTGCTCGGGTTGAGCACATTGGAATACTCGGGTGCTCGACCCGAGCAACGAGCCCAATGTAAGTCGATGGGAAACTCGAGCATTTTTCAGGCGACTCCCCCCGGCGGTCTGCAGAGGGCCTAAAAATTGCCCAAATCAATGGGAACAGTGCTCAAATGACATGGGAACAGCATGGGGAAGACCCCTGGAAGCATCTCTGACTCCCAGATCACTGCTGTCAGCAACGTGGTCAGAGTATTACGCCACTTTTACGGACTCACAATAAAACATACAAAAACGAAACCAAAATGGATTTTCCTGGGAAATATGTTAAGGAACATCCTTTCCAGGGTAATGACTTATATATGTGGCGCCCCTGAGGGTTCAGTCGCCACAGAGGTACTGCATCTCACCCAGAGGTGTGGTATCTCACTCTCAGGTAAGGATAGAGTGCTGCCCGGGACCCTAACACCTGCATCCAACACTACACTACTCCAGACCAGCAGGAGGGGCAAGATGCCCTATCCCTGGCTGGAGTGGGGGGAAACAAGAGAGGGGGAACCATATAGTGGGTGTGGGTGGAGGAAGTAAATCAGGGGAGCATTGAAAGAAGAGATATAAATAGAGAAGCCATCTTGAAAGGGGAGTTCAGTCAGTCCAGTCTGGGAGGAGAAGAAGAGGGAGCAGGAGCTCTGCAGGAGCTCTGCTCAAGAGGAGGGTGGGCCTAGCCAGAGAGGCCCAGGACAGACTGAGGAGGAGAGGAGCAGGAGGAAGGCTCCAGGAATGAAGAAGGGATCCCAGGGGTACAGGCAGTGCTGGAGGCCACCCGTACGCCCGAATCTGCCAGGTGGTGGAAGTTGACGCGCCCCCGGGGCAATGGGGTACTCGGCAGCCGGGCCTATGGATGCTGGGGGGATATGTCACAGTGGCTGGCCCGGTCCGTGGCCCAGGGCGGTCAACCAAAAAGGGGATTGTAACTTGGATAGAAAATAAAAATAAAGTAAATAGTTCGTGACCCCACCTGTTGTACCTGGTAAGGTTTACCAGCGCTGCTGCAGACCTCCGGGGGGTGATGGGATGGCAGCTGAGGTGTTTCTGCTCCCCACAGGTGGAGCGAGCCCCCGGGGCAGTGTGGAGTTGGGTGGGTGGTGATGCTGGGACTTGTAGTGCAGAGGGAGAGATGGCGCAGCTGAAATAATTGAAGGAGGCATTGCAGTGCAGTCATCCGAGTTTTTACTCACAGTTCTTATGTAAGTTCCACAGGTACACTGTACGGGTGTCAGCCTCCACGTCGCGCTGCGTTCACCAGACCGGGGGTTCAGCTCTTCCTCAGATGCGTCAGGAGTGCTTGACGGAACCTCGCTTTCCTTATGTTCCTTGCTAGACCGACTTCTCACGCTGGGTCTTCTTCCTCCTACCCTGCGCTTCCCCACTCACAGTCCCGATCTGGTGCTCTGAAGTCCCTCTGGGCAACCTGGAGTTTCCGGAACTACTTGACCCTCACGGTGACTAAGATGAGGCTGTGGCAACTGCACCATAAAGGTCAGAAGCCTCCGGTTTTTCCAGCCGAGACCTGGAGTAACACGGCTGGTCCAGGGGCCGGTCCCCTTCTTGCGACCTGATCCCTCTGACACCTGGCAGATTCGGGGCGTACGGGTGCCGTCCTGCACTCGCCGTACCCCCTGGGATCCCTTCTATAGAACGGAGCCTTCCTCCTCTGCTCCCTTCCTGGGCCTCTATCACTAGGCCCCACTTGTGGAGCAGAGCTCCTAACGAGACTCTGCTCCCTGACTGACTGTCCTCACTCACTGATCTTCTTCTGTCCTAAAACTGCCACCCTAAGATGGCTTCCCTTTATAAACCTCCTACTATGGTGCTCCCCTAGCCTACATCCTCCACCCACACCCACTACTGGTTCCCCCTACCTTTGGATCCCCCCACTCGAGCCAGGGACAGGGCTCAGCAGGAACACAGTGCATCTTGCCCTTCCAGCCGGCCTGGAGCAGTGTAGTGTTGAATGCGGGTGTTGGGGTTCCGGGCAGCACTCCCTCCTTACCTGAGAGAAGGAGATACCACACCTCTGACTGAACCCTCAGGGGCGCCACAGAGGAATCTAGCCACAGAGGGGACCGGCCCCTAATCAGTGAGAATTACAAAGTTCACCTAGGAACTGGAGGCTTCTGTACTTTCAGGGTGCAGTTGCCATATCCGCACTCAAGTTGCCCAGGGAACTCCAGGTTGCCCAGAAAGATCCGAGGATACCGGCTTGGGACATTGTTTGGCAAGGAGCAGGGCAAGAAGGGTGAGGGCCAGCGCAGGAAGACGGCTGAGAAGGGCATATAGAACGGGGTCCTGTCAGCCACTCTTGAAACACCTGGGAGTTTGCTGAACCCCTGCCTGGTGAATGCAGCGCGACGTGGGAGGTCGTAATCCGGAAAGTGCAACCTGAGGAACTTAACAACTATGAGTAAACGCTGAAGACTGCACCCCACTGTCTCTGTCAATTATTACTGCAGCACCATCACCCCCTGCACTACACAGCAACATCTTTAACATCTACACTGCCCTGGAGCTAAGCTCTACCTGTGGAGAGCTAAACCAACTCTGCTGCACTGACATCAGCTCCAGAGGACCTGCTCCGCAGCGGCGGCTCCATATAGCCGCATGCCACAGGTGGCGTCACGAACTGTATATAAAAACTATAAATCCCCTGTAAATAATATTCCCCTTTTGATTGACCGCCCTGGGCCACGGACCGGGTCAACGCTACTGTGACATCTCCCCTAGCAACGACCGGCCCGATTACCGAGTACCCCACGGCCCAGGGGGCGCGTCATATATAAGGCAAAATAAATAACCAACCAAAAACAAAAATACTCCTCCACAACTTGGGCTATGTTCACACATAGCGTTTTTGATGCGTTTTTGCACTTTTGAATTGCTTTCAACCAAGACAAATGCATTCACCAGGAAATGTCATTTTAACATTTTACAACCTTATCTGGCCATGTGGTGTGTGACACATCATCAGACACATGCATACAGTGCTGAAAAGACATGGGAACAGCATTGGGAAGACCTCTGGAAGCATCTCTGACTCCCAGGTCACTACCTAAAAGTGTGCCCATCATAAGTGATCCTAGACGCATGCGAAGATGCCTCCCGCCATGCACCTCTCGTTGCAGACTTGCAACAATCACCGTCCACGTCCTTGTCCCACTGCAGCGTTCAGTTGTCCCTACCCCATTCCTTGGAATGCAAGTGCAAGTATGCAGCCAGCCACCCACCCGCAGGCTGCAATACTATATTGCCAAATTTTTGACAGCTGCTTGCACTTGAAATGTGGCCTTTTAGGCTCATGGAGGCGGAAGCTTTTCACAACCTCATGCCGGCGGCGGCCGGGTGTCCATACTCGGTCCCCAGCCGCCACTATATTTCCCAGTATCGTCTCCGCCTTCCACAAGCACGGGTCCCACAACATTACCCGTGCCCTCCCGAGTGCACTTACTGGGAAGGACCGCCTAACCACAAACACGTGGACAGGTGAATGTGGCCAGGGACGGTACGGAGCCAGTCCACAACTTTTTTTGCTAAGAGTTATATTTAGCTCGGTGAAAGGACTGGCATAGAGGGAAACCGTATGTACCCTGCGTGTCATTTCTCCCAGGAAGTCCTCTAAACCTGCTTGCACTTGAAATGTGGCCTGAACATTACTGCTGGTACTTTTCTGTGGGAATTTGCTTGCCTCCTACCAGCCTAGAATATTTCCAGCAAACTATGGTACGACGCCATGGTATTAGCACTGCCCCCAGTACCAGTAGCGAAGCCATCCCCAATTTCCTTCTCAGGAATTTTATTTGGTAGACTGAGTGGCTGCCCAAATACATTTTCTCACAAAGGAGCTGAAGATAGAGTGGCAGTAGGTGCAAGTTTCTCCAGCCTGTTAGGTATTAGAGGGTGAACGGCAGCACATTGGATCAGTGGTTAGCACTGAAGCCTTGCAGCGCTGGGATCCTCGGTTCAAATCCCAGCAAGAACAACATCTGCAAGGACATTGTATGTTCTCCCCGTGTTTGCGTGTGTTTCCTCCTCAGTAAAAAAGCAGCCATAGAGTGTCCGGAAACCTTCCCACACACTTTTCTTAGCCAGGACTGCTTCTCGGCAGGGTTGTACGGTCCCACCAGAGAATACTCTGGTGTGCCTTGGCTTCTACCTCAAGAGAGTTCATGATAGCGCTAACTTTGCAGCTGCTATGGGGCTCTTGAGCGGGTGAGAAAGGTTAGCCCTCAGAATCAAATCCTCTGGTGGGCACAATGTTTTTCATTCTGAAACAGCTTCTCAGTGGGAGTTGTATTTCACCACAGCCATATTCTTTAGCTCGGTGAAAGGACTGGCATAGAGGGAAACCATATCAACCCTGGCTGTCATTTCTCCGTCACCAGGTTCCGCCCATTGTCACACACGACCATGCCTGGCTGTATGTTCAGCGGTGAGAGCCACAGATCAGGCTGCTGTGTTACAGCTTTCAACAACTCTGCAGCGCTGGGCGGTTTGTCAATTAAGCATTAAGTATGTTATCTTCAGCACAGCCTGTTGCCGCTTGGCCAAGGCAGTGCTGCAGTGCTGTCAGCTTGTGACTGATGTGGTCATTTCAGAGATGGAGGAGGAGGTGCATGAGCTGAACAATGTGATTACATTGAGGTTAAATTGGTGACGCTGTATTTTATACTAAAGAATGATCGTATTGTTTTGTTTTTTTTACGTTATTTTTTAAGACAAATGCATTCACCGGGAAATGTCATTTTAACATTTTACAACCTTATCTGGCAATGTGGTGTGTGACACATCATCAGACACATCCTGTTTTATTTATGATGGAGGGACTCTGAAAGTCATAAAGCCTATTTTTATAGGGACATCAGACGGCCCTTACTATTCTTAAAAGGCCAGCAGTCGGCCCTAGCTATTGTTAGAGAGCCATCAGCCGGCTATGCTTTGTTGTTCCCATTATTAACAAGTGGGTCTCCTATACGGTTATTGCATATCCAGTGACTGCAAGGACTGCCAAAAATTTGGTTGCAACCCAATACCCCTTTGAAGAGACATAGAGGAGGGTCTCAGTAAAAAAAATATTCCCATTATAAAGGAGTGGGTCTCCTATAGTGGTAATGCCCATGCTGTGACTGCAAGAGCTGCCAAAATTTGGGAAAACCCCACTAAGAATTTAAAGACACACGGAGCAGGGCCACAGTAACAAGGTACGACATGTTCCCATTAGAAAGGAGAGGGTCTGCTATACAGTTATAGGGTATGCAGTGAGTCCAATGGCTGACCAATTTTAGGAAAAACAACACTAAGAATTTAAAGACACATAGAGCAGGGCCACAGTAACAAGGTACGACATCTTCCCATTAGAATGGAGAGGGTCTGCTATACAGTTATAGGGTATGCAATGAGTCCAACGGCTGACCAATTTTAGGAAAAACCCCACTAAGAATTTAAAGACACATGGAGCAGGGCCACAGTAACAAGGTACGACATGTTCCCATTAGAATGGAGAAGGTCTGCTATACAGTTATAGGGTATGTAGTTGTGGCACCCTGCTATTCACAGGTACCACAGGACCCAAAAGGGTGCATGGATGGACTTCTCCACAAGAGGCCCTCACTACATGCAGACACCTCCACCCTTCCACCTCATACCACCAGAGGGAGTCCTGTTAGGGATATATATATGGAGGGTGGAGCCAGGCAGTCAGGAGAGTCTCTCAGTCGGAGAGAGAGTGTGCTGCCACTGAGAGCAGTAAAGACGCAGCACGTCTGCTGCTGAGTTGAGGGCCCCGAGTGTGGCCGGAGGCAAAGAGGAGAGGAGAAAGGAGTTGAGGGGGCAGAGGAGCAGCATAGGCTCACCCAAAGACACAAACAGGACACCGGGTCCGCGCCTACAGGGTCCTTTATACCCAGTAGGGATCACCGGCATACCAGGAGGACTACAAGTCCCTAGTCGACCTGAAGCTAAACCCTTGACAGGACTAGGAACCACGAAGGCCCCGGTGTCCAGGGATAGTGGTTGCCAGAAAAAGGTCCTACTACCAAGCGACAGGTAAAGGAACAGCACGACACAGAAGCTAGGCCCAGTTGCAGGCTGGCCAGGAGCTTAGAGAGAGGGAGACACGGACCAGGAGGCCTTATACCCGCTCACTGGGGAGAAGTCCTGAAGTGCACCCTTCCTACCGAGTACCCTGGACCGTACCTGACATCCGCACCATTAAAGGTACTGAAGTGAATCCCCTGTCTCTGTCAGTTACTCCTGCTGCGCCATCTGTCCTGCACTGCAAGCCCCAGCATCACCACCATTTGCACCTACACTGCCCCGGGGGCCCGCTCCACCTGTGGGGAGCAGAAACATCCCAGCTGCCATCCCATCACCCCCCGGAGGTCTGCAGCAGCGCCGGTAACCATTACCGGAAACCACAGGTGGCGTCACAAGACAAACTGTACACTAAAACCCCTTTTTAAAGAGAGACCCAGAGTACGGGCCCGGGAGCCGACTGCCGTGACCTCCTAAACAAGGTAAAAGGCCCGGGTACTAAGTCCCCTATATTCCCCCTGGGTGACACATAGTGAGTCCAACGGCTGACCAATTTTAGGAAAAACCCCACTAAGAATTTAAAGACACACGGAGCAGGGCCACAGTAACAAGGTACGACATGTTCCCATTAGAAAGGAGAGGGTCTGCTATACAGTTATAGGGTATGCAGTGAGTCCAAAGGCTGACCAATTTTAGGAAAAACACCACTAAGAATTTAAAGACACATAGAGCAGGGCCACAGTAACGACAAATTCCCATTAGAAAGGAGAGAGTCTGCTATACAGTTATAGGGCATGCAGTGAGTCCAACGGCTGACCAATTTTAGGAAAAACCCCACTAAGAATTTAAAGACACACAGAGCAGGGCCACAGTAACGACAAATTCCCATTAGAAAGGAGAGAGTCTCCCATAGTGTTGGCCTATGCAGTGAATGCAAGGGCTGCCAAAAATTTGAAGGCACTTCAATGCCCCTTGGAAGAGACGTGGAGGAGGGCCTCATAAAAAAATGTTCCCATTAGAAAGGAGCAGGCCTCCTATACTTGTAATGCCATGCACTAAGTGTGTGGGCTGACAAACATTTACCCCTGGGGGGTATACATGAACATACTGTATAAAAAAAATTTTTTTACGGGCATCATAAACACCCTTTAAAAAAATTAGGTGGGTGTTGCATCACGGACCACGGTCACCCTGGTGATATGGTGGTGGAGGATGAGGAGAAGGAGGAGGACAAGAGCAAATAGACAAAATCAGGAAGCATATACCCATGTGTGGGTGTGAAAAGGTGCATGAGAATACAACTCCCAAGAAAAGACACTGGATTTGAGTTTATGTTACGCCGCTATCATTCGGTGGTGTTGAGAAGTCTGGCCCAATCCAGCCCTTGTTAATTTTTATAAGAGTCAGCCTGTCAGCATTTTCAGTTGACAGGTGGATGCGCTTATCAGTTATAATTCAACCAGTGGCACTAAATCCCGCTCTGATAAAACGCTGGCAGCAGGGCAGGCCAGGACCTCCAAGGCATAGAGAGCCAGTTCATTCCACGTATCCAGCTTGGATACCCAATAATTATAAGGCACAGAGGAATCACGGAGGACGTTGGTACGGTCGGCAAGATACTCCCTCAGCATCTTCCCAAACTTTGCACTCCTTGTGAGAGTATCCCGCGCCTCAGGGCCTGTGCGATGGGAGGGTCTGAGAAAACTCTCCCAGAACTTTGACAGTGTTCCCCTGCCTCTGCTGGATTGAAGTTGTGTCTCTCTCGCCTGTACTCCTTGGTTGTCCAACGAAGTGTGCCCTCTGCCGTCAGCGTTTTCAGTTGGGAATTTTTTTAATAGTTCCGCAACAAGAGCCTTCTGGTACTGCCCCATTTTTGTAGACCTGTCCGCCTCAGGAATAAGAGATATAAAGTTCTCCTTGTAGCGTGGGTCTAGAAGTGTCACTAACCAGTAATGACTGTCACCCAAAATTTTGAGAACGCGAGGGTCATGGGAAAGGCAGCGTAACATAAACTCAGCCATGCGTGCCAGACTACTAACAGGCAAGACTTCCGTTTCCTCACCAAGAGGATGACTGACCATGCTCTCCTCCTCCTCCTCCTCCTCTCTGTCCTCTGGCCATCCACACTGAACAGACGGTATGACAGCTGTGCAGGTAGTACCGTCTATAGTGCATGAAACTAGCTCCTGTCCTTCTTCCTCCACCTCCTCTTCCTCATTGTCATCCAATCCACGTTGGGAAGAGATGAGGCTTGGCTGTATGTAATCACCCTGTATGGTTCCTTGCTCCATCTCATCGTGCTCCGCCTGCAATGCATCCTCTTTGATTGTGAGCAGAGAGCATTTCAGAAGACAGAGAAGCGGGATGGTGACGCTAATTATGGCGTCATCTCCGCTCACCATCTTGGTGGAGTCCTCAAAGTTTTGGAGGATGGTAGATATGTCTGACATCCATGTCCACTCCTGACGTCTTATGTGTGGAGTCTGAACTGAATACCGACGGCCTTGTTGATGCTGGTACTCAACAACTGCCCTCTTCTGCTCACAAATCCTTCCCAACATTTGCAGTGTAGAGTTCCAATGTGTTGGGACATCACACACCAGTCTGTGAGCCGGAAGCTGTAAACGCTGCTGAAATACTGCAAGGGCGGCGGAAGCTGTAGCTGACTTTCTAAAGTGGGCACACAGGCGGCGTACTTTAACAAGCAGATCCGGCAGCTTCGGGTAGGATTTGAGAAACCGCTGAACCACGAGGTTAAGCACATGGGCCAGGCATGGTACGTGTGTGAGCTCGCCTCAGAGCCGCCACCAGGTTCCGGGCATTGTCACACACGACCATGCCTGGCTGTAGGTTCAGCGGTGTGAGCCACAGATCTGCCTGCTCTTTCAGAGCTGTCCACAGCTCTTCAGCATTGTGTGGTTTTTCACCTAAGCATATTAGCTTCAGCACAACCTGTTGCCGCTTGGCCAAGGCAGTGCTGCAGTGCTTCCAGCTTGTGACTGATGTAGTCATTTCGGAGATGGAGGCTGAAGAGGAGAAGGAGGCTCAGGAGGATGAGGTGCAAGAGCTGTAGACCGCGGGGGGAATCCTGATTGACCTAGGGCCCGCAATCCTTGGCGTCGGGAGGACGTGTTCTGTCCCAAGGTCCGACTGGGTCCCGGCTTCCACTATGTTAACCCAGTGTGCCGTCAGCGGGATGTACCATCCCTGCCCACAAGCACTTGTCCACGTGTCCGTGGTTAGGTGGACTTTACCGGTAACTGCGCTGTTGAGAACACGGCTAATGTTTTGGGAGACGTGCTTGTGTAATGCGGGAACGGCACACCGGGAGAAATAGTGGCGGCTGGGGACTGAGTACCGAGGGACGGCCGCCGCCATCAGGTTGCGGAATGCTTCCGTCTCCACGAGCCTAAAAGGCAACATTTCTAACGCAAGTAGTCATGAAATGTGAGAATTTAGTAGTGTGGCCTGTGGGGCGTTGGCTGCATATTTGCGCTTGCGTTCCAAGGACTGGGGTATGGACAACTGAACGCTGCGCTGGGATAAGGACATGGACGTGCTTCCTGATGCTGCTACTTGAGAGTGTGCAACGACAGGTGCAGGGCAGGAGGCATCTTCGCATGCACCATGGACAGGGGATTGGCTTGCATGCACAACGGCGGAAGAAGCAATGGTGCCACCTGCAGACACTGTTCCTGGACCCTGGGGTTCAGCCCACAAAGTCGGAGGCTTTGCTGCCATGTGCCTGATCATGCTGGTGGTGGCCAGGCTGGTCATTTTGCCACCCCTGCTGATGCTGGCCTGGCAGGTGGTGCAAATGGCCTTTTTGTGGTTATCAGCAGAGTCTTTAAAAAACAACCAGACTCGGGAAGACCTAACAGTTGTACTGGCAACTTCCTTCGTGTTGGTGTTTCGGGGAACAGTTGACTGCCTTCTGTCTGCGGCCACCACACTGCTTCTTCCTGCCTGTTGGGGTGCTCTGCCTCCCTCCCCCTGTATGCTGCTGTCCTCCCTCTGCATGTCCTCCTGCCTGGTTGGGTCAGTTACTATATCATCCACCACCTCGTCTTCCACTTCCTCACCCTGGTCCTCCTCCTGACTTTCTGGCAATTGTGTCTCATCATCGTCCACCTCTTGTGACACTTTCCCACCTTCGATTTCGTGTGACCGTGGCTGCTCAAATATTTGGCCATTGCTACACGCGATCTCCTCTTGCCCTGCTTCAAGTGGACCGGGCAGTGGGATCAGTTGTCTCTGGGTACTCGGCATGGTGGGAGGAAGGAGAATCAGGATGAGGAATATGCGGTCCAGACTCACGGCTACTGAGACTTTACCGTGTGGAAGACAGGGTGGTGGTGGCTAAGTGACTGGAAGCATTATCCTCTATCCAACCAACAACCTTTTGACACTGCTCTGGGTTCAATAGTGGTGTGCTGCGGTCCCCTAGAAATTGGGACAGGAAGGTCAGGCGAGAAGATGTGGGTGTTTGTTGTGGCACAATTTCGGCTTGCCCACGGCCTTGTCCTCGGCCTCTGCATGCACCATTACCATCACATCCAGTTCCCCGTCCCTTGCCACGTGCCTTGCCCATTTTAAATGGAGGACAGTATCTTGCACACTCACTACAAATGACTGAGTTTGGAGCTAACTTATATGTGATCCGTGTGACGGAGAAAACAGAGTTTTAACTACCTGGCCTGTAGGTAACTAGTTTGAACAGCAAACTGCGGTGAATTGCTTCAATGACACACTAAAGAAAATTTTTAATGGAGGCCAGAAATGGCAGTATTTTCTGACAACCTATATGTGATCCGTGTGACGGAGAAAACACAGTTTTAAATAGCTGGATTTCTAGCGCTGTAATATGGAAAGGACCTGGCTGTATTCTGCAGTGCCAACAAGCAAATGGCACAGAAAAACTGTGTTCTCTGGATTGCTTTTTAATCAAAGAATGAGGATTAAGATCCAAAGTATTCCTGGTCCCTGAGACCTGGACCTTTGTATAGAAATATCTAACAGCAGCAGAAGACAGAATTGGAATAGAGCCTCTTGTGCTATATGCACTGCAATCTGCTATACACACTGCCTGCCTATATACACTGCCTGCCTCATATCTCTGCAGATGGATTAGTCCTCAGAAGGACTGTTTGTTAACATGGTTATGTGTGATGTACGGTTTTTCTCCCTACACTACCTAATACACAATCAAATCTCTCCCTGACACAGCAGCACCTCTCCCTACACTGTCTGATCCGGAGTGACTGTGACGAGCATGGCGGCGCCAGGTCTGATATAGACCTGATGATGCTGTGCGGCCAGCCAATCACTGTAATGCCCACAACCAACATGGCTACGGCATTACAGTGCATGGCAGGCAATCCCTGCATGTTCATTGGCTCTCTAAAGAGCGCCAAACATGCAGGGAGGGGACCCGAGTTCCCGCCCGAGCAACCCGGAAATACTCGGCGAGCGCCGAGCATCTCGAGCAGTGAGATGCTCGGGCGAGCACCGAGCAGTAGCGAGAATGCTCGCTTATCACTAATGGGGTGTACTTAATGCTTCACTCTCATTCTTTATTTTGGCCTAGTTTATGTTGAATATATCATGTCACGGTCTAATTTGTCATGTGTTTGTTCTTCATTTCAGGTTGTATTTACCTAATTTTAGGACCTTCTAAGGACCACGGCCCCCCATTTATTATTGCATTACCACCTGTTTTTTTTGTTTAGTTTTTGGTATTTTTCGACTGTTTTTCACTTATGCCCAATTCTTCTTGTGGTTTGCGCCTGTCTTAAAGTCTATTTTATGTGTTCGTCTGTTTTTTCTTATAGTTTAGGATTTCCTATTGTTTTTGCCTGATTCCCCACTTGAAACTCTTTAAAAAGTCGCACAAATTGGCGGAGTGTTTTTGAGTATGACAGGTTATTTTTGGTGCAATTTTTGAATGGGGGTTACACAGTTTACCCTCCTTACACAATCATCACAACTTTTTATTCCTACAGTATAACATTAAGATCACAATTTTATCATAAAGCTGAGCCTAAGGGAGCAGTCAGACCACCGTAGAAATCGGACCAAGAGCGGACTGCAATGTACGGACTGGCCGGTGGGTCTCCCGGCAGCTTTATAGAAATATATGAAGCTGTCATGCTCGGGTTGGGAGACCTGCTGGCCAGTCAGTGCATTAAGGTCCGATCTCAGTCTGATTTATACAGTTGTCTGACTTTGCCCTTAGCGTTTGGTCAAAGCAGAAATTTCTATTTCAGAGTGACTTTCTTCTACTCTAGCACATATATGAGGGTCATGTATGCCCTGATAGGTGGTGGATCTATGAATAGATAAAAGTCCCCATATGACTTTGCAAAATTGAATATATTTGGGGACCTCAAGTACAATTAACATCTATTTATGGGGACAGTCTAGATAATCTACTTTTCTTAGAAGGCTTCATTAACAACAAGATGATCAGAGGGTGTACTGTTGCTGAGACCCTCAGAGATCAGCTCTGTGTTGGGAACTTGCAGTAACTATTCGGTTTCCCTATTGCGCCACCCTAGGAGAAATAAAGCATTGCCCCATTCCCATTAACATAAATGGACTGTAGATGTAATTCATGGACATGCTGAGTCCTCCAGAAAAGGAGACGTTATTGTAGCTTTCTGCCCTGGCTTATTAGAGGAGGGTCCTGAACATCATAGTGTAAGGGCAGCTCTTAATGTCCATTAACGTTGTGCAAAGTTACTACCTAAAATCTCAAATAATAACCCCCAAAATGTTTTTGTTTATTTATAGGATCACTATTTCCAGCATTGGAGCCACCATTAACCGTGCAAAAGGTGATCTTCTGGCTTGGGTATTTCAACAGCTGCCTAAATCCCATCATTTACCCCTGTTCTAGTAAAGAGTTTAAGAGAGCCTTTATACGAATCCTAAAATGTCAATGGGGAAATAGAAGACAATCGGTTATGCGGAAAACCCAGCTACGTCATCGGAATAGCAGCACCTACACCCATTCAAGGAAAGAATCCCTGGATGAAAGGACCTTCATGAACGGCAGCCAGAAGACTGTGTTATCTGTTGCTCACAGTCCAGGCTATATGAAAAAAGTACCTCTCAAGGAGACCAGTGCCAACGACTGGAAACCTTCCTACATACCAGTTGATTCAGATCAAAAACAGATCGGAGAACACAAGGAACAGGACAAAACGAACAACGTCTTCACTTTCCCAAGTCCGTTGGACTATAGCGTACAAGGCACAGGCTCCAAAACTACTTGAGATCCTCTCGAGGGTCTAAAGATCGAAAATAAGTTTCAAGCATTGTTCTTGCAACTTTATCTACGGGCTGAATGTCCTAGATTTGATTGTTGCCAGCTGTAAGACGGCAGAATGGTTAATAGGGGTAGAAAAATAAACCCATGATTCATTTTAGAGTAACAGAGGTACAAGAAGAGAACTGGTGAAAAATCACAATTTTTCTATGTGCAGCGTAACCTTACAGCCAGCGATTGGCGCCGTCGTGTGTTTTGTTTTTCTGAGAAGCTCTGCATACTGCAGTGAATACAGGGAGTCTGCTTTATCTATGATCTATGTATTTTATTGACAGACGTGTTCGCTAGAATTATTTCAGTGGATCCTTCACATCCAAGTAAAATCACAAAGGGATATTAAAACGTTATTGCTTAGCTTAATGGTTCGAATTGTTGCTCCATGGCATAATCTGTATTTGGTTATGGTGATGGCAGTGGGAAGTAGACATGAGCCAATTGATTCCTAAATAGTTGAATTCTTTACAAATTTCCACCAAATTTTGGATCCTAGGGAATCTAAAATTTTCAGCATTTAATTGGCACAACATCCAGCCAGCCGCTATTTTGGTTGATTCTTTGGAGGGACCGGTAAAGTATTAAAAAATAATAAACATTATACAACATATTATACATTATATTCCTATCCCTTTCCTGTCCTGCCACTCAGCTCCCCATCGAGTTCTCTGCTCACCCCCTCCGGTCTCTGGATCCTCCGGTACTGACTAGATCTCATGCGAAGATCGGAGAGTGCGAATGGCGGATCGGAACTGCTACCTTAAAGGGGATGTCTTCCAATAAGAGTGATACACCTGTCTGAAAGTTGTGTGTGGTGTTGCAGCTAAGCTTTATTTAAAGGGTTTATCCAGGACTATTTTTGTTTTTACTATGGGCCTAAAAAATAGCAGACAGATAGTTGCTATCTACCTGTCTGTTCTACTCGGCGCCGGCTCAGAAAGGTCATTGACAGCTCCAGCTGCTCCACGTGAACAGGGCAGCTTTTTCTTTTCCAGGCTGCTCTGTCAGTGGGGCGTGACTGCCAACGTCATGCTGATTGACAGCCGGCTTCCTGCAGTTAGACAGAAGGGAGCCGGCTGTCAGTCCTTATGACATCAGCAGTAATGTCCCATCAACTCAGTAGAGTGGAAGAGAAGTCGCTGCTCTGTTGACGTAACATCAGCAGAAGCTACTGAATTAATGGCAGGAATGGTCTGTGACAGCTCTGTGGCAGCAGAGATCAGTGCCATCAGTGTCGGACTGGGAAGGCAAGGTCCCACCAGTAGCCAACTCCAGGGCCCCACTTTTAAGCTACTTTCAAATGTGACATTATCCTCCATCACAAATGTTTATAACAATGACCTGGTTAGATTGTTAGACGAATAAGATGCTGCCTTTATCTGTACATAGTGACTCAAGTACTGCTCATATAAGAGGGTGGTGGCCGACTCTTGTAGAGGGGCCCACCGGAGGATTGCCCTGTTTTCCTGTAGGCCAGTCCAAGCCTCAGTGCCAGGCACTACCTGCCTATTCATTTTATACCCATAGTAAAAAAAAATAATAAAGTCCTGGATAAACCCTTTAAGTGGTTTTCCCATCTCAGACATCCACATAAAATTTCAAAGTGGGCATGCTTGGAAATTTTCGAAACACCCTTGTGGAGAGAGACGTGCACACACTACCACCACTCCATTCCACGTAGCGTAAGATAGGGCACCTTCTCAAGTTAGAGATGGCTCCCAAAGGAACCTGCATCTATCTGTGGACAACCATAAATGCCCTTTTACTGTGGATGGAAATGATTACCAGTACCACACACAACCTGTGGACAAGTGTGGTGCTGTTTTTGGAAGAAGGTAGCCATCTTTGAATAAACTTGGAATCCAACTTTCGATGTAAATACGTTTATGCCCAAAAATGACAAAAATATTCTCGGAGTGATACTTTTATTGGCTAACCAGAAAATATATATATATATATATATATATATATATATATATATATATATATATACAGTTATATGAAAAAGTTTGGGCACCCCTATTAATCTTAAGCTTAATGTTTTATAAAAATTGGTGTTTTTACAACAGCTATTTCAGTTTGATATATGTAATAACTGTTGGACACAGTAATGTTTCTGCCTTGAAATGAGGTTTATTGTACTAACAGAAAATGTGCAATCTGCATTCAAACAAAATTTGACAGGTGCATAAGTATGGGCACCTCACCAGAAAAGTGACATTAATATTTAGTAGATCCTCCTTTTGCAAAAATAACAGCCTCTAGTCGCTTCCTGTAGCTTTTAATGAGTTCCTGGATCCTGGATGAAGGTATTTTTGACCTTTCCTCTTTACAAAACAATTCCAGTTCAGTTAAGTTTGATGGTCGCCGAGCATGGACAGCCCTCTTCAAATGATCCCACAGATGTTCAATGATATTCAGGTCTGGGGACTGGGATGGCCATTCCAGAACATTGTAATTGTTCCTCAGCATGAATGCCTGAGTAGATTTGGAGGGGTGTTTTGGATCATTGTCTTGCTGAAAGATCCATCCCCTGCGTAACTTCAACTTTGTCACTGATTCTTGAACATTATTGTCAAGAATCTGCTGATACTGAGTGGAATCCATGCGTCCCTCAACTTTAACAAGATTCCCGGTGCCGGCATTGGCCACACAGCCCCAAAGCATGATGGAACCTCCACCAAATTTTACTGTGGGTAGCAAGTGTTTTTCTTGGAATGCTGTGTTTTTTTGCCGCCATGCATAACGCCTTTTTGTATGACCAAACAACTCAATCTTGGTTTCATCAGTCCACAGGACCTTCTTCCAAAAGGAAATTGGCTTCTCCAAATGTGCTTTTGCATACCTCAGCCGACTCTGTTTGTGGTGTGCTTGCAGAAACGGCTTCTTTCGCATCACTCTCCCATACAGCTTCTCCTTGTGCAAAGTGCGTTGTATAGTTGACCGATGCACAGTGACACCATCTGCAGCAAGTTGATGCTGCAGCTCTCTGGAGGTGGTCTGAAGATTGTCATTGACTGATCTCACCATTCTTCTTCTCTGCCTTTCTGATGTTTTTCTTGGCCTGCCACTTCTGGCCTTAACAAGAACTGTCCCTGTGTTCTTCCATTTCCTTACTATGTTCCTCACAGTGGAAATTGACAGGTTAAATCTCTGAGACAGCTTTTTGTATCCTTCACCTGAACAACTATGTTGAATAATCTTTGTTTTCAGATCATTTGACAGTTGTTTTGAGGAGCCCATGATGCCACTCTTCAGAGGAGATTCAAACAGGAGAACAACTTGCAAGTGGCCACTTTAAGTAGCTTTTCTCATAATTGCATACACCTGGCTATGAAGTTCAAAGCTCAATGAGGTTACAAAACCAAAAAAGTGCTTTAGTAAGTCAGTAAAAAGTAGGTAGGAGTATTTAAAACAAGAAAATGATAAGGGTGCCCATACTTATGCACCTGTCAAATTTTGTTTGAATGCAGATTGCACATTTTCTGTTAGTACAATAAACCTCATTTCAAGGCAGAAACATTACTGTGTCCAACAGTTATTACATATATCAAACTGAAATAGCTGTTGCAAAAACACCAATTTTTCTAAAACAATAAGCTTAAGATTAATAGGGGTTGCCCAAACTTTTTCATGTAACTGTATATATATATATATATATATATATATATATATATATATATATATATATATATATATATATGCAAGCTTTCAGAGCACAGAGGCTCCTTCCTCCAGGCAATATTACAAATTAATTGATAACACAATTAGCAACATTTATGAGATGTTACAGCAAGACATTTGTAAATGAGGTGTAAGGGCTGATGCCTCCTAATGATAAGCCAAAGAAAATCAAACCCCTCATTAAAAAGCTTTCAGGCTTGACAACCCCATATAAAAGGCTTCCTGACAACCATCCATAAATGACTGTCAAATGGTGCCACTATTCCACCTTAAAGGAGTTATCACCTATTGACATGCTGATTGCCATCACCCTCAAAGATTAGCTGTAATCTTTGGGCGAACCTGGCAGCAAGTGGTTAATTCCTCTCTAGCGCCCCCCCACATGGTAAATGCAGCAATACCCGGTTCCCATTGAAAACAATGGCTGTCAGTGTAATATATAGATGAGCTGGGTCCTCAATTGACAGATATACTCTTTGGAGCCAATCTGGCTAATTAATAGCATCATGTGGTTGCCTTGGTACCCAGACTGGACAGCATCACTTTAGAGGTATTGCATAGGGTAAGGATCTGCCATCAATGTGTAATCAATGCCATTAATGTGCTACAAAGAGGTCATTATGCTCCATCGGGAGCCATGTCCCCTTTACTCCCATGATTGTCACACCTGCCTGCCCAAGGATTTATCAATAGTGTCTTTGTTGCCCATAACAACCAATCACAGTGCAGTTTTCATTTGCACAGAGCATTTGAAGAAATGAAAGCTGTATTCTGATTGGTTGCCATAGGCAACAAACATACTTTTTTGAGGCCTACTGTTTATTATGGCACCACCAATCCTATATTCTAGGCTTATACCATCAATGTTTAGACTTCTACAACCCTAAACATTTGCACAATTGATCACAATATGGCATTTTGCTCCCAATTACAAAGACTTGAGTTTACAACTGCAAGAGGGGTGATGACCTCTCTTCTCTTCAGTCATTTCCAACCAATATGGCCGCAATTACGTATACTATAAAGGCTGTTGCTTTTCCTTTCCAGATCCCTCATCTCTCTTGTTGCATAGTACTCCATGGGGAAGCACAATATGGCATGGCTGCATTGGTGAACAGATGTACCATGCAGGCGATGGGAAAGCTAAGAGCTAGTCATTTCCATAATAAGGTCACGTTCACACGGTCAGTATTTGCTCAGTATTTTACATCAGTATTTGTAAGTCAAAACCGGTAGTGGGTGAAAAAAACAGAAGTGGTGACGTGTTTCTATTATACTTTTCCTCTGATTGTTCCACTCCTGGTTTTGGCTTACAAATACTGATGTAAAATACTGACCAAATACTGAACGTGTGAACGTAGCCCAGTAGTAGTCATTTCCAGCTGCCAACTGGCCCAGAATTCCCATGACAACTGAGCCAAAATGGGACAGCCCCAATGTCGCTGGAAAAGTGGGTTTTCCAGGGTAGATCAGGGCGTTACCGGGAAGGGTGGCGGTGTGTTCCCGCAAAACCCCAGAAGTGTTGCCAATGGGTTTCCGCTACCTACACAACGTCAGCAAACCCCAAAAAATACAGAAATTCAAATCTCTTTGGGGTGGAGCAGTATTAACAAGCATCATAATGGCTAGAAAGAAATGGCTGAATGGGATATTTAGATTTTGGCAGGACAACAGCCAGTAAGCCCCTTAATGGGAGTCTGTCACCCTCCAAAATACATATTAAACTAGCTGTACAGTGAAGTAGGGGACTTAGCCCTTGTAAAAAACATAATAACACAATACATTTTAGTGGTACCTTGCTTGAAAAAATACTTTTAATTTAAATACATATGAGGTGGCTTCGCTGCACTGTTATACCCCTTTAATTAGCATTTTTGGGATATTCCCTGTTTCTGATTGATAGTGCTCGTTTACCAGAGCGAGCGCTGCCTGATCTCAGCCTGCATGTCTGTGCATGCGCACTGACACTGCTGTGAGTCCAGTGAACGCGTTCACACTGACACTGTGATTAGACAGTGTCCACTGACACTGTGATTAGGCAGTGTCAGTGTGCATGCGCAGGCACAAGGGCTGAGTGTCACGGGTGTGTCAGGTGTGACAGACAGTCATTCTGGATCCAGCTGTAGAAGACCATTGCGCTTGGCTCCGCATGTACCTTCTTGATCTTTCCATCTCTGTAGTGCAGTGATATCCTTCTATCTCTAGGACCTAGTAGTTACCTTCACCTCCTGCTGCTAATTGACACATCCTTGCTCGATGTTTAAATACCCTCAGTCTCTCCAGAGAGTCGCTGGTGATAGCTCTATTTTCTTTAGTCCCGGCCTGAAGTACTAGGAGTTGGCTAGTGTCTTCTTGGAGTTCCCTTGGAGGATAGTTGGCGTGATCTCTCTGGTGTCTTCTCAAGCTAAGTGTTTCCCATGTCTGTTTACCTGTTTGTCTTTAGTTGCAGAGGGGACTGACTAGTGATCACCCCGTCCCCTCCCTATCTAGGGCCTATCGCTAGGGGCAGTCAGGGATTAGGTTTCCTGCTAGGCAATAGTTGCGGAACCTATTTAGGGACGTGAGGGGAGACAGGGTGTAGTCAGATATGCCTAGGGGTCTCCACTCCCCCTTTCCCTAGTGTTTGGGCTTCCTCCCCCTCTTTCCGTCGTTGTGCACTTGGTCTTTCCCTCACCTTTCATGATATTGAGACCAGGCAGTGCTAAGTCTGAGTGTAATCAGCTCTGTAAATTAAAAGCGGGAGAAGTCCCCCAAATGCTAATTGGGGCCACGACAGTAGTGCACCGCAGCTACCTCATTTGCACATCAATTAAAAGTAATTTTCTCAGGCACCGCACCACTAAAATATACAGTGCTAGTATGACTTTTATAGGGGCTAAGTCCCTGATATCACTTTACAGCTAGTTTAATATGCATTTTGGGGGGTGACAGACTCCCCTTACTACCCTCACTTAGGTAGTAAGTCTTTTCCAAACCTCTCTGGCGGCTTTTATACCTAGGATCAAGCATGCTCAAATCCATCTGCCCAATCCTTTTTTCCCTCACCACCTGCTATTGAGGAGAGTTGTCACGTAATCCATGTTAGATGGTCGGCCTGCTGAAATTGACATTCTCGCCTGACATTAGTCTAATATATAAGGTACTGGGTGCAGTGTATGGTTACATGGGTATTCTGTTGTTGTTGTTTTTTATTAGGGGGCATGAATACACAATATTCTGGTTGTATAGTTTTGTGTGTATTTGAATTATATTTATTGTGTGCATTTAATATATTTTAAAATTCAGTTTGTTTTTTTCTGGTGTATTTAATAATACCTAAAATAAAAATACTTGTAAATGAAACCTTGTTAGAAAATGACTGAGACTGAAGTCAGACGGCCGTATGAGATCGGACCACAATGTTCGGACTGGCCCTCCCGACCTGAGCGTGACAGCTGCATAGATATATATAAAGCTATCATGCTCCGGTCCGGAGAGCTGCCGGCGAGTCCGTGCATTGCGGTCCGATCTCGGACTGCGCCTTAGAGCTCTGCTCCCATCTGTGTTTCTTAAAGTGAACTTGTCAGCTGATTGATGGTGCACAAAACATGGTCAAAGCCTGGCTGCACTAATACTGCTAGGTATATTTTTCTTTAAGAGAAAATATAGTTTGTAAGCCAAGCAAAGGACTACAGGCAGGGATGAGAATAGTATTGCACAGCTCCAAGTGATTGACAGGTCCCTCAGTATGGGATAGACTTGTCAATCACCTGCATTGGGGCAGGGATAAGTTGACAAGTGGGGCTATAGTGCCAAGTACTGCTTATATAAGAGGGTGGTGGCCTTCTCTTGCACAGGGGCCCACCGGAGGATTCTCCTGATCTCCAATGGGCCAGTCCAGGACTGGGTGGTGGCTGTGCTGGACTAATCTCGTCTCAGGCTATGCTCTCCGGATAAATCGACAAACTATATATATGTTCTTGTTTATCATGTGAGCAGAAGAAATGCAGCTGCTCGCTGGGTGGAACAACTCGGGCTGCTCGGCAGGTATCACGCAGGTGCTGGATACCAGAGGCGCGGGGCAGTTCGACATTTTTGGCTGGATCTGCAAAGTCTCCAGTGGAGATCTAGACATCAATACTGGGAAGACGACAAGCTGCTGGAGTTTACAGAAATCAGCAATTCAATGGCTATAATGTTGGTTAGGGCAGGTGCAGACGAGCGTATTTGTTGTCCGTCAAAACATCGGATTGCACTCTGACCAATGTTATTCTTTGGGGCCGTGCACATGTCCGATTTTTTACTCGGACAGAAACTGTCCAAGGAAAAAAATCGCTGCATACCCGAGCCATGCAAGTCAATGAGTGCATGGAAAACATGGGATTGCACTCGCATGGCATCTGAGTGCAGTTCGATTTGCGCGGCCTCACAGAATGGAGAAGATGGAGAAATTTTTTTCTCCATCTTCTCCTCTTTCGAGAGAATTGGATTGCACTATGCTCACACTGTGATCAAACTCCGATCGGAGTGTGATTATCATAGTCGAGCAGATCCTCTCGCATGAGAGAATACACGGTCATCTGCACCTGCCCTTATGTAAAAAAAAGTAGAGTTATCAATTTATTTATATAGAATTTTCAGTGATATTATCGGATGACTACATTGTAAAAATAACAGATGTAACAATAAAGTTATTATAATTTTTGTGTAGATTGTGCGACAATTATTGTGTTTATTTTTTATTCCCTTGAGCAACATAAAAAAATATTATATTACTGCCATATAGTGCCCACATAATACTGCTGTGTTGATCTTCCTGGAAGTGCTGCGTCCCTTTCATTATTTACAAAGCATTGTGCCGTACTGTTAGCATGGGCTTTAGCAGGTATTAAAGGGAACCTGTCACCCCAGAAAATGCTATTTACCTGCAAATATAGGGTTAATCTGCAGGTAAATAGCGTGATAATACTGACTTAGGCTAGGGTCACACGAGCGTAAATTCTCTCGTCCGAGAGAATTCAGCCGATTATGTTAATGACACACTGATCAGAGTGTGATCTGATTCTCTCAGTTAAGGAAAAGACGGAGAAAAAAAATTCTCCATCTTTTCCATTGTGTGAGTCCGTGGAAATCGCACCACACTCAGATGTCATCCGAGTGCAGTCAAATGTTTTCCATGGACTCATTGACTTGCATGGCTGAGTGAGATCCACATATCAGATCAAACTCGGGCATGCAGCAATTTATTCCTCAGACAGACTCAGTCCAAGGAAAAAATCGGACAAGTGTGGTACCCCATAGGATAACATTGGTCCGAGTGCGATCCAGTGTTTTGTTGGATCACATCTGCACGAGCCCTTACACTGAAAATGGGGCTACCAGGAGAAAATTACCTTATTTCCTCCTGGGAGCCACCGGCTTTCAGTCGTAGGGGAGTACACTGAGCAGCTACAGTCACCATTCACAACACCCCTCACTATGCTGTGAGCGGCGGCTGTTCGCACACCCCAGCACTATGATTGACAGATGCCGGGGAGTGCTTACAATCGCCACTCACAGTATAGTATATGACTGTAATCGTTCCGAGCACGCCCCCATAACTGAAAGCCGGCAGCTCCTGGGAGGAAATAAGTTTATTTTCTCCCAGTAACTTCACTTTCAGTAAGGCGGCCAAGCAGCATTATAACGCTTTTTACAGGCAGATTATCCCTATATAGTTTTCTGAGGTGACTTGTTCACTTTAAAGCAGTTGTGCAGCTCATTTTGTCTTCTGGTTGATATCAGGTATGGAAAAATGTAGCTGAATGATGGACGACTGCCAGCAGATATTTGTATTTCTAAAATACAACTCAAATCCTTATGTACATGACCTAATTTAACACAAATAACCACGACAAAGGCTAAAGTGACCAAAAATTTGGCGCATGATGAACAGTGTTTAAATAAGGAATAATTCATTTTCAAAATGACTGGATCCTCTCTGTTAGGCCATGTTCATATGTTCAGTATTTGGTCAGTATTTTACATCAGTATTTGTAAGCCAAAATCAGGAGTGGGTGAAAAATACAGAAGTGGTGACATGTTTCTATTATACTTTTCCACTGATTGTTCCACTCCTGATTTAGGCATACAAATACTGAGGTAACATACTGAGCAAATACTGAACATGTGAACGTGGCCTTATCTGGAGTCACACTGACCACGATACACTAGCCTGTAGTAATGTGTAATAAAGGAGGATTCTTGCAGGATGTGTTAGAGATGAGGAAAGGTTGCCATCTGCTGGTCAGACGAAATAAAGCGGAACCAAGTTATGCCAGAAGAGTTGGAGGGGGAAGAAATTCAGATACTGCACCTGATCAGGTGACCTCCAGGAAGGATTTCCTAGATATAAAAGCCCAGCGCGCTGAGACACAGGGAGATTTTGGCGCCAGGCTGCAGATTGGAGCTGACGTGCTCCAGTGGGACCACAGATCCCAGCCAGAGGCCTGCGCTGCATCAAAGTCAGATGCCGCCAGAAAAGTTCTGGACTCCTCACAGGAGCGCCGAGCCCTGCACGTGTGGCCCAGAGTCAAGACCTGCGTCCCACACAGAGTAAGTTCCTGGGACCCGACGCCACCTGTCAAGAGGGCGAGGTCTGGATCCCTGCACCCCAAGCGTGAGAGACTACCGTCGATGGTCAAGCCGAGAAGAGCTGAGACAGCCCAGGACCCGCAGCCTCACAGTGCCAGGACATCCCTTCCTCCCATCTCAAGGTTCGCAGCATCGCCTCACTCCTGACGCCACCGCCAGCATCCTGCTACCAGAAATTTGACTATAAGATGCACCATCATTTTATTAAAATAATTTTTTCCTATAGTCCTCCCCAAAATTTGGGGTGCGTCTTATGGTCCGGTGCGTCTTATATTCTGCAAAATAATCTGTTTGAATCAGAGGAGGTGGCTAAAGGTTTTGTTGGAAAAGAACTACCATGACATTATTTTGACAAGTGGAAGTAATTGCAATAACTATTAGTAGTATACTGTAGTTTTTGGATTGTTATTTGTTTGGTTTGTGTATCAAAGTTGTACGGGTACAAAGGGCTGGTTACCTGATGTTGATATTTCCTAGAAATTCTTATCTTGCAAGAACAGTGGTTTTGGGAATTGAAATCCTTCTCTTGTGAACAAATTGATGCTGGGAGAAGAAGGGAAGAGCCTTCTGCAAGAAAGACTCTATGGGCCCATTCAGTTCTTCGGATAACTGCGGGCATTAAAGTTGCAATCTCAGTGATACAACTGTAAGGAAGTAAGCAAGCAACCTCAGAGGTACCAGCCTTGTCCCTGCATGTGATATAGTAGAAAGACTAAGAAGGAATTTGAGAAGTCTATTTGGAATTGGGAAGGATGGCTGAAAGATTGATAAGAGCAAACTTGAGCTGGATAGGATGTGGTCAGAAATAGTCAAACCGTCTATCAATACGTTAACATAAATCAGGAGAAACCAGACACAGAACTGTGTGTGCAATTTATGATAGTATAATAAACGCAGAGACCCCTGTAGTCTCTGTACTTGATGTAAAATCTGCATCTTTTTTTTTTTCACCCCTGCCTTATGCAGGAATGATGGGATGGATCTGCAGAGATTGTGGCCATCAGAATCCCCGTGGGGTTAATTACTGTGTCCTGTGGATAACACCCAAAGAGCCTCTGCTCCTCATGAGGACCACGAGTCATGTACACTTTTTACCTTCTAGGATAGGAAATAACCTGCTCATACATGATCCACCCCAGGTATGGCCAATAGCAATACATTGGCCCTGGTCCCCCAGTGAGCTCATTGCTCTCGCTACCCAGCTCCTGGCCCCCCTAACATTTAGAATGC
The DNA here is from genome assembly GCF_046119375.1 of Phyllobates terribilis. Taxonomy (NCBI): domain Eukaryota; kingdom Metazoa; phylum Chordata; class Amphibia; order Anura; family Dendrobatidae; genus Phyllobates; species Phyllobates terribilis. The sequence goes on from NW_027362770.1 coordinate 146,222,040, forward strand.
CTCTCCATGGTGTCCAGGAGGCATATCGGGCCACATGGGATGATCTAGTTTCAGTCATTTTACAGAAAGGGATTGACCCCTTACTTATTATTGTTGCAGTGTTTCATGAATGGCCTTAGACCTATAGTCCAGACCATAGAATGCACCAGTCACCCAGAGTGGCGCATTATGCAATGGGTTGATATAAAGGAAATAGCCCGGGGTGCTGAACTAGAAAGCATGTCAAAGAAAGAGTTCATTTGGCCTTGTGACTGTAGGAATGTAGAATGTTAGTGTTGTGGGCAAAAAGGACATTTTTCAGCCAAAATGTCCTACAAAATCAAGAGCTTCTATCCTGAACCCCCTTCTCATAGGAAACTGGCAATCCAGATGTCTCCCTGTGTCCCGCTGTCACCCCCCAGGGACCCACACTCGCTGTTCCCATTTCTCTGGGGGAGGGATGAACTGTTTCATTCATGATAGACACTAGAGCAGCCTGTACAGTATTAATGCAAGAACAGAAATCAGAGGATATACTGTCCCAACAATATGTACTGTAACTTGTGAAGGGGTAGTTGGACAACCTACTAAATTACAAAATGACTCAGCCACTCCTATTGAATTTGCATGACAAAATTGTGACCCAGGTTTGTCTCCCTGATGTACCTACCAATTTATTAGGGCTAGATGTGTTGCAGAAAGTTGGAGCCTGCATAGAATTCACTCCAAATAGCCCCAAGATGACTACCCCCTTAGACGAATGTATCCTATTGAGCCTCTTGTCTTTGACAATTCCTACAGCCATGGACAGTACACGCTCCGAACCCCATTCCCTATATACCCAGCCAGCTGTGGGCACATAGAAAACTTGATGGGTGAAAACTACCCATTCCACCGGTGACAGTAAAATTTAAACCAAGGGTCCTGCTGCCCAGGATGTGATACATGATAACGTCTGAGAGCTCCAGACAGGGGGTCTTATTGTCCCTGTAACCCCTCCGTTTAACCTCCCCATATAACTATCAAACACTGTAAAATTCAAAATCCAGCTACACTACTATAAGTGGATTTAGGAAAGAGAGGAGAATATGAGGATGGCGAAGATGGTGGGACCATGAGTCAAGACGTGCCCTTGCTTTTCAAACTAGCAGATGGCAAGAGGCTGAGCTGAAGGCACTCGCTGCAGCGTGCAATCTGGGAAAAGGTAAAGAGATTAATGTATTTTCAGACTCGAGATATGTTTTAAAGTGTCGCACATGACTTTGGTATCATTTGGGATAGCTGTAATTTCCTGACCTCTGATGGCAACCTACCAGCTTCTCACAGCATTCACCCTTCACCGAAGGGCAGCTACTGGCACACACACGGGAACAAACTCCCCTTGTAGTAGGAAAAGCTTTGGCCAACCAGTCAGCTAAGGAAGCAGCGTGACTACCTCTGACTGGTATACTGGCCATAGCAGACATGGCTGCCCCAGGGAACTCAGTAACTGGATGTGCGCAAAGCCCCCTTTTAACAGAGGAGACTGTCATTGCACCGGCCCCAGTGGTCATTGATTGCAAACTACTGCAGGTCTTCCAGACTCAGGCCCACTTCACACAGACAAAGCGCATGGGTCAAAGTGGGTGCCGTACAGTAAAGGGTATAGCAGGTAAACAACAGGATTCGCCTCCCACACTGCCTGCTCCCCATGATGGCTGTCCAGGCACATTCCCTGGTACACAATTCGCAGTGGCTCCAGTCAGGCTCGGGTGTGCGGGCGTCCACGGCGGGTGTCATACGCTGGGAGCTGGTTCACATGTTGACACACATTGGGCAAGTGCTTCACCAGGCTCAACTTCAGTTCATCCTGGTTATTCCTCCTGCCGTAGCACCGGGTGTGTGTGTATAGGTGATACAGCGCAGAGCGGTGACCGGAAGCAGGAAGCAGCGGGACCGGAAGTGGGACCGCGCGGGGAGTGTGCACGTGGGCTGTGGTGAGCGGCTAGAGAGCACTGTGACAGCGTGCAGCGCCGGCCGGCGGAGGGCGCCAAGTGGTGGTGACCAGGAGGACCGGTAAGAGGCGACCGGAGGGACGAGCGCGCTGTGATAGCGTGCAGCGTCCCTAGAGGAGGTGAGTGAGGGGCAGGAGGCCGCGATAAGCGGCCCTACTGAACCCAGTGTGTGCTGTACTGTATTATATTTGTATCTGTATTGTAATTGTATTGTATTCCCCAGTCCATATTTAATTGATCACCCCCCCGTCCATATTTAATTGATCACCCCCATCCATATTTAAATTGTTCCCCCTGATCACCCCCCGTCCATATTTAACTGATCTCCTGACCACATTTAAATTGACTCACCCGTCCTCATTTAATTGATCCCCGACCACCCCCCGTCCATATTAAAGTGATCCCCCTGACCACATTTAACTGATCGACCCCCCCAGCCCATAATCGATTGATCCCCCTTGTCCTATTTAATAGATTCCCCTTGTCCACTTTTACTGATCCCCAGTCCCTATCTATTTGCCTTATCCCCCACCATATTTAATTAACCCCTGTCCATAATTAATTGATTGATTTCCCAGTCCACAATTAATTATTTCCCCAGTCCATATTTATTGATATTATTGATACTTATTGATCCCCAGTCCTTAGTTAATTAACCCACCGTCCATACCTATTTATTTGCTTTACCCCTTATCCTATTTAATTAACCCCCAGACCATAATTAATTGATTGATTCCCTAGTCCACATTTAATTATTTCCCCAGTCCATACTTATTGATCCCCAGTCCATAGTTAATTGACACACCGTCCATACTTAATTAATCCACCTGACCCACTCAGCTGATTCCCCCGTCCATACTTAATTGATACTTAATTGATCCCCCATCCATACTTAACTGATCCTGCACCGATATCTAATCAATACACTTGAACATTCCTAATTGATCCCCGTCCATACACCTATATATAAATAATTGTGTTTTGTACTTGTACATATATACTGACTGTATCCCCATATTTAGAATGACGTCCATGTTGGCCGGAGCCGTGCAGTGTACATCTTGCACAATGTATGCATTCCCTGAGCTACCACTCAGGGATCCATACCGCTGCAAGAGATGTGAGCATATCGTGCACTTGGAAGCCCAAATCCTGGATCTAAGTGCTCAGATAGCGGTACTGAGGAGCATCGACAACATGGAACGGACTTTGCTGCTCACCGAGCAGACACTCAATGGGTCAACACTGGGGGTGGAGCATAGTGGGGAAGTGCAGGCTGAACAGGCAGGGAGCTGGGTAACAGTTAGAAGGGATAGAGGGAAGAAGTATAGGAAGGCTGGTTCAGAACCGGCATTATTGGAGCACGACAGATCCTCTGACCGCCGGGGGAGTGTATGCTCCAGTAATGAGGGGGGAGGGAGAAGTGTAGGGCAGGCTAGACAGGTCCTGGTAGTGGGTGACTCTATTATTAGGGGGACAGACAGGGCAATCTGTCACAAAGACCGGGATCGCCGAACGGTGTGCTGCCTCCCTGGCGCTCGAGTCCGGCACATCGCGGATCGGGTTGACAGGTTACTGGGAGGGGCTGGCGAAGACCCAGCGGTCATGGTCCACATTGGCACCAATGACAAAGTGAGTGGTAGATGGAGGGTCCTTAAAAATGATTTCAGGGATCTAGGTAGGAAGCTTAGGGCAAGGACCTCCAAGGTAGTTTTCTCAGAAATACTACCAATCCCGCGAGCCATACAGGAGCGCCAACGGGAGGTTAGGGAGGTGAATAAGTGGCTAAAGAGTTGGTGTAAGGCAGAAGGGTTTGGGTTCATGGAGAACTGGGCCGACTTCGCGGTCAGCTACAGGCTCTACCGTAGGGACGGGCTGCACCTCAATGGGGAGGGTGCAGCCGTGCTGGGGAAGAAGATGGCTAATTGGTTGGAGGAGTATTTAAACTAGAGACAGGGGGGGGAAACCAAGGAAATAGGTGGGATGTGAGGCAAGCAAGGGGGAAGGGGATAAGTGAATATAATGAGGGTGGAGAGGGGGGTGGGAATAGCACAGTTAGATCATTAGAGAAGAGTAGGATGCTAAATAACCCCAAAATTTTATCTTGCATGCTGACCAACGCAAGAAGCCTGACCAATAAGGCGGATGAGCAACGGGCGCTTATATCGGAGGAGAGGTATGACATCGTAGGTATAACAGAGACTTGGCTAGACGATAGCAACGACTGGGCGGTAAATTTATTAGATTATAGTTTATTTAGAAGGGACCGGAAACAGGGGAAAAGCGGAGGAGTCTGCTTATATGTAAAGTCATGTCTAAAGCCCAGACTAAGGGAAGATATAGGAGAGGGAGAAGAGGGGGTCGAGTCCATGTGGGTAGAGATAGAGGGAACTAAAAATAATAATAAAATATTACTGGGGGTCTGCTATAAGCCACCCAATGTAACAGAGGAGAATGAGAAACTGCTATTAGGACAAATAGACAAAGTAGCAAAACATAATGAAGTGATTGTAATGGGGGATTTCAACTACCCGGATATTGACTGGGAAACAGAAACCTGTAGATCTCAGAAAGGAAAAAGGTTCTTGACAAATATTAAGGATAATTATCTCTTCCAACTAGTGCAGGAACCAACGAGAGGGAAGGCCGTGTTGGACTTAATATTGACTAATAGGCCTGATAGAATAACTGAGGTACAGATAGAGGGGCACCTAGGTAATAGCGATCATAATATTATCAATTTCAAAATGCCCTTCAGTAGGATGATCAATAAGGGCACAACTAAAACATTAAACTTTAGGAGGGCGAAGTTTGATCAGCTGATAGAAAACCTTCAACTTATAGACTGGGACAAAGTACTTAATCAAAGGAATACGAATAGTAAATGGGAAACCTTCAAAAGAATTCTGAATACTCAGTGCGAGAGATATATACCATATGGGAATAAAAGGGCCAGAAATAAGAGGAAACCAATATGGTCGAACAAGAACGTAAAAGGGGCGTTAAATAGCAAAAAAGAGGCATTCAAGAGATTAAAACAGGAAAACAGCAAGGAGGCACTAATGTGTTACAAGGAAAAAACGAGAACCTGTAAAAAACAAATAAAAATAGCGAAGGAGGAAACAGAGAGACGTATTGCTAGGGAAAGTAGATCAAATCCCAAACTGTTCTTTACGTATATAAATAGTAAAAGGATTAAATCGGATAATATTGGACCGATAAAAAGTGATGAAGGCAAAATCATAGAGAAAGATGAGGATAAAGCTAATCTATTAAATAAATTTTTTTCGTCAACTTTCACAAAGGAAAAAGAACTAACAGGCGAAATGAGAAGGGACAAGCTTAATCCTCCACTAAGTATGACTAATCTAACCCAAGCTGGGGTACAGAAACGCCTCAGTAACATTAAAATAAACAAATCACCAGGACCTGATGGCATATACCCACGGGTACTAAGGGAACTAAGTAATGTGATAGACAGACCGTTATATCTTATATTTAAGGACTCTGTTGAGACTGGGTCTGTGCCACTTGATTGGCGACAGGCGAATGTAGTGCCAATATTCAAAAAGGGAGCGAAAAGTGACGCCAGAAACTATCGGCCGGTGAGTCTGACGTCCGTTGTGGGCAAAATTTTTGAAAGCTTCATTAAAGAGGCAATTACGGAGCATCTTGATGCTAATAATCTTTTAATCCCGAACCAACATGGATTCATGAGGAATCGCTCCTGCCAAACAAACCTGATTGACTTCTACGAGGAGGTTAGCTCTCGAGTAGATCAGGGGGAACCAGTGGATGTCGTGTATCTCGACTTCTCAAAAGCGTTCGATAGCGTGCCACATAATAGGTTGGTATACAAAATGAGAATGATGGGGCTGGGGGAAAATGTCTGCAAGTGGGTAGCTAACTGGCTAAGGGATAGAAGGCAGAGGGTGGTTATAAATGGAATATACTCAGATTGGGTAAGCGTCACTAGTGGGGTACCACAGGGGTCTGTACTAGGCCCAATGTTATTTAATATCTTTATTAACGACATAGTCAACGGGATAAATAGTAAAATATCAATATTTGCAGATGACACAAAGGAAAACAATTAATACAAAAGAGGACAGTGCAGACCTACAGAGGGATTTGGATAAGCTGGGTAGGTGGAGCATTAAATGGCAAATGAGGTTTAACGAGGAGAAATGTAAGGTCATACATATGGGAAGGAAAAATGGAAGTCACCAGTACTCACTGAATAGGAAATCATTGGGGAATTCAGAGATGGAGAAGGACTTGGGCATCTTGATTGATAGCAAACTAAATTGGAGTGCCCAAAGTCAGGCCGCCGCTGTAAGGGCAAACAGGGTAATGGGATGTATCAGAAGAGGTATAGCTGCAAAGGATGAGAACATTGTTCTTCCACTGTACAAAGCACTGGTCAGACCACACTTGGAATACTGTGCTCAGTTATGGGCCCCAATATATAGAAAGGATATAAATGAGCTTGAAAAGGTACAAAGGAGGGCAACAAAATTAATAAAGGGAATGGAGGGACTGCAATACCCAGAGGGGTTGGCAAAACTAGGACTATTCAGCCTGGAAAAAAGAAGGTTGAGGGGGGATATAATAAATGTGTACAAATATGTTAGGGGACAGTATAGAGATCTTGCCCGGGATTTGTTCAAAAGGAGGGATATTACGGTAACAAGAGGGTATTCACTAAGACTGGAAGAGAAAAGGTTCCAGCACCAGCATAGGAAGGGGTTCTTTACGGTAAGAGCAGTGAGAATATGGAATTCACTGAGTGAGGAGACGGTAATGTCGGATTCACTACACCAGTTCAAGCGGGGACTGGATGCATTTCTAGATACCAGGCAGATTTCAGCGTATACTTAAAAATAAAATAAAATAGTAGGTTGGTACAGGGATTTATTCTGACTGCTGGTTTCAGAGTCGGGAGGGAATTTTTCCTCAGGTGAAGATTGGCCAAATCATTTGGGGTTTTTGCCCTCCTCTGGATCAACTTTAGCAACCACATAACTTACAGGTCGAACTTGATGGACGCAAGTCTTTATTCGGCTTTACTAACTATGTAACTATGTAAAGGGTATGATATATGCAATAGTACTACAAAATTGGTGCACCCCAGGATTCTCGAATGCGGCTGCAAAGTATATCTCGTTTCTGCAAAACATAACCCTAGTAGGCCCATTCGAGTTCCACAGAAATGCAAACCAAAACCAGATTACCCGTTTTAGAGATTGCAAGTGGACTACATACAGTTACCTAAGGTAGTTACTTATGAATACGGCCTAGTATGCATTGACCTTTTTCTCTGGGTGACCTGAAACTTCAGCAAAGCTAGCAAAACCACCGCCGAGAAATTGATCAGTGAGGTGGTTTGTAGATATGGGGTGAGCAACAGAGGCACCCACTCTACTTGGAAATTGATGAAACAAATCATGTCCATTCTTGGGATAGTATAGGCTTTCCATGTTCCCTATCACTCACAAAGTAGTGAGTAACTGCAACGCCTCAATGGTTTCGTGAGGTTAAAAATCCAGAAGTGCATGGAAGGAACACTCGTCCTGGGTAGATTGCTTGCCCATTGCATTGTATTCAGTGAGGACTGCCCCGAGGGGTAGAGAAAAGCTGTGCCCGTATGAAATATTGTTTGGTAGTGTCCCTAAGACAGGGTTGTATTTCCCACTGCAGCTGCAATTGACCCAATGTTCCCTCACTGAATTTGTCCTGGAGTTGCACAAATATCTGACTGTTACTCATAATCATGTTCTTTCCTCTATCACAGACCCCACCTGTCTAAGCGTCACTCACACTTTGGCACCAGGAGAATGGGTCGTGGTCAAGAGACAAATGAGGAGACCAATGGAAACCAGATAAAGTGAGCCATTTCAAGTACTATTGACCACTTCCACTTCTGTCAAGTTCCAAGGCAAAGACACTTGGATCCACACCAGTCACTGCAAAAAAGATCCTGAACCTCGGCAGCAGCAAAGATGATGACCCTGCCCTTTGGACCATGCTGATGACGATTGCATCCCTTGCCCTAACTATCAATGAGGACTGGGACAACAAACCAATAAAGCATCACTAAGTCTTGCTGCAAGACATGATTCTAAAGACGTTTCTAAGACCTGCTGGATATACACTTGTAGCGCCCCGAGGGTTCGGCCGCTACAGGGGTATTGCACCTCAGACCAGAGGTGTGATATTCCACTCCCAGGTAAGGATGGAGTATGGACCAGGGCTCAGTTAGCTGCATACAGCACACACACCCCATTTCCGAGGGACAGCTCAACGGTGCTCCCACTAGACATAAGTGCAGGCACGACCGACTATGTCCCTGCCTGGAGTGGGGAGGGGGGGTGGAACACCCAGTGCTGTAGGGGCAGAAAGGGGTTGGTTCCTGAGCGTAGGAAGGAGCTCATTGGTTGCTGGTCACCTGGGCTCATGGTCAGAGGGAGGTATAAAAGGTGGGCACCATCTTAGATCTAGGTTCTGTCCAGAGAGGAGAAGACAGGGAGTAGAGGCTCTGTAGGAGCTCTACTCAAGAAGGGCCTAGTGAGAGGCCGAGGAGGAGGTGAAGGGGAGCTGAGATTTCGGCTCATCTCAGCTCCAAGAGAAAGGAACAGAAAGGAACAGAAACAGAAAGGAACTGCAAAGAGAGAGAGAGAGAAACAGAAGGGCTCAGGAACAAGAAGGTGGAAGGGACCCTAAGAACCCACGAGAATCCAGGGTGAAGGGTCAGGCAGATTAAGGGTACTGGATCCCAAGTTGGTGGAGGAGAAACTACCCTCAGCCAAAGACCGGTCGTCGTGATCATCTATTGGTGCGACACCTCATCAAACCTGCTAGGAAGGCACCATATAGGACAGCGGAGGACGGGGCCCACGTTTAACCGCACGAGTCCGCGGCAGCTGGACAAAAGTGGGTCACTGGTGAGGCAGGCCAGAGAAAGGATTAAAGGGGGTCCTGTGCCATACTCCTGAACTGCCTGGGAGTTGACCGAGCCCCTCACCTGGTGGACGCAGCACGGCTCGGGCGGTCACTGCCGACGGAAGTGACCCGGAACAAACGAACTGTGAGTAAAGACCCTGGACTGTAACTTGTTGTCCGTGTGCTCCTTCGCTCCTCCGGCACTACCGGTACTGGGACCTTCACCACCATCACTCCCACCATCCACTACACTGCCCTGGGGCCGCACTCTTCCCGTGGGGAGTCACACTACCCTAGCTGCACACCTCATCAGCCCCAGCGGTCTGCATGCAGCGGCGGTTCCTGATAACCGCAATCCACGGGTGGCGTAGTCGGACATTATCTGAAGCACGTAGCAGACTACCATTGGCCTGACCACCCTGAGCCGCGGGACCGGGCCGCCGCTACTACTACCCCCATCGTTCCCCTATCGCCCGGATCCGCGTGCCCCACGGCCCAGGGGGCGAGTCAGCTTTGGCGTAGTCGGCAGGATTTCGTGCCCACTAACAACGGGTACTGCGCGCCTGAGAAGAGACTGTTTCATTGTACCAAAGATGGCACCCGCCCCAGAAGAACAAGCGCCATAATGTGCGGGCCAAAAGACCACAGGAGGCCGCCTCCCATCGTGGGCCGGGTCCCAGAATGGCGCCAAAGAGGAAGCCCGCCCCCGACAACCATGAGCACGGCGGTAGAAATGTCCGTCAATGTGGGGGGGCTGCCCCTGAGAGTGATTGTCAGCAGAACGCCCCAGGACCACCCCCCATGGGGGCAGAAAGAGAAGAAAACTGCGGGGCAGGGGGTGGTCTGGATCAGTCTGGCCAGGCCGCACCCGGAGATGGAGAAAGTAACAAGCTCCAGCACTTTGGCAAGGGGCCTGCTGCAAGCTACACCACCATGCAGCCTCACCGAGCTGCTAGCCCATCGCCCCAAAGAGGACCCCGAATACACGAGGGCGGCGCTGGAGGAGCTGTACCGGAGGATGGTCCGGGCGCAGCAGGACGTGATCGCCGGGTGGAAAGAGGAAGTGGCCCGGCGGGCTGTGACCCTGCAGCAGGAGGCGCCAGAGACATCCAGCGGCGCACCAGCCACCGAGGGCAGTGAAGACAGAGCGGAGGCTGAAGACGACGCCACGGAGGAGGCCGCGACAGTGGAGGCAGGTAACGGAGATGCCCCTACCCCGAACCCTGGGGCCGCCGACCTGCCCCTGCACCCTGTTGCGGAGCCCAACGCACCTGGACCCGCCGTCGACACCGTGCCTCCACCGCCATCAACCGGCCCCCAGGCCGTCGACGCTGCCAGTGAGCCCCGCCCCACGCCGTGCCCTCTGACCCCGGGCGTGCTCAGCCAACCGCCATCGCAGGCCCGGCCGCAAGGCCCAGCGCCCCCGGGCGCCGCTGCCCCGACGGAACCCCCTGCACCCGCTGTACCACCCCTGGGAGCAACAAGGAAACGACCAGCACGGGCCTGGTCGCAAGGCCACGCGCCCCCGGGCGCCGCTGCCCCGACGGAACCCCCTGCACCTGCAGTACCACCGCTGGGAGCAGATCTCTTCGCCCAACACACCAGTCCGGATGGGCTTCCATTCATCTGGCCCCCCGAATTTGTCAACCCCCGCTTCCGGAGGAGCCCGCCCGCGGAGGTTGAAGTACCATCTGAGCCCCTCATACCTGCTCCGGCGCCTCAGGAAATCCCCCAGCTGCTATTGGAGGACGCCCAGTTTGAATGGGACCCCACAGGGGAGGACCTGATGGGGTTCACGAAGGAAACACGAGCGGGCGCAGCCGAGCGGCGGGAGGCCTGCCGCCAACAGCTGGAAATGTTTGAGAAAGAGCAGCGAGAGCGGCGGTTGAAGCAAGAGAAGCTGCAGGTCCAGAGCGCGGAGCAGAAAATGAAGGCTCGGCGAGATCCCCGAACTGCCCGCAGTCCCCGAGTCACCGGGACTGTTGTGAAGTTCCAGATGGAGCGCGGCTGGGGTTTCATCCGAGACCCTGAGACCATCAGCGATATATTCGTGACAAGGAAAGATGTGGAGAGTCACCTGCCGGAAGGCCATCGTGGGCGGGATCTATTTCCAGGTGATGTGGTGTCTTACACCCGACACCAAGGTGTGAAGGGATGGTACGCCCTCCACGTCCACAGAGTAGTAGAGGAGGAGGAACAACACTACTCGGACGCTGAGTATCAAGAGGACCCGGATGGGCCTGAAGATGACGAGGAGGAGCAAGGCGCATATGGAGGACGACGATAGAAAGTAAGAAGAAGCGCCAATGTAAATAGTTACCCGTCTGGGTACAAAGGAACTGTGTGGGACTGTTTCCAGAAAAGTGTGGTCCCCATTGGGACTGATATAGGACTGTTTAATTGGTGCCCTATCCCCTAAGTAACCTGGCTGAGGACTGAGAGCAGCCATCCCTCTTCCCCTAACAGGCTGAGGACTGTGAGCAGCCATTCCTCTCCCTAAAACCAGCCGAGGACTGGGAACGGCCAATCCCTTGTACATAGTTGCGCTTCCTAAAGCGCCCCCTACTGGTTTTATAAAAAGACTACCACGTCTACCTCGGGACAGCAAGTCCCTCGTGTTTACAAGTTTGCCAAAGTTCCTGCACTTACAAGAAGAGTGCACACCTGGTCGCAAGTTGCACCGCCGCCAGGATCCAAGAATGTGTTGTAAAAATGTTTTCCTGCAAATGTTTTATATGAAAAGTTTTTATATGCTGCTAGGTAATAATGCAAATGTTTTACAAGATGTTTTATATGACAAAAGAGTTCCAGAGGCATTAGCAAAGTGTTTATAATAGTGACAAGAAAAGAAAAGTGTTTCCCATAAAGGGAATTGAACCGTATTGCCTGTTTTCTGATGTGAAAAGTTATTGAAAAAGTTTTGCATGTCCTGTAATTATCTGTTTTTGCTCTTTTCCAGCCCGAGAACGTGCTGTGCTTTACCAGGGGGGAATGTAGCGCCCCGAGGGTTTGGCCGCTACAGGGGTATTGCACCTCAGACCAGAGGTGTGATATTCCACTCCCAGGTAAGGATGGAGTATGGACCAGGGCTCAGTTAGCTGCATACAGCACACACACCCCATTTCCGAGGGACAGCTCAACGGTGCTCCCACTAGACATAAGTGCAGGCACGACCGACTATGTCCCTGCCTGGAGTGGGGAGGGGGGTGGAACACCCAGTGCTGTAGGGGCAGAAAGGGGTTGGTTCCTGAGCGTAGGAAGGAGCTCATTGGTTGCTGGTCACCTGGGTTCATGGTCAGAGGGAGGTATAAAAGGTGGGCACCATCTTAGATCTAGGTTCTGTCCAGAGAGGAGAAGACAGGGAGTAGAGGCTCTGTAGGAGCTCTACTCCAGAAGGGCCTAGTGAGAGGCCGAGGAGGAGGTGAAGGGGAGCTGAGATTTCGGCTCATCTCAGCTCCAAGAGAAAGGAACAGAAAGGAACAGAAACAGAAAGGAACTGCAAAGAGAGAGAGAGAGAAACAGAAGGGCTCAGGAACAAGAAGGTGGAAGGGACCCTAAGAACCCACGAGAATCCAGGGTGAAGGGTCAGGCAGATTAAGGGTACCGGATCCCAAGTTGGTGGAGGAGAAACTACCCTCAGCCAAAGACCGGTCGTCGTGATCATCTATTGGTGCGACACCTCATCAAACCTGCTAGGAAGGCACCATATAGGACAGCGGAGGACGGGGCCCACGTTTAACCGCACGAGTCCGCGGCAGCTGGACAAAAGTGGGTCACTGGTGAGGCAGGCCAGAGAAAGGATTAAAGGGGGTCCTGTGCCATGCTCCTGAACTGCCTGGGAGTTGACCGAGCCCCTCACCTGGTGGACGCAGCACGGCTCGGGCGGTCACTGCCGACGGAAGTGACCCGGAACAAACGAACTGTGAGTAAAGACCCTGGACTGTAACTTGTTGCCCGTGTGCTCCTTCGCTCCTCCGGCACTACCGGTACTGGGACCTTCACCACCATCACTCCCACCATCCACTACACTGCCCTGAGGCCGCACTCTTCCCGTGGGGAGTCACACTACCCTAGCTGCACACCTCATCAGCCCCAGCGGTCTGCATGCAGCGGCGGTTCCTGATAACCGCAATCCACGGGTGGCGTAGTCGGACATTATCTGAAGCACGTAGCAGACTACCATTGGCCTGACCACCCTGAGCCGCGGGACCGGGCCGCCACTACTACTACCCCCATCGTTCCCCTATCGCCCGGATCCGCGTGCCCCACAGCCCAGGGGGCGAGTCACACTTATAGCCCAATACCCTCTAATACTATGCCATATCTCACAGTGCCTCTAACCCCATATGAGGCTTTCAACTATGGCTGTTTCCACAAAGAGACTTTTGATTCTGCCCATACGATAGAGGCAACCTCACCAGCAGCCATGTGGTTCCGATCCAGATTGTGGGGTGGGTGGAGAGTCCATGGTTAAAAATAAATCTTATGGGTAGCTTAAAACATTGGAATGAGCTGGACCTAGTACAAGGTGAACTCATATCACACAGGGCTTAGAAGATTTGAGTAGGTGAGATTCTAGTCAAGGAACTTAAGTTAACCCTGTGATGCCCACACTCTGAGGACTGGGAAAGGTGTGCGAGCACTTCTATGATTCGAGAAGATAGATGTTTTTAGAAAAATAACCAGGGATATTTGGACAATAGTGAGTTGTGGTTTACAGATACTGTGCGTACATAAACCATTAAAAAGCTAATTTTTATTTCAATTATTAAAAGACACCAATAAATACCTAGTGCAGCCGAAGAACCAAGAAAAAGTCTAGTCACGAATCTTAGGCCGACTAGAAAGGGCCTAAAAGCCAGTCCACCAACCTACCAAATGGTGTTGTCTCTTGATGTCAAATATATAGATGCATAATGTAGAAGTACAGAAAGGAGACAACTCATATCCACTAAATCTGTACAATCACACTCAGAATAACACAGTAATGTAGTAGTGGTGTAGGCTGTGAGTTAGATATATTACCCAGGATCACCACCTAGGCCTAAGTAACCCTGACACTAATGACTACTCACCCTGCCTGGTAGCGTGGATTGGCACCCTAGATAGCAAGGTATTGGTGCCCCCGCTCCACGGTGGCTGTCCCTCCCTTTCCCCCACTGTCCCTTGTGTAGCATTGCAGGAGCCTATGATAGAGTACAACTAGAGGGGTAGAAAAACAGGTGCTACTTATAGTTTGATGGATAGATCAAGTTATCAAATCTTTGCCTCTGCCTCGAGGCATTTCCCCATACAGGTTCATCAGGAGGCCACCTTTCAAACGATGAAGAGATGCAGGAAGATTGGTATTCAGATATACAGATCAGATGTTAGATGCCCATGGTGGGGAACATTGGCTTACAATGTGGTGTTGTTTAAATATGGTTCCTTCTATGGAGGCCACTCCCCCCATGGTCCCTGATTGATGGGTGAGCAATACACTTCCTGGGTCAAAATAAAACATTAGAATAACTACATTATTAATATCCTCCTCCCATTCCATTAGCCAAGGTGAAAGTCATAGATGTTGGCGCTATCCATGGATGAGAGATTTATGTGTTAGTTGTGCCCCAAAAGATAATTCCATTCCTGCGTCTCGATCATGTGCTCATGGCAGGAATGCAAGTCAGCACCACAACCTCCATCAGTATATGAATGCATCACCATGCATCACCAGAACCATAATCAGTACATGAATACATCATGAGAATGATCATCAGTAAAAACAACACTAGAACCACCATCAGTACATGAATACATCACCAGAACCACCATCAGTACATGAATACATCACGAGAACCACCATAAGTACATGACTACATCACCAAGCTTAGTATAGCAATCAGTTGTAATGTCAAGTCAAAGCCTTATACATTTGTATCTCATGAACCTACAACTCCCAGTATGTCTTTAACAATGGTAAGGAGATGCTGGATGTTGTTGTTATCAGTTATTATCAGACTGCGGATCATACAGGAACCACAGTTCTGATGATACATAGTCAGTATCAACAAGTACACATTTACATCCAGGTACCTTTTAGGTGAAATCTTCTCTTATTAAGTCATTTATTTCTGTTTGTCTCCATCTTGTCCAGATGCCATGATGACTTTCCACATCCACAGCTCTTCTCTGCAGACCTCCCTCTTCTCCGCTCTTCTGCAGCAGATTCCAACATGGTGCCCTTGAAAATAAAAGTGTTATTAAAATGCCCTCTGCATAAAGATATGTCCATAATTTGCCCTAAATAAGCCTCCTATGATATATGGCCTCCACACTGTCTGCCCTTATGAGCTATAACCACAACCACCACTGTCTTCCATTACCAGCTATAAACACCACACGGTCTGCCCTTATGAACCTTGGCCTATACCATGGCTGTCCCCTCTTCACTGTTTTCCGTTATACTCTATGCATCTTCACATTGTCCACCGCCAGGCTAACCTCTCTTCATACTGTGCCCACATTTGATTCTGCCCCCTCTCTATATCCATTCTATGCCCCCTCTTCACACTTTGCCGTCATACTGCCCACCATGTTGTCCTCTCCAAACTGTACCCCCTCCTCACATTGTCCCCCTACACGTTATGATGTTCATCACAACCGCTCATACAGTACATCCACAACAGCCCCCAATATACACTACGATGTCCTCCACAGCCCCCTACATAGTATGATGTCCACCACAGCCCCCCATTATAAAGTATGTTCACCACCGCAGCCCCTCATATTTACTATGATTTCTACCACAGCCCTCTATACACAATATAAGGTACTACACAGTCTCCCATATAATATGATGTTTCCCACAGTCCCTTTTGTGATGTTCCCCACAGCCAGCCCCTCTTGTGATGTTCTCCACAGCCAGCCCACTTGTAATGTCCCCACAGCCAGCCCTTTTGTAATGCCCACACAGCCAGCCCCTCTTGTAATGTCCCCACAGCCATCTCCTCTTGCAACGTCCCCACAGTCAGCCCTCTTGTAATGTCCACTCAGCCAGCCTCTTGGATTATCCACACAGTCAGCCCTCTTGTAATGTCCCCACAGCCAGCCCCTCTTGTGATGTCCCCACAGTTAGCCCTCTTGTAACGTCCCCACAGCCAGCCCCTCTTGTAATGTCTCCACAGTCAGCCCTCTTGTAATGTCCACTCAGCCAGCCTCTTGGATTATCCACACAGTCAGCCCTCTTGTAATGTCCCCATAGCCAGCCTCTCGTAATGTCCCCCACAGCCAGCCCCTCATAATTATCCCCAACAGCCAACCCCCCATAATGGCCACACAGCCAGCCTCTCAATGTCCACACAGCCAGTCCCTCATAATTCCCCCATAATGCCCCCCACAGCCAGCCCCTCATAATTTCTCCACTGCCAGCCCCTGATATGTCCCCACAGCCAGCCCCCATAATGTCCCCACAGTCAGCCCCTCATAATGTCTCCACATCCAGCTACTTATAATGTCTCCACACCCAGTCCCCCATAATGTCCTCACAGCCAGCCCATCATAACATCTCCCCATCCAGGTCCCCTTGTAATGTTCCCACAGCCAGCCCCTCATAACATCCCCACATCTAGCCCTTCATAATGTCCTCACAGTCAGTCCCACTTGCAATGTCTCCACAGTTGGCCCCTCATAATGTCCACACAGCCAGTCCCCCCATAATATTCCCACATTCAGTCCCCCATAATGTCCACACAGCCAGCCTCCCATATTGTCCCTACAGCCAGCCCCTCATAATGTCCCAACAGCCAGCCCTTCGTAATGTCCCCACAGTCAGCCCCCCATAATGTACATACAGCCAACCCCTCATAATGTCCATACAGACAGCCACTCAATATCCACATAGCCAGCCACTTATGTCCCCACAGCCAGCCCCTCATAATGTCTCCACATCCAGACCTCCATAGTGTCCCCACAGCCAGCCCCTCATAATGTCCCAACAGCCAGCCCCTCATAATGTATCCACAGCTAGCCCCCATAATGTCCCCAAAGCCAGCCCCTCATAATGTCCCCACAGCCAGCCTCCATAATGTCCCCACAGCCAGCCCTCCATAATGTCCCTACAGCCAGCCCCCCATAATGTCCCCACAGCCAGGCCCCCATAATGTCCATACAGACAGCCCCTCATAATGTCCCCATAGCCAGCCCCTCATAATGTCCCCATAGCCAGCCCCTATAAAGTCCCCACCACCAGGCTTTCATAATATCGCCACAGCCAGCCCCTCATAATGTCTCCACAGCCAGCCCCCCATAACGTCTCCACATCTAGCTCCACTTGTAAAGTTCCCACAGGCAGCCCCTCATAATGTCTCTACGTCCAGCCCCTCATAATGTCCACACAGCCAGCCCCTAATAGTGTCCACAGCCAGCTCCCAGTAATGCCTCCTACAGTCAGCCTTATAGATGCAAATATAAATGAGTGCAGGGAGGGAGCGACGGCCAGGCAGAAAGAGGAGTGAGGGGTGTCAGTGACTGACACTGCTCCCCTGTGTGCCCGCGCCATGGATGTCACTGTGCTGAATGCCTGCGTTAAGAAGAAGGTGCCGGGCGGCCACAAGCATTCAGCATTGTCAGTTTTTTTTTTCCAAAGTGTGTCCCCTTCAAAGAGGCGGCATCCTAGGCAGGTGCCTACCTTGTCTACCCCTTGTAAAAGCCCTGCTAGGAAATGAACTGCACTAGGAACCGAAGTTCTGGCACGGTGAGGTCGGAGCTGCCTAATATATCCCTTGCTGGCAGGGGATAGGCCAGGGAAGTTAACCTCTGCAGGACACATAGGAGTTAAATTCCTGCAGAATCTGGCCGTGCCTCCCTATAGCCAGATGGGGATTCTCCAGTAAGAAGAGGATGCAGCAGTGCTGGAAATGATGCAGAGGCAGTTTAGTGTGATGGCCTGAGACTGAGAGGAGCAGAGCGGTGAGCGCAGTGAGTAGAATGTCTCTGAGAAGGCGTGTGAGTTACTGGCGTGACAAGGCCTTTTTCTCCCGGTTGTCTCAAGAACTTCTATGAGTGTCCAGAGCAGGATGTAAGTCAACGAGCAGGGGCAGTGATTACTGCGTGCTCACTGTGTAGTGATCACTGACTTCTCTGCCCCCAGCACCACCCCTAAAACTGGAGGGGAAGGTAGAATACAACTTAATCTTCTCCCTGCAGCTGAACATCCAGTTAGACGGCTATATATGATTAAGGGCTCATTCAGACGTCCGTAGATTTCTGTCCGATCAAGGACGGCAATGCACAGACTGGCCGCAGGTCTCCCAAACAGAGAATGACATCTTCATATTGTTACACGCACGCCGCTAGGTTCAGATAGGGGCGAGACAGCTTACATGAATTCTTTGGAATCCTGGGGGAACCATTACTCAGGGCGACCATAGACCATGTGCTGCAGCTTCTCTCAGGCACACAGGGGTATTGACCCTAAGGCACCGACACGTAGGTTGTTTCACTTGCTGACCAGACACACTTGACAAGAGTCCTCATAAACGGTAGAACAGTAGAATTTAATAAGAAGCCACACAGCCAGTGGAAGTTAAGTCTTATGAACAACAGACTCCAGTGACAAACAGTACAGTTTCCTTAGCAGCACAGCAGTTCACAGTCTACCCAGTAGTACAGGACAGCACAGTTCTAATGTAAAGGCACATTAATGAACACAGCATTATTTACAGCACAGTGAGATGGAGGAGGAAGGGAGGGTTTGCTGAGGGAGATAATCCCTGTGACACCATTTCTTCCAGTCCTTACCTTTCTGCCTGACAATACTCTGCACTGTTAGTTCAGGAACTCTACCTGACCTGTGCTTAACTTCACTCCTGACTTGAATCCTTTTCACTTGCAGGGGCACTTCTGTCAGATGCAGAACACACACACCACCTTTCTCTTCAGCTCCAGCCAGACAGTAAACAACTTCCCCACAATCCCCCTGGGGCTCTGCTAAAACACTCCCCTTCTCCTGTGACTGTGTTAACCCCTCTAGTTGCTGGATGCTTTTGGAGCACAACACTTCCTGTCTCATGTGCTTGTGTTACTTCTAATAGTTGCTGAATGCTTTTAAAGCAGCAGCACTACTTCTGCATGTCACAATATATTCCTATAAGGCTGTAATACTTGGGTCGGGAGACATGCGGCCAGTCTGTGCATTGCGGTCCATGATTGGACCAAGATCCAAGGACGTCTGCATGAGCCCTTAAACAGTATTTACCTGCAGATTGACACAATTGACATTATATATTATTATATTCCCTTTGGGAAGAGGTAGGTCTGTGAAGGTGATAGGTGATTCCGCTGCTATTTGCTAGGACATAGTAATATGAAAAGACTTTCTTTGCTTGGAGAGTCCTGCCGAGAATAGTAATTTGGGGCCATTGCAGACTGTAGGATTCAGAAAAGGAGGTAAATGTCTGACCAGTGGGTGTAGAAGGTGTGGGGATTGTAAAAGGGAGAGAAAATTGAGGAGATTCAGAATGAGCAGAGGAGAAGAAGTAGACTTGAGATTGCGTAAAGGAATAAAAGTGTGAAATGGATAGGAATGGAAAGGTGATGGAAATAGGAATCGAGAGCGTGATGGAAATGGGTTGTGGAGTAGGATATGAACTGGGACGTGTCATAGGTCTGGGAGGGGAGATGAGGAATGGTACTGGAATATTACCCAGGAATGAGACAGGGGATGGTGCAAGATATCACAATAATTAAAAAAATATAAATAATAGGACGACAATAGCTTCAAAAAGCAGAGGAAAAAAATGTGAAGCAGACAAAGAATAAACGATCAGAGGCCAACATGCCAGAAGGAACATATGGTAAATAGTACTGACAAAGTTCGTCAGACCATATCTGAAACTAAAACATTCTTTGATAATAAGATAGATTCTTCCTTGATGCGGCTGAACCACAAGGGGCTAGTTTAATAGATTAATGTCCATCATGCAGTGGTCATGTAACGACCACCCACAGTGTTATGATTAAAATCAATCATACTATACCTTACATTCACATCAACCTCTATGGACATTTAACGTGGCGCAGGACGGCAGCCGTGGGCGAGGTACTCGTCTCCAGCACCCAGGGACGTTACATGAAAGTGAGGGTCCTGGCTGGGTCTGAGGACTTGTGCTGTGAGGGAGCTACGCCCTGTAACCGATGTTGCTGGTTGGCCAGGACCAGATGTTAACTAGTTCATGAAAGGAGACTGCCAGTTCTTAACAAACAAAGCTTTATTAAACAGCTATTGCATGTCAACTATGTACACAGGATAGCGGGTACAGAACTTCTCACACGTTTCTTCATTAATACAGAGCATCTCAATACATAGTCTCATTACTTCCTCACCCTCACACGCTCCGACCACCACTGGTCTCATTTCCTTCACCATCACCCAACTTAGTACAGTCCGTGAAACTCATTTCCTCTTCCCGCAGTTCTGTGTCTTGTTCTCCTCAAAGAGGAGAGAGTTTATCAATATGGCCGGACTCAAGTTCAAGCTCTCTGACACTTAAGGAACTCAAGTTCTATTTCGTCCCAGTTGCATGGATTTATACAGTGTGACCAAGTTGTCAAGCACTTTCCAAGTGATGCTAAAATCGCTTGGAAAAGAGCTTGATAACCCGCATGCAGAAATCAAATGTGCAAAACGCGTGATAAACGCTTGTCCCTGGCAGAAAAAATGCATGTACGATCCGCAGGCGTTTTTTCTGCCAGGGAGGTGCGGAAACGTTCAGGAAAAATCCGGAGCATTTCTGCATCGTGGGCACATAGCCTAAGAGCTGTAAACTACTCGGGGGCCGTGCTACTAGACGTACCTTCTCCGGACCCTTCTCACTTGGTCACTCTGCTCTCTGGTCAGTCCTCTGAGCTGGCACTGTGAGGATTCACAGTTTGCAGTCATATAAAGTGACTAACTTAAGGCCGGTCAACCCCTTTAACCAAAATGGCCATTTTTCTGCTATTAAACCCCTCCTCCCCATTCCAAAAAAAAGTGCAATAAAAAGAAATCAATATATTTCCAAAAATGTTATCAATAAAAATATCGACTCTCTATGTAGAAAAAAATATAAAAGTTATGTCTCAGAGAATGACAACACAAGACAATTTTTTTTTACAAAGTTATGTTTCTTTTTACAGTTTTTTTTACATTGTTTAACTATAAAAATAATAATAAAAAAAAGTACACGTTTGGTATCGCCATAATCGCACTGCCTTAGAGAATCATGTTACCAGGTCATTTTTACCGCACACTGTACGCCATAAAAAACGAAACACAAAAATAACGTCAGAACTGTGTTTTTTCACTATGCCACTCAAAGTTTTTTTTTTTTACTGTTTTTCAGTACATTATATGTAGAGATGAGTGAACTCGAACTGTAAAGTTTGGGGTTCGTACTGGACACTCAGTATCCGTTGCTGAATTCCGAGCACGGACTTCTCCCGAAAGTCTGTTTTAGCATTCGTAAGTGTTCGGAGTGAGAGAATCTGTGGCGGTACTCTGCTTCCTTTAGCAGCCCCCGAGTCCTTACTACGAGCATTTTACAGCACCAAAGTTTGGGTCCCCATTGACTTCTATGGGGTTTGAGTTCAGGTAGAGTTCTGGTACCCGAACTTTGGACTACAGTTCTGACGAACCCGAACATACACGAGTCTGCTCATCCCTAATTATATGGTAAAGTGAATGGTGTCAATTAAAACTACAACTTGTCCCGGTAATTAGTAGGGAAAAAAACAAACAAAAGCACAAAAATTAAAATGAAGTCTTTAAAGGGGATGTTTGGCTTTAGCCTACAAGTCTGCAGTTGCTCTATGTGACTGCAGACTTGTGACTCCTCACATTGCACACACTGTGATGATTCTCCAATGTTGACACCTGGAGTGGGCGGTCATGTTAACGCAAATGTATGATTTGCTTACTTCCAGACACATTCTGACTAGACATGCCTGGCCTCATTTGCATTGGAGAGGCCACGCACGTCTGGTTGGCATGTGAACGCAAGAATGCAAATTGCTTGGTAACTGAGAATCCTCACAGCATGCAGTGCGCACACTGTAGGCTAAGGCCGGACAACCCCTTTCAGAGGTTAATAAATTATATTACAAAAATACATAACATTTGGATATAAATTTATATAAACAACCCCTTCACGACCTTGGACGTATGAGTACATCTAAGGTCGTGTCCCTGCACTCTATGCGGGCTCTAGCATTGAGCCTGCATGTTTTCGGGCACATGACAGCTGATCTGTAAAAAGTATAGGAAAAAATGTTTTTAAAAATATTTAAAAATGTTTTAAAAATATAAAAGTTCAAATCACCCCCCTGTCGCCCCATTCAAAATAAAACAAAAAAAAACATATTTGGTATCGCCGCGTTCAGAATCGCCCAATCTATCAAAATATAAACTAAATTAATCTGATCAGTAAATGGAGTTATGAGAGAAAAAATCAAACCGCCAGAATTATTTTTTTTTTTTGGTTGCCGCAATATTGCAATAAAATGCAATAACGGGAGATCAAAACATCGTATTTACCCCCAAATGGTATCAATAAAAACATCAGCTCGGTGCACAAGAAATAAGCCCTCACTCAGCCCCAAATCCCGAAAAATGGAGACGCTACGGGTCTCGGAAAATGGCAACTTTTTTTGCAAAACTTTGGATTTTTTTTCACCGCTTAAATAAAAAAGAACCTATACATATTTGGTGTCTGCGAACTCGTAATGACCTGAAGAATCATAATGGCTGGTCAGTTTTATCATTTAGTGAACATGGTAAAAAAAATAAATAAATTGTGAAATTACACTTTTTTTTGCAAATTCACCGCACTTGGAATTTTTTTCCTGTTTTCCAGTACACAATATAGTAAAACCAATGGTGTCGTTCAAAAGTACAACTTGTCCCGCAAAAAATAAGCCCTCACATGGTCATAGTGATGGAAAAATAAAAAAGTTATGGCTCTGGGGAGAACAGGAGCAAAAAACGAAAGAAGAACGGAAAAACCTAAGGTGGTGAAGGAGTTAATGAGCAGATTCTAATTTACTACAATGACATTATTATATAAAGTTTTGTGGCTGAAACAAAGCCTGTGTTTATTGTTCTTTCGCAATAAAGTTTATTGAAATAATGCCGCTTAGCAGAACAGAGCGTGACGTCAGCAAACGAGTTTTCCGGAAGTGACGTTCGATTCCTGAGGAACCCGAAAGTGAACGCCGGAAGTGACGTTTGACATCGCTATAGTGAGTCGGAAGCGATAGGAGCTGAGAGAGAGATGGAGGCTCCGGGGATTGAACGCTCCGGTGAGGAAGAGGAGGACTTTCATGACTGCACCGAGGAGCTGGCGGAAGCGAATAGGAAGAGGGAGTCAGCAGAGGGAGAGGAGGCTGCAGCGCCGGGTGGGGAATCAGAGAATGGAGAATGTGCTGCATCGGGGGGAGAAGATGTGGAGCTGGATGAGACGACACTGCTGGAGATGGAGAAGGACCTGACCGAGGAGGAGAGAGAGGTGACCAATGATGGGAGTGGATGTGATGGCGGATGAGAGTAGATGGAGCCTCTATGAGGCCTGTGGCTGTAATAATGAGGGGTCTGTCCCCCCTGTGTGGCTCTGGCCGCTGTGTAATATTCCCCTTTATCTTTGGCCGTGTTCACACTTGCAGCAGTGATGGGGTCGCTGTAGGT
Source organism: Phyllobates terribilis (assembly GCF_046119375.1). Lineage (NCBI taxonomy): Eukaryota > Metazoa > Chordata > Amphibia > Anura > Dendrobatidae > Phyllobates > Phyllobates terribilis. The sequence goes on from NW_027362770.1 coordinate 146,245,653, forward strand.
GCAGTAATGCCACATTATCTGTTCATAGGAAAGAAGAAAGCAAAGCACCGAGCTAAAGGAAGAAGGGAATGAGCTCTTCAAGAAAGGAGGTAAGAGCCCGTCTGCTTCAGATAAAGGGGCGTGTGCGGATTAAAAAAAAATATATATATATTTTAAAGGGGTTTTTCCCGGCTGCTGTTTCTTTAAAAAAAACACTGTGACTTAATCACCCTCCCCGGGTCCAGCTGACGTTACATTGACGATAACTGATTGTCTGCAGCGCTGCAGATATCAACAGACACTGGGAGCAGTGGCTCAACCCAGAGAGGCTGAATAAAGCACAACAAACTGCAGCCAGGGGACAAAGTTTAAAAAAAAAAAAAAAAAGGAAAATCCCTTTAATTTAAAGGGAACTTTGGCTACTCCATTTCAGCGATGGGCTGCTTGCTGCAGTGCTGATGAAATCATTGTTTTAGTTACTGCAGATCTACTAGTTCCCTGTATAACCCCGCCCACATCACTATCGGTGTACACTGCATAGGCAGAAAGCTGCCGATCAGTAGTGAGGGCGGGGTTATGCAGAGCTCATGAATATGAAGGAGCGGGTTTACTAGTCTTCTAGAGATGATCGCCTGTTTATAAAGCAGGGATTTTATCAAAACTACAGCAAGTAGCCCAGTAAGTGCCATATCGCTGGAATCAGGGTCTCTGCCCCTACATCATGCTGCTCTTGGATTAGGTGACAAAGAACCTGGTGACGCACTTCCTATAAGTTAATATAGAGTGGAGCAATCTGTACCAATTATTACTGACTATATTTATCTTATACTATTCTAATAGAGCCGGAAGCCGAGCTCTAGATATATGTCGATTTACAATAACCAATCAATGGCAATTTTTTTTTAACTGAATAAACCCTTTTTAGGCCACGTTCACACGCTCAGTATTTGGTCAATATTTTAAATGAGTATTTGTAAGCCAAAACCAGGAGTGCGTGATAAATACAGAAGTGGTGACGTGTTTCTATTATACTTTTCCTCTGATTGTTCCACACCTGATTTTGGCTTATAAATACTGATGGAAAATACTGACCAAATACTGAGCGTGTGAACGTGGCCTTAAAGTGATACTGTGATAAAACTATTTTTAATATTATAGGGTTATGTTCTCCATCCTCATGCTCTTCAATTTCTCTAGCTCCCCAATATAGTCCATTGTTTTCGGTGCTCCGTGTGCAAATAAGCAGAATCGTATGAAAATTAACATAACTGGTCTCGGTTATCCACCCTCACGTCAAGCAGTGGAGGATGCAATTTGCCCCCTCAGAGAGGAAGAGGACTTGAACTCTAGTGCCACCTATAGGAAGTAGCAATCCTGAAAGTCAATTTCGTCCCTTTATTGTAGCATGACTTATAATAAAAGCCAAACCAGAATCTAAATTTGCAGACCTGTGTTTCGGGGTGTTTGCCTCTCCTCAGAGCAAAGACTAAGATCTGATTTGACTGTATGAGAGGCGTCTGATTGGGGTATAAGGGGTAACGTTTCTCCTTGTGTACAGTGACATGCCAGGATAGGGAGGATTGTAGGCCATGCAATGCTCCTCTGGGAAATCAATTGCATGGCCTATAAGTCTCCTTACACAGGCAAGTCACTACACAAGGAGAAACGTTACCCCTTAGACCCCAAGCAATGGAGGAGACTGTGAAAGCCGCTTCTCTGCAGTGTAATAACGTGCCTCGATGCTGTTTGATGCATCCCTTTCCGTCAGCCCCCTTGCTTGTCATATATAGGTTATTAATGGTGGGCGCCTCCGTGCTCCTCGCCTGAAGTGTAAGGGTATGTGCACAAGTTGCAGTTTTGCCTCAAAAAAAAAACACAGCATTTTACTATTCCAGCAAATTTGAATCCATTCCATATCTGCAGCATGTCGAGTCTTTCAGACTTTGGAGTGGGGAATCATTAAAAAAAACATTTTCCACAGAATTTTTCCTGCTTCTGGAACGGGATTTGCAGAAGAATTTTCAGAACTTGTGCACATAGCCTAACTCTGGTAAGGGACTGGAATAACATGTATGCATATGGATCGCTGCCACTTTTAGTGGATTTGTCGCCCCATCCAGCTCTTCCCCAGCTGCGCCCGTTTTGCCAGAGCTGTCGAAACTGGAGTGATAACACCAAAACTCCAAAAAAAAAATTTTGAGCAACAATTTCACGACATTTGAAGGTTTTCGTCAGAATTGTGCCACAAACACCATGATGAAATCGTGGCCATAGTTTTTATTTTTTTATTACTCCTCTGCGTTCTTTGGCTTCTAAAGTTTACTGCACCTAATATGCTAATTTTGCCATCAGCCAAGGGGGTGTCAGCATAGATTTGTTTTCTGGGAATAGTTATTTTTACTCCTGTAAGATATATATATATGAATGGGAAGAGGCAGAGCATGCGATGGTTGCTGGGTGTGACGCGGGGGGGTAACCCTGCCCACAACCCAGCAGCCACCTGGATGCGGAAGACAAAGACCCCGGCTGCTGCCAGCACTTGTCATGATGTAAGCGGATGTCAGAACTTGGTGCCGCCGGGGGTCACGTGATGGCGCTGCTCACAGGCACTATCTGCAACCTAAGGTAATTACAAAAATCCTTAGGGGCCCTGGGGGGGATACATTGGGGGGGATAATATAAAGTACTGGACAACCCCCTTTAATCATAAGGTATCATCACACAAGGAGTAAAAAAAGCAACTCCCTAGAGAAGACCAGAACTGGCCTTTTTCAATATTATTCATTCTAACCTTATACTGAGGGTTACTCACTCCTGGTGCTGTCAGTATAAGCGCTGGTAGAGGAGGAGTGCTGCGCTTTAATGTCATTCCATAGATCCAGAGCATTGGACGGTGCAGCTCTAGTCTCCCGATACTGTCATGTGTCATCCATAATGTAAAGACAGCAGTGCTGGCAGAGGAGAGCTGCAGAGTGCAGCAACGCCTGTCACATACACTGCTGGCTATCAAGGCATTATTTCTCGATCTCTAGGATAGATCTAGAGCGTTGATCATACTGAGAAAGCCACTTGGGGGGGGTTCTTTTTTTTTCTTCCCTTGACGCTGCCTTCTTATGATTGGGCAACGTCGCACAGGGGAAAAAGTGAATGCTCTGTTAACATTCTCTTGGTTGCAGGGGAAATTAGCATGTTAGCTGTTCTGAAGTTGAGAAGCCCATATCTCCACAACAAAGAGGAAAAATAAAAAACAGCAAGTTTTCATATCTTCGGCCCCAGTTTAACATGTAAGAAGTGGTGAAAGGTCCTCTCTACATTACCATTAAAAGTGGATTATGACGTCTGTAGGCACCAATGTTTTAACTTTGTACATCACTTGATTATTCTTTTACCTTTTCCTCAGATTTTGTCGAAGCTGAAGACGTCTACTCTCAGGCCCTTCTGAAGTGCCCGGCCTTTTACCATAAAGAGAGGGCTATTCTGTATTCTAACCGAGCGGCGGCCAGAATAAAACAGGTAAATGTTACGTCTGGATAGAAATTCATCTTATTGCCGATCCGATAAATAAAAGGAAAGGATGGTCCCCTTTGGGGCGCTCTGGACTCTTAGGCACCGCCTGGATGTAGGGAAAAGAAACTGTGAAGGAGCCATCAGCCTCAGGATTGTGATGCTATACCCTAGCGCAGTTTTCGTCAGTATATATTGGGAGTCAGAAGCTTCTGCTGGCGTACAGTATAATCTGAACAGGTTCTTACACTGGTAAAGGGGAGACGTGCTCCCCATCCATCCTGATCACACTATGGGCATCCTCCTACATCGCCTCGCTGATGGTACTAGGAATGGAAAACTTGATGTTGGATTATTTGGTAGAACTCCCACTATAAACACTTTGTTGGGAATTGGGGCTCGACACATAAAGGGTCTGAAATTTTAGTTCCACTGTAACCTACTTGTATATTTCACAGGACAAGACAGAACCTGCAGTAACCGACTGTACAAAAGGCATGTATGCTCGATTTACTTACTTTAACCTGTCTGGTAGTGAATTTATATCACTATTATTTTTCAGTATCCCCTTAATGATTGCCGTTGTGTTATTTAATTATTTTTTTAATGCCAGTCATTAAAGGGTTTGTCTGGTCCAAATCAATAAGACAGCCGACTTATGAATCCCCCCAGCACACGCCCGGTGCGATGCGGGGCTTCGCCAGTTTCTGACCCGGGACCGGAGGGTATGTATGAGTTACACATACTCCCGGGCAGAGCCTGTCTAGTGGCCATACACTTGTATTGAGCGAGGCTGCTGCCCGTTCAGTGGGGTCAGCTTCGCTCCATACAAGTGTAACTCATACATACCCTCTGATCCCAACTCAGAAACTGGCGAATCCACACAGTGACTGCAGGCTTGTATTTGGACCGGACAACCCCTTTAAAGGAATCACAGTCTTCAGTGCCGCTTGTTTACGGTGCTGAGGAATAAGTGTATAGTCCGTCTCCCCCAATGGGGCGAAAATGTAGCGGTTATCAGATGTATAATATGGCTGACATCCTGCTGCTTCAGTCACAAGCGGTTTTAACTCAGATCACAGTGGTTTAACCCCTAGATGATGCTGTCAATTGCAACAGTGGCTTCTAGATGACAAAAGCAATTGCATGTCCCTAACACACCCTCTTAGGCCCTGCCGTGAGCAAGATCTAACAGGATGTGTCAGGGCTCGTGCAGACGACCGTATTCTCGGTCCAAGTGCGGATCACACTTGGACCAATATTTTCGGATATGTCCGATTGATTTCACTGGACTGAGCCGGTACGAGGAAAAAATCGCAGCATGAACGATTTGCCTTCCACATTCGGATCTCACTTGTGAGTCTGTGGAAATCATCGGACTGCACTTGGATGACATCTGAGTCCTGTCCGATTTTTCACGGACTGAAAGAATGGAGAAGATTGAGAAATCTTTTCATCTATCTTCTCCTCATCCGAGAGAATTGGATCAAGCTATGATCAGAATGTAATTAGCATGATGGACCCGATTTTTCTCGGTTGATACGGTCGTGTGCCCTTAGCCTAACACTGACCGGTCTCATGCATTGCTCTACACGAGTATTGCATGGGATCAGCGATCAAATCATTCAGGTGAACAATGTTAACAAAACTGCTAAAAATGTCGCCGTTTCATAATACGGAAACGCAAAATGGAATAAAAAGCGATCAAGAAGTTTAACCTGTACAGTTGTGTCAAATGCCTGCTCCATGAGCTCGCATCTTTCCCGGCAGATGATGGCTGTGCTATTCAGCCATCATCTGTTTCTTAACAGCCGCACATGGAACAGAGCTCTGCCCGTGGCTATTAAATTAAGTGCTTGTCAATCCAACAGCCACGATGCAGCATTCACCGGGCGCTGATGAGTTGCCATGATGGCCAGGGTCAAAATTGGCTCCATCACTAAGGGGTTATGCTGTTGTTATAATATTTTATTTTTATAATATATAATTATTTTTTTTTTGTCTGCAGCAATAGAGTTAAATCCTGACTATATCCGTGCACTGCTGAGGAGGGCTGAACTCTACGAGAAGACTGATAAGCTGGATGAGGCCCTGGCAGATTACAAATCAGTCCTAGAAAAAGACCTGTCATGTCGCCAAGCCAAAGAGGCCTGCCTGGTAAGGGGCACCCACGACTTTCATCGCAGTGAGATGATCAGACTGGTATTTATACAAGATCACATCGGACCAGGACCTGCCCTGTTTACTTGAACAGGTGGTTCTGCTGCCGGTCTCAAAGTGATTATGTATTGCTAGGAGGATATGTAATCACTATGATTGGGGAGATCCAGTCTCTGGGACGCCCATTGATCTCAGATGAAAGGGCTGTGGCACTAGTTTAGCGCTGTGGCGCTGTGATCCCTTTACTGGTTTCCCTGCAAAGCTGCAGCCTGGCTGCCATTGTGCAGGGAGAGACCATGCTGCGGATTAGCGGTGGATCCATAGGTCACTGATTTTTTTTATTTTTTTTCCTGACATATTTTAGTGATGTGCTAGCACCCCAGAAGGGAATACCCCTTTAAGGTTACTATACAATTCATATACCTGCTGGCTGAACGGTGCCATAAATCCTTTACATTTGGCTTGGTTCCGGCAGCAGCATGTCTCCTGCAACAAGAAGCAATCAGGCATCTTAAAATCCTACATGCCCAATCCACTTACTCTTAACAGTTGTCGAGAGGCCGCTATTTAGGGAACTTAAATCTAATGTGAATGGTGAACACCTTATACAGTTTCTGAAAGAGATGAGCACAAGCAGAGACACATTTCTATTGATTTTAAAATGGGATCAGTCAGCAGGTTTTTCTATGTAATCTGACAGCAGCATGATGTAGGGGCAGAGCTCCTGATTCCAGCAATGTATCACTTATTGGGTGCAGCAGTTGTGATAGAATCACAGTTTTCTCTGCTGCAGATCTAGTGGAGCTGTGTGTAACCCCGCCCACACCACTGATTGGCCGTTTTCGGTGTATACCTGCAGAAAGCGGCCAATCAGTGCTGGGGGTGTGGTTGGACTAGAAGGCACAAGACTCCTGGTCCTGTAGTGATAATCTCCTGCTGATAAAACACTGATATTTTTTTTATTGAAGCAAAAACACAGCCTAGTAAATGACACATCCCTGGAATCAGGGTCTCAGCCCCTACATCATGCTGCTCTCAGATTACATAGCAAAAAATTGCTGTTGAATTCAATTTAAAGGTAATAGAACAACACGCCCTGTTTTGTCAATTGGTGAGGCACCTGACAAAACAATCAATCTACATTTTGTACATGGTCTCAATCAATGAGGTTTTTCTGTAGTGAAACTATTAACCCTATCATTTTTTTTTTTTTTTTAATAAAGCGTTTGCCCCGACAGATCGATGAAAGAAATGAGCGTTTAAAGGAGGAAATGATAAGTAAGCGGATAGAGCAAAGCTTCTACCTTATGAACAGTACGACCTCCGGCTGTGAAACCTTACACTGCGTTTTGTCTTATTCTCAGGTAAATTAAAGGATTTGGGAAACCTGGTCCTTAAGCCTTTTGGACTCTCCACACAGAACTTTCAGGTTAACCAGGACGCCGGCACGGGCTCGTACTCCATCAACTTCGTGCAAAATCGCAACGATAACAGATGATCTGCCTCCAGCTGAAGGGTGTGGATCATCACAGTCGGAACAGACCGGAGTCTTCCTCCTGAGGAAATCGTCAGATACTTCACCTCATCAAACAGAGCCTGCCTGCCGTCCCGTGTCCATAGATATTCCAGTTTTTTTTTTTTGCTTTCTCACTTTGTACCTGGCTGTGATACGGCGAGAGCAGTTGGGACAAATGGCCGTTCTCATTACATGTTTGTGAACCGATCAATGTTTTAACTATTGGGACTAGAAATATATAAATTATTTAAAAGGAACCAAAAAAAATCCTGTTAATGTATCCTTTATCTATATGACCTGGCATAGTTTTTTTTTTTTTTGGGGGGGGGGGGGGGGGCGGCGTAGGTTTACTGTATATTTTTAATAGCTAGGGGGCGACATTTGCATTTGTTTGTTTTTTTGTATTTTAATGATCATTTACTTAAAGGGGGGTCGTACCATCAACAACATATTCCCAATCCACACAATAGGTACAATTATATAATGGCTGGTGGTGGACTGAGAGCGCCCCACCGATCATAACAAGAACAGGGGTTCCCAAAGTCCCGTGTTAATGGAGCTGTAGTGAGCATGTGCAACCACTGCTCCATTCACTGCCAATAGAAGTGCTGGCCATGAGTATTTGGGCTACCCGTTCTTGGGATTGGTGCAGTCCCTCAAGGGCTTATACATTTATCCTTGTGGATAGGTAATATTCTCATTTAGACATTTATCAGGGAAGACAATCTTAAAGGGGTTTTCCACTATGGGGCAACCTTTTATTGATGTGCCCAGAGGGAAAAAACAAACAAAACATACCTCCCCTGCCAGCAAATCATTTCTCGTCTTATGCACATTAATAAGAAATTGTGTAATGATTTTAAAGGGAATGTCCACCTTTATGCATCCTGATTTCATGTCCACTAAAAAAAAAAGTTTGTCAGCACAGAATGATGGCGGATGTCATGCTAATTGACCGTCGGCTCACCGCAGTGAGGTAGCGGGTAGCCAGTAGTCAATCGGTATGACAGCAGAGTGTAAGAGAAGAAGCTGCTCTGTCTACGGGACGTACGCAGGGGGAGGTCCGTGAGGATGTAAGAAATCATAATACTTAAAAGGGATTATTCACTACTGGACACCCCTTGGATGGTCCTGCTCTCGCGCGACTGTTGCAGCCGGTCAGTGACTGCTGATTTGCTGCAACAGTCACCTGATGTTGTTTATATGGTGCACATTATAGTAAGTATGGATGTGCCACCTCTGCACACTTTAGAAGACAAAAAAAAAAGACAACAAGGGTGAAAGTTTTTCAAGTTCTGGCAAAAATAGGGTGCACCATCATGTCATGCCAGATCAGAAGTGAAATATTACGACAACACGCTCGAAAAAACTTACAAAACATTCATCTTTATTGAGTTTACACGTTCTCTTGCATGGACGTAACACAGTGAAATAAAAGAATAAAAAAAATAATAAAATACAACGTGGAGTCTTTCAAACCACATGAACAGTTTTTAAACAGCAGATCAAGGAAAAAAAAAATAACACTAGAAAGTAAAGTTCTCAAATGAGAAATCCAGATCTGGATGAAGTGCTACTCTGTACGCGTCATGTTCAGCGGACGCAGGTTAACGCTATAACGGATTAGTCACTATGCCGTAATTATAGATAGGAATAACGTGTAGTTCTCTCATTTTACATGATGCACATATCCGTCAGACACCTTACGGATGGGTATGACGGTCTTCGCCCCAATCCATTAATCTTCATGGAATGGACCATGCCATGGATACGGCAGGAAAGGAAAAGGCCTGGACCGGTTCAGTTACTGCTCAAATCACAATCCCGCAATGCAACAAGCTGTCAGCAATTCCCAAAATTGTCCTGAGTATCTCTTTTTTTTTTTTTTTTTTTTTTTTGTATGGGTTCAATATGTTATCCCTGTGAGGATATTAATGCACGCCAAAGGGATAGTGAGATACTTGTACAGAACTTATAACTGAAATTTTACAGCCGTGAGACGGCCTCAAGGCCTTCCCCCAACTGTTGCAAACTTGTATTGCTATATGATAAGTTTGGTTTAGTGGAACCAACAGGGTTCAAAACTTGGTAAAAAAAAAAATCCTGAATCAGTAATCTGACAGTGGTCTAACTTGTGCCTGACCTGATCTCCCGACTGCCTGACAGTGGCCCACCTTGTGCCTGAAATGCTCCCCCAACTGCCTGACAGTCATCTGACAGTGGCCTAACTTGTGCCTGACATGATCCCCCAGCTGCCTGACAGTGGCCTAACTTGTGCCTGACCTGATCCCCCGACTGCCTGACAGTGGCCTAACTTGTGCCTGACCTGATCCCCCGACTGCCTGACAGTGGCCTAACTTGTGCCTGACATGATCCCCCAGCTGCCTGACAGTGGCCTAACTTGTGCCTGACCTGATCCCCCGACTGCCTGACAGTGGCCTAACTTGTGTCTGACCTGATGCCACCCCCTACTGCATGAGTCCAGACCGTAAAATAAAGGTAAAATCAAAAAATATTTACAAGAGTCACAATAACCACAAAGAATAAAGCAGACGCTGCATATAATTTACGGAGGGGCAAGTAGGGGGAGAAAATAAAATATCAACTGGAATTTAACATTAAGGGGCAATTTGCATTAAATAAATGTTTGGAAACATGTCATCAGATTTGTGTGAACTGCTCAGTCTACCCTTCTTCACAACTGACACATTAATGGAGAAAGGGGCTGGCTTGGAGGTTGAAATGAGCCAGCCCCCTCCCCACACACACACACCAACGCAGGAAACGCTCGCCCCTGTCCAGCTGAGAACTAAATTAAGCATCGGAGTATCACGTTATGAGTAGATGAATTTACGGCCTTTTACTGCGGCGCCTATGACAACACTTCTGGTTCGCGTCACCTTTGTGTTATCATGGAGGCATTAGGCCACACTGCAATTTTCACTTTTATATTACAGGTAAGAAATTTAAAGGGATTGTACATGTCATGAATATGAGATTGGGGAGGGTCCTATTCTGGCGCCCTCAGAAGTTATCTGTTTACTGCACCTGCTGTATAGGGGCTATTTTCGGGTGCATGGCCCAGTTGATCAGTGGAGGCAGTTTGTTATGAAGCTCCATGCTAACAAGGTGATACCCGTTCTGTAAGGGAGCATCAATCAGGTCGTGAAAAATCACATGTACATATTAAAATATTTAAGCCTTAATGACCCTATGGGCATTCAGCTGATATTCTAGAGTTCCTGACACTGATATGACTTTACGGGAAGATGTTGAAAAATAGGGCTCTGAAAGGCCCCGTCAAAAAGGGATAGTGGTCCTGCGTGCGTGTCATTGTCTCTGGGACTGCCGAGGACAGCGCTCGTGTGGCTTCTATTCCAACAGGGCATTTCACAGCCCAATTCTCAGAATCACTGATGGTCCTAGCAGTCGGACCCCCAGTTATCAGCATTTTATCACCTATCCTACGGGATAATTCGTCAGTACATAAAAGGAAGGTATCGTCAGAAGATGACCTATTGTTTAAAGCAGGTTTTTGTGTTAAATGTATTTTAAAAAAAAACAAAACAATATTGACAATTTTTGTTTTTTATATTAAAATCTGTATTTAAAAAACATTTGTGTGTGTATATGTAATTTTATATATATATATACACACAATAATGAGAGAACTTTACACACTGACCACTGGGGCTATTTTAGACTTATATAGCTGGTTACTATTCACAATAGGTGGTATTGCCCACTGCTGACTTTAATCTTCCTTTTCTTCCCAATGGCCTTTGCACGTGCTCATTAGATGCTTTGCTATGAAAAGATAAGGGCGGAGTCAGTCTATTGCTGCTAATGTGCATGTGAATTTATTGAAGTACGAGTTTGGAATAGCTCCAGTGGCCAGTGTGAAAACAAATATTTATAGATATGCAATTTTTTTTTTAATACAGATTGTGATATAAAAAATAAAACACTACACAAAAATTAAAAGTATATATATTTAAATGGGTCATTTACTGATGACCCATTCCTTTTAAAGGGCTCCTCCGGCCACCTAAATATTTTTAAAACTGATCAAAATAGGGTAAAAAAATTGCTATTTTAAATTATCAAAGTTATATTATTGTCAGAAAACTTTCAATTTAAAGTTCTACTTGTGTGAATGCTGTGGGACATGGAGTCCCAACTGTCCTCAAAAAGACCTGAACCACCCTCGCATGAGACATTTGCTACCTTAGCAAATACTACAACTACATTTGAAGAATTTCTTCTTGTAAGCCAAATGGCTACTGTCAGTGCTACTCCGTTGCCAAATCCAGTGCAGACTTCATCCGAGGACTAATACAGGACAGTGGGTTATTTTGGAAATGTCAGGCATGTAAAAGTAACATTTTTTTTTTAAAGGGATTTTGTCAGCATGCTTTTGCCATGTAATGTGAGAGCAGCATCATGTAAGGGTAGATACCCTGATTCCAGCGATGTATCACTTTCTATGCTGTGTTTTGCTTTATCAATAAAATCTGTGTTTTATTAGCAGAAAATTATCACTACAGGACTAGGTGTCTCATACCTCCTGGTCCAACCACGCCCCCAGCACTGATTGGCAGTCAATATACAGTGTACACAGAAACCGGCCAATCAGTGATGGGGGCGGGGTTATACACACCTCAGCATTCCGAGATGTGCAGCAGAGAAAACTCAGATTCTATCATAACTGCAGCACCCATTAAACTAAGAGACATCACTGGAATCAGGGTCTCAGCCCCTACATCATGCTGCTGTCACATTACATAGAAAAAACGGCTGACATATTCCCTTTAAGGTATATTAGCAAGTCAGAGAATCCGGCTCTTCTCATGAAACCCCTTTAACATTCAGTTAGACATATATTGTAGGAACAGTAGAAGTCTGGAATGAGTTTTTAAAAGTTAGAAATCCTTCACTTGAAAATCTATGAAATTCTGTACTTCTGTAAGTGGAGATGACTTACAAAATCTTCTGACCCGGCCCGTAAATATTTTGGTCCCCCCCCCCTCAGATTGCGGCTACTTGTCCAGCCGGTAATACTGGTAAGAAAAGCTCACACGGTATAAAATATACGTCACGCCACCAAATAAAAAAGAAAGAAACAAAACGGCTTTCACATCAAGAAAACAAGTTCAGTGATGAACTTCAATAAAACGTTTCAAAAGGAAAAAAAATCTCACTCTACTGGTTTTTGTTTTTTTACAGCCTCATGCTTTCATTTTTGCAATATTTGTAGCTATTTTTTTCTTCTTTTTTTTCTTAAATAAAATTTACAATAGAAATAACAATCTGTATAAGTTATACATTATTTTCACAGCTCGGGATTTTACACTTCACACGTCCTCGAAAAGGACACAAGACACCAGTTCTTTGACTTTCATGTACCGTAGGAATAAAAGAAAAAAAAAAAAAGAAAAAATCTCCACCGTGTGGCGCCATCCGGAGATTTCAAAGGCAGCGGTTGCTAGTCTGTATTGTCTGGAAAGAGAGAAATGGAAAAAAAATAGATATTATTTCCAAAAGGAATGAGTTAACTCCTTAGATACTATTCAAGTCACGGATTCATTGTAATTTTTAGATTTTCATTTATCAGAAATTTCTTGCAATTTGCGCTCCTCTGCCCACAGATTTAATATTTATATCCTACTCCTCCTTTCTATCCGACTCCTACCTCCTATACCACTCCGCATGCCACATCAGAACGGCTGGGGCTTCTGTCAATCATAGGTGGGAATTGGCACTGGAAATTTACATACAGAGGACTCCTAATCTTCCACATGTAATTAAGAGGACTCCTAATCTTCCACATGTAATTAAGAGGACTCCTAAAAGGTTCAGCGCCTACAGACTAAGAGAGACACAAAAGAGATACATATTCTGATTTCGGGTCTTGACTCCTACAATATCTTTTAAACCCGATGACTCTTCAGGAAATTCTGGAGTTATTTCTGAAGCATCTTTTGAGTTTTATTTTTTTTTTAGTCGTTTCACGAGAATTTACCAACATTTTTTGGAGCATTTTCCTATATTTAAGTCTTTTTTTTTTTTTTCAGTCCACTGAATGATGGTTTTGTTTTTTTTTTTAGCAAAAATGATGGCAAAATGCTAAAAAAAAAAAAAAAGACGTCCGGTCGCCTTTTGATCTTTCCCATTAACTTGTAAGGTTCTTTTATTCTTTGCAATGTTTTCAGATAGCATTTTCAAGCAGTTTTCGCTACAGAATCCACCCGAAGAAGACGGCGTGTGTACATAGCCATATATTGGTTATAGTAGTTTGGGGTAGGTAAATTTGGCGAGTCCCTTTAAGTCGCCTGATAAAACCATCTACTGACAATATTTATTTTGTTTTCGTCTTATTAAGATTACTTTCTTTCTGCACGTTATACTAGGTAAAAGTAGCTCAAAAAGGATGGCTTTCCTGTTGGCCAGTTGCATCTTTGGCGTTTCAGACTGGACCTTTGGCGTTTCAGACTGGACCTTTGCCAATTAACTTGATCACGCAGCAGACTTCAACTTAAAGGGGTTGCGCATAGTCTCCTGACCGATCTGACGCTCACATGCAACTGTCCAATGTCTAGTTAGTACAATGCACACCAATAGAATCTGAGAAAGATCCTCGCCGGTGAATGGTTCATTGTCTCCGTGTCTCTCCGCACCTGATAAGGTATCTGGGCAACACATTTAAAAAGGACCTTTTACTGTATTTTTTATGTAAACTGAGTTCCTCCTCCAACTGCCGCTGCTCCAGTGATTCTGGGACAGGTTTTTCTTCTTCTTCTGCGCCCCTCTGTTCCAAAGTTATGCCCCCGTGGTTAAAGAAAAAAAATCTATAAAATTTTTCTTCAACCAACTGGTCGTATACCAAAGAACTTGCTTTTTCTCCGTTGAAGCTGGCTAATCAAAACATGGCCATGTCCACAGAGAAGTTCTGTGATACACGCCCAAATGGTTGAGGGGAAGATTTACATGAAGGGGCATAATATTAAAAAGGAGGGGCGCAGAAAAACTATTCCAGAATCCGTTGGAAAACGTGCTAAAAAAAAAGCAACAAATAGAAAACAGTGAAGCTGTGTCTCACATCACGCCAGGGATGGTAATGTCACACCAAGGACGCCAAAAGAGATTCCTGAGGCTCCCGTCTAGCGGACAGGTACCGCTAACCTGGATCGGAGACCAGCGGATCAATCCGCTCATCTCTACATAGGTCTTAGGACAAGCTATAAAATATTAGATTGGTTGGTGGACCACTAGCTTCTCCACTGATTGAAGGAGCTGCAGCACCCTAGCCAACAGTGTCCCCATAACTGATTAGCAGGCATAGCACCACACATTTCATAAGGACTGCGCATGATACTGCAGCTCAGTACCAATAAATGGGACAAAGCTACTCGCTATTAAAGGCGCAGAACAGTGCCTGATAAACAATGAAAGAGACAAAGCTCAGACCAGAGAAACAAAGTCCCTTCGATCAGCTGATTACATACGGTGCCAAAAGACAGAACCCATGGGTAGCCAATCATTGTTGAAATTCCGCAAAAAAAAGTTTTAAAGTGAATGTCGACAGATTTCACAATTTTTACAAATTATAGGTTATGGGTCTAGCTATAGAATTACAGAGCTCCAGTCTACGACCCACCCAGCCTGACTGATCGTTGCAGCTTATACTGAGCAGTGAGAGATCTCAGCAGGGAAGAGGGACACTGAGGAGCTGTCAATCAGAACAGGCGGGCAATGATTGAGTTCAGCCACTCCAAAGGAAGTACACTTGCTTCATCAGCTCTAAGATCTATTTATCAACGTATGCAGTCTGTATTGTGAAATCTGGTGACAAATCCGCGTTTGAATGGATGAGAAGAGATATTACATGGCTAAAATTGTAAATGAAAATGGAACACATGGGGTCAGTACTATAAAATGTGTAAAATATAAAAATGGTAAACCGCCCCTAGATGAAGTGACCAAAAGGAAAAATAAAATTACAAAATGACCATTTTTTTTTTTTTAAAGATTTTATGAAACCCTACATGTCAGTTTCTGTTTGCAGGAAAGAACTCATGAAAACAGGAGCATTCAATTCATCCTGAAAAATTTGCAATTATTATGAAAAGTTTGGACGTTTATTATATAGTGGTATATAATAGAGGAAAAAAAAATAAAAAAGTCAATGTATTTTTTTTTCTATATATTGGGTCTAAGCATCAAGACATCCAATTCTTTGGAGATGACACTTAGCATCATAATTGTGCACTGTATTATTACCTCATTAGTAGGAAAACATAGCCTTGTCTTACCAACAGGCCAATTATTACATGGAAATTATTTTAATATTCAGTAAATCTTGTGAACTGGAAAAAAAAAATGTATTAAAATAAAATAAAAAAAAAATGAAACTTTCATACATAAATGGTTAGTTCAGCTATTTGTATATAAAATAGATATACTATGTTCTGGTAATGCAGAGTTTAAAGGGATCTGGGAATTGGAAAACACCAAAGAAAATTTCCTACATCAGTAGTGCTACGTAAGGAAAATCTTTTGCGATGCGTGTGAACAAAAGTGGAAAGTTGTGAATTATTATAAGTGTGCACGTACAGTATATTATATATAGCATAAAAAAAACACATTTCAAGTCAAATATTGATGCAAACGGCTTGTCAAATTCATAAAAAAGTATAGAAAAATAAGTGTATATTTAAAAAAAAAAAAAAAAATGGTGATTTCCATTACCATTGGGATTGAATTTAGAGTGGATAGTCCTCTTAGAAAAACTATTTTGTAATATAAGAATGCATCACTCACCCTCCCCGGGTCCAACAAATTGTTTCAGCACTGATGTCACATCGAGAGCGCTGTAGCCAATCAGTGAGCCTCTGAGCTCCAACACTGCCATGATGTCAGCACAGACTCGGCGATGGACCCGACGAGGGTGAGTAAAGCACTTTTTTTTTTGTCTTTTTTACTACTAATGGAGCTTCTAAAGGAAAAACTCCTTTAAAAAAAAGTATACAATACCAGAGATTTTTCAGCATCCAAGTATGAAGCGTCAAAAAGTTCAGATTAGCCAATTTCTTTTTTAATTGTATGACATCGCAATGTCATAAAAAGTATTTTTTTTTTTTTATCTATTGCCTAAGAACATTTTGCCTTCTTTCCTGGTAAGAAACCCCAACCTGATCCACTTTCCTAAAAGTAAAACTAATCACTTCACCAAATACTGTGTAATGCTTCATTTCACCTGTAGAGGCACTGCTGGGAAAAAATGACCACCTGCTGCCGAGTTCCTGCATAGATCACAGTGATCGCTTGGATAAAGGCGATCTCTATGCAGCAGGAATATTTTTTCTTTTTTGGAGAATTATCCAAAGAGTTGACAGAACTAAAATGTTTCATTGTTTAACGAAAAATTGAAATTTATTGTTTAGTTTCACCTTACGGGAGAATTGGATTAATATGATCCCATTTACTATGGCCTGGCCGCTGATTATGAAGCAGATGATCCGCCATTTTTACTTTTTTTTTTCCACAGTAACACACAACAAATTCAGATTTAGTTTATTTTATTTACAATTTTGTACATTTTAGAGCAATACACAATTACATCGGTTCCATATTTTCTGACCTGCAAACAGATACCTTAAACTTTCATGAAAAAAAAAAAAAAAAAAAAAAATATTGGAAAAAAATATATATATTCATTTGATAAAGTACATCCAAAAATAATGTAACAGTGAGACAACGACAAAAGCACACACATGTCTGAATCAGAACAGATCCTAATAGAAAGGAGAGGAATCTGTCCAGAAAAAAATACATACATATATATACACACATATATATATATATAAAAATCATACATATACATAATGTATGTGTATATATATATTTTTCTGGACGGATATATTCCTATTTAACATATTACGGTGGCCCACGGGTGTCATCATTTTTCATCTAGACTTCTGTCCTGGGATGATATAATAAAATAAAATAATAATCCACCTTTTACACTTCAGAATCACTCTATGTACATCCCTCTCCTCTTCACATACTGATCCACCATGATGGAAAATGGACGCTACAAGCCCGTAAGATAGCAGAGGGCTAAGTGGCGGTCAGTGGCCAGTGAGGCTTTCCGTGCCTCGTGTCTTCATAGAATTACAAAATATTTATGGAGTGAAATGTTAAATTACAAGGGGGTTGTCCAGGACTATTAATCGATTGCCTATTCTTAGGATAGGCCATCAATTTATGAGACTGACTCCCAGACCCCCTTGATCCCTTCATTGTTTATCCAGCTACAGTGCCGTACATTCAAGTATGGCTGCTACTGGTACTGCAGTTCAGCCCCGTTCACCGGGTTATTAAAGGGAATCTATCAGCAGGTTTTTGCTATGTAATCTGAGAGAAGCATGATGTAGGGGCAGAGACTCCGATTCCAGCGGTGTGTCACTCACTTACTGGGCTGCTCGGTGAAGTTTTGATAAAATCCCTGTTTTCTCTGCTGTGGTCAGAATGCTGAGCTCTGTATAACCCCGCCCACACCACTGATTGGCAGCTCGCTTACAGTGTACACAGGAATCTGCCAATCAGTGGTGTGGGCGTCGCTACAGATTAGGATGGCACGACACATCTAGTCCTGAAGAGATAATCTCCTGCTGATAAAACACTGATTATACTTAAACTACAGCAAGTGATACCTCCCTGAAATCGGGCTCTCCACCCCTACATCATTCTACTCTCAGATAACATAGAAAAAAACATGCCGAAAGATTCCCTTTAATAAGTAGCTAGGAAAATGGGCGTAGGGCTCTTTTAGCATGGGGAGCGGGGGGGGGGGGGGTGGTAAGGAAACAAAAGAAAAACACTTTATGGTTGTGACTAAGCTAAGGCAAAAAAAAACACGATGTACAATTTCTAATCTTGCCTACCTTATAAGTGGGTGGGATCACGTTTCGAACTGGGTCAGGAGGGCTCGCACTTCGGGGGTGAGCTGCTTGGCAGCCTTAGCTGCCTCTGTGATGGCCTTGCGATAAAGACCCTTTCTCTTCTTGTTAAATCGGGACTGGAAGTTTTCTAAAAAGGGGGACAACTGTGACAAAGCAAGGAAGGAAGTTGTTGGGGACCCAAACCATGATATGCTGGCCTCCTGCCGGACAAGCAGGCCGTTATCTTTTCGACTGATAGTTATGGTGAGTATACGGGCGGGCCACCATGGGAAGCCATATATCTTCGCCCAAACAATGTCCCCAACACATATGGTCCTGCCATCGGGGGTCACGCACTTAGAAACATTTTTGGAAAACACCTTTATTTTCAAGGAATTGCTTAACTTTTTCTCTTCTTTGGAAGAGGAGGAGGAAGATGATGAAGGAGGAGGAGCATGCATGGTGCCTGGGGGGAAATCAAAGTTTTCAGTAGAACTACACTCAGAATGGATGGACTTCATATCATCTGTACTATCGCTACTACACACTGACGCATTGGAAGAGTCTGCTTTTGTTTGATTCAAGGTCATGTAAACTGTGATATTGCTTTTGCTGCCTTCTTTGCTCAGGGCTTGCTGCTCGTCCTGCTCGGCAGGCGGTACGCAGACACTGGCGTTCTCAATAGCACTGTTGACCTCTTCGGGGCCATTGGAAGGGGTCTCTATTTCTGAGGGGGCCTCACCTGCTGAACGGGTGGCAGTGTAGCGGGTCTGGGGTCTGATGGCAATCTTACTGCTGCGCAAGCTCTCAAGTCCGATCTTCAGCGTAGAGTCGTTCTCCTCGTTGCGGTACCTTTGAGGTTTGATGCGTAGTCTTGGTGGAAGGGTCCCTGAGGTCGTGTTCTGAATGCGTCTCGTAAAGTGGACTTTGCCGTGAGTGTTTTTCGAGGAAGAGGTCTCCTTTTGCTTTTTCTGTGCCTTTTCTTTGGCCATTTTTAATACTTCCCGAGCCTTGGCATGATCCATGTTCTTACTCTGTAGCACCTTCTTGGTGTGCAGCTGAGCTTTGGGGGCGTTGGTGTGAGAAGCCACTTTTACCACTTTGCCTCGCCCGTGCCCGAGGTTGGAGACCTTGGCCACCGGATTTTTTTTTTGACTCTCGTTCTGGCTTTTTCCATTTACTTTATGATCAGTCTTAAGTTTCTTATTCACAGTAGTTACACTCTCGGGCCTCCTCCTTTTCCCTTCTTCCAGCTTAAAAGAGTCATTACCAGTCGTCTTCCGGACCTCCCTCTTGTCGGTCACCACATTTTTGCACTTGTCGCACAATACCTGCCTGGGCCGTAGCTTGATAGCGTTCATGATCGAAGTGGGTTCTTCCCTGTAAATTTTCTTTTTGAGTCTTTTGATTTTACGTGGAGGGGGTTGAGGTATCGACTGGTTATAGGTGTCCCTGATAAACAAAGGAGGGGGGTACGGAGCTCCTTCATGAAAAAGTGGTGGCGGCTTTGAAGTCCACAGGTTGTTATTATTATTATTAGTAACTCCACAGGGCTCGCTGGATGCGATGGGGGTCACGTCCACGGGACCATTCCCATTTTTCAGTGATTCGTCTTCTTGGAATGATGTGCTTTGAGGCTGGACGGGTTCCTCTGCTTTATTTTTATACTCGCGTTTAGGGTGAAGCGTTACAGGGATTCCATGAGGTCCAAACCTTGAAACAAAAAAAAAAAAAAATGTAAAAATTATACAAAACTATAGAAATAACCATATACCAAAGATACAAACAAACTGGACACAGACCTCAAAACTTAAAAAGGTGCCCACACCCTAGGTCAGGGATGTCAAAACTCAAACACAGTGCCAAAATGAAAAACTTGGACAAAGTCGTGGGCCAACCAGTATACAGTACAATGGGCCCCACATAGTCCTCCATACAGTACAACGGGCCCCACATAGTCCTCCATACAGTGTAATGACCCCGCATAGTCCTCCATACAGTGTAATGACCCGACATAGTCCTCCATACAGTGTAATGACCCGACATAGTCCTCCATACAGTACAACGGGCCCCACATAGTCCTCCATACAGTACAACAGGCCCCACATAGTCCTCCATACAGTACAACGGGCCCCACATAGTCCTCCATACAGTATACTGGTCCCACATAGTCCTCCATACAGTACAACGGGCCCAACATAGTCCTCCACACAGTGTAATGACCCCGCATAGTCCTCCATACAGTGTAATGACCCGACATAGTCCTCCATACAGTGTAATGACCCGACATAGTCCTCCATACAGTACAACGGGCCCCATATACTCCTCCATACAGTATAACGGCCCCACATAGTCCTCCGTACAGTATAATGACCCGACAGTCCTCCATACAGTATAATGACCCGACATAGTCCTCCATACAGTACAACGGGCCCCACATAGTCCTCCATACAGTACAACAGGCCCCACATAGTCCTCCATACAGTACAACGGGCCCCACATAGTCCTCCATACAGTATACTGGTCCCACATAGTCCTCCATACAGTACAACGGGCCCAACATAGTCCTCCACAGTGTAATGACCCCGCATAGTCCTCCATACAGTGTAATGACCCGACATAGTCCTCCATACAGTGTAATGACCCGACATAGTCCTCCATACAGTACAACGGGCCCCACATAGTCCTCCATACGGTGTAATGACCCGACATAGTCCTCCATACAGTACAACGGGCCCCACATAGTCCTCCATACAGTACAACAGGCCCCACATAGTCCTCCATACAGTACAACGGGCCCCACATAGTCCTCCATACAGTACAACGGGCCCCACATAGTCCTCCATACAGTATAATGACCCGACAGTCCTCCATACAGTATAATGACCCGACATAGTCCTCCATACAGTACAACGGGCCCCACATAGTCCTCCATACAGTGTAATGACCCGACATAGTCCTCCATACAGTATAATGACCCGACATAGTCCTCCATACAGTACAACGGGCCCCACATAGTCCTCCATACAGTACAACAGGCCCCACATAGTCCTCCATACAGTACAACGGGCCCCACATAGTCCTCCATACAGTACAACGGGCCCCACATAGTCCTCCATACAGTATAATGACCCGACAGTCCTCCATACAGTATAATGACCCGACATAGTCCTCCATACAGTACAACGGGCCCCACATAGTCCTCCATACAGTATAATGACCCCACATAGTCCTCCATACAGTATAATGGGCCCGCATAGTCCTCCATACAGTATAATGGCCCCGCATAAACCTTCATACAGTATAATGAGTCCCACATAGTCCTCCATACAGAATAATGGCCCCATATAGTCCTCCATACAGAATAATGGCCCCACATTAACCTTCATACAGTATGAGTCCCACATAGTCCTCTGTACAGTATAATGGGCCACATAGTTCTCCATACAGAATAATGGCCCCATATAGGGGTGGCTGTTTTGGTGTCACGTGCCAAATATAACCACCCTGCGGGCCAGAGTTTGACGTCTGTACTAGATCCATCGCTCTCGAGCATTCAGACATGCGCAGACCATCAGTTTATGTGGTAAATCAGCAGCAAAAACCTCAGAAGTGGCTGCAAATTTTGCAGAGGATTTTCCCTTCCTGAGTGGACGTATGATTACGGTCACGTAGGAAAATGGTCGTCATCACTGAATCTCTTTCATTTCACAAAGTAAACTGCACGGCGGTCATTTCTGACCATCGGTAATCCGTGCTGATTGAACAGGACAATGGAGCGGGCAGCAACCAGTCTACACGTGCTCTGTTCTGCTGGGAGTAGCATTTCGGGGGGTGTTGAATACCCCATTTTCCGAATGTACATTTGATGATGACCTTAAATGTCTTTAAAGGGGTTGTCCCCTTTCAGTGAATGGTTGTTCCTGAGCACAGTTTGGTATTTAAAAAAAAAACCTGTTCTCACCATCTCATGGTCCACCATTGAGTCTCTGCCGCTGCTCCTGGTGTCTTGCATTGGATGTGGCATTTCAACATCATGGCAGCCAACCAGTCAGTTCAGCGGCTCAGAGTTGTGCGTTCTGTCTACACTAGCAAAGCCGCTCAGCTCAAATGATCGGCTGGGGCACAGTCGGCGTATTGTCGGCACCGCTGCCAGAGCAGTGGAGAATCACTGGTGGACCAGAGGAACATGAGTACAGCGAAGGTTTGAGGTTTTTTTAACATTAAAATTGCATTTAAGGACAAAATTAAATGAAATGGGACAACCTCATTAATGCAACATTTTAAGTCTTCTAAAGAAGCTTATCGAAGAAAAAGTTTTCTGCAAGTTTCAGAGGCTGAAATAACAATTCTCGCAAGAGTCATAACTTTCTATAGCTATAGTTCAGGCGCTCGGTGCATCATTGCGTGGCCAAAGAATAAAACAATGTTTTTTCAGCAATGGAGCAACGGATTGCCTTATGTTTTAAAGACCTACCATACTGTTCGGACTACCGGCCGCACCTTTTAATCAGTGCTGATCCACAAGTGTTTTTCACGGATAGCACTTGTACTAGAGAATGCGGCCGTTCACATATCGGTGATTTTCCATGAAACTTTTGTTCCGCACAAAAACGCAGATATGTCCAATCTTGATCTGAGTGACAGATCAAAATGGGCAACGTAAGTCTACAGGTCTGTGAAAAAAAAAGACAATCACTTGGATGCCATCTGAATGTGGTCCGATTTTCATGTACTGTTAATAGGAGAAGGTGGAGAAACTCCCCCCCATATATGAGAAGGACTGATAAAACCCAAAAGCAAATCACTGATTAAACTTGGTCAGTTTTTCTCTTGTGTAAAAAAAAAATGGACGTCTGAATGTTCCCCAAGACAAAGCCTCAAGTTTAGATAGGAAAAAGATTTCATACTAGTTAAAGCTTCTCAGGTGATGGAAAGAAGTGAGTGTGTGGGGAGTGATATCTATACACAACACTGCTACACCCACACAGTGCCCTGCAACATCCCCACTTCCCACACACAGAGCTCCGCTACCCCCACACTTCCCACACACAGAGCTCCGCTACCCCCACACAGAGCTCCGCTACCCCCACACAGAGCTCCGCTACCCCCACACTTCCCACACACAGAGCTCCGCTACCCCCACACAGAGCTCCGCTACCCCCACACAGAGCTCCGCTACCCCCACACTTCCCACACACAGAGCTCTGCTACCCCCACACAGAGCTCCGCTACCCACACACAGAGCTCCGCTACCCACACACAGAGCTCCGCTACCCACACACAGAGCTCCGCTACCCCCACACAGAGCTCCGCTACCCCCACACTTCCCACACACAGAGCTCTGCTACCCCCACACAGAGCTCCGCTACCCCCACACTTCCCACACACAGAGCTCTGCTACCCCCACACAGAGCTCCGCTACCCCCACACTTCCCACACACAGAGCTCTGCTACCCCCACACAGAGCTCCGCTACCCCCACACTTCCCACACACAGAGCTCTGCTACCCCCACACAGAGCTCCGCTACCCCCACACTTCCCACACACAGAGCTCCGCTACCCCCACACTTCCCACACACAGAGCTCCGCTACCCCCACACAGAGCTCCGCTACCCCCACACAGAGCTCCGCTACCCCCACACAGAGCTCCGCTACCCCCACACTTCCCACACACAGAGCTCCGCTACCCCCACACAGAGCTCCACTACCCCCACACAGAGCTCCGCTACCCCCACACAGAGCTCCGCTACCCCCACACTTCCCACACACAGAGCTCTGCTACCCCCACACAGAGCTCCGCTACCCCCACACTTCCCACACAGAGCTCTGCTACCCCCACACAGAGCTCCGCTACCCACACACAGAGCTCCGCTACCCCCACACAGAGCTCCGCTACCCCCACACTTCCCACACACAGAGCTCCGCTACCCCCACACAGAGCTCCGCTACCCCCACACTTCCCACACACAGAGCTCTGCTACCCCCACACAGAGCTCCGCTACCCCCACACTTCCCACACACAGAGCTCTGCTACCCCCACACAGAGCTCCGCTACCCCCACACTTCCCACACACAGAGCTCGGCTACCCCCACACAGAGCTCCGCTACCCCCACACAGAGCTCCGCTACCCCCACACTTCCCACACACAGAGCTCTGCTACCCCCACACAGAGCTCCGCTACCCCCACACAGAGCTCCGCTACCCCCACACTTCCCACACACAGAGCTCCGCTACCCCCACACAGAGCTCCACTACCCCCACACAGAGCTCTGCTACCCCCACACTTCCCACACACAGAGCTCCGCTACCCCCACACAGAGCTCCGCTACCCCCACACTTCCCACACACAGAGCTCTGCTACCCCCACACAGAGCTCCGCTACCCCCACACTTCCCACACACAGAGCTCTGCTACCCCCACACAGAGCTCCGCTACCCCCACACTTCCCACACACAGAGCTCCGCTACCCCCACACAGAGCTCCGCTACCCCCACACTTCCCACACACAGAGCTCCGCTACCCCCACACAGAGCTCCGCTACCCCCACACTTCCCACACACAGAGCTCTGCTACCCCCACACAGAGCTCCGCTACCCCCACACTTCCCACACACAGAGCTCTGCTACCCCCACACAGAGCTCCGCTACCCCCACACTTCCCACACACAGAGCTCCGCTACCCCCACACAGAGCTCCGCTACCCCCACACAGAGCTCCGCTACCCCCACACTTCCCACACACAGAGCTCTGCTACCCCCACACAGAGCTCCGCTACCCCCACACTTCCCACACACAGAGCTCTGCTACCCCCACACAGAGCTCCGCTACCCCCACACTTCCCACACACAGAGCTCTGCTACCCCCACACAGAGCTCCGCTACCCCCACACAGAGCTCCGCTACCCCCACACTTCCCACACAATGCTCTGCTACAATCCCACTTCCCACACACAGCGCCCTGCTACTACTACACATCCAACACACAGAGCTTCGCTATCTCCACACACAGCGCTCAGCTACATCCACACTTCCCACACAGAACTCTGCTACATCCTCACACAATGTTCTACTACATCCAAATTTCCCACACAAAGCTGCTACAACCCCACTTCCCACACATAGCGCTCTGCTACATCCACACATCCCACACAGAACTCTGCTACATCCACACACAATGTTCTACTACATCCACATTTCCCACACAGCGCAGCTACAATCCAACTTCCCACACATAGCGCTCTGCTACACCCCCACATCCCACACCCAGCGCTCTGCTACATCCCCACTTCCCACACCAAGAGCGCGACTACATTCCCACACAGCACACTGTGCTACACCCCCACACAACGTTCTGCTACATCCACATTGCCCACACACAGCGCTCTGCTACACCCACCATGCCCCCCAGTGCACTGCTACACTCCCCCCAACATTTTGAACTTCCTTTCAGGCACGTGACTGATCACATGACATTAAAGGTCCTTCAACTAGTAAGGACCTTCGACACCCATGCAGCTTTAGTGATGCACTGGATCTGGTAACTTTCTTTCCTGCATAGATCAGTATTAGGCTGGAGGAGAGAATACTGCGCCGCTGCATAGTTCTCACAGTGATAGAGGAGAAAACTGACAGTGTCCTTCCCAATCATAGGAAGCCACCTTGGAGCTATAAGATGTACACTTATAGCAAGATTTTTTTCTTGACAAAGTGCGTATAATAGTCAAAAATATCCGGTACATGCACATAGCTGTCTGGGAGAAGGGAGGTGGAATGTGCTGGCAGACTCCATTTAAACCAACCAAGTGAATATAGTAATATCCTCTAGGCCGTGCCCTACAAACCCATCACCGGTCAGACACAACAGGTGCAAATGCCAGTACGTAAACAGCAATGAAATGACTAAAAAGCACTAGGCAAACACGAGGTACGCAGCGGACAAAATACATCATTTACATACTACACCTGCAAATCACTGTTAGAAAACCAGTGTGAATTTTTACCAAAATGTAATAAAATCACTAATTTCAATAAGCGGAAAAAATTAAATGGGAAAATGTATTAAGGACAGTTCCTCTGCAAATTACTCATTGCAGGGTAAGGCTCAATCTAAGTCGTAATCTTCCTGATAAGATCCCAAGCAGGTAGAATTGAGAAAAATGGTTTGCAGGATCCTGGCTCCGCGGCCACCTCTATAGACCATGGCCGCCAGATCAGAAACCCCTCCTACCTGCCCTCATCAGCGACGCCTCTCTTGATTAGTCAGACGTCTGCATGACTTCATCATAAAAGGGAACCAGGCGGGTAGGAGGAGGTTCAATGGGATCTGGTCTGGTGGCTACGGAGTACCAATGTGGCCGCTGGACTAGGGCAATAGATACATAGGGAATAAATGTTCGATCCCTGCGGCTATAAACACTACCCAGTTCCCCATCAAGACTTGTACAATCTCGATGCGACCACGCTTAGCTGTTTTCATTGTACCCGTAGAGACTTTGGCACATACTGGACCGGCCACTACATGATAAAAACAGGTAGGGATGAATAGAAAGGACTTCCAGGTTCTGTGGAGTCACATGATCCTCCGCAGCCAGTCAGCAGCCATGAAAAGGATAAATGTGACACTCCTCCAGCTCTGGACAGAATCAGTCTCCTTCCCCCTCTGACAGCAGACAATATAATCCTTTCTTGCTTTCCCTGTAAAATAAAAAGCCTTCTCAGCTATCCTGCCATGTAAAATACAAAGGACTTGCTCCTGCACTGACCAAAAGGACAGAAAGCCATTTCTTCTGCAGCGAGCAGGATCACTCTGCAGAAATCTGGCTGTTGTGAGTGACTGGGCATGTGCGACCATGTTGTGAGTGACTGAGCATGTGCGACCACCGGCACTACGCAATGTGTTAAGAATACCATGCAAGTACCTGTCAATCATGACCGGATCGTTTTTTCAAACGCATGCGAACTGAAAGCTTCCGACATTACCTTACCAATGGCAGGTCTCCCGTCTCAAACAACACCATCATAGGAGATCGTCAAATTCGGGTCACGAGACCCATACTCTGACCCGGACGCACATGTGTGAATCTGGACTTAATGCCATAAACAATTTTTTTTTTTTATCCATCGCTTTTGCACAGGAAAAATCTTTCCCCAAAATAATGACAACCCAGTTCCCGATACCCACAAGTGACCTTGGCATTTGGACACTTCTGAGTGTTCATAGGGGCTTTTTGTGTTTTTTCTTAAAGGAAATTTGACTTTTAGGATTAAAACTAAATACAAATGCCACAGTAAAAATGGTTTTCAATGAACAGGAAGATCTCACATTGTGAAGCCAAGAGTCAGTGACAAGAAGCGCCGCGTTCACAATGGAGTCATTCAGTCCAATTCCTAAAGGATCGGATGCAAAGTCAGATCCAACTCTTGGGGCAAAGATGGAAAAAAAATATACAAGAGGGCAATTCAGGTCACCCTGAATCCAAATATACATGTTAAGTGGACGGACCCTTGATTTATTACAGAACTGGATCTTTATCAAACAGGTCTATGAAGAGAAGAATAGTTTTGGACGAGTAGCCATATTCAATATACGGCTGGAAATGTGACGACAGTCGCGAATTCGAACCATGTATGTGGTCTACGTTCAGGCCCATAGTCTAATTTTACCAATATACATTCACTTCAATGCAGATTGAATAGAAGGTGGAAACTGTACATCACGCATGGACTACGTTATTGGAACGCTTTACAATTAAATGGAAGTCAATGGCAGACAAATGCAACCGTATGGGCACATCGGTGTATCAGCCAGAGCCATACATTAAGAGCGACAGTATGATTTGCCGTATGGGCGCAGTCGGGAGGTCTCCATATGTGAGACAGACAGCCAATCCTACCAGTGAGCTCAGACTACTTATTCCTAGTTTTACAAGGAGCTGGGGAATCTCACCGGACCGAGAATCTAAAGAAGGTATACCAGAAGTAGCTGGAAGTCCCACCGGGCCGAAAATCTGAAGAAGGTACACGACAAGTAGCTGAGAGTCTCACTGGACCTAGAAGCTAAGGAAGCTGGGAGTCTCACCAGACAGAGAATCTAAAGAAGGTACATAACATGGAGCTGGGAGTCCCACCGGACCTAGAATCTAAAGAAGGTACACGACAAAGCAAAATATATAAGAAAGGTAAGCAGCAGATGTGGATTCTCTGCTTTTAACGATAAGGTCTCATGATGCAGCCGAAAGCCAGTCACAAGCGGAGACAAATGCTTGCACAAGATTGAAAACTCGTATGCACATCTGTCCCAGCGGATGGACCTGGCAGTTAGCCACATTGTGGGCAGTATGGTGACTCGGTGGTTAGCGCTGTTGCTTTGAAGCGCTGCGGTCCGGGGTTTAAACTGTGCCGAAGACATCTGCAAGGAGTTTGTATGTGCTCACTGAGTTTGCGTTGGTTTCCTCCCATACTCCAAAGACATACTGTTAGGAAAACTAGATTGTGAGCTCCAATGGGGACAGCGATTATGTCAGGAATATGATGGCACCATATAGGCATAATAAATAATTGTGGGACGCTAACTGTAAAATAACAGTACTCCTTAAGTGACTGAAGACTGATTGTTTTGTGTTTTTATGCACTTGACTGCAATCCGCAGATCCAAAGACTTCAAGTCTCAGGTGGTCAGCTGTTAAGAGCCAGGGATATTTAGGGGCGACTAAATGGCAGCCATTTAACCGGAGTGATTTCCTATAGAGGGTACGGAGCAGGATAGCCTCCTCTATGATGCATATATGCACTATAGGACACGTGGAGAAGAACTGTCTTTATGTGACAACTCTAAAAAGGTTAATGTGACATTCACGTCTTAAAGCTCTGGACAAACAATATAATCCTTTCTTGCTTTCCTTGCAGAAAAAAAGCCTTCTCAGCTACGTCGCCATGCTACAACAGTCTTCACAGACAGTCATTTCTCCTGCCTAGAGGATCACTCTATAGAGACCGAAACACAAAAATATCCATGTAGGAGGCCTTGTGGCTACAGTTCGCCTGTTACCTGGACTGTGGACACCAGGGCACATGTAGGGAGGTTTTTTTTTTTAGGACACGAGAGCCTTGGAAGATCCACTAAAACTAAAAAGTTTGTTCACTACTGCAGAAATCATTCTTAAATGCTTCATTGGCACAAATGAAAACACACACATCTGGCTCCAGCTATTTCGGCACACTTCTGGCGGTCACATGGCATTGTTATGTCACGTGAGAGCTACAGCCTATTCGTGGCCGCAGATTGGCTGCAGGGTTCACCCTTACGTCAGACAGAACTGTGGATGCACAGTGCCAACACCGCTGGAAAGGCACCAGTCTGGGAGGCAAGTATGCAATTTTTTATTTTATTTTGGGAACTGTAGCATTTAAGATACGCAATGCTGATCACACACAACATTTCCTACACGTTTTAACATCCAAAATTACAGTAGTGGTACGTCCACACAGGGCAGAATATTCTGCAGTGGAAAAATCCACATCGGCAAGTTCTGCACCAAAAAGTTTTTTGGCCTCTTTTTGCTGGAGATTTACAGCAGAATATCACATTTTGTATTGCAATGGGTAAAATCCATCATTGCAGGAGGCCATGTGTACAGAGATGTGTAAGTGACCAGTGAAGAGTTGCACTGAAAGCGATGAAGATGGGCAAGCGCTGTGTCCATCAGTCCCATATACTTGCATGGACTTGCATGGGAACCCTGTTCTCATGACTGGCGGGGGACACAGCAGCAAGACTCCCACACTTATCACCTGTGTCATGAATAGATCATTTGTGATACTTTATCGGATATGTCCTAGCTTTACTTTACTTAGTTCATTGTCTTAAACTCTAGGAGAACCATGGAGACAGACTATAGATCAGCTTCAACCCAACACTGACCGCTGCCCCAACGTGCCAACCAGAAGGCATATAGTAGCTTATGAACGTACAATACTGTGGGTCACTGTGTCCTTCGGAAATGGGTGATCTTGCTTTTTTTGGCCTGAATGGAGCTGTATTATAAAAGACTCGGAAATTGCAAAATCTCAAAAGACAAAGAGCCAAAGAAACAGTGCTCAAACAGAGAGGGTCCCTCACCGAAAGCTTCAAAAGGTCTTTAAAAATATACTCCGACCCAGCGATAACAGATCTTCTCCTATCGTCTTGGATTCTATACACGCAACGTTCATCTAAGAGGTTATAGGTTTAGTTTTTTATTGGCTAAATAGGATTTTTTTTTTCAATAGATTGTGCAAATAAAGCCTCCAAATGCATAAAAGGGAACCTGACATCTGATTCAAGCAGCATGATTGAAGCCAGGTATACTTCCGATCCGAAGATCCAAGGAGAGTGCGCAGTGGCGCTGGGAAGAGACGGCCAGAGGTGTCGGACTAGTCTAGTCTCTGGTCATAGCCCTCGGCCGGATATTTAAAGTATATTTTCTCTGAAAACACCAGAGCGTTTTAGAGAAATATCTACCGGGTTCTTTTTAAAGTCGGGTGAAAGTAACGATCTCAGCCAACCACCTTTGTACGGAGGCCTCATGATTCCCATCTGAGAGGTCAGGAGAGCGAAGGATTGGTCATGTTGACTTTCAAGACCTGATCATTTTGTTTCCCTGGGAGATAAGCCACCGCCAGCAGCATAAGGACTCCCCTCACCCTACACAGGACACTCACAATCAGCCAAAAATGCAAGTGTATGGGTAGGATGGAGAGAGAACGGTCTACCAGATGAGCTATTGGCATCCTAAAGAAAGCTTATCATCCTCTTCCATTCTTTTTCCTCTTAAAAGGGAACTATCAGGACAAAATGACTGTTCAAACAAAGCACAGGTACTCGGTACAGTCATGGTGTAGCCGAACTGTCCAGTGCACATAGCCACCTACTTGTTTTCCATCTACCTCCTGGATCACAACCAGTTCGTTTAGGTGCCTCTGTCAGTGCCTGACAGCAGCATCTAAATGGTTAACTAGCAGCAATCTACATACATAGTTTATAAGGCCGAAAAAAGACAAGCGTCCATCCAGTTCAGCCTATTTCTTGTGCACTGCAGCTATTCCGCAGCGTTGATCCAGGGGGAAGGCAAAAAAAACCCATGCGGTATAGGCCAATTTACATCATTGAGGAAAAATTCACTTCCCGACTCCAATCTGGCAGTCAGATTAAATCCCTGCATTAATTAACTATCACTAAGCATAAGATGTAATTTTATTGTTCTCAAGAAAGGCGTCCAGGCCTCTCTTGAACTCATTAAGTGAGTAGGACATCACCACTTCCTCTCCCAGAGAGTTCCAGAGTCTCACGGCTCTGACCGTAAAGAATCCCCTTCTATGCTGGTGCAGGAACCTCCTTTCCTCCAGACGCATAGTGTGCCCCCTCGTCTTTGTCACCATCCTTGGTATAAACAGGTCATGGGAGAGATCTCTGTACTGCCCCCTGATGTATTTATACATGTTTATGAGGTCTCCCCTAAGCCTTCTCTTTTCCAATGTAAATAGGCCTAATTTTGACAACCTTTCTGGGTATTCTAGTCCCTCCATTCCCTTTATTACCTTAGTCGCCCTCCTTTGTACCCTCTCTAGCTCCAATATGTCTTTCCTGAGCACCGGAGCCCAGAGCTGTGCACAATATTCTAAGTGCGGCCTTACCAGCGCTTTATACAGAGGAAGAACAATGTTCTCATCATATTCCCCTATTCCTCTTCTGATGCATGCCATGACTATTTGCCTTCGCAGCTGCTGCCTGACACTGGGCACTCCAATTTAATTTGCTGTTAACCAAGACGCCCAGGTCCTTCTCCATGTCAGATTTCCCCAACGGTTTCCCATTTAATATGTATGGGTGACTGCTGTTTTTCTTTCCCATGTGCATGACCTTACATTTATCGGCATTGAACCCCATTTGCCATTTTTTGGCCCAACTCCCCGATTTATCTAAATCCTCCTGTAGCTGTGCCCTATCCTCATCTGTATTAACTACTTTACAAAGTTTAGTATCATCTGCAAATATTGCTATTTTACTATGCAACCCTTCCACTAGATCATTAATAAATATATTAAATAATCTGAGCTAGCTCAGGTAGCTGTTGTGGGGTGTGTAACACAGCCAGCATCTGCTCGGTATGGAGCAGGCACAGCCCCTTAGCCCGCTCCATATATGAGAACCTTGTGACAGTTCACAGTCAGTCAGTGTGCACAATGGTAAGGTACACGCTCCGATCCTGGATGGTCCGCATACAGATTATACTTGACACAGGACACCTTTTACTCTGTCGACACGTCATCGATGCAGTGTGAGACGGGGGCTGGCAGACTGCCGACCTTGTGAACGCTGTCCTGTTCAAAGGGACGAACAGGATGTGGACCCCCTAAAATAAAGGAGGGAACTTACAAATCAGGTAATCTTCAAAAATGTAAAAAAAAAAAAAAAAAAAAAAAAGTGTATAATTTGCTATCTTAAAGGGGGTTGTCCAGTGAGAACAAGTTATCACTTATCCAAAGGAAAGATGACCACTTACTGATGAAAGGGTGTCCGACCGCTAAGTGTTACACACCTGCCCCGGTCCGTTAAGATTTTCTTGTGCCCCACATCGGGCTTTACACTGTGTTCCAAATTATTATGCAAATAATATTTTCTCAGATTTTCCCAAATTACCTATATGAATTGCAGTCATTGTAATTTTCCAGTCAAATAACTATTAGAGTACAATTGAAAGGTTTTTGTACAAACTGCCTATGATAACAGTATATTTAAAAAAAAAACACTCAAACTGCACTCAAAATGCATGTTCCAAATTATTATGCACAGCAGAGTTTTCAACCTTTTCATTTTAATAAAGAACAAAAAAAATGGTCATTTTTGAAATTATAAGCATTAGCAGGTTATTACAAACTGAAATCAAACAGTTTTCAACTCAAAACTTTATTCTAGGTGATGTTACATTTGCACATAGGACCCCTTGTTCGAAAGGAGCTTCTGAACGCTCTCGTCCATTGAATTTGTCAGGTTTTGGATGGTTTCTGCTTCAATTGTTTTGCATGAGGACAGAATACCCTCCCAGAGCTGTTGCTTAGATGTGAACTGCCTCCCGCCATCATAGACACTCCTTTTGATGATGCTCCAGAGGTTCTCAATGGGGTTGAGGTCAGGGGAGCATGGGGGCCACACCATAAGTTTGTCCCCTTTTATGCCCATAGCAGCCAGAGATGCAGATGTGTTATGTGCAGCATGAGACGGGGCATTATCATGCATGAAATGATCTCGATGGTCCAGATGGATGGAGTGGAGGATGGCTGGTTGATGGACACCCCATGCAAACACGGCGCTAACAAGGAGGAGGTGGAGTAATGTTTTGGGCTGGAATCATGGGGAGAGAGATTGTCGGCCCTTTTAGGATCCCTAAAGGGGTAAAGATGAACTCCATAATGTATGTTGAGTTTCTCAAACAGCACTTCCTTCCATGGTTCAAGAAGAAGAACCGTGCATTCCACAGCAAGATCATTTTCATGCATGATAATGCCCCGTCTCATGCTGCACATAACACATCTGCATCTCTGGCTGCTATGGGCATAAAAGGGGACAAACTTATGGTGTGGCCCCCATGCTCCCCTGACCTCAACCCCATTGAGAACCTCTGGAGCATCATCAAAAGGAGTGTCTATGATGGCGGGAGGCAGTTCACATCTAAGCAACAGCTCTGGGAGGGTATTCTGTCCTCATGCAAAACAATTGAAGCAGAAACCATCCAAAACCTGACAAATTCAATGGACGAGAGAGTTCAGAAGCTCCTTTCGAACAAGGGGTCCTATGTGCAAATGTAACATCACCTAGAATAAAGTTTTGAGTTGAAAACTGTTTGATTTCAGTTTCTAATAACCTGCTAATGCTTATAAATTTCAAAAATTACCATTTTTTTGTTCTTTATTAAAATGAAAAAGGTTGAAAACTCTGCTGTGCATAATAATTTGGAACATGCATTTTGAGTGCAGTTTGAGTTTTTTATTTTTTTTTTAAAATATACTGTTATCATAAGCAGTTTGTACAAAAACCTTTCAATTGTACTCTAATAGTTATTTGACTGGAAAATTACAATGACTGCAATTCATATAGGTAATTTGGGAAAATCTGAGAAAATATTATTTGCATAATAATTTGGAACACAGTGTACAAGTAGCCTGTCGTGCTCCCATGTGTTGTATTTCCTAGGCCTATGTAAGGCCTTCCAAGACATACACCTGAGTCTTAACATTGAATTAAGACTCTCTAGTAACTCTTTTGTATGTCTGTGCACAGCTCCTGTCCCCAGGCTCCAGGCAGTCTCCTGGACTGGCCGGCAGCTTCCATATTCCGTATTCAGACTATGTAGTCACTCCGGAGATCTGTCTGCTACCTATGATGCGTGTCCGGCAGTTTTCAGGACATCTCCGAGCCACCTGCTGCTTCCATGTTATTTTGTTACTCCGGGGTATTGTCTGCTAAATATCTGCTGTCTCCAGGACCCCATTTAAAACTTTGCTTGCCTCTACGTGTCCGCCTGTGGATCCCAGGACCTCTCCTGTCCACTTGCGGCTTCCAGGAACCCTTTAAACCTTAGTTTGCCACCTCTGCTATTTGTTTCCCGCCTGCTGCACTGATGCCTGTGTGCCAACCCAGTCCTTAGGCTTAGAGGATCCACCTCACCTGTGTGCCTGCTTTCTGTAACAGCGAGACCCACCGTGATCGGCAGAATGGGGAATTTTTATCAATTTTATTCCAGCTGATCGAATGCCAGACCGCCGCTCCATTTATTCTCTGAGGGGCTGCTGGAAAAAGCTGAGAGCAGTGCCTGTCTGCCCCATAGGGAATGAATGGAGCAGCAGTCAAGCATCAGGGGATAAAAGTGCCCTACTCTGAAATTGGTGCAGATCTGAGAGGTCGGACCCCCACCAATCAACAAGTTATCATCTATCCCTTGGATAGGGGACAACTGATTTCACCAGACAACTGCTTTAAGCGTATTTAAAGGGAACCTGTCAGACTAATGCTGCCCGAAACCATGGGCAGCACGAATAAGAGACAGGCTCCATCATTACAAATATCTGTTTTACTCAAGTAAAGGTAGGAGCCGGGAATGAGGCGACTTACTAAACGTCACTGTCTTCTCCCTCACCAGCTCAGCTAGATTGACAGGTCTCTCCTCATACATAGAAAGGGATCCCCAAATTATATAGTATCTACAGTATGGGGCGCGCACGATAACAGTTTATCTATATACATTTTGCAGCCGATTTTGCCTTTAAATTGCAGTGTAGACAGGACACTCGGCAGGGTGGGGCGGGGGTCCGTGCTGCAATTTGGGAGTAGAATTTGCTATGGAATATATTTTGAAAAATGGTTGTGTGCTACAAATGTTGGATATTGCGCATTTTAGGGCAGAAATCCATGTCAAATCCAATGAGGATGATAAAGGGGGTAATTCTTGCGCAGATATACTGCAGCACATCGGCGGCAGAAATCTGCGTTGGCCTTGGATTTTGGCTGCAGAAATACATCTCAGATTTTAATGATGACATATGAGCAGAAGTAACTTGTTTTCACCGTAGTTGGAGGGGTTAAGTGTCGCTATAATGGCGTATTCACATGTCCTTACAAGTTGGTCCGAGATCGAATCACAATGCACGCGCGGACTGGCCGCGGTTTTCCCAACCTGAGCGGTCACGCCTGAGTCGGGAGACCCGCGGCTAGGCCATGCATTGGGGTCCGTGTTGGGGCCGATTTGTACAGACGTCTCAATGTGCCCTAAAGGGACTGTCAGCAGGATTTAACATCCCAAACTTTCTCAAAGACAAGTCCAGCAATACCTTTACATGGTCGATCCTCCTTATTGAAAAATCGGTGTGAATTGACATGCAAATGAGGCTGAAGATCTATTTGTAGATCTGAAGCCTCTGTCACCCCAGCTCTACTCTCCACCTAGCACTGGCTCCTCCTGCTTGACAACTTCTTTGTCTGAAGCCAGAGAAGGCGGCACTGGGTAGAGAATAGAGCTGGAGTGACAGGGGCTTCAGATCTACCATAGCTCTTCGGTCTCATTTGCATATCTATTCAAATTCTGATTTCTCAAACACGGGGGAATGGACTGGCCATGTCAAGGTATTGTTGGACTTGTCTATGAAATAGTTACATGCACATATAAATAGTTTGGGGGGAGTGGGGGTGAAATCCTGATGACAAATACCCTTTAAGATATCTTTCCAAAATGCAGGCGGAAAAATCTTCAGGTTATAAAAATAAATAACTACAGAGCCACAAAAGGCTGGATAAAAAAATTGTGCAGAAATTGACGTGCAGTGTGAACATGTCAAATGTTTCTGTACATTTAACCCTTTGCAAGGCATCAGGTCAAATTTCATAATTTTTTTTTCCGATGGAATTACTGTGCTGTTGGTCGCAGATCGTACAGTAAGGCGTCTGAAATATCACTGGTGTTATGGGTATAGGGATGTACCCAAATTCATGTTAAATAAAGCTACATGACAACCATAGACCGACGGCAGCATGTCCCACAAACCGCGCAGGATCTCTCACACGTCACTAGGCGTGCCCAGAGTAAATATGGATTCCCGATGCCGCCCAGCCACAAAGCAAAGCCTTTCAGACCCCATTGTAGGTTATTTATTAAAGGAGTCGTCCCCTGTCAAAAACCTTTTTCCAATAGTCTCAGTTACCTGTAAAAAAAAACAAAAAAAAAAAAAACAAATGGACATTTACTTCCTCTCCCCAGCTCCGGGTCTGACTCTGCACCATTGCTCAGGTCTGACCACATCAGAAACATGTCAACAGCGCTGCAGTCAATCACAGAGCTCCGTAGGCAGTACAATATGCTGAGCTCGGTGATTGGCTGCAGTTCTGTCGACGTGACATCGTCACTGCAGCGAGACCGGTTGAGCGGCGTAAATTCAGCCCTGGACCAAAGAAGGGTAAGTAAAGGTCAAGTTTTTTATCTCTGCTCCTCCACTGAGAACATATGTATGCCAAATGTGCATGGGAGGAGGGTGGAAGTTGGGAGAAATAGCTGTCGACTAAAATGACCCTCTAACGGCTATCTAAAAGCTGGATTAAAATATAGCATATTAGGCGCCAATTTTTAACCTTAAAAGGGAACCTGTCAAGTCCCAAAACGGTGTTAACCTGCAAGTTAATAGCTGTACGGCTGCCTCAGTAAAAGAAGCTCGCTCGATATAGAGTGACTGACAGCCAGCTCTATACTGGCTGTCAGTCAGTGCCGGGCACACTTACAGCCGTTGCTCACTAGGTACTGTGCGCAGTCTGAAGCCGCACCATTCGAGCCTCTATGACTGAAAGCTGGAGGTGGTCGGAAGGAATAAAGTTAATTTCCTCAAGGCAGCCAGGCTTTCAGTACAGCAGCCACACGGATTAAGAACGCTATTAACCTGCAGATTAACCCCATATCTCCAGGTTAATAGGGTTTTTTGACATGACAGGTTCCCTTTCAATTTGTCAAAAATCTGTGCACATAGAAGAAAAAAACAAAACAAAACAAAAAAAAGCTACTTCCCAAAGTTTGTGGATGAGATAAATGGAGGCCGTCATATCCCCAAATGCAATTAACCTGCAGATTTAGGTGCAGGTTAATGCTGCCCGGCCACCTAACTTAAAGCCCGGCTACCGGGGGAGAAATTAACTGCCGGCTTTCAGTCAGAGGCGTGCACGGTGAGGCTACAGTCACTGCACATTGTCTAAGCACACTCCAGGATTTTGATTGACAGGTCACACTACACGGATGTGCTTCAGAGGTACTTGTCAATCAAAGTGCTTACAGCCAGTGTTCACAATGCTGTGAGTGGGGTGTAGCAGCTCCGGACATGCCTCTATGACTGAAAGCCGGCGGCTCTCTATGACTGAAAGCCGGAGGCTCCGAGGAGGAATAATGTTCATTCTCTGTCCGTAGCCGAACATTCAGTAAGGCGGCCAGGGAGCAATGTAAGTAATTCTATTAAACTGAAAATTAACTCTATATCTGCAAGATAATGGCATCTGGGGACAAGACAGGTTCCCTTTAAGTCAAAACTTTACTGCTACTATAAAATGCTGCGGATTTTAGTTGTGGAAAATATGTACATAAAATCCGAACCCATGAACAACTTGTAAAGCTAGGCCTAAGGGCATGTTCTCACAGGACAGATCGGGTGGATTTATTTAATTAAGCATAATTTGACAACTGTGAATTCCTTAAGAGGTCAAATTACACTGCAGATTTTCTCCGCAGGTCTTACAAAATGCTAGAATTTTATTACACAGCCAATTTTTCAACAGGAAAATCTGCCACTTATCCAAACCGTGTGAGCATACCCCAAGACTGTAGGATTTGAAAATAACCTTAATGATAACGTCAGGCACTAAAAAACAAAACACAAAAAAGGTAAAATGGTCATTTCTCCTTTCCGTACCTTTTCGACAGATCCATTAGAACCCCTGAGAAGATTCTGTCTCCGTGGCGGAAGGAAACCACCATTGCATCCTGAATTATGTGATCGAGCGTAACCTGAACTTCAGAACCAGGAATGAGATTGATTCCCCCAGTAACCAGAGCCTCTGCGGCGGGCGGCAGCTCTTGATGCGGGTCAGGATTGTCCATACATGTATCTACATCTGCCCTAACAGAGGAAAGCGTGGGCTCCTCCGGGAGGTCTTTAGTCTGTACAATATCAGCAGGCGCCGTTGACGCCTCATCGTCTTCTTCCTGTACATGGGCATCAGCGTTAGAAGAGTCCGCCATGGCCGTTTTAGTTTCCCTATAAAATGGATCATAATCAACGTCTTGAGAATAATAGGCAGAACTAGTTTCTACGTTCGGCTCAGTTTCCAAATGACCGGATTGAGAGTCCAGCTCTTTTTCCATAGATGTTAGCTCGGAGCTTATCCCGCTGTCCATTGGAGACACGGCGTCCTCCAGCGTCTGCTCCTCGCTAGGAGAATGGACGTCCTCGGGGACAGAATCAGACATGATTAGTTGCACAGATTCCTGTTCAGGTGACTGATCTGACTGACACTCAAGAGATACATCGTGACTCTCCGGACTGTCAAGTTTCACCACCAGGGCCGGCTGTAAGAAAAGCTCAACTTCCGTACATTGCCTGGATTCACCGAGAACTCCATCATTTTCTACAACATTTTCTAATTGAACTCTCTCTTGAAATGATTTAGGAACAGATCCATTGTCACAGTCAAAGTCTTCGTAAGGGACTGAATTAGGCATTACATCCACCCATTTGGGAACAATGTTGTCGGCAATCTCCGGGTCAACTTCTTCTTCTACAGTACACACCTTGGACTCGACCATCTCAAGCTCAAGCACAGCAGCCTCGGGCTCAACCGAGGACTCTGCCTTGACGGTCTCAGACTCTACCATGCCCAGTTTGGACACGGCAGCCTCAGACTCGACCATCTCCGGCTCAAAGACAGCAGCCCTGAACTCGACCACCTCCGGCTGGGCCACGGCAGCCTCGGATTCGACCACCTCCGGCTGGGCCACGGCAGCCTCGGATTCGACCACCTCCGGCTGGGCCACGGCAGCCTCGGATTCGACCACCTCCGGCTGGGCCACGGCAGCCTCGGATTCGACCACCTCCGGCTGGGCCACGGCAGCCTCGGATTCGACCACCTCCGGCTGGGTCACGGCAGCCTCGGATTCGACCACCTCCGGCTGGGCCACGGCAGCCTCGGATTCGACCACCTCCGGCTGGGCCACGGCAGCCTCGGATTCGACCATCGCCGGCTCAAACTCAACCATCTCCGGCTCAAACGCAGCAGTCTCAAACTCGACCATCTCCGGCTCAAACGCAGCAGTCTCAAACTCGACCATCTCTGGCTCAAACGCAGCAGTCTCAAACTCGACCATCTCTGGCTCAAACGCAGCAGTCTCAAACTCGACCATCTCTGGCTCAAACGCAGCAGTCTCAAACTCGACCATCTCCGGCTCAAACGCAGCAGTCTCAAACTCGACCATGACAGCCTCAGATGTAACCATCTCCAGCTCGGACTCGACTAGCTCCGGCTCAAACAAAGCAGTCTCAGATGTGGCCATCTCTGGCTCAAACACAGCAGTCTCAAACTCGACAATCTCCGGCTCAAACACAGCAGTCTCGGACTCTACCATCTCGGGCTCAGCCATGACAGTCTTAGATTTAACCATCTCCAGTTCGGACAAGGCAGCCTCGGACTCTACCATCTCCAACTCTGACACGGCAGCCTTAGATTTAACCATCTCCAACTCGGACAAGGCAGCCTCGGACTCGACCATCTCCACCTCAGACGTGGCCACAAGCAGGCCAGAAGCCTCAGACACAACAAATTTTGGGTTCGACACGGAAGTCTCAGACACGATCATCTCCATCTCGGACATGACCAGCCCGGAGGCCTCGGACACAACCAGCTCATCACTTAAGTCCATCATCGGCATTATCGGACCATCCGGCTTCAGCGAAGGGTCTTGTTCCTGTAAGAACACATCAGGAGCCGGATCGGTTTCCATCCCTGACAGCGGATCTTGCACGTCCGCCACCTCCACCGGGTCGGTGGTGTTGATGGGATCAGGGGGGGCAGATACCTGCATTTGTAGGGGGGCAACGTCCTCAGGAGGTTCTCGCATTGATGCAAACGTCTCGTGAAGTGATTCTTGGAAGGCGGCTACCTGTGGAGGGTCCGGCGCGGCCAGGACGGGCTCAGGAGCACACTGCAATGGTCCTGATGTGACCTGAGGATGGGGGGAGGATGCACAGAGCAGATGCACCGGCTCAGGGGCTGCTCCTCCATGACAGGGGGCAGGAGGGGAGTTACAGTCTGTCGCCATTTGCATAGGTTCCTCTTCTCCCAGCACTGAGGGCCCCAGGGCAGCAGGGAGCCCCTCCACTTCACTTTCCCAATGAGGCCCTATACACTCCGGCTGCTTCTCAGTGTCGGGTAGCCGCAGCTCTGTCCCTCCATTACCGGCCTCTTCTACCACATCACCGTGCAGCTCCGTACTGACACGGTGCGGCCTATCATCTCCAGAAATCGGCTCGCTGTCTGGCTCGGCTTCTCCTCCCTCCCCCGAACCAGGCGCACCAGCAGCGGCCGCCATTTTCTCTTTCGCGTCTAACACCCCCCTCCTTCTCCTCCTCCTTCTTCCAGAGAGACTGACATAAAAACCCGCCCCCCTGCTACTAATATCAGCAAGTGATTGGCCGAATCGCCCATCAATCAAACGGTATCAAAGCAGCAGCACTTCCCATTGGCCAGTTCCCGAGCTACCTTTCCCAAGGTAAAAAAGAAAGCTGGCCGCCGATTGGTTCATGAGATAATATCCCGTACAGCTCATTGGCTGATAGCGGTGTCAATCTTTAGAGACACGTTGTGCTTATTGGTCGACTTAGAAGTCAATCAAATTTCTAGCCTTTTTGGTCTTGTTGCTAGGCAGCAAGCCAACCGCTATTACCAGTAATGCAGCAGATGGAGGCAGCATGGCCTTGGTGTTTTTATGAGGCGGTGTCATGGCTGCAATGTTCTGCTGCTTGTATGATAAAAATAATAATGTACAATTCTAATAAAATGTTATAAACAGTAAATAAAAGGCACATAATCATCTTTCCCATCCCCCGCTCCATCTGTGCCATGGTCCCCATGGATCTCATGGTGCCATGTTGGCCGTACTCACACGGCAGAGATTGGTTGGGTACCGTTGCACGTGGCGGGAAAACATCTGTAGCCATATGCATCTTTTACCAAAAAGTGTCCGAAAACCCCTTTAAATATAGTAAATATCTAAAAAACCCATGAAATTATATGTTTACACCACTCCATCCGACGCTCGGCATTGTGCTTGGTGATGTAAGGCTCGGATGCAGCTGCTCGGCCATGAAGATCGAGTCCCGATGTACAGTTTTTGTGCTGATGTTAAAGGGATTGTCCGGCCTTAGGTTACAGGTCTGCAGTCCCTCTATGTGAATCCTCACATTGCGCGCACTCTCAGGATTCTCCGGCACCTATGAGATTTGCATGCATTCGGTCACATACCGACTAGACGTGTGCGGCCTCGCTCAATGCAAGTGTAGTGAGCGAGGCCGGACACGTCTAGTCGGAATGTGGCCGGAAGTATGCAAATTACATACTTGTGGTCGCACAGGAAAATCCTCGCAGTGAGGATTTACATAGAGTGACTGTAGACATGTAACTTTGGCCGGACAACAAAATATGGGTCCATCGTGGTCTGAAATTAAAAACAAAAACATTCTCACCTACCGGACCACCGCCGATACTCCACACTATTGCTCTTGTCCTCCATCGGACTGCAGCCACTTATTAGTTGCATTAGTCACATGGCTTCCGACTCAGAAAAAAAAGCAAGGAGGCCATATCTTCCTTCTCAGACTACGCGTGGTACGTGACGTCACCGCTACGACTACTGATTTGCTGCAGCGGTCCCATGGCACCTCTTTCCCACTGGGAACACGGGCTGCAGAACTAAGGAATGGCAGGTGAGTATATGCATTTTTTTTTTATTTTCAGACCACCAGGGACCCTTTTGCAAAATAAAAAAAAGGGATGGACAACTCCTTTAAGCCCTTAACCCCTTCACGACCTTGGGATTTTCCGTTTTCATTTTTTGCTCTCCTTCTTCCCAGAGCCATAACTTTTTTATTTTTCCATCAATATGGCCGTGTGAGGGCTTGTTTATTGCGGGACGAGTTGTACTTTTGAACGACACCATTGATTTTACCATATAGTGTATTGAAAAACGGGAAAAAAAATTCCAAGTGCGCTGAAATTGCAAAAAAAAGTGCAATTCCACAATTGTTTTTTTACCAAGCTCACTAAATACTAAAACTGATCTGCCATTATAATTCTCCAGGTTATTACGAGATCGCATATATCAAACATGTATAGGTTCTTTTTGATTTAAGTGGTGAAAAAAAATCCAAAGTTTGTAAAAAAAAAAAAAAAAGGTGCCATTTTCAGAGACCCGCAGCGTCTTCATTTTTCGGGATCTTGGGCTAGATGAGGGCTTATTTTTTGCGCCCTGAGCTGACGTTTTTATTGATACCATTTTGGGGTAGATACAATGTTTTGATCACCTGTTATTGTATTTTATTACAATATTGCAGCGATCAAAAAACTGTAATTCTTTTTTTTTCTTGCTACATCGTTTACTGATCAGATTAATTTACTTTATATTTGATAGATCGGGCGATTCTGAAAGGAGCGATACCAAATATGTGTATTTTTTTTATTGTTTTATTTTGAATGGGGCGACAGGGGGGTGATTTGAACTTTTATATTTTTAAATTTTTTTAAATATTTTTAAAAACA
Organism: Phyllobates terribilis; assembly: GCF_046119375.1. NCBI lineage: Eukaryota > Metazoa > Chordata > Amphibia > Anura > Dendrobatidae > Phyllobates > Phyllobates terribilis. The sequence goes on from NW_027362770.1 coordinate 146,289,126, forward strand.
TTTTTTCTCTACTTTTTACTTGCTTCAATAGTCTCCATGGGAGACTAGAAGCTACGATCATCTGTGCTACACATAGCAGGGCTTCCTGCTATGCGTAGCAAAAATCATCACCTCCTATGAACGCCAACCACTGGCCGGTGTTCATAGGAGATCTGCAGCGAAAAGCACGGGGGGTCTCCTGCAGACCCCCCGTTGTCATGTCAACCCATCGGCGCCCCGTGATCATGTGACAGGGGCTCCAAAGGGCGGGATTTGTGACGTGCTTCCGGAGCGATTGCGTTAAATTCCGCTGTCAGAGATTGACAATGGCATTTACTATGTTAGGGGCAAATGACAGCTGATCAAATGAACTGCCATGTGCCAGAAAAGATTCGGGCTCAGCTAAGGAGCCTGCATCAAATGCCAAGACACGACCTATGACGTATCTATACGTCATAGGTCATGAAGGGGATCAGGCAATCTTTTGTTTTTGCGCTTTCATTTTTTTCTTCCCCCTTCTTCCAACAGCCAGAACTTTCTTTTATCTTTCCGTCGACGTTGCCTTATCAGCGCTTGTGGGGTTTTTTTGGGACAAATTTTATTTTTGAATGTCACCATTCACTTTACCATATGTGCTGGAAAAAAAAAAAGGGAAAACAAAATTACAAATGCAGAAAAATTGTGAAAAAAACTGCAATTATACCATTGTCTTAAAGGGGTTCTCCATTACTTGGACAAACACTTCCCAATTATTATATGTAAAATTACCCCTATGTAAAATAAAAGCAGCCTCTAGGCACCTCCGATATTGGTGTTGGGTCTCCCAGACCCCTGCAGCCAATCAGTGGCCGCTAATGGGCAGCTTCACTCTCACTTCCTTCAGGCGAACCTGACATCCAGAGGAGGTGAGAGGGCAGCAGTTCTGACTTTTTCCGGATGTCAGTTTCATCCAAAAATGAGAGTGAAGCGTCCCATTAGTATGACAGAACAATGTCATATGAAACCCAGGAGACCCGGCTACAACATCGCTGGATCAGCGCCAGTACCATTCATGAATATAGGCTACTTTTATTTTACATGAGGGAATATAGTAACTGAGAAGTGGTTGCCCTAGTAGTGGACAACCCCTTTAATTTTTTTAATATTTTAGCAATTGAAAAAATACTTTAGAACATTATAAAAAAAAATTCTTTTTGTCGCCTTTTTCTGAAATCCATAACTTTTATATTTCTCCATTGATGGAGTTGTGTGAGGATGTGTTTTTTTTACATTTTTATTGATACCATTTTGGGGTACGTATGTTTTGATCACATATTATTACATTTTTGGGAGGAAGTTCTGTGATTAAAAAAAATGCCAATTCTTGGGTTTTGATTTTTTTTTCTTCCGCCATCTACTTATTTTTTTAGATCTGATTAGTCTTGACAATACCAAATATGTTAATTTTCATTATTATTTTTTTGTGTCATTTTATTACTCTGTGTGCAGAACTATTAGGCTATTTGTATTTTTGATGATTAATTTTATTATTGAACAACTACAGTGCTGTCGGTCAATCCAAAAGGTTAATATACCTGAAACTTGCAGACTATTAATGTGCAGGATTATTATACAACTAAATAAAAAACGTAAATTTTTCCTTCTCAATTGTTTATTATCATCTGTTAAAGCAAGAATAATAACCAAACAGATAAAAATCTACAAAAATACATTTCTGACATTTCCCCAAAAATATCTGTGACAATATAGCAGCCCTTCTTTTCAGTAACAGTCATAAGCTCCATCCATGGAGTCTGTCAGTTTCTTAATCTGTTGACGATTAACTTTTTGGGCCGCACCAACCATGGCCTCCCAGACACCGATCAGAGAGGGGACTGTTCTCCTTCACCGTAAATATCCCATATAAGAAGAGCCCACAAGTTCTCCGTAGGGTTTAGGTCTGGTGAGGAAGGGGGCTGGGTCATTATTCTTCCATCTTTAAGGCCTTTCCTGGCTCAAAACAGTGGAGACTTCGATGCTGCGATGGAGCATTGTCCTGCAGAAAAATCATAGTTTTCTTGAAAAATGCTGACTTTTTCTTGTACCTCTACTGGAAGAAAGAGTCTTCTAGAGACTGGCAGTAGGTTAGGGAGTTGATTTTGAGTCCATCTTTAACTCGAAAAAGGTCCTACTAGCTCATCTCTCATAATCCCACCCCTGAACAGTATCCCACCTCTTTCTTGCTCGTGTTTAAGTGGAGTTGGAGGCTTGTGACCATTACTGATCCAGCCACGGGCCCATACATCTGCTCTGTCAATAGTCGCTGTCATCCCATCAGTCCATGAAACCTTTGAAGAATCGGTCTTCAGATATTTCTTGGTCCAGCCTTGACGTTTCACCTTCTGTGTCTTGTTCAGTGATGGTCGGGTTTCGCCTTCCTTACTTCGGCCGTGTCTCTGAGCATCGAACACCTTGTACTTCTGGGCCTCCAGGGAGGTTGCAGTTCTGGAATATGACCGCACTGGAGTATAATGGCTTCCTGGTGGTTTCACGTTTGATTCTTCGCATATGTTCTCAACCTGTTTTTTGAGACCCTGTTGACTATTTGCAACAAAACTTTGGATGATTCTGTGATTGCCCCAATATCTTAGCAATTTCAGGAGTGCTGCTCCATCTGTAAACTGGTAACAATTTTTGACTTTTCCGAGTCAGTTAAATCTCTTATTTGGCCCATTTTGTCTGAGGAAAACAAGCTGCCTAATAATTCTGCACACCTTGATAAAGGGTGTTGTATCCTTAGGCCTCACCCCCCTCATTACACAAATGCACATCACCTGATCTGCTTCATCCAATCAGCATTCATGTTCATACAGCTTGGACTTGGAAAATCTGCCTAAAAATGATGATATGGTCAAAATACTCACTTGCCTAATAATTCTGCACATAATATATTTACATTTGGGAAATAAGGGTGTGATCTAAACTTTTATATATATTTATTTTTTATATTTTTAAAAATATATTTTAATGTATTTCTCGCACTTTTCGTTAGTCCTCTTAGAGGACTTGAACCTGTGATCACTTGATTGCCTTTACAATACACTGCAATACTACAGTATTGTAGTGCATTATAAAATTTCTGGACTCCCATGATGCTAAGCTAAAGGCTAGGGCTTCCTAGGAAAATTACAATGGCAGAAACAGAGGCCTTCTGAAGATCCCCGGATGCCATTGTAAGCCGTCAGCATCACATCAGGAGCCGTTGAGCTCCGAATTGATTGAGGCTATCCATGGCAGAAGCAACTCTTGGATCCGCTTGATATAGTGATAGCATGCAGCCTGTCACAATGTGACGGCTTGAAGTAAGGGAGAGGGGCCTACAACTGTCCCTGGAACTGGGAGGTACTCTTGATGGTAGAGACGCCTGGGTCTCCGACCTTACTGTGCTCCTGTTAAAGCCTAATCTATCCCCTCCACCACCCCATGAGGGATGGGACAGAAATGTAAGGGAAACCAGACACAAAGACAGGGATTACTGAAACCACTATCATATAAAGACACTCACCAAAAATAGGGAGGAGGTAATGAAAGGGAGGAATAAACAAACTATAAAGGAATAAGGACAAGGAAATAAACACTCACGCTGCTACTGCACACAGATCACTACAACTACTACTCCAGACTACACAGCTCAACTCTTTCCTGGAAGAAGATTATTTCACCGGCAAGGAAGAAACACCCAGAGCCAGTATATATATGGAGAGAAAATGATAAAGCAGTTGAAGCTGAGAACAACCACTCTGTATGGTCTCAGCCAGCATGCAAAGAGTCCTTAAGCCTTTCAGCACTGAAGGAAAGGGGATCCATTTAAAAAAGGACAAGAATCACACCGTCTCTAAAGAGGACCTACGATTCATTACCCAACGTGACCTTCTAACTCCAGGTCTCCCGGAGAGACGTGACACCCTCGTGACACAGCTGCTGGATATGTACGACGTCCATCACTTAGGAGTTAAAGAATATTCAATTGATCGAGAAGCATATACTGAATGGACCGCCCATGTGTAGGGTCCTATGAGTAAAGGAGACAATGTGAAAATACCCATTGGATGAATGTCATCAGAACACGCTAATTTGGTCCAGTGTGGTCTTACCTCTCCAAAGTCACAAAAAGTGTGTAAGGATATGCAATATTGTGTAGCTGTAAGGAGATGGACATACTACCCACGTTCCCCCTTGAAGACATGACTGCTGTTATGATGTGTAATGTGTATTGGGACATGCATTAGCAGTGATATTGCTGTATTCCACCTGACAATAGGGAGAGTTAGGGTTAATGTTTGGGACTAACCCAGAGTGGGAATGGATAAGTTGCAGGGACTGAGACAGTTTACTGTAAGGGAAACAGATAGGGCCCAGCATGTACCAAAAGTAGACCTATGGTCTGAATAGTGAGCTGAGCCGCATGACGTGGGTGTCCCTGACGTGAGTGGTGACCGAGACAGTGGATATGGAGATCCAGAGTGGAGGAAGGAAAGTGACCGAAAGGCAGAGTGATGCAGTGGAGACCGGTCCTGGGACAGGACGCCTAGCAATTTGGCCCCGAGTTTACAACTCAGAGAGGTAATGGGCCACGATGGAACAGAAAAAGCGATACGAAGAGAGTGCCCCAGGTGGGAGTTCCAAGGTGTCAGCAAGCGGAAAAGCTAAGAATCTGCTATAGTGGCAAACTAGTTCCCTAAGAGGAAATAAGGAAGCGGAACAACTGGTTGAAGTCTAGGACTCTCACTTACTGGACTGTAGTTGGATTGTGGTGAAGACAGAGAAACTTGAGGGAGAAACAAGTACGGTTAGAAGACGTAGAGACACTGTGTGTGAAGATGCTCTGTATTGTAGATGAAACGTTCATGAAGTTATGCACCCACTATCTATTGTACATAGTTCCCACCAAGTTAATGTTAAGTAAAAGACTGTTTATTTTTGCGTGGTGGTCTCCCTCATTGAACTTTACACCATCTGGTCCTGGCCAGCCAAAGTCACCGGCATCATGCAGCCTGCCAAGGCTTAGTGCCCCTGTAGACAAAGCCCACACACCCAGCCAGGACCCCCATCTTCATGTAGCGTGCCGAGACATGGAAGACGAGAACCTCACCCACGGCTACCACCCCGTGTCATTAAGTTTTGTTACGTTGGGCTGAGTGGTGACTTCCCCTTAGGTTGCCACCATGTTGCTGGAGACTACTGGGACCGTTGCCAGGGAAGGATCTATTGTGATATGACACATATGGTAGCAGTTCTTAGTAAAGACTGTTTACGTTTTGTGCCTGTCAGTCAGTACCATAAAGTTTATGTGGCTCTTTGAAGTCATAACCGTTAAGCTTGTGTGCCTTCTCGGAGAAATAGTAAAAGTTAATTTCAGTTTACAAACTTTCTCTGCAACATTTCTTCACGGCCACACCATGTTGTCTGCCACATCTGGTGTGACAATGCAACCCCAACAACCATTTGAAGCATCATTAGTTATTGCTTAAAGGGGTTGGCCACTACTTTTTTATTGAAGGGCCTAGCCTTAGGATCGGCCATCAATATCCTGCCGTTAAAGGCACCAACGGACGGAAGTTCTTGGATGCTGCCGGAACACAGCAGCTTCATCAAAATTATAGAGGCCGTGACCAGGTACTATAGGTCCAGCCCCTATTCATTTGAATAGGGGGTGAATCTGCAGTATCCGGACACTGACACTATATAAATGATGGCGCTGCTGTGTTACGGCACCATCCAAAAATTTCCGTCCGGAGCTGGTAACAGCTGGTGCCAGGTGTCACACCTATCAGATAATGATGGCCTATCCTAAGGATAAGTGACGCGCCCCCTGGGCCATGGGGGTACCCGGAGCCGGGCCTTGTAGATGCTGGGGGTTGTAGTCACTGTGGCGGCGACCCGGTCCGTGACCGAGGGCGGTCAAACCGGTGGCAGTCTATGTGTATAGGTTATATATAGTCCGACTACGCCACCTGTGGAATGCGGTTATTAGGAACCACCTCTGCGGAGCAGTCCACTGAAGCTGGTGATATGCGCAGCAAGTGTAGTATAACTCCCCACAGGAAGAGTATAGCTTCAGGGCAGCGCAGGTGAATGATGGTGGTTGTGCGGGGCATCTCAGTGCAGTGAGTGCTGGCGCGGTAAGAAACACGGAGACAAGATGATGCAGTCCCAAGGTCTTTACTCACGGTTATCAGTTTCCAAGTTACACTGCAGGTCATAACTTCCCGCGTCGTACTGTGCGTACTCAGTGAGGGGCTCAGTCCACCCTCAGGTATCTCCAGAGCACTTTTCAGGACCCCGTTCTGTGTACCTTTCTCTGGCCTCTCTCTTTGTACCTCACACCTAGCGGCACCTCTGTCCAGTGTCCTCGGGCCTTGGCGGGCGACGTGTGTTCCGTCCCCTGGCCCTATGTGGCTACCTTCCTGATGGCTGGTGTGGGCGGCCTGCCGTACTTGAAGTGCTGCAGCCTCCGGTTCCCAGTTGAGCCTTGTAGTCTCTGCTGGTTGAGGGATCCGGTTCCCTTTCTTCTGGCCTGACCCCACTACCTCCTGGCAGCGGCGGGCGTACGGGTGGCAGCTGCACGGCCCGTACCCCTGGGGTCCCTTCGGTTCCTTTCCTGGAGCCTTCCTGCTCCCTCTTTCCTCTCCTTCCTCCTTCAGGCTCAGGCCTCTTGACTAGGCCTGCCTGTGGAGCAGAGCCCGTACAGAGCCTCTGCTCCTTGTCACTTCTCCTCTACTCCCTAACCAACAACTCCCCGAACCAAAATGGTTCCTTACTTTTATACCTCCTACTCCAGTGCTCCCAGGATCTACGTCCTCCACCCATCCACTACCTAGTTCCCCCTCTCTAGGTGGTTCCTCCCCACTCCAGCCAGGGATCAGGGACAGTTGTGCTTCCCCACAGGAGCATTGTCGCCCTGTCCCCCGGAAATGTGGTGTAGTGAATGTAGTGTTAGGGTCCTGAGCCATACTCCTTCCTTACCTGAGAGTGAGATACCACACCTCTGGGTGAGATGCAATACCTCTGTGGCGACCGAACACTCAGGGGCGCCACACAAGCCATCAATAAAAAAGTAGTGGCCAACTCCTTTAAGGTTATTGCTGTCTAATACATATGAGCGAATCAAATACATGTTGAATTTTGGGGAATTTGCTGGACAGGACATGGGAATTCAAACAACCGGGCGGACTTCCCCATAATACCTTGCAGCTATCACATGACATGGCATAGCGTAGCCAATCAGGAAGGACTATCATAGCCTGTATAAAAGCAGAGGCAATGAATACAGCAGTCATTGTGTGGTGAATCTGGATAGTGAGAGGACGTCACAGCTTAATATATAGCAATAGAAATAGGGAGAGAAAGCCATAAAAAGACATTTTAAGGACTTTGTTCACATATTGCCACCGCGTAACGCACTTATGTAAATGTATAGGAAATTACACTTTCCTATACAGGGGGACACTGCAAAGAGATGTATACCATTCGATATATGTCTCTTTACAATGGGTCCCTATAGTGAACGGATGCTTCGGGATCCATCCAGACAGTGCACACACCTCCCTAGCGTTTGCACCCAAAAGTGTCTACAAGTGTAGTGTGGACCTTGCCTTAGTTCGGGCGGCTGCCGGAGCAGTTTCAGCTAATTGTGAGAGTGTTGAACCCCCATCAGTCTTATATTGAGATGAGTCATCAATTATTTGGTCCTGGACAACCCTTTTAAGAATCTATGCGGCACATGTCTCCGGAAGCTCATGTAAGGCATTATGTATTGGGCACTAAAATGGCAGATTTGCAATTTTCACTCTGCAACATCAAATGAGAACTAATTTATGGAGAATGCCAGTGGAATCAAAATAGTCACTGTACCCTGTAGGATTCTGGTACTCACTCAGCCGCGTTATTGGTAGGCACAGGAAATGGTTTCTTTAAAAATGTCCAAAGCAGGTTTCATATACTTTCATAAACCGCACTTTTAGAAGTAAACAAAAGACAGCCTTGTCCAGCACAGAGTAACAAAAACAGAAAATAAATCATCCATACAATATGGCGGGTTCCCCCGCTAACGGTCAGTGTCCATTAGCACAAAACACTCTGGAGGTCTCCACACCTCCAGCCACAGACACTGAATGAGACACTCGGTCTCCATTTTATTTACACGCCCTGGGGTGGGGATATGTGAGCAGCCAATCCCTCCCAACTCTTCTGGCTGCTCGTAAAAACCGACCCTGATAAGCCCAATTAACCCTCTCAGCACTACGTGTGCATGTTTTTCCTGGGTTTACATCACCGAAGCTACCAACCTCTGTGATACATATCTCCTCTCAAGGACCTGTCCGGCAGCCATCTTATATACCGCTCCCTCTGCCCAAAGCTGGGGGGCTTGGCACCTTCCGCTAACAAACAGTGGACCCTCAACAATGCATCAGCATTGCCATGCAGTTTCCCTGGCCTATGCTCTACATGGAAGCTAAAATCTAGGAAACACCTGGTCACTCGGGCATTGTTCCCCTTCTTCTCGCTCATCCACCTTAGTGGGGCATGGTCTGATACCAGCCTGAACTTCCTGCCTAAGAGGTAGTATTTTAGAGTGTCCAACGCCCACTTGATGGCCAAACATTCGTTCTCTACTATGGAGTAATTCTTCTCACAAGATGTCAGCTTCCGGTTTAAATACATTATGGGGTGGCCTTCCCCATTCATCTCTTGGGATAGGACGGCACCAAGCCCGGTATCTGACTCATCCGTTTGGACCACAAACTCTTTAGAGAAATCTGGTACCACCAACACTGGCTGTTTACACAGGGCTTGCTTTAGTTCCCGGAAGGCCGTCTCAGCCACTTAGCCATAGCCGATTTTGTCCCTTTAAGCAGGTCTGTCAAAGGGGCGGCTGTCATGGCGAAGTTAGCGATGAACCGGCGATTATAGCCCACGATGCCCAGGAACGCTGTGACCTGCTTTTTTGAGAGAGGTTGTGGCCAACCCTGGATTGCTTCCACTTTATTTGTTTGGGGCTTTATCACGCCTCTGCCTATGACATAGCCCAAATATTTGGTTTCCTCCATGCCCATGGCACATTTCTTCGGGTTGATGAAAAGCCCCGCCTTCCGCAGAGCATCGAATATCGCCTGGACTTTACTCAGATGGCTTCCCCAATCCTGGCTGTAGATCACGATATCATCCAGGTAGGCTGCTGTGTACTTCTTGTGGGGAGCTAGGATCTGGTCCATGGCTCTCTGGAAGGTAGCCGGGGCTCCTTGCAACCCAACCGGCATCCTTGTGTATTGTAAACATCTGTCTGGCGTTGAGAAGGCCGTCTTCTCCTTGGCATCTTGAGACATGGGTATTTGCCAATATCCTTTTGTGAAGTCAAGGGTGGTAATGTACCTGGCTGGTCCTAACCTTTGAATCAGTTTATCTAGCCTGGGAATTGGGTAGGTGTCGAACTAGACCCCGTTGAGTTTCCTATAGTCATTGCAGAACCGCCATTCTCCATCTGGTTTCGGCACCAAGACTATGGGACTGGACCAGTCACTCTTGGACTCTTCAGTGACTCCTAGACCCAGCATGCGCTTCACCTCTTTCGAGATTACCTCTCGGCGGGCTTCAGGAATCCGGTATGGCTTCAAGTTTACTCGGACATAAGGCTCCGTAAGCACCTCATGCTGTATGATCTGAGTGCACCCTGGTAGATACGAGAACAGGTCCCTGTTCCGCCGTAGCAACTCATGGTACTGTTGTTTCTGGGCACGTGACAACTACTCTGCCACCTTGACCTCTCCCACATTGGCTTCCGACTTCGCCACCAAACACGGAGCTTCCACGGGCTCCCTATCTCGCCATGGCTTAATCAGGTTTATGTGGTACAGCTGGTAGGGCTTCCTTCTCCCTGGTTGGTGGACTTAATAGTTGACATCACCAACCTTTTCCACTACTTCATAGGGGCTTTGCCACTTAGCCAGGAATTTTCTCTCCTCCGTAGGTACCAGCACCAGTACCCGATCCCCAGGGTTGAAGTGTCTCACCCTCGCCAACCTATTGTACACTCTCGACTGTGCCTCTTGTGCTTTGAGGAGATGTTCTTTCACAATGGGCATCACCTCTGCAATCCTCTCTTGCATCTGGGCCACATGTTCGATCACACTCCTGTAGGGTGTAAACTCCGCCTCCCAGGTCCCCTTTGCTATGTCAAGGAGACTGCCGGTGTGTCGGCTATATAACAGCTCAAACGGAGAGAATCCAGGCATGCAGATCTAACAACTCCAGATGGCTGATTAAGGTCTGACCGACCGAAACGTCTTATATATTCTGGAATCACTGTGAACAATAAAATTATCAATTCACTTTGAATGAAGAGCGAGTGCCAAGTTTTTTCTTATACTTAAAATTCAGTGAAGCACCGGTGGATTCAAGATGCTCACCAGACTGCTAAATAAATTCTTTGAGGGGTGTAATTACACCCCTCAAGGGGTGTAATTTCCAAAATCACTTGTGGTGGATTTCCACTGTTTAGGGACATCAGGGGTTCTGCAGGGCGTCCACTATCCATTCCAGCCAATTTTGTGCTTTAAAAGTCAAATAGCGTTCTTTTCCTTTTGAGCCCTGCCGTGCGCCAAAACAGTAGTTTTCCACCAAATTTGGAGTTTCAGTGTACTCAGGAGAAATTGCACAACAAATTGTATGGCCCATTTTCTCCTTTTACCCTTGTGAAAATGAAAAATTTGGGGCTAAAGCAACATTTTTGTGGGAAAAAATAACATTTTCATCTTTTCCTTCCACATTGATTTAATTCATGTGAAGCACCTGAATAAACTTTTTGAATGCAATTTTAAGGAATGCAGTTTTTAAAATGGTGTCACTTTTGGGTATTTTCAGTCATACAGGCCTCTCAAAGTCACTTCAAATGTAATGTGGTCCCTAAAAATTTGGTTTTGTCAATTTTGTTACAAAAATGAAAATTGCTGATTACCCTTTAACTGTTCTAACTTCTTAACAAAAAAAATTCTGTTTAAAAAACGATGCTGATGTAGGTGTAGCACCCTGAGGACTCGGCTGCTACAGGGGTATTGCGACCCAGAGGTGTGGTATTCCACTCCCGGGTAAGGATGGAGTGTGGGACTGAGCTCAGTAGGCTGCATGCACTACATACATCCCATTTCCGGGGGACAGAACTACGGTACTCCCACCAAGTAAATGTGCAGGTACGACAGCGTCTGTCCCTGGCTGGAGTGGGAGGGGGGTGGAACATCCCAGTAGTGTAGGGGCAGATAGGGGGAGTACTCTGGGTAAAGCTAGGAGCTCATTGGGTGCTAGTCACCTGGGCTCACACATAGAGGGAGTATATAAGGTGGGCACCATCTTAGGACAGGGTCAGTCAGTCAGTCGAGTTCAGCCTGAGGAGGAGCAGAGCAGAGGAGCTCAGCCAGGAGGGCTGACTGGGAGCTGTGGCTCCAGTTGGGCCCAGCTCCAGAGCCAAGCCTGCAGAGGAGAGAGGAGAAAGAAAGGCCCAGAGTGGAAGACCAGAGGGAACCCTAAGAACCCAGAATCAGATCAAAAAGGGTGAAGGGTTGGCGGACACGGGTACCGGAACCCGAACTGGTGGAGGCCACTTATCCTCAGCCAGGAACCGGAGGTCGTGGTCAAGATTTGCCACAACCCTCACCAAATCCACCAGAAAGGCACACCAAGTATAGGGTCAGGGAACCCAGAGGAGGTTTGACCACCAAGAGACCCGAGGGAGCCGGCCAAAGGTGGATCCCTGGTGGGAACGGCCAGAGACAGAGAGAGAGAAGGGAGCTCAGGACCACGCTCCGGAACTGCCTGGGGGTTAGCCGAGTCCAGGACCTGGTGGATGCAGCACGGCTCGGGTGGTCACTCAAGGCCAGAGTGACTGAGAGAACACCCGTGAGTAAAAACCCTGAAACTGCATCTCCTGACTCTGACTCTTCTTACTGCACCGCCACAACCCCCATCATCTTCACCTGCTGCCCTGAGGCCATACCCCTCCCGTTGGGGGTTATAACATCATCGCTGCACCCATACCACCGGCCTCAGCGGACTGTTCTGCAGCGGCGACTGCAAAGCCGCACTCAACGGGTGGCGTAGTCGACATCCAAGTTAACATCTTCTGCCATAGACTGCCACTTAGTTTGACTCCCTGGGCACGGACCGGGTCACCGCCACGAGACTACTACCCCCATCTGATCCGGCTCCGGGTAAGCCCCCGTGCACGCGATGCCGCACGACACAGAAGGCCCAGGGGCGCGTCATAGGCATGTGGTAAATGTTACTTAATAACTTTGGTGTGGTATAACTATCTGATTTAAGGGCATAAAGGATTGAAAATTGCAAAACTTTCAGATTTTTTGTAAAATTTTTGATATTTTTGGAAATAAACGCAAATCACATTGACCAAAATTTACCACTTACATGAAGTATAATATGTCACGAAAAAAAAATCTCAGAATCAGTGGTATCAGTTGAAGCATTCCAGAGTTATTACCACATAAAGTGACACTGGTCAGAATTGAAAGGTGAAAACAGGCTGGGATGGGGTGAAGCGGTTAAAAATCCCCTCACCAAGAGAAATAACTATAAATCAAAGCCAGCAAAATCATTCTATGAAACTGTAAACAGGTATGCGGATGCAACAGCGCAGACACTGAGGAGACAAACAACCAACTTAACAAACAACTAGTTATTTAGCTAACAATTGTCTTGGATTTGGTCTCTCGTCTCTGGCCTTGGCACGACCCACTAGGCTCGGATCTCCTGGATCTGGTTTCTCGTCTCAGCCCACTCATCTCGAATCTCCCAGATCTAGTCTCTCGTCTCTAGCCTTTGCTCAGCCCACTCGTCTCGGTCACTCAGTTCTTCACTCGCATCTGACTACTCGGATTGGCTCTTTACTCGAATCTGATCTCTCATAATGGCCGCTATAAGCCAACTCGCTCTACTGCACATCTGTCCTGCTACAGGTTTGGGTGCCAACTACTCCTCTTCACTGCCCTCCTGGGCTTTTTATAATTACTAATTGCGCCACAGGTGTCATCTGACCTGGTGTCTTCTCCAATCTGTTCCCCGAGGGAACATGCACTTCACTCTTGGGTTCCTACTAATGCAATTCTCTCTGCTTCCACTTTCTCTATCGTCTTTGACCAGCAGATGGCGGTGTTCTCGTCTTCTCTCTTGTCTATCTCCTTACAAAACAACAGCTTACCACTAACAGTAGCAGACCACAAGGCCACTATGGGCTCATGAGTCAAGCCCGTGACATTCAGGGGCTTCAATAGGAGCAAACGTACTTTGTAAGTGCCACAATACATGGGAAGTATGCCCTTCTATGTCTGTGCCTATGTACTGTGACAAAATCTACTCCACCAAATATGTTTGGCAGGCCTTCTTTACTCCAACATATGCCTCCAAGAAGGGAACAGATTAACAAGCCTAATAGAAATGCAAAGATGGCAGCTGTTGCTGAGGTACGGATGGAGAGACAGTAACTTCTCTCTCTCTGCCAAACCACTTAGTTAATGTGCTTACTAATGATCGCAGCATCTATAGGGTTAAGGATCAGAGTTATCTTCGATCTCTGATACTGCAGCAGAGTGTCAGCCATAATATACACCTGATGCCCAGTCGGATGGTGTGGATGGATCCATCCACTGAATTAACCGGAAATGGTTAATCCTTTCTGCAAACGGAAGTAACATTACGTCCAACCTGCATTATTCTTATCACCAATGGACATCTATGGCTTATTACAGCTATAAAAAATAGAGAAAGTAAATATTTTATGAGACTCTATATGTTCTGATTTTTGGGGGTTAAATGTTTTTATCCAGCAAAAATATTAAAACACAAAAAAGTGTACCAACACATAAAATAAACATTTATATTACTCAAATTACATGGTCTATGGAACAAAGAGAAAAAAAATTGTCAGCCAGAAAACGCCACAGCAAAAATTTATGTTAATACTTTTCTTTCCACCAGATGGCGATCAATGAATGAGTAAATTGTGATCTCCTACAACTCTGCATTTATCATTTTCCAAGAGGCTCATACATACATGTGTCTCCTGGGCTTTTCATGCTTTCTCAATGCTTTATTGCAGAAGGAAAGTGACTGTACCAGTTAAGTTTTTTGCTTTCTTATTGGCATGCATTATCCCCTAGAGTCTAAGAGTACCCCAGTAACAGCCACAGTGCCCCAGTAACAGCCACAGTGCACCAGTAACAGTCACAGTGCCCCAGTAACAGCCACAGTGCACCAGTAACAGCCACAGTGCACCAGTAACAGCCACAGTGCACCAGTAACAGCCATAGTGCACCAGTAACAGCCACAGTGCACCAGTAACAGCCACAGTGCACCAGTAACAGCCACAGTGCACCAGTAACAGCCATAGTGCACCAGTAACAGCCATAGTGCTCCAGTAACCGTCACAGTGCCCCAGTAACAGCCATAGTGCCCAGGGGCGGACACAGACTGTAGTGGGCCCCTGTGCAAGAAATTTTGGGGGGCCCCCCCTGCCCTTCATAAGGCAACAAAGTTATGTAAACATAACCCCCCATGTGCATCTCTCACCCCCCCATGTGCAGCTCTCATCCCACCCATGTGCAGCTCTCATCCCCCCCATGTGCATCTCTCATCCCCCCCATGTGCATCTCTCATCCCCCCCATGTGCATCTCTCATCCCCCTCATGTGCATCTCTCATCCCCCCCCATGTGCATCTCTCATCCCCCCCCATGTGCATCTCTCATCCCCCCCCATGTGCATCTCTCATCCCCCCCCATGTGCATCTCTCATCCCCCCCCCATGTGCATCTCTCATCCCCCCCCATGTGCATCTCTCATCCCCCCCATGTGCATCTCTGATTCCCCCCACTCCTAGTTAATTAATTGTATTTAAAAAAAATAAAACTTGTTATACTTACCCCCATGCAATCCCTGCAGAATCCTGGCGCTCGTCCACGTCGCTGCCACCAGGTTCTCCTGACGTTCGGCCATGTGACGGCGCCACATACATAGCCATCAGCTTTTGTTTTGGCCAAAAGATTTTTAAAGCCGCCACCACGATAAGGTAGACTCTTCTGGGCGGGCCCTACTCTAACCTATTAAAATTTTCTTAAAATATCCAATACTCTTTTTAGATATATTTTTATTTAGTTTTCTTTAAGGGAATGTGTCATATACATTTTTTTTTTAAATGACCAATAATACCACATACAGGGAATACCGCCACACCATGACCAGACCACATATTACCACAACATAGTGACCGAATAATACCACACAGAAGGGAGAAAAACTGCCACACCATGACCAGACCACATATTACCACTACATTACTAATATTACCACCACATTACTAATATTACCATAAGTGTCATTATACACGGGAGCTCTATACATGGTATGTATAACGTAAGTGTCCAGGTAATCTAGTGATCACCAGTGAAATTATACACAGGAGCTCTGTATATAGTGTCAGTGTACAGGTAATACAGTGACATTATACACAGGAGCTCTGTATATAGTGTACAGGTAATACAGTGATCATCAGTGACATTATACACAGGAGCTCTGTATATAGTGTCAGTGTACAGGTAATACAGGGATCACCAGTGACATTATACACAGGAGCTCTGTATATAGTGTCAGTGTACAGGTAATACAGTGATCACCAGTGAAATTATACACAGGAGCTCTGTATATAGTGTCAGTGTACAGGTAATACAGTGATCACCAGTGACATTATACACAGTGTACATGTAATAGACTGACTCACCGGTGACGTCTCTAGGTGAAGTCCTTCATCTTCGCTTTTCTCCTTCATCCAGCACAGACCGCCATCACTCGTCTCTGCATAAAATAACACAGTTATCTAGAGCACATTCCCCAACTTCTACATTACGCAGCTGAATACAGACGTGCATCCACCATCAATATATGGTTAGTTATTAGGCAACCTACCATTCCAAATATAAATTGTAATCCACCACTGTGCCCCCATTAACTGTAAATAGGCACTTAATATATAATTTAATTAGAACCTCTACTCTTTCCGCCAATTTGTTACCAGTCACACTCCTGCATCCGCAACGCCCCCTACTCTATACTTCCTGCTCCCCGCATTCAATATTTACATGCACCCCCTGCCCCAATTCATTATATCATGTCCGTGCTCTCCCCACCCCATCATCATTTATCATTTACTCTCCCCCACCCCACATTCGTTATGTGCAGCTCATTATCCCCCTACTCCCAATTCCCCCATGTGCAGCTCTCATCCCCCTCCATGTGCCCCTCTCTCATCCCCCTCCCCCCTCCATGTGCCCCTCTCTCATCCCCCTCCCCCCCACATGTGCCCCTCTCTCATCCCCCTCCCCCCCACATGTGCCCCTCTCTCATCCCCCTCCCCCCCACATGTGCCCCTCTCTCATCCCCCTCCCCCACATGTGCCCCTCTCTCATCCCCCTCCCCCACATGTGCCCCTCTCTCATCCCCCTCCCCCACATGTGCCCCTCTCTCATCCCCCTCCCCCACATGTGCCCCTCTCTCATCCCCCTCCACCACATGTGCATCTCCCATCTCCCCCCACACATGTGCATCTCCCATCTCCCCCCACACATGTGCATCTCCCATCTCCCCCCCACACATGTGCATCTCCCATCTCCCCCCCACACATGTGCATCTCCCATCTCCCCCCCACACATGTGCATCTCCCATCTCCCCCCCACACATGTGCATCTCCCATCTCCCCCCCCCACACACATGTGCATCTCCCCCCCCCACACACATGTGCATCTCCCATCTCCCCCCCCCACACACATGTGCATCTCCCATCTCCCCCCCCCACACACATGTGCATCTCCCATCTCCCCCCCCCACACACATGTGCATCTCCCATCTCCCCCCCCCCACACACGTGCATCTCCCATCTCCCCCCCCCACACACATGTGCATCTCCCATCTCCCCCCCCACACACACGTGCATCTCCCATCTCCCCCCCCACACACATGTGCATCTCCCATCTCCCCCCCCACCACACACATGTGCATCTCCCATCTCCCCCCCCACCACACACATGTGCATCTCCCATCTCCCCCCCCACCACACACATGTGCATCTCCCATCTCCCCCCCACACACATGTGCATCTCCCATCTCCCCCCCCCACACACATGTGCATCTCCCATCTCCCCCCCCACACACATGTGCATCTCCCATCTCCCCCCCCCACACACACACGTGCATCTCCCATCTCCCCCCCACACACATGTGCATCTCCCATCTCCCCCCCACACACACACATGTGCATCTCCCATCTCCCCCCCACACACACACATGTGCATCTCCCATCTCCCCCCCACACACACACATGTGCATCTCCCATCTCCCCCCCCACACACACACACACATGTGCATCTCCCATCTCCCCCCCCACACACACACACATGTGCATCTCCCATCTCCCCCCCACCACACACATGTGCATCTCCCATCTCCCCCCCCACCACACACATGTGCATCTCCCATCTCCCCCCCCACCACACACATGTGCATCTCCCATCTCCCCCCCACACACATGTGCATCTCCCATCTCCCCCCCCCACACACATGTGCATCTCCCATCTCCCCCCCCACACACATGTGCATCTCCCATCTCCCCCCCCCACACACACACGTGCATCTCCCATCTCCCCCCCCACACACATGTGCATCTCCCATCTCCCCCCCACACACACACATGTGCATCTCCCATCTCCCCCCCACACACACACATGTGCATCTCCCATCTCCCCCCCCACACACACACACACATGTGCATCTCCCATCTCCCCCCCCCACACACACACACATGTGCATCTCCCATCTCCCCCCCCCCCACACACACACACACATGTGCATCTCCCATCTCCCCCCCCCCACACACACACACACACACATGTGCATCTCCCATCTCCCCCCCCACACACACATACACACACACACACATGTGCTTCTCCCATCTCTCCACTCCTAGTTAATTGTATTTTAAAAAAAAATAAAACTTGTTATACTTACCCCCATGCGATCCCTGCAGAATCCTGGCGCTCGTCCAAATCGCTGACAGCAGGTTCTCCTGACTTCCGGCCATGTGACGGCACCGTCACATGACCGGAAGTCAGGGGAATCATCAAGGCGCTGCTGCAACAGCGCAGCTCAGCGCTGAAATGTCCCGGACCCGGCGCATAGCATGGGGCCCCGGAGAGAGACGCACAAGAGGGGGGCCCCCGAGGGGGCCCCTACCGGCCGGGCCCCATACTGGAGTCAGGGCAGTCATGCCCTGATGGCGGCCCTGCTGGAGGCTGGAGGGGCCCCCTCTCCCTCGGGGCCCCCGTTCAATGAACCGGCTGCACGGGCGGTAGTTCCGCCCCTGATAGTGCCCCAGTAACAGCCACAGTGCACCAGTAACAGCCACAGTGCACCAGTAACAGCCACAGTGCACCAGTAACAGCCACAGTGCCCCAGTAACAGCCACAGTGCCCCAGTAACAGCCACAGTGCACCAGTAACAGCCACAGTGCACCAGTAACAGCCACAGTGCCCCAGTAACAGCCATTATTTCAGTTCTTCAATTCAAAAAGTGAAACTCATATATTATATAGAGTTGTTACACACAGAGTGATCTATTTCAAGTGTTTATTTCTGTTAATGTTGATGATTATGGCTTACAGCCAATGAAAACACAAAAGTCATTATCTCAGTAAATTAAAATAATTAACAAAAAACACCTGCAAAGGCTTCCGATGCATTTAAAAAGGTCCCTTAGTCTGTTTCAGTACGCTCCACAATCATGGGGAAGACTGCTGACTTGACAGATGTCCAGAAGGCAGTCATTGACACACTCCACAAGGAGGGTAAGCCACAAAAGGTCATTGCTGAAGACACTGGCTTTTCACAGAGTGCTGTATCCAAGCATATTAATGGAAAGTTGAGTGGGAGGAAAAAGTGTGGTAGAAAAAGGTGCACAAGCAACCGGGATAACCGCAGTCTTGAAGGATTGTTAAGAAAAGGCCATTCAAAAATTTGGGGGAGATTCACAAGGAGTGGACTGCTGCTGGAGTCATTGCTTCAAGAGCCACCACACACAGACGTATCCAAGACATGGGCTACAAGTATCGCATTCCTTGTGTCAAGCCACTCATGACCAATAGACAACACCAGAAGCGTCTTACCTGGGCCAAGGAGAAAAAGACCTGGACTGTTGCTCAGTGGTCCAAGGTGTTTTCAGATGAAAGTAAATTTTGCATTTCATTTGGAAATCAAGGTCCCAGAGTCTGGAGTAAGAGTGGAGAGGCCACAATCCAAGCTGCTTGAGGTCTACTGTGAAGTTTCCACAATCAGTGATGGTTTGGGGAGCCATGTCATCTGCTGGTGTAGGTCCACTGTGTTTTATCAAGACCAAAGTCAGCGCAGCCATCTACCAGGAAATTTTAGAGCCCTTCAGTCTTCCCTCTGCCGACAAGCTTTTTGGAGATGGAAATGTCATTCTCCAGCTGGACTTGGCACCTCAGCAGTGCCACAAGCTGATCGCCTCCATGCCACGCTGCATTGAAGCAGTAATTGATGCAAAAGGAGCCCCAACCAAATAATGAGTGCATTTACTGAACATACATTTTAGTTGGACAACATTTCGGATTTTAAAAACATTTTTCAAGCTGTTATTATAAAGTATTCTAATTTACTGAGATAATGACTTTTGTGTTTTCATTGGCTGTAAGCATAGGCGGATTATAACGAGGGCAATCTGAGCTACTGCCCGGGGCCCGAGGCTCCGGGGGGGCCCATGAATTACCCCCATTATAATTCGCAATCCCATGTTTTTTTTGGCCACCGCAGCGGGCCCGCAGCCGCAGGCGGCTTGAATGATGCTGAGCCCGCCCTGCCACATGACGTCAGGCATAGCGGACCCAGCATACACAGCACGAGCGTCCGGGTGCGTTTATTTAAAAGTAAGGTGGCCATTCACGCTGTGCAGCCGCTCCTAGCCGGCCACCTCTGCCGCATGTTGTCATGACGATCACGCACCGACGCTGGGCCCGCCCTGCCTCATGATGTCAGGCAGAGCAGGAATGGCCCGGCCTCCAGGATGTGTGAGCTGGGAGTGGGCGGTGTGCAGGGGGGAGACCCGCCAGAGGCTGGCGCCGTACAGTCCCCTGAGAGGTAGGTGTGCACTGTGGTGTCAGCATGCTGCGCCTTGTAGTGCGCTCTGTCTTACACCTTCACTTCTTGTTTTTACTTTGGTGTCACGTGACCTGAGGTGTCCGGATCTCTGCTTGTGGGAAGGTAATGGAAACAGTCATTAGTTGCTCCTGAGCGCAGGTGGTGTCTATTCACTGACAGCAGCAGAGGTCTCACACAATGGACGTGGCTGACACTGACAGGGGTGTGCTTTATTATCTCTGCTCAATAAGAGAAAGTGACATTTTTGTAAGAATCTCACAATCCGATTTTTTTCCTATTTTCGGTTCTGATTTCTTTGTCATTTGCAATGAAAATACAAAACTATTCTCACCTGTGTGCTGTGTCAGTAAGTGTTGTCATAGGGTCTGTGCAGTGTATTGTATGGCCCGTGTGTGTGTTTATCATATCCGGTCTTCACAGAGCAGCAGAGCGCACACGCAGCCGCCGTGCACTGCCGGCGCCAGGAGATGGGAGAAACGATCAGGCATGATGGGGAGCGACATGTTCGAGTAATGGCTGTGTGTGGTCACTAAGGCTGGAGCTACACAGGGATGTGTAAGGTGCAGGTGTAAGGTGCCTCAACGAGGTAGTCGTGGGCGAGCTGTAGCCCTTGCTCGCTCTGGCACCCTACAGACAATACGTGTCCTCCCTCTGATGTGTCTGTGTATGTGGTGCGCTCCACTTACTTCAGACCATCCGATCGCAGCTGTCTCCAGGTATTTCTCTTCTGGGACCAGGGCAGCAATAAATTCAGAGGACACGAGGCTCTTAACTATAATTTGGACTTTACTTGGGGAAGAGGAATATATACAGTATTTACAGGCAAATATAATGGATAAGGCCCAACAGGTTATCATCTCCCTCACAGGCGCTGGCAACATCTTCAGCCCTGGTTCCCTCTTTAAGTGAAGCATCTCTGTGACTAATCTCTAGCCCAAGAGAAGCTTCCTCAATATCAACAGTGTATCTGGATCCTATATCTCCCCCACGTCTTAGCCTGGAGTCCTATCTTCCTCTGCTGCCTGCAAACTGAAAGTGCCCCGGGTCCTCAATACCTCCATTGAGTTTCTCCAGCCGACTAACAGGACTCTTGCGTAGAGAGATCTTCACACTGGTGATCCTACTCTCTGAGGGTACGGAGCTCCCGTCTACCCTAGCAGCCACCATATAATCAGGCTGTCCGTATGGTTCACTGTCCCAACTCTTTCTGACTCATCACTTCCTGCTTCTGGAAACTAAGCAGAGATTTTCCTAATGTACCCACCCTCTGTGGGCTGTCATCACAACCATTAACCCCATCACTGTCTGCAATACTGCTGGCAGACTCAACATGGCATCTGCACCCGAGACAGTGGCATCTTGTGGCTGGTTACAAGTACTGCAGCCCACAAGGAATTATGTTAAACTGAGCTCTAGACATACTCAATGTCTGACCATGGCACCAAGTTCCCCCTCTACTCAACGGACTGGACCACAGCAGCTAACCCCTTAGCTTGGCCTAACAACAGTTCAGAGAGATCTAACTACGGGAAAATTTTCTTTAACTACTTCAGTGCCAAAGGAAGGTTACATCCTTCCTCACTATTACATTCCCCCACACTTTAATGTTGGTCATCCCCGACCATATTAGGCAACCAATACCCATTAACATTTATAACATCTTATCACATTACTAAAACATTTTAGTATGAGACTGGTCCTGAAGTCTTCTTCTTGGGTGGGAGACCGGCCCTTCTCGGTTAAGGGTCCTGGAACAGCAATTCAGGACCGTTCATTGTCAACTTTCAAAACTTCTCAAAAGTACCAGTCCTTCTTGGTAAGGACCCTGGAAACACAGTGTCCATGTCCATATTTTTTAAGACAGGTCAACACACCAATAGCCCTCAATCTCTTTCAAGGGCTGCATTCTGAGGCACACGGTCACAGGGAACAACCCATGAGTCTCTTTCTTCTTGGCCCAAGCGGGGGTCACCGGTTCTTCCCACTAGGCCGCAAGTCTCTTAAGATTAGAGGATATCCATCCTCAAGGTGTGCCTCAATGTGAACCCTCTCACAGCACAAAGCCCCACAACCAGCAGGAGGAGGGAATAAGAAAGGGGCAAACAAACCTTCAGCCGTCCGTGGCTACTACAGGCCCACCTGGCCTCGAGGGTATCTCAAACAGTCCCTCTGATTCCTTTTCAGGAAAAAAAAAACACAGGCCTCCTGGCCATGAAGGTATCATCAGTCCTTCCTAGAATAACAAAGATGAGACGCCTTAAACTTTGTTTCCTGAGACTTGACTGGTCTCCAGCCTTTAAATAGGGGTTCCTCAGAACTCGACCCCTCAAAATAGCCTGCTGGACGAATTGAGTAACTGCAACAGCCCAGAGGGCACCTTGGTCACTGCTCAGGTGTCTCCTGGAATTTCTCCATCTTCTTCCAGACTCCTCGCAGGCAGAACCAAGCCACTTCCTGCTGAAGTTATCACTGGAACTACCTGCATATCTGCATCAGGCTCCCAGAGTGAAGTCAAAGCCCAAAGTCCTTCCTGAAGCTCCTCTACCATCTTCCTCCCCTCGGCATACCACCGCTCTATGCTTCTGAGGAATTCACCTCAGCTTCTTTGGGTAGGCAACTGAGCAGCATGCATTAGTTGCTGGCCTGCGTCCGGCCTTACTGAACGGGATGGAGCTGAGGCTTGCATACCTTCTGCAGTGGGCTCCACCTCTTCTTGTTATTCTAGAGCGGTCACGGACTCTCCAGTCCCCGGAGCAGTGTATACTGAGTGCCTCCCTTCAGGCTGAGCCACAATAACTGGGGATGGTAGTATCTCTGGAACTACTTGATCGCTGTGATCAAGTTCCCAGGGCAGACAAAAGACTCCAAGTCCCCGCCAGATCTCGTCCACTGCATACGGGTCTCCATATTGACTTTCACCGCTCATGTCTTCCATCTCTTCGTCATCACCGCCAATGCTCATTCGCAATACAGGCTGGGCTCTTGCCTCGTGATCACGGTGTGTCATCACAACTGATATCTTCCCCAGCTCCTTACCTCTCATGTGCTGGGACGAAAATGGCGCCAGTTGCTCCTTGACTACGTGCTTCCTGCACGTCTAGCTCTGCCTCTTACTAGGCCGAATCCCTGACGTGGCAACCGCATCACACTTCACTCTCGGCGGCTCCGCCTTCAGCTGCGCCTCCTTTCCTGACGCACTGGTACTCACTGGGCCAGACTTCACTCTGCGCCGCGCCCTCTTCTTCACCGTACCTCCCATTCTGGGACGAATCTTCACCGCTGGGCCCATACTCCTCTGGGCCGGAACTCGTAGGGGCTGGACATCTTTTCGCGCTCTCCAGCGCTGTCCACTCCCACGATAGGCGGTTCTTCTCCTATACTTTACCGCCATTGTCGCCATCTTGGAATCCATGCTTTGGGCCGCCATCTTGGGCCGCATGCCTTCCAACACTTTCCCTTCAGTGTTCAGCGTCTGCTCTTCCCCGTTTTCTTCATGCGAGGAGCCCGCATCCTGCCAGCTACACCAAATGTAAGGTGCCTCAGCGAGGTAGTCGTGGGTGAGCTGTAGCCCCTGCTCGCTCTGGCACCTTACAGACAATACGTGCCCTCCCTCTGATGTGTGTCTGTGTATGTGGTGCTCTCCACTTACTTCAGAACATCTGATCGCGGCTGTCTCCAGGCATTTCTCTTCTGGGACCCGGGCAGCAATAAATTCAGAGGACACGAGATTCTTAACTATAACTTGGACTTTACTTGGGGAAGAGGAATATATACAGTATTTACAGGCAGATATAATGGATAAGGCTGACAGGTTATCATCTCCCTCACAGGCGCTGGCAACATCTTCTGCCCTGGTTCCCTCTTTAAGTGAAGCATCTCTGTGACTCTAATCTCTAGCCCAAGAGAAGCTTCCTCAATATCAACAGTGTATCCGGATCCTATATCGCCTTAGTCTGGAGTCCTATCTTCCTCTGCTGCCTGCAGACTGAAAGTGCCCCAGGTCCTCAATACCTCCGTTGAGTTTCTCCGGCCGGATAACAGGACTCTTGCGTAGGGAGATTTTCACACTGGTGATCCTACTGTCTGAGGGTACGGAGCTCCCGTCTACCCTAGCAGCCACCATATAATCAGGCTGTCCATACGGTTCACTGACCCAACTCTTTTGACTCATCACTTCCTGCTTCTGGAAACTAAGCAGAGATTTTCCTAATGTGCCCACCCTCTATGGGCTGTCATCACAACCATTAACCCCATCACTGTCTGCAATACTGCTGGCAGACTCAACATGGCATCTGCACCCGAGACAGTGGCATCTTGTGGCTGGTTACAAGTACTGCAGCCCAGAAAGAATTATGTTAAACTGAGCTCTAGACATACTCAATGTCTGACCATGGCACCAAGTTCCCTCTCTACTCTACGGACTCGAACACTGAAGCTAACCCCTCAGCTTGGCCTAACAACAGTTCAGAGAGATCTAACTACGGGAACATTTTCTTTAACTACTTCAGTGCCAAAGGAAGGTTACATCCTTCCTCACTATTACACAGGCACAACCCCAATCTCTCGTTTCGCACTATGAGCCCCCAGATCTGTCTCATGGTCACAATTTTATTTATTTTATTTGCATGTTTTTAAAACACAAACAAATTATTGTGCTACAGAATTAAAGGGATCCTGTCATCAGAAATAACACTATTAACCTGCATATATAACGGCTACATGGCAGGTTAACAGTGTTATTATGCTGCCCAGCAGCTGAATGCAGCAGGGAGAA
Organism: Phyllobates terribilis; assembly: GCF_046119375.1. Classification (NCBI taxonomy): domain Eukaryota; kingdom Metazoa; phylum Chordata; class Amphibia; order Anura; family Dendrobatidae; genus Phyllobates; species Phyllobates terribilis. Next base: position 146,314,134 of record NW_027362770.1, read on the forward strand.
AATTAACTTTATTCTCCTCACCAGTGTTCGGTTTCAGTCATGGGGGCGGGACGGTGCCGGTTCGGTCACCACTCTGAGTATACAGAGCATCCGCTGCAACCGAGCCCCCGGCACTGACTGACACTGTGTAACATACCTGGCGGCGTCCTTGCATAGTGGTCCATCTCCCACTGTGCAAGAGCGCGCACTTGATCTCCTGTCCAGAATGTCTCTCTGGCTTCTCTCCATGCTGTCTGTTTGTGTCTGTTTCTGCTGCTTAAGGGCGGCGCCCGATCACTTCCTGCTTTTTGTACCTGCTGTGGGTCACACCTCTTGTGCGTCCTCAGCCTATTGCTGTCTGTCACCTGGTATATAGCTCAGCTGCTCCCATCTATTCCTGCCTGAGCATAGTGTTTCTTTCAGTGTGTGCTTGCACTCTGAAGGTGCCAGGTCCCGTTCTGTGTTCTCTTGTCTGCCTATCCTGGAGGCTGTATTTCCAGGCCTGTCTGAACACGCTCCTAGCCTGTTCCTCCTGCCTTCTAGGGGCCGATTCCTAGAACCGCTCCTGTATCTTTTCTGTCCTGTCTGAACACGCTCCTTGCCTGTTCGTCCTGCCTCTCTGGGGGCCGTATTCCCAGACCCGCTCCTGTATTCCGCTGCAGTGTCGGTCTCCTCCGTACACTCAGTTCCAGTCTGAACTCTCTCCTATCCTTTACCTGTTTTGCCTCTATGTCCGTTCCCTTCCTTTTTCTGCAGAGTCTGAACTCGTACCTAACTCCTGCTTGTTGTCTCTGTACTCCCGTTTGTGAGTTTGTGGTCCACTCGCTACTTCACTGCAAGTACCCTGTGGGTGTCTGGCTCTGCCTTTCCCTTCCTGTCTGTTCCGTGTGAACAGAGCCCTGTCCCCCCTACTCAGCCTAGCCTGCTCTGACTCCTTTGCTCACCGCTCCGGCGGTTCTAGCCTGCTCTGACTCCTTGCTCACTGCTCCGGCAGTCCTGTCCTGCCCTGCTTCTGCCCGCTGCTCCGGCAGTCCTGTCCTGCCCTGCTTCTGCCCGCTGCTCCGGCTGTCCTGTCCTGCCCTGCTTCTGCCCGCTGCTCCGGCAGTCCTGTCCTGCCCTGCTTCTGCCCGCTGCTCCGGCAGTCCTGTCCTGCCCTGCTTGTGCTCGCTGCTCCTGCAGCCCCGTCCTGCTCTGTTCTTGCCCACCGCTTCGGGCGTTCCCTCTCTGCTGTGGTTGTCTACCGCATCTGCGGTTCTGTGACCCAGTCTGTACTGGGTCTTAACCTTTCTGTGCTCCAGCCCGTCCTTTCGGCCAGTACCTCCCTGCCTGCATACTCGCCTGTATCCACCCATCTGCTTACCTGCCGTGTTTGCTTATATCTACCAGTCGTGCCTGCCTATACCCTCCAGTCTGTGCGCCAGCCTAACCAGCCTGATCCAGTAATCCCTGTGTGGGTCAACCCCCGTGTCCGGAGTTTGACCTGGAGTAGCACCTGGTCCCTCTGCCCGGTTTCTCCCTGGTGCACTGGCGTCGTATGCCGTCGTGCCATCTTGGTCGGATCGGCCAGATACTTAGTCACGCCCCTCCAGGCACTCTCCGGTTCATGGTCCAGTGGAATCACTACAATCACACGCACACGCCGCTCAGTCCGGGCGTGTGCATAACAGCATGCTCAGGCCATGGTTCCCGTTGAGCCCCACGGCCTTCGCTCTCTGAGAAGTTTTCCAGCGAATACATGCATTAAAATAAATAAATAAATATATTTTTTTTTTTCCTTTAGCTGAGTTCCAGGCGAATTACGCACCCGTCCAGATGGATCTATCTGCTCTCGTTCCCGCGGATCCGCTACGTTATTATGGGGATCCTAGACAAAGTCGTGCATTTGTGGAGCAATGCATGCTACACTTCAAGTTCTACCCTCTATGTTTTCCCACCGATCGGGTTAAGGTGGCATTCATTATGTCTTACCTGGCGGGTGATGCCTTGGAATGGATCAACCCCCTATATGAAACACAGGATCCGATCCTCCTGGACCTAATGGCCTTCCTGGTGGCCTTTCTAATGGTCTTCGATGATCCTAACCCGGAGGCTCCTGCTGAAGCTTCACTTCCCAATATCCCGGAGCAGCCCCAATGGGTAATGTGTGTGGGTAGCGCAATAGTCCTCCAGCCCAATGAGACTACTGCCCACCCAGAATCCTCACAGGGTGACTACGCTTTCCGGAATACTTCTCCCAACCTCAAGAGGCAGTCCAGACGTGCTAGACGTAGAGGCAAGCCGTCACGCCAGGGTCTGTCCTCCCTGAGACCTCCTGACCCCAACCTTGAAGTCCCTACTGAAGCTTCATCTCCCTGTATCCCGGAGAAGCCCCAACGGGTAATGTGCGTGGGTAGTGCACCAGTTCTCCTGCCCGAAGAGACTTCTGCCCATCCAGACTCCACACAGGAGAACTTCCTGCACCCGGCATCAGATGCTTCACCCACTTTAACCGGTGTGCATGTCCAAGGATGCTCCAAAGCTGTGGTTACCTCAGAGTCTGTGCACCTCTACTACCTGGCGGAGGACCCCCTGTTGCCTCCTGAATCCTCCGGGATACCACTCGATGACAAATGGAGAGAGAATTCTCTACACCCGGTACTCGATACTTTGTCCGCTTCGTCCTGTGAGCCTGACAATGGGTACCCCAAAGTGGTAGTTACCCCCGAGTCTCTACACCCCTCCGACCAGGCGGAGGACCTCCAGTTGTCTCCTGAACCCTTCGGGGTGCTACCTGGTAGCGAAAGGACAGAGACTCTCCTATACTCTGTACCTGATACCTCGCTCGCTTCGTCCAGTGAGTCCAACCTAGTGTACTCTGAAGCAGTGGTTACTCCCGAGTCTCTACACTCCTCTGACCAGGCGGAGGACCTCCAGTTGTCTCCAGAACCCTTCGGGGTGCCACCTGGTGGTAAATGGACAGAGACTTTCCTATATCCTGGATCTGATACCTCGCTTGCTTCGTCCAGTGAGTCCGACCTAGTGTACTCTGAAGCAGAGGTTACCCGTGAGTCTCTACACCCCTCTGACCAGGCGGAGGACCGCCAGTTGTCTCCAGAACCCTTCGGGGTGCCACCTGGTGGAGAATGGACAGAGACTTTCCTATACTCGGTACCCGATACCTCGCCTGCTTCGTCCAGTGAGTCCGACCTAGTGTACTCTGAAGCAGATGTTTTCTCTGAGCCTCTGCACTCTTCTGACCCGGCGGAGGACCTCCAGTTGTTTCCTGAATCCTCCGGGGTACCACCAGAAAACAAAGAGACAGTGACTTTTCCTCATTATGTACCTGATAACCCGTCTATTTCTTCCTGTGAGCTTGACAAGATGTACCTCGAAGCAGAGATTACCCCCAAGTCTCTGTCCCCCTCCAACCCGGTGGAGGACTTCCAGTTGTCTCCTGTACCCTCTGGGGTGCCACCTGAAAATATGTGGAGAGAGACTTCCTTGTGTGCTGTTCCTGGTACTCCACCCGTTTCGTCTGTTGCTAAGGGTGGCTGGATGGGAGGTAGCATCCTAGCTACCCAGAGGAGACCAGTTTTTCCGGTGGACAGGGGAAGTGATCTCTTCGAAGTGAAGAATTGGCCCTCGAATTCCCTGCGGAAGATTCTGGCAGGCCTGAAGAAGAGGGGGCGTAAGGGGGGGGGTACTGTAACATACCTGGCGGCGTCCTTGCATAGTGGTCCATCTCCCACTGTGCAAGAGCGCGCACTTGATCTCCTGTCCAGAATGTCTCTCTGGCTTCTCTCCATGCTGTCTGTTTGTGTCTGTTTCTGCTGCTTAAGGGCGGCGCCCGATCACTTCCTGCTTTTTGTACCTGCTGTGGGTCACACCTCTTGTGCGTCCTCAGCCTATTGCTGTCTGTCACCTGGTATATAGCTCAGCTGCTCCCATCTATTCCTGCCTGAGCATAGTGTTTCTTTCAGTGTGTGCTTGCACTCTGAAGGTGCCAGGTCCCGTTCTGTGTTCTCTTGTCTGCCTATCCTGGAGGCTGTATTTCCAGGCCTGTCTGAACACGCTCCTAGCCTGTTCCTCCTGCCTTCTAGGGGCCGATTCCTAGAACCGCTCCTGTATCTTTTCTGTCCTGTCTGAACACGCTCCTTGCCTGTTCGTCCTGCCTCTCTGGGGGCCGTATTCCCAGACCCGCTCCTGTATTCCGCTGCAGTGTCGGTCTCCTCCGTACACTCAGTTCCAGTCTGAACTCTCTCCTATCCTTTACCTGTTTTGCCTCTATGTCCGTTCCCTTCCTTTTTCTGCAGAGTCTGAACTCGTACCTAACTCCTGCTTGTTGTCTCTGTACTCCCGTTTGTGAGTTTGTGGTCCACTCGCTACTTCACTGCAAGTACCCTGTGGGTGTCTGGCTCTGCCTTTCCCTTCCTGTCTGTTCCGTGTGAACAGAGCCCTGTCCCCCCTACTCAGCCTAGCCTGCTCTGACTCCTTTGCTCACCGCTCCGGCGGTTCTAGCCTGCTCTGACTCCTTGCTCACTGCTCCGGCAGTCCTGTCCTGCCCTGCTTCTGCCCGCTGCTCCGGCAGTCCTGTCCTGCCCTGCTTCTGCCCGCTGCTCCGGCAGTCCTGTCCTGCCCTGCTTCTGCCCGCTGCTCCGGCTGTCCTGTCCTGCCCTGCTTCTGCCCGCTGCTCCGGCAGTCCTGTCCTGCCCTGCTTCTGCCCGCTGCTCCGGCAGTCCTGTCCTGCCCTGCTTGTGCTCGCTGCTCCTGCAGCCCCGTCCTGCTCTGTTCTTGCCCACCGCTTCGGGCGTTCCCTCTCTGCTGTGGTTGTCTACCGCATCTGCGGTTCTGTGACCCAGTCTGTACTGGGTCTTAACCTTTCTGTGCTCCAGCCCGTCCTTTCGGCCAGTACCTCCCTGCCTGCATACTCGCCTGTATCCACCCATCTGCTTACCTGCCGTGTTTGCTTATATCTACCAGTCGTGCCTGCCTATACCCTCCAGTCTGTGCGCCAGCCTAACCAGCCTGATCCAGTAATCCCTGTGTGGGTCAACCCCCGTGTCCGGAGTTTGACCTGGAGTAGCACCTGGTCCCTCTGCCCGGTTTCTCCCTGGTGCACTGGCGTCGTATGCCGTCGTGCCATCTTGGTCGGATCGGCCAGATACTTAGTCACGCCCCTCCAGGCACTCTCCGGTTCATGGTCCAGTGGAATCACTACAATCACACGCACACGCCGCTCAGTCCGGGCGTGTGCATAACACACTGGCTCTACATTAAGGCCGGCTGTCAGTCAGGGTCGGGGTTACATCGGCCGCTCTGTATTCTCAAAGCAATGGCTGAACCGGCACCTGGCCAGACCCCATGACTGAAATTGAATGCTTCCCCATCTGGCTCCCCTTCCCGGTCTATGCTCCCCCATCCTGGTATATGCTCCCCCATTCTGCCTGTTCTGCTGTTCTTCCGGCGAGGCTGGAGGAGTGTGGCGCCAGGGTTCGCGCCTGAGCATAGCGTGATCTCCTGCGCCATTTTGTTGAAGACAAATTTGCACACAGTGTCTTCAACAAAATGGCGCCAGAGATCAAGGTATATGTCCTAATGGCGCTGGAGATAGCGGTATGTGGTCAGCTCTTACGCATACCGCGATCTTCAGCGTCACAATCCTTTATCCTTTTCCTCCTGCCTCTCACCTGTAACGGCTGATGTGTTCTTCTGTCTCTGGCCAGACTGCACAGGCGCATTGCGTGCATAGTCTATAGAGGCTTCGGACAGACAGACACATCTCCGATTATATTATAGATACCAGTCATGCATTCTCATATAGACTGTACAGGGCCGTACCTAGGAGAAGAGGAGGGGCATGTGACCTGGGTACAGCCGTCAGGGGGGTGTCTTCGGACAACCTCCTGCAGTGGTCAGAGGTGTCTCCCAGGCAGCTGCATTTTGCCGCCCCCAGAGTGGGATTCGACCATTCCCTGATCTAGCTGTGTAACTGACAGTCGATCAGAGAAGGGAGCAATGTGGGGGCTCATATTGTGTGTATATAGGAGGCTATGTGGGGGCTCATATTGTGTATATATAGGAGGCTATGTGGGGGCTCATATTGTATGTAGGTGGCAGTGTGTGGGCTCATACTGTATCTAGGAGGCTATTTAGGGGCTCATACTGTATATAGGGAGCTATTTGGGGCTCATACTGTATATAGGAGGCTATTTGGCGGCTCTTACTGTTATAGGAGGCTATGTGGGGGCTCATACTGTATATAGGGGATGTCAGCATACTTAATTCTGCTCAATATTAAGTCATACTATTAATTTTTATTATTTTGTTAATATTAATATTGAGCAGAATTAATTTCAGCCTATTGGTTCGGCCTCCACAACAGTCATGGTCTCTCATGTGGTCCCTCAGGAACATTAATCTCCCACCCTGCTCTATTATATATAGCGCTATGCTATGTATAGGGTTGTACATAATGGAAAAAAGTTTCCATCATTTTCCGTCTATAGATGTGATCAGAGCGTCTGTGTGTTACTCACATGACCTATCACGTGATCAATCAAAGAGGATCATGTGACATGTCATGGGATACATCGGGTACCTGGGAAGAGGGGGCCCACGCCTTCTAAGCTGCCTGGGGCCCTGGCTACTCTTAATCCACCCCTGGCTGTAAGCCATAATCATCAACATTAAAAGAAATAAACACTTGAAATAGATCCCTCTGTGTGCAATGACTCTATATAATATAGGAGTTTCTCTTTTTGTATTGAAGAATTGAAACAAATTAACTTTTTGATGATATTCTAATTTTGTGAGAAGCACTTGCATATGCTCCCCATACAACGCCCCCCCCCCATGTACGCTGCTGATCCACAAACTAATATAGAAAAGCACAAATATTGATGGTGGATCCCAATTACTGTACCCCCAGCATTAGACAACAATTTTCATTTTAAACACCTGAATTCCCGGGATGATACAGTTTAGTGCATGTGAGTAAAATAAAAGCTCTTTTCTTCCTTCATTTCACTTCCTATTGACACAAGCTCAGCTGTGAAATCTTAAGACAAAGAATCCAGAAACCTGGCTGTGTCCTTTATCCCAGGGATGAATGAGGGGCAGCTCGGAGGGGCTTCAGGGTCATTTCCTGTCTTTTGGCTTCATCGTTGCGATTTACAAAGGGGGAGGGTATGTATGTAGATATTCATTCTATTAGTCAAACACGTTGATGTGTTAAACTATGATTTAAAGGGGTATTCAGTTTTGGAAATCCGTTTTCATATACTATAATTCTGAGTTATTAGAAGGGGGTCTTGGGGACAGACTACAGAAAGCATCCGCGACCACTAAAGTTAGTGTTTGTCTCATGTTGTAGATGGGACATCAACTCTGCATCCCTATAATTAAAGACTGACGGGGAACTGCAGGGCCTTCAATAAGTTGTCCGAGGCTAAGGTATTGATGACCTATACTTAGTGCAGGTGATCAATATCAGATAGGTTAAAGTCTGACACCCGGCACCTTCCACCGATCAGATGTTACCAGGTCCCATGGCCAAATTGATTGTGATCTGAGCTGCAGTACCCAAGAATGGCCACTACACAGCATATGGCGCTGTGGTTTTCCAGCTCTGTACACTGTGTACTTCCCGCGGTCAAGGATCTGGTAACAGCTGATCGGTGGGGATCAGACCCCAATAATTTGAGATTGCTAACTTATAAGAATCTTTAATCAGTATCTTAGTCCTGGAGGAGCCGTTTAATTTTTATTAATTTTTTTTTCAGCTGTTCTGCAATTTATTTGCATTTCAGCATACACAAGTTGTTATCAGCGTTAAAGGGCAATGAATGCCGTAATTAAAGGGAGTGTCACCAGCAGAATGCAAATTAAACCTCTTATACATTCATATAAGGGACTTTGCTCCCTATAATAATTATTCCTGTTGCACAGGTTTCATTCATTTCATTATATATATATATATATATATACATACATCTACTATATAATTGTCTTATCCCGTCTGTCTGTCTGTCTGTCTATCTGTCTGTCTGTCTGTCTGTCCAGGAAATCCCGCGTCGCTCATTGGTCCGGCAGCGGCCAATCAGCGCCGCGGGATTTCAGAAAAAAGATGGCGGCCGTTAGCGGCTCATCTGCGGGACGGAGCTCAGCGGCGTTGCAGCCGGGAGATGAGCGCCGCGAGGCGCTCATCTCCCGGCCGGTACCAGCAGAAGGACCCCGACCGCCGGAACCATCTGCGGGACGGAGATGCAGCCGGGAGATGAGCGGCATGAGGCGCTCATGTCCCGACCGGCAGCAGCGGAAGGACCGCCGGCGTCGCTGACTTCCATGTGGAAGGGAGGACCGGGGAGCGGCGCTGTGGGTCGGGATACTTCTGCTGCGAGCGCCCGCTCATGTCCCGGGTTCTCGCAGCGGAAGTAGCCACACAGGCAGCGCCGCTCCCCGGTCCTCACCAAGACGATTCGATGATTGGTCGCGGTCTTCGAACCCAACGAATCACTGATCTTAGCGCAAAAGTTAAATACCGCTGTGCTGATTGGTCGCGGACGCTGCCCACGACCAATCACCGATTTGGGCGCCAAATTTAAATATCAGCCGCGACCAATCAGCACAGTAGTGGTTAACTTTAGCCGCAAGATCAGTGATTGGTCGCGGGCCAAGACCGCGACCAATTGGATGTCAGCGCCGCTCCCCGGTCCTCCCTTCACACCCTAGCCGCATGGATGTCAGCGGCGCTGCCTGTGCGGATACTTCCGCTGCGAGAACCCGGGACATGAGCGGGCGCTCGCAGCAGAAGTATCCCGACCCGCAGCGCCGCTCCCCGGTCCTCCCTTCACACCCTAGCCGCTGATGTCCCCACAGTATCCGCATGGTGTTACAAAGATCCGGACATTTGTGTTAAAAATCGCTGATTGGTCGCTGGCGGTGCCCGCGACCAATCACCGATTTGGGCGCCAAATTTAAATATCGGCCGCGACCAATCACCGATCTTGGCTCCACATTTAAACACCGCTGTACTGATTGGTCGCGGACGCTATTTAAATGTGGCACCAAAATCGGTGATTGGTCGCGCCCAGCATCGGCGACCAATCAGCACAGCGGTGTTTAAATGTGGAGCCAAGATCGGTGATTGGTCGCGGCCGATATTTAAATTTGGCGCCCAAATCGGTCATTGGTCGCGGGCAGCGCCAGCGACCAATCAGCGATTTTTAACACAAATGTCCGGACCTTTGTAACACCATGCGGATACTGTGGGGACATCAGCGGCTAGGGTGTGAAGGGAAGACCGGGGAGCGGCGCTGCGGGTCGGTATACTTCTGCTGCGAGCAGTCGCTCATGTCCAGGGTTCTCGCAGCGGAAGTAGCCGCACAGGCAGCGGCGCTCCCCGGTCCTCACTAATACGATTCCGCTCCCCGCTCCTCACCAATACGATTCGCTGATTGGTCGCGCTCTCCGCACGCGACCAATCAGTGATCTTGGCGCTAAAGTTAAACACCGCTCTGCTGATTGGTCGCGGCCGCTGCCCGAGACCAATCACCGATTTGGGCGCCACATTTAAATAGCGGCCGCGACCAATCACCGATCTTGCCGCCACATTTAAACACTGCTGTGCTAATTGGTCGCGGACGCCATCCGCGACCAATCAGCGAGCTTGGCGCCAAATTTAAACAACGCTCTACTGATTGGTCGCGGACGCCAGACGCGTCCAATCAGCGAGATTGGCGCCAAATTTAAACAACACTCTGCTGATTGATCGCGGTCGCTGGCCGAGATTAATCAGCAGTATTGGCGCAAAATTGAAACAACGCTCTGCTGATTGTTCACGGCCGGCGACCAATCAGCGATTTTGGCGCCAAATTTAAACACCGCTCTGCTGATTGTTCGCGGCCGGCGACCAATCAGCGATTTTGGCGCCAAATTTAAACCCCGCTCTGCATCACTCTGCTGATTGGTCACGGTCGCCGGCCCCGACCAATCAGCAGTATTGTCGCCAAATTTAAACACCTCTTTGCTGATTGGTCGCGGTCGCGACTAATCAGCGATTTTGGTGCCAAATTTAAACACGCTCTCCATTCCTCACTAACACGGTTCGCTGATTGGTCGCGGCCGCCGCCCGCGACCAATCAGCGATTTTGGCGCCAAATTTAAACACCGCTCTGCTGATTGGTCGCGGCCGCCATCCGCGACCAATCAGCGAGATTGGCGCCAAATTTAAACAACGCTCTGCTGATTGGTCGAGGCCGGCGACCGCGACCAATCAGCAGAGCGGGGTTTAAATTTGGCCCCAAAGTCGCTGATTAGTCGCGTCTGACGGCCGCGACCAATCAGCAGAGCGCTGTTTAAATTTTGCGCCAAAATCGCTGATTGGTCACGGCCGGCGGCCTCGACCAATCAGCGATTTTGGCGCCAAATTTAAACACCACTCTGCTGATTGGTCGCGGCCGGCGACCAATCAGCAATTTTGGCGCCAAATTTAAACACCACTCTGCTGATTGGTCGCGGCCGGCGACCAATCAGCGATTTTGGTGCCAAATTTAAACCCCGCTCTGTATCGCTCTGCTGATTGGTCGCGGTCGGCGGCCGCGACCAATCAGCAGTATTGGCGCCAAATTTAAACACCGCTCTGCTGATTGGTCGCGACTAATCAGCGATTTTGGTGCCAAATTTAAACACGCTCTCCAGTCCTCACTAACACGGTTCGCAGATTGGTCGCGGCCGCCGCCCGCGACCAATCACCGATATTGCCGCCAAATTTAAACACCGCTTTGCTGATTGGTCGCGGTTGCCTAACGCGACCAATCAGCGATTTGGGCGCCAAATTTAAACGCCGCTCTGCTAATTGCGCCCTGTCGGCCGCATACCTATTCTAGAATACCCGATGCGTTCGAATCGGGCCACCATCTAGCTAATTGCGCCCCGTCGGCCGCATACCTATTCTAGAATACCCGATGCGTTCGAATCGGGCCACCATCTAGTATATATATATCTAACTAGATGGTGGCCCGATTCGAACGCATCGGGTATTCTAGAATAGGTATGCGGCCGACGGGGCGCAATTAGCAGAGCGGCGTTTAAATTTGGCGCCCAAATCGCTGATTGGTCGCGTTAGGCAACCGCGACCAATCAGCAAAGCGGTGTTTAAATTTGGCGGCAATATCGGTGATTGGTCGCGGGCGGCGACCGCGACCAATCTGCGAACCGTGTTAGTGAGGACTGGAGAGCGTGTTTAAATTTGGCACCAAAATCGCTGATTAGTCGCGACCAATCAGCAGAGCGGTGTTTAAATTTGGCGCCAATACTGCTGATTGGTCGCGGCCGCCGACCGCGACCGCGACCAATCAGCAGAGCGATACAGAGCGGGGTTTAAATTTGGCACCAAAATCGCTGATTGGTCGCCGGCCGCGACCAATCAGCAGAGCGGTGTTTAAATTTGGCGCCAAAATTGCTGATTGGTCGAGGCCGCCGGCCGCGACCAATCAGCGATTTTGGCGCCAAATTTAAACAACGCTCTGCTGATTGGTCGCGGCCGTCAGATGCGACTAATCTGCGACTTTGGGGCCAAATTTAAACCCCGCTCTGCATCGCTCTGCTGATTGGTCGCGGTCGCCGGCCAATTCAAATGACCTTTATTTCCAACAAGATGGGGCCCTTCCACATTATTCAAGAGTTGTCCGCGAGTATCTTGATGAAACATTTCCTAATAAATGGATTGGCCGAAGAGGCCCACTTGATTGGCCGGCACGTTCACCAGACTTGACCCCAATGGATTTTTTCTTTTGGGGAGTACTCAAAGACAAAGTTTATAGTCGAAAACCAAAAAGTGTCAGTGATTTGAAAAATTACATAAGAGATGCATTTCAAGAAATTAATACCCAAAGAGACTTGTGCAAAAAAGTTTGTCGAAGCGTAAGAGGCGACTTCAAAGCTGTGCAAATTGTAATGGAAAACAGGTTGAGCGCCTGCGTTGATAAAATGTAATTGTCAATGTTATGCTTGTGTTAGTAAATATAATCTACTATATAATCGTCTTATCCCGTCTGTCTGTCTGTCTTTCTGTCTGTCTGTCCTGGAAATCCCGCGTCGCTCATTGGTCCAGCAGCGGCCATTCAGCGCCGCCGGATTTCTGAAAAAAGATGGCGGCCGTTAGCGGCTCATCTGGCGGACCGAGGTCAGCGGCGATGCAGCGGGGAGATGAGCGGCGCTAGCAGCACAACTACCCCAACCGGCGCCACTGACCACCATGCGGCTAACGTCGGAAGATCAGCGGCTTGGCCCGCTGATCTCCCGACAGCAAGTGTGAACGGAGGACCGGGGAGCGGCGCCGCCGGTCGGGATGCTTCTGCTGCGAGGAGCCGCTCATCTCCCGGCTTCTCGCAGCAGAAGGAGCCGCACAGGCAGCGCCGCTCCCCGATCCTCGCTAATACGGAGCCGCACAAGCAGCGCCGCTCCCTGGCCCACACTAATACGACGCTGATTGGTCGCGGTGGCCGGCCGCGACCAATCAGCGAGATTGGCGGCAAATTTAAACGCCGCTCTGCTGATTAATCGCGGCCGGCCACCGCGACCAATCAGCGAGATGGGCGGCAAATTTAAACGCCGCTCTGATGATTGGTCGCGGTGGCCGGCCGCGACCAATCAGCAAGATGGGCGGCAAATTTAAACGCCGCTCTGCTGATTGGTCGCAGCCGGCCACCGCGACCAATCAGCGAGATGGCTGGCAAATTTAAACGCCGCTCTGCTGATTGGTCACGGTGGCCGGCCGCGACCAATGATCGAGATGGGCGGCAAATTTAAACGCCGCTCTGCTGAATAATCGCGGCCGGCCACCGCGAACAATCAGCGAGATGGGCGGCAAATTTAAACGCCGCTGTGCTGATTGGTCGCGGTGGCCGGCCGCGACCAATCAGCGAGATGGGCGGCAAATTTAAACACCGCTCTGCTGATTGGTCGCGGCCGGCAACCGCGACCAATCAGCGAGATGTCCGGCAAATTTAAACGCCGCTCTGCTGATTAATCGCGGCCGGCCACCGCGACCAATCAGCGATATCGGCGGCAAATTTAAACGCCGCTCTGCTGATTAATCGCGGCCGGCGACCGCGACCAATCAGCGAGATGGGCGGCAAATTTAAACGCCGCTCTGCTCATTGGTCGCGGTGGCCGGCCATGACCAATCAGCGAGATGGGCGGCAAATCTAAACGCCGCTCTGCTGATTGGTCACGGCCGCCGGCCGACCGCGACCAATCCGCGAGATTGGCGCCAAATGTAAACACCGCTGTGCTGATTGGTCGCGGCCGCCAGCCGTGACCAATCAGCGAGATTGGCACCAAATTTAAACAACGCTCTGCTGATTGGTCGCTGACGCCAGACGTGACCAATCAGCGAGATTGGCGCCAAATTTAAACAACGCTCTGCTGATTGGTCGCGGACGGCAGACGCGACCAATCAGCGATATGGGCGGCAAATTTAAACCCCGCTCTGCTGATTGGTTGCGGTGGCCGGCCGCGACCAATCAGCGATTTTGGTGCCAATTTGAAACACCACTGTGCTGATTGGTCGCCGTCGCCAGCCGCGACCAATGAGCAGTATTGGCGCCAAATGTAAACCCCACTCTGCTGATTGGTCGCAGTCGCCGGCCGCGAACAATCAGCAGTATTGGCGCAAAATTTAAATCCCGCTCTGCTGATTGGTCGCGACCGCTGGGCGCGACCAATCAGCGATTTTGGCGCCAAATGTAAACTCCGCTCTGCTGATTGGTCGCGGCCAGCCACCGCGACCAATCAGCAGTATTGGCGCCAAATTTAAACACCGTTCTGCTGATTAGTCGCGGTCTCCGGCTGCGACCAATCAGCAATATTGGCGCCAAATTTAAACACCACTCTGCTGATTGGTCGCCGGCCGCGACCAATCAGCGAGCTTGGCGCCAAATTTAAACAACGCTCTGCTGATTGGTCGCGGACGCCAGCTGCGACCAATCAGCGAGATTGACGCCAAATTTAAACAACGCTCTGCTGATTGGTCGCGGACGCCAGAGGCGCCCAATCAGCGACATTGGCGCCAAATTTAAACACTGCTCTGCTGATTGCGCCCGGTCGGCCGCATACATATTCTAGAATACCCGATGCGTTAGAATCCACCTACTTTAATTACTATCCTCTGCACCTCCCCTTTTGTTGATTGACAGCGCTTCCTTTGGAACGCTGCCTGAGTAAAATCCCTAGCATTGCGCACACTGACACTGCAGGAGCCGAGTGCACACACAGTGTCAGTACAGGCTCACTCTGTTCCCTCTCTCCTGTATGCAGCAGCCGCACAGGATCACACAGTAGGGGGCCGCTGATGCTGACAGGAGAGAAGGATGAGCGTGTGCACACACTAATCCCACAGACATATGCAGTGTCAGTGTATGTACGTGTGGTGCCCCTGCGGGTTCAGTCGCCACAGAGGTACTGCATCTCACCCAGAGGTGTGGTATCCCACTCTCAGGTAAGGATAGAGTGCTGCCTGGGACCCTAACACCTGCATCCAACACATCCACTTCAATAGGGCAGGGCGAGACGGGAGAGCACAGTCCCTGGTTCCTGGCTGGAGTGGAGGGGAACCAAGTGAGGGGGAACCATGTAGTTGGTGTGGGTGGAGTACGTAGTTTAGGGGAGCACTTCAGTAGTTGTATAAAAAGGGGAGACATCTTGAGAGCGTGTGGTCAGTCAGACAAGCCAGTCTGAGAGGAGGAGTGGAGGGAGCAGGGGCTCTGTGCGAGCTCTGCTCCAGAGTGGGCCTAGCAGAGAGGCACAGGACTGAGGAGAGGAGAGGAGCAGGAAGGAAGGCTCCAGGAGGAACGAGGGGATCCTAGGGGTATGGGCAGTGCTGGAGGCCACCCGTACGCCCGAATCTACCAGGTGTGGAAGGATCAAGCCGCAGAGGGGACCAGCCCCTAAACTAGTGGAGAACTACAAGGCTCAGCTAGAAACCGGAGGCTGCTGTACTTTTAGGGTGCAGTTGCCACAGCCACAATTACATTGCCAAAAAGGTGGTCACAGAGGGTCCAGGGGACTGCAGGTCGCCCGACAAGACCCGAGACTACCGGATTGGGACACTGATTGTGAGGCGCAGGGCAGGAGGGTGAGAGCCAGCGCAGGAAGACGACTGAGATAGGCACACAGAAAGGGGTCCCGTTAAGTGCTCTGGAATTATCTGAGGGATTGCTGAACCCCTGCCTGGTGAACGCAGCGCGACGTGGGAGGCTGTAACCTGTAAAGTGCAACCTGAGGAACTTAACAACTGTGAGTAAACTCTGAGGACTGCACCCCACTGTCTCTGTGAATTACTGCTGCGCCATCACTCCCTGCACTACACTGCACTACAACGCCCAGCAACACCTATAACATCTACAACATCCATTCCCTGCCCTGGAGCCAAGCTCTACCTGTGGAGAGCTGAACCAACCCTACTGCACTAACACCAGCTCCAGAGCTTCTGCACAGCAGCGGCGGCTCCCTTTAGCCACATACCACAGGTGGCGTCATGAACTATGTATATAAAAACTATAAATTCCTGGGTCACGGACCGGGTCACCGCCACTGTGACATCTCCACTAGCAACGACCGGCCCGGCACCGAGTACCCCACGGCCCAGGGGGCGCGTCATACGCACTTATTCTCCTTCTTGACTCAGCATCTGTCTCCTATTACGTTGTGATCCTGTGTGCTGCGAGCGGCCGCTGAACACAGGAGCAGGGCACTGACACTGATGACAGTCTCCAATTAAAGTTAACAAGAATCACAAGCATTGCCCAGGATAGGAGTTATCTCTGATCCTGGCTGTTGCAGCAGGATATAGGCTGCATATTACAGCCACTGCTGATGGCACGTGTATCTGTGCCATGTCTTTGGATGTAACTGTACTCCACTTTTTTGGGGGTGACAAAACTTCAATATGGACACCCATATGCTTTGACTGATTCCCACTGGCTGCTCTCTCCATAGAAGTCAATGAAAAGTTGATCATTTTTTTATATATGCATTGCCCTCTCCATTAAAGTTGATGGAAGTAATGGAAAAGGGAGGAATATTTTATTTTTTATCCAAGGTCACAACTGGCCTGACGTTAGTTGCAGAAAGCCAATTGGAAAAAAAAGCTTCAATCTTCCAGGTTAGTGCTGGTCCATCCATATACAGGTGCTTCTCACAAAATTAGAATATCATCAAATATTAAATTTATTTCAGTTCTTCAATTCAAAAAGTGAAACTCCTATATTATATAGAGTCATTACACACAGAGTGATCTATTTCAAGTGTTTATTTCTGTTAATGTTGATGATTATGGCTTACAGCCAATGAAAACACAAAAGTCATTATCTCAGTAAATTAGAATAATTAACAAAAACACCTGCAAAGGCTTCCTAAGCGTTTAAAAAGGTCCCTTAGTCTGTTTCAGTGGGCTCCACATCATGGAGAAGACTGCTGACTTGACAGATGTCCAGAAGGCAGTCATTGACACACTCCACAAGGAGGGTAAGCCACAAAAGGTCATTGCTAAAGAAGCGGCTGTTCACAGAGTGCTGTATCCAAGCATATTAATGGAAAGTTGAGTGGAAGGAAAGTGTGGTAGAAAAAGGTGCACAAGCAACCGGGATAACCGCAGCCTTGAAAGGATTGTTAAGAAAAGGCCATTCAAAAATTTGAGGGAGATTCACAAGGAGTGGACTGCTGCTGGAGTCACTGCTTCAAGAGCCACCACACACAGACGTATCCAGGACATGGGATACAAGTGTTGCATTCCTTGTGTCAAGCCACTCATGACCAATAGACAACGCCAGAAGCGTCTTACCTGGGCCAAGGAGAAAAAGACCTGGACTGTTGCTCAGTGTCCAAGGTGTTTTCAGATGTAAGTAAATTTTGCATTTCATTTGGAAATCAAGGTCCCAGAGTCTGGAGGAAGAGTGGAGCGGCCACAATCCAAGCTGCTGGAGGTCTAGTGTGAAGTTTCCACAATCAGTGATGGTTTGGGGAGCCATGTCATCTGCTGGTGTAGGTCCACTGTGTTTTATCAAGACCAAAGTCAGCGCAGCCGTCTACCAGGACATTTTACAGCACTTCATGCTTCCCTCTGCCAACAAGCTTTATGGAGATGGAAATGTCATTCTCCAGGAGGACTTGGCCCCTGTCCACACTGCCAGAAGTACCAATACCTGGTGTAAAAACAACAGTATCACTGTGCTTGATTGGCAGCAAACTCGCCTGACCTTAACCCCATAGAGAATCTATTATAGAGAATCTATGGGGTATTGTCAAGAGGAAGATGAGAGACACCAGACCCAACAAAGCAACCTGGGCTCCATAACCCCTCAGCAGGGCCACAGGCTGATCGCCTCCATGCCACGCCGCATAGATGCAATAATTGATGCAAAAGGAGCCCGACCAAGTATTGAGGGCATTTACTGAACATACATTTCAGTAGGCCATAACATTTCGGATTTTAAAACCATTTTTCAAGCTGTTGTTATAAAGTATTCTAATTTACTGAGATAATGACTTTTGTGTTCTCATTGGCTGTAAGCCATAATCAACAACATTAACAGAAATAAACATGTGAAATAGATCACTCTGTCTGTAATGATTCTATCTAATATATGAGTTTCACTTTTTGTATTGAAGAACTGAAATAAATTACATTTTTGAGGATATTCTAATTTTGTGAGAAGCACCTGTATGTTCTGCTAATCCAAGTCCAGGTATATCTGCTCGCGTGTCTTTAACCATTTGATATACCAGTAGAGTGACCATGATATCTCCTGGGTATTGTGTACTCTGCATAAACCAGCACCCCTATAGGCACCAATATATCATGATGGCACCTGTCCATGTACATCTCATTGAAATTCAGTGCATTTTTTTACTATTTGTTCTTATGTGTCCTACTCGGTATGATTAATTGGCTTCTTTTGCAGCTTGTCAGCACTATATTAGGTAATCCCACACCGTAAATTTGCGCTCTTGCATCTGATTGCATTATTTTTAGTACAATTCACACTTGGTCTTTTACACTTTACAGTACTTAGAAGTGTAGATACCAGATCTTAGGTCCAAAAGTGGTCTGTGACCAGCGGTTAGAGGTGGTTAGTAGACCCATGTAGACCTCTTTCATTGCACAACTGGTATAATAAGCATACAGATCGGTGGGATCTTGGTTATAGATCACACACCGTGTAGTTTCACATTAATAAGGGTTTGACCTGTCTTGTTCTTTGTGACAGATCAGGGCTGTTCTCTCCATGATATATTTTGCCTATTTTTTCCATGCAGACCCAACCTCAATCCATGGCATAGACCATCAAACACACCTCCTAACATTTGCAAATGTTCCAGAAAAGCATGCTAGGAGTTCCTACTTTCATACAAATTTGCATAAGTCCCCCTCCACACTTTGTGATCCGCTACCCAGGCAATCCATTGATAAATGAGACAGTTGTCGGCACAGGCATATATAGAAATCATGGAGCCCCATAGACCCCTAGTCCATATTGTGCCTCCGCTCACCCAAAAAAATATTCAGCGTAGTAGGCAGGGAATACACTTCCCAACATTTAAATAGAGCCCCTGCTGAAGCCCCTTAGTGTTCGCACAGACGACAATACCTCTTTCATAGCCTCCATATAGTATTATGCCCCCAAAATTACCCCACACACAGTATGGTATCTCACAGTGAGTCCCCCCATAATTTGCTTCCACCTTTCCCCTCACTCGCACATTATTATGACCCCACTGCAAGCTCTCTGAGTATGATGCACCCACAATTTCCCCCCTCAGTATAATACTTCCACACACAGAATGACCCTCATACAGTGTGATGACCCCCACACAGTATGATAACTTCACAGTATAATGGACCCCAGAGACTCCCACACACAGTATGATGTTCCCCACAGCTCCCTACACATTATAATGGCACCCACAGTTCCCTTACGTAGTGTGATGGTCTCACAGACCCTCATAAATTATGATGGCCCACACAACACCCTGTACAGTATAATGACACCTACAGTTCCCTCACACAGTATGATGGCCCCCCATACAGTATGATGGGCCCACTGCCCACAACCCAGTATGATGGCCCCTACAGAGTATGATTGACACCACAGCCCCTAATACAGTATGATGGCCCCCACAAACCTCCACACAGTAAGATGGCCCACAGTATCCTCTACTGTCAACAGTTTTTGCAGTATAATTGCCTGCCACATCTGGTGTTTTAGAGATTTTTATTTCAAAAGCAGACTGCACTCTCCTATAAAGTGCACCAACTCTAAAAACTTTCTTTTTATATAGTGACAAATTTACTTATGCTCAGTGCACCTTTCTATGTTTTGCTATCAGTTGCTTTTCATTACTGCATTCTGTGTGTGACGCACCCCCTGGGCCATGTTCAAGGGATACCCGGAGCCGGATCTCGATGGGGGTAGTAGTCATTGTGGCGGTGACCCGGTCCGTGCCCAGGGTGTCAAACTAAGTGGCAGTCTATGGCAGTAGATGTTAACTTGATCGACTACGCCACCCGTTGAGTGCGGCTTTGAAGCCGCCGCTGCAGAACAGTCCGCTGAGGCCGGTGGTATATGTGCAGCAGTGATGGTATAACCCCCAACGGGAGGGGTATGGCCTCAGGGCAGCAGGTGTGGATGATGGGTGTAGTTATGTTGTAGAAAGGAGAGTCAGAGACTTGAGGTGCAATTTCAGGGTTTTTACTCACGGTTCTCCCAGTCACTCTGGCCTTGAGTGACCACCCGAGCCGTGCTGCGTCCACCAGGTCCTGGACTCGGCTAACCCCCAGGCAGTTCTGGAGCGTGGTCCTGAGCTCCCCTCTCACTCTCTTTCTCCTGGCCGTTCCCACCAGGGATCCACCTTTGGCCGGCTCCCTCGGGTCTCTTAGTGGTCAAACCTCCTCTGGGTTCCCTGACCCTATGCTTGGTGTGCCTTTCTGGTGGATTTGGTGAGGGTCGTGGCAAATCTTGACCACGACCTCCGGTTCCTGGCTGAGGATAAGTGGCCTCCACCAGTTCGGGTTCCGGTACCCGTGTCCGCCAACCCTTCACCCTTTTTGGTCTGATTCTGGGTTCTTAGGGTTCCTTCTGACTCTGCTTCTCTGGGCCTTTCTTCCTCCTCTCTCTCTTCAATGCAGGCTTGGCCCTGGAGCTGGGCCCAGCCGGAGCCACAGCTCCCTGTCAGCCCTCCTGGCTGAGCTCCTCTGCTAAAAAGACCCTGTCCTAAGATGGTGCCCACCATATATACTCCCTCTATGTGTGAGCCCAGGTGACTAGCACCCAATGAGCTCCTAGCTTTACCCAGAGTACTCCCCCTATCTGCCCCTACACTACTGGGATGTTCCACCCCCCCTCCCACTCCAGCCAGGGACAGACGCTGTCGTACCTGCACATTTACTTGGTGGGAGTACCGTAGTTCTGTCCCCCGGAAATGGGATGTATGTAGTGCATGCAGCCTACTGAGCTCAGTCCCACACTCCATCCTTACCCGGGAGTGGAATACCACACCTCTGGAGTGAGGTGTAATACCCCTGTAGCAGCCGAATCCTCAGGGTGCTACATTCCCCCCTGGTAAATCACAGCACGTCCTCGGGCTGTAGAAGAATAAAATATCCAATAACATACAATTTTTTTTTTTTTTTAAAACATCATAAACATATAAAACACTATATATATATCAGCAGCATAATACTCTTCATATAAAACTTTTCATTATAAACATTCTTGTTCCTCCGGCCACGGTGCAACTTGTGACCGGGTAAAGTGCAACAGTCTCTTCTGGAAAAAACACAGTTCCTTATAAAACCAGTAGGGGGCGCCTTAGAAAGCGCAACTATATACAAGGGGAGGTGGCCGCTCTCAGTCCTCGGCCAGTGGGATTAGGGAAGAATGACCGCTCTCAGTCCTCGGCCAGTGGGATTAAGGGACATACGGGTAACAGTTTAATTTGCTGGTCCCAACGGGGACTATAATGGTAACAGTTCCTGTACCCTAACGGGTAACTATTTTACAGTTCCATTTACCGTACTTTAGTAGCGGCGTCCTCCTGCTCCTTCCTCCGTGTACCCTTCAGACCCGTTCGGGTCCTCTTGCTCCTCCTGACACCTCAGCTCTTTCTCTGTCAGTCGGTGTACATGAAGGGCATAGGGTCCTTTGGCACATTGGTGCCGGGTGAAGGTGACCTCATCACCCAGGTAAAGGTCACGACCTCTGTGTCCCTCTGGTAGGTGGGACTCGACATCTCTTCTGGTCACGAAGACGTCGCCGGGGGTGTGATGATCTCTGATGAAGCCCCAACCGTGCTGTAGTTGGAATTTGATTACAGTCCCGGTGGCACGGGGACCGTGGGCTGCACGGGGGTTCCTTCGGGTCCGGCTCTTTTGTTCTGCACTCTTTACTTGCAGCCGCTCCTCGCGGACCCGTCTCTCTCTCCGTTCTCGCTCAAAGACTTCCAACTGCTGGCGGCAGCACTCTGCACGCTCCGCTGCAGCCGCCCGGGTCTCTTGAGTGAACCCGATGAGGTCTCCTCCAGTGGGGTCCCACGCAAACTGCGCTTCCTCCAGCGAGAGTGGGGTGATCTTGACGGGCGCCGGAGCTGGGATTAGGGGCTCATCCAGGGGTCTTTCTTTCCGGAGTCGGGGATGGTGGTACTCCGGTGGCCACGCAAAGGGCTGCCCATCCGGGCAAGTGTGCTGGGCAAACAAGTCTTCACCCAGGTGCGGCACAGTGGAAGTTGAGGGCGCGGTGGCGGCAGCGGCGCCCGGGATCACTAGGCCTTGCGACCAGGCTTGGGGTACCCTGAAGGTAAAGGGCACCGTGAAGACGGCGGCGCCCGGGGGCACTCGGCCTTGCGACCAGGCCGGTGGCGTCTCCTGCTTGGCCGCGCTCAGGGTTGAGGCGCGTGACGTCACAGGGGGCGTGGTCGCGGCTCCTGCTTGGGGCCTAGTCTGGAGCGGTAGCGGTGCGGCAACGGGCACGATCAGTGGGATTTCGGGCTCTGCGACGGGGAGCGGGGGTAGGCTTACGGTGGCTGGGCTTGGGGTAGTGACGTCCCCTTTACTTGCCTCCGTCTCTTCAGCTCCCTCTGCGGCGTCGTCTCCGGCCTCCGTCCCTTCTGCATCCTCTTCAGGGGCAGGCGTGCTCCTCGTTGTGGGTGGTGTGCTCCGCTGGCGGGTTCCAGCCTGCTGGGCCATCTCCCTGCTCCACTCCATCAGCGTTTCTCGCTGCACCTGGGCCATCCTCCGTGTGAGGCCCTCCAGCGCGGTCTGTGCACGCTCCCGGTCTCGGGGGAGCTGTGCCAGGATCTCCACCAGGTCTTGTGGGGTGGTTGCTTGCATCAGGCTCCTGACCACAGGGTCGGTGCTGCCTGCCTCTCCCCCCATCTCCGGGTACGGCTCCTCCAGACTCCTCCAGGCTGCACCCATCTTCGCTCTTTTGTTCTGTATACGCCCCCATTGAGGGCGGTCCTGGGGCAACTTGGTGATTGTCAGTTCCAGGGGCCGACCCCCCACGCTGATGGACATCTCAATCATTGCAGTCTCTGCTGGTGGGGGCGGTCTTCGTTTTTGGCGCCATTCTTGGTCCTGGCCCACGATGGGAGGTGGCCTCTTGCCACCCTCTGGCACGCCCATAATGGCGTCCGCTCTGCCAGGGCGGGAAATCTTCCCAGATGACGGGAAAAAGCTGCAGATGGCGGGCAACCGGCGGGAAACGACCCGTGATGGCGTCCGATGGCGGGGACCCTCCGGAATTGGCGGGAGACTTCTTTTTACGGTACAGATAAACTTTTCTTCAGGCACGCAGTACCCGGTGGTTGCGGGCACGTAATCCTGCCGACTACGCCAAAGTTGACGCACCCCCTGGGCCATGTTCAAGGGATACCCGGAGGCGGATCTCGATGGGGGTAGTAGTCCTTGTGGCGGTGACCCGGTCCGTGCCCAGGGTGTCAAACTAAGTGGCAGTCTATGGCAGTAGATGTTAACTTGATCGACTACGCCACCCGTTGAGTGCGGCTTTGAAGCCGCCGCTGCAGAACAGTCCGCTGAGGCCGGTGGTATATGTGCAGCAGTGATGGTATAACCCCCAACGGGAGGGGTATGGCCTCAGGGCAGCAGGTGTGGATGATGGGTGTAGTTATGTTGTAGAAAGGAGAGTCAGAGACTTGAGGTGCAGTTTCAGGGTTTTTACTCACGGTTGTTCTCTCAGTCACTCTGGCCTTGAGTGACCACCCGAGCCGTGCTGCGTCCACCAGGTCCTGGACTCGGCTAACCCCCAGGCAGTTCTGGAGCGTGGTCCTGAGCTCCCCTCTCACTCTCTTTCTCCTGGCCGTTCCCACCAGGGATCCACCTTTGGCCGGCTCCCTCGGGTCTCTTAGTGGTCAAACCTCCTCTGGGTTCCCTGACCCTATGCTTGGTGTGCCTTTCTGGTGGATTTGGTGAGGGTCGTGGCAAATCTTGACCACGACCTCCGGTTCCTGGCTGAGGATATGTGGCCTCCACCAGTTCGGGTTCCGGTACCCGTGTCCGCCAACCCTTCACCCTTTTTGGTCTGATTCTGGGTTCTTAGGGTTCCTTCTGACTCTGCTTCTCTGGGCCTTTCTTCCTCCTCTCTCTCTTCAATGCAGGCTTGGCCCTGGAGCTGGGCCCAGCCGGAGCCACAGCTCCCTGTCAGCCCTCCTGGCTGAGCTCCTCTGCTAAAAAGACCCTGTCCTAAGATGGTGCCCACCATATATACTCCCTCTATGTGTGAGCCCAGGTGACTAGCACCCAATGAGCTCCTAGCTTTACCCAGAGTACTCCCCCTATCTGCCCCTACACTACTGGGATGTTCCACCCCCCCTCCCACTCCAGCCAGGGACAGACGCTGTCGTACCTGCACATTTACTTGGTGGGAGTACCGTAGTTCTGTCCCCCGGAAATGGGATGTATGTAGTGCATGCAGCCTACTGAGCTCAGTCCCACACTCCATCCTTACCCGGGAGTGGAATACCACACCTCTGGAGTGAGGTGTAATACCCCTGTAGCAGCCGAATCCTCAGGGTGCTACATGTGTGCTGTGCATTTGTGGCAAATACAGAGACACGCCAACTCTGAATCAGGTATTTAAGAATGAAGTATGTCAATGACAATGGTGAACGCAGGGAAAGTGTGTGAGCCTAGGTTATTTAGGGTCTAGCTTCCTGCTACTCTGGGTCAGTTGCAGAGAACATGTATATTGTATTGTGAGCAGAAACTAGAAATGAAGATTGCCTCTGCAACTGACTTGCTCATAAGGAGTGGGGGGAGATGTTGACCCCTGAAGAGCTGGAAAGGGGCAGTTGCTGAGAAACAAAAGGCCGGGCCAGGCAAGCAGCAGCCCAGGAGGTAATACTGCGAATGAGGCGTAATCCACTGCAGGAACAAGGTCCTGAGATGCAAGAGTTTGTGTGTGGGGATCAATGAGAGAGGTCATCATGACAAAAGAAGAGTACAGAGGACCGCTTGTGTGCAACAGAGGCTGAGAATGGGGTATGGCATCTGACGCGCCCCCTGGGCCGTGAGGTACTCAGTAGCCAGGCCGGTCGGTGCTGGGGGATGTCACGGTGGCAGTGAGCTGGTCCGTGACCCAGGGCGGTCAATTAAAGGCGAAAAAGTGAAAAGGGGAATAAAGTTTTTATATATATAATGTTCGTGACGCCACCTGTGGTATGCGGCTATATGGGGCCGCCGCTGCGGTGCAGATCCTCTGGAGCTGTTGTTTATGCAGCAGAGTTGATTCAGCTCTCCACAGACAGAGCTTAGCTCCAGGGCAGGATACAGTGATTCTATAGGGTAGATGTGGTTGGTGCGGTGTAGTGCTGGTGATGGCGCAGATAATGACCAGTCCACAACTTAATGGCGGTTTCCTCTTATCTTTACTTGCGGTGGTTAGGCAGACCGGGGCACAGGTACTAGCTGGTAGTAGAGGTCCGGGCGGCCTGGAAGCAAGTTGGGAATCCACCTCACCAGGTGAAGTTGGAGGCCTTCCCTCTGTGCTAATCTCTTTGGCCCTGCTGCTTGTAGCTGTGCTGTAGCCCTCGTCCCTGAGTAAAAACGTCTTTGTGCTCACCCGTATGGCAGGCAGCTCGGGCCTTCTTTAAGTGTCACTCCCACGTGGCGGTACTGGTCCCTCGGTGCTGCTGAGCCTCCGGGCGTCTGGTGGGGCCAGGAGACCTGCAGTCTCCTGCCCTCTGGTTTCTGCTGCTGGGCCTTCTGTGCCCCACAACCTCGGACTCCGGTGTCCGGTTCTTCTGCGCTCCTCTCTGGGGTGAGCTGGCTTACATCTCCAATCCCCAGGTCTTTCCTCGTCGCTGTCCTGTCTTCAACTCCTCTCAACTCACTCTTACTAACCCCGCCTCCAGATCCCAGTTGCTAAGGGGAGGAGCTTCCCTTGCTGGTCTGGAGCCAGGAAAGTGTTGTATGCTGGTGAACCTGATTAGGGGACCCCTCCTGGCTTCCAGGCATGGCATCACCCCCTGTGACGGAGGCAATGCCAACGTGGCAACAGGACCACTGGGTGCCACACATCCATGAGGTAGATGTAGGGAACCTATAAATCCAGAGATAAAGAGAGAGAAATCAACCTTGGAAAGGTCCATGTCACACACCCAGGGACAGACCTGTTGAGAGGTCTCTTCTTGGTGTGCTCCTGCCTTTGCTGCAAGTTGGGAAAAAGAGAAAGGAAGCGAGTCCATCGGAGCAGTTGACTGGTGGCCTAGAAGGGTCTGGTTGCAAGCTTTTTGGAACCGTGCCTGAGAATGTGAGGGTGGTCGCAATGAGTGTAGTCTTGTCACGTTTGTATTTGGAAGGTGAAGGTGAGTCCTTTAAACCAAGGACTGTAAATATTGCAATGTCTTAGGGTATGTGCACACGATGCAGAAATGAAGCAGAAAATTTCTGCATCATTTCTGCATCTCCCTGGCAGAAAAAACGCATGCAGATTGTGCATGCGTTTTTCCTGCAGAATACATGCGGATCCACATGCAGATTCACATGCGTTTCCGCATGCAGATTGACAAGCGCTTTCCAGGCGATTTTAGCATCACCTGGAAAGTGCTTGATAACTAGGTCACACTATATAAATCCATGCAAACAGCATGGATTTATACAGTGTGAACCGAGAGAGTGTATATACTTACCTCCGATGGCCCGCGCTGTCCTGCTCACTCCGTTCTCCCGGCTGCCGGCAACTTTGAATTGAAAGACCTGCCGACGTCAGCGTCACGTGACCCGTCACATGACTCTGACGTCACCGCAGGTCCTACAACTCACTGCAAGTGCCGGGAACCAAGCGGGAGCGCTGTGCGGGCCGACAGAAGGTAAGAATACATTTATTTTTTATTTTATTCTTCTTTTTACAGCTTTTTTAATGGTACCTGGGTGTGGATGAGACTCTCATCTTCTCCACACCCGGGTACCATCCGCACATTAGAACGCACCAATTACGCAAGTACAAATGCTGTCTTGCGGAATTGGCGCGTTCTAATGCAAGTCAATGGCGGCGAAATCGCCGCGTTTCCGCAAAATTAATTGACATGCTGCGGATTTTTGACCGCAGCGTTAACGCTGCGGAAAAATCCGCATCATGGGCACAGCACATGCGGATTTCCATTGGGGAACATTGCTGCCCTTCTACCATGCGTTTTTCATGCGTTTCCGCGGCGTTTACGCAACTGCAAAAACGCCGCGGAAACGCATGAAATACGCATCGTGTGAACACAGCCTCAAACAGATTGTGTCCTGTAGGAAGAAGTTCATCAGAGTTATGCAGCTCTTGTTGGTGTCCCCAGTGGAGTTCTCAGAGCTATAGAGAGGGGGTTTCAAAATTCGGTGCACCTCCTCTCCACATTTACACATATGCCAGGAATACTTGTGATTTATATTTCCAATGTATAGATGTGAATAGAGGCATCACTTGTAGCTCTTGGGCTCCAGTGCAAAAACTATACCAGGGTCCTATCCTATCATATACCATATGGGTTCTTCTCACTTGGCAAAGGGGCACGTTGGAGACACTTAAAGGGTCCAGCTGTGACTAATACCTCTGCATCCCTTAGTTTTACACCCCTGTTGATGGGTTCACTAATCAATACAGTTTAATAACAGGACAGAAGTGAATCTAAATTAATCTCTACTCTTCATTTTCCAAATTTTCCATAATCTCCCATCCCCCAAGGAGTAATTTCGACATGGGACGTTATTCATAAATCTTGAAGCACCAGACCTGACCACGTGTGAAGATTTCCCTGCAGATTAAGAAGATCTCACCATCGGGTAATCACATTATCAGTGATTTCTATCTCGGCAGAATGATGAAATGGTCATTATCTTATCTCAGTCTCTTATACGGGGTAATCAAATCTTATCTGGATCTTCACATAACACACAGGAGGATAACCTTTTGTATCTGCTCCACCTTTCCTTATTATTTTCTAGTAAGTGCTTTGATAAGATATCCTGATTTTTGATGACTAAAGATTAAGATAAGTCATGATTAGGAATTTCAAGGACAAACAGAAATTATATTGGAAACAACTAAGGTGGACACCATTATGAGAGTCAACATCTGGCTCTCTGTGAGTCCTGAGCAGAAACCTACCTATATTTTACTTATTATATCATTATATCAGTGTACATAACTATATCATTATTTAACAAGCTAGTTTTCAAATATCGTTATGGAGGGTTCAAAGACAATTGAGGGAAGTCCATCATTTAGGACCCTCATCATGTAGTCTAAATGGACAACAGATAGAAAGAGTGCCTCTTTAAGGCCAGGTTCAGACAGTCATAATTTAGGTATACATTATGCGTCAGAACACTGCGATTAATGAAGACATGCTGTAAACGTTAAAAAATGTAAGGTACTGTAACGGGTCTGGGAGGTGGAACCTCTGAGCAAGTATACAAAGGGGCAGTCCTTGTAAGGAAGCGGGTGGCTCCCAGGGAAGACGGGCAGGTAGTCACGGCAAGTGACAGGGACAGTCTCTGGGTAGAAAGGGCAGGAAGTCACAGCAAGTGACGGGGACAGTCTCTTGACAGGCGGATGGTCACGGCAAGTGACAGCAGGGAAAGAGTCTCTAGACGGGCAGGTGGTCACGGCAAGTGACAGCAGGGAAGAGTCTCTAGATAGGCTAGCAGGCAGGTAGCAGGTGAGCGCTCCCAGGTGAGCAGGTAAGAGTCTTTGGACAGGCAGGTGGTCACGGCAAGTGACGGCAGAGCCTCCAGGTAGGCTAGCAGGCAGGTAGCAGGTGAGCGCTCCCAGGTGAGCCGGCAAGAGTCTCTAGACAGGCAGGTGGTCACAGCGAGTGACGGCTAAGCCTCCAGGTAGGCTAGCAGGTAGGTAGCAGGTAAGCGCTCCCAGGTGAGCGAGTAAGAGTCTCTGGACAGGCAGGCAGGTATCAGGCAGGTATCTGGCAGGTACTTCCTGGTCCGCAGGCGGACTGATCCATAGACAGACTGGCAGGTGCTGGTAGGCAGACTGTCGGACCACAGGATAGCAAGCAGGTAAGCAGATATCAGGCAGGTATATAGCAGGAATCTGGCAGGTGACTGGCAGGTAACTGGTAACGGGACCTGTGGGCTGAAGCAGAGTTGAAAGGCTTTGCAACAACATTGCTCGGGCACCTCCATTTTGGAGGAGGTGCCTTATATATGGTGAGGTCCTCCGGCCATTGGCCGGGGACTCCTTAGGACGGCACGCGCGGCCCCTTTAAGAGAGGGGGAGCGCGCGCGCGCGCCCTAAGCACAGAGGCCGGGAAGCAGCGCGCGCTGCCAGCAGAGCGGGAGGAAGACGCCGGGCACGGAGCGGAGAGGTGAGGGGAACGGCGTCCCTGCCTAGCAGGAGGCAGGGACGCCGATGCTACAGGTACGTAGTTAGCGTTTTTGGATCAAAAGGCTCAAAAGTCATCCAACCACATCAAGGTGCACCTAAATATGGATGGTCCCTAACTACAGTATGTCCTACCACTCCATGTATCAATAACATACTAATAATGGTGAGTGTATCAGGGTGGAGAGCTATCTTGCAGGTGTATATATATATATTCCTGGAGGTGTATATGTGTATAAGGAAAAAAGGGAGAAACGAGAGAGAGAATTTAATTGACTATTTGATGTATTTAAATATATGTATACCATTGTTCCTTGTACATGTTGTTGTCCTGAGGAAGAAGTCGGATAACTTTGAAATGCGTTGCCATTAAACCACTATGAATTATCTTCTTGTTCGTTGATCCTTTACCGAAATTATCAGCAGCGCAGAGAAAACCCACTGTGACATTAGTCACTACTCATGCACAAGCTGCAAGTCAAAAGGTCCAAGGTCAAAAGCCAAGTGAGTAGGTCATAGCCAGAGGGGTGAGACAAAGGCATAGTCAGGTAACAGTCCAAGGTCAGAATTCCAAGAAAGTAGCGGATCAAGACAAAACGGCTAGGCAAAGGGATGGTCAAGGGAAATCCAAGGTCAAGCAGCAAAGATCAGAATACAAGACTAGTAGCACAGAGCGCACACACACACCTCTTGTGCAAAGCCACAATTGACAGCAATCTAAGGCAGAGAGCTGGTTGAATAGCCAGGTAATTACTCCAAACAGGAGACACATGGATGAAACCTTGACACATCCTGGTCCTGATTGGATGGCTAAACTGTCACTCAAGGCTCTGAAAGCTCAGCATGCCCCAGCATCCGGTTGGATGGCTGAGCTGTCCATCACCATACTGACAGCTGAGCCCACCACTGTCCTAGATTGGGCGGCAGAACTGTCACTCACTGTGTCCAGACACACTGATAGGAGGAATCGTGACATCCCATCTCTACTACATTACTATCCTCTATGGCCACTGCAGCAGCTGATTAGTAAGCCATTATAGTGGTTGTGCCTCACAAACCCCATCAGGTGGGCATCTCCTGCACTTTAAATGATCTCATCATACTTGGATAAGACCCTTTTGCATTTTACGTTTTTTTTTTTTAGCATATGCAATTTTATTACTGTACTAATGGAAGGTATGGCACAGGACACCGCACTACCGCATAGAGTTAATGAGGTGGTGTCCCTCCATCCTCAGATACATAGGAGTGGTCCACTGTTAGACTCCATGTATCCTGCAGTAGTAGGACCCCAATAGTATGCCTGATCCTCCTGGGGTCCAATTAATCAAGGTTTCTTTGACTTTAAGTCTCTGATTCGTGCAGCTTCATAGTCGTCATTTGTACCGAGCGTTGTGTACAATCAAGAAGAGACCACCTGCAAAAAAAACACCACGAGCTGTAAGGTTGATTGCTGCATTTAAGCCTTCGAGCAGAGACATTAGAGAAAGATTTTGTCTTGCCATTTGTTTTGTTTTTTATATATATAAATTGAATCTCATTCTCTACAGTTTTGATTGATTGAGCTGCAAATTAACCCTAGAACGCATACCTGGGGCCTCGCAGGCCTGCTAGGTTACTTGTTTTCTATTTTCTGCAAGATTACTTTAGTTAGAATTTTGAAACTCTAGGTATTCCTCAGGTATATAGTTGTTAGTAATTTCCAGTTGTTCATATATTTTTATGTTATAGGCATTTCGGTAAAACAACTCTTTTTTGGGACTACCCCACATTCACAAACCTGGGGCCTTTTAGGCCTGTACTTGGTTTACCTGTGATCCTCAGTCTTTTTGTCTGTACTGTTACTTAGAAGGAAAACATATCGCTTCAGGAAGAAAAAAAACATGGAAAAATCTAACAAAAGAGGAACTATATGGTTATATTGCCCTTACTCTTCTGGTAGGTCGTACAAAATCGTACGATGTTCCAATCAGAGAATTATTTCTGAACCCTTTTTCAGATCCACACTACAAAGCTACAATGTCAGTCAATAGATTTGAGAATATTCGGAGAAGCCTTCGTTTTGATGATAAGAGAACTCGTCCTGTGAGGTTGGAAACAGATAAATTAGCCCCTATTAGCTACATCTGGAATCTTTTGAACAAAAACTGTACAAAGCTTTACCATTCTAATGACAATGTGACAGTGGATGAGCAACTTCTTGCCTTTAGGGGACGTTGCAAATTCATTCAGTATATGCCTAGTAAACCTGCCAAGTATGGCATAAAAATTTTCTGGATGTGTGATTCAACAAGCTATTATGGCATGAATGGTCTGATTTACTGTGGCAAAGAAGCTGATGCTCCAGTCCAGAAAGACCTATGTTCTGACATAGTAAAAAAACTTGCCGTACCAATTTTCAATTCTGGAAAAAATATAACAATGGACAACTACTTTACCAATCTGGAACTGGGCAAATTTTTGCTTCAGAAAAAACTCACACTTGTTGGTACTATGAGGCCAAACCGCCGCGAAATTCATCCAATCATGAAGCACAATCCCAAGCGACCACTTTATGAGAGTGTCTTTGGTTTCTGCAATCAAGCGACAATGGTATCTTATAAAGTAAAGAAAGAGTATTACTGAGTACAATGCATCATGATGGAAGTATTGACACCGATGACAGGAAACAGAAACCTGAAATCGTACTGCATTATAATAAAACAAAAGGAGGTGTGGACAAGATGGATGAAATGATTGGAGAGTATTCGTGCAAGAGGCAGACAAAACGTTGGCCTGTAGTCATTTTTTATAATATCCTTGATGTGTCAGCCCTCAATAGCTATATTGTTTATAGTGAAAGTCATCCAGAATTCCATGCCAACAGGAAGGACAAGAGACGTCTATTCTTGACGGAACTTTGCTATGAACTTTTGATGCCTACCATGATGGAGCGAAGCAGCACGAAATGCTTGCCAAGGCAAATTACGGAAGCTATGATCTGATGTGGTATACATTTTCAGGAACATCCAGAGCCAAGAGAAAAAAAAAGAAAGCGCTGTTATATTTGCCCACCAAAGAAGGAAAGGAAATCTGAGCGTTTCTGTACTACTTGTGGACAAAATGTCTGCAAGAAACATTCTTCCGAAAAAATATGTGAAAATTGTTGGGGTAATCAGTAAAGTTGAAAAGGAAAGTTTTTGAAAAGAAATATTCCTGCACCATGTTTACTACAACTTTTATATAAAAAACTTTTAGACAAAAAAATCGTTTTATATATATATATATATATATATATATATATATATATATATATATATATATATATATATATATAAAGAATTATATAGAATGCATATATTGGGCGTTTTAAGCCGGCATAATTACTTTATTTTGTTTTATGCACATGATTATAATGTTTTGAAATATTCACATCTCAAATAAACATTGAAAAGTATTTCTATTTAAGTTACTCCATGTTATTTGCACACAGGCCTAAAAGGCCCCAGGTATGTGAAAGTGTAGATTTCTATGGTTGCACATTCTAGGGTTAAAGCATGTTCACCATGGTTCTACTCACTGCCGATCAACAAGAGCATAAAATTTGGATCTCTAAAAGATTACCATAAACTCAAATGTACTTTTTTAGGGTATGTGCAAATGGAGTCTTTTTTGAGGAGGTCAAAAACAATGCGTTTTCTAGAAGAAAACACACTTTTTGGGGGGATTTTGGATGAATTTTTTATTTTCCTAAAGGGTTTCCTGAAGTGATTTTCAAGACTTTTCGAAGCATTTTCGAAACCGCTTCAGGAAAACGGCGGCGGTTGTTTTCTGTAGGCGATGGTTTTGTTGTCGTTCTTGCAGCGGCTCCACCGGCGGCAGTTTTCGATATGTACTTTAAGTATACAGAGCATGTGGCTTCCGAGCTGAAATTGCCCGAAAATGAGCATGTCGCTTCTTTTAACCGTTTCTGAACCCTGAAGCGCTTAAAAGAAGTGGCATCAGGCAGAACATGTGCACAGTAATGTCGTTTTGACATTGCTGTGTATTATGTTCATTTTATAGGGCACTTTTGTAACACTTTTTCAGGAGGATTCCAGGCAGACTTCACTTGAAAAAGACATTGTGTGCACATAGCCTTAGAAGATTTATTTTCCTGAAGGGTGTTTGCCACGCTTTGATAGGACAGTGCCTAGTTTGGAGCAGATTTCTTTAGGAGCCGCTTCAAAGAAGTGACATGCACTTTCTTTTTTCCCACTTGGTGAAAAACTGCAAAACCTGAAGCAGAAAAAAAAATGCTCATAAGACTGAACGTATGAATAGAAAAGTGGATTTACAATAGAAATTAAGCATTTTTGAGCAATTTTTCAGGCGATTTTTGAAGCGGACCCAATCCTACAAAAACTCCATTTGCGTATACCTTAGGAGTATATTACATTATTTAGGAGTTTTTGGAACTGAGCAGAAATTTTAAAATTCTCAAAAACTTGGCATTTCTGCTCAGTTTCTGCTCCAAAAGCTCAGCAAAAAAGTCTTTTTGTGCACATAGCCTTACAAGGTGTACAATCAAATTAACAGGTCTGCTCACCATTATTGGTACCCCTTCATTTTTTCATAGACTATACAATATCTTCAGAAATAAATGGAAATGTACCAAAGTTATATCCTCAGGATTTTTTAATTAGTGGTTCAAAATAATACAACAATAAAACATTGTTTTTCAACTTTCATGTTACAATTTCAAAGAAGAAACAGAATAAATAGCATGCGCAGCAATAAAGGTATCCCACTTCCTGCCGACTCCAACTCAGAAATATCTCCCGGATCCGCACATTCCTCAACAAAGACTCTGCAAAAACACTAGTGCACGCCCTGTGGCCTCCCTTCTAACACTCTCGCACCCTCCAATCTATCCTAAACTCTGCTACCCGACTAATCCACCTGTCCCCCCGCTATTCCCCGGCCTCTCCTCTATGTCAACCACTTCACTGGCTCCCCATTGCCCAGAGACTCAAGTTCAAGACCCTAACCTTGGCATGCAAAGCCATCCACTACCTGTCTCCTCCATACATCTGTGACCTAGTCTCCCAGTACATACCCACACGCAACCTCCGATCCTCACAAGATCTCCTTCTCTACTCCCCTCTTATCTCCACCTCCCACAATCGCATACAAGATTTCTCCCATGCATCTGTGGCGCCCCTGAGGGTTCAGTCGCCACAGAGGTACTGCACCTCACCCAGAGGTGTGGTGTCTCCTTCTCTCAGGTAAGGAGGGAATGCTGCCCGGAACCCCAACACCCGCATGCAACACTACACTGCTCCAGGCCAGCTGGAAGGGCAAGATTCAATGTGTTTCCTGCTGAGCCCTGTCCCTGGCTGGGGTGGGGGGAACCAAAGTTAGGGGGAACCAGTAGTGGGTGTGGGTGGAGGAAGTAGTTTAGGGGAGCACCTTCATAGGAGGTATAAAAAGGGAAGCCATCTTAGGGTGGCAGTGAAGTAGTGCAGAACAGTCAGAGAGTGAGGACAGTCAGTCAGGGAGCAGTGTCTCTTTAGGAGCTCTGCTCCACAATCGGGGCCTAGTGATAGAGGCCCAGGAGGGGAGCAGAGGAGAAAGGCTCCGTTCTATAGAAGGGATCCCAGGGGGTACGGCAAGTGCAGGACGGCACCCGTGCGACCCGAATCTGCCAGGTGTCAGAGGGATCAGGCCGCAAGAAGGGGACCGGCCCCTGGACCTGCCGTGTTACTCCAGGTCTCGGCTGGAAAAACCGGAGGCTTCTGACTTTTATAGTGCAGTTGCCACAGCTTCATCCTAGTCACCGTGAGGGTCAAGCAGGTCCGGGAACTCCAGGTTGCCCAGAGGGACTTCAGAGCACCCGAGCGGGACTGTGAGTGGGGAAGCGCAAGGCAGGAGGGAGAAGACCCAGCGTGAAGTCGGTCAAGGAAAGGAACATAAGAAAGCGGGGTTCTGTCAAGCACTCCTGACGCATCTGAGGAAGAGCTGAACACCCGGTCTGGTGAACGCAGCGCGACGTGGGAGTCTGACACCCGTACAGTGTACCTGTGGAACTTACATAAGAACCGTGAGTAAAAACTCGGATGACTGCACTGCACTGCCTCCGTCAATTATTTCAGCTTCGCCATTCCGCCTGCACTACAAGCCCCAGCATCACCACCCACCAAACTCCACACTGCCCCGGGGGCCCGCTCCACCTGTGGTGACCAGAAACACTTCAGCTGCCATCCCATCACCCCCGGAGGTCTGCAGCAGCGCTGGTAAACCTTACCAGGTACCACAGGTGGCGTCACAAACTATCTACTTTATTTTTATTTTTCTATCCAAGTTACAATCCCTTTTTTGGTTGACCGCCCTGGGCCACGGACCGGGCCATCCACTGTGACATACCCCCCAGCATCCATAGGCCCGGCTGCCGAGTACCCCATTGCCCCGGGGGCGCGTCACATCCCCCCTACTTTGGAACTCTCTACTCCAACATATCTGACTCTCGCTTACTGTGGAAACCTTTAAAAGGAACCTGAAGACCCACCTCTTCCGACAAGCCTACAACCTGCAGTAACCACTGATACACCACACCGCTGCACGACCAGCTCTACCCTCACCTACTGTATCCTCACCCATCCCTTGTAGAATGTGAGCCCTTGCGGGCAGGGTCCTCTCTCCTCCTGTACCAGTCGCTGACTCGATTTGTTCAAGATTATTGTAAGTGTTTTGCTATGTATACCCCTTTTCACATGTAAAGCGCCATGGAATAAATGGCGCTATAATAATAAATAATAATTATTAATACTTGGTTGCACACCCTTTGGCTGTTAGCCTCCAAACGTTTCTTGTAGCCATTTATGCGGGGGCATTTATGCATATAGCATTTATGCATACTTTATCGAAGTGCCATAATTTAGCAAAGTGCCCTGGCAGTTAGAAAATGGCATTGCTAATATTCATCTTTCTTCTCTTCTTACAGGTATATATTTTTCACTGCTTGTGTGATCTGTCCTGAAAACTGCATTATATCTCCATGCAATGCTCTGCAGCCTATCAATTTCTGGTATATATTTTTCACTGCTTGTGTGATCTGTCCTGAAAACTGCATTATATCTCCATGCAATGCTCTGCAGCCTATCAATTTCTGGTATATATTTTTCACTGCTTGTGTGATCTGTCCTGAAAACTGCATTATATCTCCATGCAATGCTCTGCAGCCTATCAATTTCTGGTATATATTTTTCACTGCTTGTGTGATCTGTCCTGAAAACTGCATTATATCTCCATGCAATGCTCTGCAGCCTATCAATTTCTGGTATATATTTTTCACTGCTTGTGTGATCTGTCCTGAAAACTGCATTATATCTCCATGCAATGCTCTGCAGCCTATCAATTTCTGGTATATATTTTTTCACTCCTCTAGCTTTTTTATTCCATGATACTTAAAGGTCATCACACTTACTTTAAGAGTTTATGATCCATGCCGAGTTTACTAGTCTGTTTTTTTTTTTTTCCCTGCACTTTATGGTCTCCTGTTGTCTTTTAAGCTAGTGATTGATTGTTAATGAGTTAAATCTGTGCAGATCTAAGCAGATACGTCCCTATATATTGAGACTTAGTTAAGGGGCAGCATTTATGCGGGGGCATTTATGCATATAGCATTTATGCATACTTTATCGAAGTGCCATAATTTAGCAAAGTGCCCTGGCAGTTAGAAAATGGCAGTTGGACAGGGCAGGAGACAGGTAACAATTGCAAGACAAACCAACAAACTTGCTTACAGGTCATCTTTTTGGCAAACAGTATTCACCATTTGTATCTGTGCCATTTATTTTCTGGTTGCTACAATCATCCACATTCACCGTTCTCCCACAAATGCGACACACTTCATCCATATTAATCCCTCACTCCTCTCTTCTCCTATGTACAGTTGTCATGCTCTCTTCACAATGTTATACCACGCAGATCCATTCATTCCCACCATACAACGCAGGAAACGCTCTCACAAATCACTCAATCATCTGCTCACTCTCTGTATCTTCCTTCTATTAGTCGCAGGTGATATTTCTCCCAACCCAGGACCCTCCAGTAATAATAACACTAACTCTTTCCCTGTTGCATTCAGAAACCCTGCTAATCTCATTAATATTCCCTGCATATCTTCTGTCTCATTCAACTGTGCCCTTTGGAATGCACGCTCAGCTTGTAATAAACTCTCTTACATCCATGACTTTTTCCTCTCTAATTCCCTCAACCTTCTGGCTCTCACTGAAACCTGGATCCAGCAGTCGGACACCACCGCCGCTGCAGCTCTCTCCTATGGTGGCGTACATTTCTCTCATACCCCGCGACCTGACAACAGATCAGGTGGAGGTGTTGGTCTGCTTCTTTCAACAAAATGTACTTTTCAGGTTATCCCCCCTGTACCCTCCCTTATCTTCCCGTCCTTTGAGGCCCACACAGTCAGACTCTACCGGCCCTTCTCCCTGCGAGTGGCGGTTGTCTATCGCCCCCCAGGTCCCCCCCGTCAATTCCTGGATCACTTTGCTGCCTGGCTTACAAATTTTCTATCCTGCGACATCCCCACGATAATCATGGGAGACTTTAACATCCCAATTGGCGATCCTCTTTCCCCATCTGCCACGCATCTTTTATCATTAACCTCCTCCTTCGGCCTTTCACAGCTTGCTAATTCTCCTACACATGAGGACGGGAACACATTGGACCTGATCTTCTCCCGGCTTTGCTCAGTACATGACTTTACTAACTCTCCCCTTCCACTCTCTGACCATAATCTTCTTTCATTCTCTGTCAAGAACTGTGACTCTACTCAAGACACTCCCACCGTCCACACTTATAGAAATTTACGCGCCATTAACACCCAGAAATTTATAAAAAGGTTGCAATCATCATTGGCCCCAATCTCCTCCCTCTCATGTCCCGACTCTGCATTGAAGCATTATAACAAAATAATGCTATGCGCCCTGGATGAAGCCGCACCTCCTACACAAAGAACAATTCGGCATAGACGGCGACAACCCTGGCACACGCCTCAAACACGTCTTCTCCAGAGGTACTCCAGGTGCGCTGAACGGCTGTGGAGAAAATCAAATCTGCCCGAAGATTTCCTCCACTATAAATTTATGCTGAAAACATATAACTCTGCCCTTCACCTCTCCAAACAAACCTACTTTAACAACCTCATCATCTCACTTTCCAATAATCCTAAACGACTCTTTGACACGTTTCATTCTCTCCTCAATCAAACAGCACAGGCCCCGACCACCGACCTCAGCGCTGACGATCTGGCTAACTATTTCAAAGAAAAAATTGACCATATCCGACAGGAAATTTTCTCCCAATCCCCAAATGTTATGCATGCTCCCCCCCGCCACATTGTATCTTGCTCATTTTCTGACTTCGAACCAGTCACGGAAGATGAAGTGATCAGGCTCCTTGCATCTTCTCGCCCTACCACCTGCACCAGCGACCCTATTCCCTCACATCTCCTTCAGTCCCTTGCTCCAGCTGTCACCTCTCACCTAACTAAAATTTTCAACCTTTCCCTCTCATCTGGTATCTTTCCCTCTTCTTTTAAACACGCCAGCATACAACCATTACTTAAAAAACCATCCCTCGACCAGAACTGCACGGCCAACTACAGACCTGTTTCCAATCTTCCCTTTATCTGTAAACTCCTGGAACGCCTGGTCCACTCCCGTCTAATCCGCTATCTCTCAGACAACTCTCTTCTTGACCCTTTACAATCTGGTTTCCGCTCTTTACATTCTACTGAAACTGCCCTCACTAAAGTCTCTAATGATCTACTAACAGCTAAATCTAATGGTCACTACTCCCTGCTGATTCTCCTGGATCTCTCTGCAGCATTCGACACTGTGGATCATCAGCTCCTCCTCACTATGCTCCGCACTATTGGCCTCAAGGACACGGTTCTCTCCTGGTTCTCCTCTTATCTCTCTGAGCGCTCCTTCTCTGTGTCTTTTGCCGGCTCCTCCTCCTCCCTACTTCCTCTTACTGTCGGGGTTCCTCAAGGATCAGTCCTAGGCCCCTTCTTTTCTCCTTATACACCGCTCCTATTGGACAAACAATCAGTAGATTCGGTTTTCAGTACCATCTCTATGCTGATGACACCCAATTATACACCTCTGCTCCGGACATCACCCCTGCATTACTACAAAAGACCAGTGATTGTCTTTCTGCTGTGTCTAAAATTATGTCCTCCCTCTACCTAAAACTGAATCTGTCAAAAACTGAACTACTCGTCTTTCCTCCCTCCATTAATCTACCTGTGCCCGATATTGCCATCTCCGTTTGTGGCTCAACCATTACTCCCCAGCTACAAGCCCGCTGTCTTGGGGTCATTTTTGATTCAGATCTTTCTTTCACTCCTCACATCAAATCACTCGCTCGTTCATGTCATCTACACCTCAAAAACATCTCAAGAATCAGGACTTTTCTCACCTTTGACTCGGCAAAAACTCTTACTGTCGCTCTTATTCATTCTCGTCTTGACTATTGCAACGCTCTACTAATCGGTCTCCCTCTTACTAAACTCTCCCCTCTCCAATCCGTCCTGAACGCAGCAGCCAGGATCATATTCCTCGCCAACCGCTACTCAGATGCCTCTTCCCTGTGCCAGTCATTGCATTGGTTGCCCATCCAATATAGAGTTCGTTTTAAACTTATCACGCTTACCCACAAAGCGCTCCATGCTTCAGTACCCCCCTACATCTCCTCCCTTGTCTCAGTCTACCACCCTACACGTGCCCTCCGTTCTGCAAATGACTTGAAACTAAAATCCTCCATAATCCGAACTTCCCACTCCCGTCTCCAAGATTTCTCGCGTGCTGCGCCAATTCTCTGGAATGCACTACCCAGGACAGTTCGATTAATTCCCAATACCCACAGTTTCAAGCGAACCCTAAAAACACATTTCTTTAGACTGGCGTATCACCTAAACACACTCTGTCCATCCCAGCTTTCCCCCATATTAAAATCTTCTTCAACTTCGGGTTCAAACCAACCATGCACATAAAAGCCTCTGTCAGGACTGCACACATACTGGCTGGCGACCAGTCCATGTATTATTATTTATCCTATTCAGTATATCAAGGCTGCATTATACAATATATGTACTTTTTACCTTTTGTGTCTCCCCCACTTCCTCATAGACTGTAAGCTCGCGAGCAGGGCCCTCACTCCGTTCGATATGAGATATGCTTATTCTGTATTGTCTGTATATGTCCCCCCTAAAATTTGTAAAGTGCTGCGGAATATGTTGGCGCTATAAAAATAAACTATTATTATTATTATTATCTATAAGCTTCTTGCACTTCTCAGCTGGATTTTTCTCTCACTCTTCCTTTGCAGTTTGTTCAAGCTCTTGAATGTTTGCAGGGTTCTTTTCCCCAATGGAAGATTTCAGCTCACCCCAAAGATTTTCAGTGGAATTGAGGTCAGGATTCATTGTTGGCCATTTTAAAATAGTCCATTTTTTCTTTTTCAAACATTCCTGTATACTTTTGGATGTGTGCTTTGGGTCATTGTCTTGCTGGAGGAGCCACGATCTTCGACACAAACCAAGTTTTCTTACACTTGGGCAGGACATTTTTCTCTAAAATCTCTTGATAATTCTCTGATTTCATGATTCCTGTGATATGATCAAGGCCTCCAGCACCAGACGCTGCAAAGCAACCCCGCAGCATTATGGATTCTCCACCATGCTTAACTGTTGGTAAGATGCTCTTTTCCTTATAAGCTTCATTGCGCTGTCTGTAAACAAACTGTTGCGTTGCATTGCCAAAACGCTCTATTGTTGTTTCATCTGTCCACAGAACATTTTCTCAGAAGGATTGTGGTTTGTCAAGGTACTCTTTGGCAAAGATCAGTAGTTCCTTTTTATGTCTTTTCTTCAGCAATGGTTTCTTCCTTGGCCTTCGCCCATAAAACTCTCCTTGGTTTAGTGTGTGGCATATGGTACTTGTTGAACCCATGACCCCCGACTGTTCCAGGTTGGTCTTCAGGTCTTTGGATGTTTGACGTGGTGATTTTTTCGCCATTCGCACCAACCTTTGATGACATCTCTTGTCAATTTTCCTCTTTCCCCCACGTCCAGGAAGGTTCTTGATGGTTCCATGCTTGGCAAACTTCTTAATGACATTGCGCACTATTGAAACTAGGATAACAGGTCTTTGGAGATGGCAAGCTTTAGGTTTTTCTATTTTTCCCTCCCATTGTTTTTTGTTTTAAATTATTGTTTATCATTTGTTCTTCTGTATTTAACACGAGTCTCTATACAAAAAACTGCTTCACTTAATTCATTATTTTCAGGAGATATTCCACATTATGTAATTAAACTTCATGGGTGCCAATAATGATGAGCAGTACTGTACATGAAGATAAAACAAAATCCAATCTTCCTGCAACCTGGATTAATAAGTTTATCAAGCCAACACATACTGTACCTACGTATATATGCAGATGAATAAAATCTTAGGAAATAATCCAATTTTCTGTCTTTTTTTTATCACTTTTGCATTTTAATATAAAGAGGACCAGGAGAGTAGACTATCGGCCATTACACGTCTCACACTGGTAACACCCCCTTTAATTTAAAATAAGCTAAAGTGGCAGATTATCAGGGAGATCTATGTCCGGCCCATAGATCTTAACAGCTCATTTACATATTAGGAAAACGTGGATTTCTCTGGAACAAGACATCGGATCGCAGATATCAAGGGATCACTTTATTCAACGTTCTATGACCTGCAAGTCCCTTAAATTTTGATTTTTCCATTGTTGGAGTTGTGTAAGGACTTTTTTTTACATACCAAGCTGTAGTTTTTATTGATACAATTTTGGAATACATATAATGTTTTGATCAAGTTTTATTGCATTTTTTTAGAGCAGTGCATTGACCAAAAAAGGCTAATTTTTAGTTTTTTCTCTTTATGGGTTTTCCTGCATTGGTTAATTAATTTTATATTTTGATACATCGGACTTTTACAGATGTGGTGATAACAAATATGTTTATTTTTTATTTCTTTATTTTTAAAATTGAAAAAAGGGGGATGATTCAAACTTTTACGTGTTTTTTTTGTATTTTTAAAAAGTTTTATTTTTTACCTTCATTTTGTAGTCTCCTAGCCGGCTTGAATCTGCGATTGTTTAAGCGATTGTTTTATATACTGCAATACTATTGCATTGCAGTATATTAAGAAAATTACATTCTCTTGTAAGCTTCATAGGAGGGCCAAGATGGCAATGATGGGGGTCTTCGGCAGGCCTCCAGTCTCGATGACAACCCGTCGATGTCCGTCAATCACAGAGGGCAGGGGGCAATGAGAGCAGGTGCGCCTGCGCATCGGCAACCAGTTCATTTAAATTCCACTGTCAGAGATTGACAGCGGCATTTATATGGTTAAGCTGCAGAGATCGAAGCTTGCTGATGGTGCGGGTTCGGTTCCTGAGCCTGCTTACTTTACCCCAAACCCATGTAACTAAGTCTGCTTCATATACCCCAACCCCAAGTACCTGAGTCCGCTTCATATACCCCAACCCAACGTACCTGAACCCTGCTCCGTATACCCCAACCTGACTTATCTGAGCCTGCTTCATATACCCCAACCTGATGTACCAAAGCCTGCTTCATATACCCCAACCCTACGTATCTGAACGTGCTTCCTATACCCCAACCCCATGTACCTGAGCCTGCTTCATATACCCCACTCCCACGTACCTGAGCCTGCTTCATATACCCCAACCCCGCGTACCTGAACCTGCTTCATATACCCCAACCTGACGTACTTGAGTCTGTTTCATATACCCCAACCCGACGTACCTGAGCCTGCTTCATATACCCCAACCCGAAGTACCTGAGCCTGTTTCATATGTCCCAACCTGTCGTACCTGAGCCTGCTTCATCTACCCCAATTCAATGTACCTGAGTTTGCTTCATATACCACAACCCCATGTACATGAGCCTGCTTCATATACACCAACCTGACGTACCTGAGCTTGCTTCATATATCTCAACCCGACGTACCTGAGCCTGCTTCATATACCCCAACCCGTTGTACCTGAGCCTGCTTCATATGCCCCAACCCGACGTACGTGAGCCTGATTCATATGTCCCAACCCTTTGTACCTGAGCCTGCTTCATATACCTGCTTCATATACCCCAATCCAATGTACCAGAGTTTGTTTCATATACCACAACCCCATGTACCTGAGCCTGCTTCATATACACCAATCTGACGTACCTGAGCCTGCTCATATACCCCAACCTGACGTACCTGAGCCTGTTTCATATACCTGTTATGCCAAGTTCCAAGCACTAAGGTTCAGATACGGCTTTAAAGAAGGCAACCCTTTGGAAGATCAGAGAAGCAATTACACCAAGACAGAGAAACCCCTGGAAGTCTTCACAACACTTTATGGGCAGGTACATACAACACTACACATCAGTGCAGGTACAACTTATGGCTTCTTCATCTAGGAGTTTATGAGTATCATCTGTCTAATTGACAGAGAACCCCTGAGAAGTCTACACAAGAAAGCTTCTGTCTGTATCATGATTCCAGTGACTTTTATAAGGTTTAGACAATGGAAGCATAAAGCTGGTTAATGTTCATAAGTATGAGTCGTCGATAATACAGAATTGGCCAGGTTCTGTAATCTCGAGAAGTTTACCTATAAACATTGTTTTAGACAATAGATCTGTGTGACGCGCCCCCTGGGCCAGTGTTGTTTGGGGGATACCCGGAGCCGGATGAGATGGGGGTTGTAGTCTCCGAGTGGCGGTGACCCGGTCCGTGCCCAGGGTGTCAAGCTCAGTGTGTGGCAGTCCTTATAGATGTTACTAGATGTTCTTTTATGTCGACTACGCCACCCGTTGAATTGCGGTCAATACGGCCGCCGCTGCAGCAGGGTCCGCTGAGGCTGGTGATGTGTGTGCAGCTCAGATAGTATAACCCCCAACGGGAGGGGTATAGCCTCAGGGGGTCAGGTGTAGAGGATGGTGGTTGTGGAGGTGCAGGGAGGATGGTAATGAGACTCAGAGTCGGGCTGTGCAGTTCAGGGTCTTTACTTACTGCTGTTGTTCTGGTCACTCCGGCCTTGAGTGACCGCCCGAGCCGTGCTGCGTCCACCAGGTCCTGGACTCGGCCAACTCCCAAGTAATTCTGGAGCGTGATCCTGAGCTCCCTTTCTGACGTTCCTTCTCTCTGGCCTTCCCCACCAGGGATCCACCTAAGTCCGGCTCCCTCGGGCCTCTTGTTGGTAAACCCTTGTCTCTGGGTTCCCTGACCCTATTCCTGGTCTGCCTTCTGGGTGGATTTAGTGGGTGGTCGTGGCAGATCCTGCCCACGACCTCCGGTCTCTGGCTGAGGATTAGTGCCCTCCACCAGCTTGGGATCCGGTACCCTTGTGCCAACTCTTCACCCGCTGATCTAATCTTGGGTTCTTGGAGTTCTCTCTTCTCCCCCTCTGGGTCCTTCTTTCTCCTCTCTCTCTCTGGGCCTTGGAGCTGCTCTTCTCCTCTGCTCTCTTCTTCTGACTCCACTCTGACAGACTGACTGACCAAACCTCTACAAAAGACCCTGATCTAAGATGGTTCCCA
The DNA here is from genome assembly GCF_046119375.1 of Phyllobates terribilis. Taxonomy (NCBI): domain Eukaryota; kingdom Metazoa; phylum Chordata; class Amphibia; order Anura; family Dendrobatidae; genus Phyllobates; species Phyllobates terribilis. The sequence continues at coordinate 146,358,612 of NW_027362770.1, forward strand.
CCTTATATACTCCCTCTATGTGTGAGCTCAGGTGACCAGCACCCAATGAGCTCCTAGCTTTACCCAGACTGCTCCCCCTATCTGCCCCTACACTACTGGGATGTTCCACCCCCCCTCCCACTCCAGCCAGGGACAGACGCTGTCGTACCTGCACATTTCTCTAGTGGGAGTACCATTGGTCTGTCCCCCGGAAATGGGATGTATGTAGTGCATGCAGCCTACTGAGCTCAGTTCCACACTCCATCCTTACCCGGGAGTGGAATACCACACCTCTGGCTTGAGGTGTAATACCCCTGTAGCAGCCGAATCCTCAGGGTGCTACATTCCCCCCTGGTAAACCACAGCACGTCCTCGGGCTGTTAAAGATAAAAACATCCAAAACATACAATTATTTTTCATAAACATAAACATATAAACATATAAAACATCATATATATCATCAGCAGCAATAAACTCTTCATATAAAACTTTTCATATATAACATTCTTGTAAAAACTCTTGCTCCTCCGGCCACGGTGCAACTTGTGACCGGGTAAAGCGCGACAGTCTCTTAAAGAAAATGGTTTCCTATAAAACCAGTAGGGGGCGCTTTAAGAAGCGCAACTATGTACAAGGGGAGGTATGGCCGCTCTCAGTCCTCGGCCAGGTAATGGGAATAGGGACACACGGGTTAACAGTTCACTCTTGTCCCAACGGGGACATATTTAAATCAGCAACAGTTCTTGGTACCCCGACGGGCAACTTTATACAGTCTCTCTCTACCGTACTTCAACGACGGCGTCCTCCTGCTCTTTCTTGTTGGTTGGTTTCATTTTCAGACCCTTCCGGGTCCTCTTGCTCCTCCTCACACCGCAGCTCCTCCTCCGTCAGGCGATGCACATGGAGGGCGTAGGGTCCTTTGGCACACTTGTGCCGGGTGAAGGTGACCTCATCACCCAGGTAAAGGTCACGACCTCTGTGTCCCTCCGGCAGATGGCTTTCTACGTCTCTGCGGGTGACAAAGACGTCGCCGGGGGTATGATGGTCTCTTATGAAGCCCCACCCATGCTGCAGGTTGAATTTAATCACAGTCCCGGTGGTACGGGGACCATGAGCTGCACGGGGGTTCCTCCTGGTCCGGCTCTTCTGCTCCGCGCTCCTTATCTGTGCTTGCTGTTCCCGGACCCGCCTCTCTCTCCGCTCCTTCTCGAAGACCTCGAGCTGCTGGCGGCAGCACTCTGCACGCTCCGCTGCGGCCGCCCGAGTCTCCTGAGTGAACCCCATGAGGTCTCCTCCGGTGGGGTCCCACTCAAACTGTGCCTCCTCTAGCGGGGGCGAGGTCCTCTTTACAGGCTTCGGAGCCGGAATCAGGGGCTCGCACATGGGCCTTGCTCTCTGGAGTTCCAGCTGAATGTACTCCTGGGGCCATACAAAGGGCTGCCCATCCGGGCACGTATGCTGGGCAAATAGATTTTCACCCAGGTGCGGCACTCTAGATGTTGAGGGCACGTTGATGGTAGCGGCGCCCGGGTTGACCAGGCCTTGCGACCAGGCTTGGGGCACCCTAAAGGCAAAGGGCACCGTAAGAACGGCGGCGCCCGTGGTTACTCGGCCCTGCGACCAGGCTGGTGGCTCCGCGGAGGTAGGGGGCGCTGTTGGAATGGCGGCGCCCGGGTGTACTAGGCCTTGCGACCAGGCCGATGGTATTTCCTGCTTGGCCACGCTCGAGGTCGAGGCGTGTGACGTCACAGGGGTCGCGGCCGCGGTTTCCGGTTGAGGCCTAGTCGGCGGCGGTGACGATGCAGCGACGGGCACGGCAGGGGGAACTTCGGGCTCTGCGACGGGGAGCTGGGGCAGGCACGCGGTTTCCCGGCTCGGGGTAGAGACGTCCCCTTTACCTGCCTCCGTCCGTTCAGCTCCCTTCTCGGCGCCGTCTCCGGCCTTCAGTCCTCCTGCACCATCCTCAGAGGCGGTCTGTCTCCTCGTCTCGGGTGGCGTGCTCCGCTGACGGGTTTCGGTCCGCTGGGCCATCTCTCGGCTCCACTCCGCCAACGTCTCTCGCTGCACCCGGGCCATCCTCCGTGCGAGGCCCTCCAGCGCAGTCTGTGCACACTCCCGGTCTCGGGGGAGCTGTGCCAGGACCTCCACTAGGCCTAGTGGGGTTGTGGCTTGTAGCAGGCTCCTGACCACTGGGTCGGTGCTGCCTGACTCTCCCTCCATCCCCGGGTAGGCTCTCTCTGGACTCCTCTCCAGACTTCTTGTCTCCGGGTGCGCTCTCTCCAGACTGCTATAGGCGACACCCATCTTTGCTCTCTTGTTCCGTCTCCGCCCACATTTAGGGTGGTCCCGGGGCAACTTTGTGATTGTCAGTTCCAGGGGCAGTTCTCTTACGCTGATGGACACTTCCAGCATCACAGTCTCTGTTGGTGGGCGCGGTTTCCGCTTTTGGCGCCATTCTTCGACCTGGCCCACGATGGGAGGTGACCTCTTGCCACCCTCTGGCACGCCCACAATGGCGTCCGCTCTTCCAAGGCGGGAAATCTTTGGAAATGGCGGGAATCGTCTCCCAGTGGCGGGAAACTCCATGGATGGCGGGAAAAAGCTGCAAATGGCGGACAACCGGCGGGAAACGACCTGTGATGGGGTCCGTTGGCGGGGACCCTCCGGAACCGGCGGGAGACTTCTTTTTAAGGTAACGGTGTACTTTTCTTCAGGCACGCAGTACCCGGTTGTTGCGGGCACGTAATCCTGCCGACTACGCCAAAGTTGACGCGCCCCCTGGGCCAGTGTTGTTTGGGGGATACCCGGAGCCGGATCAGATGGGGGTTGTAGTCTCCGAGTGGCGGTGACCCGGTCCGTGCCCAGGGTGTCAAGCTCAGTGTGTGGCAGTCCTTATAGATGTTACTAGATGTTCTTTTATGTCGACTACGCCACCCGTTGAATTGCGGTCAATACGGCCGCCGCTGCAGCAGGGTCCGCTGAGGCTGGTGATGTGTGTGCAGCTCAGATAGTATAACCCCCAACGGGAGGGGTATAGCCTCAGGGGGTCAGGTGTAGAGGATGGTGGTTGTGGAGGTGCAGGGAGGATGGTAATGAGACTCAGAGTCGGGCTGTGCAGTTCAGGGTCTTTACTTACTGCTGTTGTTCTGGTCACTCCGGCCTTGAGTGACCGCCCGAGCCGTGCTGCGTCCACCAGGTCCTGGACTCGGCCAACTCCCAAGTAATTCTGGAGCGTGATCCTGAGCTCCCTTTCTGACGTTCCTTCTCTCTGGCCTTCCCCACCAGGGATCCACCTAAGTCCGGCTCCCTCGGGCCTCTTGTTGGTAAACCCTTGTCTCTGGGTTCCCTGACCCTATTCCTGGTCTGCCTTCCGGGTGGATTTAGTGGGTGGTCGTGGCAGATCCTGCCCACGACCTCCGGTCTCTGGCTGAGGATTAGTGCCCTCCACCAGCTTGGGATCCGGTACCCTTGTGCCAACTCTTCACCCGCTGATCTAATCTTGGGTTCTTGGAGTTCTCTCTTCTCCCCCTCTGGGTCCTTCTTTCTCCTCTCTCTCTCTGGGCCTTGGAGCTGCTCTTCTCCTCTGCTCTCTTCTTCTGACTCCACTCTGACAGACTGACTGACCAAACCTCTACAAAAGACCCTGATCTAAGATGGTTCCCACCTTATATACTCCCTCTATGTGTGAGCTCAGGTGACCAGCACCCAATGAGCTCCTAGCTTTACCCAGACTGCTCCCCCTATCTGCCCCTACACTACTGGGATGTTCCACCCCCCCTCCCACTCCAGCCAGGGACAGACGCTGTCGTACCTGCACATTTCTCTAGTGGGAGTACCATTGGTCTGTCCCCCGGAAATGGGATGTATGTAGTGCATGCAGCCTACTGAGCTCAGTTCCACACTCCATCCTTACCCGGGAGTGGAATACCACACCTCTGGCTTGAGGTGTAATACCCCTGTAGCAGCCGAATCCTCAGGGTGCTACATTCCCCCCTGGTAAACCACAGCACGTCCTCGGGCTGTTAAAGATAAAAACATCCAAAACATACAATTATTTTTCATAAACATAAACATATAAACATATAAAACATCATATATATCATCAGCAGCAATAAACTCTTCATATAAAACTTTTCATATATAACATTCTTGTAAAAACTCTTGCTCCTCCGGCCACGGTGCAACTTGTGACCGGGTAAAGCGCGACAGTCTCTTAAAGAAAATGGTTTCCTATAAAACCAGTAGGGGGCGCTTTAAGAAGCGCAACTATGTACAAGGGGAGGTATGGCCGCTCTCAGTCCTCGGCCAGGTAATGGGAATAGGGACACACGGGTTAACAGTTCACTCTTGTCCCAACGGGGACATATTTAAATCAGCAACAGTTCTTGGTACCCCGACGGGCAACTTTATACAGTCTCTCTCTACCGTACTTCAACGACGGCGTCCTCCTGCTCTTTCTTGTTGGTTGGTTTCATTTTCAGACCCTTCCGGGTCCTCTTGCTCCTCCTCACACCGCAGCTCCTCCTCCGTCAGGCGATGCACATGGAGGGCGTAGGGTCCTTTGGCACACTTGTGCCGGGTGAAGGTGACCTCATCACCCAGGTAAAGGTCACGACCTCTGTGTCCCTCCGGCAGATGGCTTTCTACGTCTCTGCGGGTGACAAAGACGTCGCCGGGGGTATGATGGTCTCTTATGAAGCCCCACCCATGCTGCAGGTTGAATTTAATCACAGTCCCGGTGGTACGGGGACCATGAGCTGCACGGGGGTTCCTCCTGGTCCGGCTCTTCTGCTCCGCGCTCCTTATCTGTGCTTGCTGTTCCCGGACCCGCCTCTCTCTCCGCTCCTTCTCGAAGACCTCGAGCTGCTGGCGGCAGCACTCTGCACGCTCCGCTGCGGCCGCCCGAGTCTCCTGAGTGAACCCCATGAGGTCTCCTCCGGTGGGGTCCCACTCAAACTGTGCCTCCTCTAGCGGGGGCGAGGTCCTCTTTACAGGCTTCGGAGCCGGAATCAGGGGCTCGCACATGGGCCTTGCTCTCTGGAGTTCCAGCTGAATGTACTCCTGGGGCCATACAAAGGGCTGCCCATCCGGGCACGTATGCTGGGCAAATAGATTTTCACCCAGGTGCGGCACTCTAGATGTTGAGGGCACGTTGATGGTAGCGGCGCCCGGGTTGACCAGGCCTTGCGACCAGGCTTGGGGCACCCTAAAGGCAAAGGGCACCGTAAGAACGGCGGCGCCCGTGGTTACTCGGCCCTGCGACCAGGCTGGTGGCTCCGCGGAGGTAGGGGGCGCTGTTGGAATGGCGGCGCCCGGGTGTACTAGGCCTTGCGACCAGGCCGATGGTATTTCCTGCTTGGCCACGCTCGAGGTCGAGGCGTGTGACGTCACAGGGGTCGCGGCCGCGGTTTCCGGTTGAGGCCTAGTCGGCGGCGGTGACGATGCAGCGACGGGCACGGCAGGGGGAACTTCGGGCTCTGCGACGGGGAGCTGGGGCAGGCACGCGGTTTCCCGGCTCGGGGTAGAGACGTCCCCTTTACCTGCCTCCGTCCGTTCAGCTCCCTTCTCGGCGCCGTCTCCGGCCTTCAGTCCTCCTGCACCATCCTCAGAGGCGGTCTGTCTCCTCGTCTCGGGTGGCGTGCTCCGCTGACGGGTTTCGGTCCGCTGGGCCATCTCTCGGCTCCACTCCGCCAACGTCTCTCGCTGCACCCGGGCCATCCTCCGTGCGAGGCCCTCCAGCGCAGTCTGTGCACACTCCCGGTCTCGGGGGAGCTGTGCCAGGACCTCCACTAGGCCTAGTGGGGTTGTGGCTTGTAGCAGGCTCCTGACCACTGGGTCGGTGCTGCCTGACTCTCCCTCCATCCCCGGGTAGGCTCTCTCTGGACTCCTCTCCAGACTTCTTGTCTCCGGGTGCGCTCTCTCCAGACTGCTATAGGCGACACCCATCTTTGCTCTCTTGTTCCGTCTCCGCCCACATTTAGGGTGGTCCCGGGGCAACTTTGTGATTGTCAGTTCCAGGGGCAGTTCTCTTACGCTGATGGACACTTCCAGCATCACAGTCTCTGTTGGTGGGCGCGGTTTCCGCTTTTGGCGCCATTCTTCGACCTGGCCCACGATGGGAGGTGACCTCTTGCCACCCTCTGGCACGCCCACAATGGCGTCCGCTCTTCCAAGGCGGGAAATCTTTGGAAATGGCGGGAATCGTCTCCCAGTGGCGGGAAACTCCATGGATGGCGGGAAAAAGCTGCAAATGGCGGACAACCGGCGGGAAACGACCTGTGATGGGGTCCGTTGGCGGGGACCCTCCGGAACCGGCGGGAGACTTCTTTTTAAGGTAACGGTGTACTTTTCTTCAGGCACGCAGTACCCGGTTGTTGCGGGCACGTAATCCTGCCGACTACGCCAAAGTTGACGCGCCCCCTGGGCCAGTGTTGTTTGGGGGATACCCGGAGCCGGATCAGATGGGGGTTGTAGTCTCCGAGTGGCGGTGACCCGGTCCGTGCCCAGGGTGTCAAGCTCAGTGTGTGGCAGTCCTTATAGATGTTACTAGATGTTCTTTTATGTCGACTACGCCACCCGTTGAATTGCGGTCAATACGGCCGCCGCTGCAGCAGGGTCCGCTGAGGCTGGTGATGTGTGTGCAGCTCAGATAGTATAACCCCCAACGGGAGGGGTATAGCCTCAGGGGGTCAGGTGTAGAGGATGGTGGTTGTGGAGGTGCAGGGAGGATGGTAATGAGACTCAGAGTCGGGCTGTGCAGTTCAGGGTCTTTACTTACTGCTGTTGTTCTGGTCACTCCGGCCTTGAGTGACCGCCCGAGCCGTGCTGCGTCCACCAGGTCCTGGACTCGGCCAACTCCCAAGTAATTCTGGAGCGTGATCCTGAGCTCCCTTTCTGACGTTCCTTCTCTCTGGCCTTCCCCACCAGGGATCCACCTAAGTCCGGCTCCCTCGGGCCTCTTGTTGGTAAACCCTTGTCTCTGGGTTCCCTGACCCTATTCCTGGTCTGCCTTCCGGGTGGATTTAGTGGGTGGTCGTGGCAGATCCTGCCCACGACCTCCGGTCTCTGGCTGAGGATTAGTGCCCTCCACCAGCTTGGGATCCGGTACCCTTGTGCCAACTCTTCACCCGCTGATCTAATCTTGGGTTCTTGGAGTTCTCTCTTCTCCCCCTCTGGGTCCTTCTTTCTCCTCTCTCTCTCTGGGCCTTGGAGCTGCTCTTCTCCTCTGCTCTCTTCTTCTGACTCCACTCTGACAGACTGACTGACCAAACCTCTACAAAAGACCCTGATCTAAGATGGTTCCCACCTTATATACTCCCTCTATGTGTGAGCTCAGGTGACCAGCACCCAATGAGCTCCTAGCTTTACCCAGACTGCTCCCCCTATCTGCCCCTACACTACTGGGATGTTCCACCCCCCCTCCCACTCCAGCCAGGGACAGACGCTGTCGTACCTGCACATTTCTCTAGTGGGAGTACCATTGGTCTGTCCCCCGGAAATGGGATGTATGTAGTGCATGCAGCCTACTGAGCTCAGTTCCACACTCCATCCTTACCCGGGAGTGGAATACCACACCTCTGGCTTGAGGTGTAATACCCCTGTAGCAGCCGAATCCTCACGGTGCTACATGTGTATTTCTTATGGAACATAATGGTAAGTGTACACACATTATCTGAATCAGTATTTTGGTTACAATAACACTATTTGTCAAAGCAAATATAACACTGGTCACTTGTGTACAAATCAGGATAATGGACCATAGAACAATTAACATTGTCTTACTGCATTGACACCTAGCAAACACTTTGTGGATAGCGTGCATCAAGGACAGTTCATGTGAAAGAACTACTTTATCAGTATCAGAGTATATCAGTGATATTACATTGCAGTATATTGCAATATATTCCACACTTGGTCTAATCACCACACTTTATCAAAGCATATAAACAATATGTTACAATATGTAGGCTATAAGATATCCATATTTTTTATTAGCAATACATATACCCCAACCCCACATACAGTACAGACCAAAAGTTTGGACACACCTTCTCATTTAAAGATTTTTCTGTATTTTCATGACTATGAAAATTGTACATTCACACTGAAGGCATCAAAACTATAAATTAACACATGTGGAATTATATACTTAACAAAAAAGTGTGAAACAACTGAAAATATGTCTAATAGTCTATGTTCTTCAAAGTAGCCACCTTTTGCTTTGATGACTGCTTTGCACACTCTTGGCATTCTCTTGATGAGCTTCAAGAGGTAGTCACCGGAAATGGTCTTCCAACAATCTTGAAGGAGTTCCCAGAGATGCTTAGCACTTGTTGGCCCTTTTGCCTTCACTCTGCGATCCAGCTCACCCCAAAGCATCTCGATTGGGTTCAGGTCTGGTGACTGTGGAGGTCAGGTCATCTGGCGTAGCACCCCATCACTCTCCCTCTTGGTCAAATAGCACTTACACAGCCTGGAGGTGTGTTTGGGGTCATTGTCCTGTTGAAAAATAAATGATGGTCCAACTAAACGCAAACTGGATGGAATAGCATGCCGCTGCAAGATGCTATGGTAGCCATGCTGGTTCAGTATGCCTTCAATTTTGAATAAATCCCCAACAGTGTCACCAGCAAAGCACCCCCACACCATCACACCTCCTCCTCCATGCTTCACGGTGGGAACCAGGCATGTAGAGTCCATCCGTTCACCTTTTCTGCGTCGCACAAAGACACGGTGGTTGGAACCAAAGATCTCAAATTTGGACTCATCAGACCAAAGCACAGATTTCCACTGGTCTAATGTCCATTCCTTGTGTTCTTTAGCCCAAACAAGTCTCTTCTGCTTGTTGCCTGTCCTTAGCAGTGGTTTGCTAGCAGCTATTTTACCATGAAGGCTTTGGTGCACAAAGTCTCCTCTTAACAGTTGTAGAGATGTGTCTGCTGCTATAACTCTGTGTGGCATTGACCTGGTCTCTAATCTGAGCTGCTGTTAACCTGCGATTTCTGAGGCTGGTGACTCGGGTAAACTTATCCTCAGAAGCAGAGGTGACTCTTGGTCTTCCTTTCCTGGGGCGGTCCTCATGTGAGTCAGTTTCTTTGTAGCGTTTGATGGTTTTTGCAACTGCACTTGGGGACACTTTCAAAGTTTTCCCAATTTTTCGCACTGACTGACCTTCATTTCTTAAAGTAATGATGGGCACTCGTTTTTCTTTACTTAGCTGCTTTTTTCTTGCCATAATACAAATTCTAACAGTCTATTCAGTAGGACTATCAGCTGTGTATCCACCAGACTTCTGCACAACACAACTGATGGTCCCAACCCCATTTATAAGGCAAGAAATCCCACTTATTTATTAAACCTGACAGGGCACACCTGTGAAGTGAAAACCATTTCCGGTGACTACCTCTTGAAGCTCATCAAGAGAATGCCAAGAGTGTGCAAAGCAGTCATCAAAGCAAAAGGTGGCTACTTTGAAGAACCTAGAATATAAGACATATTTTCAGTTGTTTCACACTTTTTTGTTAAGTATATAATTCCACATGTGTTAATTCATAGTTTTGATGCCTTCAGTGTGAATGTACAATTTTCATAGTCATGAAAATACAGAAAAATCTTTAAATGAGGTGTGTCCAAACTTTTGGTCTGTACTGTATCTGAGCCTGCTTCATATACCCCAACCTGACGTACCTGAGCCTGTTTCCCATACCCCAATACGACGTACCTGACCCTGCTTCCTATACGCCAACCTGACATACTTAAGCCTGTTTCATATACCCCAATCTGACGTAGGACACATTGGTTAAACAGTTCCACACTTCTGGCATTGTGTTCATGGGCCAGAATATCAGGATGAAAACAGCTATAGTTTCCTCCTAGTTAGGGAGGTGCTGATCCCACCTCTAAGACTTCCGTCTTGCCTGATGACGTGGCCCCTGCATCTCAATTTTCACGTCTAAGCACACAATGAAGAAAGCTGTGCACGTCTATATTCTCTCTTTGTGGATATGCCCTTAATGTCTGAGATGGGAATACTTCTTTAAAACTTTCCTTTAAAAAGCATTTTCCTTCAGTTCCAGACAGAGCAGCTGATTCACGCCTCTCCCCAGTCTAGAGGAGTCATCTTTGAACCTTGGATGTAAAGATCTCTTATGACACATCTGACTTTTAGGAGGTTGAAATCTCATGCATTACTTTGTCATTCACTTTCTTCTATTGCAAAGTAGATAATGAGCAATGCTGAATGAAATAGATTGCCAGTAACAGGCTCTACAGAGGGTAGAGAACAAAAATGAAGGCTCAAATGTAATGGGGTATATCGATGACGTTCTTTCAAGTTTCATGAATTAATGCCGAATCCAGGTCTAGCAGTGTTGAATATTGGAATAGATGCAATCCCATATAAGTTTAGATGGGTAGTAACCCATATTTAAATTTCTGCTAGACAAAGTATAGCACTGAAATGGAAATCCTCCTCTATCTGCATAATGGAAGATATGATTGGGAAAATTAATACCCATTATCATTATGAATATATGTTAACACTATCACGGCAAAGTAGAAATAATATTATCGATACATGGAAATTATGGGCTTCATCTCCATGGGCTATACCTGCTAATTCTTGATTTCTTAAGTAATTCATGCTGTTTCTCTATTGTGATATGTTATATATGATATGTACACGTGTTGTACACCTTTCTTATGTTAAATGTACATTGTTAAGGTTCTTGTATGTTTTGTGTAAAAAATGGATAGAAAACTCAATTAAGAAAGAATGGATTAAAAAAAAAGTTTCATGAAATAAAAAAAAATATTATTCTCAATTTAAAGGAAGACTGCATTGTATTACCACTGGGGGCGCCACTAGCCTTGATGGGCACTTGCACACCTGATCCCACCATTGGTACTGAACCACTGGAAAGGCACTGAAAATTGTTTTCCCCAAATTGCAAGATATCCCTTATTGCTGGACCCCCACTAACCCAAGAACATTCGATCTTTGCTCCATTCATTGTCTATGGCATTGCAGGAGAAAGACAACTACAGAGCTTGAATGGACGAGTCTCATCCGATTTACGGAAGATGGTTTCACATCTGACTGTGGACTAGGGACGCTGTGAGTGACAGCTCAGCCGTCATATGGGATCTGTGGTGTGCTGGACTGTCAGTTTTGCGAGTTACAGTCCAGTCATCCAATATGATCTTGGGCGTGCTGGGCTGTAAGCGTTTTGATTGACAGCCCTGATGTTCAACCTGGTTTTGCATACGGGCGTTTCTTCAGATGCCTCCTGTCCTCAAATAATTTGCAGGGTATTTAGCTGGCTTGCTATGAGCAGCAGATTATCAGTTGTAGATTTGGTATAGTTAGGTGTGTGTGCTTGCTCTGTGTTTGACTTCTGATCTTGCTGATGAACATGGATTTTGCTCTGACTACTCTTTTGGAATTTTCCTTCTGCTTTTGACTCTCTCTGACTTCGGGTATCTGACCCCGGACTTGGCCTCTGATTATCTGTTTGTTGTACTCCCTGTTTTTGATGTACCCTCGTAGTTATTGACCCCGGACTATTACCTGATCACGCCTTTGTCTCACCCCTCTGTACTATGAGCCCTTCTAGTATCTGACCTCGTACCTCCTGACTAACCTGTCTCACGGCTTGCCAAGTGAGTAGTGACTAAGCGTCACGACACTACTGCTACGATTTTTTTTCCAAGTGCACCAAAGACGAGACTAGCCGGTACTCCAAGTCTGCACAGAGGTAAATAGAACTATCACCGGCGACTCTCTGGAGAAACTGAGAGTTTTTAACTACCAAGTAAGGGTATATCAGTCAGCAGCAGGAGGTGGAGGTTGCTGCTGGGTCCTAAAGGAAGAAGGATATAACTATACTACAGAGATGAGAGGATCGAGAAGGCGTCTGCAATGCCAAGCGCAGTGACCTTCTACAGCCGGATCCAGAGCGACTGTCTGTCACACCTGACACACCCGTGACAATAACATTGGTCCGAATGGTGTCCATTTTTTTCATGAACAGCACTCGGACCGAAAAAAAGGTGTCATAGAGAAGAACAAGTCAATTTGTGCTGCCCTGGTCTGATTCTTACTTGTTAAAAGTGAATAATTCAGATTTCAATACTGTGACAGTAAGTTAAAATCCAGACAACCATGATGAACTGATGCAGAGAGTATGTTGGAAAATTGTATTGAATTATTTTTTTTTGCCGAGACTAATATCCCTTTAATTAGTAATCATGAATACTAGACTCAATTTCGTCATGGAAGTAACACATTTATTTGTGTCCGTGTTTCTTTCCCCACCGATCATCATCTTTCATGTGTGTCACTTTGATAAGTGTTGACAAATTTGCGCAATGTTTGCTGACACCTTCGTGGCATGACACGCCGTGTCACTATGATCAGCTGCTCTTCTCTCTGTCACAGCCTGTCGCTCGGTGGCGGTGTAACGTGTTCACTGGCTGACGTTAGTTAATTTGTCGTTTCTCCTTATTAATTTAATTACTTGCTTATTTACTTAATTGCAAAATGTAATTGTTACTTGTCAGCTAGTTATTCTGGCGCATTCAGTTTTTAATGATCTAGGGAATAACCGACGGAGGGGGTCAACATGGAGGATTGTCCAGAATTCAACCGGGGCAATATTCCTCCATGTGTATGTTCTCCCAATATTTACATAGGGGCATTTTATGGGGTTCTGGGGGTATAATTGCCTACATTTCATTTTATGTCCCACCTAAACGATAACCCTGTCCCTCCCTAGACGTCCTCACCACTCTTAGTAACTCCCCTGGACCGCCTTAGGTCATCCACTTTTTTTGACAGGTTTCAAATAACTCCTGCCCCTTTTCAGCCCAGGTGTCCCAGGAAATTCGGGACAGTTGGCAAATATGTATCGGGGCACTTCTGAGCACTTTATGGCAGAAAGGTGAACAACAGTAGGATTTTAGCTTATTATTATATATACTTTTTGCTAATTTACACCGGATTAAAGGGGTTGTCCAGGGCTTTACCATTAATGGTCTACCCTTAGGATAGGTCATCAATGTCTGATCGGTGGGGGTACGAAACCCATCACGTCCGCAGATTAGCTGTTCCCGATGTTGGTTGCGGCCGGAACTGCTCAGTTGCGAAGCTACACAGCACAGCTCCATCGACTGTATAGTGGCCGCGGTTGGGTGCTACACATCCGCCCCTATTCAAATCAGTAGGGTTGGAGGTGCAGTATTCGGCTGTGGCCACTATACAGTCGATGGAGCTGTGCAACTAAATGAGCAGTTCTGACCTTTACCGACACCATGTACAGTTGATCAGTCAGGGTGCCATGTGTCACACCCCTACCGGTCAAATATTGATGACCTATCCTATGGCGAAAAAGTCTCAGTGGGCCTCTTAAACACATACCATGATTCATAATGCACAGATACCGCAGAGAAATGCAGTATATGCATAGTACAATGCCGAAGATTTCACTTTTTACATTACATGAGCGATATCTATTGTAAATTCCACAATAGCTCAGAAACCGGCGAATCCTCACACTGCACAGTGCAGACCGGACAATATAGTCCTTCATATAGTATTATGGGCACCACATAGTCCTCCATACAGTATTATGGGCCTCATATATTGCTCCATACAGAATAATGGGCCCCATATAATGCTCCATACAGAATAATGGACCCCATATAATGCTCCATACAGGATACTGGCCCCCATAAAATGCTCCATACAGGATATTGGCCCCCATAAAATGCTCCATGCAGAATACTGGCCCCCATATAACGCTCCATACAGAATCAGGACTCTCAGTTTGACGGGACCAGTGAACCACCTGAGCTATGTCTTCCATGAAAACGTGTGAGTAAGTGAAGGAAACCTCAACAGAGTATGGTGTATGGGAACTGTGACCAAGAGACTACATCTAGTGTTGCGCTTCACTTAGAGGGAGAAGAACCTCTTGCGAGAAAGTTAATCCTGTTCTACTGTAACGGTGTAACCTTACAAAGTAAGCATCTCCATATTGGAAGACTTCAAATAAAGTTCAAGGATTTTTTTTTTTGTAGAACTCCGATGTCAGGTCAGATGTCTTGTCAGGGAGCCAGTTAGCCCTCTAGCCACCTCTAAATATTAGGCTGGTGACCCCATCCTCTCTAATTTTACTAATTTGACGCTTCTTAACTACTTATCTGCTACCTAACAAATAATTAATGAAAATTAAAAGGGTTGTTCCTTTACTGTTACATTGATGACCTATACTAAGCATATCAGATCGTTGGGGGTCTAACACCCATCACCCCAATGATCAGCTTGAGCTCAGCACCATTTCGATTATGGAGTCGTGGCCGCTGCTTGGTACTACTGATCTGTCCCTATTCGAATAAAGGATAGATCATCAATGTCAAAGTAGTGAAACAACCCTCTAAGCCAAAACAATGCAAAGTATCATATATACTTGGCTTATGGGATTGGTTGTGGCTCATCATATTTTTTGGACTGCATGCCATACAATTTTCACCAAAACCTAGTGTCAGAGTCAGATAAGATGCCAGCGGCACTGGCTTCTTATCTGACTGGTGACCTTGTGATAATTGACAATTCTGATAAGTCTTGTATGCAGAACAGCCGAAGTTACCGGAATAAGGGTTGTCGTTGCTCCTTGTCATCTAGCGTTGGTTCATGAACTCATAAAACAAAGTGAATGACCCTTTTCTCATCAGCCTTGTGGAGCTGTAATATGACATTACTATACCGTATCCATGCTGCAATTAATATCAGATAATCTTTTATTTTCTTCTTCCATTGTCTTAAAGGGGTTTTCCAGTAAAGACCTATCACTATATTTTCATCAATATAAGGTTGTTGTTGGTCTGATGTCGTGTCCCTCCATCATCCCACCCAAAAAACCCACATATTTCATTATTGCACTCTTTTTCTAACCCTAACAGGAGTAGGGTTAGTGTTAGGGTTAGGATTAGGACTAGAATTAGGGCTAGGGTTATGGCTAGGACTAGGGTTAAGGTAATAAAATAGTTACATTAAAAATGTAATAAAAATGTATTATAACAATGTATAACTTTTTATTTTTTAACATTTTTTATCAGATAGAAACTAGAGGGGAAACTATAATCTTATGCTGTAAATTACTATGTGTAGTAATACAAATAATATTTGTTTAGAAAGGTTTCTTCTTCTGGATTTATGCTACAGTCTAAAAAGTAACGTCAGGCCACACCTGATTTTCAAAAATGTAATTTTCTTCTTAAAGGGAATCTGTAAACATGTTTTTGCTTTGCAATCTGAGATCAGCATAAAATAGAGCAAGAGAGCCTGATTCCAGGGATATATCACTTACTTGGCTTACTAGGTGTGTTTCAATACAATCAGTGTTTTATCAGCAGGAGATTATCTCTGCGGGACTAGGTGTCACATGCAAGGCAGTCCAGATAATTTGTGTAACCACCGCCCCCGCCACTGATTGGCTGCTTGCTGACAGTGTACACAGGAAGCTACCAATCAGTGGTGTGGGCCGGGTTATACACAACTATACATCTATAGCAGAGAAAACAGGAATTCTATCAAAACTGCACCAAGCAGCCCAGTAAACGATACATTGCTGGAATCAGGCTCTCTGACCCTACAACATGCTGCTCTCAGATTATATAGCAAAACCTGCTCACAGATTCCCTTTAAATATAAAATAAATCTATGTATTTTAGACCATATACTTCTCTAAAAAATAACACACCATGTAATGAGGATAAATAAACAGATGAATCTAGAGGAAGACAAATGTAAAAACTTTATATAAAAATTATTACACTTGAAATTGAAATAAACTGGGATCTTTTTTTTATATTTTTTAGGTGTTATTTTGTAAGTGGTACGGCCATTTCACCAAAGAGTCCCTGCAGCTGTGGACACTACCATGACCTGCATCGTCTCCGGACTTGTCTCCCATTGAGCACATTTGGGACGTCATTGGTCGATAATTGCAAAGGGAGCTGCCAGCAGCAGATCTTGATGATTTTCATACCCAAGTGCAATCAGCACAGCAGAACATTCCTCAGACGACCACTAATAACCTCATTGATAGCAGCCGAGGCTGTAAGTGCAGGGATTCCTGCACATAACGCTCATACACCATTAGTTAATAAATCGAGACATTTTTTAAATTTTGTTAACATTTTTCCATCATTTGCAGATCAGTAACCTGTCTGTCCATCCTGGGATTTCCATAATTCCATAACTTTTCCTTATTGGTTGTGTAGTTTCAATATTGAGGAGTGTTTAATATATATTTTAATTTTTACTTATTTATTTAGACGAGTAAAGTCTGTTTTTTCATCTTTTTTTTCAACTTTACGGTGTTCACTGTTTGTGCAAAATAATGTGTTATTTACAGGCTTGTTCCATTGGAGATGCGGAACTATAATTATAAAAACAAAATACTTTTTTCTGACATTTCATGATATTGGCGATCTATCCCTTTAGCCATAATAAAGCTTTTTCTCCGTCTGATGGTCGGATGGCAGCAGGTGGTTCTGTTTCTCCATTTACAAGTTCTTGTGCGGACGTTATCATTCTTTCTTGGAATGTTTTGTGACTTTTCAAAGTTTTTGTTTTATTTATTTTGCTTTTCTTTATCACATTTATCAAGCTCTTGCACCATCTTATATATTCCGTAATATGTGTTCTGTTTTTTTTAAGTTTAAGGGTATGTGCCCATTTAGCGTTCTATAAGCGTATATGCTGCGGAATTTCCGCAGCGTAAACGCTTGTGAAACGCTAGGTAATCCGCCCCCCATGGTCCCCAAGGGGATTCCGCAAGTTCTATGCCCATGCTGCGGATTTTTCCACAGCGTTTTTGATGCGCGCAAAAATCCGCAGCATGTCAATTAATTTTGCTTTTCCGCAAGCGGAATTGCCTTTGCAATGCAATAAAAAACGCAAGGCAATTCCCCATGTGGAAAACGCGCGATAAACGCGTGCAGAATTCTGCATGCGTTTTTCCGGGAGAGCACATGCGGAAATGAAGCAGAAATTTTCTGCTTCATTTCCGCAACGTGGGCACATAGCCTTAAGTCACCTATGTATTGCATGTATAATAGGCTCCATACACGGCTCTGTGTGGTCGTCCTCATGGTTCTCGTCCTGTGGTCGTCCTCATCGCGGACTAGTGCAGGATCCGCCTTCTATTACATGTACCATTCTTGTCCATAAAAATCAACCAGAATAGTGTATTTTTTATGGTCCACTTGGAAAATCACATTTGTTAGTGTGCTGTCTGTTAACTTATCAAAAATACGACGAAAAGGTTAAATCGTTGACATTTTATAAATCCTCGTGAAACAATAAAAGAAT
Organism: Phyllobates terribilis; assembly: GCF_046119375.1. Lineage (NCBI taxonomy): Eukaryota > Metazoa > Chordata > Amphibia > Anura > Dendrobatidae > Phyllobates > Phyllobates terribilis. Next base: position 146,375,968 of record NW_027362770.1, read on the forward strand.
ACAGTTAGTGACCCAGGACCATTGGAAGCCATATGTGCCCATGCCATCGCAGTGCCTCCACCATGTTTTACGGAGGATGTGGTTTGCCTTGGATCGTGAGCCGCTCCAAGCCTTCTCCATGCTTTCTTCTTCCCATCATTCTGGTACAGGTTGATCTTAATTTCTTCTGTCCAAAGAATGCTTTTCCTGAACTGGGTTGGCTTCTTTAGATGTTTTTAGAAAAGTCTAATCTGGTGTGGCACCCCTGAGGGTTCGGTCGCCACAGAGGTATTGCATCTCACCCAGAGGTGTGGTATCTCACTCTCAGGTAAGGAAGGAGTACAGCTCAGGACCCTAACACCTGCATTCACTACACCACATTTCCGGGGGATAGGGCAAGATTGCTCCTACGGGAGAGCACAGTCTCTGGTCCCTGGCTGGAGTGGGGAGGAACCACCTAGAGAGGGGGAACTATGTAGTGGATGGGGTGGAGGACGTAGATCCTGGGAGCACTTCAGTAGGAGGTATAAAAGTAAGGAACCATTTTGGTTCAGGGCAGTCAGAAGGTGGAGTTCCAGTCAGACAGACTGAGGAGAAGTCAGGGAGCAGAGGCTCTGTATGAGCTCTGCTCCACAGGCGGGCCAAGTCAGGAGGCCTGAGCCTGAGAGAGAGGAGAGGGAGCAGGACGGCTCCAGGAATGAGGAGTGAAGGGACCCTAGGGGTACGGGCCATGCAGAAGGCCACCCGTACGCCCATTGCTACCAGGAGGTAGAGGGGTCAGGCCAGAACAGGGAACCGGATCCCTCAACTAGTAGAGAAACCACAAAGGCTCAGCTAGAAACCGGAGGCTGCAGCATTTCAAGTACTGCAGGCCACAAGTTGACACCAGTAGCCCTAAGAAGGTAGCCACATAGGACCCAGGGGACGGAACATACGTCGCCTGCCAAGGCTCGAGGGTACCGGATAGAAGTGGCGCTGGGTGTGAGGTGCAGGAAGAGGTCAGAGGAAGGTACACAGAACGGGGTCCTAATAAGTGCTCTGGAAATACCTGAGGGTGGACTGAACCCCTCACTGAGTACGCACAGCACGACGGGGGAAGATTGCTTGGTACCTGTAATCTGAACTACAACAACAGTGAGTAAAGACCCTGGGACTGCACTATCTTGTTTCTGTGTTCCTTGCGGTGCCAGCACTCACAGTACTAGAAAGCCCTGCACAATCACCACCATCATCCAGTCACGCTGCCCTGAAGCTACACTCCTCCTGTGGGGAGTCACATCACCTTGCTGCACATACCACCAGCTTCAGCGGACTGCTCCGCAGCGGTGGTTATCAATAACCGCATTCCACAGGAGGCATAGTCGGAGTATATATAACCTATACACATAGACTACCCTGGTTTGACCGCCCTGGGTCACGGACCGGGTCGCCGCCACGGAGACTACAACCCCCAGCATCTACAGGCCCGGCTCCGGGTACCCCACGGCCCAGGGGGCGCGTCAACTTTGGCGTAGTCGGCAGGATATGCAACCAACCCGTTATCACCGGGTATCGCGTGCCTAGAGACTGTTTCACTGTACTGAATGTGGCACCCGCCCCAGAAGAACGGGCGCCATTATGTGCGTGCTAAAAGACGACAAGAAACCACCTCCCATCGTGGGCCAGGTCCCAGAATGGCACCAGAAGCGGAGCCCGCTCCAAACAGCAGTGGTCATGTATGCAAGTGTGTCCATCAAGGTGGAGGGGCTGACCCTGAAGGTGACCGACAGCAGGCTGCCATGGGACCGCAGCAACTTGCCCTGGGACCGCCCCCAGCAGGGGAGGGGAGAGAGGAAAACTGGCAGACAGGGTGTGGTCTGGATCAGTCTAGACAGACCGCACCCGGTGGAGAAGATGGAGGACGGCAGTACCGGAGCCCCAGCCAGCGGCCTGCTGCAGCCTACAGCACCCTACACCCTGAGGAGCTCGTGGCAAAGCTGCCCCAGGACGTCTCGGAGTTCCTCCGCTCCGGGATGGAAGACCTGGGCCGGAGGATGGAGAAGGCCCAGCGTAACGCCATTGCCGGATGGAAGAAGGAGATGGAGCAGAGGATGGCGGACGGGCAGCAGAGGACGCTGCCCAGTACCGGCAGTACCCCAGCCGTCGCGGATCCCGACTAGCGCCAGGAGGTGACGCGTGATGCAGGAGCGGCCGCGGGAGCAGGTAGGAGGAGTCTCCCTGTCCCGAGCGCTGCCAGCGTCGACCTGCTCCTGGGCCCCCTGGTGGAGCCGCCGATCTCGGGCGCTGCCGACACCGGCCTGTTCCTGATCCCGCAGCAAGCCCAGCAGCCAAGTCCTCTAACCCCGGGCGCTGCCACCACCAGCCTGCGCCCAGGCCCAAAGCCGCGCCCTCTGACTCCGGGCATCATCAGCATCGGCCCTCTCCAGGCCCCGCCGCAAGGCCTACAAGCCCCGGGCGCATCCGCCCAGTATGCTCCCCAGATCCCGGAAGCATCCAGCCAGCTTCTGGGCCCCCTGCAGGAGCCGTCTCCCCGGCCAGCCGAGTGGATGTACCGCCGCCGCCAGTGGGACTGGTCCGCGGACGTAGAAGTCCAGTGCCCCTCGCTCCTGCCCGCCTCGCAGCCGGCCGTCGTCTCCCAAGTACCGGAGGACGAGGCCCAATTTGAGTGGGACCCTGCTGGGGAGGACCTGATGGGGTTCTCCCAGGAGACCAGGGCAGCCGCAGCCCACCGCAAGGAGTTCTGCCACCAGCAGCTGGTCCAATTTGAAAAAGAGCGTAGCTCACGGCGCATGCGGTGGGAGAAATTGGAGGCCCAGAATATGCAGGAGAAAGCCCGGGCCCGTCAGTCCAACAAAGTCACCCACGGTCCCAGGGAAGAAGGGACCGTAGTTAAATTGAATTTGGAGGCCGGATGGGGATTCATCCGGGACCCGCAGAAGGACATTGATCTGTTTGTCAACAGGAGGGACGTGGAGTCCCACCTAAAAGCAGGTCACCCTGATAGGGACCTCTACCCCGGAGACATTGTGACCTATACCCGTCACAAAGGCGTCAGAGGCTGGTACGCCTTAAATGTTCACAAGGTGGAGGAAGAGAGTGACTTTTATCCCTGTGAAGGTGAAGACCCGGCTGGGTCATCTTCCCATGGACCAGAGCCTCCCCGGAGGGAGCACTTCTATTAAAGGCTACACACAGTCACTAGTACCCGTGCAGAATGGACACTGCCAGTTAACGTTTGTGTTGTTACCCGTTTATTTAGTTACCCGTAACGGGTCCAAAGACTGACCGGCTGAGGACTGGGAGCAGCCGCTTCTTGTAAATAGTTGCACCTATTGAGGTGCCCCTTATTGGTTTTATAAGAACCACAACGAGTGACCTCAGAACAAAAACCCGTTGGAGGTGGCCGAAGACGAGGTCCAGCATCTGGATCGTCTAAGCCCTGCAGCCACTCCAGGGCCTCCGTTGAGGGTTTGGGACGGGTCCCTCATATACGTGTTTGCAAGTTGCACTTTACCGAAAAATGGACACCTGGTTGCAGGCATTACTGTGACCGGTTGACCAAAAGTTTTACTTGAAAATGTGTTGATATGAAGAATGTTTATATTAAAAATGTCTTACAGTATATGTATGAAGAAATATTTTATAAGTGTGAAGAGAAATGTCCTTTTAAAAAGTATCCATAATGTTATGTAATGTGACGCATCCAAAAATTTGCAAGTCACAATTTACCGTGTCTTTTGCTCTGTTCCAGCCCCCGGACGTGCTGTGTTTTACCAGGGGGGTGTGTGGCGCCCCTGAGGGTTCGGTCGCCACAGAGGTATTGCATCTCACCCAGAGGTGTGGTATCTCACTCTCAGGTAAGGAAGGAGTACAGCTCAGGACCCTAACACCTGCATTCACTACACCACATTTCCGGGGGACAGGGCAAGATTGCTCCTACGGAGAGCACAGTCCCTGGTCCCTGGCTGGAGTCGGGAGGAACCACCTAGAGAGGGGGAACTGTTATGTTCTGCTACCAAAGCTAAGGAAAGAGAGGAGATCTGTCCCTACTATAGGACTCAGCTGAATCCCTACGATGTAACAGGGAACCTGATCCTGCGATCAGACCTGCTAAAGTCCTAATCTAGTCTGTACGGAGACCTATAGATGTGGGGAGGGAATCCCTACAAGTACTAAGGACTGGGAGGAATGTGGGACACCTCCTAACAGAAATAGTAGCAGACAGACGAACAAACAAAATAGATAGAACATAGAGGTCCGTAGACCAAGCAAACTAACAGAGTTAGATACAGAGCACAGGCTAGCTAGAAAGTAGATATACAATGAAGTCCAGCAAAGCCAGAAGGGCGGAGCAGGATTAAATAGGCCAACAAGGTCATGTGACCAGCAAAGGAAAAAAAACCTAACAGCAAGGTTCTAACAGTACCCCCCCTTCTAAGAGGATCCTCCGGATCCCCTAGGACCAGGCTTATCAGGAAATCTCCTGTGAAACGCTCTGATAAGTCTGGACGCGGAAACATCATCTGACCTCACCCAAGAGTTATCCTCGGGTCCGAAACCTTTCCAGGCCACAAGATACTGCAAACTACCTCTATACCGTCTAGAGTCAAGGATGCGAGAAATTTCATATTCCCCGTCCTCCACCACCGGAGGAACAGAGGCAGAGGCGTCACCATCCGACACAACAGCTTTTTTTAACAGAGAGACATGAAAGACCGGATTAATTCTCCAGGAGGTAGGAACCTCCAACCTAACAGCAGATTGGTTGACAACCTGAAGCACCTTAAAGGGCCCTACAAACTTGGGACCCAATTTCTTAGAAGGAATCCTCAACCGCAGATTCCTAGAGGACAACCAAACCATGTCACCAACAGCGAACAAAACCTCCTGTCGTTTCCTATCAAAGTAGTCTTTAGATTTTCTGTTGGCCTCCTGAAGATTACCACGCACATCCGTCCAAACTCTTTCCAAATCACCGGAAAAATTCTCCTCCTCAGGCACGGCAGATCCCAACTTGGAGAACGACCCAAACGACGGATGTCTCCCAGAACAACAAAAAAAAGGCGAACAACCAGCAGAAGAAGATGTATGATTGTTCAGAGCAAATTCGGCAAGTGGCAGAAACTCAGACCACCCCTCTTGATTGTCTGCCACAAAACAACGCAAGAACTGCTCAACATCCTGGTTTTTCCTTTCTGTCTGGCCATTAGATTCAGGATGATATCCGGACGAAAACGACAAATGAATTCCCAACCTGTCACAAAAGGCACGCCAAAAACGAGCCACGAACTGAGGACCCCTATCAGAAACAATGTCAGTAGGAACGCCATGAAGTCTGACAATTTCCTTGACAAAGGCCTTAGCGAGAGTTTTAGCGCAGGGCAGTTTGACGAAGGGAACCAAGTGACACATCTTGCTAAAACGGTCCACGACCACCCAGATGACAGTAAAACCCTCAGAGGGGGGAAGGTCAGTTATAAAGTCCATAGCCAAATGTGTCCAAGGAGCACTGGGGACCTCCAAAGGACAAAGCAACCCCGCAGCAGGAGTATGTGAGGACTTAGATCTAGCACATATAGTACATTGGCGCACCCACTTAATGACTTCCTTCTGCCATCCAGGCCACCAAAAACTGCGACCCACCAGTCTCTTAGTCTCAGAGATTCCAGGATGACCTGCCAACCGAGATTCGTGACACTCAACAAACAAATCTCTCCTAAAGGTCCCAGGCACAAACAACCTCCCCTGAGGAGTGTTAGATGGGGCATTCTCCTGAGCTTTAAGAATCTCATCTTCCAAAACGGAGTCTAAAGCAGCTATCACAACACCTTCTTGTAAAATGTTTTCCTCTTTCTCAGCACCGACTATGGGAGAAAAACTGCGAGACAAGGCATCCGCCTTAACATTCTTAGTACCAGGGATGTAAGTAACGGAGAAATTAAACCGCGAGAAAAACAGTGCCCACCTAGCCTGACGGGCATTCAGGCGCTTGGCAGCATCAAGATATATCAGATTTTTATGATCCGTAAGAACCTGAACGGGAAATTCCGCACCTTCCAAGAAGTGGCGCCAGTGTTCAAATGCGAGTTTAATAGCCAATAATTCCCGATTACCAATATCGTAATTCAGTTCAGTCTCCGAAAATTTTTTTGAAAAAAAGGCACAGGGATGTAATCCATCCCCGTTATCCTGAGACAATACTGCGCCAACCCCCACAGAGGAAGCATCAACCTCAACCAAAAACGGCCTAGTAACATCAGGCTGCATAAGGATGGGAGCAGAGGTGAACCTCTCCTTGAGATACACAAAAGCTTCAATGGCCTCAGAAGACCACTGAACCGCATCAGCACCTTTCCTGGTGAGATCAGTCAGAGGTTTGACAATACTAGAAAATTTTTTTATGAATTTTCTGTAGTAATTGGCGAAACCCAAAAACCTCTGTATCGATTTCAAACCAATAGGCCTAGGCCATTCCTGCACAGCCTGAACCTTAACCGGATCCATCTCAAAACCTTTGCTGGAGATAATGTAGCCCAAAAAACTAATTCTCTGTACAGCGAACTCACATTTCTCCAGCTTAGCAAAAAGCGAATTGTCCATTAATAACTGCAATACCTCACGCACGCTCCGCCAATGAGACTCCAGATCTGGCGAATAAATCAAAATGTCATCCAAATACACAACCACATTTTTACTGATCAAAGGTCTAAGGATGTCATTAATCAGATTCTGAAAAAATGCAGGAGCATTAGTAAGACCAAAAGGCATAACCAGATTCTCAAAATGACCCACAGGAGTGTTAAAAGCAGTCTTCCATTCATCACCCTCCTTCATGCGCAACAGATTGTATGCCCCCTTAAGGTCAATTTTAGAGAACCACTTGGCCCCCAATAACTGGTTAAACAGATCAGGAATCAATGGCAGTGGGTAAGGATTGCGTACCGTAATTTTGTTAATCTCACGAAAATCCAGACAAGGACGTAAACCGCCGTCCTTTTTTTTTACAAAAAAAAATCCAACCGCCACAGGAGACTTAGAGGGCCTAATGTGACCGGCGGCCAAACTTGTCTGTATGTATTCCTCCAAAGCCTTCCTCTCAGGAATAGTAAGGTTAAATAAACGACTTTTAGGAAGAGTCGCTCCAGGGACAAATTCAATAGAACAATCATAGTCTCTATGGGGAGGCAAAACCTGCGATTCCTTCTCAGAAAAAACTCTCCAAAAATCCTGAATAGGAACAGGCAATTCTCCCCTATCCAAAGCTGCAATACGCCCGTTACAACACTTGTCATAACATTTATGGCTCCAGGATTTAATTTCACTGGTAGACCAATCCAGTACAGGATTGTGAAATTTTAACCAGGGCAAACCCAATATTTCTGGAGAAGGCAAGTTATTCAACACTACCAAATCCAATTTCTCATGGTGAACACCATTAATAGTGAGAGGAAATTCACTGACCTTGAGAGTAATATTCTTCAAAGGGGAACCATCCACAGAAACCACAGCAATGGGGGATGATAAAGGTTCAGGTTTTAAATTGAGTTTTTCCACGAATCCCCCATCAATTACATTCAGTGTAGACCCGCAATCAACAAACACCCGAAATTCCATTAATTTTTCCTGAGCAATCGTGGAAGCAGCTAAAAATATACCCTTGGAATTTAAACAGGCAATACGGGCGTGACTGACCATTTTTTTTTCTTTCTTCATACGAAGCTCACAGCCTTTAATCAAATGACCAGATTTTCCTCAATAGAAACACAAGCCTTCCGAAAAACGACGGTCTTTTTCTTGAGAGCGAGGTGCCACCGATCCAATCTCCATCGGTTCACCACTGTTAGTACACACATTATCATAACCAGAAACTGACATAGCAGAGGATTTGCTCTCATTAACCCTAGCATGCAGTCTTCTATCCACCCGTATAGCTAATTGCATAGCCTGTTGCAAATCCTCAGGTGTAGGATAAGCAATTAGCAGGTCTTTAACCCTTTCACTGAGCCCAGCAAGAAATAGACTTTTCAGAGCAGAATCGTTCCACCCTGTTTGAGTGGACCAACGACGAAAATGAGTACAATATTTTTCGACATTACCTGATCCTTGTTTTAAACGTCTCAACTCAGTCTCAGCTGATGCCACACGGTCAGGATCATCATATAATAGTCCTAAAGCAGAAAAAAAACTATCCACTGATCTGAAGCATGTATCACTAGGTTGCAAAGAAAAGGCCCACTCCTGAGGCTCTTTGCGCAAAAGTGACATTATGAACCCTACGCGCTGGGATTCATCCCCAGAGGACTTGGGTCTCAAACGAAAATACAATAAGCAAGCATTTTTAAATGAAAAAAATTCTCGATGTTCACCAAAAAATAAATCCGGCAAACATACCTTAGGCTCCAAGAAATATGCTCCAGGACAGTTACTCACGTGCTGACGGAGTTCGGCCACTTCCAGAGAGAGTCCCTGCAGGTGTTTAGCCAAATCCTGAACTGACACCATGATGGAACAAAAAAAAAAAAATCTTTCCTTAGAGAATTTGCAGGCTGGACTTACTGTTATGTTCTGCTACCAAAGCTAAGGAAAGAGAGGAGATCTGTCCCTACTATAGGACTCAGCTGAATCCCTACGATGTAACAGGGAACCTGATCCTGCGATCAGACCTGCTAAAGTCCTAATCTAGTCTGTACGGAGACCTATAGATGTGGGGAGGGAATCCCTACAAGTACTAAGGACTGGGAGGAATATGGGACACCTCCTAACAGAAATAGTAGCAGACAGACGAACAAACAAAATAGATAGAACATAGAGGTCCGTAGACCAAGCAAACTAACAGAGTTAGATACAGAGCACAGGCTAGCTAGAAAGTAGATATACAATGAAGTCCAGCAAAGCCAGAAGGGCGGAGCAGGATTAAATAGGCCAACAAGGTCATGTGACCAGCAAAGGAAAAAAAACCTAACAGCAAGGTTCTAACAGGAACTATGTAGTGGATGGGGTGGAGGACGTAGATCCTGGGAGCACTTCAGTAGGAGGTATAAAAGTAAGGAACCATTTTGGTTCAGGGGAGTCAGAAGGTGGAGTTCCAGTCAGACAGACTGAGGAGAAGTCAGGGAGCAGAGGCTCTGTATGAGCTCTGCTCCACAGGCGGGCCAAGTCAGGAGGCCTGAGCCTGAGAGAGAGGAGAGGGAGCAGGACGGCTCCAGGAATGAGGAGTGAAGGGACCCTAGGGGTACGGGCCATGCAGAAGGCCACCCGTACGCCCGTTGCTATCAGGAGGTAGAGGGGTCAGGCCAGAACAGGGAACTGGATCCCTCAACTAGTAGAGAAACCACAAAGGCTCAGCTAGAAACCGGAGGCTGCAGCATTTCAAGTACTGCAGGCCACAAGTTGACACCAGTAGCCCTAAGAAGGTAGCCACATAGGACCCAGGGGACGGAACATATGTCGCCCGCCAAGGCCCGAGGGTACCGGATAGAAGTGGCGCTGGGTGTGAGGTGCAGGAAGAGGCCAGAGGAAGGTACACAGAACAGGGTCCTGATAAGTGCTCTGGAAATACCTGAGGGTGGACTGAACCCCTCACTGAGTACGCACAGCACGACGGGGGAAGATTGCTTGGTACCTGTAATCTGAACTACAACAACAGTGAGTAAAGACCCTGGGACTGCACTATCTTGTTTCTGTGTTCCTTGCGGCGCCAGCACTCGCAGTACTAGAACGCCCTGCACAATCACCACCATCATCCAGTCACGCTGCCCTGAAGCTATACTCCTCCTGTGGGGAGTCACATCACCTTGCTGCACATACCACCAGCTTCAGCGGACTGCTCCGCAGCGGCGGTTATCAATAACCGCATTCCACAGGTGGCGTAGTCGGACTATATATAACCTATACACATAGACTACCCTGGTTTGACCGCCCTGGGTCACGGACCGGGTCGCCGCCATGGAGACTACAACCTCCAGCATCTACAGGCCTGGCTCCGGGTACCCCACGGCCCAGGGGGCGCGTCACTGGCATTTCCATTTTTAAGACTGATTAATGGTTTGCACCTTGTGGTGAATCCTCTGTATTTGCTCTCATGAAGCATTTTCTTTATGCTAGCCTTAGATAGATACTGAAACACCTACTTACTGGAGAATGTTCTTCACTTAAAGGATTTTTCTTCACCATGGAAAGGATTTTGTGATTATCCACCACTGTTGTGTTCTGTGGACGTGCAAGCCTTTTTTTTTGTTCTCAAGTTCACGGGTGCGTTTTTGTTTCTTGCATATTGTACTAAACTATTGATTTGGCCATTCTAACATTTCTGCTTTCTTTCTGATGGATTTCTTCTTTTTTTCAGCCTAACGATTGTCTGTTTCACTTCCTTTAAGAGTTCCTTTAACCGCATGTTGTGGGTTTACGGCAATAGCTTCCAAATGCAAATTTCACACCTGGAATCAGCTCCAGACCTTTTACCTGGCTAATTGATGATAGATTTATGAGGGAAAAGCCCATGCAGATCATTAAAGAACTTTTGAGATAATTTTACAATTACCTTTTGTCCCTTGAAAAAGAGGCAACTACGTATTAAAGAGCTGTAATTCCTAAGCCCTGACTCCATTTAGGATGTAAATACCCTCAAATTAAAGCTTAGAGTCTGCACTTGAAGCCCTTATTTATTTTATAACTGTTTCTTCAATATATTTTGGTAAACAGCTAAAATGCCAAAACTTGGGCCACTGTCCAAATATTTCTGGACCTAACTGTATATAAATAAAATGTTGAAAAATTATTCCAAATTGTTAAATAGCACATGCATCATGATAATCATAAGATCAGGCCCATAAGTGGCCCATGTGGCTCATAGACAATATCCATTTCGTGCCATTGCCTTCCAAGACTATGGAAAGTTACATGAATACAGTGATTCTTCTTACTTAATATTACCAAGATGACTGTAACGGGTCTGGGAGGCGGAACCTCTGAGCTACTATACAAGGGGGCGGTCCTTGTAAGGGAGCGGGTGGCGACCAGGGTAGACGGGCAGGCAGTCACAGCAGGTGACTGGGACAGCCTCTGAATGAACGGACAGGAGGTCACGGCAAGTGACCGGGGCAGTCTCTGGATGAACGGGCAGGAGGTCACGGCAAGTGACCGGGGCAGTCTCTGGATGAACGGGCAGGAGGTCACGGCAAGTGACCGGGGCAGTCTCTGGATGAACGGGCAGGAGGTCACGGCAAGTGACCGGGGCAGTCTCTGGATGAACGGGCAGGAGGTCACGGCAAGTGACCGGGGCAGTCTCTGGGTAAAGGATTGGTACGACCTGTGGCGGCAGATGATAGACGTGAGCTCCCAGGTGAGCAGGCGAGAGTCTCTGGATAATCGGGTGGTCACAGCATGTGACGGCGGAGCCTCCTGGAAGACCAACAGACAGGTAGCAGATGAGCGCTCCCAGGTGAGCGGGCAAGAGTCTCTGGAATAGCAGGTGGTCACAGCACGTGACGGCGGAGCCTCCAGGTAGGCAAGCAGGCAGGTAGCGGAGGAGCGCTCCCAGGTGAGCGGGCAGGAGTCTCTGGAATAGCAGGTGGTCACAGCACGTGACGGCGGAGCCTCCAGGTAGGCAAGCAGGCAGGTAGCAGATGTGCGCTCCCAGGTGAGCGGCCAAGCTGGTCCATAGACAGACTGACAGGAGTAGGAAGGCAGACCGTCGGACCTCAGGCTAGCAAGCAGGTAGCAGGAATATCAGGCAGGAAACAGACAGCAAACTGGCAGGACTCTGGCAGGAATCAGGCAGGTAACTGGCAACGGGACCTGAGGGCTGAAGCAGAGTAGTGAACAGTGCAACAACATTGCTCGGGCACCTCCATTTTGGAGGAGGTGCCTTATATATGGTGAAGTCCTCCGGCCATTGGCCGGGGACTCCTTAGGACGGCGCGCGCGGCCCCTTTAAGAGGGAGGGAGCGCGCGCGCGCCCTAAGCACAGTGGCCGGGAAGGAGCGCGCGCTGCCAGCAGAGCGGGAGGAGGACGCCGGGCTCGGAGCAGAGAGGTGAGGGGAACAGCGTCCCTGCCTAGCAGAGGGCAGGGACGCCGACGCTACAATGACGTTGTTCTGAGTGTGTATTTTCCCTATCGATTCCTTTCTTCATTTATTCAGTTCCCCGCTGAGGTGCAATAACAATACTTGTTTCTCTTGTAATTGATTTATTGACTTTTTTTTATCTTTACCTCTAGTATAAATCCTATTTCTTTTTAGCATGATATAGCCATCACACCCAGTTTTAATCGATGTCTATTATCAGTTGGATTTTGGCAAGACTTCATAGAAAGGCTATTGACATGTAGGAGCGGGTGCGAGCACTTACTAGAGGCAGAGAGATTGAACTTTGCTTGACTTGCTATGGCTGAAAATTCTATGTCTGTATCAAGCGATCCATCCGGCTACATGTTCTTCCCAAAAAGGCCATAAAAGATATGATTTGCTGCTTCCACTGGGACCCGTAGCCACTCTGGGCCAACTCTTAGGAGTTGTCTGCTGTACCTAATCCCTTGATAAAGTTATCTGAACCCCCATAATTATCACCTGTTCCATGCACTTTCCGACAACTTAATCTCTGAATCCCCATAATTATCCCCTATCCGATGCCCTTTCCAACAACTTCATCTCTGAATCCCCATATTCATCACCTATCCGATGCCCTTTCCAACAAGTTAATCTCTGAACCCCCATAATTATCACCTTTCCCATGGGCATTCCTGATAACTTGATCTCTGAACCCCCATAATTATCACTTATTCCACGCCCTTACCGACAACTTGATCTCTGAACCCCATAATTATCACCTGTCCCATGCACTTTCCAACAACTTGATCTCTGAACCTCTATAATTATCACGATCACATGCCCTTTCCGAAAACTTGATCTCTGAACCCCCATAATTATCACCTATCCCATGTACTTTCCAACAACTTCATCTCTGAACCTCTATTATTATCACAGATGACATGCCCGTTCCAACAACTTGATCTCTGAACTCCCATAATTATCACCTTTCCCATGCCCTTTCCATCAACTTGATCTCTGAACCCCTATAATTATCACCTATCCCATGCACTTTCCGACAACTTGATCTCTGAATCCACCATATTTATCAACTATCCCATGCCCTTTCCAACAACTTGATCTCTGAACCCCCATAATTATCACGTATTCCATGTGCATTCCGATAACTTGATCTCTGATCCCCCATAATTATTACCTATCCCATGTGCATTCCGATAATTTGATCTCTGATCCCCCATAATTATCACCTATCCCATATGCATTCCGATAACTTGATCTCTGATCCCCCATAATTATCACCTATCCCATGTGCATTCTGATAACTTGATCTCCAATCCCCCATAATTATCACTAATCCCATGTGCATTCCGATAACTTGATCTCTGATCCCACATAATTATCACCTGTCCCATGCATTTTCCGCCAACTTGATCTCTGAACTCCCTTAATTATCACCTGTTCCATGCACTTTCTGACAACTTGAGCCTCTGAACCCCCATAATTATCACCTGTCCCATGCACTTTCTGACAGCTTGAGCCTCTGAGCCCCCATAATTATCACCTATCCAATGCCCTTTCCGACAACTTGATCTCTGAACCCCCATAATTATCACCTATCCCATGCTCTTTTCGACAACTTGATCTTTTTTAGATATTATGACAAATAATATGCAATCTGCAAATCACTTTATTTAAAAATTAAATGGAAAATGGCTCCAAAGTGCCAATCACTAGGTATCTCCCTTTTGCCCTAATTAGTTGTCAAGTGCAATCCGTCTCTAATTCTCTCTACAAGAAGTAATGGTGGGTCCCTACATTTAAACAGGAAGTAGGGGTGGGTCTATGTGTTTCTACAGGAAGTAGGGGTGGGTCTGTATATCTCTACAGGAAGTAGAGGTGGGTCTATATATTTCTACAGGAAGTCGTGGTGGGTCTATATATCTCTACAAGACGTAGGGGTGGGTCTTTGTATACAGTTATATGAAAAAGTTTGGGCACCCCTATTAATCTTAAGCTTAATGTTTTATAAAAATTGGTGTTTTTGCAACAGCTATTTCAGTTTGATATATGTAATAACTGTTGGACACAGTAATGTTTCTGCCTTGAAATGAGGTTTATTGTACTAACAGAAAATGTTCAATCTGCATTAAAACATAATTTGACAGGTGCATAAGTATGGGCACCCTTATCATTTTCTTGTTTTAAATACTCCTACCTACTTTTTATTGACGTACTAAAGCACTTTTTTTGGTTTTGTAACCTCATTGAGATTTGAACTTCATAGCCAGGTGTATGCAATAATGAGAAAAGCTACTTAAAGTGGCCACTTGCAAGTTGTTCTCCCGTTTGAATCTCCTCTGAAGAGTGGCATCATGGGCTCCTCAAAACAACTGTCAAATGATCTGAAAACAAAGATTATTCAACATAGTTGTTCAGGGGAAGGATACAAAAAGCTGTCTCAGAGATTTAACCTGTCAGCTTCCACTGTGAGGAACATAGTAAGGAAATGGAAGAACACAGGGACAGTTCTTGTTAAGGCCAGAAGTGGCAGGCCAACAAAAACATCAGAAAGGCAGAGAAGAAGAATGGTGAGATCAGCCAAGGACAATTCTCAGACCACCTCCAGAGAGCTGCAGGATCAACTTGCTGCAGATGGTGTCACTGTGCATCGGTCAACTATACAACGCACTTTGCACAAGGAGAAGCTGTATGGGAGAGTGATGCGAAAGAAGCCGTTTCTGCAAGCACCCCACAAACAGAGTCGGCTGAGGTATGCAAAAGCACATTTGGAGAAGCCAATTTCTTTTTGGAAGAAGGTCCTGTGGACTGATGAAACCAAGATTGAGTTGTTTGGTCATACAAAAAGGCGTTATGCATGGCGGCAAAAAAACACAGCATTCCAAGAAAAACACTTGCTACCCACAGTAAAATTTGGTGGAGGTTCCATCATGCTTTGGGGCTGTGTGGCCAATGTCGGCATCGGGAATCTTGTTAAAGTTGAGGGACGCATGGATTCCACTCAATATCAGCAGATTCTTGACAATAATGTTCAAGAATCAGTGATAAAGTTGAAGTTACGCAGGGGATGGATCTTTCAGCAAGACAATGATCCAAAACACCGCTCCAAATCTACTCAGGCATTCATGCAGAGGAACAATTACAATGTTCTGGAATGGCCATCCCAGTCCCCAGACCTGAATATCATTGAACATCTGTGGGATCATTTGAAGAGGGCTGTCCATGCTCGGCGACCATCAAACTTAACTGAACTGGAATTGTTTTGTAAAGAGGAATGGTCAAAAATACCTTCATCCAGGATCCAGGAACTCATTAAAAGCTACAGGAAGCGACTAGAGGCTGTTATTTTTGCAAAAGGAGGATCTACTAAATATTAATGTCACTTTTCTGGTGAGGTGCCCATACTTATGCACCTGTCAAATTTTGTTTGAATGCAGATTGCACATTTTCTGTTAGTACAATAAACCTCATTTCAAGGCAGAAACATTACTGTGTCCAACAGTTATTACATATATCAAACTGAAATAGCTGTTGCAAAAACACCAATTTTTATAAAACATTAAGCTTAAGATTAATAGGGGTGCCCAAACTTTTTCATATAACTGTATCTACAGGAAGTGAGAGTGGGTCTATATATCTCTACAGGAAGTAGAGGTGGGTTTATATATCTCTACAGGAAGTAGGGGTGGGTCTATATATCTCTACAGGAAGTAGGGGTGGGTCTATGTATTTCTACACGAAGTAGAGGTGGGTCTATGTATCTCTACAGGAAGTGAGGGTTGGTCTCATTCTATCTACAGGCAGTAAGGGTGGGTATATATCTCTACAGGAAGTAGAAATGAGTTTATATATCTCTACAGGAAGTATAGGTGGGTTTATATATTTCAACAGGAAGTAGGAGTGGGTCTATATATCTCTACAGGAAGTAGGGGTGGGTCTATGTATCTTTAAAGGAAGTAGAGGTGGGTTTATGTATCTCTACAGGAAGTGAGGGTTGGTCTCATTCTCTCTAAAGGAAGTAGGAGTGGGTCTTATATCTCTACAGGAAGTATGTATGGGTCTACAATGGCATGTAAAAGTTTGGGCACCCCGGGTCAAAATTACTGTTATTGTGAACAGTTAAGCAAGTTGAAGATGAAATGATCTGTAAAAGTCAAAGATGACACAATTCCTTTGTATTTTAGGCTATATATATATATATATATATATATATATGTATATATATATATATATATATATATATATTGTCATTCTCTGCATTTTAAAAATTACAAAAAGGAAAATGGGCTGATGCAAAAGTTTGAGAGCCCTTGGAAATTTGCATGCTCAGATAACGTTGACCAAGGTTTCAGGCCTTAATTAGCTTGTTAGGGTTATGGCTTGTTCATTAACATCGTTACGATAGGCCCGGTGATGCAAATTTCCCAGCTTTATAAAAATCCAGCCTCTTCTAACTTTGTGCCAAAAAACAGCAGCCATGGGTTCTTCTAAGCAGCTAACTAGCACTCTGAAAATGAAAATGGTGGAGGCCCACAAAGCAAGAGAATGCTATAAGAAGATAGCAAAGCGTTTTCAAGTTGGCCTTTCCTCAGTTCGAAATGTAATTATGAAATAGCAGTTAACAGGAACAGTGGAGGTCAAGATAAGGTCTGGAAGACCAAGCAAAATTCCAGTGAGAGCTGCTCGTAGGATTGCTAGAGAGGCAAATCAGAATCCCCGCTTGACTACAAAAGACCATCAGAAAGATTTAGCAGACTCTGGAGTTGTGGTACATTGTTTTACTTTTCAGAAACACCTGCACAAATATGGCCTTCATGGAAGAGTCATCAGAAGGAAACCTCTCCTGCATCCTCACTATAAAATTCAGTGTCTGAAGTATACAAAAGAACATCTAAATAAGCCTGATGCATTTTGGAAACAAGTTCGGTGGACCAATGAGGTTAGAATAGAACTCTTTAACCACAATGATCAAAGGTATGTGTGGAGAAAAAAAGGCACAGAATTTCTGGAAAATAACATCTCGCCAACCATTAAGCATGGGGGTGGATCAATCATGCTTTGGGGTTGTGTTGCAGCCACTGCCAAGGGGAACATTTCACGGGTAGAGGGAAGAATGGATTCAATGAAATTTCAACAAATTCTACAAATTCAACTGGCATCTACAAATGTATAATGATCCCACACATCAAAATTCACAATAGACTACCTCAAAAGGCGCAAGCTGAAGGTGTTACAATGGCCCTCACAGACCCCTGATTTGAACATCATTGAAAATCTGTGGCTGGACCTCAAAATAGCAGTGCATACAAGATGACCCAGGATTCTCACAGTGCTGGAAGAATTTTCCAAGGAAGAATGGATGAAAATCCCTCAAACAAGACTTAAAAAACTCTTGGCTGGCTGCAAAAAGTGTTCACAAGCTGTGATACTTGATTTACAGGGCAAATTTATATATTAGCTTGTACTTATACCCTGTAGACACTCATTTGGCCAAAATATATACCTCTATTTCCACTCTGAGCATTTTTACTTGCACCTGCAATCTTTTAGGTATATGAGATCTGCAGCTTTATCTGGTCATTGACCTTATATGTAATTGAATACTGATAGGGCTGCAATGCACTTTTCGTACTTTATGTACCAGAGTATGTGGGTATAATACAGAACATATTTTACATCTTGTACGCAGCATTGATATACTATGGTTTAGTTTGGTCCTTTGTTTTTTTGCATTTGTACTTTACATGGATGTATTACGCATTTTTAATGTTTTTTTTTTATATATATACCCGTGTGTGCACTTTTTGTTTCAGCACCACCAAGAACCAATGACGTTTCTAATAAAGGTTTTTTAGTCTGACATATTGTTTGGCTAATTCTTTATTTTTGTACATTATGACCTATGTGTTCGGGTTTTTTCTTTTGGGTTCATGTTTAGTTTCCGAATGGTCGTCTATCTCTAAAGTCTGGGGCATATGACGCGCCCCTGGGCCTGTGTCGCGCTGCGTTGCGCACGCGGGAGCTTACCCGGAGCCGGATCTCTTGAGGGTTGTAGTCTCGTGGCGGCGACCCGGTCCGCGCCCAGGGAGTCAAACTGAGCGGCGATGTACTAGCAGTAGATGGTTGGTGACTACGCCACCCGTTGAATGCAGCTATGGAGCTGCCGCTGCAGGGCAGACCGCTGAGGCCGGTGGAAGGATGGTGCAGCGTGGATGGTATAACCCCCAACGGGAGGGGTATGGCCTCAGGGCAGCCGACGTGGATGATGGGGGTAGCAGGAACCACTCAGAGACGGTGCGGTGTAGTTCAGGGTCTTTACTGGTGACAAAGATAGACCCTCCCGGAGTACTTGCTAGTGATAGGGGCCTGGTCAGTCCTTGAGCAGATGGGATCTCCCCTGGCCAGGCGGAGTTGTAGGCCTTCCCAACTAACTGTACTCTTCTGGCTACCTTGCTAGAGGCGGGAATAAGTAGCCCACGTCCCTGAGTGTACCGTGTGGTGCTCACCCGTATGGCCGGTGACTCGGGGCCTTCTAATGGCTTCCGCTCCACGATGGCGGTGCTGGTCCCACGCGTGTGACCGTACCTTCGGGCTTCTGGGCCAGAGGACCTGAAATCCTCTGCCGGACGGTTTCTGCTGCTGGGTAAGAGTTAGTCCCCACAGCCTCGGACTCCGGGTCCGGTAAGAAATCTTCTCAGTCAGGGCGAGCTCTGTAGCTGCCAGCCCCTGACTCGTTGTAACACTGCTCCCCGCAGAGCTCCTGATGTTTCTTGCTATGCTGCTTCTCTTCTCTACTCTTGTTCTGTCTTCTCTCTCCCTAACTCTGCCTCAGCCCCGGGTTTATATAGGGGAAGTCCTTCCCCTCCCAAGACTGGGCAGGAGGTGTGGCATGCACAGGATCCCTGACCAAAGGACCTCCCACCTGCTCTCAGACGTAATATCTCTATCACTGTGGCAACCAGACCCCTGGGGTGTCACACATATGTATGTCATATATTCTATCCCGTGATTGAAGTGTATGGGGAATCTACTGTATGGACATATGGTATATGCGAATTCCAGGAATTGTTCTAATAAATGAAGTATCTCTGTAGAGCGGAAAGTTCTACAGAAGATCTAATAAGATCTTCTACCAGATGGCAAAAACCAGAGCTTGGCCTCCTGTCTCCAAATCCCCCGTAGCATCTTGCCTGGCCGGTCTCTACGGCACGCGTGACCTTGTTATATTACTTTTGTTCAGTTCCTTATTCCTTCTTATTTATAAGATTATTTCTTCCATCTGATTATATTTCCATTCCTAATTTCCATATATATTACATCTGTAACACTCCAGTAAAGAAGCGCTGCTAATTTAAGCTTTTACATTTTTTGGTTTATTTTGTAACCATTTTTAACAAGCGGATCACTATAATTGGAATTTTAATTGTTTACCTGCCGAAATGTTTTGTGGTCTTCTAACGGAATTAAAATGTGTTTTATTTATTTTTTTAGTTAAATAAGTTGAGATTTTTCATTATTTTTTTCACTACATCATTAACTTCTTAGAACAGGCGAGTGTTTTCTTGTCATCACTTCTGGCTGGAATTCCAAAAATATCCAACATCTCTTTGTATTGTGCTCTATTTTTTATAGCCACATAACTGGGGTAGAGTTCCTTCAGGTTTCTTCCTACAGTTCTAATTTTCATGGCAGATTTATCAATAATAATAATTGAGAAGAGTGAGGGCTCTGTTCGCAAGCTTACAATCTATGAGGAAATAGGGGTAAAATGAAAGGTAAAAGGTAAAAATTAAGGGAACTTGTGTGGTCCAGCCATCAGTAGAATAAATAGGGACATTCAAATAATGCTGCATGAACTGGTCATCAGCCAGTATCTGTACAAGTACAGGTACAAAGTTGTCATGGGTGTATCAAGTGTGACAGACAGTCGCTCTGGATCCGGCTGTAGAAGGTCACTGCGCTTGGCATTGCAGACACCTTCTTGACCCTCTCATCTCTGTAGTGTAGTGATATCCTTCTCCCTTTAGGACCCAGCAGCGATCTCCACCTTCTGCTGCTAATTGACACACCCTTGCTTGGTAGTTAAAAACTCTCAGTGTCTCCAAAGAGTCGCCAGTGATAGTTCTATGTTCCTCTGTCCATGCCTGGAGTACTAGTTTCTTCTTGGACTTCCCTTGAAGGATAGTCGGCGTTATCTCTCTGGTGTCTTCTCAAGATAAGTGTAACCCCTTTGTTTGTCTTTAGTTACAGTGGAGCCTGACTAGTGCTCACTCCGTCCCCTCCCTTCCTAGGGCCTAGCTCTAGGGACATTCAGGGATTAGGTTTCCTGCTCGGCGATAGGTATGAAACCTATATAGGGAAGATAGGGTAGTCAGGTTGATAATAGATCTGCCTAGGGGTCTCCACTACCCCTTTCCCTACTTGTTGGGCTCCCTTCCCCCTCTTCCCATCTTTGTACACTTGTTCCTTTCCTCACCTTGGGTGACAAGAGTACTAATGAGTGCATGGAAGAGACAACAGGGGATAGATCATTAGATCAGTGATGTGAGACGATAGGCCAGTCTAAAGAAGTGTATTTTTAGGGTACACTTGAAACTGTAAAATCTGGGAATTAACTGGATTGTGTGGGGTAGCGCATTCCAGAAAACTGGTGCAGCATGAGAGAAGTCTTGGAGGTTCAGATTACAGAGGATTTTAGTCTTAGGTCATTAGTAGAACGGAGGGCATGAGTAGGGTGGTAGACAGAGATGAGCGAAGAGATGTAGGGCGGTGCTGAACTATGGAGAGCTTTGTGGGTGAGAGTGATAAGTGTATATGGGATTCTGTAGTGAATGGGTAACCAGTGCAAAGACTGGAACATGATGGTGGCATAAGTATAGTGACTGGACAGAAATATGATCCTGGCTGCTGCATTCATGACAGATTGGAGAGTTTAGTAAGAGGGAGACCAATTGGTAGAGAGTTGCAGTAGACAAGAATGAATACGAGCAAGAGTAAGAGTTTTCGTAGAGTCAAAGGTAAGAAAAGGTCGAATTCTAGAGATGTTTTGAGGTGCATAGGAAAAAAGTGGGAGAAGTCTCCAATAAAAAATAATTCTCACTTTATTTGTGCAAAATATTAAATTATATAAAAGTCCATGATAGCTAATAGCGGAGATGCAATCTGAGATTACATCTCCGCTATCATGGACTTTTATATAATTTAATATTTTGCGCAAATAAAGTGAGAATTATTTTTATTGGAGACAGCGGGCGTGCTGCCTGAGAGTAATGGTAGAATGCATTCAGGGCATAGAGAGGCAGGGCTTGTAAGGAATTAGCATATTTTTACATTTAAAGGGGCAGTCTAGGGTTCTTCCAAAGCAAAAATGGTCAGGAAATACTGTATAAGTCCCACAATTTAGGGTTTGCAGGTATGATTATGTGAACCCCATGGCGACATTCACTTGACATGTACAAACTGCGGGTGCCAGCGGCAGTATAGCCACTTAGGTCAGACCTGGACAAAGTGCGGCCTGTGGACCGGTACAACCAAAGTGCTGGAAACAATGGCATCCTGCCCCAAGTGGCTGTCCCCAGTCCGGCATCTCAATTTCACCGGTTTCTGCATCCTCTTAATTTGACCCATCTTTCTACTCACCTACTCCACCACAAGAAATGTAACCCGTCTATCGTAATTGATCCCACTTTTGTACCGTCAATTACAATGAATTTGTTGGGCGCTCTTGGCCATACCCCATCTTGCCCAAAGTCCTAGTCATAAAAATACCAAAAGTCACAAGATTTTTGCAGAACTTCGACGTGTCCAAAAATTTTGGAAACTTTTCGAAAGCTGCTTCATTAATGCAGCCCGTTGTGCCCAATCTGAACGTAGAATTTTTTGTTGGATTTGCACCATTTTTCTCGTGCTTATTCTGATACATTATTTGTTCTCCTCATTTCTCTCGCTGCAGAGAAATCACATTGAGAATCATTACAAGAAGAAGTAAATTATCACCGTCTCCCAGAATACCTGGAGGATTTCAGGGCAGTAAATTCTAGACTTTATCTACAGTTCAATAACACCAGGGCTGGTGAATCACTTCTTGGCACCGCTCGGATTGGGCAAACTTGACCAACCACACCAGTCATAGTAAAGGTCATGCAGGGAGGAGTAAGGGGAAAAATAGTTTAAAAAGCCTCAATCTTCTCATCTCAGTACCTTCTCTTCTTTTCTTATCTTCTGTCCTACTCCATTTATTCTCATCTCCCCAAAGAACCATGAGCTTCACAGGAAAGTACGAGGTGGAAAGCCAGGAGAACTATGAGACCTTCATGTCGACCATTGGTAAGACAAGATGGACAAATACCGTCATACAGATCACAGATCTCTGTGGTGACACTCCTAATTATTTATTGTATGGAGAGTATTATTCCTTATAATAAACCCCACAGTTGCTTCAGAACCTCTTTTTCAAGACTATGGGGGAAATCCCTGACAATAAGTCAATATGAAAATTCTTATCCTGTCTAAAAATTATCGTCTGCAGCAGCTAAGGTACGTTATGAGGTTCTGCAGCAGCTGAGGTGCATTATGAGGTTCTGCAGCAGCTGAGGTGCATTATGTGGTTCTGCAGCAGCTGAGGTGTATTATGAGGTGAGGTGTGTATGATGATGTTCTGCAGCAGCTGAGGTGTGTATGATGATGTTCTTCAGCAGCTGAGATGTGTATGATGATGTTCTGCAGCAGCTGAGATGTGTATGATGATGTTCTGCAGCAGCTGAGGTGTATATGATGATGTTCTGCAGCACCGGAAGTATGTATGATTATGTTCCTCAGCAGCTGAGGTGTTTATGTTAATGTTCTGCAGCAGCTGAGGTGTGTAGGATGATGTTCTGCAGCAGCTGAGGTATATGTGATAATGTTCTGCAGCAGCTGAGGTGTATTATGATGATGTTCTGCAGCAGCCAAAGTATGTATGATTATGTTCTTCAGCAGCTGAGGTGTGTATTATGAGGTTCTGCAGCAGCTGAGGTGTATATGATGATGTTCTGCAGCAGCAGAGGTGTATTATGAGGTTCTGCAGCAGCTGAGGTATATATTATGAGGTTCTGCAACAGCTGAGGTGTGTGTCATGAGGTTCTGCAACAGCTGAGGTGTGTATTATGAGGTTCTGCAGCAGCTGAGGTGTATATGATGATGTTCTGCTGCACCTGAGATGTATTATGAGGTTCTGCAGCAGCTGAGGTATATATTATGAGGTTCTGCAACAGCTGAGGTGTGTATTATGATGTTCTGCAGCAGCTGAGGTGTGTGTTATGATGTTCTGCAGCAGCCGAGGTGTATATTATGAGGTTCTGCAGCAGCTGAGGTGTGTATGATAATGTTCTTCAGTAGCTGAGGTGTGTATAATGATGTTCTTCAACAGCTGAGGTGTATTATGATGTTCTGCAGCAGCTGAGATGTATTATGAGGTTCTGCAGCAGCTGATGTGTATGTTACGATGTTCTGCAGCAGCTGGGACACAGAACTCTATAATACACATTCTAGCTGCTGAAGAACCTCTTCTTCAAAAGAGAGGCACAGCATACGGCTTCCTGTGAGGTTCCTCTTTCCCCATTACTTAGTCCTGGCTTTGTGGATATCCATAGATTTAAGAGAAGTCAGCAGAACCCTCCGAAAAATGAACTATTTGTTATATTGACATTCATGATTGTAATGTGTGGAGCACAGGACCAAAAATAAAGACCTCAAAAAATGAAGGACATGGAGTCTATTACTTACTTCATCCATCCTTTATGTTTCTTTCTTTCCTTCCCAGGTATCCCTGCTGAAACCATCCAAAAAGGAAAAGACTTCAAATTCACTACTGAAGTAGTTCAAAATGGAGATGACTTCACATGGTCCCAAATCTACCCCTGCCACACCATGACCAATAAATTCACTGTAGGAAAGGAGTCTGACATGGAGACCATGAGTGGAAAGAAATTCAAGGTAAGCCTCTACTCTACTAATGTTCCTGATTAATGGCAGAATTCATATCATGCAGTACGTGCGAAAACCTCCAGGTGGCGTCAACTTTGCCCACCCTTTTAGATAGATAGATAGATAGATAGATAGATAGATAGATAGATAGATAGATAGATAGATAGAATTGGGGCTAAAAATAATTATTGCAGTTGAACTTCATGAAAATGTTTCACCGTTTTCCTTCTATAGCCCCTATATTGTACAGTCTATGGCTAGCTGCAGAATGAGTTAACTGAGATTCCATCAGTGAGCTTTCTATGACCATCTGATGGAGAATCGGTAACAGTTTTAGCTGTCTTTTTCTGAGCTCCTCTTAGTAGGTTGATGACCACAGACCACGTTAAAGTTAATGGTACAGGAAAATGAAGAGTTTGGAAAAGCCAAACGCTGCAACCTTTATTGCAAAAGTGATTTTTAACTAAAAAAAAATTACCATAAGGTGGACAACATCACAAACTTTCATATAGAAACAATATAATATTCCAATTACGCACATAAATAGCTATCCCATTATGTACTACCACTCCTTGCCTATAGGTGTCAGTGTTTGTTTTTACTCATTTTAATGCTACTATCCTGCTATATATTAGACCTATAGAATAAAAAAAATCAAAATGACAGAATTACGTTTTTTTGGTCGCCGCAACATTGTAATAAAATGCAATAATAGGTGATCAAAACAGCTTAGCTACCCCAAAATGGTATCAATAAAAACTTCAGCTCGGAGCGCAAAAAAAAACCCTCACCAGCCCAATATCCCGAAAAATGGAGTCGCTACAGGTCTCAGAAAATGGCGACTTTTTTTTTTTTTTTTTTAACAAATTTTGGATTTTTTTTCACCACTTAAATAAAAATGAACTTACACATGTTTGGCATCTACGAACTCATAATCAACTGGGGAATAATAATAGCAGGTCAGGTTTAGCATTTAGTGAACAAAGGTAAAAAAAAACCTCAAAAAACAACTGTGGAATTGCACTTTTTTTGCAATTTACCGCACTTGCAATTTTTTTCCCGTTTTCCAGTACATAATATGGTAAAACCAACGGTGTCGTTCACATGTACAACTCATCCCGCAAAAAACAAGCCCTCACATGGCCGTATTGACGGAAAAATAAAAAAGTTATGGTTCTGGGAAGAAGGGGAGCAAAAAATAAAAGCGCAAAAATGGAAAATGGCCTGGGGGTAAAGGGATTAAATTGCATGCAATTCCTTAAATGTCCTATAGATGGCGTCATGTTTTATTGCTCACTGCATAACATTTTGTAGGCTTCTGAGCCTTGATGTTATTCTAAATATATGGAATTATTTTACACAGGCGACCGTCCAGTGTGAAGGAGGGAAGATAGTTGTTGACTTTGGGAAATATAAGCATTCATCCGAGATTGTCGGAGGAAATCTAGTGGAGGTGAGTGTGAACATTATGTATTTGTCCCCATTGATATGGACGCAGAGATGAAAGACAGGAAGTGCTTTCATGGGGATATGAAAATATTGAGAATCGGTTGTCGATTATACCCATATCCGCTTCATTCATTCTTAATGGGACCGCCGGAGATAACTGAGCGCTGAACTCAGCTGGTCCTCAGAACTCCCATAAGAATGAATGGAGCGGAGGTACGCATCATCAACCACTCATCAATTGACACAGGGCTCTAAAGCTCTCGGGATCAGTGGGAGTCCTAGCGCTCAGACCCTCAATGATCAGGAAGTAACTTTCAAAATTGAGAATACCCCTTAAAAAGTTATTCCCATCATTCAAAGCTACGTTCTAGCCTTCCAACGATCCCAAGAACTGGACTTGCAAATCCCACATTGGAATGCAGTGCCATCTCTCCCCGGGAGAGACTAATGCTCGGGATTGGTGGTGCTTCCAGCAGTCAGACCACTAGGGATCAGGAAGTAACTTCCAAACTTGAGAATACCCTTTAAAGGATTATTCCTATCATTAAAAAATATCATCTGTGCTCTCAACAATCCCAAGAACGGGCTCGAAAATGCCACATTGGAATGGAATTACATCTCTCCCAGAAAGAGACCAATTCTTGGGATTGGTGGTGCTCCCAGCGGCCAGACCACTAGTAATCGGGAAGTAACTTCCAAACTTGAGAATACCCTTTAAAGGATTATTCCTATCATTAAAAGCTATCATCTATGCTTCCAACAATCCCAGGAACGGGGCTCACAAATCCCATTTTGGAATGGAGTGCCATCTCTCCCCGGGAGAGACCAATTCTCGGGATTGGTGGTGGTCCCAGTGGTCAGACCTCCAATAATCGGGAACTAGCTTCCAAACTTGAGAATACCCCTTTAAAGGATTATTCCTATCATTAAAAGCTATCATCTATCCTTCCAACGATCCCAAGAACAGGGGCTCACAAATGCCCCATTGGTATGGAGTGCCATCTCTCCCAGGGAGAGACCAGTTCTTGGGATTGGTGGTGTTCCCAGGGGTCAGACCCCCAGTAATGGGGAAGTAACTTCCAAACTTGAGAACACCCTTTAAAGGATTATTCCTATCATTAAAAGCTATCATCTATGCTTCCAACGATCCCAAAAGCGGGGCTCTCAAATGCCCTAACTGAAATGGAGCACCACCTCTCCATTCATTCCCTATGGGACGGCTGGAATGAGCCAAGTGCTGTACCTGGCTATCTCATAGAGAATGAATGAAGCGGTGGCGTGGATAAGTTGCCACCGCTCCATTCTAACTGGGCATTTCAGAGAACCAGTCTCTGGGATAAGTGGACTTCCAGTGGTTGGTTCCCTACTGGTCCTCAACCTATCACCTATGCTTTGGCTAGGTCATAACTTTTAATGATAGCAATAACCCTTTAAGTAACAGTTCTTGTTGCATCCAAGATGTATATTCGGATGCAACATGTACGTTTTCTGTGTATACACCAAGCGCATCCAGTTATCCCACCAAGGTCGATCGTTGGGGTGGCATGCATCGGCAATCTCTTTTTCCACTGTGCTTTCCTATAAAGAAAGCCACTGCAAAAAGCATACAATGGGACCAAGAACAGCTACATACATTTAGTAGTGGCAGTGTCTGGTACTGCTGCTTTTTGCAGAGCAATCCTATTCAAGTGGATGGGACTGAGCTGCAATACTTCACACAAGCACTACAAAGTGCCTTGTAAACAGCAGATGGCCCCTTCAATCAGCAGATCAGTGGGCGTGCTGGAAATCGGACCCTCATCAATCCAAATTTTATGGCCAACCTTTAAGATAGAGGCCATACATTTAGTAGTGACAGTGCCTGGTACTGCTGCTCTCTGCAGCGCCGTTCTATTCAAGTGGCAGGGACTGAGCTGCAATACTTCACACAAGCACTACAAATCAGCAGATCAGTAAGGCGTGCTGGAAATCAGAACCTCATCAATCCGAACTTTATAGCCAACCCTTAAGATAGAGGTCATCAATATCAAAGTCCAAGAAAACTTTGAAATCAAAGTATAAAGTATGGAGGAAGATTATCAGCATCAGTTGTGACCTGATGAAGACTTCAGATTACCATAGACTCCAAGGGACAGTGTAGCTAAGCTGGAGTCATCAGCGGAGTCCTAATAACGTACGAGTGACTTTCAAGATGTCCTTCATTAAATTAATATTCGCACATCTAATTTTCATTAGTAATATTTATCTCTTGCACTCTTTTTCAGATTTCAGAAGCTGGCGGTGTGACTTTCAAGAGGATCAGTAAAAGAATTGCCTAAACACATACTCATTTTCTAAGTATTACAGAATATAATAAACTTGTTAAAGTAGAAACTGTCTTGTGTTTCCTTATATGTATTTTACGGCCATGTAGTGTTTTGTACCAGGTTTCTATTGAGGAGATGTTTAAGTAGTGTCCTGCCAGGACCTTCCTCCACAATAACATCACCATAGAACTACTGTCTGTGATGCAGAGTCACTTCTCACGGACAAGCCGAGAGTCAGGGTAGTCAAGAAGTCCGAGGTCAAGAGCCAGGAGGGTATGTCATAAACAGAGGGAAGAGACAAAACCGTAGTCAGGTCACAGTCCAGAGTCAGAATTCCAAGGTCAAAGTGCATCAAGGCAAAAGGAGTAATACAAACGAGTAATAATAATAATAATAATAATAATCTTTATTTATATAGCGCCAACATATTCCGCAGCGCTTAACAATTCACAGGTTCATATACAACAGTCATAAGTAACATAGCTAAAGATAATACAATTACAGCAAAAATGACAACCCTGCTCGTAAGAGCTTACAATCTACAACGAGGTGGGGGTGACACAAAGTACAATGGCTTATTTACAAGGATGGTCCAGCCATCTTGAGGGGATGAGGGATAGATAAAGGCTGCATGAGCTCATCACCAGCCAGTATCTGTAGTGCTTTTGGGTTCGGTGGAGACTTATGTTTGGAGAAATAAGGAATGGGCTATAAGAATATAAAAGGATTTCGATTAGAGAAGGTGATAGGCTGCTTTAAACAGGTGTGGTTTTAGGGAGCGCCTAAAACTGTGTAAGCTGTGGTTTATCCTAATTTCTTGGGGTAGAGCATTCCAGAGAATAGGTGCAGCTCGGGAGAAGTCTTGAAGCCGGGAGTGGGAGGTACGGATTAGTGCGGATGTTAGTCGAAAGTCGCTTGCGGAGCGTAGAGAACGGGTAGGCCGATAAACAGAAATGAGGGAAGAGATGTAGGGGGGTGCCACACTGTGGAGGGCTTTGTGGGTGAGAACAAGCAATTTAAATTGGATCCTATAATTCATGGGCAGCCAGTGCAATGACTGACACAGTGCGGTGGAGTCTGAGTAACGGTTAGCCAAATAGATGACCCTGGCTGCAGCATTAAGGATGGACTGGAGAGGGGAAAGTCAAGTGAGGGGGAGGCCAATTAATAGAGAGTTACAGTAGTCAAGGCGGGAGTGGATCAGGGCAACAGTGAGGGGTTTTATTGTTTCCAAGGTGAGAAAGGGGCCGATTCTAGAGATGTTCTTCAGGTGCAAGCGACAAGAGTGGGCAAGAGATTGTATGTGGAAGGTGAAGGAGAGATTGGTGTCAAACACAACGCCCAGACAACGCGCCTGCTGGCTCGGCATAATTGTGGTGCCACACACGGAGAGAGAGATGTCAGATTTAGAGAGGTGAGTAGACGGCAGGAGTAGAAGAAGTTCAGTTTTGGAAAGGTTGAGTTTCAGGTAGAGAGAGGACATGATGTTAGAAACTGTGGCCAGACAGTCACTGGTGTTCTGTAGTACAGCGGGGGTAAGGTCAGGGGATAGACAATTGACGAGTAGTCAATAGGCAAATCCAGGATCCAGCAACAGAAGATCAGAATGTTTGAATTTAGAGAACTCACAACACTGAGCTGAGAGCTACGACTGACAGCTATGTGGGACAGACAGCTTAGTTAAGTAGCTAGGTAATCACTTTGAACAGGGAACACCTGAAGGAAGCTCAGCGCCTCTCAGTCTCAGATTGGACAGCTGAGCTGTCAATCAAAATACCGACAGCTCAGCACGCCCCTGCACTAGATTGGATGACTGAGCTGTCAGTCACTGCATCCAAGACACTGAGCGGTGGATCGTGACACTGTCCTCTATAATGTGAATACATGGTCATTTCTACGTTCTCTCTCTTTCTGCATTCCTTGATAGAGTGAGGGAGTAGGGAGGAAAACCTAATGCAACACGCAGTTTTGTAAACTAAAAAAAGAGACTAGGAGACTTTTTGGTTTTTAATAACCTGGTGTATAAATCTTAAAGATTTTGGAGAAAGAGACAACAAACTATGGATTCCCAACTCCCCTCTTTGCAATGATACGTTGTACACTGCACTACGCTCTGCTCCATCTGTACCTTAGAGGTGACTATCACATCAGAGCGCAAAGTAAGGGAGCTCTATATAATATTACAAAATTTAAATGAAGCTGTATTCCCTGCCCGTGTCGGACTGGGGTGCTGAGAGCCCACTAGTAACATTGGTTCTGGAGGGGCCAATAATTAGCTACATGCAAATATTACTTTACCCTCATCCACAAATTTACCTTTGCTTCTATATAATAATAATCTGGGTAGTTTGTTAAATGAATGATGAGATTCTGCCTCTAACTGTACATAGTGAATCAAGTGTATTGTGCCATCTACTGCTCATATAGCGAGGTGGGGCCTACCGGGGGATTCTCCTCTTCTCCTGTGGGCCAGTCTGTTCCCTACTTGAAGGGAAACTATCAGTAGAAAATGACATGTTTCAATAAGGTTTTGTATTAATTTATTTTTTTTAAATTATACCAGTGCTTTTTTTTATATCACAATGTCACGGGGTTACCGCGACACTTTGGAGCCAGAAGACCTCAGCGTCAGATGGCTCCTACTCCAGCTCCGAGAAGAAGCACGTCTCCGTCATTTTAAATGTGTGTTTATTTCTTCCGGCAGAACAGGGGTTAAGCGGCCATGTTGGAATTCCCTGTGCTCACCGCTGAGCTCGGTTAGCCACTCCTTTTCCCTTTATAATCTGGGCTCTGATACTAATCCTTGTCAGAGCTAGCTTTTGCTGCATGGCTAATGGAGAGAGAGAAGTTCTTATGAGAAGGAGAACTGAAGGAATTATTTGTGACTGGTGTCTGGTTTGTATGCATGGTAATGCCTTATCCTTCCCCATTTTTGGTTTATTCCCCTACCTTCACACCCCGATGCTTTCCTCTGTTATATGTGAATGAATATTTTGTGTGCCTGGAGTTTTCTGTTTACTCCTGTCTGTGTAACCTTTTTTGTCGGGTTGGTGTACTACGGTGCACAGTAGCGCCCCCTTCTCTGGGTGGGGGGAGTGAACAGACGGAGGGCTTACTCAGGAGTTAGGGCGAGGGTGGGGGCCCCGGCATCCTCACCTTCAGAGGTATCCCGGGGAATAGGGCGAGCTAGAGCGCCCCCTAAGGTTAGGGACAGGGTACGAGCCCCTGGTCACCCGACAGCTGTGTCGTGACACACAAACTGTATAAAAATTAGAATTCTTGCAATTTTCACTCCCGCCAATGTGGCAACGTACGTACATTAGCAGAAATGAACATAGTCAGACCCTATCTTTTGTACTAAAGCAACAATTGAGCCTGTGCAAAGGGAAGGGAGGTGTGACATCACCTATTGTGGTTGGTGGATCCTATGTTATCAGTTGTGTATAGGGGTGTTACCTGTCACTGTAATCCTGACTCTGATGATAAGGAGCCTGCTGAAAGCTCTTCCTGACGAACCTGAAGTAGGCAGTGCAAAAATTGCAAGAGTAATAATGTCTTTTTTAGTAAAGATTGTTACATTAAAAAAAATTCCAAAAATTGCCAAAAATGTTTAACCAATAGACAATTTTCTGATGTTTGCTCCCCTTTAAGTTATTTGGGGCACCTTCTTTGGATATCACAAGAACTGTATATTATTATATCTCCCACCAGGGCTGGCCTAATGGCTATATCATCTCTGGGCATATTATCTTCTGATATAACAGTTGTGGGCAAAAGTTTTAGGACTGACACAAATTTTGGTTTCCGCAGTTTGCTGTTTAAGTGTTTTTAGATAACTTTGCAGGAAGTCCAGGGATTGTACTGCAAGAAAGGTGAGAGCTACCATGAGTCCTGTGTCCTGCCAACAGTAAAGCATGCTGAGACCCTCCATGTGTGGGGGCTTGTCATCCATGGAGTAGGCTCACTCACAATTTTTCCTAAGAACACTGTCATGAAAAAAGAATTGTATCTACACATCCTCCAAGAGCAACTTCTCCCAACAATCCAGGAGCAATTTGGTGATGAATAATGCTTTTCCAGCATGATGGAGGCCATGTCACATGGCAAAAGTGATAACTAAGTGGCTTGATGAACAAAACTTTGACCTTTTGGGTCCATGGCCAGGAAACTCCCCAGATCCCCATTGAGAACCTGTGGTCCTCAAAAATGTGGGTGGGAAACAAAAACACAGAAAATGTGATAAACTCCAAGCCCTAATTAGACAAGAATGGGTGGTCATCAGTCAGGATGTGGGCCAGAAGGTCATATCCAGCTGCCAAGGAGAAGGGCAGAAGTCTTCAAAATTAGAAAATTAGGGCCAGAACTATAAATATTGGGTCTTTATATAAAGTTTATGTATTTGTCCATAAAAGTTTAAAAACGTATGAAATTCTGATAATTATACTCCAGTAACCGTAGAAAAGATCTAAAAACACTTAAGCAGCAAAACAAAACTTTAGATCTCAAAATTTTTGGCCGTGAAGCTGGACAATCTAACTGTGATGGCTTTGGCCCTGGAACTTGAACCTCTAGTCTCACTAGCCTTTTGTGCACAAACCTATGAAAGATAATATGTAGCTGCATTCCTTAGTTTATTAATAGGGCAGCATTATTGGGATATTGTATGACTGTATTGTTTGGTAACTTTATGGCTGACCATAAAGGTGGGAGGGATCGCTGTCAGACATCCTATTAACCCCTTACTGCACACTATGCAAGTATCAGTTTTCAAAAATATTTGACAGTGTAGTCATAATAAGGTCTACATAGCTATATAAATATTACTTTGCATTTACAATTTTAATTTATTTTCCCCAGATGACAGCATATAAAAATCTGAGTATTGCTTACAGTTTATGTGGCACCCCTGAGGGTTCGGTCGCCACAGAGGTACTGCATCTCACTCTCAGGTAAGGATGGAGTACTGCCCGGGACCCAAACACCTGCATCCACACTACACTACTCCAGACCAGCAGGAGGGGCAAGATGCACTGCTCCTCTGCTGAGCCCTGTCCCTGGCTGGAGTGGGGGGAACCAAAGTAGGGGGAACCATGTAGTGGGTGTGGGTGGAGGAAGTAGTTCAGGGGAGCTCAGTAAGTAGCGATATAAAAGAGAGGGTGGAACATTCTAGAGTGAGTAGAGTCTGAGGAGATTGAGTCAGAGGAAGAGTTGGGAGCAGGAGCTCTGCAGGAGCTCTGCTCAGGGAAGCGCGGGCCTGAGTGAGGAAGCCCAGGAGAAGAAGAGGAGGAAGGAACGGGAGCAGAGAGAATGCTCCAGGAGTGAAGGAAGGATCCCAGGGGTACAGGCAGTGCTGGAGGCCACCCGTATGCCCGAATCTACCAGGCGGTGGAGGGATCGGGTCACAGAGGGGACCGGCCCCTAACTAGTGAGAATTGCAATATTCAACTAGGTACCCGGAGGGTGCAGCATTTCAGGTGCTGCAGCCCAAAGCCACATCTAACTCACGGAAAAGGTGGCCATAGAGGACCCAGGGGACAGAGAAGACATCGCCCGACAAGGTCAGCGGTCACTGGATTGGGACACTGGGTGTGAGGTGCAGGGAGATGGCCAGAAGGAACACACAGAAGGGGGTCCTGTTATGTACTCCGGAGGTACCTGGGGGTTGGCTGAACCCCTCCCTGGGTAAGCACAGAATGACGTGGGAAGTTATGATCTGCAGTTGTAACCAGGAGCAAAGTGAGAACTGTGAGTAAATCTGGAAGACTGCACCCCACTGTCTCTGTGAATTATTACTGCTGCGCCATCACCCCCTGCACTACACTGCACAGCAACATCTATAACAACAACATCTACACTGCCTTGGAGCTAAGCTCTGCCTGTGGAGAGCTGAACCAACTCTGCAGCACTAACATCAGCTCCAGAGGATCTGCTCCGCAGCGGCGGCTCCCTTTAGCCGCATACCACAGGTGGCATCACAAACTGTACATAAGAACTTTAATTCCTCTGTAAATATCCCCTTTTATTGACCGCCTAGGGTCACGGACCGGGTCCCGCCACTGTGACATCTACCCTAACAACGACCGGCCCGGCACCGAGTACCCCACGGCCCAGGGGGCACGTCATTTACACTGTGCATATGACTCGCCCCCTGGGCCTAGTGTGGATGTGTGTGGGATACCCGGAGCCGGGTCTCTGGGGGTTGTAGAATCCGTGGCAGTGACCCGGTCCCGTGGCTCAGAGTGGTCAGGTGGATGGCGGTATTTTGTGGGGGTTTTAGGTTAATTGTCCGACTACGCCACCCGTGGATTGCGGTCAGCGCGGACCACCGCTGCAAGGCAGACCGCTGGGGCTGATGGTGTGTGCAGCTGAGGTAGTGTGACTCCCAACGGGAGGAGTGGAGCCCCAAGGCAGTGTAGTTGATGGTGAGGGTGATAATGCACGGGAGTCCCAGCACTAGTAGTGCTGGTGCGGCGATGAAGCAGGAACGACTCAGAGTCTTTGCAGTGCAGTTCAGGGTCTTTACTGGTGATATTAAGGCAGACCCTCGCGGGAGTACTGGCTAACATAAGGGGCCTGGTCAGTCTGCGAGCAAACAGGAGTTCCCCTGGCCAGGTGGAGTTGTAGGCCTCACCGTCTATCTGCACTCTTTCTGGCTACCTAGCTGTAAGCGGGTAGAAGTAGCCCACGTCCCTGAGTATACCATGTGGTGCTCACCCGTATGGCTGGTGACTTGGGGCCTTCTGTTAGCCTCTGCTCCTGGATGGCGGTGCTGGTCCCTTCCTTGTGACTGAGCCTCCGGGCTTCTATGGCCAGAGGACCTGGAATCCTCTGCCGGCTGATTTCTGCTGCTGGGTGAATATCAGTCCCCACAGCCTCGGACTCCTGTGTCCGGTTCCTAGATTCTTCTGCCAGGGAGAGCTATATCTCTGCTTAGCTTCCAGCCCCTGGTCTTCAGCTACTGCTCCTACAGAGCTCCTGCTGTTTCTCTCCCTGTGTCTGGAACTGTCTTCAGGCTCTGAATCCTCTCTCTAATCCCGCCCCAGACCCAGTTTATAAGGGCAGATTCCTCCCCTCCCAGGTCTGGGCAGGAAGTGTTGCATGTTTAAGGGCTCCTGACCAGAGAAACCTCCCACTTGCTCTCAGACGTAATATTTCTATTACTGTGGTAACCAGACCCCTGGGGTGCCACATTCCCCCCTAGTAAATTTTAGTACTCTGGGACTAAACACATTTTTAAGAAAACACAAATGCAGGGTATAAACAATAATACAACAACATATATACAAGAAGCTTTAGTCTTTAGAGGTCACGGCGTGTCCGTGACCGGGTGTCCATATCACCCAACAAGGTGAAGTCTTGGCACAGAGTAGGGGACCTGTCCAAAGCAAGCCCCAAGCGTTGGCCCTGGGCGTGGCTGCAAGCCTGAGGCTAGCTACTTTGGGCCACAAGGAGGCCACGCCAGACAGGTTTTCTCTTCCGCGGCCATCTTCGCAAGAGGCACCAAGGTGCAACTATCTACATGTAGTTCCGGTTATTCAGCGTCCATAACCTGTCAGTCCAAATAAACCTGCAGGGTAACTAGAGAAACATAATTAGTAACCAGGTAACAAAAACATAAACCTTTTTCAACATTTGCAATTTACAGATTACATTTTAGATTCTCCAGCGAGCGGGCATATGTCCTCTAGTGCTCCTGGTGGACCTACGTAACCCACTATCTGGTTCTGCACTACAGGGTGTAGAAGGTGTTACGGGCAGGCCTGGCAGCTTTCTGCGTACTCTTTGGCTCACTAGGGGCACGGCAGGCTCACTACTAGCAGAGGGTTGATTCTCCTGGGCTGCTGGTATGGATTCTTCTGCCTCCTGGGCCGGCTGCTCTTCTGACACTACCTGTTCTTCTGTAGGTCCTTGAGGGGCTGGCTGGAGAAAGGTGAGGATGGGTACCACGACTGCGTTGTTGATCTGAGTCCAGGACAGGGGAAAGTCTCCGAGTACGGTACTGATCATTTATTCCCTTTCCTCTGCGGGTTGAGGGTTTTCTTGATCTTCTTCAGGGCTTTGCAGCTACTCGGGACACTTTTTCAGGTGGTCTCTGGAGACAATGGCTGTGGTCTCTCCTCCATCCTTACTGATGATACATACTTTTGGGTTCTCATGACTTGAGGGCAGTACGGTGGACGGGTCCTTCTCCCACTGGTCATCCAACTTGTGGAGCCGTCTCTATCTCTTCAAGACCTGCTCTCCAGGTACCAGGGGAACAGCGGGAGCATACTGGTTATAAGCCTTCTCTTGCCTTTCTCTTGCTTGAGACAGACTTCGCTCGACGCTTTCCTGTACTTTCCGATACTGCGGCTGCCGTTCTGTATCCCAGTCTGCCTCTGGCGAGGTGTCCTCAGGTGTCAGGACTCCCATATCCAGGTCAATAGGCAGCTTACCAGGTCTTGCTCTCACTAGGTAAGCCGGGGTACAGTTGGTGGAGCCCACGGGGATGTGATTGTACAAGTCCACCAAATCAGGCAGTTTTTCAGGCCACAGACTGCGTTCCTTCAGGGGCAACGTTTTTAGCAAGTCTATCACCACCTGGTTCATTTTCTCACATAGTCCGTTGGTCTGAGGGTGATAGGGCATTGTTCTTATCTTCCTGCAGCCATACAGATTGCAGAACTCCTGGAAGACCTCCGCTTCGAAGGCTGGTCCTTGGTCCATCAGCACTTGCTCCGGGTACCCGTGTGGACGGCAGAAGTGCAACTGGAAGGCCCTGGCCGCTGTTTGGGCCATTAAGACCTTGACAGGGACCACCACTAGAAACCGGGAGTAGTGATCTATGATGGTGAGGGCGTAGACGTACCCAGATTTGCTTGGAGCCAGTTTCACATGGTCCAGGGCTACCAGTTCCAGTGGCTGCCAGGTGATGATGGGCTGCAGGGGACTCTTCTGGCTGGCACGGTCCTTTCTTCTTAGGTTGCAAGGGCCACAGTCTCTGCACCACCTCTCGATGGCTCCTCTCATGCCTACCCAGTAGAACCGTTCACGCAACAAGAACTCCAGCTTTTTCCATCCGAAGTGTCCTGCTCCGTCGTGGTACGCCTCCAGAACCATAGCCGCGTCTCGTCATGGGACCACTACCTGCCAGGTCAGCTCATGTGTTCTAGAGTTGACCATTCTCCGGCACAGCTTCTCCTTGTAAAGAAACAGCCTGCTTTTCTCCTTCCACAGTTGCTTGGTCTCCTCCGGAGCGTCTGGGTCAAGACGGGCATCAGCCTGTGTCAGCATTTCCTTCACCAGACGGACTGCGGGATCACTGTCTTGTGTCTCCGCCCAGCTGTAGTGAGGTAAGGGATTGAACGTGGCAGAGCGCCTGTCCCTTACACGGTGGGAATATAGGGTAATCCCATGACGGTGGAACGCAGGGAGTTCGACTTCTTCCAGTTCTTCTGGATCTTCCCCTGCGTCCGGTAAGTTTGGCATTCTGGACAGGGCATCCGCGTTGGCATTTGAGCGTCCCGCCCGGTATTTGATGGTGAATTTATAGTTGGACAGGCGAGCCATCCATCTCTGCTCCAGGGCACCAAGTCTTGCAGTGTCCAGGTGTGTCAACGGGTTGTTATCCATGTACACGGTGAACTTGGAAGAGGCAAGGTAATGCTTGAAACGTTCGGTCACCGCCCACACCGCTGCCAGGAACTCTAGCTTGAATGAGCTATAATTCTCAGGGTTTCTCTCTGTGGGCCGTAGTTTTCGGCTGGCGTAAGCGATTACCCATTCTTTCCCCTTCTGGATCTGGGACAGTACGGCTCCTAGCCCGATGTTGCTCACGTCCGTGTGGAGGATAAAGGGCTGGCTGTAGTCAGGGTACGCCAGGATTTCATCCCCCATGAGGGCCATCTTCATCTGGCGGAAGGACTCTTCTTCCAGCTTTTCCCATCTGAAGGGCGGCTTCTGGTTTTTGGCCTTCCTGGATTGGCCTATCAGGAGGTCCTGCATAGGAGCTGCCATTTTGGTGAAACCGGGAATGAATCTTCAGTAGTAGCCTACCAACCCGAGAAACTGCCTCACTTCCTTTATGCTGAAGGGTCTTGGCCAGTCTTTAATCACGGTGATCTTATTGGGGTCGGGAGCCACTCCGTCAGCACCACGTGTCCCAGGTACTGCACCTTTGGTTTAAGCAGGTGACACTTGGAGGGTTTCACCTTGAGGCCGTAGCTTGCCAGGGCGTCAAACACTTCTGCCAGGTGTTTCAGATGGTCCTCGTAGGTTTTGGAATAGACGATGACATCGTCCAGGTATAACAGGACCGTCTCGAAATTCCGGTGTCCCAGACAGCATTCTATCAACCGTTGGAAGGTTCCTGGTGCGTTGCAGAGCCCGAACGGCATACAGTTGAATTCGCTGAGGCCCATCAGGGTGGTGAATGCAGTCTTCTCCTTGTCTGCCTCTGCTACAGGAACCTGCCAGTACCCGCTAGTAAGATCCAAAGTGGAAAAGAAGTTAGCAGATTTTAATGCAGCTAAAGATTCTTCTATCCTAGGTAACGGGTACGCATCTTTGTGTGTGATACGGTTGACCTTTCTGTAGTCTACACACATTCTCATGGTGTTGTCCTTCTTTTTCACTAGAACTAGTGGAGCTGCCCAGGGCTACAGCTGTCCCTGATTACCCCAGCCTCCTTTATGTCCCGCAACATCCCTTTTGCATGCTGATAGTGTGCAGGGGGGTACAGGTCGGTATCTTTCCTTTATGGGCGGATGGTCTCCTGTGGGGATGTGATGTTCTACCCCCTTTACTTGCCCGAAGTCTAGCGGGTGTTTACTAAAGACTCTTTCGTACTCCTGAACCACCTGGTAAACTCCCTGTTTTTGGTGTGAGGGAGTGGAGTCAGTACCCAAATGCAGTTGCTGACGCCAGTCCTCCATTTGTTTCTTAGAGCCGTTACCTTCCTCTGGTTGAGATGGAGGCAAGGGTTCTATGGCCTTTACAGAATTTTGGTTTATGGTGAACAATTTGGCTAGCGTGGCATACCGGGGCAGGTATACTTCTCTCTCCCCGATATTTATGATGCGGACGGGCACCCTCCCATGGCGTACATCAACCACCCCCCGTGCTGTCAAAATGGTGGGCCTACTATCTGAGTAGATGGGTTCTACCATTGCTTGGTAGTCTCTACCTCTTAGACCAATAGCTGCCCGGCACCAGATCATCATCTCACTTTTCGGGGGCATGGCAATAGGGAACGGGTCACACATTCTCACACTACCTATCTCACCACCAGATAGTTCCACTTGTTGCCGCTTCATCAGTGCCTGGATCTCTTTTTGGAGCACACGCTGCTGGCTGGAACTGGTGTTCTTGGTAACCTGCTGTAAAATGAGAATCACCTCTGCAAGACAATTTTCAATCACGTTAGTTCCCAAGGTTATTCTAGGGTGGCTCTCATGACGGTCTATGTCCACAATAATCAGTCCTTGTGCCGCCAGTTCGACTTTACCGACCTTAATGGTCACCTCCTTGAATCCCACCTGCGGCACGGGCTGACCATTGCTGGCGATGATACTCAGGTCGTCATCTGGGTAGCGGGTTATGTCCGAGTCATTCCAGTACCGCTTAAAGAGCACGTACGGGATGGTAGTCACTTGTGACCCAGTGTCCAGTAGGGCACTCATAGGAATGCCATCCAGTACCACAGGCAAGACCAGACTGTTATGTTCTGCTACCAGAGCTAAGGAAAGAGAGGAGATCTGTCCCTGCGATAGAACTCAGCTTAATCCCTACGATGTAAGAGGGAACCTGATCCTGCGATCAGACCTGCTAAAGTCCTAAGCTAGTCTGTACGGAGACCTATAGATGTGGGGAAGGAATCCCTACAAGTACTAAGGACTGGGAGGAATATGGGACACCTCCTAACAGAAATAGTAGCAGACAGACGAACAAACAAAATATATAGAACATAGAGGTCAGTAGACCAAGCAAACTAAT
Source organism: Phyllobates terribilis (assembly GCF_046119375.1). Classification (NCBI taxonomy): domain Eukaryota; kingdom Metazoa; phylum Chordata; class Amphibia; order Anura; family Dendrobatidae; genus Phyllobates; species Phyllobates terribilis. The sequence goes on from NW_027362770.1 coordinate 146,415,704, forward strand.
AGAGCAAGACACAGAGCACAGGCTAGCTAGAAAGTAGATATACAATGAAGTCCAGCAAAGCCAGAAGGGCGGAGCAGGATTAAATAGGCCAACAAGGTCATGTGACCAGCAAAGGAAAAAAAAACTAAGAGCAAGGTTCTAACAGTACCCCCCCTTCTAAGAGGATCCTCCGGATCCCCTAGGACCAGGCTTATCAGGAAATCTCCTGTGAAACGCTCTGATAAGTCTGGACGCGGAAACATCATCCGACCTCACCCAAAAGTTATCCTCGGGACCGAAACCTTTCCAGGCCACAAGATACTGCAAACTACCTCTATACCGTCTAGAGTTAAGGATGCGAGAAATTTCATATTCCCCGTCCTCCACCACCGGAGGAACAGAGGCAGAGGCGTCACAATCCGATACAACAGCTTTTTTCAACAGAGAGACATGAAATACCGGATTAATTCTCCAGGAGGTAGGAACCTCCAACCTAACAGCAGATTGGTTGACAACCTGAAGCACCTTAAAGGGCCCTACAAACTTGGGACCCAATTTCTTTGAAGGAATCCTCAACCGCAGATTCCTAGAGGACAACCAAACCATGTCACCAACAGCGAACAAAACCTCCTGTCGTTTCCTATCAAAGTAGTCTTTAGATTTTCTGTTGGCCTCCTGAAGATTACCACGCACATCCGTCCAAACTCTCTCCAAATCACCGGAAAAATTCTCCTCCTCAGGCACGGCAGATCCCAACTTGGAGAACGACCCAAACGACGGATGTCTCCCAGAACAACAAAAAAAAGGCGAACAACCAGCAGAAGAAGATGTATGATTGTTCAGAGCAAATTCAGCAAGTGGCAGAAACTCAGACCACCCCTCTTGATTGTCTGCCACAAAACAACGCAAGAACTGCTCAACATCCTGGTTTTTCCTTTCTGTCTGGCCATTAGATTCAGGATGATATCCGGACGAGAACGACAAATGAACTCCCAACCTATCACAAAAGGCACGCCAAAAACGAGCCACGAACTGAGGACCCCTATCAGAAACAATGTCAGTAGGAACGCCATGAAGTCTGACAATTTCCTTGACAAAGGCCTTAGCGAGAGTTTTAGCGCAGGGCAGTTTGACGAAAGGAACCAAGTGACACATCTTGCTAAAACGGTCCACGACCACCCAGATGACAGTAAAACCCTCAGAGGGGGGAAGGTCAGTTATAAAGTCCATAGCCAAATGTGTCCAAGGAGCACTGGGAACCTCCAAAGGACAAAGCAACCCCGCAGCAGGAGTATGTGAGGACTTAGATCTAGCACATATAGTACATTGACGCACCCACTTAATGACTTCCTTCTGCCATCCAGGCCACCAAAAACTGCGACCCACCAGTCTCTTGGTCTCAGAGATTCCGGGATGACCTGCCAACCGAGATTCGTGACACTCAACAAACAAATCTCTCCTAAAGGTCCCAGGCACAAACAACCTCCCATGAGGAGTGTTAGAAGGGGCATTCTCCTGTGCTTTAAGAATCTCATTTTCCAAAACGGAGTCCAAAGCAGCTATCACAACACCTTCTTGTAAAATGTTCTCCTCTTTCTCAGCACCGACTATGGGAGAAAAACTGCGAGACAAGGCATCCGCCTTAACATTCTTAGTACCAGGGATGTAAGTAACGGAGAAATTAAACCGCGAGAAAAACAGTGCCCACCTAGCCTGACGGGCATTCAGGCGCTTGGCAGCATCAAGATATATCAGATTTTTATGATCCGTAAGAACCTGAACGGGAAATTCCGCACCTTCCAAGAAGTGGCGCCAGTGTTCAAATGCGAGTTTAATAGCCAATAATTCCCGATTACCAATATCGTAATTCAGTTCAGTCTCCGAAAAATTTTTTGAAAAAAAGGCACAGGGATGTAATCCATCCCCGTTATCCTGAGACAATACTGCGCCAACCCCCACAGAGGAAGCATCAACCTCAACCAAAAACGGCCTAGTAACATCAGGCTGCATAAGGATGGGAGCAGAGGTGAACCTCTCCTTGAGATACACAAAAGCTTCAATGGCCTCAGAAGACCACTGAACCGCATCAGCACCTTTCCTGGTGAGATCAGTCAGAGGTTTGACAATACTAGAAAAATTTTTTATGAATTTTCTATAGTAATTGGCGAAACCCAAAAACCTCTGTATCGATTTCAAACCAATAGGCCTAGGCCATTCCTGCACAGCCTGAACCTTAACCGGATCCATCTCAAAACCTTTGCTGGAGATAATGTAGCCCAAAAAACTAATTCTCTGTACAGCGAACTCACATTTCTCCAGCTTAGCAAAAAGCGAATTGTCCATTAATAACTGTAATACCTCACGCACGCTCCGCCAATGAGACTCCAGATCCGGCGAATAAATCAAAATGTCATCCAAATACACAACCACATTTTTACCGATCAAAGGTCTAAGGATGTCATTAATCAGATTCTGAAAAAATGCAGGAGCATTAGTAAGACCAAAAGGCATAACCAGATTCTCAAAATGACCCACAGGAGTGTTAAAAGCAGTCTTCCATTCGTCACCCTCCTTCATGCGCAACAGATTGTATGCCCCCTTAAGGTCAATTTTAGAGAACCACTTGGCCCCCATTAACTGGTTAAACAGATCAGGAATCAATGGCAGTGGGTAAGGATTGCGTACAGTAATTTTGTTAATCTCACGAAAATCCAGACAAGGACGTAAACCGCCGTCCTTTTTTTTTACAAAAAAAAATCCAACCGCCACAGGAGACTTAGAGGGCCTAATGTGACCGGCGGCCAAACTTGTCTGTATGTATTCCTCCAAAGCCTTCCTCTCAGGAATAGTAAGGTTAAATAAACGACTTTTAGGAAGAGTCGCTCCAGGGACAAATTCAATAGAACAATCATAGTCTCTATGGGGAGGCAAAACCTGCGATTCCTTCTCAGAAAAAACTCTCCAAAAATCCTGAATAGGAAAAGGCAATTCTCCCCTATCCAAAGCTGCAATACGCCCATTACAACACTTGTCATAACATTTATGGCTCCAGGATTTAATTTCACTGGTAGACCAATCCAGTACAGGATTGTGAAATTTTAACCAGGGCAATCCCAATATTACTGGAGAAGGCAAGTTATTCAACACTGCCAAATCCAATTTCTCATGGTGAACACCATTAATAGTGAGAGGAAATTCACAGACCTTGAGAGTAATATTCTTCAAAGGGGAACCATCCACAGAAACCACAGCAATGGGGGATGATAAAGGTTCAGGTTTTAAATTGAGTCTTTCCACGAATCCCCCATCAATAACATTCAGAGTAGACCCACAATCGACAAACACCCGAAATTCCATTAATTTTTCCTGAGCAATCGTGGAAGCAGCTAAAAATACACCCTTGGAATTTAAACAGGCAATACGGGCATGACTGACCATTTTTTTTTCTTTCTTCATACGAAGCTCACAGCCTTTAATCAAATGACCAGATTTTCCGCAATAGAAACACAAGCCTTCAAAAAATCGACGGTCTTTTTCTTGAGAGCGAGGTGCCACCGATCCAATCTCCATCGGTTCACCACTGTTAGTACATACATTCTCATAACCAGAAACTGACATAGCAGAGGATTTGCTCTCATTAACCCTTGCACGCAGTCTTCTATCCACCCGTATAGCTAATTGCATAGCCTGTTGCAAATCTTCAGGTGTAGGATAAGCAATTAGCAGGTCTTTAACCCTTTCACTGAGCCCAGCAAGAAATAGACTTTTCAGAGCAGAATCGTTCCACCCTGTTTGAGTAGACCAACGACGGAAATGAGTACAATATTTTTCCACATTACCTGATCCTTGTTTTAAACGTCTCAACTCAGTCTCAGCTGATGCGACACGGTCAGGATCATCATATAATAGTCCCAAAGCAGAAAAAAAACTATCCACTGATCTGAAGCATGTATCACTAGGTTGCAAAGAAAAGGCCCACTCCTGAGGCTCTTTGCGCAAAAGTGACATTATGAACCCTACGCGCTGGGATTCATCCCCAGAGGACTTAGGTCTCAAACGAAAATACAATAAGCAAGCATTTTTGAATGAAAAAAATTCTCGGTGTTCACCAAAAAATAAATCCGGCAAACATACCTTAGGCTCCAAGAAATGTGCTCCAGGACAGTTACTCACGTGCTGACGGAGCTCGGCCACCTCCAGAGAGAGTCCCTGCAGGCGATGAACCAAATCCTGAACCGACACCATGATGGAACAGAAAAATCTTTCCTTAGAGAATTTGCTGGCTGGACTTACTGTTATGTTCTGCTACCAGAGCTAAGGAAAGAGAGGAGATCTGTCCCTACGATAGAACTCAGCTTAATCCCTACGATGTAACAGGGAAACTGATCCTGCGATCAGACCTGCTAAAGTCCTAAGCTAGTCTGTACGGAGACCTATAGATGTGGGGAAGGAATCCCTACAAGTACTAAGGACTGGGAGGAATATGGGACACCTCCTAACAGAAATAGTAGCAGACAGACGAACAAACAAAATATATAGAACATAGAGGTCAGTAGACCAAGCAAACTAACAGAGCAAGACACAGAGCACAGGCTAGCTAGAAAGTAGATATACAATGAAGTCCAGCAAAGCCAGAAGGGCGGAGCAGGATTAAATAGGCCAACAAGGTCATGTGACCAGCAAAGGAAAAAAAAACTAAGAGCAAGGTTCTAACACAGACGTCCCCCTACGTATTTATCACGCCAGTTCGATGGGCCTGATGATCTTATGCCTGGGGGTTGGCCCTCTGCCCCAGGTTGTGCCCGTTTAAATGACAGTACCTTGCCATATGTCCGGGTTGATTGCAGCGGTGGCAGATGGGTTGTCCGTCCTCGTTGTATCTGTCGCTGGGTCTTCCTCTGGACGATGGGATCCTCCTCTGTCGGTGCCACGGGACGTCCTCCGGACTGGTGGCCAGCTTGATCCTTCCTGGAGGAGAGACCTGTAAAGACTGCACAGTTCGGGTTAGCGCGGCTACGCTTTTAGTCAGCTCTTGGACCTGATGGTGCAGGTCTGTAGCCGGGTTGTTATACAAAGCCTGCGCACCAGCTCCTACAGACTCTGTAGACAAGGGCTCCGCCTCCTGGTGATAGGTAATAGCAGGGCGCCGGTGGGTTACAGCGCTACCCGGTGCCGGTTCTCGGAGCACCCGGATGGCCCTGTCTTTGAACTTTGCAAAGTCTAAACCAGGGTTCTGCAAGGCCATTGCACGTAACTGGGTTCGGTGGGCGTTGGACAGCAGACCCTCAATGAATTGCTCAGTTAACAGTTCATCTGCATTCCGCACACTGTCAGGGTCTGCCTGTTTAATGGCTCCCAGGGCCTCTTGCAAATTCAAAGCATAGTCTCTTATACTGTCTTGGGCCCGCTGCTTGCACCCATAGAATTTCATTTTGATCTCTGCTGAGGTACGGGTATCAAAAGTGTCTCTCAGATGGGTTAAGATCTCTTTTACAGTCTCCTTGTCCCAGACTGACAGGACTTTACTTCACGTTGGGCTGCCCCGGTTAGCTGGCCTACCAATATGCTCACTTTTTGTCCTTCTGTCAGGGAGTATACCTTAAACAGGCTGTACAGTCTCTCTTTAAAGTCGCTTAGGGTAAGCGACTCCCCTGAGTACTGGGGCAGCCAGGCCGCACCGGGGATATAGGGCATTGTAAATGGCATTACTGCGGCAGCGGCCGCGCTGGTGGTAGAGGGTCCCTCCGTATCCATCATCTTCCTCCCCCCTAGTTAAGTGTGGCCTACCTTCTGTTGCTTCTTCTCCGTAGGCTGCGGCTCCGTAGATGATCGTCAGGGTGGAGGACCTTGCGTCGCGCTCTGGTGATGTCAGAGTCGCTCTCTCTCCTTTCCAGGACCTTGCGCAGCGTCGATGCGTGAGGCAGAGCTTCGGGTCTCGCGCGCTTTCGGCGTCCACGCCCCTCTTCTTCCCGCGCGGCGTCCCGAAGATGGCGTCCGATGGCGGGAAAACGACTGCGGATGGCGGGAAACTTTTGAAGATGGCGGGAAACGGCTCAGGATGGCGGGGACCCTCACCACGGCAGGTATGACAGGCTTTTGAAGGCGCGCAGTACCCGGTGGTTGCGGGCACGAAATCCTGCCGACTACGCCAAAGCTAACTCGCCCCCTGGGCCTAGTGTGGACGTGTGTGGGATACCCGGAGCCGGGTCTCTGGGGGTTGTAGAATCCGTGGCGGTGACCCGGTCCCGTGGCTCAGGGTGGTCAGGCCGATGGCGGTATTTTGTGGGGGTTTTAGGTTAATTGTCCGACTACGCCACCCGTGGATTGCGGTCAGCGCGGACCGCCGCTGCAAGGCAGACCGCTGGGGCTGATGGTGTGTGCAGCTGAGGTAGTGTGACTCCCAACGGGAGGAGTGGAGCCCCAGGGCAGTGTAGTTGATGGTGAGGGTGATAGTGCACGGGAGTCCCAGCACTAGTAGTGCTGGTGCGGCGATGAAGCAGGAACGACTCAGAGTCTTTGCAGTGCAGTTCAGGGTCTTTACTGGTGATATTAAGGCAGACCCTCCCGGGAGTACTGGCTAACATAAGGGGCCTGGTCAGTCTGCAAGCAAACAGGAGTTCCCCTGGCCAGGTGGAGTTGTAGGCCTCCCCGTCTATCTGCACTCTTTCTGGCTACCTTGCTGTAAGCGGGTAGAAGTAGCCCACGTCCCTGAGTATACTGTATGGTGCTCACCCGTATGGCTGGTGACTTGGGGCCTTCTGTTAGCCTCCGCATCTGGATGGCTGTGCTGGTCCCTTCCTTGTGACTGAGCCTCCGGGCTTCTATGGCCAGAGGACCTGGAATCCCCTGCCGGCTGATTTCTGCTGCTGGGTGAATATCAGTCCCCACAACCTTGGACTCCTGTGTCCGATTCCTAGATTCTTCTGCCAGAGCGAGCTATATCTCTGCTTAGCTTCCAGCCCCTGGTCTTCAGCTACTGCTCCTACAGAGCTCCTGCTGTTTCTCTCCCTGTGTCTGGAACTGTCTCCAGGCTCTGACTCCTCTCTCTAATCCCGCCCCAGACCCAGTTTATAAGGGCAGATTCCTCCCCTCCCAGGTCTGGGCAGGAAGTGTTGCATGCTTAAGGGCTCCTGACCAGAGAAACCTCCCACTTGCTCTCAGACGTAATATTTCTATTACTGTGGTAACCAGACCCCTGGGGTGCCACACATAAACAGTAATATCTCTTGGAATTTGCAATTTCGGGTTAAAGAAAAATATTTTCAAACTTTGTAAAATTCCTTTCCTTGACCCATGATCAGAAATATTTTTTTTAATCCTGCTGCTGAAAGGGGTATTCCCAGATTTGAACATTGCCTTTCTGAGAATGGGGTTTAACTAATTCCATCATTCCCATAAACAATTAATGACGTCAAGGTGGAGCATATGCACCTCCATGACGGGGCACCCAGTAAATTTGTCCCACTAAGCATAACAAGTTGTATTACAAATGAAACAAGCACCACTCTGTAAATGTGTAGGCTTTTAGCCAGGAGATGGATGTTTGATAAATATAAGGTTTAGGGTCCCATCAAAGAAAGGTCACATTGTTGCAGCTGATGGGCTCTCATGAATTGACCAATTTATGCGCTAAGTATCTTCATTTTTACATTTTTATAAGTATATTCTATACAGCAGTAATGCAGTCCAAATGTCATATAGTCAATGTTTGCATACATCTTAGCACTTACAGAGTGCTGCTGTATGCTTTATTTTGTATGTTATGCAGTCACAGAAGCTTGCACCTGTTCACACTTGCTTTATTCTGTTCGAAGGTGCTGATCAATTTTTTGTAGCTATAGAAAATATGTCTTGTTTAGACTAGCCATGTCAAATACCACTTTTAGAGTGATGTATTGGAGGCATGTACCCTGATCAAGACCCCTTTGCTCAGCTAGCTATATTCAAGCAGCTAAAAATTGTAATAATTCATATATAGGTATTCTAAAACAATGGGTTCTTGCAGTTACAGTACGTCTGCTTTCCAGCAGGTTTTGGGTGGCTTTGGCAGTGTTCTGGAGATTTGCCAACTTTTCCACGAGCTCAGGAGGTCTCCCCTTTTTCCGGGAGCCTCACAGACTTTCCAGGAGGGACTGCAAGTATGATTTAGGTATCACTTTGAGAGGTGATGTTACAAGCATGCCACCTAAGTTCAGATAGGGGCGAGACCGGTTACATGAATTCGTTGGAATCCTGGGGGAACCAATACTCAGGGCGACAATAGGCTGCAGGTTCTCTCAGGCACACAATAGAGTCAATTGCTGACCAGACACATCTGACAAGAGTCTTCATAAACGGTAGAACAGTAACATGTAATGAGGCACGGCCCGTGCAGTGCAAATGTCTCTTTGAGCAACAGGCTCCAGTAATAACAGTACAGTCTCCTTTGCAGCACAGCAGTACACAGTCTATTATCCGGTAGCACAGTACAGCACAGTTTTAATGCATACACAACCACAGGCTTTTCCTTCACAAGCACTCAATAGTACACAGCATTCTTTATCCTGCATGGAGATGGAGGGGGGGGTGTGATGAGGGAGATGATCTCTATGACAGGCTTCCTTCCAGTCCTTATCTTCCTGGCTGATCATACTCCACACTGTTAGCTCAGGGAGTCTAACTGACCTGTGTTTAGCTTCCCTCCTGACCTGAATTCTGTTCCTGTGAGATACAGATCATACACCACCTTTCTCTTTGGCTCTGGCCAGACAGTAAACAACTTCCCCACAATCCCCCTGGGGCTCTGCTAAAACACTGCCCTTCTCCTGTGACTGTGTTAACCCCTCTAGTTGCTGGATGCTTCTAAAGCAACAGCACTACTTCTGCATGTCACACTCTGCAACATCACTACTTCTGCATGTCACAGTGATACCACAGCATGGGATTTTGCTTTTAAGAGAAATATTATGCCACCAGTGCTGACCACACAGATGATTGTTTGGAAACCTGTGGAATATATAAATTGCAGGGCAGGTTTTCTACAAATTGTGATAGGGTTCATTTTATATTTCCTGGTGATCTAGGGCAGTTCTAGAGCAGCGAAGAGTTCAATGGTAAATTCAAGTTGCTTCTATAATTGTCCACTTTTCTCCTCTATAGCAAAGTACAACTGTGAGCAGGAGGCAAATATCAAGAAGAAATGATTACGCAGCATCAGTCTACATGTAGAAAGAGCTAACATACAGGACTATTAAAGGAGACAGCAGTACCGAAGAGCATGGGGGACCAGTAGGTCACCTGTCATAAAATTGGAGTGGGGTTTACATAAGTCCCTGCTCTTAAATTGGTGTTCCAAGGTAGACCCAGGGGTTTACTGGGAAGGGTAGGTTGTTCCAGAAGGGTTTTGGGAGGAGATTAAACATCCCCAGAAATGTTGGCAACTATTTGGTAGGTGATTTTTTTTTTAAGACCACCATAAACCCATTTTTAAAGTGATAAAAAGTAGTGGTCAATACTGTTAAAATATAGGGGGTTATTAGAAGTAGCTTTGAAGTTTCGTAGCATGTTTGAACATACCTGCACTGTCTTTTGTAGACAGAGGTGTCAATTTACACCCAAGGGCCTCAAAACAAATTCTGTAACATGCCCCCATATATCAGGTGGCATTTATAATGCTAGTTAGTCACTGTGGTCAGTCATAGTGATGAGCGAGCACTAAAATGCTTGGGTACTTGTTGCTCGGGTCGAGCACATTGGAATACTCGGATGCTCGACCCGAGCAACGAGCCCAATGTAAGTCTATGGGAAACGCGAGCATTTTTTAGGTGGCTTTCCCCGGCGGTCTGCAGAGGGCCTAAAAATTGCCCAAATCGATGGGGACTATGCTCAAATTACATGGGAACAGCATGGGGAAGACCCCTGGAAGCATTTCTGACTCCCAGGTCACTGCTGTCAACAACGCTGTCAGAGTATTACGCCACTTTTACGGACTCACAATAAAACATACAAAACAAAAGCAAAATGGATTTTCCTGGGAATTATGTTAAGGAACATCCTTTCCAGGGTAATGACTTGTATATAAGGCAAAATAAATAACCAAAACCAAAAATACTCCTCCACACCTTGGGCTATATTCACACGTAGCATTTTTGATGCATTTTTGCACTTTTGCATCGCTTTCAACAAAGACGAATGCATTCACTGGGAGATGTCATTTTAACATTTTACAACCTTATCTGGCCATGTGGTGTGTGACACATCATCAGACACATACATACAGTGCTGAAAAGACATGGGAACAGCATGGGGAAGACCCCTGGAAGCATCTCTGATTCTCAGGTCACTGCCTAAAAGTGTGCTCATCATAAGTGATCCTTGGCGCATGCAAAGATGCCTCCCGCCATGCACCTGTTGTTGCAGACTTGCAACAATCACCATCCACGTCCTTGTCCCAGTGCAGCATTCAGTTGTCCCTAACCCATTTCTTGGAATGCAAGCGCAAGTATGCAGCCAGCCACCCACCCTCCCACAGGCTGCAGTACTGTCCTGCCAAATTTTTGACAGCTGTTTGCACTTGAAATGTGGCCTTTTAGGCTCGTGGAGACAGAAGCTGTCCACAATCTTATGGCGCAGGCGACCGGGTATCCATACTCGGTCCCCAGACGCCACTACTTTTCCCAGTATCGTCTCTGCCTTCCACAAGCACGGGTCCCGCAACATTACCCGTGCCCTCCCCAGTGCACTTACTGGGAAGGACCGCCTAACCACAAACACGTGGACAGGTGAATGTGGCCAGGGACGGTACAGAGCCAGTCCACAGCTTTTTTGCTGAGTTGTATTTAACTCGGTGAAAGGACTGGCATAGAGGGAAACCATATCTACCCTGGGTGTCATTTCTCCCAGGAAGTCTTCTAATGCAGCCTGTTGCAGAAGCAATGGCAGCCCGTCCAACATCAACTCGCACTTGTCGGTGGTGCTTTGACACACACACATCTTTCTTTGCGCATTTAATTTTATGACTACAGAGTTGGGCAATGGCCTGATCTGCAATGCAGTTTGAGAAATAACTTGCATAAGCACGTCCGATCCACATTAAAAAAGCAGCCATAGTGTCCGGGAACCTTCCCCCACACTTTTCTTAGCCAGGGCTGTTTAATCTCCTCCCAAAACCCTTCTGGAACAACCTACCCTTCCCAGTAAACCCCCGGGTCTACCTTGGAATACCAATTTAAGAGCAGGGACTTATGTAAACCCCACTCCAATTTAGGACAGTTGACCTACTGGTCCCCCATGCTCTTCGGTACTGCTGTCTCCTTTAATAGTCCTGTATGTTAGCTCTTTCTACATGTAGACTGATGCTGCGTAATCATTTCTTCTTGATATTTGCCTCCTGCTCACAGTTGTACTTTGCTATAGAGGAGAAAAGTGGACAATTATAGGGATGCCCTGGACAGACCCACCAGAAAACCGGAGACTCCTCCAGTGGGCCCTGGCTTCTCCTTCAGGAGAGTTCATAGTGCCAAGGTGAGGCCATGATGATGATAGAGACCACCATCTGCTTAGTTTTCTGTTACTTGGAATGCAAGCGCAAGTATGCAGCCAGCCACCCACCCGCCCACTCACGGGCCGCAATACTAAACTGCCAGATTTCTGGGCAGATGCTTGCACTTGAAATGTGGCCTTTTAGGCTCATGGAGACGGAAGCTGTCCACAATCTTATGGCGCCGGCGACCAGGTATCCATACTCGGTCCCCAGACGCCACTATTTTTCCCGGTATAGAGGAGAAAAGTGGACAATTATAGGGATGCCCTGGACAGACCCACCAGAAAACCGGAGACTCCTCCTGTGGGCCCTGGCTTCTCCTTCAGGAGAGTTCATAGTGCCAAGGTGAGGCCATGATGATGATAGAGACCACCATCTGCTTAGTTTTCTGTTACTTGGAATGCAAGCGCAAGTATGCAGCCAGCCACCCACCCGCCCACTCACGGGCCGCAATACTAAACTGCCAGATTTCTGGGCAGCTGCTTGCACTTGAAATGTGGCCTTTTAGGCTCGTGGAGACGGAAGCTGTCCACAATCTTATGGCGCCGGCGACCAGGTATCCATACTCGGTCCCCAGACGCCACTATTTTTCCCGGTATTGTCTCTGCCTTCCACAAGCACGGGTCCCACAACATTACCCGTGCCCTCTCCAGTGCACTTACTTGGAAGGACCGCCTACCCACAAACACGTGGACTGGTGAATGTGGCCAGGGACGGTACGGAGTCAGTCTACAGCTTTTTTTGCTGAGAGTTGTATTTAGCTCGGTGAAAGGACTGCATAGAGGGAAACCATATCTACTCTGGGTGTCATTTCTCCCAGGATGTCCTCTAATGCAGCTTGTTGCAGAAGCAATGGCAGCCCATCCAACATCAACTCGCACTTGTCGGTGGTGCTTTGACACACAGACATTTTTCTTTGCGCATTTAATTTCATGACTACAGAGTGTTTAGTGATTAGTGATCCCACTGTACCATGAGCCGAGGAGTGACTGGAGGGGCGTAACTAAGTATCAACCCGATCCGACCAACTAAGGAGGAACCGAGCAGAGGGACCAGGTGCTACTCCAGGTCAGACCCCGGTCACAGCTGTTGACCCACACCAGGGAATGCAGGAACAGGCAGGTTAGACTGGCATGTAGACAGGTGGGTACTGGTAAACACGGCTGGTATGCAGACAGGTGCATATTGAGAGGCTCAGCTGGTATGCACACAGGTGGGCACTGGCAGGCATGGCTGGCGTGCAGACAGGTGGGCATAGGCAGGCACGACTGACATGCAGAGAGGCGGGTACTGGCAGGTAGAAACGCAGGCAAGATAGGAACCTGTACAGACTGGGACACAGGAACGGAGCAGCAGGTGCGGTAGAAGAGGAGAGCAGAGCAAAACCCGCAGATGCAGTAGACAAGCTGAGCAGAGCAAAACCCGCAGATGCGGTAGACAAGCTGAGCAGAGCAAAACCCGCAGATGCGGTAGACAAGCTGAGCAGAGCAAAACCCGCAGATGCGGTAGACAAGCTGAGCAGAGCAAAACCCGCAGATGTGGTAGACAAGCTGAGCAGAGCAAAACCCGCAGATGTGGTAGACAAGCTGAGCAGAGCAAAACCCGCAGATGCGGTAGACAAGCTGAGCAAAGCAAAACCCGCAGATGCGGTAGACAAGCTGAGCAGAGCAAAACCCGCAGATGCGGTAGACAAGCTGAGCAGAGCAAAACCCGCAGATGCGGTAGACAAGCTGAGCAGAGCAAAACCCGCAGATGCGGTAGACAAGCTGAGCAGAGCAAAACCCGCAGATGCGGTAGACAAGCTGAGCAGAGCAAAACCCGCAGATGCGGTAGGACAAGCTGAGCAGAGCAAAACCCGCAGATGCGGTAGACAAGCTGAGCAGAGCAAAACCCGCAGATGCAGTAGACAAGCTGAGCAGAGCAAAACCCGCAGATGCGGTAGACAAGCTGAGCAGAGCAAAACCCGCAGATGCGGTAGACAAGCTGAGCAGAGCAAAACCCGCAGACGTGGTAGACAAGCTGAGCAGAGCAAAACCCGCAGATGCGGTCGACAAGCTGAGCAGAGCAAAACCCGCAGATGCGGTCGACAAGCTGAGCAGAGCAAAACCCGCAGATGCGGTAGACAAGCTGAGCAGAGTAAAACCCGCAGATGCGGTAAACAAGCTGAGCAGAGCAAAACCCGCAGATGCGGTAGACAAGCTGAGCAGAGAAAAACCCGCAGATGCGGTAGACAAGCTGAGCAGAGCAAAACCCGCAGATGCGGTAGACAAGCTGAGCAGAGCAAAACCCGCAGATGCGGTAGACAAGCTGAGCAGAGCAAAACCCGCAGATGCGGTAGACAAGCTGAGCAGAGCAAAACCCGCAGACGTGGTAGACAAGCAGAGCAGAGCAAAACCCGCAGATGCGGTAGACAAGCAGAGCAGAGCAAAACCCGCAGATGCGGTAGACAAGCTGAGCAGAGCAAAACCCGCAGATGCGGTAGACAAGCTGAGCAGAGCAAAACCCGCAGATGCGGTAGACAAGCTGAGCAGAGCAAAACCCGCAGATGTGGTAGACAAGCTGAGCAGAGCAAAACCGCAAGCGCGGTGAGCAAGCAGATCGGAGCAAAATCGCAGGCGCGGTGAACAAGCAGAGCGGAGCAAAACCGCAGGCGCGGTGAACAAGCAGAGCGGAGCAAAACCGCAGGCGCGGTGAACAAGCAGAGCGGAGCAAAACCGCAGGTGCGGTGAACAAGCAGAGCGGAGCAAAACCGCAGGCGCGGTGAACAAGCAGAGCGGAGCAAAACCGCAGGCGCGGTGAGCAAGCAGAGTGGAGCAAAACTGCCGGAGTGGTGAACAAACAGAGCAGAACAGAGCAGAAAGTGAAGGCAGACAGGACAGTGCTCTGTTCACATGGAACAGACTGGAAAATACAGGAAGATGGTTAAAACACAGGAGGTAAATACGGAGGAAGGGAAAGGGGACAAGCAGAACCAGATACACACAAGGTACTTACAATGAAGTAGCGAGTGGACACAAAACTCACAAACAGAAGTACTGAGACAACGAGTTGGAGTTAGGTGCAAGTTCAGACACTGCAGGCAAAGGGAAGGTACGGACATAGAGACAAACAAGTAACGGGCTAGGACACTGTTCAGACAGGAACTGAACCGGGAATAATATACAGGAACGAGCCTGGGAACTCAGCCCCCAGGGTGGCGGAAACAGACTAGAAGTCAGAGATACAGGTAGTGGCCTTGGGTACTCGGCCCCTAGGGTGGCGGAAACAGAGTCAGGACAGGACCTGACAACTAACAGTTGCACAGAACACAGACTGTAAGAAAGTGTTGCTCAGGCACCTCCCACTGGGTGGAGGGGGTTTAAGTATCCAGTGACTCACAGCAATAGGCTGGGGATACATTAGAACTGTGCACACAGTAGCTATAAGAAACAAGCAGAAAGCCGCGCCGACGCAGTAAGCAATCGGACAAGAGACATGGACAGAGCAGGTACTGGAGCTAAGAGTGAAGCATGGACTGACAGGTAAGATTGCGGTCTGGCATAGTGAGAGGTGGTGCACTATGCAAGCACACCGCCAGGGATGTTACACAGAGTTGGGCAATGGCCTGATCTGCAATGCGGTTTGAGAAATAACATGCATAAGCACGTCCGATCCGCATTAAAAAAGCAGCCATAGAGTGTCCAGGAACCTTCCCCCACACTTTTCTTAGCCAGGACTGCTTCTCGGAAGGGTTGGACAGTCCCACCAGAGAATCCTCTGGTGTGCCTTGGCTTCTATCTCAGGAGAGTTCATGACAGCTCTAACTTTGCAGCTGCTATGGGGCTCTTGAGCGGGGGAGAAAGGTGAGCCCTCAGAATCAAATCTTCTGGTGGGCACAATGTTTTTTAATCTGAAACAGCTTCTCAGTGGAAGTTGTATTTCTCCACAGCCATATTTTTTTGCTCGGTGAAAGGACTGGCATAGAGGGAAACCGTATCTACTGCGGCTGTCATTTCTCCGTCACCAGCTTCCGCCCATTGTCACACACGACCATGCCTGGCTGTATGTTCAGCGGTGAGAGCCACAAATCAGGCTGCTGTGTTACAGCTTTCAACAACTCTGCAGCGCTGAGTGGTTTGTCACCTAAGTATTAAGCATGTTATCTTCAGCACAGCCTGTTGCCGCTTGGCCAAGGCAGTGCTGCAGTGCTGTCAGCTTGTGACTGATGTGGTCATTTCGGAGATGGAGGAGGAGGTGCAGGAGCTGAACAATGTGATTACATTGAGGTTAAATTGATGACGCTGTTTTTTATACTAAAGAAAGATCCTATTGTTTTGGAGGTTTTTTACGTTATTTTTTAAGACTAATGCATTCACCGGGAAATGTCATTTTAACATTTTACAACCTTATCTGGCAATGTGGTGTGTGACACATCATCAGACACATCCTGTTTTATTTATGATGGAGGGACTCTGAAAGTCATAAAGCCTATTTTTATAGGGCCATCAGACGGCCCTTACTATTCTTAAAAGGCCAGCAGTCGGCCTTCGCTATTAGAGAGCCATCAGCCGGCTATGCTTTGTTGTTCCCATTATTAATAAGTGGGTCTCCTATACTGTTATTGCGTATCCAGTGACTGCAAGGGCTGCCAAAAATTTGGACGCAACCCAATACCCCTTTGAAGAGACGTAGAGGAGGGTCTCAGTAAAAAAAATGTTAAAGGAGCGGGTCTCCTATAGTGGTAATGCCCATGCTGTGACTGCAAGGGCTGCCAAAATTTGAGAAAAACCCCACTAAGAATTTAAAGACACATAGAGCAGGGCCACAGTAACGACAAATTCCCATTAGAAAGGAGAGAGTCTGCTATACAGTTATAGGGTATGCAGTGAGTCCAACGGCTGACCAATTTTAGGAAAAACCCCTCTAAGAATTTAAAGACACATAGAGCAGGGCCACAGTAACAAGAACGACATGTTCCCATTAGAAAGGAGAGGGTCTGCTATACAGTTATAGGGTATGCAGTGAGTCCAACGGCTGACCAATTTTAGGAAAAACCCCACTAAGAATTTAAAGACACATAGAGCAGGGCCACAGTAACGACAAATTCTCATTAGAAAGGAGAGGGTCTCCCATAGTTTTGGCCTATGCAGTGAATGCAAGGGCTGCCAAAAATTGGGGGGTATGCCAATGCCCCTTGGAAGAGACTTAGAGGGCCTCATAAAAAAATGTTCCCATTAGAAAGGAGCGGGTCTCCTATACTTGGAATGCCCATGCACTAAGTATATGGGCTAACGAACATTTACCCCTGGGGGGTATACATGAACATACTGTATATATATTTTTTTTTACGGGCATCATAAACACCCTTTAAAAAAATGATGTGGGTGTTGTATCACGGACCACGGTCACACTGGTGATATGGTGATGGAGGATGAGAATGAGGAGAAGGAGGAGGACAAGAGCAAATAACCAAAATCAGGAAGCGTATACCCATGTGTGGCTGTGAAGAGGTGCATGGGAATACACCTCCCAAAAAAGACACTGGATTTGAGTTTATGTTACGTTGCTATCATTCGGTGGTGTTGAGAAGTCTGGCCCAATCCAGCCCTTGTTCATTTTTATAAGAGTCAGCCTGTCAGCATTTTCAGTTGACAGGCGGATGCGCTTATCAGTTATAATTCCACCAGCGGCACTAAAAACCCGCTCAGATAAAACGCTGGCGGCAGGGCAGGCCAGGACCTCCAAGGTGTAGAGAGTCAGTTCATTCCACGTATCCAGCTTGGATACCCAATAATTAAAAGGCACAGAGGAATCACGGAGGACGTTGGTACGGTCGACAAGGTACTCTCTCAGTATCTTCCCCAACTTTACACTCCTTGTGAGAGTACCCCGCACTTCAGGGCCTGTGCGATGGAAGAGTCTGAGAAAACTGTCCCAGAACTTTGACAGTGTTCCCCTGCCTCTGCTGGATTGCATTTGTGTCTCTCTCTCCTGTACTCCTTGGTTGTCCAACGAACTGTGACCTCTGCTGCCAGCTTTTTCAGATGGTATGACAGTAGTGCAGGTAGTACCATCTATAGCGCATGAAACTAGCTCCTGTTCTTCCTCCTCCTCCTCCTCTTCCTCATTGTCACCCAATCCATGTTGGGATGAGATGAGGCTGGGCTGTGTGTAATCACCCTGTATGGTTCCTTGCTCCATCTCATCGTGCTCCGCCTGCAATGTATCCTCTTTGATTGTGAGCAGAGAGCATTTCAGAAGACGGAGAAGCGGGATGGTGACGCTAATTATATGCGTCATCGCCGCTCACGATCTTGGTGGAGTCCTCAAAGTTTTGGAGGATGGTACATATGTCTGACATCCATGTCCACTCCTGAGGTCTTATGTGTGGAGTCTGAACTGAATACCGATGGCCTTGATGCTGGTACTCAACAACTGCCCTCTTCTGCTCACAAATCCTTCCCAACATCTGCAGTGTAGAGTTCCAATGCGTGGGGACATCACATACCAGTCTGTGAGCCGGAAGCTGCAAACGCTGCTGAAACACGGCAAGGGAGGCGGGAGCTGTAGGTGACTTTCTAAAATGGGCACACAGGCGGCGTACTTTAACAAGCAGATCCGGCAGCTCCGGGTAGGATTTGAGAAACCGCTGAACCACGAGGTTAAGCACATGGGCCAAGCATGGTACGTGTATGAGCTCGCCTCGCCTCAGAGCCGCCACCAGGTTCCGGCCATTGTCACACACGACCATGCCTGGCTGTAGGTTCAGCGGTGTGAGCCACAGATCTGCCTGCTCTTTCTGAGCTGTCCACAACTCTTCAGCATTGTGTGGTTTGTCACCTAAGCATATTAGCTTCAGCACAGCCTGTTGCCTCTTGGCCGAGGCAGTGCTGCAGTGCTTCCAGCTTGTAACTGATGTGGTCATTTCGGAGATGGAGGCTGAAGGGGAGGAGGAGGCGGAGGATGAGATGCAGGAGCTGTAGACCGTGGGGGCAACCCTGATTGACCTAGGGCCTGCAATCCTCGGCGTCGGGAGGACGTCTTCCGTCCCAAGGTCCGACTGGGTCCCGGCTTCCACTATGTTAACCCAGTGTGCCGTCAGCGAGATGTACTGTCCCTGCCCACAAGCACTTGTCCATGTGTCCGTGGTTAGGTGGACTTTCCCGGTAACTGCGTTGTTGAGGGCACCGCTAATGATTTGGGACACGTGCTTGTGTCATGCGGGGATGGCACACCGGGAGAAATAGTGGCGGCTGGGGGCCAAGTACCGAGGGACGGCCGCCGCCATCAGGTTGTGTAATGCTTCCATTTCCATGAGCCTAAAAGGCAACATTTTGAGCGCAAGCAGTCGTGAAATGTGGGAATTTAGTACTGTGGCCTGTGGGGAGTTGGCTGCGTATTTGCGCTTGCGTTCCATGGACTGGGGTATGGACAACTGAACGCTGCGCTGGGACAAGGACATGCTTCCTGATGCTACTACTTGAGAGTGTGCAATGACAGGTGCAGGGCAGGAGGCATCTTCGCATGCACCATGGACAGGGGATTGGCTTGCATGCACAACAGCGGAAGAAGCAATGGTGTAACCCGCAGACACTGTTCCTGGACCCTGGGGTTCGGCCTACAAAGTCGGGTGCTTTGCTGCCATGTGCCTGATCATGCTGGTGGTGGTCTGGCTGATCGTTTTGCCACCCCTGCTGATGCTGGCCTGGCAGGTGGTGCAAATGGCCTTTTTGGGGTTATCGGCAGAGTCTTTAAAAAATAACCAGACTCGGGAAGACCTAACAGTTGTACTGGCAACTTCCTTCGTGTTGGCGTTACGGGGAACGGTTGCCTGCCTTCTTTCTGTGGCCACCACACTGCTTCTTCCTGACTGTTGGGGTGCTCTGCCTCCCTCCCGCTGTGTGCTGCTGTCCTCACTCTGCATGTCCTCCTGCCAGGTTGGGTCAGTTACTATATCATCCACCACCTCGTCTTCCACTTCCACACTCTGGTCCTCCTCCTGACTTTCTGGCAATTGTGTCTCATCATCATCCTCCTCTTGGGACACTTTCCCACCGTCGCCTTCGTGTGGCTGCTCAAATATTTGGGCATCGCTACATGCGATCTCCTCTTGCCCCGCTTCAAGTGGACCGGGCGAGAAGCCCGAATCTATAAATGGGAAAGTAAAGAGCTCTTCGGAATGTCCAAGTGTGGGATCAGTTGTCTCTGGGCACTCGGCATGGTGGGAGAAAGGAGGTTCAGGGTGAGGAATATGCGGTCCAGACTCACAGCTACTGAGACTTGACCGTGTGGAAGACAAGGTGGTGGTGGTGGTGGCTATGTGACTGGAAGCATTATCTCCTATCCAACCAATAACCTTTTGACACTGCTCTGTGTTCAATAGTGGTGTTCTGCATTCCCCTATTAATTGGGACAGGAAGGTCGAGCGAGAAGATGTGGGTGTTTGTTGTGGCACAATTTCAGCTTGCCCACAGCCTCGGCCTCTGCATGCACCATCATCACCATCACGTCCAGTTCCCCATCCCTTGCCACGTGCCTTGCCCATTTTAAATGTAGGACAATATCTTCCACGCTTACGGCAAATGACTGAATTTGGAGCGAACTTATATGTGATCCATGTGACGGATAAACCATAGTTTTAAATACCTGGCCTGTAGGTAACTATTTTGAACAGCAAACTGGTGTCAATTGCTTCACTGACACACTGAAGGAAATTTTTAATGGAGGCCAGAAATGGCAGTATTTTCAGAAAACGTATATGTGATCCGTGTGACGGAGAAAACACAGTTTTAAATACCTGGCCTGTAGGTAACTATTTTGAACAGCAAACCGATGTCAAAAACTTTGCTGACACACTGAAAAAAAAAATTAATGGAGGCCAGAAATGGCAGTATTTTCAGAAGACATATATGTGATCCGTGTGACGGAGAAAACACAGTTTTAAATAGCTGGATTTCTAGCGCTGTAATATGGAAAGGACCTGGCTGTATTCTGCAGTGCCAACAAGCAAATGGCGCAGAAAAACGGTGTTCTCTGGATTGCTTTTTAAGCAAATAATGAGGATTAAGATCCAAAAAAAAGGATTCCTGGTCCCTGAGACCTGGGCCTTTGTATAGAAATATCTAACGGCAGCAGAAGGCAGAATTGGAATGGAACCTCTTGTGCTATATGCACTGGAGTCTGCTATATACACTGCCTGCCTGATATCTCTGCAGATGGATTAGTCCTCAGAAGGACTGTTAGTTTAGATGGATATGTGTCTCTAATATAGTTTGGTACACCTACACTAACTAGAAACAAGCGAATCTCTCCCTAGCTCAGCAGCAGCTCTCCCTACACTGTCTGATTCCGGAGTGACTGTGACGAGCATGGCGGCCCCAGGTCTGATATAAACCTGATAACGCTGTGCGGCCAGCCAATCACTGTAATGCCACAACCAACATGGCTGCGGCGTTACAGTGAGTAGCAGGCAATCCCTGCATGTTGATTGGCTCTCTAAAGAGCGCCAAAGATGCAGGGAGGAGACCCGAGCTCCCGCCGAGCAACCCCGGAAATACTCGGCGAGCGCCGAGCATATCGAGCAGTGAGATGCTCGGGCGAGCACTGAGCAGTAGCGAACATGCTCACTCATCACTAGTTAGTCACTATGGGCTGTGCATAATAGTACATGGATGGACTATGGGCTGTGTATTATACTACGTGGAAGACTATGGGCTGTGCATTATAATACATGGATGACTATGAGCTGTGCATTATACTACATGGATGACTATGGGCTGTGCATTATACTAGATGGATGACTATGGGCTGCACATTATACTACATGGATGTCTATGGGCTGTGCATTATACTACATGGAAGACTATTGGCTGTGCATTATACTACATGGATGACTATGAGCTGTGCATTATACTAGATGGATGACTATGGGCTGCACATTATACTACATGGATGTCTATGGGCTGTGCATTATACTACATGGAAGACTATTGGCTGTGCATTATACTACATGGATGTCTATGGGCTGTGCATTATACTACATGGATGACTATGGGCTGTGCATTATACTACATGGATGACTACGGGCTGTGCATTATACTATATGGATGACTATGTGCTGTGCATTATACTACATGGATGACTATGGGCTGTGCATTATACTACATATATAACTATGGGCTGTGCATTATACTATATGGATGACTATGGGCTGTGCATTATACTATATGGATGACTATGGGCTGTGCATTATAATACATGGATGACTATGGGCTGTGCGTTATACTATATGGATGACTATGGGCTGCACATTATACTACATGGATGACTATGGGCTGTGCATTATACTACATGGAAGACTATTGGCTGTGCATTATACTACATGGATGTCTATGGGCTGTGCATTATACTACATGGATGACTACGGGCTGTGCATTATACTACATGTATGACTATGGGCTGTGCATTATACTACATATATAACTATGGGCTGTGCATTATACTATATGGATGACTATGGGCTGTGCATTATACTACATGGATGACTATGGGCTGTGCATTATACTAGATGGATGACTATGGTCTGCACATTATACTACATGGATATCTATGGGCTGTGCATTATACTACATGGAAGACTATGGGCTGTGCATTATACTACACGGATGTCTATGGGCTGTGCATTATACTACATGGGAGACTATGGGATGTGCATTATACTACATGGATGTCTATGGGCTGTGCATTACACTAGATGGATGACTATGGGCTGCACATTATACTACATGGATGACTATGAGCTGTGCATTATACTACATGGGAGACTATGGGATGTGCATTATACTACATGGATGTCTATGGGCTGTGCATTATACTACATGGATGACTACGGGCTGTGCATTATACTACATGTATAACTATGGGCTGTGCATTATAATACATGGATGACTATGGGCTATACATTATACTACATGGATGACCATGAGCTGTGCATTATACTATATGGATGACTATGGGCTGTGCATTATACTACATGGATGACTATGGGCTGTGCATTATACTACATGTATAACTATGGGCTGTGCATTATAATACATGGATGACTATGGGCTGTGTATTATACTACGTGGAAGACTATGGGCTGTGCATTATACTACATGGATGACTATGGGCTGTGCATTATACTAGATGGATGACTATGGGCTGCACATTATACTACATGGATGTCTATGGGATGTGCATTATACTACATGGATGACTACGGGCTGTGCATTATACTACATGGATGTCTATGGGTTGTGCATTATACTATATGGATGACTATGGACTGTGCATTATACTATATGGAGGGCTATAGGCTGTGCATTATACTACATGGATGACTATGGGCTGTGCATTATACTACATGGATGACTTTGGGCTGCGCATTGTACTTTATGGATGACTATGGGCTGTGCATTATACTACATGGATGACTATGGGCTGTGCATTATACTACATGGATGATTATGGGCTGTTCATTATACTACTTGGATGACTATGGGCTGTGCATTAATCTACATGGATGACTATGGGCTGTGCATTATACTACATGGATGACTATGGGATGTGCATTATACTACATGGATGATTATGGGCTGTTCATTATACTACTTGGATGACTATGGGCTGTGCATTAATCTACATGGATGACTATGGGCTGTGCATTATACTACATGGATGACTATGGGCTGTGCATTATACTACATGGATGATTATGGGCTGTTCATTATACTACTTGGATGACTATGGGCTGTGCATTAATCTACATGGATGACTATGGGCTGTGCATTATACTACATGGATGACTATGGGCTGTGCATTATACTTTATGGATGACTATGGGCTGTGCATTATACTACATGGATGACTATGGGCTGTGCATTATGTTATATGGATGATTATGGGCTGTACATTATTATACATGATTGACTATGAGCTGTGCATTATACTACATGGATGACTATGGGCTGTGCATTATACTACATGGATGACTATGGGCTGTGCATTATGTTATATGGATGATTATGGGCTGTACATTATTATACATGATTGACTATGAGCTGTGCATTATACTACATGGATGACTATGGACTGTGCATTATACTACATGGATGACTATGGGCTGTGCATTATGTTATATGGATGATTATGGGCTGTACATTATTATACATGATTGACTATGAGCTGTGCATTATACTACATGGATGACTATGGGCTGTGCATTATACTACATGGATGACTATGGGCTGTGCATTATGTTATATGGATGATTATGGGCTGTACATTATTATACATGATTGACTATGAGCTGTGCATTATACTACATGTATGACTATGGGCTGTGCATTATACTACATGGATGACTATGGGCTGTGCATTATACTACATGGATTAATATGTAGTGCTGAAATCTTTGGCAATGTACTATACCTATACTTCTCTGTGGTATCTGTGCATCATGATTCGTGATATGTGTTATAGGGGCCCACTGAGACGCTTCGCCCGGGGCCCACGAAAACCTGGAGCCAGTCCTGCCAGTGATTTCCTTTATGGCTAAGGGGCCTCTAGGGCTCCACAGGCACAAGGGACCCCTGTGTGTAACCCCCTAGATCTACTGTCCTATTGTCTGGATATGAAGAGCTTCATCTGACTTGTTACTTTGTAACAAAGTTTCTCCATTACTGTTTAGTTACTTTATCTCAGATGTATTACTGTCATGGTTATTATTTTATTTTAGATAATCATTAACCTTCTTTCTTTACATGACCGTCTGAATAATGAGTGATTCATTTTCACTACAGAAATGTTTAATGGCAACGACTGTAATTATAGAGAACTTGCATAGTTCACCTTCGGCCCATCTACCCGCATTGGGTTGGTCTTATTTGGATAAGTGTGGATACGTGCACCTGTCTGCTGGCGTATAACAGCAATGGAAAAAAAAGATAAGGAAATATTGATTAGTATATTTCATTAGGATCCTATGAAAGAACAAAGGTCTCTGCTTCCTGGGAGATTAGATGTAACTATTGACAATGGGCTGAAAGCCAACATAGCACAATCTATAGGGGTTTCTCAGTATTATCAGCGTGAGACAAGGTGACCTTGGGCTCACAGCTGTCTAGCTAAGGGTCTCTGAAAGGATACTCTCTGCCACAGCCTACCCAACCTAATTGCAACTTGTGGCATAGGATTAACGCTGCGCTTCGGGGGGTCCTCATGGCAGTCACAACCCTCCCTTTCATGGATACTAACTACCTGAACTATGAACGTTCCGGTAGATAAAATCCTTATGCCTGAATTTCATCACTGTGAGTTCATTTCACCTTCCACTTCTGGAGAAATCTGGTTCCTGACTGATAAGATCTCTGTTAACACAGCATTTTGTCTTATCTGATTTCGCAAGGTAGAACTGTTATAGAATATAATTTGGATTGGGGGCATAACTGTACTTGCCAACTTTTCAAAAATTGTCTTCCAGGAGATGAGGTCCTGCAACACAAGCTGACCATACCTCTTTCTATAGGCAATGCCTGTTTCCATGCCCCTTTCAAAGCCGATGAATGTCCCTGTGTGTGCCGGGGCTGAGATGAGCTCCAGAACAATGATTATGGTTAATAGAGAACTGCTTTCCAAAATTTACGAGAGGCTTTGGTGGTGCCCAGGAGATACTTCAACTCTTTCTGTAGTTTGGTAGGGTTTGTTTTTGCTCCTTGGACATTCCGGGTAGAGCTGGCAACTATGATGTAGCTATACACGGTGGAGAGATGGCATCCAGTGGATAAGGTGACCTAACGATCCCTCTGAGGATCCACCTCATAGATGACAATCAGTGGAGAACTGCTTTCCAAAAGTTCTGGGAGGCTTTGGTGGTGCTCAGGAGATTGTTCAACTCTTTCATTAGTCCAGGACAGTTTACTTTTGCCGTAGACATTCCAGTAAAGTTGACAAGTATGATATGGCTATAGGCGGTGCAGAGATGGCATCCAGTGCTTAAGGTGGTGCTATGATCCATTTGCATCATAAGAAGACACCAGTTTTTTAAATAGTACATGGAAGGTGTTGGAGCTTGGTATTAGGGGCAGGAGTATCACCAAGTTACATCTCTGTTGCCAATTTATTGTGAATTCTATGAATATAGATCCTTGAATTTAAGCAAACACTACGTTTAGTTATGGCAGCAAATAAAAGAGACCTATGCCTTAACTACTATGGCCAATATGTTCAACGTCAAAGGAATTGCATACTTTTAAAAAGGTTGTATAGGATTATAAAAATGTGGCTACTACCCACAGTGCCATCCTATTTTCAGGTTTTGTCTGGCTAGATCTTTTCAAATAAGCTCATCTCTATAAGACAAATCCTTTACCCTGACTAACATTATACAGCTGGCCATATAATCCCTATCTATCCATTTTTTAGTGGAGTTGCTCATTGCTTTATATTTCAGCATCTTAGTATTGTGTGCCGCTCAGGTAACACAGCAGTTAGACAGGACAAGAGACAGTTAAGCTATTCAACATACTCACACAAATGTGTGTCCTGTTCAGCTTTAAAATGTTGCTCTCATATCCATTTGCTCCATCCATGTTCTTTGCTGTTTTTGCTTAAATATACTGCCCTTCCACACATGCAATGGACTATTCACATCAGTCCCCCTCTCCTCTTCTTTCCAGTGTACAGCTCACAGGCTCTACTCACGTTCCTAAAACACTGAAAGCCATCCTCTTCCACCATAAAATGCAGAAGATGTTCTCACAAATCACTAAACCATCAGCTCATTCTCTTGATTTTCCTCTCAGTTGCAGGAATCATCTTTCCTAATACTGTTCCTCCTTGTACTAGTGAAATTAGCTCCTTTCTTGGTGCACACAGAAACCCTGATAATCTAATTAACATTTTCTGCATGTTTTATCATGTCTCTTTTAATTGTGCCCTCTGAAACTCACAGTCAGCATGTAACAACCATCTCTACAGCCAAGACTTTTTTCCTTTCAAGCTCTATTAACCTTCTGGCTCTCACTGAAGCCTGTATTTGACAATTGGACACCGCCTAAACTGTAGCTCTCTCGTGAGGTGGGCTACATTTTTCTCAGAATCCCAGACCTGAGAACAGACATAGTGAAGGTGTTGGTCTGGCATCTTTCATTAAAATGTGCTTTTCATGTTATCCCCCCCCCCCAGTAACTTCACTTATGTTCTCCTCTTTTGAGGTACATGGCGTTAAACTTTTCCACCCCTTCTCCCTGCGAGTGATGGTTGTATACTTCCGTCGGGGCCAATGACACCAGTTCATGGATCACTTTGCCATCTGGCTTCCACACTTTTTAACATGTGACATTCACACTCTCATCATAGGGGACTTTAACATCCATATTGATATAATTCATTTTCCTGATCTGCCACTTGTCTCTTGGCATTTCACAGCTTTCTTACTCTCCCACACATGGAGATGGCAATACTCTGGATGTGATCTTCTCCTGGCTCTGCTCAGTGCATGATTTTACTAACTCCCCACTCCCACTTGCTGATCGCAACCTTTTTTCTTTCTCTATTAAGATTTGTTGCCCCCACTCAGGACACCCCCAGATACTGCAAATTTAGAAATCTACATGCCCATCAATACCCAGCAACTTATGCCTTTTCATGTCCTGACTTAGATTTGATACATTATAATAAGACACTGGAATGAAGGGGTACCCCTACATGCAGAATGATCCTGCACAGATGGCGGCAACCCTGGCATACGGTTTGCCAGCGGTGCTCCATGTGTAACGAACATCTGTAGCAGGGGCGGACATATCATTGGTGCAACCTGTGCAGCCACACAGGGGCCCAAGAGGTAAGGGAGCCCATTTATACCTCCAAAGCAGGTGCAATTTTGCACTATTAGGAGGTCTTGGGCTGCAAAGGGCCCATATATGGTTCTTCCGCAGGAGCCCTTTTCTGTCTGTGTCTGCCAGTGGTCCGTAGAGAAAATCAAAATCACTTTTCACTGAAGACTTCATCCATTATAAGATTTTGCTTACAGAAACATATAACTCTGCCATTTATCTTCCCAAACAAGCCTAATTCACCACCCTCATCACCTCATTTTCTAAAAATCAAAAATGACTCTTTGACACTTTTCAATCTTTACTTAGTCCTAAAGTGCAGGCTCTGATCAAAAACCTCAGCGCTGATGATCTGGCCAATTATTTCAATGAAAATAATTGACAATATCCAATAGGAAATAATACCCCAATCCCCCAATATCCTGGATCCTGCTCTCCCACAATTCATCAAGTTCACTTTCCGTCCTTGAACCAGTCATAGAAGAAGAAGTTACCAAGGCTACTCAGCTCTTCTCACCCTACTACCTGCACTATTGACCCTCTTCTCTCACATCTCCTTCAGTCCCTTTACCTTTTTGTCACTGTCCACCTGAGATACTGTATTTACCCTCTCTTTTTCATCTGGAATCTTTCCCTCCTCCTTCAAACATGCCATCATAACCCCTTTACTAAAAAAAAATAATTTTCGATGATCTGCTAATTACAGATCTGCTAATAACCTCCTCTTCATCTCTAAACTGCTGGAACACTTGGTCCAGTCTTGTCTTATCCACTAACTCTCAGATAACGCTATTTATAATCCAGTTTCCGTGACTTATTCTCTACAGGAATTGCACTTACTAAAGTCTCTAACGGTCCACTCACAGAAAAATCGAATGGCCATCACTCCCTGCTGATTCTCCTGGATCTCTCGGCAGCTTTTGATACTGTGGACCACCAGCTCCTCCTCACTATGCTCCATTCTATCGGCCACAAGGATATCAGTCTATAGCACACAAACTCTGGCCCGCGGACCAAATCTAGCCAGCAGCGTGATTATATTTGGCCCGCGACGCCTGCACCGCCCCCCCATTATACTGTATGGAGGACTATGTTGGGCCCTTACACTGTATGGAGGACTATGTGGGGCCCTTACACTGTATGGAGGACTATGTGGGGCCATTATACTGTATGGAGGACTATGTGGGGCCATTATTCAGTATGGA
This sequence comes from Phyllobates terribilis, assembly GCF_046119375.1. Lineage (NCBI taxonomy): Eukaryota > Metazoa > Chordata > Amphibia > Anura > Dendrobatidae > Phyllobates > Phyllobates terribilis. The sequence goes on from NW_027362770.1 coordinate 146,444,263, forward strand.
GGTTTATGTGGGGCCCATTATTCTGTATGGAGCACTATGTGGGGCCATTCTACTGTATGGAGGACTATGTGGGGCCATTATACTGTATGGAGGACTATGTGGGCCCATTATACTATATGGAGGACTATGTGGGGCTCATTATACTGTATGGAGGACTATGTGGGGCCATTATTCAGTATGGAGGTTTATGTGGGCCCATTATTCTGTATGGAGCACTATGTGGGGCCATTCTACTGTATGGAGGACTATGTGGGGCCATTATACTGTATGGAGGACTATGTGGGGCCATTATTCAGTATGGAGGTTTATGTGGGGCCCATTATTCTGTATGGAGCACTATGTGGGGCCATTCTACTGTATGGAGGACTATGTGGGGCCATTATACTGTATGGAGGACTATGTGGGCCCATTATACTATATGGAGGACTATGTGGGGCTCATTATACTGTATGGAGGACTATGTGGGGCCATTATTCAGTATGGAGGACTATATGGACCCATTATTCTGTATGGAGCACTATGTGGGGCCATTCTACTGTATGGAGGACTATGTGGTGCCATTATACTGTATGGAGGACTATGTAGGCCTATTATACTGTATATAACACACCCTCTTTTCCCACAGGAAATTGATCCCCCAAAAAAGATTTTGTACGAGTATATTGTTTAACCATAAAATAAACGTTATTGTATCAAAAAATAAATTAAAAACTGTAAAATGCAGTGCTTCACAGAAAAGGAGGGCAAATATTAACATGCACAATTGTAAAAAATACTAGATAAATACCTTTGAAAAAACCTAGGAGTCTGAACTGAAACGTAACTTGATGTGCATGCAAAATGTAAATGCATGTTCACATAAGGCCACTAGACAGAAAAAAACCAAAGACAAGCAAAATGCCCAAGTACCTGGAAGTAAATGGATAAATCGCACAGTGCATAAAAATATGTGAATATGTGGCCTTATGTGAACATGCATTTACATTTTGCATGCACATCAATTTACGTTTCAGTTCAGACTCCCAGGTTTTTCTTTGTAGTTTAGTGTGCTTCAGTGCATATAAGGGTGTGGCCGCCCTTTGTCTGAGCTGAAAGGTACATTCTGCCTCTCAGGTCCATGCTTCTACTAGGCGTTCAGTCTCTCTGCCCTTATCCATATGTATGTCACTTGACAAATGGTAAGGTTTTAATATTAAAGTTAGGACTGTCCCATAAGGGTTGCCGTGACGTGGCGGGATGGCTTTTACATTATTTTGATCAAAATTTATGTTAACTAAATACCCTTTTTATTTATCATTATTTTTATGCACTGTCGATTTATCCATTTACTTCCAGGTACTTGGGTATGTTGCTTGTCTTTGGTTTTTCTCTAGATAAATACTTATCAAAAAGTGGAATATTTGATATGAAAAAATGCAATGATAAACATATTAGTCTGTTTTCATTTATTCCTGTATTTATACAGGTAGTGCTTAATTTTCAATACATTTTCTATTATATGCACATAACATGTGATCCAGCCACAATTTGGGTTTGTGCTCATCCAATAGGTTACCATGTTCAAATATATTTTTTAATTCATTTTATTGCAATGGCATACCATTTTTTGGGATTGTTGAACAGCCAATCATGATTGCATTTTTTCATATCAAATATTCGACTTTTTGATAAGGTATTTATCTAGTATTTTTTACAATTGTGCATGTTAATATTTGCCTTCCTTTTCTGTGAAGCACTGTATTTTACAGTTTTTAATTTATTTTTTGATACAATAAAGTTTATTTTATGGTTCAACAATATACTCGTACAAAATCTTTTTTTGGGGATCAATTTCCTCTGGAAAAAGAGGGTGTGTTATGTTATGATTGAGTTTACGATCAGACCTATTATATAGGATGCCATTATACTGTATGGAGGACTATGTGGGGCCCACTATTCTGTATGGAGGACTATGTGGGCCCCATTAAACTGTATGGAGGACTATGTGGGGCCATTGTACTGTATGGAGGACTATGTGAGCCCCATTATACTGTATGGAGGACTATGTGGGACCCTTATACTGTATGGAGGACTATGTGGGGCCATTATACTGTATGGAGGACTATGTGGGTCCCATTATACTATATGGAGGACAGTGTGGGGCCATTATTCTGTATGGAGGACTATGTGGGTCTCATTATACTGTATGGAGGACTATGTGTTGCCCATTTTACTGTATGGAGGGCTATGTGGGCCCCATTATACTGTATGGAGGACTGTGTGGGGCCATTATTCTGTATGGAGGACTATGTGGGGCCCATTATACTGTATGGAGGGCTATGTGGGCCCCATTATACTGTATGGAGGACTATGTGGGGCCATTATTCTGTATGGAGGACTATGTGTGGCCCATTATACTGTATGGAAGGCTATGTGGGCCCCATTATACTGTATGGAGGACTATGTGGGCCCCATTATTCTCTATGGAGGACTGTGTGGGGCCACTATTCTGTATGGGGGACTATGTGGGGCCATAATACTGTATGGAAGACTATTTATTTTTTGATACAATAAAGTTTATTTTATGGTTCAACAATATACTCGTACAAAATCTTTTTTTGGGGATCAATTTCTTCTGGAAAAAGAGGGTGTGTTATGTTATGATTGAGTTTACAATCAGAATTATTATATAGGATGCCATTGGTGGAATTCTGTAGTTACTATTATACTGTATGGGGGACTATGTGGGGCCCATTATACTGTATGGGGGACTATGTGGGGCCCATTATACTGTATGGGTGACTATGTGGGGCCCATTATACTGCATGGGGGACTATGTGGGGCCATAATACTGTATGGAAGACTTTGTGGGACTATTATACTGTATGGAGGACTATGTGGGGCCCATTATATTGTATGGAGGACTATGTGGGGCCCATTATACTGTATGGAGGACTATGTCTGGCATATTATACTGTATGGAGCACAATGTGGGGTCTATTATACTGTATGGAGCACAATGTGGGGCCATAATACTGTATGGAAGGCTATGTGGGACTATTATATTGTATGGGGGACTATGTGGTCCCATTATGCAGTATTTACATAAAGTTGAAAAATTTCATATTTAAGGTAAGTGGAAGTTTCTGTTTAAGAGTCTCTTGCATCATACTGTACCACCATTTGTAGACTGCACCCCCACGTAACTGAAAGATCTGGCACTTAATGCCAAAAATGTGAGATGAAGAAAATGCATGTAATACATAATAAAGAGAAAAAAAATGTTGCACATTGTTCTATTTTAATAGATGTTTTTTTTTCCTGTAGACAGAAGACTCCAGCGATGAGAACAGTTTATCCATCTTTACACTCCCGCTTGATTGCAGGTCACAGACCTTGTGAAATAAAACTGAACTTTTCGGCAATTAAAAGTCCTATGTCTGAATGTATCTGACTTCAGCAAGTTCATTCCACTTTGGAATAATTAAGGCTCTGAAAGATAAAAAGAAAGATCAGTGTTATCTCTGTTCCTTATCTTATCTGATTTTCTAGCACAAAAGTATAATGTGCACCACCATGCAACAAGTTATCACCTATCCACTGGAAAGATTCCCCCCCATAAATCACCGGAACGGGGGTGTCAACAGATAAGTGATCATTCATGGAACTGATGCCCTATGCAATCTCTGTGGGACTGATAGAAATTACAGAACACAACGCTAAGCTTTTTCCAACAGTCGCGTAGAAATCAAACTGAGCATCAATGAACATGTACCGTCACCTCTCTATTAATACTAGGAACCCAGACCACTGTTCTTGTCATAAATGAGGGTCTGATAGGTTGGACCTTCACTAAACTTCCAAGGACCAGAAAATGAGGAGGTAGTGTGACACTCACTTGACAACATATAGGGAAAAGCTGGCACACTGCTAGTAGAAGAGTTTGTACCTGAGGAAAGGACTGTAGTCATGTAATACTGTAGCGTAAATCTCAGCAATGAAATGAGAAGAGTAGAAATTCTTGCTGAAAAAGTAGTTTATTGTGATCTGGCACCAAAGAAAAGACAGACGTTCGTCCAACGTTTCAACCGACAAATGGTCTTTCAGCATATGACTGCCCACCAAATGGAGAGCTCGTCTACAGATGTCCTTGAGAAAGACCATTTGTTGGTCAAAACATTGGACAAACGTCTGTCTTTTATTTGGTGCCAGATCAGAATAAACTACTTTTGCAGCAATAATTTCTATACTTTTCATTTTGGTGCTGGGGTTTACTCACGTGACCAAAGCGGACCATACACAGAACACAGTACAGACATAGTAATATATATAGCCAAGCTGTATCTGAGACTGAAGCCCAGCCAAAAGCCAGACACACCCATGAGTGCATGGACACCACTGTATCAGATGCCACAGTAAATCAGCTACAGTTTTTGTTGACCGATCCTAAGGATAGACCATCAATTTTAAATCCCCCAAAAAATTTTGAAATGAAATATTTTTTAGCGAAAAATAAAACAAAGCTAAACACAAAAAGTTGAATTTCTTTCTTTCTTCCTCCCTCTAACTCCCAATTTTTTTCCTTCCTTTCTCTATCATCTCTATCTCTACATTCTTTCCTCCTTTCTTTTTTCTTCCTTCTATACTTCCTTTCTTCCTCTTTTCTTTTTTTCACATTTCTTCCTTATCGCTTCCTCCCTTCCTTCCTGCCCTCCTTTCCTCCTTTCTCCTTAAATTTTCCTCATTCTTTCCTTCTTCTCCTCCCCTTATTACTTTCCCACCTTCTTTAAAACCTTCTTTTCTTTTTTCTTTTCTTTCCATGTTTAATTCACCAGGTCTCCCATTCATCTTCCTTCTTTTCTTGCTTCTTCCTTTTCTCCACTTTCCTTACTTCTTCCCTTTTGCCTCCATCCTTCCTTTCACCTTTCCCTCCCTCCCTTCCCTCCATCCTTCCTTCCTTCCTTCCACTTTTCCCTACCTTCCCACCATCCTTCCTTCCTTCTCTTTTTCCTCCTTTCCCTTCCTTCCTCTGCTACCTCCCTTCCTTCCGTCTTTCCTATTCTTTAATTTACTCTTAATTCTATTTCTGAGTTCCTTCCTTCCTCTCTTTTTTCCCAACCACATGTTCATATTACATGCTTCAATGTTCCAATGGTTTATTTAAGAAAGAAAGTTTCATACGAGAAAGTAATAAGAGACTTCTCATCACTGCTGACTGGCTGAGATTGCTCATCGATGGGAGCTATCACATATAACCCTTCACTCCAATCAGCATTTTATAGGGTAGTGGGTATATAAGTGCACCCCTTGGTTCACCATTGGTGACAGTACTGTGAGATGCACCCCTTGGTTCACCATTGGTGGCAGTACTGTGAGATGCACCCTTTGATTCACCATTGGTGGCAGTACTGTGAGATGCACCCTTTGATTCACCATTGGTAGCAGTACTGTGAAGAGCACCCCTTGGTTCACCATTGGAGGCAGTACTGTGAGGTGCACCCCTTGGTTCACCATTGGTAGCAATACTGTGAGGTGCACCCCTTGGTTCACCATTGGTAGCAGTACTGTGAAGAGCACCCCTTGGTTCACCATTGGAGGCAGTACTGTGAGGTGCACCCCTTAGTTTACCATTGGTATTAGCACTGTGAGGAGCACCCCTTGGTTCACCATTGGTGGCAGTGCTGTGAGGAGCACCCCTTAGTTTACCATTGGTATTAGTACTGTGAGGTACACCCCTTGGTTCACCATTGGTGGCAGTATTGTGAGGTGCATCCCTTGGTTCACCATTGGTGGCAGTACTGTGAGGAGCACTCCTTGGTTCACCATTGGTGGCAGTATTGTGAGGTACATCCCTTGGTTCACCATTGGTGGCAGTACTGTGCGGAGCACCCCTTGTTTCACCATTGATGGCAGTACTGTGAGGTGCACCCCTTGTTTCACCATTGGTGGCAGTACTGTGAGGTGCACTCCTTGGTTCACCATTGGTGGCAGTACTGTGAGGTGCACCCCTTGGTTCACCATTGGTGGCAGTGCTGTGAGGAGCACCCCTTAGTTTACCATTGGTATTAGTACTGTGAGGTACACCCCTTGGTTCACCATTGGTGGCAGTATTGTGAGGTGCATCCCTTGGTTCACCATTGGTGGCAGTACTGTGAGGAGCACTCCTTGGTTCACCATTGGTGGCAGTATTGTGAGGTACATCCCTTGGTTCACCATTGGTGGCAGTACTGTGCGGAGCACCCCTTGTTTCACCATTGATGGCAGTACTGTGAGGTGCACCCCTTGTTTCACCATTGGTGGCAGTACTGTGAGGTGCACCCCTTGGTTCACCATTGGTATTAGTACTGTGAGGAGCACCCCTTGGTTCACCATTGGTGGCAGTGCTGTGAGGTGCATCCCTTGGTTCACCATTGGAGGCAGTACTGTGAGGCTCATATCTTGATTCACCATTGGTAGCAGTCCTGTGAGGTGCATCCCTTGGTTCACCATTGGTGGTAGTACTGTAAGGTGCACCCCTTCATTCTCCAATGGTGGCAGTACTGTGAGGCGCCTACCTTGATTCACCATTGGTAGCAGTACTGTGAGGTGCATCCCTTGGTTCACCATTGGTGGTAGTACTGTGAGGTGCACCCCTTCGTTCGCCATCGGTGGCAGTACTGTGAGGAGCATCCCTTGTTTCACCATTGGTGGCAGTACTGTGAAGTGCACCCCTTGTTTCACCATTGGTGGCAGTACTGTGAGGTGCACCCCTTGGTTCACCATTGGTGGCAGTACTGTGAGGTACACCCCTTGGTTCACCATTGGTGGCAGTACTGTGAGGTACACCCCTTGGTTCACCATTGGTAGCAGTACTGTGAGGTGCACCCCTTGGTTCACCATTGGTGGCAGTACTGTGATGTGCACCCCTTGGTTCACCATTGGTATTAGTACTGTGAGGAGCATCCCTTGGTTCACCATTGGTGGCAGTGCTGTGAGGTGCATCCCTTGGTTTACCATTGGAGGCAGTACTGTGAGGCGCATATCTTGATTCACCATTGGTAGCAGTACTGTGAGGTGCATCCCTTGGTTCACCATTGGTGGTAGTACTGTGAGGTGCACCCCTTCGTTCACCATTGGTGGCAGTACTGTGAGGTGCCTACCTTGATTCACCATTGGTAGCAGTACTGTGAGGTGCATCCCTTGGTTCACCATTGGTGGTAGTACTGTGAGATGCACCCCTTCGTTCGCCATTGGTGGCAGTACTGTGAGGAGCATCCCTTGTTTCACCATTGGCGGGAGTACTGTGAAGTGCACCCCTTGTTTCACCATTGGTGGCAGTACTGTGAGGTGCACCCCTTGGTTCACCATTGGTGGCAGTACTGTGAGGTACACCCCTTGGTTCACCATTGGTGGCAGTACTGTGAGGTGCACCCCTTGGTTCACCATTGGTATTAGTACTGTGAGGAGCACCCCTTGGTTCACCATTGGTGGCAGTACTGTGAGGTGCATCCCTTGGTTCACCATTGGTGGCAGTACTGTGAGGTGCATCCCTTGATTCACCATTGGTAGCAGTACTGTGAGGTGCATCCCTTGGTTCACTATTGGTGGTAGTACTGTGAGGTGCACCCCTTCGTTCACCATTGGTGGCAGTACTGTGAGGCGCCTAACTTGATTCACCATTGGTAGAAGTACTGTGAGGTGCTTCCCTTGGTTCACCATTGGTGGCAGTACTGTGAGGTGCACCCCTTGGTTCACCATTGGTATTAGTACTGTGAGGAGCACCCCTTGGTTCACCATTGGTGGCAGTGCTGTGAGGTGCATCCCTTGGTTTACCATTGGAGGCAGTACTGTGAGGCGCATATCTTGATTCACCATTGGTAGCAGTACTGTGAGGTGCATCCCTTGGTTCACCATTGGTGGTAGTACTGTGAGGTGCACCCCTTCGTTCACCATTGGTGGCAGTACTGTGAGGTGCCTACCTTGATTCACCATTGGTAGCAGTACTGTGAGGTGCATCCCTTGGTTCACCATTGGTGGTAGTACTGTGAGGTGCACCCCTTCGTTCGCCATTGGTGGCAGTACTGTGAGGAGCATCCCTTGTTTCACCATTGGCGGGAGTACTGTGAAGTGCACCCCTTGTTTCACCATTGGTGGCAGTACTGTGAGGTGCACCCCTTGGTTCACCATTGGTGGCAGTACTGTGAGGTACACCCCTTGGTTCACCATTGGTGGCAGTACTGTGAGGTGCACCCCTTGGTTCACCATTGGTATTAGTACTGTGAGGAGCACCCCTTGGTTCACCATTGGTGGCAGTACTGTGAGGTGCATCCCTTGGTTCACCATTGGTGGCAGTACTGTGAGGTGCATCCCTTGATTCACCATTGGTAGCAGTACTGTGAGGTGCATCCCTTGGTTCACTATTGGTGGTAGTACTGTGAGGTGCACCCCTTCGTTCACCATTGGTGGCAGTACTGTGAGGCGTCTACCTTGATTCACCATTGGTAGAAGTACTGTGAGGTGCTTCCCTTGGTTCACCATTGGTGGCAGTACTGTGAGGTGCACCCCTTCGTTCGCCATTGGTGGCAGTACTGTGAGGAGCATCCCTTGTTTCACCATTGGTGGCAGTACTGTGAAGTGCACCCCTTGTTTCACCATTGGTGGCAGTACTGTGAGGTGCACCCCTTGGTTCACCATTGGTGGCAGTACTGTGAGGTACACCCCTTGGTTCACCATTGGTGGCAGTACTGTGAGGTGCACCCCTTGGTTCACCATTGGTATTAGTACTGTGAGGAGCACACCTTGGTTCACCATTGGTGTCAGTACTGTGAGGTGCATCCCTTGGTTCACCATTGGTGGCAGTACTGTGAGGCGCATACCTTGATTCACCATTGGTAGCAGTACTGTGAGGTGCATCCCTTGGTTCACCATTGGTGGTAGTACTGTGAGGTGCACCCCTTGGTTCACTGTTGGTAGCAGTACTGTGAGGTGCATCCCTTGGTTCACCATTGGTGGTAGTTCTGTGAGGTGCACCCCTTCGTTAATCATTGGTAGCAGTACTATGAGGAGCAGCACCCCTTGGTTCACCATTGATGGCAGTACTGTGAGGTGCACCCCTTGGTTCACCATTGGTAGCAGTACTGTGAGCAGCACCCCTTGGTTCACCATTGGTAACAGTACTGTGAGGAGCACTCCTTGGATCACCATTGGTGACAGTACTGTGAGGTGCACCCCTTCGTTCACCATTGGTAGCAGTACTGTGAGCAGTACCCCTTGGTTCACCATTGGTGGCAGTACTGTGAGGCGCACACCTTGGTTCATCATTGGTGGCAGTACTGTGAGGTGCATCCCTTTGTTCACCATTGGTAGCAGTACTGTGAGGTGCATCCCTTGGTTCACCATTGGTGGTAGTACTGTGAGGTGCATCCCTTCGTTCACCATTGGTGGCAGTACTGTGAGCAGCACCCCTTGGTTCACCATTGGTGGCAGTACTGTGAGGAGCACTCCCTTGGTTCACCATTGGTGACAGTACTGTGAGGTGCACCCTTTCGTTCACCATTGGTAGCAGTACTGTGAGCAGCACCCCTTGGTTCACCATTGGTAGCAGTACTGTGCGGAGCACTCCTTGATTCACCATTGGTGACAGTACTGTGAGGTGCACCCCTTGGTTCACCATTGGTAGCAGTACTGTGAGCAGCACCCCTTGGTTCACCATTGGTGGCAGTACTGTGAGGCGCACACCTTGGTTCATCATTGGTGGCAGTACTGTGAGGTGCATCCCTTTGTTCACCAATGGTGGTCGTACTGTGAGGTGCATCCCTTGGTTCACCATTGGTAGCAGTACTGTGAGGAGCACTCCTTGGTTCACCATTGGTGACAGTACTGTGAGGTGCCCTCCTTCGTTCACCATTGGTGGCAGTACTGTGAGCAGCACCCCTTGGTTCACCATTGGTGGCAGTACTGTGAGGCGCATACCTTGATTCACCATTGGTAGCAGTACTGTGAGGTGCATCCCTTGGTCCACCATTGGTGGTAGTACTGTGAGGTGCACCCCTTCGTTCACCATTGGTGACAGTACTGTGAGCAGCACCCCTTGGTTCACCATTGGTGGAAGTACTGTGAGGAGCACTCCTTTGTTCACCATTGGTGACAGTACTGTGAGGTGCACCCCTTCGTTCACCATTGGTGGCAGTACTGTGAGGCGCACCCCTTGGTTCACCATTGGTAGCAGTACTGTGAGGAGCACTCCTTGGTTCACCATTGATGACAGTACTGTGAGGTGCACCCCTTCATTCACCATTGGTAGCAGTAATGTGAGGAGCACTCCTTGGTTCACCATTGGTGGCAGTACTGTGAGGAGCACTCCTTGGTTCACCATTGATGACAGTACTGTGAGGTGCACCCCTTGGTTCACCATTGGTGGCAGTACTGTGAGGTGCACCACTTGGTTCACCATTGGTGGCAGTACTGTGAGGTGCACCACTTGGTTCACCATTGGTGGCAGTACGGTGAGGTGCACTCCTTGGTTCACCATTGGTAGCAGTACTGTGAGCAGCACCCCTTGGTTCACCATTGGTAGCAGTACTGTGAGGAGCACCCCTTGGTTCACCATTGGTGGCAGTACTGTGAGCTGCACCACTTGGTTCACCATTGGTGGCAGTACTGTGAGGTGCACCACTTGGTTCACCATTGGTGGCAGTACGGTGAGGTGCATCCCTTGGTTCACCATTGGTGGTAGTACTGTGAGGTGCACCCCTTTGTTCACCATTGGTGGTAGTACTGTGAGGTGCATCCCTTGGTTCACCATTGGTAGCAGTACTGTGAGGAGCACTCCTTGGTTCACCATTGGTGACAGTACTGTGAGGTGCCCCCCTTCGTTCACCATTGGTAGCAGTACTGTGAGCAGCACCCCTTGGTTCACCATTGGTGGCTGTAGTGTGAGGCGCATGCCTTGATTCACCATTGGTAGCAGTACTGTGAGGTGCATCCCTTGGTTCACCATTGGTGGTAGTACTGTGAGGTGCACCCCTTCGTTCACCATTGGTGGCAGTACTGTGAGCAGCACCCCTTGGTTCACCATTGGTGGAAGTACTGTGAGGAGCACTCCTTTGTTCAACATTGGTGACAGTACTGTGAGGTGCACCCCTTCGTTCACCATTGGTGGCAGTACTGTGAGGCGCACCCCTTCGTTCACCATTGGTGGCAGTACGGTGAGGTGCACTCCTTGGTTCACCATTGGTGGCAGTACTGTGAGGTGCACCCCTTGGTTCACCACTGGTGGCAGTACGGTGAGGTGCACCCCTTGGTTCACCATTGGTAGCAGTACCATGAGGTGCACTCCTTGGTTCACCATTGGTGGCAGTACTGTGAGGTGCACACCTTGATTTATCACTGGTGGCAGTACTGTGAGGTGCACCTCTTGGTTCACCATTGGTGGCAGTACTGTGAGGAGCACACCTTGGTTAACCATTGGTGGCCGTAATGTGAGGAGCACCCTTTGATTCACCACTGGTGGCAATACGGTGAGGTGCACTCCTTGGTTCACCATTGGTGGCAGTACTGTGAGGTGCACATCTTGGTTCACCACTCGTGACAGTACTGTGAGGTGCACCCCTTAGTTCACCATTGGTGGCAGTACTATGAGGAGCACCCCTTGGTTCACCACTGGTGGCAGTACGGTGAGGTGCACCCCTTGGTTCACCATTGGTGGCAATACTGTGAGGAGCACTCCTTGGTTCAACACTGGTGCCAGTACTGTGAGGAGCACCCCTTGGTTCACCACTGGTGGCAGTATGGTGAGGTGCACCCTTTGGTTCACCATTGGTCGCAGTACTGTGAGGTGCACTTCTTGGTTCACCATTGGTGGCAGTACTGTGAGGAGTACCCCTTGGTTCACCACTGGTGGCAGTACGGTGAGGTGCACCCTTTTGTTCACCATTGGTCGCAGTACGGTGAGGTGCCCTTCTTGGTTCACCATTGATGGCAGTACTGTGAGGTGCACCACCTCCAAGTGATAAGTAGTCTGTAGGCAAATTAATTAAAATTATTTTGGTGTTTTTGAATTGTGCATTTTGGAAATGGGTTTACCATAAGTGTTTTCTATTCCAGTTGTATGAAGTCTTAAAGTGACCCTTTCACATTCAGTAATGTCTGCCCTACATGTACCATGTTATAGAGGATGAGGAGTTGAGAAGATTGCTGAATATTTTAGTGAGAAACTATGAAAGATGTCAGCTGATGTGTAAAAAAAAAAATATACAAACTGCAGGGTTTTTTAAGGAATAAACTAAGGCATACTCATCTGCTCTTACCCCAATGGATCCAGCCCAGACCACTCTGTAACGGGACCGTAGGCATTGACATCCCATTCTTTTGCCACTCAGCTTCCTACGCCTGTGATTGGTTACAGAGGTCAGGTGGCTGGATGTTTCTCTGATGTCTTACCATTCTAGTCAACTGGCTGCAGCCTATCAATGACCTCAGCAGTCAGATGACCAAAGTATGGTACACCAAAAGGTCTTCCAAAAGGGAAGCCCCAAAAGGTCCCATATGTGATGACCAATACTATTAAAGACCTGTGATAGTTGGGACCCTTTTGGAGATTTTGCACTGAAGCCAACAAGTGTAGAGTAACACCATTGAATGCGAGAAAATCTTCTTCAAAAGGGCCTATCTCATGTAGACAAACCCTTTTTATGTAAAAGTCCCAGTGATCAGTTGATCATTACAAGTCCCGGCCAGCATCTCTAATCCCCTATGATCTTCTAATATGGGGTGAAGTGGTTGGTAATGCATTTAGGGACGAGCATGCAGAAACTTGGATAGACCAAGCAATCCATCGTGAACCTAGCTTTGAACCTCAAGTGCAATATTTCTACCAATCTGGGTGATTAGGCACCTGTTAAATTTAAGGTGACCCACTTAAAAAGTTGAACATTTTTATTATGCAAATTGCCTCTTCAGAGAAAAAGAGGACTTGTACTCTATAGCGCCACCTATTGGAAGTAGCAATCCTACAAGTCACAATCAACCCTTTAACAAGTCGTGCAATATGACTTAGAATAAAATTTTTATCCTAACATTTTTATTATAAATCATGGACTAGATATGTACTACATTGTTTCTTTTATCACCGTATGTCATTATTCCTTCTATGCTCATACATTTCACAGTACCTTTAGCATTTACAGGGTATAGCAACTATATTAGTTATCATCCCAAATCACATTATCAGCGCCTAATCACTGACAACCAGGTCACCAGATAATGAAGCTCAATTTACATGTCCATGGTTGGAGCTGAGTTGTTTGAACCTGGTTTTCCCCACAGGTCACTAACACTGATTTATCAGTGATTTATCTGTTTGATATACTCTACATTACTCAATTCTTAGATGAAGAAAGATAATTTTGATGGGAAGAGTGCCTTTATCAGTCTTCATGAGGTATATAAAGAGGAGCTAACAGACGTACATTACTCACTGCTCTTCTCCTTCCCAGTCTCCAGTGGACCTTCTCTGCCGCTCCAACCTCACCATGGCCTTCTCTGGAAAATATGAAGTTGAATCCCAAGAGAACTATGAATCATTCATGAAACTTATCGGTGAGTCTTTTCATTCCATTTTCTGATGTAGAAATATTTTTAGAAACCTATATCTGTAAGAAAATTTAAGGGAAGGTGTTTGAAGAAGTTCAACACAGGAGGTCTTGGTGAGGCAAGACAAAATGGTCGGTCAACCTGGTCTTCAAGTTTATTGATGCCTCTTTAAATCCCTTAACAAAAGTTTAGTTTTGCTATTTTTCCCTACGATCGCTATTTTTAGTTAAATATAGGCAATACTATATTGATTTTTACAACTTTTCAACCAAAATTGACAATTTTGGCTTCATCTATACAACCCAAAGATTTGGATAAATACTGCTTTTGTCTAACCAAGTATTCTTTCTTCCTAGGCATCCCCGAAGCCCAAATTGAAAAGGGAAAGAGTTTTAAATATACCACCGAAGTAGTCCAAAATGGAAACGAGTTCACCTGGTCTCAGATCTACCCAGGACACACAACCACCAATAAGTTTGTTGTTGGCCAAGAATCCGACATGCAGACTATGGGCGGCAAGCAGTTTAAGGTAATGAATTGTTCACCAGCTAAACTCACTTATGTATTCTCATTGTACAGTTCTTTAATTTATAGGGACTTTATACAGTAGATGATGTTATGATGACTTTTTCTTATATATATATTTTCTGAGAACATACACAGAATTCTTGGCCAAGCCATAAAGTTATCAGCCCCATACTGAGCATGAACGCAAGAAGTGTCCATCAGCTCAACTTCCAAGTAGCTTCCATGCGTGAAACACGTTGAAACAGTAGAAGTGAAATTTTCACCTCTATTGGTCTTCTTAAAGAGTTGGAGAGATACTTATAAGGAGTTGAAGGAAAGCTCTGGAACTGAATTCTACTGCTTGTACCTTAATTAACTTTGTTTTAGAATATTTAGGTGACCTTGCTTGCAAAATAAGCCGATTATCCATTAGACCAGTGAATATACTGTATGTTATTGGAGCTATCAGGACCTTTAGTAGGATATTTTATGTCTATGGCCAGTTTAAAAGGGTTGACCAAACCAGATGACCCCTTTAAAGATACAGCCACCAGGGTCTTGGCTAATCTCCATGAATCCAATTTTATTTACACCATACAATCAGGTATATTGCATTGCACTTATTCTAATGAATGGACAACCAAGCATTACACCAATAGTTGTCTCCGTAAGTGATGACTAAGGAAAAATTGACTGTGTCTTCTGTCTTTTACTATTGAACATCCTGACCACCACCCATGTTGAGTTTCTTATTCTTTGTCTGCATTATTACTTTTTGTTATGTGACCTCATATATAACTGCATGTGACAGCAATGTAAGTTTATGTCCATATACTGTGAGGTCAGAAGTGCATGGTGAGATTTTAGTGTATGATGTTCCTGTGCATTGATATGCAGATGTCATTATCCCTGTACTGCTGACATCACTGTTTGTATAATTCCTGTGCTGTAACATCACCGAGTAGATTAACTCTGTACTTTGACATCACTGTGCTATAACTTTGTGTGTATTGCCCTAATATTGTGACATCACTGTGTGTATTGCCCTAATATTGTGATAGCACTGTGTGCATTATCCCAATATTGTGAAATCACTGTGTGCATTACAATAATATTGTGATATGACTGTGTGCATTACCGTAATATTGTAATATCATGGTGTGCATGTTCCTAATATTGTGACATCATGGTGAGCATTTCCCTAATATTGGGATATCACTGTGTGCATTATCCCAATATTGTGATATCATTGTGTGCATTTCCCTAATATTGTGATATCACTGTGTGCATTACCCAAATATTGTGATATCACTGTGTGCACTTCCCTAATATTGTGATATCACGGTGTGCACTTCCCTAATATTGTGATATCACTGTGTGCACTTCCCTAATATTGTGATATCACTGTGTGCACTTCCCTAATATTGTCATATGACTGTGTGCATTACCCAAATATTGTGATATCACTGTGTCCATTACCCTAATATTGTGATATCATGGTGTGCACTTCCCTAATATTGTGATATCACTGTGTGCATTACCATAATATTGTGATATGACTGTGTGCATTATCCTGATATTGTGATATCACGGTGTGCATTTCCCTAATATTGTGATATCACTGTGTGCATTACCCTAATATTGTGATATGACTGTGTAAATTATCCTGATATTGTGATCTCACGATGTGCATTTCCCTAATATTGTGATATCACTGTGTCCATTACCCTAATATTGTGATATCATGGTGTGTACTTCCCTAATATTGTGATATCACTGTGTGCATTACCATAATATTGTGATATGACTGTGTCCATTACCCTAATATTGTGATATCATGGTGTGCATTTCCCTAATATTGTGATATCACTGTGTGCATTACCCTAATATTGTGATATGACTGTGTAAATTATCCTGATATTGTGATCTCACGATGTGCATTTCCCTAATATTGTGATATCACTGTGTGCATTTCCCTAATATTGTGATATCACTGTGTGCATTACCCTAATATTGTGATATTACTGTGTGCATTACCCTAATCTTGTCATATCACTGTGTGCATTTAATGGCTTTTCACTACCTTAACGGTGCTATAAACCTTAAGTATCTCAGGAGTTGTTTCATCCCATCTCCCAATACACGAGCACACTCGTTTCCTTTGAAGGTAAATGTGTTTTCAAAGGAGAAAGGAGATTGAGCTGCTGCCAGACTCCTCCGGCATTGGTTTATCTCCCATGTTAACAAAAAGATCAGGCATTCATTTTCAATATGCTCCATCCTTCTCTCCTTCTCCATAGACACAGGGGGTTCGCATACACCTAGCATTATCATCTGGTCTCATCAAAATTGATGGGTTTGTCTAATGCGTATGGTACAACTTTCATTATTTTATTTTTTTAACTCTTTACAGACAACTGTGAAATGGGAAGGTGATAAGATAGCTGTGGATTTCCCTAATTACCATCACACTTCCGAGATTGCGGGTGGGAAGCTTGTTGAGGTAAGCTTCTTCTAAGTGAAAATAAAATAAGGTGAATAAGAAATATGCAAAATGTCATATAATATCCAGTGCCAAAACCACAATCCTGTTTTTTTTCCACTTCCTGTGGTCTTCAAGATCGCTGCGTTATCTCATTTTATTCTTTTAGGTTCTTTAGTATGTGGCCTAACTTTATGCTTTGATTGTGCATAGAGTATATTGTATCATAAGAGACAATTAGGAATTTTCAGAAATAAGATATATATATTGGTATGAGTGTTGACCCTCAGAACGAGTTAGTCTAGGTCTTGACCTCTAAGGGTCACATTTTCCATTTATGGGAATGGAACTTGTGGGTGGGTTCAGATGTGAACTCTGGGGCCTCACAGAGTGTCCATGTGCGTTCTACTACTTCCCCAATTCCCCAGTGGAACAGGCGGCCACGAGAGGTGGCGAGTTCTCCTTCAATGGAAGTCTTCAAACAGAGGCTGGACAGACATCTGTCTGAGATGGTTTAGTGAATCCTGCATTGAGCAGGGGGTTGGACACGATGACCCTGGAGGTCCCTCCAACTGTAACATTCTATGATTCCATGAGAACATTCTAGGATTCCATTTTGTCACTAATTTAACTATAACCCACAATGTTATGTGTATCGAGGGTTGTGTAACTTAAAGCGATTGAGCCCAATGCAAAATCTGTAACAGCCCTCCCCCTACTATCCGCCATTATAGCATTAGTGCCCAAGGTGTCAGATGAGTCAGTCTTTGTTCCCCATACCCTGTAGAGCCAATGTGAGACTTCTACCTCTGCACCCCATATAGGGAAGCCACTGTTGCCTTGTCACCATGCAGGTCCATAATCAATACTTATTTCTTAAAACACCCCAGTGAATAAACTTACTTAGCCCATAACCAAAGTGGAGAAAATAATTTATGTATAGGCTAACCCCAATCGCGGCTGCACAGTCAACACATACTGTAGAGCTCAGAATAGGAGCCACATATAGATTATCCCTCCAGTGACAGTAATAAAGAGCCTTGATTTATATGTCTGGAGTAGATAAATGATGCTTCAAAATAAACAAATGGAACACCATATCCAAGTACATTGCAACAAATCATTTCCAAGACTGAAATAAAACTTTTCAAAGTTAAGAGTAAAAATCTATTTAATTTTCTTGGAGAGTAGTACTCTTCTATGACCAGCAGGTGGCTCTGTTGTAACTCTTGCTTTAAGACATGAATAGCGTCACTTATTCTGCTATTCTTCTGTAAGTTTAGGGAAAGTAGAATAGAAAAAATATATATATTTTTTTAGAAAAGATAAAGAGCTGATTGTTTTCACTGTGACTTTACTATAATACTCATTTCCATGTTCCTCTAATCTACTTTTATTTTACAGACCTCAGTGAGCGGAGGAATCACCTTCAAGAGGATCAGTAAGAAAGTGGCATAAACTCAAGATTTCCACTTGCTCCTCCTATAGCTTTCAAATAATAAAGATGATTTGCATGAAAATTTGTCTATTTCCTTTTATTTCGGCATAAGTAAAAAGAAAAACAGCAACATAAATGAACTAGAGCATTTTTACTAATATAAAGTATTTGCCACAAACTTGTAGAGCTCAACTTGTTTCTACCACAAAGGGGCTATATATGTAGTGCGGATGTAGAAGAACACATTGAGCCTAGAGACTTATGGGACCCCAAAACTTTTCTGACATATTTTGGCACTGATTTTATAAATAGCCTAAGCTGTGACAGATTTCGCATTAGCACCAGGAGCTTTAAGAGTTTTTCCCATTTTTAGAAGTTATCACTAGGGATGAGTAGATCCGTAGAAGTTTGGGTTCTGGGATAGGACCCGAACTTTATTCCATAGTTCAGTTCGGGTACCAGAACCATACAGGAGCTTGAACCAGAACCTGAACACCATTGAAAACTACGAGGACCCGAATTCTCTCCCTCTCTCTCTCTGCAACGGACTTCCCCGTTACTCTGAACATTGCAACGGATTTCCGGAAGAAGTCCATGTTCAGCGTTTGGCACCCGACACTAACTGTCCAGTACGAACCCCGAACATATAAGTTCCGGTTCACTCATCTCTAGTTATCACTAATCCATGGGATAAGTGAAAACTTTCTGATCAGGAGGGATCCAATCGCTGGGGCCCTCACAGAACCGAAAAACAGGGCTTTGCTGTTCCCCATGTGAATGATGAGGTAGTAATATCTGCTCTTTCCAGTTTCTATGGGACAATGAATGAAGTAGCAGGGCACATTTCCGGCCATTGCTCCATTCAGATGAGGCTCTGTAGGATCAGTGAGGGTCCCAGCAATCGGCCCCCCAAGATCAGCAAGTTATCACCTATACCATAGATAGATGATAACTTCTAAAGATGGGAATAAACCTTTAAGTTATGCCTTTTTAAGGCAGTAATGTTATATAAAAAAGGCCAAACAAAACTTTTGGTAATACTCTACTATAGGGGTCTAGAACCTGTGGCTCTTCAGCTATTTGGAAACTTCAACCAATAATTATTTGCTTTACCCCCATGTATGAAAAAAAAATAGAATTCAGTATTCATTGTATGTAAATTACCCAAGAAGAGTCATGTGGGCGGTCTCAGACTCCTGAAGAGTCATGCAGTCCTGACCTGATTGATGACAAGCTCATATGGCACTTTTTTCTTGGACATCATCCAACAGTCATCTTCACCCTTAACAAGTCTTTGTTACATATCAAATAGATAGTTAGAGATAAATAGATAGATAATAGATAGATAGATAGACATAGATAATAGATAGATGATAGATAGATAATAGATATTAGATAGATAATAGATAGATAGATAATAGATGATAGATAGATAATAGATAGATAATAGATGATAGAAAGATAATAGATAGATGATAGCTAGCTAGATAATAGATAGATATGAGGATAGATAGATAGATAGATAGATAGATAGATAGATAGATAGATAGATAGATATTTTCATTCTTTCTCTACCTGCTTCTTCTTGTGTCTGAGGTTAATGACAGGTAATAAAAGATCAGACGGCCTGGTCATAGTTGAGTCTGCCTTTATATGACAGCTGATCTGCAGATTGCTGAACAAGATAAGAGAATAAAACCTGTATCCTAGATAAGAACATGTATTACGACATGTGTGATAATGGTAATTTCAGAAATCAGATAACATAAATTCAGGCTCAGGCAAAAGGTATATTTATTTTTTAGTTTGAAATGTGAATTAAGTAATGTCTATGATGCGCCCCTGGGCCTGCTGCGTCGCGCGGCATCGCGCGCACGGGGAAGCTTACCCGGATCCGGATCAGATGGGGGTAGTAGTCTCGTGGCGGTGACCCGATCCGTGCCCAGGGAGTCAAACTGAGTGGCAGCGTTTAGCAGTAGATGTTAGAAATGTTCGACTACGCCACCCGTTGATTGCGGCTATGAGGCCGCCGCTGCAGGGCAGACCGCTGAGGCCGGTGATATGGTTATGCAGCGTAGATGGTATAACCCCCAACGGGAGGGGTATGGCCTCAGGGCAGCAGATGAGGATGATAGTGGTAGTGATGGTGCAGCAAGGAAGCTCAGAGACGTGTGGTGCAGTTTCAAGGCTTTTACTCACAGGTGTTGCTCCGGTCACTTCGGCCAAGAGTGACCACCCGAGCCGTGCTGCGTCCACCAGGTGCGGGACTCGGCCAACTCCCAGGCAGTTCCGGAGCGTGGTCCTGAGCTCCCCTCTCTTCCTTCCTACTGGCCGTCCTCACCAGGGACCCACCTATGTCCGGCTCCCTCGGGCCTTTTGGTGGCGAAACCTTTCTCGGCTTCCCTGACCCTATGCGTGGTATGCCTTCCGGGTGGATATGGTGAGGGGTCGCGCCAAAGCTTATCCACGACCTCCGGTTCCTGGCTAAGGATGATTAGCCTCTGCCAGTTTGGGATCCGGTACCCTTTTCTGCCAACCCTTCACCCGTCTTAGTTCACTTGTGGGATCTCAGGGTTCCCTCTGCTTGCGTCTCTGGGCCTTTCACTGGGTCTTAGTTCTTCTTCCTCTTTCTCTGCGCTTCAGGCCTGGCCCTGGAGCTGGGCCCAGCCGGAGCCACAGTTCCCTGTCAGCCCTCTCTGGCTGAACTCTCCCTCAGCTTCTCCCCAGGCTCAACACTCTGTCTCAAGATGGTGCCCACCTCTTATACTCCCTCTGACACCCGAGCCCAGGTGACTAGCACCCAATGGGCTCCTTCCTATGCCCAGAGTCCCTCCCCTGACTGCTCCTACACTACTGGGATGTTCCTCCCCCCCTCCCACTCCAGCCAGGGACAGACGCTGTCGTACCTGCACATCTACCTAGTGGGAGTACCGTTGTTCTGTCCCCCGGAAATGGGATGAGTGTAGTGCATGTAGCTAACTGAGCTCAGTCCCACACTCCATCCTTACCCGGGAGTGGAATACCACACCTCTGGTTTGAGGTGCAATACCCCTGTAGCAGCCGAGTCCTCGGGGTGCTACATTCCCCCCTGGTAAATCACAGCACGTCCTCGGGCTGTAAAAGAATAAAACAAAACATACAAAATTTTTATTTTTTTTTTAAAATATACACTAACATGTAAAACATTATAAAAACATTATCGGAAGATATAACATTACAGGTAACTTTTTAGATTACTATCTTAGCAGCATAAACTTTTGATATAAAACTTTTCCATATAAAGCATTCTTGTTCCTCCGGCCACGGTGCAACTTGTGACCGGGTAAAGTGCAACAGTCACTAGTAGAAAAACAGTTCTTTATAAAACCAGAAGGGGGCGCTTTAGGAAGCGCAACTATTTACAGGGTATGGCCGCTCTCAGTCCTCGGCCAGTGGGGAATAGGGGAATGGCTGCTCACAGTCCTCAGCCTGGTAAGGGATAGGGGCACACAGGAAACAGTTCCTTTAAACAGTTCCACACTAGTCCCAACGGGGACCACACTCTGATTAGCAGCATGTCAAGTACCCTTACGGGTAACTATTTACAGTACTTTATTTGGGCTACTTCCCTTCAGTAGCGGTGTCTTCTCCTTGTCTCCTCCTGAGGATAGTCTTCAGACCCGTCCGGGTCCTCTTGATCTTCCTCCCACTGTAACTCCTCCTCAGTCAGCCGGTGCACGTGAAGGGCGTACGGTCCCTTGGCACACTGATGCCGGGTGAAGGTGACCACATCACCCGGATAGAGATCACGTCCGCGGTGCCCGTCCGGGCTGGTATGTTGTGCGAAAAGATCTGCGCCCAGGGGTGGCACTGTGGAGGTAGAGGGCGCCGTAGGGGCGGCAGCGCCCGGGGGTACTCGGCCTTGCGACCAAGCCGGGGGAATTCTGTTCTGTAATAGGGATGGCACCATTGAGGCAGAGGGCGCTGGAGGGGCAGCGGCGCCCGGGTTCACCAGGCCTTGCGACCAGGCCGGGGGCGCTTTGGAGGTAGAGGGCGCTGTTGGAGCAGCGGCGCCCTGGTTCACTAGGCCTTGCGACCAGGCCGGTGGCACTTCCTGTTTCGCCGCGCTCAGGGTCAAGGGGCGTGGCGCGGAAGGGGGTGTGACCGCGGCTCCTGCCGCTTGAGGCCTAGTTGGGAGCAGTGGCGGCGCGGCAACGGGCACGGTGAGTAGGACTTCGGGCTCTGCGACGGGGAGCTGGGGCAGGCTTACGGCTACTGGGCTCGGGGTAATGACGTCCCCATTACCTGCTTCCATCCTTGCAGCTCCCTCCGCGGCGTCGTCTCCGGCCTTCGTCCCTCCTGCACTATCCTCAGAGGCGGACATGCTCCTCGTTGCGGTTGGCTGTGGCAGTGAAGCTCTCCTCCGTATCCGACATCCTCCTCCCCCCTAGTGGACCGTGGCCTACCTTGCGCTGATCCTCTTCCGTAGGCCGCGGCTCCGCAGTGGATCGTCAGGGTTGAGGACCTTCCGTCGCGCTCCTGTGACGTCGGCGTCTGCTGGGCTCCTTCCAGGACCTTACGCAACGTCCTGACGTGAGGCGGGGCTTCAGTTCTCGCGCGCTTTCAGAGTCCACGCCCCTCTTCTTCCCGCGCGGCGTCTTCAAGATGGCGTCCAACGGCGGGAAAACTCCACGGATGGCGGGAAGAAGGCAGAAGATGGCGCCGGATGGCGGGAAAACTTCACGGATGGCGGGAAGAAGGCAGAAGATGGCGCCGGATGGCGGGAATCTTCACCACAGGTAAGTTTAACAGTCTTTTTCAGGCACGCAGTACCCGGTGGTTGCGGGCACGAGATCCTGCCGACTACGCCAAAGGTGACGCGCCCCTGGGCCTGCTGCGTCGCGCGGCATCGCGCGCACGGTGAAGCTTACCCGGATCCGGATCAGATGGGGGTAGTAGTCTCGTGGCGGTGACCCGATCCGTGCCCAGGGAGTCAAACTGAGTGGCAGCGTTTAGCAGTAGATGTTAGAAATGTTCGACTATGCCACCCGTTGATTGCGGCTATGAGGCCGCCGCTGCAGGGCAGACCGCTGAGGCCGGTGATATGGTTATGCAGCGTAGATGGTATAACCCCCAACGGGAGGGGTATGGCCTCAGGGCAGCAGATGAGGATGATAGTGGTAGTGATGGTGCAGCAAGGAAGCTCAGAGACGTGTGGTGCAGTTTCAAGGCTTTTACTCACAGGTGTTGCTCCGGTCACTTCGGCCAAGAGTGACCACCCGAGCCGTGCTGCGTCCACCAGGTGCGGGACTCGGCCAACTCCCAGGCAGTTCCGGAGCGTGGTCCTGAGCTCCCCTCTCTTCCTTCCTACTGGCCGTCCTCACCAATGACCCACCTATGTCCGGCTCCCTCGGGCCTTTTGGTGGCGAAACCTTTCTCGGCTTCCCTGACCCTATGCGTGGTATGCCTTCCGGGTTGATATGGTGAGGGGTCGCGCCAAAGCTTATCCACGACCTCCGGTTCCTGGCTAAGGATGATTAGCCTCTGCCAGTTTGGGATCCGGTACCCTTTTCTGCCAACCCTTCACCCGTCTTAGTTCACTTGTGGGATCTCAGGGTTCCCTCTGCTTGCGTCTCTGGGCCTTTCACTGGGTCTTAGTTCTTCTTCCTCTTTCTCTGCGCTTCAGGCCTGGCCCTGGAGCTGGGCCCAGCCGGAGCCACAGCTCCCTGTCAGCCCTCTCTGGCTGAACTCTCCCTCAGCTTCTCCCCAGGCTCAACACTCTGTCTCAAGATGGTGCCCACCTCTTATACTCCCTCTGACACCCGAGCCCAGGTGACTAGCACCCAATGGGCTCCTTCCTATGCCCAGAGTCCCTCCCCTGACTGCTCCTACACTACTGGGATGTTCCTCCCCCCCTCCCACTCCAGCCAGGGACAGACGCTGTCGTACCTGCACATCTACCTAGTGGGAGTACCGTTGTTCTGTCCCCCAGAAATGGGATGAGTGTAGTGCATGCAGCTAACTGAGCTCAGTCCCACACTCCATCCTTACCCGGGAGTGGAATACCACACCTCTGGTTTGAGGTGCAATACCCCTGTAGCAGCCGAGTCCTCGGGGTGCTACATCTACATTTGATTTGCTCTGCATCGTATCTTCATCCATTACTTTCCAGTATGGTGGACAATGGTGGACAACCTGGTACAATGGTGTAGGACCAGATATTGGTTTTAATAAGAACAGTGCAATACTTAGTTTTCTCTATGGTGCCACAGTGACTGTTGTAGAAATGAACACTTACTGCTAGGTTCTTCTATGGATTACTCTTTATCCATAGTTGGGACACCCTGTGAGCGGCTTATTTTCAGGCACTTTCTTAGGCTATGTGCCCACGTTGCGGACCTGAAGCATATTTTTTACGCTTCTCCCTGGCGGGAAAATCGCATGCGGATATTACATGCGGTTTTCCCGCCAGGTAGAAGCGTTTGTGAGGCGTCTTTGCATGCATTTCCGCATGCGGGTTATCAAGCACTTCTCCAAGCATCACTTGGAAAAGTGCTTGACAACTTGTTCAGAATGGTAAAAAATAAAAAAATAAACTTTATACTCACCTTCTGATGCATTCTCTGCCCCGTCCGGAGTCTTGAGCGGCTCACGCTGTTGTGTGCAGGACCTGCGGTGACGTCATTGAGTCATGTGGTGGGTCACATGACTCAATGACGTGGCAGGTCCTTCAGACAACAGCGCGACGGAGGGAAAACATCAGAAGATAAGTATAAACTTTATTTTATTCTTTTTTTTACAGGTTCTTTGGTACCCAGGTCTGGAGGAGAGTCTCCTCTCCTCCAGACTTGGGTACCATCCGCACATTGATTCCGCTGCGCTTCCGCAAAATTAATGAACATGCTGCGGATTTTTGACTGCAGCATATACGCTGCGTAAAAATCCGCAGCATGGGCATTGACATTGCGGAATGCCATTGGGGACCATGGGGTGCGGATCTACATGCGTTTTTCAAGCGTTTACGCTGCGGAAATTCCGCAGCATATACGCTTGAAAAATGCTACGTGGGCACACAGCCTTAGACTTCAGTCCTTAACTTTTGATACCTTCATAAGTGTGACCCAAACTACACAATAGGCACACAGAAAAAGCAAAATCTAGTGTGAACCCTTGAAAAGGGTTCTTCAATTTGGACAAATAATTAGCTGATAATTTTGACAAGAAGATGATCCAAAGTTTGGAACCCCCCAGTGATCAGCTCTAGTTGGTGGGGAACACTGACATTAAAGGCCAACAAACACATCAGACTAACCTCCGTCAAACCCTAGATGTTAGGGTAGATAAAAATTTGGCTTATTGGATCCCTTTGTTGTCAGTGGGATAAGCCACTGATGGTGGAGTCTGATAGTGGCTCTCTCGTAGAGAGCATAGGAGTGCCTTGCAAAGTATGGAGGAGTTAAGAGAGATAGTTGCCGGCCGAACGATCGGCCAAACCATCATTCGACTGACAGCTATCTATTGCTTTTTGAGTCCTTAAGGATAACATTTTCTTACGGCGCCACCACAGCAGAAGTTAAGTAATACATAAGATCATTCAAATTAATAGATTGTCTATGTAATTCAGGACAGGGTGGGTCCTCCAGAGCAAGAGACGCTCTTTGTAACCGCTCTCCACTCTGGGTCCCTAGAATAATGTAATAAAGTAAATGGGTTTTCTAAAATAAAAAATTCATCTGTTTGTCTCCATTGCACAAAATGTATGAAAACTAAACATCATTTCTGTCTAGTTGGATAAATTATAACCACAGTAATCAAATATACATAAGACAGTAAAATTCCACTGCCTCCTTAGTTGATTGTTTTACAGCCTTTCGAACCTCACTCTTACCTAGAGGTCAATAACACTCATTTATCAGATTACACAAATGGGTGATGTCAGAAGATCCTTGTGAAGGCAGGGCCACAGAGTATTAGGAATATAAGGAGGAATCTCGAGCCCTTCAGAACTTTCTGTTGGGTCCATTCTAAGGTCTGTACCTGCAGCAGTCACATCACCATGGCTTTCTCTGGAAAATATGAGGTGGAATCCCAGGAGAACTATGATGCCTTCATGAAACTCATTGGTGAGTTATCACAGATATATTTATTACTGTTACACTTTTTTTTATGATGTTTTGGTACCTGTCCTGGAAAATATCCCATAATGGCCAAATTACAACACATGTATATCTACAGGTAAGTGTGAAACCTCTTTTAGATGGCCACCCAAAACTGTGTTTAATAGACAGAGATAGCATTGGGCTTCTCTGAAAACCCAATCTTGTTCTTAAATTGTTTGGTCAATTTTGGTCAAAGCTACTGTCATTGTTTATGTCCAATTCAACAGATAGGTTGATGATGGAACCATCTATGGTGGCCAAATTTGCAATCAATGAAAAGGAGATCTTCTAACATGTCGATTCATTTCCTTTCAAACGTGTCCTCCAATCTTTTCATTTTTTCAAAGAAATGTATTAAACCCCCACACCATTTAGCAGGGGCTATGAGAATGAGAAATTTAGAATTGATGCCATCAACCCATTGCTTAAAAAAACATTTCTTCTTCGACTTGTAAAGCATAACATTTTGTGCATCCCCTCTAGTGACATTAATCCTTCTTATGGATATTGTATTGCATTAAAGTGGTTTACCCAATGGGATCGCCCACCTTTAGGGATTTTTTTTTAACTTAAAGGCAAAAATAATTTTTGCTATTGGGTTTAATCACAAATTTTTCACCGTTTGCCTTCTATAGTCTCTGTGTTGCATTGTCTATTGCTAGTTCTGAGGGTCTGACGGGAGAGTTTGTAACACTTATTTAAATATTTGAATTATTTTTGTGATAGGAATTCCCGATGAGCAAATTGAAAAAGGAAGAAATTATAATTACACTGCAGAAGTTGTCCAAAATGGAAATGACTTTACATGGTCACAGATCTATCCAGGATTTACACTCACCAATAAATTCAGCGTTGACCAAGAGTCAGATCTAGAAACAATGGGTGGCAAGAAGTTTAAGGTAAGTCAACAATGGTTGGGTTTGAATTAGTTCTTGACTGAGTTCTTGAAGGACTGATAGAGAATAATTTTTCAACCTCATAAACCTAGTCAAGGGATGTGCAAAAAAAAAAAAACAGGAGCAATCAAATGTATGTGGTTGAATGGTCTTTAGCTTCTCAAAAATACCAAAGTTAACAAACTACAATAAAAATGTTGAACTGGCTAAGAATAATTTACCTTTTCATGCACTCGAGGTTGGAGTATGGGTCATCCCAATTGAGAAGGAATCACTTCCAGGGTTGTCTATATAGTACAACAAAAAGTTGAGGATCACTTTTCAACTTTTCAATTTAATACAAGTATCATTTTTTTATGTTTGCATTATATTCATGCTATATACAGTATGGGAATTGTAAAGCTGTTGTCCCAACTAGACAACCTTCTTGAAAAGTGGGTGTTGTTGAGTTCTCGAGAAAGTGAAGTGTTCATTGTACCCACTCTCGGATGTGATTCAGTTTTCACAACCCACTCGATCAGCTCTTAATACCTTTATGGGACAAAGGTTGTCCAGATGGGCTTATCCATAGAGTTTACACAGGTAGTAAACTGACCCAGGGCATTGCACCCCATGGGGTCGAAAGGCCCATCTGCCACATAAAAAAGACACCATTATTACATATGGCACATGGTAGGAGGGGGCCTTTCTATAAATTTTGCACTAGGACCTAAGAAAGTCAAGGTGTATCTATAGTTAGCATATTTATTATATTTATTTGTCTATTCTTGATGTTGTTTATCAAGTCTGGGAAACTAAAAAGAAACATTTTCAATTTAGGCAACTGTTCGACAGGAAGGTGGTAAACTGGTTGTGGACTTCCCCAAGTACAGTCACTCTTCGGAGATTGTTGGAGGGAAATTAGTGGAGGTAAGGCTACGGTAGATAACATTCGACATCGTATCTCTTATCTATCCCCAGACATGGTGATATCTTATCATTTTTTTTCCGATATGTAATGACTACCAGATGGCTGTTGTCACAGACAATAAATGATATATGGTTGGGTGCATCATAAATGAGATAACCTCATGACAATATTAATGGGAACACCCACCCATAGGGAGTTTCGTGCCTTAAGCCAGCAGTACACATGAGATGGCTGTCGGCTAAATGGAGCTTTGGTTGCTCGTTCCGCTGGGCAGCCATCTTGGCCGTCTCTCCCATACACAGGAGCACTCACTCGGCCTTGCGTTCATGTGTTCTCCATGAGACATCTCTCGACACAGCTTATCTACGGGGGAGAACAAAAGGATCTGCAGTCTGAAATCGGACATTTAACAAAAGGATCTGCAGTCTGAAATCGGACATTTAACAAAAGGATCTGCAGTCTGAAATCGGACATTTCATGGCCGAAAAAGGGTATTCCCATCTCCAAGATCCTATCCCAATATGTAGTAGTTATAATAATAATAACATTAACAAATACCTCCAATTAGAAATGTACTATAGTTCTTCTGATTGGCTATGTCTCTTACCTTGTGTGCAGGACATTGCTGTAGCTTAGGTGTCCATGGTTACGACCACTCATCTAGTGACAGATGGTTAGTTAGTGGTTGTAACCATGGATACCTAAGCTTTTGCAATGCCCTGCACACGGGGTAAGCGACATAGCGAATCAGAAGAACTATACTACATTTACTAATATGATCATTATTACACCTACTACATATTGAGATAGGATCTTGGAGATGGGGATACCCCTTCAACTTTAATTCCTCTTCATTCACTTATAGCAAGCAGATATCTTGTAAGTTGTATATGGTATTGAAATGTAAAGTATATTACTCAGAGCCTATTAACTTAATTTTTATTTTTTTTTTCCCTCGTAGACATCAGTTGCTGGAGGACTTACATTTAAGAGAATTAGCAAGAAGGTGGCATAAAGTGGTGGAGCCCAATGTGTCTGAGGAGCCATTTTTTAAAAGCAAATAAACCATTTTATTAATGAATGACTTCTGTATTTATCTCGCTGCACATTACTATGTTTAGGCCTCATTACAGGGCTGTGGTATAGCTCTGTAAAACTTTGTTTCCCATAGCAACCAATCAGAGCTCAGCTTTTATTTTCCCAGTGCTGTTTAAAAAATGAAACCTGCGCTGTGATTGGTTGCTATGGGAAACACAGTTTTTCTTATAGATAGTTTAGATAGACGAAGGCCATTGTTTCAAGGGGACGATAACTAGTTTAGACCATACAGTATTGAGGTGCCATATGTCAGCACTTAGATTGTTAAATTCAGCTCTAATTGGACTACATTACCTGCCTAGATATAAAAAGTAAATGATGTGTTTGCCTGGCTTAAAGGGGTTGTCCATAACTTGTTAAAATGGCCAGAAAGCAAGGCTGTATTAAAATAAAAAATAAAATTATACTAACCCAGTAAAATGGCTGATAATCAGGCATAGTCACTCCGGAGTTTCCACCTATTCTGCATGATGATATTCTAATTATCTTCAGGTAACCAAAGCAGCCGATCAATGGCCTTGACAGTAATGGTAGCATGATCAGGACATGACCACTGAATCCAATGATTGGCTGGAGTAGTCACCTGAGTGTAATCAGAATGTCATGAATATACCAGTTGAGTATAGGTTATTTTGAAGCATCCCCATGTTTTTTAGACACTTGAAAAATCTTAAACAACCCTTTTAAGAGCTCCTGGTATTTCAGCTGTACTACAGACTCTATAACCTGAGACCATTATATATTCAGCTGTACTACAGGCTCTATAATGGCCTCAGCTTCTAGCTATCTGAAAGTGGTCAAAGAGTAGAGCTAATTGATTAGAGAGACTACTAGTGAGGAATTCTGCGCTATGGAAGTGGAAATTGCAGGATAGAAGCAGGATAGAAACTGTGATGATATATTAGCTACTAAAAACCTCAGTGCTCTGTATACAAACATACCAGCCTTTAATACTGGAAAAAAACACAGAGCTAACATCCAGCCTACATTACTGGGAGAGACACTCAGAGCTCACATCCAGCCTATGTTATTAGGAGAGACTCATAGAGCTCACATCCAACCTATATTACTTGGAGAAACACACAGAGCTGACATCCAACCTATATAACTGGGAGACACAGAGCTCACATCCAGCCTATATAACTGGGAGACACACACAGAGCTCACACCCAGCCTATATTACTGGAGGAGACACAAAGAGCTCACATCCAGCCTATATTACTGGAGGAGACACGAAGAGCTCACATTCAATCTATATTACTGGGAGAGAGACACAGAGCTCATTTCCAGCCTATATTAGTGGAGAGACACACAGAGATTATATTCAGCCTATATAACTGGCGAGACACAAAGAGCTCACTTTTATCCTGTATTACTAGGAGCGAAACACAGAGCTCACATCCAGCCTATATTACTGGGAGAGACACACAGAGCTCACATCCAGCCTATGTTAATGGGAGACACACATACAAAGCTCATATCCAGCCTATATTACTAGAGGAGACGCAAAGAGCTCACACCCAGCCTATATTACTGGAGGAGACACATAGAGCTCACATCCAGCCTATATTACAGGGAGAGACACACAGAGCTCACATCCAGCCTATATTACTGGGAGACACACACACAAAGCTCACATCCAGCCTATATTACTGGAGGAGACACAAAGAGCTCACATTCAACCTATTTTACTGGGAGAGACACAGATAGCTTACTTCCATCCTATATTACTGGAGACACACAGAGCTCGTATCTAATATGTATTACTGGGAAAGGCGCACAGAATTCACATCCAGCCTATATTAATGGAAGAGACACACAGAATTCAAATTCAGTCTATATTACTTGGAGAGACACACAGAGCTCACTTTCAGCCTATGTTACTGGGAAAGACACACAGAGCTTATTTCCAACATGTATTTCTGGGAGAAACACACAGAGCTCAAACCAACCCAACATGTATTACTTGAGAGAGACACACATAGCTTACATCTAGCCTGTATTACTAGGAAAGACACACATACCTCACATCTACTATATAATTGTCTTATCCCGTCTGTCTGTCTGTCTGTCTGTCTGTCTGTCTATCTGTCTGTCTATCTGTCTGTCTGTCTGTCTGTCTGTCTGTCTGTCCTGGAAATCCCGCGTCGCTCATTGGTCCGGCAGCGGCCAATCAGCGCCGCGGGATTTCTGAAAAAAGATGGCGGCCGTTAGCGGCTCATTTGGCGGACGGAGGTCAGCGGCGATGCAGCGGGGAGATGAGCGGCGCTAGCAGCACAACTACCCCGACCGGCGCCGCTAACCTCCATGCGGCTAACGTCGGAAGATCAGCCGCTTGGCCCGCTGATCTCCCGACAGCAAGTGTGAACGGAGGACCGGGGAGCGGCGCCGCCGGTCGGGATGCTTCTGCTGCGAGCAGCCGCTCATCTCCCGGCTTCTCACAGCAGAAGGAGCCGCAAAGGCAGCGCCGCCCCCGGTCCTCGCTAATACGGAGCCGCACAAGCAGCGCCGCTCCCGGGCCCACACTAATACGACGCTGATTGGTCGCGGTGGCCGGCCGCGACCAATCAGCGAGATGGGGGGCAAATTTAAACACCGCTCTGCTGATTGGTCGCGGTGGCCACCGCGACCTATGAGCGAGATGGGCGGCAAATTTAAATGCCGCTCTGCTGATTGGTCGCGGTGGCCGGCCGACCACGACCAATCAGCGAGATGGGCGGCAAATGTAAACGACCAATCAGCGATTTTGGTGCCAATTTGAAACACCGCTCTGCTGATTGGTCACGGTCGCCGTCCGCGACCAATAAGCAGTATTGGCGCCAAATTTAAACCCCGCTCTGCTGATTAGTCGCGGTCTCCGGCCGCGACCAATCAGCAATATTGGTGCCAAATTTAAACACCGCTCTGCTGATTGGTCTCGGTCGCCGGCCGCGACCAATCAGCAGTATTGGCACCAAATTTAAACCTTGCTCTGCTGATTAGTCGCAACCACCGGCCGTGACCAATCAGCGATATTGGCGCCATATTTAAACACCGCTCTGCTCATTGGTCGCGGTTACCGGTCACGAATAACCAGCATTATTGGCGACAAATTTAAACACCGCTCTGCTGATTAGTCGCGGCTGTGACCAATCACCATTATTGGCGCCAAATTTAAATAACGCTCTGCTGATTGGTTGCGACCGCTGGCCGCGACCAATCAGCATTATTGGCGCCAAATTTAAACTCCGCTCTGCTGATTAGTCGCGACCGCCGGCTGTGACCAATCTGCGATATAGGCGCCAAATTTTAACACCGCTTTGCTAATTGGTCGCGGTTGCCGGCCTCGACCAATCAGCGATTTTGGCGCCAAATTTAAATACCGCTCTGCTGCTTGCGCCCGGTCGGCCGCATACCTATTCTAGAATACCCGATGCGTTAGAATCGGGCCACCATCTAGTTTAGACTATATTATTGGGAGAGACACTCAGAGCTCACATTCAGCCTATTTTACTGGGAGAGATATACAAAGTGCTCACATCTATAAATATAATCGTCTTATCCCGTCTGTCTGTCTGTCCAGGAAATCCCGCGTCGCTCATTGGTCCGGCAGCGGCCAATCAGCGCCGCGGGATTTCTGAAAAAAAATGGCGGCCGTTAGCGGCTCATCGGCGGGACGGAGTTCAGCGGCGATGCAGCCGGGAGATGACCGGCGCGAGGCGCTCATCTCCCGACCACCGGCGACGCTGACCTCCATGCGGCTAGGGTGTCAAGGGAGGACCGGGGAGCGGCGCTGCGGGTCGGGATACTTCTGCTGCAAGCGCCCGCTCATGTCCCGGGTTCTCGCAGCAGAAGTAGCCGCACAGGCAGCGGCGCTGACCTCCATGCGGCTAGGGTGTGAAGGGAGGACCGGGGAGCGGCGCTGCGGGTCTGGATACTTCTGCTGCGAGCGCCCGCTCATGTCCCGGGTTCTCGCAGCGGAAGTAGCCGCACAGGCAGTGGCGCTGATGTCCATGCGGCTAGGGTGTCAAGGGAGGACCGGGGAGCGGCGCTGCGGGTCGGGATACTTCTGCTGCGAGCGCCCGCTCATGTCCCGGGTTCTCGCAGCGGAAGTAGCCGCACAGGCAGCGCCGCTCCCCGGTCCTCACCAATATGATTCCGCTCCCCGGTCCTCACCAATACGATTCGCTGATAGGTCGCGATCTCTCGCCGCGACCAATCACTGATCTTGGCCCAAAAGTTAAACACCGCTGTGCTGATTGGTCGCGGCCGCTGCCCACGACCAATCACTGATTTGGGCGCCACATTTAAATATCGGCCGCGACCAATCAGCACAGCGGTGTTTAAATGTGTCTGCAAGATCGGTGATTAGTCGCGGACGCTATTTAAATGTGGCGCCCAAATCGGTGATTGGTCGCGGGCAGCGTCTGCGACCAATCAGCACAGCAGTGTTTAAATGTGGCGGCCAAATCGGTGATTGGTCGCGGGCAGCGTCCGCGACCAATCAGCACAGCGGTGTTTAACTTTTGCGCCAAGATTGGTGATTGGTCGCGGCCGCCATTTAAATGTAGCGCTCAAATCGGTGATTGTTCGCGGGCAGGGTCCGCGACCAATCAGCACAGCAGTGTTTAAATGTGGCGCCCAAATCGGTGATTGGTCACGGGCAGGGTCCGCGACCAATCAGCACAGCAGTGTTTAAATGTGGCGCCAAGATCGGTGATTGGTCGCGGCCGATATTTAAATGTGGCACCCAAATCGGTGATTGGTCGCGGGCAGCGCCCGCGACCAATCAGCGATTTTGAACACAAATGTTCGGACCTTAGTAACACCATGCGGCTAGTGTCGGGAGATCAGCGGCTAGGGTGTCAAGGGAGGACTGGGGAGCGGCGCTGCGGGTCGGGATACTTCTGCTGCGAGTAGTCGCTCATGTCCCGGCTTCTCGCAGCGGAAGTAGCCGCATAGGCAGTGGCGCTCCCCGGTCCTCACCAATACGATTCCGCTCCCCGGTCCTCACCAATACGATTCGCTGATTGGTCGCGGTCTCCGGATCCGACCAATCACCAATCTTGGCGCCACATTTAAACACTGCTGTGCTGATTGGTCGCGGACGTCAGCCACGACCAATCAGCGAGATTGGCGCCAAATTTAAACAACGCTCTGCTGATTGGTCGCAGTTGCCGGCCGCGACTAATCACCATTATTGGCGCCAAATTTAAACCCCGCTCTGCCGATTGGTCGCGGTTGCCGGCCGTGACCAATCAGCAGTATTGCCGCCAAATTTAAACACAGCTCTGCTGATTGGTCGCGGTTGCCGGCCGCGACCAATCAGCATTATTGGCTCCAAATTTAAACCCCGCTCTGCTGATTGGTCGCGGTTGCCGGCCGCGACTAATCAACATTGTTGGCGCCAAATTGCCGGCCGCGACTAATCAGCATTATTGCCGCCAAATTTAAACACCGCTCTGCTGAATGGTCGCGACTGCCGGCCGCAACCAATCAGCGTTATTGGCGCCAAATTTAAACCCCGCTCTGCTGATTGGTCACGTTCGCTGGCCGCGACCAATCAGCATTATTGGCGCCAAATTTAAACCCCGCTCTACTGATTAGTCGCGACTGCCGGCCGTGACCAATCAGCGATATAGTCGCCAAATTTAAACCCCGCTCTGCTGATTGGTCGTGGTTGCCGGCCGCGACCAATCACCGATTTTGGCGCCAAATTTAAACACGCTCTCCAGTCCTCGGCAACCGCGACCAATTAGCGATTTGGGCGCCAAATTTAAACACCGCTCTGCTGATTGCGCCCGGTCTGCTGCATACATATTCTAGAATACCCGATGCGTTAGAATTGGGCCACCATCTAGTCTAGCTTATATTAATGGGAGAGACACACATTATTCACTTTCAGCCTGTATTACTTTGAGAGACACACAGAGCTCAAATGCAACATGTATTTCTGGGAGAAACACACAGAGCTCATATTCAACCTATATTACTGGGAGAGACACACAGAGCTCACATCCAACATGTATTACCTGGAGAAACACACGGAGCTCACATCTAGCCTGTATTATTATGAAAGACATATAGACCTCACATTCAGCCTATGTTACTGAGAGAGATACTCAAACCTCAAATTCAGCCTGGAAGAAATACAAAGCGCTCACATCCAGGCTATATTAATGGGTGAGACACACAGAATTCACTTTCAGCTTGCATTAATTGGAGAGACACACAAAGCTCAAATCCAAAATGTATTTCTGGGAGAAGCACACAGAGCTGAACCCCAACATGTATTACTTGGAGAGACATACAGAGCTTACATCCAACATGTATGACTAGAAGAGACACACTAAGCTCAAATCCAACATTTATTACTGGGAGAGACACACAGAGCTCAAACCCAACATGTATTACTCGGAGAGACATACAGAGCTTACATCCAACATGTATTACTGGGAGAGACACACAGAGCTCAAATACAACATGTATTACTGGGGGAAACACCTAGAGCTCAAACCCAACATATATTACTAGGAGAGACACATAGAGCTCAAATCCAACATGTATTACTGGGAGAGACACATACAGTTCACATCTAGCCTAAATTACTGGGAAAGACACATGACGCGCCCCTGGGCCTGTGTCGCGCTGCGTTGCGCACGCGGGAGCTTACCCGGATCTGTTGAGGGTTGTAGTCTCGTGGCGGTGACCCGGTCCGTGCCCAGGGAGTCAAACTGGACGGCAGTAGATGTAGTACGACTACGCCACCCGTTGAATGCAGCTTATGGAGCTGCCGCTACAGGACAGTCCGCTGAGGCCGGTGGATGGATGGTGCAGCGGGGATGGTATAACCCCCAACGGGAGGGGTATGGCCTCAGGGCAGCCGACGTGGATGATGGGGGTAGCAGGAACCACTCAGAGACGGTGCGGTGTAATTCAGGGTCTTTACTGGTAACAACGATAGACCCTCCCGGAGTACTTGCTAGCGAACGGGGCCTGGTCAGTCCTTGAGCAGATGGGATCTCCCCTGGCCAGGCGGAGTTGTAGGCCTCCCAAACTGACTGTACTCTTCTGGCTACCTTGCTAGAAGCGGATATAAGTAGCCCACGTCCCTGAGTGTACCGTGTGGTGCTCACCCGTATGGCCGGTGACTCGGGGCCTTCTAATGGCTTCCGCTCCACGATGGCGGTGCTGGTCCCACGCGTGTGACCGTGCCTTCGGGCTTCTTGGCCAGAGGACCTGAAATCCCCTGCCTGACGGATTCTGCTGCTGGGTAGGAATTAGTCCCCACAGCCTCGGACTCCGGGTCCGGTAAGAAATCTTCTCAGTCAGGGCGAGCTCTGCAGCTGCCAGCCCCTGAATCGTAGTAGTATTGCTCCCACTGAGCTTCTGCTGTTTCTTCCTATGCTGCTTCTTGTCTCTACTCTCCTTGACTCCTAACCCTGCTTCAGCCCCGGGTTTATATAGGGGAAGTTCTTCCCCTCCCAAGACTGGGCAGGAGGTGTGGCATGCACAGGATCCCTGACCAAAGGACCTCCCACCTGCTCTCAGACATAACATCTCTATCACTGTGGCAACCAGACCCCTGGGGTGTCACATTCCCCCCTAGTGAAATTTAGTACTCCGGGACTAAACATATTTTAGAAAAACATAACAAGATAAAAACAATAATAATACAATAAGAAAAACATATAAAGATGGTTACGGCATGTCCGTAACCGGGTGCAGTCTTTGAAGAAAAGCAAGGTGTCCATTTCACCAAAACAGGGAGATGTAACCAGGTAGGGATCTGTCCTACCCCGAGTCCTTAACAGTCTCTAGTCCATCCTGGGTTACGCTCCAACTATGTACAAGGATTCCCGGTAAATCCACCAAGGATTCCTAAAAGTAACTGGAAACACAAAATTATACACAAGCAACAATACACAGGTAAACATAAAGAAAACAATTTATACACTTCAAATCCTCCACCGTGCGGGTAACTGGCCTCTAGTGGCCCTAGTGGACCTACGGAGCTGACTGCCTAGCCCTGAACTACAGGGTGTAGGAGCTGTCAAGGGTAAACTGGGCAGCTGTCTACCGGCTCTTTGGCTCACTAGGGATATGGCAGGCTCACTGCAAGCAGAGGGTTGATCCTCCTGGTCTGCGGGTGTGGGGTCTTCTGCCTCCTGGACCGGCTGTTCTTCCAGCTCTACCTGTTGCTCCGTAGGTGCTTGGGATGCTGGTTGGAGGAAGGTGAGTACGGGTACCACAACTGCACCATTGACTTGAGTCCAAGACCGAGGGAAGTCCCCGAGCACAGTACTAACCATATCTTCCCTTTCCTCTACGGGTCGATGGTCTTCTTGTTCCTCTTCAGGGTTCCTCAGTTGTTCGGGACACTTCTTCAGGTGGTCCCGGGATACAATAGCTGTGGTTTCCCCTCCGTCTTTACTGATGGTACAAACCTTCGGGTTCTCGTGGCTTGAGGGCAGTACGGTGTACGGGTCCTTTTCCCACTGGTCGTCCAACTTGTGGAGCCGTCTCTTCCTCTTCAAGACCTGCTCTCCGGGTACCAGGGGAACAGCGGGAGCATACTGGTTGTAAGTTTTCTCTTGTCTTTCCCTAGCCTGACAGAGACTTCGCTCCACGCTCTCCTGTACTCTCCGGTACTGCTGCTGCCTCTCGGTGTCCCAGTCTGTTTCTGGTGAAGTGTCCTCGGGTGTCAGGACTCCCATTTCCAGGTCAACAGGTAACTTACCAGGTCTTGCCCTCATTAGGTAAGCCGGGGTACAGTTGGTGGAACCTACCGGGATGTGGTTGTATAGGTCCACCAGATCGGGCAACTTCTCAGGCCACAGACTGCGTTCTTCCAGGGGCAACGTTTTTAAAAGATCCATTACCACCTGGTTCATTTTCTCACAAAGTCCATTAGTTTGCGGATGGTAGGGTGTCGTCCTTATCTTCCGGCAGCCATACAGATTGCAGAATTCCTGGAAGACCTCCGCTTCAAAGGCAGGTCCCTGGTCCGTCAGCACTTGGTCCGGGTACCCGTGTGGACGGCAAAAGTGCTGCTGGAAGGCTCTAGCTGCTGTTTGAGCCGTTAAGTCCTTGACGGGGACGACAACCAAGAACCGGGAGTAATGATCCACGATGGTTAACGCGTAGACGTAGCCACTTCTGCTTGGGGTCAGTTTTACATGATCCAAGGCTACCAGTTCCAACCGTTGCCGGGTGACGATGGACTGCAGGGGAGTCTTCTGGCTGGCACGGTCCTTCCTTCTCAGGTTGCACGGGCCACAGTCTCTGCACCACTTCTCAATGGTTCCCCTCATGCCTACCCAGTGGAATCGCTCGCGCAGCAGGAACTCCAGCTTCTTCCACCCGAAGTGTCCAGCTCCGTCGTGGTATGCCTCCATCACCATGGCTGCGTCTCTTCGTGGCACCACTACTTGCCAGAGTAGCTCATGCGTCCGGGAGTTAACCATTCTGCGGCACAACTTCCCCTTGTAAAGGAACAGTCGACTCTTCTCTGCCCATAGTTGTTTGGCTTCCTCCGGAGCGTCTGGTTCAAGGCAAGCCTCCGGGCGAGTCAGCATCTCCTTCACCAGTTGGACGGCAGGGTCGCTGTCTTGCGTTTCCGCCCAGTTGTAGTGAGGTAAGGGGTTCAACGTAGCAGCCTGCTTACTCCTTACCCGGTGGGAATACTGGATGGTCCCATGACGGTGGAACGCAGGGAGTTCAACTTCTTCCAGTCCCTCCGGATCTTCTCCTTCGTCCGGCAGGTTGGGCATCCTGGACAGGGCATCCGCGTTGGTATTGGAGCGTCCGGCCCGGTATTTGATTGTGAATTCGTAGTTGGACAGACGGGCCATCCACCTCTGCTCCAGGGCACCGAGTCTTGCCGTGTCCAGGTGTATCAACGGGTTGTTATCCGTGTACACGGTGAACCGGGAAGAAGCGAGATAATGCTTAAAGCGCTCGGTGACTGCCCATACTACGGCCAGGAACTCTAGCTTAAATGAGCTGTAATTCTCGGGGTTCCTTTCGGTGGGTCGCAGTTTTCGGCTGGCGTAGGCGATTACTCGTTCCTTCCCCTGCTGGATCTGGGACAGTACGGCTCTTAGCCCGATGTTACTGGCGTCGGTGTAGAGGATAAAGGGCTGGCTATAATCCGGGTACGCCAGGATTTCGTCCCCCGTGAGGGCCATCTTCAGCTGGCGGAAGGACTCTTCTTCCAGCTCCTCCCATTTGAAGGGCGGCTTCTGGTTCTTGGCCTTCCGGGACTGGCCTATCAGGAGGTCCTGCATAGGTGCTGCCTTTTTGGTGAAACCGGGAATAAACCTTCGGTAGTAGCCTACCAACCCGAGGAACTGCCGCACTTCTTTTACGCTGGAGGGGCTTGGCCATTCCTTAATTGCGGTGATCTTATCAGGGTCGGGAGCCACTCCGTCAGCGCTCACCACGTGTCCCAGGTACTGCACCTTTGGTTTCAGGAGGTGACACTTGGAGGGTTTCACCTTTAGGCCGTAACTCGCCAGAGCTTCGAACACTTCCGCCAGGTGTTTCAGGTGGTCCTCATACGTCTTAGAATATACGATGACATCGTCCAGGTACAACAGGACCGTCTCGAAGTTTCTGTGGCCCAGACAACACTCCATTAGTCGTTGGAAGGTTCCTGGTGCGTTGCAGAGTCCGAACGGCATGCAGGTGAACTCGCTAAGTCCCATCGGGGTGGTGAATGCGGTCTTCTCCCGGTCCGCCTCTGCTACAGGAACCTGTCAGTACCCGCTAGTGAGATCCAAGGTAGAGAAGAAGTTAGCAGATCTTAAAGCAGCCAATGACTCCTCTATCCTTGGTAAGGGGTACGCATCCTTGTGTGTGATACGGTTGATTTTCCGGTAATCTACACACATCCTCATGGTGTTGTCTTTTTTTCTGACTAAGACTAGTGGAGCTGCCCAGGGGCTACAGCTATCCCTGATCACCCCAGCCTCCTTCATGTCTCTAAGCATCCCCTTGGCGTGTTGGTAGTGGGCAGGGGGTACGGGTCGATACCTCTCTTTTATAGGAGGATGGTCTCCCGTGGGGATGTGGTGTTCTACCCCCTTGACTCGCCCGAAGTCTAACGGGTGTTTACTGAACACTCTCTCGTACTCCTGAACCACCCGATAGACTCCTTGTTTCTGGTGTGAGGGAGTGGAGTCAGTACCCAGATGTAGTTGCTGACACCAGTCCTCCATGTTTTTCTTAGAGCCGTTACCTTCCTCCGGGTGAGATGGAGGCAAGGGTTCCACAGATTGTATAGAATTTTGGTTAATGGTATATAATCTGGCTAGCGTGGCATACCGGGGCAGGTACACTTCCCTCTCCCCGATATTTATTATGCGAACGGGCACCCTCCCATGGCGTACATCAACCACCCCCCGTGCTGTCAAAATGGTGGGCCTACTGTCCGAGTAAACTGGTTCTACCATTGCCTGGTAATCTCTACCTCTCAGACCAATAGCTGCCCGGCACCAAATCATCATTTCACTTTTTGGGGGCATGGCAATAGGAAAAGGGTCACACATTCTTACGCTACCAATCTCACCGCCGGAGAGTTCCACCTGTTGCCGTCGCATCAGTGCCCGGATCTCTTTCTGGAGCACTCGCTGCTCGCCGGAGCTGGCGTTCTTGGCAACCTGCTGTAAAAGGAAAATCACCTCTGCAAGACAATTTTCAATTACATTAGTTCCTAGAGTTATTTTTGGGTGACTCTCATGTTTGTAAATATCTACAATGATCAGTCCCTGTGCTGCCAGTTCGACTCTACCGATTTTGATGGTCACCTCTTTAAATCCGATCTGTGGCACGGGCTGGCCATTGCTGGCGATGATACTCAAGTCGTCGTCAGGGTAGCGGGTAATATCCGAGTCATTCCAGTACTGCTTAAAGAGCACGTACGGGATGGTGGTGACCTGTGACCCGGTGTCCAGTAGGGTACTCATGGGAATGCCATCCAGTACCACAGGCAAGACTGGACGTCCTCCCACATATCTGTCGTGCCAGTTCGATGGGCCTGGTGATCTTTTTCCTGGGGGTTGGCCCTCTACCCCAGGTTGTGCCCGTTTAAAGAACAGTACCTTGCCATATGTCCAGGTTGATTGCAGCGGCGGCAGATGGGTCGTCCGTCCTCGCTGTATCGGTCACTGGGTCTTCCTCTGGCCGGTGGGGTCCTCCTTGGTCGACGCCACGGGATATCCTCCGGTCCGGATGCCAGCTGGACCTTCCCTGGGGTGGAAGCCTGTAAAGACTGCACAGTTCGGGTTAGCGCAGCAACGCTCTTAGCTAGCTCTTGGACCTGATGGTGTAGGTCTGGAGCCGGGTCATTGTCCAAAGCCTGCGCATCAGCTCCCACAGGCCCTGCCGACAAGGGCGCCGCCTCCTGGTGGTAAGTGATAGCAGGGCGCTTGTGGGTCACAACGCCACCCGGTGCCGGTTCTCGGAGCACCCGGATGGCTCTGTCCTTGAACTGTGCAAAGCCCAGATGGGGATCCTGTAAGGCCATTGCCCGCAACTGGGTTCGGTGGGTATTACAATACAGTCCCTCTATAAACTGTTCGGTCAACAGCCTGTCCTCGTTTCCCACTCCATCAGGGTCGGTCTGCTTAATGGCCCTCAGGGCCTCTTGTAGGTTTAGTGCATAGTCCCTTATACTCTCATGCGCTCGCTGCTTGCACCCGTAGAATCTAAGCTTAATCTCGGCTGAGGTGCGGGTATCAAAGGTGTCCTTCAGCCGGGTTAGTATCCCTGCGACAGTCTTCCTCCCAGGTGGCCAGGATTTTACTTCCCTTTTGGCTGCCCCGGTTAGTTGGGCCACCAGGATGCTCACTTTTTGCTCTTCTGTGAGGGGGTACACCTGGAAGAGGCTATCCAGCTTTTCTCTAAAGTCATGCAGGGTATGTGACTCCCCTGAGTACTGGGGTAGCCAAGCTGCTCCCGGGATATAGGGCATGGTGAAGGGCATCACTGCAGCAGCGGTAGCGCTGGCGGGGGTTGAGGCAGTGAAGCTCTCCTCCATATCCGACATCTTCCTCCCCCCTAGTGGACCGTGGCCTACCTTGCGATGATCCTCTTCCATAGGCCGCGGCTCCGCAGTGGATCGTCAGGGTTGAGGACCTTCCGTCGCGCTCCTGTGACGTCGGCGTCTGCTGGGCTCCTTCCAGGACCTTACGCAACGTCCGGACGTGAGGCGGGGCTTCAGTTCTCGCGCGCTTTCGGAGTCCACGCCCCTCTTCTTCCCGCGCGGCGTCCTCAAGATGGCGTCCAATGGCGGGAAAACTCCACGGATGGTGGGAAGAAGGCAGAAGATGGCGCCGGATGGCGGGAAACTTCACCGATGGCGGGAAGAAGGCTGAAGATGGCGCCGGATGGCGGGAATCTTCACCACAGGTAAGTTTGAAAAGTCTCTTTTTCAGGCACGCAGTACCCGGTGGTTGCGGGCATGAAATCCTGCCGACTACGCCAAAGTTGACGCGCCCCTGGGCCTGTGTCGCGCTGCGTTGCGCACGCGGGAGCTTACCCGGAGCCAGATCTGTTGAGGGTTGTAGTCTCGTGGCGGTGACCCGGTCCGTGCCCAGGGAGTCAAACTGGACGGCAGTAGATGTAGTACGACTACGCCACCCGTTGAATGCAGCTTATGGAGCTGCCGCTGCAGGACAGTCCGCTGAGGCCGGTGGATGGATGGTGCAGCGGGGATGGTATAACCCCCAACGGGAGGGGTATGGCCTCAGGGCAGCCGACGTGGATGATGGGGGTAGCAGGAACCACTCAGAGACGGTGCGGTGTAATTCAGGGTCTTTAC
Organism: Phyllobates terribilis; assembly: GCF_046119375.1. Lineage (NCBI taxonomy): Eukaryota > Metazoa > Chordata > Amphibia > Anura > Dendrobatidae > Phyllobates > Phyllobates terribilis. The sequence continues at coordinate 146,487,087 of NW_027362770.1, forward strand.
TGGTAACAACGATAGACCCTCCCGGAGTACTTGCTAGCGAACGGGGCCTGGTCAGTCCTTGAGCAGATGGGATCTCCCCTGGCCAGGCGGAGTTGTAGGCCTCCCAAACTGACTGTACTCTTCTGGCTACCTTGCTAGAAGCGGATATAAGTAGCCCACGTCCCTGAGTGTACCGTGTGGTGCTCACCCGTATGGCCGGTGACTCGGGGCCTTCTAATGGCTTCCGCTCCATGATGGCGGTGCTGGTCCCACGCGTGTGACCGTGCCTTCGGGCTTCTTGGCCAGAGGACCTGAAATCCCCTGCCTGACGGATTCTGCTGCTGGGTAGGAATTAGTCCCCACAGCCTCGGACTCCGGGTCCGGTAAGAAATCTTCTCAGTCAGGGCGAGCTCTGCAGCTGCCAGCCCCTGACTCGTAGTAGTATTGCTCCCACTGAGCTTCTGCTGTTTCTTCCTATGCTGCTTCTTGTCTCTACTCTCCTTGACTCCTAACCCTGCTTCAGCCCGGGTTTATATAGGGGAAGTTCTTCCCCTCCCAAGACTGGGCAGGAGGTGTGGCATGCACAGGATCCCTGACCAAAGGACCTCCCACCTGCTCTCAGACATAACATCTCTATCACTGTGGCAACCAGACCCCTGGGGTGTCACACACACATAGCTCACATTCAGCCTGTATTACAAGGAAAGACACTCTCAGAAAAGGAAAACTCTGAAACTTGGATTAGGCAGCAAAATACTTATCAGGGGGTCTGAAAATGAATGAAGATACTTCTTTTCTAATCGTGAACATAGAGAACATCTATGGAAGGTGCACATCACCCTGCACCTTTCTATTCCTGACATATGGCCAAGTACATAATTACATTTATACAAGATAACGTGTATATAAGTGTCAGTAACTGATCACTTGGGTGGGTTCATTACTAGATAAAGAGATATTTACTCTCTAATGTACCTTAGCCATGTTACAAGAATTCAGAACATCTGTTGTGGTCAAAGTTCAAACTCACGTACTCTTCTAGAACTGTAGGTTTACTACTTTAATCAATGGGCTTCAATCGATTTCAGTCTCACGAATCGAGTTAGAAGTTATGGGGGAGTGGGGATTGTAGTACCTGGAGCCCACCATTGAGAAGTTCACAAGAGATCGCTTCATTTCAGCAAGTGGAAAGTGGGGTGGATCACACGTGGTACATGCATGCCTTGTAATAAATGTTATTTTTTGAGTTTGGCTTAGAAACATTGGCCCTAACCGGTCATCCCCCTATATCACATTAGAAGAACTAGTATTATATATTAACTAGATGGTGGCCCGATTCTAATGCATCAGGTATTCTAGAATAGGTATGCGGCCGACCGGGCGCAATCAGCAGAGCGGTGTTTAAATTTGGCGCCAAAATCGCTCATTGGTCGAGGCCGGCAACCGCGACCAATCAGCAAAGCGGTGTTAAAATTTGGCGCCTATATCGCAGATTGGTCACGGCCGGCGGTCGCGACTAATCAGCAGAGCGGGGTTTAAATTTGGCGCCAATAATGCTGATTGGTCGCGGCCAGCGAACGCGACCATTCAGCAGAGCGGGGTTTAAATTTGGTGGCAATAATGCTAATTGTTTGTGGCCGGCGGTCGCGACCAATCAGCAGAGCGGTATTTAAATTTGGCGCCAATAATGGTGATTGGTCACGGCCACGACCAATCAGCAGAGCAGTGTTTAAATTTGTCGCCAATAATGCTGGTTATTCGTAACATAGTAACATAGTTTTTAATGTTGAAGGAAGACTAAGTCCATCTAGTTCAACCCATAGCCTAACTTGTTGATCTAGAGGAAGGCAAAAAAAACCCATGTGGCAAACACTAAGCTCCACATTGGGGAAAAAAATTCCTTCCCGACTCCATACGACAATCAGACTAGTTCCCTGGATCAACGCCCTATCAAGGAATCTAGTATTTATAACCTGTAATATTATACTTTTCAAGAAAGGCATCCATGCCCTTCTTAAATTTTAGTAGTGAATCACTCATTACAACATCATGCGGCAGAGAGTTCCATAGTCTCACTGCTCTTACAGTAAAGAATCCGCGTCTGTGATTATGATTAAACCTTCTTTCCTCCAGACGTAGAAGATGCCCCCTTGTCCCCGTCTCAGGCCTAAGAGTAAAAAGATCAGTAAAAGGTCTTTGTACTGTCCCCTCATATACTTGTACATAGTAATAAGATCACCCCTAAGCCTTAGTTTTTCTACAGTAAATAACCCCAAGTGTAATTGACTCGCCCCCTGGGCAGTGGGGCACCCGGAACTGGGCAATAGGGAGACGATGGGGGTAGTAGTGGCGACCCGGTCCCGTGGCTCAGGGTGGTCAGACCGGTGGCAGTCTTTTAGATGTTTTAGATAATGTCCGACTACGCCACCCGTGGATTGCGGTTATTAGGAACCGCCGCTGCAGGGCAGACCGCTGGGGCCGATGATGTGTGCAGCTGGGATGGTGTGACTCCCCACGGGAAGAGTGCGGCCCCAGGGCAGTGTAGTGGATGGTGGGAGTGATGGTGGTGAGAGTCCCAGTACCGGTAGTGCCGGAGGAGTGAAAAAGCACACAGACAACGTACTGCAGTCCAGGGTCTTTACTCACGGTTAATATCCAAGTCACTTCTGCAGGGAATGACTGCCCGAGCCGTGCTGCGTCCACCAGGTGAGGGGCTCGGTCAACTCCCAGACAGCTCAGGAGTATGGCTCAAGACCCCCTTTTGTCCTTTCTCTGGCCTGCCTCACCAGTGACCCACTTTTGTCCAGCTACCGCGGACTTGTGCGGTTAAACGTGGGCCCCGTCCTCCGCTGTCCTATATGGTGCCTTCCTAGCAGGTTTGATGAGGTGTTGCACCAATAAATGATCACGACCTCCGGTCTTTGGCTGAGGGTTGTTTCTCCTCCACCAACTTGGGATCCGGTACCCTTAATCTGCCTGACCCTTGACCCTGGATTCTCGTGGGTTCTTAGGGTCCCTTCCACCTTCTTGTTCCTGAGCCCTTCTGTTTCTTCCTCTCTTTCTTTGCTGTTCCTTTCTGTTTCTGTTCCTTTCTGTTCTTGTTCCTTTCTGTTCCTGGCCCTCTCCTCAGGCCTACCTCATGGAGCTGGGCCCAGACTGAGCCACAGCTCCCTGTCAGCCCTCTCCGGCCGAACTCCTCTCTCTTCTCCTCCTGCTTGAACTGACCCAGAACTAAGATGGTGCCCACCTTTTATACCTCCCTCTAGAAACATGAGCCCAGGTGACCAGCAACCAATGGGCTCCTTCCTACGCTCAGGAACCAACCCCTATCTGCCCCTACAGCACTGGGTGTTCCACCCCCCTCCCCACTCCAGACAGGGACATGGTCGGTCGTGCCTGCACTTCTGTCTAGTGGGAGCACCGTTGAGCTGTCCCTCAGAAATGGGGTGTGTGTGCTGTATGCAGCTAACTGAGCCCTGGTCCATACTCCATCCTTACCCGGGAGTGGAATACCACACCTCTGGCAGAGGTGCAATACCCCTGTAGCGGCCGAGCCCTCGGGGCGCTACATAATAACCTGTCTTGGTATTGCAGACCCCCCAGTCCTCTAATAACCTTGGTCGCTCTTCTCTGCACCCGCTCTAGTTCAGCTATGTCTTTCTTATACACTGGAGACCAAAACTGTACACAGTATTCTAAGTGTGGTCGCACTAATGACTTGTATAGAGGTAAAATTATGTTCTCCTCATGAGCATCTATGCCTCTTTTAATGCATCCCATTATTTTATTTGCCTTTGCAGCAGCAGCCTGACACTGGCCACCAAACGTGAGCTTGTTGTCCACCAATACACCCAGGTCTTTTTCAGTTACAGTTTTGCCCAGTGTTTTACAATTAAGCATATAATTATACATTTTATTTCCTCTGCCCAAGTGCATTACCTTACATTTATCCCCATTAAAGCTCATTTGCCATTTATCAGCCCAAGCTTCTAGATTACATAGATCCTCCTGTATTATAAATTTGTCCTCCTCTGTATTGATTACCCTGCAGAGTTTAGTGTCATCTGCAAATATTGAAATACTACTCTGTATGCCCCCTACAAGGTCATTAATAAATATGTTAAAAAGAAGCGGGCCCAATACTGACCCCTGTGGTACCCCACTGTTAACTGAGACCCAGACTGAGTGTGTTCCATTAATAACCACCCTTTGTTTCCTATCAATGAGCCAATTCTTAACCCACATACATATATTTTCCCCTATCCCCATTGTTCTCATTTTATGTATCAACCTTTTGTGTGGAACCGTATCAAAAGCTTTTGAAAAGTCCATATACACAACATCCACTGCATTTCCTTGGTCCAGTCCAGAACTTGCCTCCTCATAAAAACTGATCAGATTAGTTTGACAGGAACGGTCCCTTGTAAACCCATGTTGATATTGGGTCATGAGGTTATTCTTCTTCAGATACTCTAGTATAGCATCTCTTAGGAAACCCTCCAGGATTTTACCCACAGTAGAGGTTAAGCTTACTGGCCTATAATTTCCAAGTTCAGTTTTTGTCCCCTTTTTGAATATTGGCTCCACATTTGCTATACGCCAGTCCTGTGGTACAGACCCTGTTATTATGGAATCTTTAAAGATTAAAAATAATGGTCTATCTATGACGTTACTTAATTCCTGCAGTACTCGCGGGTGTATCCCATCTGGGCCCAGGGATTTGTCAACTTTAGTGATTTTTAGACGCCGCCGTACTTCCTGCTAGGTTAAGCAAGTGACATTTAATGGAGAATTTTTGTTATCACTAATCATGTTTTCTGTCATGCGATTTTCTTGTGTAAATACAGTTGAAAAAAAATTAGCATATTGGCTTTTTCCTCATCCTCATCCACCATTTCACCCAGACTATTTTTAAGGGGGCCAACACTATCATTTTTTAGTTTTTTACCATTTATGCAGTTAAAGAATATTTTGGGGTTATATTTACTTTCTCTGGCAATGATTCTCTCTGCCTCAATCTTTGCTGCCTTGATTTGTTTTTTACATAATTTATTTAATTTTCTATATTTATTTAATGCCTCATCACTACCTACTTGCTTTAGCTCTCTAAATGCTTTCTTTTTGTCACTTATTGCGCCCCTTACAGCTCTATTTAGCCATAGTGGTTTCCTCCTATTTCTAGCATGTTTATTCCCAAGGGGTATATATTGTGCACAGGTCCTATTCAGGATGTTAATAAATGTCTCCCATTTGCTTTGTGTAGCTTTATGTCTCAGGATATCGTCCCAGTTTATTGCACTAAGATCATCTCTTAACCGTTGGAAATTTGCCTTCCTGAAGTTTAGTGTCCTTGTAACCCCTCTACTACTTATCTTATTACTTGAAAACTTATTATTTTGTGATCACTATTACCCAAGTGACCCCCAACTCGTATATTTGATATGCGGTCTGGCCTATTGGTTAATATTAGGTCTAGCAGTGCCCCCCTTCTTGTTGGGTCCTGAACCAGTTGTGAAAGGTAATTGTCTCTCATAGTTGTCAAAAACCTATTTCCTTTGCTTGAACTACATGTTTCTGTCCCCCAATGTATTTCAGGGTAGTTGAAGTCTCCCATAATAATGACTTCTCCTTGAGTCGCTGCTTCATCTATTTGCTTTACAAGGATATTCTCCGCTACTTCCATTATTTTTGGAGACTTATAACAAACCCCTATCAGTAATTTATTATTTTTTCCCCCTCCCCTTATCTCCACCCACAGGGACTCTACATTTTGATTAGATTCAGATATATCCTCCCGCAAGACAGGTTTTAAGGATGATTTTACATATAAACACCCCCCCCCCTCACTTGTTTGTACGGTCATTTCTGAACAGACTATAGCCCTGTAAATTAACTGCCCAGTCATAGCTCTCGTCCAGCCACATCTCAGATATCCCTACCATGTCATAATTATTTTCCAACAAAATTAATTCTAATTCCTCCATTTTGTTGGTGAGGCGTCTGGCATTAGTGTACATGCATTTTATGTATCTCTCTGTACCTCTATTCCTTCTTACTTTATTGACTGTTCTAACCCCACCCCCAATTTCTTTATTTGTGCCCAGGCCACTATCTGCACTATCTTCCCCACCTATAAAATGAATACCCACCCCCAATCCCTAGTTTAAACACTCCTCCAACCTTCTAGCCATTTTCTCCCCCAGCACAGCTGCACCCTCCCCATTAAGGTGCAGCCAGTCCCTAGCGTAGAGTCTGTAGCCAACTAAGAAGTCGGCCCAGTTCTCCAGGAACCCAAATCCCTCCTTCCTACACCAGTTCTTGAGCCACTTATTTATCTCCCTAATCTCCCGTTGCCTCTCTGGCATGGCACGTGGTACCGGTAGTATTTCAGAGAATACCACCTTGGAGGTCCTTGCTTTCAGCTTGCAGCCTAATTCCCTGAAATCAGCTTTAAGGACCTTCCACCTACCTCTAACTTTGTCATTTGTGCCAATGTGCACCATGACCGCTGGGTCCTCACCAGCCCCTCCCAGTAATCTGTCAACCCGATCAGCGATGTGCCGGACTCGAGCGCCAGGTAGGCAGCACACTGTTCGACGATCCCTGTCTTTGTGACAGATTGCCCTATCTGTTCCCCTAATAATTGAGTCCCCCACTACCAGCACCTGCCTGGCCTGCCCTACTCTCCTATTTCCCTCTTTACTGGAGCTGACACTCCTCTGGCTTTCAGGGGACATGCCTTGCTGCAGTAGTGCTACCCCTGTACCGTCACTCCCCTCATCTGCCAACTTTGCAAACTTATTGGGGTGTGCCAGATCAGGACTAGCCTCCCTGGCACTCTTCCCTCTACCACCCCTTCTAACTGTCACCCAACTAGCGACCTCACTGTCCTGCAGCTCCCGACTACCACCCTCCCCCACATCTACCCCAGTGAGCTGCTGCTCAGTGAGCAGCAGACTCCTTTCCATATTGTCAATGGATCTCAGTGTTGCCAGCTGCTCATTTAGATCCAGTATCTGGGCTTCCAAACACACAACGTGCACACATCTCGCGCAGCAGTAAGCAACCTCGACCGGCTGTTCAAGGAATACATACATGTGGCAAGATGTACACTGGATAGCATTGTCAATAATGGAGCTCATTTCCTAATGGGGATTGCAATATACAGAATGTTAAGTAAAAAGAAAAGTAAAGAATTAATGAAATACAGTCAGCAATTCAGTCCAAAGTCCTCCCTTCCAAACTCCCTGAATACAAAGTCACTGAAAAACAAGTCACACACTTACTATCGTTCGCACTTATGCTCCGGACACACGCAGCTCGTTCACACTCGCAAACTAAGAGATTTAAAGAGGTTTTTTTTTTTTTTTTTTTTCCAGCAATGCACCCTTCACCTCAATGCACTTCCAAAGGACTGGATGCCCAACCAGATGCCCCTTATAAACCCTTAATTATGACCCCTTCCCCTTAATTAACCCCTTGTGAGTAAAGCTACACCTCAGGATTTTAGTGCAATGTAGTTTACCCTTAAATACACAGGTAGTAAACTAAGAAACTGTAAAACTGTAATGAGAAAATAGGTTCTAAAAAGCCCAATAAATCTAAACAGGTAGAAAAGCACGCAGCAGGTCACAATGCAGCACTCACCGCAATTCACACAGGTATTTTCTGCAGGATTCCCAATAGCTCTTCACTGAAAAACAAGTCACACACTTAATTCGTGACCGGTAACCGCGACCAATGAGCAGAGCTTTGTTTAAATTTGGCGCCAATCTCGCTGATTGGTCGAGTCTGCCGTCCGCGACCAATCAGCAGAGCATTGTTTAAATTTGGCGCCAATCTTGCTGATTGGTCGCGTCTGCCGTCTGCGACCAATCAGCCGAGCGTTGCTTAAATTTGGCGCCAATCTCCCTGATTGGTCGCGTCTGCCGTCCGCGACCAATCAGCAGAGCGTTGTTTAAATTTTGCGCCAAAATCGCTGATTGGTCGCGGCTGGCGGTCGCGACCAATCAGCAGAGCGGGGTTTAAATTTGGCGGCAATAATGCTGATTGGTCGCGGCTGGCATCCGCGACCAATCAGCACAGCAGTGTTTAAATGTGGCGCCAAAATCGCTGATTGGTCGCGGGCAGCGGCCGCGACCAATCAGCACAGCGGTGTTTAATTTTAGCGTCAAGATCACTGATTGGTCGGGTGCGGAGACCGCGACCAATCAGCGAATCGTATTGCTGAGGACCGGGGAGCGCCGCTGCCTGTACCGCTACTTCCGCTGCGAGAAGCCGGGACATGAGCGACTGCTCGCAGCAAAAGTATCCCGACCCGCAGCGCCTCTCCCCGGTCCTCCCTTGACACCCTAGCCGCTGATCTCCCGACAGTAGCCGCATGGTGTTACTAAGGTCCTGACATTTGTGTTCAAAATAGCTGATTGGTCGCGGGCGCTGCCCGCGATTAATCACTGATTTGGGCGCCACATTTAAATAGCGTCCGCGACCAATCAGCACAGCGGTGTTTAAATATGTCTGCAAGATCGGTGATTGATCGAGTCCGCTATTTAAATGTGGCACCCAAATCGGTGATTGGTCGCGGGCAGCGTCCGCAACCAATCAGCACAGCAGTGTTTAAATGTGGCGCCCAAATCGGTGATTGGTCGGGGGCAGCGTCCGCGACCAATCAGCACAGCGGTGTTTAACTTTTGCGGCAAGATCAGTGATTGGTCGCGACCGAAGATCACCAATTTGGCGACCAATCACCAATTTGTGCGCCACATTTAAATAGCGGCCAATCATCACAGCAGTGTTTAAATGTGGCGCCAAAATCGCTGATTGGTCGCAGGCAGCGGCCGCGACCAATCAGCACAGCGGTGTTTAAATGTGGCGGCCAAATCGGTGATTGGTCGCGGCGAGAGATCGCGACCAATCATCGTATCGTATTGCTGAGGACCGGGGAGCGCCCCTGCCTGTGCGGCTACTTCCGCTGCGAGAACACGGGACATGAGCGGGCACTCGCAGCAGAAGTATCCCGCTCCGCAGCGCTGCTCCCCGGTCCTCCCTTGACACCCTAGCCGCATGGAGGTCAGCGTCGCCGGCGGTCGGGAGATGAGCGCCTCGCGACGGTCATCTCCCGGCTGTATTGCAGCTGAGTTCCGTCCCGCAGATGAGCCGCTAACGGCCGCCATCTTTTTTCAGAAATCCCGCGGCGCTGATTGGCCGCTGCCGGACCAATGAGTGATGCGAGATTTCCTGGACAGACAGACAGACAGAAAGACAGACAGACAGACCGGATAAGACGATTATATGTATAGATGCCACATGATAGTTGGGGGGCGCTGTTACTGATTATCAATTTGCGCTCAGGAAGTTAAAGGGGTTGTCCACTGCTCAGACAACACCTTCTGAATCCCCATGTTTCCCCCCAGTAAAATAATAACACTTATACTCGCCTCCGGTGCCAGTGCTTTTCCAGCTGTGTCGGCACTGGCTCTCCCAAGGCTCGTGACATTGCTATGTCATGCAATCCCTGCGTCTAATCAGCAGTGGCTTCACTCTCCTCTCCTACAGACATAATGAACATTAGGAGGATGTGAGAAAAGAGCAGACGCTCTCATTTCCTCTGGATGTCTTGATTTGTCTGGAGGAGGGGAGAATAAAGCCATCGCTGAATGGCCGTAGGGATAATGTGTCACCCTGGCCTGGATGCCACAAAGTGTAATTAAAGCTGCGTCTGAGAGCAAGGGGGAGGTTCTCTAGTCAGGGGAACATTAGCATCCAATGCCTCCTGTCTCAGGCCAGTAGGGGGAGCAGGCTGCCCCTATAAAAGCTGGTACTGGGGGCAGGGTTAGAGAGAACTTGATGGCCTGTCTCAGCACTGAGACTTGTCCCAGAGCAGAGCAGGGACAGACAGTTGCACTGCACCTAAGAGGAAGTGTGGCAGGAGGAGAGCCACAAGCCAGAGACAAGAGGCGAAGCAAGCCTGTCTTGGCAGATAAGAGACTGACTTTACCAGACTTTGGTGTCTGAGGCTGGGAGGATTCTACATCCTCTAGCAGAGAACCAGTCCGCAAGGGACTGTATATCCCTTGGCCTAAGAAGCCTGGAGGCCCTGCCACAACCGAAGGGACCAGTAAAGCCGTACAAGGCTGGGAGCAGAAAGGAACCCACGTCGCAGGCCATACAGGCGAGAATACACGGAAAACTCGGAAACGTGGGCTGTTACCCTATAACGAGGAGATAGCCAGAAGGAGAGCAGAAAGCATGGTAGGCCTACACCCTCACCCTGACCAGGGCCAATTTCCCAGTTCCTCTCAGACATCCAGGTCCCCTCCTAGCTGGGACTGTTTGTGGGTCAATTTACCTGTTCTAGTAAAGACCCTGGACTGCAACCTGTTGTCTGTGTGCTCCTTGCTCCTCCAGCACTATTAACACTGGGACTCTCACTACCATCACTCCCACCATCCATTATACTGCCCTGGGGCCGCACTCTTCCCGTGGGGAGTCACACTACCCTAGCTGCACACCTCATCAGCCCCAGCGGTCTGCATGCAGCGGCGGTTCCTAATAACCGCAATCCACGGGTGGCGTAGTCGGACATTATCAGCAGAACGTAGCAGACTACCATTGGCCTGACCACCCTGAGCCACGGAACCGGGTCGCCACTACTACCCCCATCGTCTCCCTATTGCCCGGATCCGAGTGCCCCACGGCCCAGGGGGCGAGTCAGCTTTGGCGTAGTCGGCAGGATTTCGTGCCCGCAATCACCGGGTACTGCGTGCCTTCTAAAGACTGTCATACCTGCCGTGGTGAAGGTTCCCGCGATCCGGAGCCGTTTCCCGCCATCTTCAGTCGGTTCCCGCCATCTTCAGCTGTTTTCCCGCCATCCGAAGTCGTTTTCCCGCCGTCGGACACCATCTTCAGGACGCCGCGCGGGAAGAAGAGGGGCGTGGACGTCAAATCCGCGCGAGATCCGAAGCTCCGCCCCACGCACCGACGCTGCGCAAAGTCCTGGAAGGGAGAGAGAGCGACGCCAGGTCCTCGTCCATAGCAGCAGCAGCGGAGCCGCGGCCTACAGAAGAGGATCGTCGGAAGGTAGGCCACGCTTAACTAGGGGGGAGGAAGATGTCGGACACAGAGGCGCCCACTACCACCAACGCAGCTGCAGCAGCGGTGATGCCCTTTTCCCTGCCCTACATCGCTGGAGCGGCCTGGCTGCCCAAGTACTCAGGGGAGCCCCATGCCCTAACTGACTTTAAGGAAAGGCTGTACAGTTTGTTCCAGGTTTACCCCCTGACAGAGGAACAGACGGTCAGCATACTAACAGGGCAGTTAACTGGCGCAGCCCAAAGGGAGGTAAAATCATGGCCCACTGACGAGAAAAGGACTGTGAAGGGTATTCTGGCCCGGCTGCGGGATACCTTTGACACACGTACCTCCGCTGAGATTAAAATTAGGTTCTATGGATGTAAGCAGCGGGCACAGGACAGCATCAGAGACTATGCCCTAAATCTGCAGGAAGCCTTGAGGGCTATTCAACAAACTGACCCTGGCAGTGTGCAGGAAACGGATAAGCTGTTAGAACCTTGCTGTTAGGTTTTTTTTCCTTTGCTGGTCACATGACCTTGTTGGCCTATTTAATCCTGCTCCGCCCTTCTGGCTTTGCTGGACTTCATTGTATATCTACTTTCTAGCTAGCCTGTGCTCTGTGTCTTGCTCTGTTAGTTTGCTTGGTTTACTGACCTCTATGTTCTTTTTATTTTGTTTGTTCGTCTGTCTGCTACTATTTCTGTTAGGAGGTGTCCCATATTCCTCCCAGTCCTTAGTACTTGTAGGGATTCCTCCCCCACATCTATAGGTCTTTGTACAGACTAGCTTAGGACTTTAGCAGGTCTGATCGCAGGATCAGGTTCCCTGTTACATCGTAGGGATTCAGCTGAGTTCTATCGTAGGGACAGATCTCCTCTCTTTCCTTAGCTCTGGTAGCAGAACATAACATAAGCTGCTAACAGAACAATTCATAGAAGGTCTGCTGTCTAGCGCCCACAGGGCCCAACTGCGCCTCATGTTCTTTCAGAACCCCGACCTGACCTTTGCCCAATTTAAGGACCGGGCCATAAGGGTGCTCCATGAATCCGCAACCGGTGGCGCTATAAACCCCCGGCGCCCTGCTCTCACCTACCACCAGGAGGCGGCGCCCTCCTCTATGGACCCCGTGTGGGCTGATGCACAGGCCCTGAACCAAGCCCCGTCGAAAGACCTGCACCACCAAGTCCAGGAGCTGACCAGGAGCGTCACGACGTTGACCAGGACCGTCCAGGCGTTGCAAGTGGACCCGGCAAGACCCATCGAGCTGGCTTCAAGTCCGGAGAATGTCCCGTGGCGTCGACAGAGGAGGATCCCGTCATTCCGAGGGAGGCCCACAGACCGCTACGCAGAGGATGGACAGCCCATTTGCCGTCGATGCAACCAGCCCGGACACATTTCCAGGTACTGTAATTTAAACGGGTCCAACCTGGGGCAGAGGGCCAACCCCCAGGCATAAGATCACCAGGCCCTTACAATTTGCGTAATAAGTACGTTGGGGGGCGCCCGGTTTTACCCGTGGTGCTGGACGGTATCCCCATGAGCGCCTTGCTGGATACTGGGTCACAAGTAACCACTATCCCTTATGTACTTTTTAAGCAGTATTGGACTGATGCTGATATCACACGGTATCCAGACAGTAACTTGCGCATCATCGCCAGTAATGGCTTACCCGTGCCGCAGATGGGGTTCAAGGAGATGACCATTAAAATTGGTAAAGTTGAACTGCCGGCACAGGGAGTAATTATTGTGGACATTGACCGTCGTGAAAGTCACCCTAAAATAACTGTGGGTACTAACGTAATTGAAAATTGTCTTTCAGAGGTAATTGTAATCTTACAACAGGTGGCGGTGAATGCTAGTTCCAGCCAACAGAGAGTCCTCAACAAGGAGATAAAAGCCCTGATGAGACGGCAGCAGGTAGAACTGTCTGGTGGTGAGATCGGTAGCGTAAGACTGAGTGACCCATTCCCCATTTCCATGCCTCCCAAAAGTGAAATGATGATCTGGTGTCGGACTGCAATCGGGTTGAGAGGTAGAGACTACCAAGCCATGGTAGAACCCGTGTACTCAGACAGCAGGCCCATCATTTTTACAGCCCGGGGTGTGGTTGATGTCCGTCATGGGAGGGTGCCCGTCCGCATCCTCAACATTGGGGAGAGGGAAGTACACTTACCCAGGTACGCTACACTCGCCAAACTGTTTGTTGTCGAACACAAAGCTATCAGGGCCGTGGAACCCTTGCCTCCATCTCCTCAGGCGGAGGGTAATGGCTCCCAGAAACAAAAGGAGGACTGGTGCCAGAAACTCCATGTGGGTGCTGACTCCACTCCCCTGCACCAAAAACAAGGAGTCTACCGGGTGGTACAGGAGTACGAGAGAGTCTTTAGTAAGCACCCGCTAGACTTCGGCAGAGTAAAGGGGATAGAACACCACATCCCCACAGGGAGCCACCCACCGATAAAAGAAAGACACAGACCTGTACCCCCTGCACATTATCAGAACGCAAAGGGCATGCTAAGAGAAATGAAAGAAGCTGGGGTCATTAGAGATAGCTGTAGCCCCTGGGCAGCCCCCTTGGTTCTGGTGAAAAAGAAAGACGGCACCATGAGAATGTGCGTGGACTATAGACAAATCAACCGTATCACCCACAAAGACGCATATCCGCTGCCTAGAATAGAGGAGTCTTTAGCCGCACTAAAATCTGCTAACTTCTTTTCTACTTTGGACCTTACTAGCGGGTACTGGCAGGTTCCTGTGGCAGAGGCTGACAAGGAGAAGACCGCCTTCACCACCCCGATGGGACTGAGTGAGTTCAACTGTATGCCTTTCGGGCTCTGCAACGCACCAGGGACCTTCCAGCAGCTGATGGAATGCTGTCTAGGGCACCGAAACTTCGAGACGGTCCTCCTTTACCTGGACGACGTGATCGTCTATTCGAAGACCTACGAGGACCATCTCAAGCACCTGGCCGAGGTGTTCGAAGCCCTGGCAGGCTATGGCCTGAAGGTGAAACCATCGAAGTGTCACCTGCTGAAACCAAAGGTCCAGTACCTAGGGCACGTGGTAAGTGCGGAAGGAGTAGCCCCCGACCCTGACAAGGTCACGGCAATCAAGAGCTGGCCAAGCCCCTCGAACATCAAAGAGGTGAGACAGTTTCTCGGGTTGGTAGGCTACTACCGAAGGTTCATCCCCGATTTCACTAAGATGGCAGCTCCTATGCAGGACCTCCTGATCGGACAGTCTAAGTCCAGAAGTCAAAAGCCACCCTTCAAGTGGGATAAACCGGAAGAGGAGTCCTTCCGCCAGTTGAAGATGGCCCTCACGGGGGATGAGATCCTGACCTACCCTGATTATGGCCAGCCTTTTATTCTCCACACAGACGCCAGTAATGTGGGACTGGGAGCCGTACTGTTCCAGAACCAACAGGGCAGAGAAAGGGTGATAACGTACGCCAGCCGGAAGCTGAGGCCCACCGAGAGGAACCCGGAGAATTACAGCTCCTTCAAGCTAGAATTCTTGGCAGTGGTGTGGGCCATGACGGAACGCTTCAAGCATTACCTGGCCTCCGCAAAGTTCACCGTGTACACGGACAACAACCCGTTGACACACCTGGACAATGCGAGACTGGGTGCCCTAGAACAGCGGTGGATGGCCCGTCTCTCCAACTATGACTTCGTGATCAAGTACCGGGCCGGCAAAACCAATGCCAACGCTGATGCCCTATCGAGGATGCCTCACTTACCTGAAGGTGACGAAGACCCAGAAGAGCTGGAGGAGGTAGAACTCCCCGCGTTTCACTGGTATGGAGCCGCTCAATACTCCCACGGCGTGAAGGAGGAGGATCTAACAACCGTGATGATCAATCCCCTACCTCACCACAGCTGGGCCGAGACCCAAGATAGTGACCCTGCCATCCGCCTGGTGAAAGATCTGCTGACCCAGGAAGACGTCCGCATGGATCCGGATGCTCCAGAGGAAGCCAAGCAGCTGTGGAAGGAGAAGAGCAAGCTGTTCCTCTACGAAGGCAAGTTGTGCAGAAGGATTGTCAACCACCGGACGCACGAGCTGACCTGGCAAGTCGTGGTCCCAAGGCGGGATGCAGCTATGGTCCTGGGGGCTTACCATGACAGAGCGGGACACTTCGGTTGGAAGAAACTGGAGTTCCTGCTAAGAGGAAGGTTCTTTTGGGTCGGCATGAGAGGAGCTGTAGAAAAGTGGTGCAGAGACTGTGGCCCTTGTCACCTGAGGAGGAAGGACCGCACCAGCCAGAAGACACCCTTGAGGCCCATCGTCACCACGCAGCCTCTTGAGCTGGTAGCTCTGGACCACGTCAAATTGGCTCCAAGCCGGTCTGGATACATCTATGCCCTGACAATCGTGGACCACTATTCTCGTTTTCTAGTGGTGGTCCCGGTAAAGGACTTGACAGCCCAAACAGCGGCCAGAGCCTTCCAGCAATATTTCTGCCGCCCACACGGGTATCCGGAACAGGTCCTGACAGACCAGGGTCCAGCGTTCGAGGCTGAAATCTTCCAGGAGTTCTGCAACCTCTATGGCTGTAAGAAGATTCGTACAACGCCTTACCACCCACAAACCAATGGGATGTGTGAGAAAATGAACAACATAGTCATTGATCTCCTAAAGACGTTGCCCCTGGAGGAACGCAGCCTGTGGCCAGAAAAACTGATAGACTTATACAATCATATCCCGGTGAATGCTACAAACTGCACCCCGGCTTACCTGATGCGAGCCAGACCAGGTAAGCTACCCGTAGACCTGGAGATGGGAGTCCTGATGCCTGAGGACACCTCCCCGGATGCGGACTGGGATACGGAAAGGCAACTGCAGTACAAGAAGGTACAGGAGAGTGTGGAGAAGAGCCTGGCCCAGGTGAGAGAGAGGCAAGAAAAACTCTTCAACCAACACGCCCCTGCTGGTCCCCTAGAACCTGGTGAGCAAGTCCTGAAGCGGAAGAGAAGGCTACATAAGTTGGACGACCAGTGGGAAAGGGAACCCTACACCGTACTGCAGTCTGATCACGACAACCCGAAGGTGTGCGTGATCACCAAGGATGGAGGAGAAACCACTAGTACCGTCTCGAGACCACCTAAAAAGATGCCCCGAGCAACTCCATAGTGCAGAAGAGGATCAGAGTGACCTTGAACCCGCAGAGGACAAGGAAGAAATGATCAGCACCGTTCTCGGAGAGTTCCCTCAGTCCTGGACTCGCATAAATGATGCCATAGTGGAACCCGTCCTGCATTTCCTGCAACCGGCACAGCAACAACCAACACCAGAGCCGGAAGGTGAAGAGGAGCAAGCGGTTCCAGAGGCAGAAGAGCCTGTACCAGCAGCCCAGGAGAGTCAACCCTCTGCTGACAGTGAGCCTGCCATGCCTGCGGTAAGCCAAAGGACCCGCAGACAGCTGCCTGCCCTACCTGTACACCCAGCTGGTAGCTGCACCCTTAACGCTAGTGGGGAAAGCCAGGTCAGTCCACCACCAGACAGTGGGTTAAGGAGGTCAACCAGGAGCACAAAGGGGCAGATACCCGCTCGCTGGAAAATATAGAGCGCGCAAAAATTGTAAATAACCCTGTTGCCAAATGTTGAATTGTTTGCCAAAGTTACATGCATGTTTGGTAATTCTGTGTTTCAGTTTCTTGCAGCTACCGTAAGGACTCAAAGGTTATGGACTTTTTATAACCGGGACCTTGTATGGACTGCGTTCGGAGCCTAACCCAGGAATGAACTAAGACTGTAAAGGACTTGGGGTAGGACAGACCCCCACCTGGTTAAGGCTCCCAGTTGTATTGGTGATATGGACACCCGGTCACAGGCCACACTGTGACCTTAAGAACTCAATTTGTGCGGCACTTTCCTGATAATGTTTTATAGTTATGCATATTGTCTTTGTGCATTGTTTAGTCCCGGAGTACTAAATTTCACTAGGGGGGAATGTGTCACCCTGGCCTGGATGCCACAAAGTGTAATTAAAGCTGTGTCTGAGAGCAAGGGGGAGGTTCTCTAGTCAAGGGAACATTAGCATGCAATGCCTCCTGTCTCAGGCCAGTAGGGGGAGCAGGCTGCCCCTATAAAAGCTGGTACTGGGGGCAGGGTTAGAGAGAACTTGATGGCCTGTCTCAGCACTGAGACTTGTCCCAGAGCAGAGCAGGGACAGACAGTTGCACTGCACCTAAGAGGAAGTGTGGCAGGAGGAGAGCCACAAGCCAGAGACAAGAGGCGAAGCAAGCCTGTCTTGGCAGATAAGAGACTGACTTTACCAGACTTTGGTGTCTGAGGCTGGGAGGATTCTACATCCTTCAGCAGAGAACCAGTCCGCAAGGGACTGTATATCTCTTGGCCTAAGAAGCCTGGAGGCCCTGCCACAACCGAAGGGACCAGTAAAGCCGTACAAGGCTGGGAGCAGAAAGGAACCCACGTCGCAGGCCATACAGGCGAGAATACACGGAAAGCTCGGAAACGTGGGCTGTTACCCTATAACGAGGAGATAGCCAGAAGGAGCGTAGAAAGCACGGTAGGCCTACACCCTCACCCTGACCAGGGCCAATTTCCCCGTTCCTCTCAGACATCCAGGTCCCCTCCTAGCTGGGACTGTTTGTGGGTCAATTTACCTGTTCTAGTAAAGACCCTGGACTGCAACCTGTTGTCTGTGTGCTCCTTGCTCCTCCAGCACTATTAACACTGGGACTCTCACTACCATCACTCCCACCATCCATTATACTGCCCTGGGGCCGCACTCTTCCCGTGGGGAGTCACACTACCCTAGCTGCACACCTCATCAGCCCCAGCGGTCTGCATGCAGCGGCGGTTCCTAATAACCGCAATCCACGGGTGGCGTAGTCGGACATTATCAGCAGAACGTAGCAGACTACCATTGGCCTGACCACCCTGAGCCACGGAACCGGGTCGCCACTACTACCCCCATCGTCTCCCTATTGCCCGGATCCGAGTGCCCCACGGCCCAGGGGTCGAGTCAATTGCGTGACATAACAATGTCACGTGAGCCCTAGGAGAGCCAGTGCCAACACTACTAGAACAGCACTGGCACTGGAGGTGAGTATAAGTGTTATTATTTTATGGGGTGAAAACACAGGGATTCACAAGGGGATGTCTAAGTAGTGGTCAACCCCTTTAAGTTTATGACTCTTAAAGGAGTTGGCCAAAAGAATATTTATAAAGACACTTAAATTAGTAAGTCATACATCTTCAGTTATATGCTTCAGTCCTAAGTCCCAGCAGGTCATCTTCTAGTTTGTGACAGCTTTTCCTGTGTCGGCACATCACATGGCTATGTGTGTGAAAAAGGATGACTCATTTTAATAACACTTTTCTCTATATCACCGCCAATTTATAGACAGAAAAGGAGACTGGCTAAGCAATTGATATAAGCAGTTATCCAGTCCCCTGCACACACATCACTGGTGATATGCATATAAACTGGAAGAAAACCTGATTTGACCCAAACCAGAGTTTGTAGCTAAAGATCAGTGCACCAATAAGATGTGAACTACATTAGTAAGATGAATAATTAAATGCATGGCTTAGTAGTTATAAATAAAAATCTATCACTTTCCATAATTATGTAATTTTTACTTGGTGAAGATAACGCGCCCCCTAGGACCGTGGGGTACTCGCCACTGGGTCGGTCGGTTACTTGGGATTGTCATGGGGGCGTGACCGGGTCCAGGGCCCTAGGCGGTCATTAAAAGCAAGGACTGTTTGTTTAGGGGAAAAGATTTGTGACGCCACCAGTGGTATGCGGCTATAGGTGGCCGCCACTGCTAAAAGAGACCGCTGGGGCCGTTCGTGACGCAGCTGGGATGGATTTGCTCCCCACTGGTAGAGCGGGGCCCCAGGGCTAGCAGTACAGTTTATGTAGGGGATTGTGGATGCTGGGGTGCAGGACTGAGGGTGCAGATAATGACCAGACGACACAGGAATGGTGGTTTCCTCTACCTTTACTTGAGGTTTGATGGTGTAGACTGGGGCACTGGTAACAGAAGGTAATGGAGATCCGGGCAGCCTAGAAGCAATTTGGGATCCACCTCGCCAGGTGGGGCTGTAGGCCTTCCTTCTGCGCTGTCCTCTTTGGCCCTGCTGCCTAAAGCTATGCTGCAGCCCTCTTTGCTGAGTAAACATTTAATCCTCGCCCGTACGGCAGGCATCTCGAGCCTTTTTCAGGCATCGCTCCTTTGTGGCGGCGCCAGGCTCTAGTATGCTGCTGGGCTGCCGGGTGTTTGGTGGGGCCAGGAGACCTGCAGTCTCCTGCCCTCCGGACCTAGCTGCTGGGACTTGAGTACCCGGTTTCTGGCGCTTTTCTCTGGGGCGAGCTTGGTCACAGCTCCCCTCCCCAGGTTCTCCCTCGTCGCTCTCCTGTCTCCAACTGACTTTTCTCTATCCAACCGACTTTTCTAAACCCCCCCTCCAGGCTCCAATTTAAAAGGAAAGCTCCCCTGAAACCGGGTTAGAGCTCCCCCTTCTGGTCTGGAGCCAGGAAATGTGTTGGATGCCGGTGTTACCTGATAAAGGGACCCCTCCTTGCTTCTAGGCATGGCATCACCCCGTGTGAGGGAGGCAATGCAAATGTGACAACCGGACTCCTGGGGTGCCACATTCCCCCCTAGTTAAATTCAGTACTCCTGGACTGAGGACACCTTTAGAGTTAAACAATTAACAACAATAACGATTCATATTACCAAAAATTTACAAAGTCTCAAAAAGGCAAAAATTACAGAACATCAAAAAAACAAACAAAAATTGGGAGCAGTCATTGCGACGCTTATTGTTTATGCCGATATCTGGGAATTGTCTTTTTCCAGGCACCTGAAGGTTGGTTGATGGGAACCGCCTTAACCCACTTCGTGTATCGTCCCTGGGCGTGGCTTCAGGGCACTCTGTCGGTGGGCCTGGTTTTTGGCCATGCCTTTGGTATATTTTCAAGGCTAACAATTAACTTTACTCAATATTGTTCTGTCCACATCTAGTCCTGTGGTCCATTTGTCCATAAATATGATAACCATATATACTCACGATTGCTTAAAAGTTCTTACAAGAAGTCTTTGTAGGCTCTCATGCTTAACGGTTGCAATTATATGCTATACACTATTATCTTATTACACTTTAGTCCCTATAACGGGCAGGGAGCTGGCCTCTGGTTCTATGGGTTGATCGACGCAGTACAGTTATTGCTAATGACCTACCCGGGTCTTTAGTGTCTACTGCTGGTGTGGTGGGTGCATTATTCACTGCGCTACTTGTGGACCTACGTAGTACTGGTATACCAGATTGACTTCTGCGAACTCCTATACTCACCATGGGACTGACAGATTCACTGCTAGCAGGGGGTAGATTCACTTGTTTCACTGCGGTTGTGGCATCTGTTGCTGGGACCGTCTGGTCTCTCAGCTGTTCTAGAGTCTCTGCAGCTTCTGGTAAGGCTACTTGGGGAAGGTCAGAACAGGTACCACGATTGCTTGGTTCGCCTGCGTCCAAGACCGGGGAAATTCTCCAAGGATGGTTTGGACTGTCTCTTCCACACTTTCTGTGTGCTGGGGGCTGTTTTGGTCTTCCTCTTGGTGTCTCAATTGATCAGGGCATATCTTTAGGTGGTCTCTTGAGACTGCCGCCGAAGCCTCTCCTCCATTTTTACTGATGAGGCATACCTTGGTGTTGTCGAAGTTTGAAGGTAAGATGGTGTATGGCTCAACCTCCCACTGATCATCTAATTTGTGAACTCATCTCTTCCTTTTGAGTACCTGTTCTCCAGGTGACAAGGGAACTGCAGGTGCGTGCTGATTATAAGTTCTTTCCTGCCTCTGTCTCGCCTGGGACAAACTTCTCTCTACACATTCTTGTGTGACGCCCAGCTGCGCTTGGTATCACAGATCCTAGAAGAGTGCATTGATGGATTCCTCCACAAGAGACCCCCATAAACATTCACACATCTCCACCTTCCACCTCAGACCAGCAGAGGGAGCCCGTTAGGGATATAAATAGGGAAGGTGGAGTTGGTAGCTCAGTTAGTCTGGAGTCGACAGAGAGCCAAGTCTGTTGAGAGAGTTCCTGCAGTAGAGAAGTCTGAGAGAGGTCAGTCTGCAGTGGAGCACGGTCCAGACTCAGTTGTAGCTCAGAATAGTGAGCTTTAGGTGTGCCGGCGCCATAAGATCGGTGAAGCGCGGCAAGCTGCCGTTAGTGTGTATAGCCTAGTGAGGGCCCGAGTAGGCCGAAGGCGAGTGGAGAGTTAGTACATAGGGGGCAGAGGAGCTTAACCAGCTTACCCCGAAGCAGTTACCGGACACCGGGTCCGAGCTTACTGGGATCTCTATGACCCAGTAAGGCATAACCGGAATCCCTGGAGAACTACAAGTCCCAGGATCGCTAAAGTGCTGATATGTAACAGAGCCAGGAGACACATAGGCCCCGCAAGCTGAGGAGCTTGTATTCCAAGAAAAGGCCCTACCACAAGGTCAGCCAGCGCAGGACAGAGATAAAGTAAGGCCTAGCTCCAGGCAGGTCAGAAACTTACTGTGCAGAGGCAAGTAACAGGAGGCCCTACACCCGCTCATTGGGGAGGATCCTGATATGCACCCTTCACCCTACAGTGCTCCGGGACGTGGCTGAATTTCCATCAGTAAAAGGTACTGAAGTGACTATCGTGTCTGTCCCTGTTCTTGCTCTGACCCGGCTGGGTCTCACCTGTCCTGCATCCCCCTCTCCGCACGCTGCCCTGAGGCCCAGCTCCACCTGTGGGGAGCTAGACCATCGAGCTGCCTTATCATCGGCCTCAGTGGACTGCGCAGCGCTGGTGATTCTCACCAGAAGCCACAGGTGGCGTCACAAACTTTCATAAAACTTAACAAACAATTCCCTTTTAAAAGCTGACCCCAGGGTACGGGCCCGGGAGCCGACCACCGCGACATCCCCAAGGCCAGGCAAAGGCCCGGGTACCGAGTCATCCCCATCCCCTGGGCTAGTCACTTGCACCTTGCGGTATTGTTGCTGCCACTCCGTATCCCAGTCTACATCTGGTGATGTTGTCTCAGGTGTTAAAACTCCCATGTCTAAGTCAATGGGTAACTTGCCAGGTCTTGCCCTCATCAGGTAGGTGGGTGTACAGTTGGTGGAGTTCACTGGGATGTGGTTATGTAGGTCTACCAAATCCGGTAACTTCTCTGGCCACAGGCTACGCTCTTCAAGGGGCAGCGTCTTCAACAGGTTTATTACTACCTGGTTCATTTTCTCGCATAACCCGTTGGTCTGGGGATGATACGGCGTCGTCCTTATTTTCTTGCAGCCGTACAAGTTACAGAATTCTTGAAACACTTCTGCTTCAAAGGCTGTGCCTTGGTCGGTAAGTACTCGTTCAGTGTAACCGTGCGGGTGACAAAAGTGTTGTTGTCGCTTTGGCTGCGGTCTTAGCCGTCTGATCCTTCACTGGCACTACTACCAGGAACCGGGAGTAGTGGTCTACTATGGTGAGAGTGTAGACATAACCTGCCCAGCTTGGGGCTAGCTTCACGTGGTCCAAGGCTACCAGTTCAAGTGGTTGTTTGGTGACTATGGGCTGCAGGGGAGCCCGCTGGCTATTACGGTCTTTCCGTCTCAGGTTGCATGGACCACATTCTCGACACCATCTCTCGATTGCTTTCCTCATGCCAACCCAGTAGAATCGCTCACGTAGCAGGACTTCCAACTTCTTCCACCCGAAGTGTCCTGCTTCATCGTGGTACACCTCTCTAAGACCATTAGCGCATCCCGCTTCGGGAATACCACCTGCCAGACCAGTTCGTGTGTTCGGGAGTTGATGCTTCTCCGACACAGCTTTCCCTTGTAGATGAACAGCTTGCCCTTCTTCTTCCACAACTGGGTGCGAGTCAGCTTGTGTCAGCAACTCCTTTACTAGGTGGACAGCCGGGTCGCTATCCTGCGTCTCTGCCCATCCATGGTGGGGCAATGGGTTAAATGTGGCCTCTCTGTTGGCAGAGAGCTTGTCCCTCACACAGTGGGAGCACTGGGTCACCCCGTGATGATGGAAAGCCGGTAGCTCTATCTCCTCCAGCTCTTCCGGGTCTTTTCCCCCATCTGGCAACTTGGGCATCCTGGACAGCGCATCAGCATTAGCGTTTTTATGCCCCGCCTGATACTTGATGGTAAACTCGTAGTTGGACAGCCGGGCCATCCATCGCTGCTCCAGCGCACCTAGCTTCGCCGTTTCAAGGTGGGTCAGTGGATTATTGTCTGTGAAAATGGTAAACTTCACTGAAGCCAGGTAGTGTATGAGGCGCTCTGTTACAGCCCAGACTATGGCTAAAAACTCCAACTTGAAGGAACTATAGTTGTCGGGGTTCCTTTCTGTGGGATGGAGCTTCCTGCTGGCATAGGCAATCGCTCCCAATCCCACATTGCTGGCATCCGTATAGAGTATAAAGGGTTGGCCATAGTCGGGGTAGGCCAGGACTTTGTCTCCCGTAAGAGCCACCTTCAGTCGAGTGAAGGATTCTTCTTCTTTTTTACCCCACATGAACGGAGGATTCGGGTTCTTGGCCTTCTTGGACTGGCCCACTAAGAGGTCCTGCATGGGTGCCGCTATCTTGGTGAAACCCTTGAGGAATCTCCTGTAGTAGCCTATCAGCCCGAGGAACTGCCGCACTTGCTTGATAGTGGAGGGACTTGGCCAGTCCTTTATCACAGTGACTTTTTCAGGTTCTGGTGCTACAACTTCGGTGCTTACCACATGGCCTAGGTACTGTACCTTGGGCTTCAACAGGTGGCACTTGGATGGCTTTACTTTCAGACCAAAACCGGATAAGGCCTCGAACACCTCGGTCAGATGCTCCAGGTGGTCTTCATACATCTTTGAGTAGACGATTACGTCGTCCAGGTACAGCAGAACAGTTTCGAAGTTTTTGTGTCCTAGGCAACACTCCATTAACCGCTGGAATGTTCCCGGGGTGTTGCAGAGCCCGAATGGCATGCAGTTGAACTCGCAGAGGCCCATTGGTGTCGTAAACGCGGTTTTCTCTCTGTCCGCCTCTGCCACGGGAACCTGCCAATACCCACTGGTGAGATCTAAAGTGGAGAAATAGTTAGCGGATCTCAGTGCAGCTAATGATTCCTCAATTCTGGGTAATGGGTTGGCGTCCTTATGTGTAATGCGGTTAATCTGCTTATAAACAACACACATCCTCATTGTACCATCTTTCTTTTTAACGAGGACTAATGGAGCTGCCCAGGGGCTACAACTATCTCTGATCACCCCAGCCTTCTTCATCTCCCTTAACATTCCCTTGGCACATTGATAGTGAGCTGGGGGTACAGGCCGGTACCTCTCTTTAATGGGCGGATGATCTCCTGTGGGGATATGATGTTGGACCCCTTTTACCTGCCCAAAGTCTAGTGGGTGTTTGCTAAAGACTCGCTCATATTCTTGGACCACCCGGTACACCCCATGCTTTTAGTCAGTCAGTGCCTGCTTGTAGCTTCTGACACCAATCCTCCATCTGCCCCTTGGAGCCATTGTCGTCTGACTGTTCGGACGGAGGCAAGGGTTCCACTGCCTTTATTGCATTGTTTCTGACAGTGAACAGCTTAGCAAGGGTGGCATACCGGGGTAAATGGACTTCTTTCTCCCCACAATTCAGGATGCATATTGGTACTCTCCCCTTGCGGACATCGACTACCCCCCTGGCTGTCAAGATGGTGGGCCTACTATCAGAGTACATGGGTTCTACCAGGGCCTGATAATCTTGACCCCTGAGACCTATTGCTGCCCAACACCATATTAACATTTCACTCCTAGGGGGTATTGCAATGGGTAATGGATCACTCACTCTGACACTGCCGACTTCTCCACCAGACAGCTCTACCTGCTGTCTCTGCATCAGGACTTTGATCTCTTTCTGCAGAACTCGCTGCTGACTAAAACTGGCAGTCTCTGCGACCTGTTGCAACAAAACAATAATTTCTCCAAGACAATTCTCTATAACATTGGTGCCTAAGGTTATCATAGGATGACTTTCTCGGCGATCAATATCTACAATAATCAACCCTTGCGATGGCAATTCTACTCGGCCAACGTTTATGGTCACCTCTTTATACCCCACCTGAGGCAAGGGCTGACCATTGCTGGCAAAGATGTTAAAGTGTTCATCTAGACTGTGGGTAATGTCTGAATCAGCCTAGTATCGTTTAAAAAGGATAAATGGCATTGTTGTCACCTGGGAACCAGTGTCCAGTAACGCGTTCATCGGGTTGCCAGAGGCGGCAGATGGGTTGTCCGTTCTGGTCATAGCGATTGCTGTCTCTCCCTCTGGTCGGTGGAATTCTTCTCTGCCGTCGCCACGGGACGTCATCTGGACTGGAAGCCAGCTGGATTCTTTCCTTTGGAGACACATGCATGGCCTGCACGGTTTTATTTAGTGTAGCCACACTTTTGGTCAGCTCCTGGACCTGAAGGCGTAGGTCTGCAGAGGAGTCATTATCTAGGGTCTGCGCGTCAGCCTCCACAGGTGCCAGGGAAAAGGACGCCGCCTCCTAGTGGTATGTGATAGCTGGGCGCCGGAGGGGTTCAGTGCCACTTGGGGTTGATTCTCGCAGCACCGGGATGGCCCGGTCTTTAAATTGCGCAAAGTTTAGATCAGGGTTTTGCAGAGCCATAATGCGCAGCTGTGTCTGATGAGCGTTAGACAGCAGCCCCTCAATATACTTTTCGGTTAGCAATCTGTCCTCGTCTCGCACACTGTTGGGGTCTACCTGTTTGATGGCCCACAGCGCCTCCTGCAGGTTTAGAGCATAGTCCCGTACACTGTCCTGCACCCTTTCTTTGCACCCGTAGAACTTCAACTTCATTTTAATCTCCGCTGCTGTGGCCAGAATTTGCTTAACAGTTCTTTTGTCCCTGCCCGGCCAGGACCTCACCTCTCTCTGGGCTGCACCGATTAGGTGGCCTATAAGGATGCTGACTTTTTGCTCCTCAGACAGGGGTACACTTTGAACAAGCTGTGCAGGCTCTGCTCAAATTCGCTCAGGGTGTGCGACTCCCCTGAGTACTGAGGCAACCACGTCACCCCTGGGATATATGGCATGGATAAAGGCATTACAGTTGCTGCGGCTGCGCCCACAGCTGGATCCTCTTCTAAGTTGGGCATCTTCCTCCCTGGCTGGCGTACCAGTATGCTGTTCTGCGGGCGAGAAGGATCGCTTACCCAGCGGTTCGGGGCCACCTGCTTCCCCTCGGCTGACATCAAATGACGTGATTATACAGTTCAGCAAAGTCTATGGCACACAGTACTTGGTTATACCGGGCTACGACAATCCTGTTTGTGACGCCAAAGATGACGTGCCCACTGGGGCCGTGGAGTACTCGCCACTGGGTCGGTCGGTTCCTTGGGATTGTCACGGGGGCGTGACCCGGTCCGGGGCCCTAGGCGGTCATTAAAAAGAAAGGACTGTTTGTTTAGGGGAAAAGTTTCCTGACGTCACCAGTGGTATGCGGCTATAGGTGGCCGCCGCTGCTGAAAGAGACCGCTGGGGCCATTGGTGATGCAGCTGGGATGGATTTGCTTCCCACTGGTAGAGGGGGGCCCCAGGGCTATTGGTATGGTTTATGTAGGGGGGCTGTGGATGTTGGGGTACAGGACTGCTCCGGGCTCTAGTATGTTGCTGAGCCGCCGGGTCTTTGGTGGGGCCAGGAGACCTGCAGTCTCCTGCCCTCCGGATCTAGCTGCCGAGACTTCAATACCCGAACAACCACGGACTTCGGTGTCCGGTTTCTGGCGCTTTTCTCTGGGGCGAGCTTGGTCACAGCTCCCCTCCCCAGGTTCTCCCTCGTCGCTCTCCTGTCTCCAACTGACTTTTCTCACTCCAACTGACTTTTCTAAACCCCTGCCTCCATTCTCCAATTTAAAGGGGAAGCTCCCCTGAAACTGGGTTAGTTCTCCCCATTCTGGTCTGGAGCCAGGAAATGTGTTGGATGCTGGTGTTACCTGATAAGGGGACCCCTACTTGCTTCTATGACTCGCCCCCTGGGCCGTGGGGTACTCGGTAGCCGGGCCGGTCGGTGCTAGGGGATGTCACAGTGGCAGTGACCCGGTCCGTGACCCAGGGCGGTCAATAAAAGGGGGATAAAGTAATAGGGTAATGAAGTTTTTAAAGTTAATGTTCGTGACGCCACCTGTGGTATGCGGCTATATGGGGCCGCCGCTGCTGTGCAGATCCTCTGGAGCTGGTGGTGACGCAGCAGAGTTGGTTCAGCTCTCCACAGGCAGAGCTTAGCCTCAGGGCAGGATATAGTGATGCTATGAAGTAGATGTTGCTCGTGCTGTGTAGTGCAGGGCTGGTGATGGAGCAGCAACAATTCTAGGACACAGTGGGGTGCAGTCTTCAAGATTTTACTCACAGTTATCACGCTGCTCCAGGTTACAACTGTCAGCTTATAACCTCCCATGCCGTCCTGTGTTCACCAAGGAAGGGGTTCAGCAGCACTCAGATATTTCAGGAGTACTTAAACAGAACCCCGTTCTATGTTCCTTCCTTGGTCATCTTCATGCGCTGGCTCTCACCCTCCTGCCCTGTGCCTCACAATCAGTGTCCCAAGTCAGTAGCGTCGGATCTTGTCGGGCGACGTGCTGTCCCCTGAACCCTATGCGGCCACCTTTTCGGCCATATAATTGTGGTAGTTGGCAGCTGCACCTTGAAAGTACAGTAGCCTCCGGTTAACTAGCTGAGCCTGATTCTTCTCCACTAGTTTAGGGGCCGGTCCCCTCTGCGGCCTGATCCCTCCACGTCCGTGTAGATTCGGGCGCACGGGTGGCATCCGCTCTCGCCGTGTCCCTGGGATCCCCTCTGTCTCTGGAGCCTTCCCTCTGCTCCCGTCCTCTTCTCTCAGTCTTTCCTCCTGGACCTGTCAGCCTGGGCCCTGCTCCTTTCTCCATTCCTCCTGAGCAGAGCTCCCAACTCTCTCTCCTCTGACTGATCTCATTCACTCTGGTGGTTCTAGATGGTTCCCTTCTTTCTTATACTCCTTCTGAAGGTTCTCCCCTGATCTACTTCCTCCACCCACACCCACTACATGGTTCCCCCTCTCTCGGTTCCCCCCCTTCCAACCAGAGACAGGGCTCAGCACTGTACGCATGCATCTTGCCCTACCTGCTGGTCTGGAATGGTGTAGTGTTGGATGCAGGTGGGTGGGTCCCGGGTAGTACCCCAACCTTACCTGAGAGTGAGGTACCACACCTCTGGGTGAGATGCAGTACCTCTGTGGCGACTGAACCCGCAGGGGTGTCACATACCCCCCTGGTAAAACACAGCACGTCCGCGGGCTGCAACAGAGTAAAACAAATGTTAAGACATACAAAAATTTTTAGAATGCATTCACTTAGAAGAACAATATACAATCTTTTTCTTCCCTTTATGGGAGGCACATTTTCTTAAAGGTTTCAGGTTTCTATTAGCATATAAAACATTATAAAAGCACTTTTAATAACATTCTTCATACTCTTAAAACATTTTTCATAATAAACACATTTTCTGCAAACTACAGTGAGATCTGTAACCGGGCATCCATCTCACTGGAGAAGATGCAATTTGATGGACCCGCCGAAAACCCTCAACGTAGGCCCTGGGCGTGGCCGCAGGGCATAACTGATCCAGTTGTTGGACCATGTCTTCGGCCACGCCAAACGGGTTTTTGTTCGGTGGTCATGATAAAACCAACAAGAAGCACTTTAAGAAGTGCAAACTATTTATAACTAGATGGTGGCCCGATTCTAACGCATCGGGTATTCTAGAATATGTATGCGGCCGACCGGGCGCAATCAGCAGAGCGGTGTTTAAATTTGCCGCATGGAGGTCAGCGGCGCCGCCGGTCGGGGTACTTCTGCTGCAAGCAGCCGGGTGATGACCAGCTAGCGCCGGTCAACTCCCAGCTGCATCGCCGCTAACCTCTGTGCAGAGCGGTGTTTAAATTTGGCGCCATTATCGCTGATTGGTCGCGGCCGTGACCAATTAGCAGAGCGGTGTTTAAATTTGGCGCCAATATCGCTGATTGGTCGCGGCCGTGACCAATTAGAAGAGCGGTGTTTAAATTTGGCGCCAATATCGCTGATTGGTCGCGGCCGTGACCAATTAGCAGAGCGGTGTTTAAATTTGGCGCCAGTATCGCTCATTGGTCGCGGCCGCAACCAATCAGCAGATCGGTGTTTAAATTTGGCGCCAATATCGCTGATTGGTCGCGGCCGCGACCAATCAGCAGAGCGGTATTTAAATTTGGCGCCAATATCGCTGATTGGTCGAGGCCGCGACCAATCAGCGAACCCTGTTACTGAGGACCGGAGAGCGTGTTTAAATTTGGCACCAAAATTGCTGATTGGTCGCGACCAATCAGCAGAGCGGTGTTAAAATTTGGCGACAATATCGCTGATCAGCGGATCGTATTAGTGAGGACCGGGGAGCGGCACTGCCTGTGCGGGTACTTCCGTTGTGAGCAGCTGGGAGATGAGCAGCTGCTCGCAGCAGAAGTATCCCGACCGGCGGCGCCGCTCCCCGGTCCTCCCTTCACACTTGCCGTCGGGAGATCAGTGGCCCTAGCCGCTGATCTCCCGACGGTAGCTGCATGGAGATCAGCGGCGCCGCCGGTCGGGGTAGTTCATCTCACGGCTGCATCGCTGCTGACCTCCGTGCGGCAGATGAGATGCTAACAGCTAACATCTTTTTCTGAAATCCCACGTCGCTGATTGGTCCGGCCGCGGCCAATCAGCGACGCGGGATTTCCTGGACAGAAGGACAGACAGACGGGATAAGACGATTATATATACAGTACAGACCAAAAGTTTGGACACACCTTCTCATTTAAAGATTTTGCTGTATTTTCATGACTTTGAAAATTGTACATTCACACTGAAGGCATCAAAACTATGAATTAACACATGTGCAATTATATACTTAACAAAAAAGTGTGAAACAACTGAAAATATGTCTTATATTCTAGGTTCTTCAAAGTAGCCACCTTTTGCTTTGATGACTGCTTTGCACATTCTTGGCATTCTCTTGATGAGCTTCAAGAGGTAGTCACTGGAAATGGTCTTCCAACAATCTTGAAGGAGTTCCCAGAGATGCTTAGCACTTGTTGGCCCTTTTGCCTTCACTCTGCGGTCCAGCTCACCCCAAACCATCTCGATTGGGTTCAGGTCTGGTGACTGTGGAGGCCAGGTCATCTGGCGTAGCACCCCATTACTCTCCTTCTTGCTCAAAAAGCCCTTACACAGCCTGGAGGTGTGTTTGGGGTCATTGTCCTGTTGAAAAATAAATGATGGTCAAACTAAATGCAAACCGCATGGAATAGCATGCCGCTGCAAGATGCTGTGGTAGCCATGCTGGTTCAGTATGCCTTCAATTTTGAATAAATCCCTAACAGTGTCACCAGCAAAGCACCCTCACACTATCACACCTCCTCCTCCATGCTTCACTGTGGGAACCAGGCATGTAGAGTCCATCCGTTCACCTTTTCTGTGTCGTACAAAGACACGGTGGTTGGAACCAAAGATCTCAAATTTGGACTCATCAGACCAAAGCACAGATTTCCACTGGTCTAATGTCCATTCCTTGTGTTCTTTAGTACAAAGAAGTCTCTTCTGCTTGTTGCCTGTCCTTAGCAGTGGTTTCCTAGCAGCTATTTTACCATGAAGGCCTGCTGCGCAAAGTCTCCTCTTAACAGTTGTTGTAGAGATGTGTCTGCTGCTAGAACTCTGGGTGGCATTGACCTGGTCTCTAATCTGAGCTGCTGTTAACCTGCGATTTCTGAGGCTGGTGACTCGGATAAACTTATCCTCAGAAGCAGAGGTGACTCTTGGTCTTCCTTTCCTGGGGCGGTCCTCATGTGAGCCAGTTTCTTTGTAGCAATTGATGGTTTTTGCAACTGCACTTTCAAAATTTGCCCAATTTTTCGGACTGACTGACCTTCATTTCTTAAAGTAATGATGGCCACTCGTTTTTCTTTACTTAGCTTCTTTTTTCTTGCCATAATACAAATTCTAACAGTCTATTCAGTAGGACTATCAGCTGTCTATCCACCAGACTTCTGCACAACACAACTGATGGTCCCAATCCCATTTATAAGGGAAGAAATCCCACTTATTAAACATGACAGGGCACTACTTTGAAGTGAAAACCATTACCGGTGACTACCTTTTGAAGATCATCAAGAGAATGTCACGGGTGTGTCGCCACGAAGATCGTCACGATTACACAGCCTGACTTCTCACAGCTGAGTTTTTGGTGTTTTGTGTTTTTCGACAGTGAGGGAGTTAACTCTCTCTCTCTGTGCTAGACGAGGTCCAGCCTCGCCCAGCTGCAATCAATGCTGCAGTAGTGGGACTCCTTCAAATGCCTGCCGGTCTGTTAGGGAAGTGTCGGTGAAAGCATTTCATACAGAAAAACAGTGCGGATCGTGGTATTTTGGAGTTCTGAGCTAAGTGTATTTGGTGTGGTTTTTCCCTTCCTTGCTTTATCATTTATCTCCTTTCCCGTTGGTGTTCCCTCTGTAGTTGTGGTGTAGTTTTTGTATGCAAGGTGGTTTTTTGGTTTGACCCTTGTACTGTCTCGTTCGTCTAAGTACTGAGTGTTGGCATATTATTTCCTGTCCCCTATTGTTGTGATCGGGGTCCTTCTCAGGACTAGATTACTGAGGTGCAGGGATCCTCAGGAGGTAGGGGTTACGCTGGCGGTCTGGACCTCTGTACCTTTAACAGTACCTCCAGGTAGAGGGATTAGTCAGGGCCCCAGCTTAGGGTCAGCTTAGGCCCCTGACCTCCTGTACGCAGAGTCAGTGTGACATTTTCACCGACCCACTAAGATTCTCTCCAGCTACCATGGATCCAGTAGCCAGTCTAGCTCGGCAGTTGCAGAGTTTGTCCATGGAGCTGGCGGACGTTAGGTCCAAGGTTTTGTATCCCCAGGAGCAAGCCGGACCAGAACCTAAAGTAGCTCTCCCTGACAGGTTCACTGGGGGCGGGACAAGTTTTTTGTTTTCCGGGAGGCATGCAAGTTGTACTTTCGGCTGCGGCCTCGGTCGTCGGGGAGTGAAGAACAAAGGGTGGGAATTGTCACCTTGCTCCTACAAGGGGACCCACAATCTTGGGCGTTCTCTCTTCCCCCAGGCTCCCCGGCTCTCCAGTCAGTGGATAGGTTTTTTGCAGCTCTGGGTCTCGTATATGATGACCCGGATCGGATCTCCCTTGCTGAATCTAAGTTACGTAGGATCCAGCAGGGAGATCGTCCGGCGGAGGAATTCTGTTCGGAGTTCCGTAGGTGGGCCACGGACACCCAGTGGAATGACCCGGCTCTTAGGAGCCAGTTTTGTCAAGGTTTATCCGACAAATTAAAGGATGTGTTGGCTCAGTATGACCCTCCCGCGTCACTGGAAGCCGCTATGGCCCTTGCTATCCGCATTGACAGATGTCTTCGGGAGAGGTGCGGGGCAACTCCGCCCCCTGTGATGACTCCACCTTCTACAAGGGTTCCTTATATGGAGGGTCCCCTGGTCAGTCCAGAGGAGTCTATGCAATTAGGAGGGACATCATTTCGGGGGAGGGGACCGGTGGTGCGCCATAAGACAGGAAGGTGTTTCTTCTGCGGGAGAAAGGGACATTTTATTGGGGGTTGTCCATCCCGTCCCTTGCAGAGTGAAGAGTTGTCGGAAAACTGTTGATCCCAGGTTGTGTGGTGGACGGCAATCTGGGAGTAGGTATTTCGTCCCTAGGTTCATCTCAGTTTCTCGTACCGGCGGAGGTGGTGGTGGGTACGAGAACTGAGAGGATATCTGTTCTTCTGGATAGTGGGGCCGGGGCTAATCTGGTGGACGCTCGGTTTGCCCGGGTTCAAGGTATGCGATTGAGTGAGTTGGCTAAACCCATCCCCATATTCTCGATCGATGCCAGGCCCCTCGGTCAGGGAAGTTTTTTGCAAGCTGTGCATAACGTAAAACTTCAAGTGGGGGCGATACATAAAGAACTGTTGTCTTGCTACGTGTTGGAGGGTCTTCCCACTCCTATAGTGTTGGGCCTTCCTTGGTTAACTAAGCATAACCCGGTTATTAATTGGCAATCTAGAGAGATAAGCCAATGGAGTAAATTCTGTAATAAAAACTGCATGAATACGGTCATCGGTGCGGTTACTCCTAGGGTCTTACCTCCATTTCTGGCGGACTTTGAGGATGTATTCTCAGAGAAAGGGTGTCAGGAAC
The DNA here is from genome assembly GCF_046119375.1 of Phyllobates terribilis. Taxonomy (NCBI): domain Eukaryota; kingdom Metazoa; phylum Chordata; class Amphibia; order Anura; family Dendrobatidae; genus Phyllobates; species Phyllobates terribilis. The sequence goes on from NW_027362770.1 coordinate 146,520,397, forward strand.
TACCTCCTCATCGCGAGTATGACTGTTCTGTAAAACTGCTCCCTGAGGCCAAGTTACCTAAAGCTAGGTTGTATAACCTTTCTGGTCCTGAGAGGCAGGCCATGAAGGATTATATTTCTGAAAGTCTGGCTAAGGGGCATATTAGACCTTCATCTTCACCGGTGGCCGCGGGGTTCTTCTTTGTGAAGAAGAAAGATGGAGGTCTACGCCCTTGCCTGGATTTCTGTGAACTTAATCGGATTACGGTCCGAGATCCGTATACGCTCCCACTTATTCCCGATCTCTTTAATCAGATCGTGGGCGCCAAATGGTTCTCTAAGTTGGATCTCAGGGGGGCGTACAATCTGATTAGGATGAAGGAGGGGGATGAGTGGAAGACGGCGTTTAACACTCCGGAGGGGCATTATGAGAACCTTGTCATGCCATTCGGTCTGACTAATGCCCCGGCGGTGTTCCAACACTTTGTTAATGACATTTTTCGCCGCCTGGTGGGACAGTTTGTTGTCATATATCTGGATGATATCTTAATTTACTCGCCGGATCTGGTGTCTCATCAGGAGCACGTTAGGCAGGTGTTACAGATCTTGCGGGATAATAAACTGTATGCCAAATGGGAAAAGTGTGTGTTCGCCGTACAGGAACTCCAGTTTTTAGGCTTCCTGGTTTCAGCGTCCGGTTTTCGTATGGACCCTGGGAAAGTGCGGGCAGTTCTTGAGTGGGATCTGCCAGAGAATCTTAAGGCACTACAACGTTTCCTGGGGTTTGCTAATTATTACCGGAAGTTCATTCGTAATTTCTCGTCCATGGTTAAACCTCTCACAGACATGACAAAAAAGGGGACGGATTTTTCTAGGTGGTCTGACAAGGCTTGTCAAGCTTTCTCCTCCTTGAAAAAATGTTTTGCCTCGGCACCCATACTCATTCAACCTGATGCGTCACAGCCATTCATTGTAGAGGTAGACGCTTCCGAGGTAGGGGTGGGAGCAGTATTGTCACAAGGTTCGTCCCCTGGTAAGTGGCATCCGTGCGCCTTTTTCTCTAAAAAATTGTCGTCCGCTGAGAGGAATTACGATGTCGGCAATAGGGAACTCTTGGCCATTAAGTTAGCTTTTGAGGAGTGGCGCCATTTTTTAGAGGGGGCAGTCCATCCGGTCACCGTCATCACCGATCACAAGAACCTGCTATATCTGGAGTCCGCAAAACGTCTGAATCCCAGACAAGCTAGGTGGTCATTGTTTTTTACCAGGTTTAATTTTGTCGTTACATATCGTCCTGGGTCAAAAAATGTAAAGGCGGATGCCTTATCTCGTAGTTTCCCTGGGGCCGGGAATACGGACGACCCGGTTCCTATCCTTCAGGAGGGGGTGGTGGTTTCGGCAGTATGCTCTGAGCTTGAGGAGGAGGTATTGGAGGCTCAGAGGGACGCCCCTGTTGGACCTCCAGGGAAACTGTTTGTTCCAGATCAGTTGCGACAAAAGGTGATCGAGGCACACCATAACTCAGTTTTTGCAGGACACCCAGGGAGTAAAGCAACGGTGGATCTCCTCTCGCGTCGGTTTTTGTGGCCTAACTTACATAGGGAGGTGGTAACTTTTGTCGCGTCCTGTGGGGTTTGTGCGCGCTCTAAGACCTCACATACCCGTCCGTCTGGGGCACTCTTACCTTTGAAGATCCCGGAGCGTCCTTGGACTTATCTGTCTATGGACTTTATTACGGACCTCCCGTCGTCTTCGGGTAAAACGGTTATACTCGTTGTAGTGGACAGGTTCAGCAAAATGGCACATTTTATCGCTCTTCCTGCTCTTCCTAATGCTAAAACTCTTGCGCAGGTGTTCATTGGGGAGATTGTGAGGCTTCACGGGGTACCCTCCGATGTGGTGTCAGATCGGGGGTTTCAGTTTGTGTCCAAATTCTGGAAGGCATTTTGTACACGGCGGGGGATGCATTTATCATTCTCATCGGCTTTTCATCCTCAGACCAATGGTCAGACGGAACGTATGAACCAGAGCTTGGAGACATATCTCCGGTGTTTTGTGTCAGAGAACCAGGAGGACTGGGCTTCTTTCTTACCTCTGGCAGAGTTTGCTGTTAATAATAGGCGGAGCGAGTCCACTGGTAAGTCCCCGTTTTTTGGGGCATATGGTTTTCACCCCCAGTTTTGTACTTTCAGTAGGGGGGGCTCTTCGGGGGTTCCTGAGGAGGAACGATTTTCCTCATCACTCGCTTCAGTATGGAGAGGGGTGCTGAAGAATCTGAATACTATGGGGAACCGATACAAACATATGGCTGATAGGAGGAGAGTGTCTGGTCCAGACCTAAGTGTGAACGATCGGGTATGGTTGTCTACCAGGAATATAAAACTTAAGGTTCCCTCCTGGAAACTGGGTCCCAGGTTCATCGGGCCGTACAGGATCAGTTCTATAATTAATTCGGTGGCATTCCGTCTTGACCTTCCCCCTACGTTTAAAATTCACAACGTGTTCCACAGATCGTTGCTTAAGAGGTATGTGGCGCCAGTGATACCGTCACCTTTACCTCCCCCTCCAGTGGTGGTCAATGGTAACTTGGAGTTCCAGGTATCGAAGGTCATCGATTCACGCTTTAATCGCCGGTCCCTTCAGTACCTGGTTCATTGTAAGGGGTATGGTCTTGAGGAGAGGATGTGGGTTCCTGCGTCGGATATTAACGCAGACCGATTAGTTCGGGCCTTCCACACGACTCACCCGGATAAACCTGGCCCTGAGGGTCCGGAGGCCCCTCGTAGAAGGGGGGGTACTGTCACGGGTGTGTCGCCACGAAGATCGTCACGATTACACAGCCTGACTTCTCGCAGCTGAGTTTTTGGTGTTTTGTGTTTCTCGGCAGTGAGGGAGTTAACGCTCTCTCTCTGTGCTAGACGAGGTCCAGCCTCGCCCAGCTGCAATCAATGCTGCAGTAGTGGGACTCCTTCAAATGCTTGCCGGTCTGTTAGGGAAGTGTCGGTGAAAGCATTTCATACAGACAAACAGAGCGGATCGTGGTATTTTGGAGTTCTGAGCTAAGTGTATTTGGTGTGGTTTTTCCCTTCCTTGCTTTATCATTTATCTCCTTTCCCGTTGGTGTTCCCTCTGTAGTTGTGGTGTAGTTTTTGTATGCAAGGTGGCTTTTTGGTTTGACCCTTGTACTGTCTCGTTCGTCTAAGTACTGAGTGTTGGCATATTATTTCCTGTCCCCTATTGTTGTGATCGGGGTCCTTCTCAGGACTAGATTACTGAGGTGCAGGGATCCTCAGGAGGTAGGGGTTACGCTGGCGGCCTGGACCTCTGTACCTTTAACAGTACCTCCAGGTAGAGGGATTAGTCAGGGCCCCAGCTTAGGGTCAGCTTAGGCCCCTGACCTCCTGTATGCAGAGTCAGTGTGACAGAGAATGCCAAGAGTGTGCAAAGCAGTCATCAAAGCAAAAGGTGGCTACTTTGAAGAACCTAGAATATAAGACATATTTTCAGTTGTTTCACACTTTTTTGTTAAGTAAATAATTCCACATGTGTTAATTCATAGTTTTGATGCTTTCAGTGTGAATGTACAATTTTCAAAGTCATGAAAATACTGAAAAATCTTTAAATGAGAAGGTGTGTCCAAACTTTTGGTCTGTAATGTATTAGATGGAAAGTTTTTGGGTAGATCACCGTCCTCAACCACAATGTCTTTTTCATTTAACCGGGTAACTGTATAAAACTTTTCTTTAAACATTTTCACACTGGAATTACACTAATAGTCTAATACCCTTCCGGGTAACTATTTACACACACATAACTTTTTCTTTAAACTGAACAGTTCAACAGTGGTGCTCCCTCTGGGGAATCACCTGTCCTCCATAGGCTGGCCCAGCCGGGTCGTCAGCCTCGGATGGCAGAGCCATGTCCTCCTCCTCCTACACTGTGTGCACATGGAGAGCATACCATCCACGCTCTCCATTATGCGGGGTGTAGGTAACCCTGTCACCAGGGTATAGGTCCCGGCCCGGGTGTCCCTGCTGGAGATGGGACTCCACGTCGCGCCGGTTCACAAAGAAGTCCTTTGCCAACTGTGGCTCCCATATGAAGCCCCACCCAGCTTCCAGGTCAAATTTCACCACAGTACCCTCAGCGCGTGGACTGGGTGTGGCAGATTCGGTCTTGCGGGCCCGGGTTTTGGCTTCCATGTTGCGGGCCTCCATCCTTTCCCTCCTCTCCTGTCGCTCCTTATGCTCAGCTGCCAGCTTCCGGAGCTCCCGCTCGCAGTACTCCTCCCTTCTGAGGGCCTCAGCTTGGGTCTCCCCCGGGAACCCCATGAGATCACCCTCCGGGTTATCCCACTGGTACTACTCCCCTTCTTTTGTACAGGTGACTGGGGCCGCAGCCGTGGGTTGTAGAAGGGCTACCTGCTGATCCTCATACTTTGCGGACCAGTCCCACGTGGGGCACCCGTACTCCAATTCGGGTGTGGGGGTAGGGGGTTTCTGTAGGGGGCCCAGAAGCAGGTTTGCGTTGCAGGCTCCCGGGGCAGGGGGTTCCTGTAAGGGGCCCAGGAGCAGGTCAGCGCTGTCAGCGCCCGGGGCAGGGGTGTCGCCGTTACCTGCTCCTGCGGCCGCTCTTGCACTGCTTGTCGCCTCCAGGTCCAGGAGAGGCTCCGCTGGGGCTCGGGCGCTGCTGGTGGAACGCAACGCGGACTGCTGCCGGGTCATCAGCTCCTCCAGCAGTTCATCCTTCCAGATTACAACGGCAGACTGCTGGGCCTCCTCAATCCGCCGGCCCAGCTCCTGTACCTCATCGCGGAGGAAGCCAGTATCCTCCAGGGACAGCTTAGTGAGGACTCCCTCCAGGTTGAGGGATGATGCGGTAGGCTGCAGGCCACGGGCCGGAGTCTGAGGCTTGTCTCCTTCCATCGTGCCAGCCGGGTGCGGTCTGTCTGCACTGCTGGAGGCCCCACCCTGTCTCTCAGGTTTTTCTTCTCCTCTCCCCTTTCTGGGGCAGTTCTATGATGCGCCCCCTGGGCCGTGGGGTACTCGGTGGCGGGCCGGTCGGTGCAGGGGATGTCACAGTGGCAGTGACCCGGTCCGTGACCCAGGGCGGTCAATAAAAGGGGATTATTGAAAGGGGATTATAGTTTTTATATAATATTCGTGACACCACCTGTGGTATGCGGCTATATGGAGCCGCCGCTGCGGTGCAGATTCTCTGGGGCTGTTGGTAATGCAGCAGAGTTGGTTCAGCTCTCCACAGGTAGAGCTAAGCTCCAGGGTGGTGCAGTGATGATTAATGAGGTAGATGTTGCTGTGCAGTGTAGTGCAGGAGATGGCGCAGATAATAATTCTAGGAAACAGTGGCGTGCAGTCTTCAAGATTTACTCACAGTTGTTGCACTCCAGGTTACCAGGACCAGGGTAACCTCCCACGCCGTCCTGTGTGTACCAAGGCAGGGGTTCAGCAAACTCCCAGGTGTTTCAAGAGTACGTAACGGGACCCCATTCTGTGTGCCTTCCTCGGTCGTCTTCCTTCACTGGCTCTCACCCTCCTGCCCTGCGCCTCGCAATCAGTGTCCCAAGCCAGTAGCCTCGGATCTTGTCGGGCGACGTGCAGTCCCCTGGACCCTATGCTGCTGACGCGCCCCCTGGGCCTGTGCTGTGCGGGGGATACCCGGAGCCGGATCGCTGGGGGTTGTAGTCCTCCATGGCTGTGACCCGGTCCGTGCCCAGGGCGGTCAAACCAGTGGCAGTCTTAGTGTAATAACAAATGTCCGACTACGCCACCCGTGGATTGCGGTCAGTGGGGACCGCCGCTGCGCTGCAGACCGCTGAGGCTGATGTTGTATGCGCAGCCAAGTATGGGATAACTCCCCACGGGAGAAGTATTGCCTCAGGGCAGCTAGTGTGGATGATGGGAGTGATGGTGTGAGCGTCCCAGTACTGATGGTGCTGGTGCGGCGATGAAACACAGAGACGTTTGGTGCAGTTCAGGGTCTTTACTGATGGTATAACGCAGACCTTCCCGGGAGTACTGGCTAGCAGTAGAGGCCTGGTCAGTCTGAGAGCTAGAAGGATCTCCCCCTGGCCAGGTGGAGTTGTAGGCCTCCCCGTCTATCTGCACTCTTTCCTGGCTACCTTGCTGTGTGCGGGTAGAAGTAGCCCACGTCCCTGAGTATACCGTGTGGTGCTCACCCGTATGGCCGGTGACTTGGGGCCTTCCGTTAGCCTCCGCTTCACAATAGCGGTGCTGGTCCCTTGCTTGTGACCGTGCCTCCGGGCTTCTATGGCCAGAGGACATGGAATCCCCTGCCGGTTGGATTCTGCTGCTGGACCTGGATGTCCCCACAGCCTCGGACTCCGTGTCCGGGTTTAGTGTCTTCAGCCAAGGCGAGCTTTCTAGCTTCCAGCCTCTGGCACTCGCTCCTGCTCCTACAGAGCTCCTAGTTCTTGCTTTCCCTGTGTCTGCTGTCCTCCAGACCTGACTGCGTCTCTGTCTGGGACTTCACTCTGACTCTCCTAATCCCGCCCCAGACCCAGTTTATAAGGGCAGATTCCTCCCCTCCCAGGTCTGGGTGGGCGGTGTTGCATGCTTAGGGCTCCTGACCAGAGAAACCTCCCACTTGCTCTCAGACATAATATTTCTATTACTGTGGCAACCAGACCCCAGGGGTGCCACACTGCCACCTTTTCAGCGATATAATTGTGGTAGTTGGCAGCTGCACCTTGAAAGTACAGTAGCCTCCGGTTATCTAGCTGAGCCTGATTCTTCTCCACTAGTTTAGGGGCCGGTCCCCTCTGCGGCCTGATCCCTCCACGTCCGTGTAGATTCGGGCGCACGGGTGGCATCCGCTCTCGCCGTGTCCCTGGGATCCCCTCTGTCTCTGGAGCCTTCCCTCTGCTCCCGTCCTCTTCTCTCAGTCTTTCCTCCTGGACCTGTCAGCCTGGGCCCTGCTCCTTTCTCCATTCCTCCTGAGCAGAGCTCCCAACTCTCTCTCCTCTGACTGATCTCATTCACTCTGGTGGTTCTAGATGGTTCCCTTCTTTCTTATACTCCTTCTGAAGGTTCTCCCCTGATCTACTTCCTCCACCCACACCCACTACATGGTTCCCCCTCTCTCGGTTCCCCCCCTTCCAACCAGAGACAGGGCTCAGCACTGTACGCATGCATCTTGCCCTACCTGCTGGTCTGGAATGGTGTAGTGTTGGATGCAGGTGGGTGGGTCCCGGGTAGTACCCCAACCTTACCTGAGAGTGAGGTACCACACCTCTGGGTGAGATGCAGTACCTCTGTGGCGACTGAACCCGCAGGGGTGTCACATACCCCCCTGGTAAAACACAGCACGTCCGCGGGCTGCAACAGAGTAAAACAAATGTTAAGACATACAAAAATTTTTAGAATGCATTCACTTAGAAGAACAATATACAATCTTTTTCTTCCCTTTATGGGAGGCACATTTTCTTAAAGGTTTCAGGTTTCTATTAGCATATAAAACATTATAAAAGCACTTTTAATAACATTCTTCATACTCTTAAAACATTTTTTATAATAAACACATTTTCTGCAAACTACAGTGAGATCTGTAACCGGGCATCCATCTCACTGGAGAAGATGCAATTTGATGGACCCGCCGAAAACCCTCAACGTAGGTCCTGGGCGTGGCCGCAGGGCATAACTGATCCAGTTGTTGGACCATGTCTTCGGCCACGCCAAACGGGTTTTTGTTCGGTGGTCATGATAAAACCAACAAGAAGCACTTTAAGAAGTGCAAACTATTTATAACTAGATGGTGGCCCGATTCTAACGCATCGGGTATTCTAGAATATGTATGCGGCCGACCGGGCGCAATCAGCAGAGCGGTGTTTAAATTTGCCGCATGGAGGTCAGCGGCGCCGCCGGTCGGGGTACTTCTGCTGTAAGCAGCCGGGTGATGACCAGCTAGCGCCGGTCAACTCCCGGCTGCATCGCCGCTAACCTCTGTGCAGAGCGGTGTTTAAATTTGGCGCCATTATCGCTGATTGGTCGCGGCCGTGACCAATTAGCAGAGCGGTGTTTAAATTTGGCGCCAATATCGCTGATTGGTCGCGGCCGTGACCAATTAGAAGAGCGGTGTTTAAATTTGGCGCCAATATCGCTGATTGGTCGCGGCCGTGACCAATTAGCAGAGCGGTGTTTAAATTTGGCGCCAGTATCGCTCATTGGTCGCGGCCGCAACCAATCAGCAGATCGGTGTTTAAATTTGGCGCCAATATCGCTGATTGGTCGCGGCCGCGACCAATCAGCAGAGCGGTATTTAAATTTGGCGCCAATATCGCTGATTGGTCGCGGCCGCGACCAATCAGCGAACCCTGTTACTGAGGACCGGAGAGCGTGTTTAAATTTGGCACCAAAATTGCTGATTGGTCGCGACCAATCAGCAGAGCGGTGTTAAAATTTGGCGACAATATCGCTGATCAGCGGATCGTATTAGTGAGGACCGGGGAGCGGCACTGCCTGTGCGGGTACTTCCGCTGTGAGCAGCTGGGAGATGAGCAGCTGCTCGCAGCAGAAGTATCCCGACCGGCGGCGCCGCTCCCCGGTCCTCCCTTCACACTTGCCGTCGGGAGATCAGTGGCCCTAGCCGCTGATCTCCCGACGGTAGCTGCATGGAGATCAGCGGCGCCGCCGGTCGGGGTAGTTCATCTCACGGCTGCATTGCTGCTGACCTCCGTGCGGCAGATGAGATGCTAACAGCTAACATCTTTTTCTGAAATCCCGCGTCGCTGATTGGTCCGGCCGCGGCCAATCAGCGACGCGGGATTTCCTGGACAGAAGGACAGACAGACGGGATAAGACGATTATATATACAGTACAGACCAAAAGTTTGGACACACCTTCTCATTTAAAGATTTTGCTGTATTTTCATGACTTTGAAAATTGTACATTCACACTGAAGGCATCAAAACTATGAATTAACACATGTGCAATTATATACTTAACAAAAAAGTGTGAAACAACTGAAAATATGTCTTATATTCTAGGTTCTTCAAAGTAGCCACCTTTTGCTTTGATGACTGCTTTGCACATTCTTGGCATTCTCTTGATGAGCTTCAAGAGGTAGTCACTGGAAATGGTCTTCCAACAATCTTGAAGGAGTTCCCAGAGATGCTTAGCACTTGTTGGCCCTTTTGCCTTCACTCTGCGGTCCAGCTCACCCCAAACCATCTCGATTGGGTTCAGGTCTGGTGACTGTGGAGGCCAGGTCATCTGGCGTAGCACCCCATTACTCTCCTTCTTGCTCAAAAAGCCCTTACACAGCCTGGAGGTGTGTTTGGGGTCATTGTCCTGTTGAAAAATAAATGATGGTCAAACTAAATGCAAACCGCATGGAATAGCATGCCGCTGCAAGATGCTGTGGTAGCCATGCTGGTTCAGTATGCCTTCAATTTTGAATAAATCCCTAACAGTGTCACCAGCAAAGCACCCTCACACTATCACACCTCCTCCTCCATGCTTCACTGTGGGAACCAGGCATGTAGAGTCCATCCGTTCACCTTTTCTGTGTCGTACAAAGACACGGTGGTTGGAACCAAAGATCTCAAATTTGGACTCATCAGACCAAAGCACAGATTTCCACTGGTCTAATGTCCATTCCTTGTGTTCTTTAGTACAAAGAAGTCTCTTCTGCTTGTTGCCTGTCCTTAGCAGTGGTTTCCTAGCAGCTATTTTACCATGAAGGCCTGCTGCGCAAAGTCTCCTCTTAACAGTTGTTGTAGAGATGTGTCTGCTGCTAGAACTCTGGGTGGCATTGACCTGGTCTCTAATCTGAGCTGCTGTTAACCTGCGATTTCTGAGGCTGGTGACTCGGATAAACTTATCCTCAGAAGCAGAGGTGACTCTTGGTCTTCCTTTCCTGGGGCGGTCCTCATGTGAGCCAGTTTCTTTGTAGCAATTGATGGTTTTTGCAACTGCACTTTCAAAATTTGCCCAATTTTTCGGACTGACTGACCTTCATTTCTTAAAGTAATGATGGCCACTAGTTTTTCTTTACTTAGCTTCTTTTTTCTTGCCATAATACAAATTCTAACAGTCTATTCAGTAGGACTATCAGCTGTCTATCCACCAGACTTCTGCACAACACAACTGATGGTCCCAACCCCATTTATAAGGGAAGAAATCCCACTTATTAAACATGACAGGGCACTACTTTGAAGTGAAAACCATTACCGGTGACTACCTTTTGAAGATCATCAAGAGAATGTCACGGGTGTGTCGCCACGAAGATCGTCACGATTACACAGCCTGACTTCTCGCAGCTGAGTTTGTGGTGTTTTGTGTTTTTCGGCAGTGAGGGAGTTAACTCTCTCTCTCTGTGCTAGACGAGGTCCAGCCTCGCCCAGCTGCAATCAATGCTGCAGTAGTGGGACTCCTTCAAATGCCTGCCGGTCTGTTAGGGAAGTGTCGGTGAAAGCATTTCATACAGAAAAACAGTGCGGATCGTGGTATTTTGGAGTTCTGAGCTAAGTGTATTTGGTGTGGTTTTTCCCTTCCTTGCTTTATCATTTATCTCCTTTCCCGTTGGTGTTCCCTCTGTAGTTGTGGTGTAGTTTTTGTATGCAAGGTGGTTTTTTGGTTTGACCCTTGTACTGTCTCGTTCGTCTAAGTACTGAGTGTTGGCATATTATTTCCTGTCCCCTATTGTTGTGATCGGGGTCCTTCTCAGGACTAGATTACTGAGGTGCAGGGATCCTCAGGAGGTAGGGGTTACGCTGGCGGTCTGGACCTCTGTACCTTTAACAGTACCTCCAGGTAGAGGGATTAGTCAGGGCCCCAGCTTAGGGTCAGCTTAGGCCCCTGACCTCCTGTACGCAGAGTCAGTGTGACATTTTCACCGACCCACTAAGATTCTCTCCAGCTACCATGGATCCAGTAGCCAGTCTAGCTCGGCAGTTGCAGAGTTTGTCCATGGAGCTGGCGGACGTTAGGTCCAAGGTTTTGTATCCCCAGGAGCAAGCCGGACCAGAACCTAAAGTAGCTCTCCCTGACAGGTTCACTGGGGGGCGGGACAAGTTTTTTGTTTTCCGGGAGGCATGCAAGTTGTACTTTCGGCTGCGGCCTCGGTCGTCGGGGAGTGAAGAACAAAGGGTGGGAATTGTCACCTTGCTCCTACAAGGGGACCCACAATCTTGGGCGTTCTCTCTTCCCCCAGGCTCCCCGGCTCTCCAGTCAGTGGATAGGTTTTTTGCAGCTCTGGGTCTCGTATATGATGACCCGGATCGGATCTCCCTTGCTGAATCTAAGTTACGTAGGATCCAGCAGGGAGATCGTCCGGCGGAGGAATTCTGTTCGGAGTTCCGTAGGTGGGCCACGGACACCCAGTGGAATGACCCGGCTCTTAGGAGCCAGTTTTGTCAAGGTTTATCCGACAAATTAAAGGATGTGTTGGCTCAGTATGACCCTCCCGCGTCACTGGAAGCCGCTATGGCCCTTGCTATCCGCATTGACAGATGGCTTCGGGAGAGGTGCGGGGCAACTCCGCCCCCTGTGATGACTCCACCTTCTACAAGGGTTCCTTATATGGAGGGTCCCCTGGTCAGTCCAGAGGAGTCTATGCAATTAGGAGGGACATCATTTCGGGGGAGGGGACCGGTGGTGCGCCATAAGACAGGAAGGTGTTTCTTCTGCGGGAGAAAGGGACATTTTATTGGGGGCTGTCCATCCCGTCCCTTGCAGAGTGAAGAGTTGTCGGAAAACTGTTGATCCCAGGTTGTGTGGTGGACGGCAATCTGGGAGTAGGTATTTCGTCCCTAGGTTCATCTCAGTTTCTCGTACCGGCGGAGGTGGTGGTGGGTACGAGAACTGAGAGGATATCTGTTCTTCTGGATAGTGGGGCCGGGGCTAATCTGGTGGACGCTCGGTTTGCCCGGGTTCAAGGTATGCGATTGAGTGAGTTGGCTAAACCCATCCCCATATTCTCGATCGATGCCAGGCCCCTCGGTCAGGGAAGTTTTTTGCAAGCTGTGCATAACGTAAAACTTCAAGTGGGGGCGATACATAAAGAACTGTTGTCTTGCTACGTGTTGGAGGGTCTTCCCACTCCTATAGTGTTGGGCCTTCCTTGGTTAACTAAGCATAACCCGGTTATTAATTGGCAATCTAGAGAGATAAGCCAATGGAGTAAATTCTGTAATAAAAACTGCATGAATACGGTCATCGGTGCGGTTACTCCTAGGGTCTTACCTCCATTTCTGGCGGACTTTGAGGATGTATTCTCAGAGAAAGGGTGTCAGGAACTACCTCCTCATCGCGAGTATGACTGTTCTGTAAAACTGCTCCCTGAGGCCAAGTTACCTAAAGCTAGGTTGTATAACCTTTCTGGTCCTGAGAGGCAGGCCATGAAGGATTATATTTCTGAAAGTCTGGCTAAGGGGCATATTAGACCTTCATCTTCACCGGTGGCCGCGGGGTTCTTCTTTGTGAAGAAGAAAGATGGAGGTCTACGCCCTTGCCTGGATTTCTGTGAACTTAATCGGATTACGGTCCGAGATCCGTATCCGCTCCCACTTATTCCCGATCTCTTTAATCAGATCGTGGGCGCCAAATGGTTCTCTAAGTTGGATCTCAGGGGGGCGTACAATCTGATTAGGATGAAGGAGGGGGATGAGTGGAAGACGGCGTTTAACACTCCGGAGGGGCATTATGAGAACCTTGTCATGCCATTCGGTCTGACTAATGCCCCGGCGGTGTTCCAACACTTTGTTAATGACATTTTTCGCCGCCTGGTGGGACAGTTTGTTGTCATATATCTGGATGATATCTTAATTTACTCGCCGGATCTGGTGTCTCATCAGGAGCACGTTAGGCAGGTGTTACAGATCTTGCGGGATAATAAACTGTATGCCAAATGGGAAAAGTGTGTGTTCGCCGTACAGGAACTCCAGTTTTTAGGCTTCCTGGTTTCAGCGTCCGGTTTTCGTATGGACCCTGGGAAAGTGCGGGCAGTTCTTGAGTGGGATCTGCCAGAGAATCTTAAGGCACTACAACGTTTCCTGGGGTTTGCTAATTATTACCGGAAGTTCATTCGTAATTTCTCGTCCATGGTTAAACCTCTCACAGACATGACAAAAAAGGGGACGGATTTTTCTAGGTGGTCTGACAAGGCTTGTCAAGCTTTCTCCTCCTTGAAAAAATGTTTTGCCTCGGCACCCATACTCATTCAACCTGATGCGTCACAGCCATTCATTGTAGAGGTAGACGCTTCCGAGGTAGGGGTGGGAGCAGTATTGTCACAAGGTTCGTCCCCTGGTAAGTGGCATCCGTGCGCCTTTTTCTCTAAAAAATTGTCGTCCGCTGAGAGGAATTACGATGTCGGCAATAGGGAACTCTTGGCCATTAAGTTAGCTTTTGAGGAGTGGCGCCATTTTTTAGAGGGGGCAGTCCATCCGGTCACCGTCATCACCGATCACAAGAACCTGCTATATCTGGAGTCCGCAAAACGTCTGAATCCCAGACAAGCTAGGTGGTCATTGTTTTTTACCAGGTTTAATTTTGTCATTACATATCGTCCTGGGTCAAAAAATATAAAGGCGGATGCCTTATCTCGTAGTTTCCCTGGGGCCGGGAATACGGACGACCCGGTTCCTATCCTTCAGGAGGGGGTGGTGGTTTCGGCAGTATGCTCTGAGCTTGAGGAGGAGGTATTGGAGGCTCAGAGGGACGCCCCTGTTGGACCTCCAGGGAAACTGTTTGTTCCAGATCAGTTGCGACAAAAGGTGATCGAGGCACACCATAACTCAGTTTTTGCAGGACACCCAGGGAGTAAAGCAACGGTGGATCTCCTCTCGCGTCGGTTTTTGTGGCCTAACTTACATAGGGAGGTGGTAACTTTTGTCGCGTCCTGTGGGGTTTGTGCGCGCTCTAAGACCTCACATACCCGTCCGTCTGGGGCCCTCTTACCTTTGAAGATCCCGGAGCGTCCTTGGACTTATCTGTCTATGGACTTTATTACGGACCTCCCGCCGTCTTCGGGTAAAACGGTTATACTCGTTGTAGTGGACAGGTTCAGCAAGATGGCACATTTTATCGCTCTTCCTGCTCTTCCTAATGCTAAAACTCTTGCGCAGGTGTTCATTGGGGAGATTGTGAGGCTTCACGGGGTACCCGCCGATGTGGTGTCAGATCGGGGGTTTCAGTTTGTGTCCAAATTCTGGAAGGCATTTTGTACACGGCGGGGGATGCATTTATCATTCTCATCGGCTTTTCATCCTCAGACCAATGGTCAGACGGAACGTATGAACCAGAGCTTGGAGACATATCTCCGGTGTTTTGTGTCAGAGAACCAGGAGGACTGGGCTTCTTTCTTACCTCTGGCAGAGTTTGCTGTTAATAATAGGCGGAGCGAGTCCACTGGTAAGTCCCCGTTTTTTGGGGCATATGGTTTTCACCCCCAGTTTTGTACTTTCAGTAGGGGGGGCTCTTCGGGGGTTCCTGAGGAGGAACGATTTTCCTCATCACTCGCTTCAGTATGGAGAGGGGTGCTGAAGAATCTGAATACTATGGGGAACCGATACAAACATATGGCTGATAGGAGGAGAGTGTCTGGTCCAGACCTAAGTGTGAACGATCGGGTATGGTTGTCTACCAGGAATATAAAACTTAAGGTTCCCTCCTGGAAACTGGGTCCCAGGTTCATCGGGCCGTACAGGATCAGTTCTATAATTAATTCGGTGGCATTCCGTCTTGACCTTCCCCCTACGTTTAAAATTCACAACGTGTTCCACAGATCGTTGCTTAAGAGGTATGTGGCGCCAGTGATACCGTCACCTTTACCTCCCCCTCCAGTGGTGGTCAATGGTAACTTGGAGTTCCAGGTATCGAAGGTCATCGATTCACGCTTTAATCGCCGGTCCCTTCAGTACCTGGTTCATTGTAAGGGGTATGGTCTTGAGGAGAGGATGTGGGTTCCTGCGTCGGATATTAACGCAGACCGATTAGTTCGGGCCTTCCACACGACTCACCCGGATAAACCTGGCCCTGAGGGTCCGGAGGCCCCTCGTAGAAGGGGGGGTACTGTCACGGGTGTGTCGCCACGAAGATCGTCACGATTACACAGCCTGACTTCTCGCAGCTGAGTTTTTGGTGTTTTGTGTTTCTCGGCAGTGAGGGAGTTAACGCTCTCTCTCTGTGCTAGACGAGGTCCAGCCTCGCCCAGCTGCAATCAATGCTGCAGTAGTGGGACTCCTTCAAATGCTTGCCGGTCTGTTAGGGAAGTGTCGGTGAAAGCATTTCATACAGACAAACAGAGCGGATCGTGGTATTTTGGAGTTCTGAGCTAAGTGTATTTGGTGTGGTTTTTCCCTTCCTTGCTTTATCATTTATCTCCTTTCCCGTTGGTGTTCCCTCTGTAGTTGTGGTGTAGTTTTTGTATGCAAGGTGGTTTTTTGGTTTGACCCTTGTACTGTCTCGTTCGTCTAAGTACTGAGTGTTGGCATATTATTTCCTGTCCCCTATTGTTGTGATCGGGGTCCTTCTCAGGACTAGATTACTGAGGTGCAGGGATCCTCAGGAGGTAGGGGTTACGCTGGCGGCCTGGACCTCTGTACCTTTAACAGTACCTCCAGGTAGAGGGATTAGTCAGGGCCCCAGCTTAGGGTCAGCTTAGGCCCCTGACCTCCTGTATGCAGAGTCAGTGTGACAGAGAATGCCAAGAGTGTGCAAAGCAGTCATCAAAGCAAAAGGTGGCTACTTTGAAGAACCTAGAATATAAGACATATTTTCAGTTGTTTCACACTTTTTTGTTAAGTAAATAATTCCACATGTGTTAATTCATAGTTTTGATGCCTTCAGTGTGAATGTACAATTTTCAAAGTCATGAAAATACTGAAAAATCTTTAAATGAGAAGGTGTGTCCAAACTTTTGGTCTGTAATGTATTAGATGGAAAGTTTTTGGGTAGATCACCGTCCTCAACCACAATGTCTTTTTCATTTAACCGGGTAACTGTATAAAACTTTTCTTTAAACATTTTCACACTGGAATTACACTAATAGTCTAATACCCTTCCGGGTAACTATTTACACACACATAACTTTTTCTTTAAACTGAACAGTTCAACAGTGGTGCTCCCTCTGGGGAATCACCTGTCCTCCATAGGCTGGCCCAGCCGGGTCGTCAGCCTCGGATGGCAGAGCCATGTCCTCCTCCTCCTACACTGTGTGCACATGGAGAGCATACCATCCACGCTCTCCCTTATGCGGGGTGTAGGTAACCCTGTCACCAGGGTATAGGTCCCGGCCCGGGTGTCCCTGCTGGAGATGGGACTCCACGTCGCGCCGGTTCACAAAGAAGTCCTTTGCCAACTGTGGCTCCCATATGAAGCCCCACCCAGCTTCCAGGTCAAATTTCACCACAGTCCCCTCAGCGCGTGGACTGGGTGTGGCAGATTCGGTCTTGCGGGCCCGGGTTTTGGCTTCCATGTTGCGGGCCTCCATCCTTTCCCTCCTCTCCTGTCGTTCCTTACGCTCAGCTGCCAGCTTCCGGAGCTCCCGCTCGCAGTACTCCTCCCTTCTGAGGGCCTCAGCTTGGGTCTCCCCCGGGAACCCCATGAGATCACCCTCCGGGTTATCCCACTGGTACTCCTCCCCTTCTTTTGTACAGGTGACTGGGGCCGCAGCCGTGGGTTGTAGAAGGGCTACCTGCTGATCTTCATACTTTGCGGACCAGTCCCACGTGGGGCACCCGTACTCCAATTCGGGTGTGGGGGTAGGGGGTTTCTGTAGGGGGCCCAGAAGCAGGTTTGCGTTGCAGGCTCCCGGGGCAGGGGGTTCCTGTAAGGGGCCCAGGAGCAGGTCAGCGCTGTCAGCGCCCGGGGCAGGGGTGTCGCCGTTACCTGCTCCTGCGGCCGCTCTTGCACTGCTTGTCGCCTCCAGGTCCAGGAGAGGCTCCGCTGGGGCTCGGGCGCTGCTGGTGGAACGCAACGCGGACTGCTGCCGGGTCATCAGCTCCTCCAGCAGTTCATCCTTCCAGATTACAACGGCAGACTGCTGGGCCTCCTCAATCCGCCGGCCCAGCTCCTGTACCTCATCGCGGAGGAAGCCAGTATCCTCCAGGGACAGCTTAGTGAGGACTCCCTCCAGGTTGAGGGATGATGCGGTAGGCTGCAGGCCACGGGCCGGAGTCTGAGGCTTGTCTCCTTCCATCGTGCCAGCCGGGTGCGGTCTGTCTGCACTGCTGGAGGCCCCACCCTGTCTCTCAGGTTTTTCTTCTCCTCTACCCTTTCTGGGGCAGTTCTATGATGCGCCCCCTGGGCCGTGGGGTACTCGGTGCCGGGCCGGTCGGTGCAGGGGATGTCACAGTGGCAGTGACCCGGTCTGTGACCCAGGGCGGTCAATAAAAGGGGATTATTGAAAGGGGATTATAGTTTTTGTAACATACCTGGCGGCGTCCTTGCATGGTGGTCCATCTCCCACTGTGCAAGAGGGCGCACTTGATCTCCTGTCCAGAATGTCTCTCTGGCTTCCCTCCATGCTGTCTGTTTGTGTCTGTTTCTGCTGCTTAAGGGCGGCGCCCGATCACTTCCTGCCTTTTGTACCTGCTGTGGGTCACACCCCTTGTGCGTCCTCAGCCTATTGCTGTCTGTCACTTGGTATATAGCTCAGCAGCTCCCTTCTATCCCGGCCTGAGCATGCTGTTATGCACACGCCCGGGCTAAGCGGCGTGTGCGTGTGATTGGTAGTGATTCCACTGGACCGTGCCGGAGAGTGAATGCCTGGAGGGGCGTGACTAAGTATTCACCCGATCCGACCAGGGTCGCACGACGGCATACGACGCCAGTGCACCAAGGAGGAACCGAGCAGAGGGACCAGGTGCTACTCCAGGACAGACCCCGGACACGGCTGTTGACCCACACAGGGAAATACAGGAACAGGCTGGTAGGCTGGCACACAGACTGGAGGGTATAGGCAGGCACGACTGGTATGCAGGCAGGCGGGTATGCAGGCAGGGGGGTAAAGGCAAGCACAGCTAGAGTGCAGACAGGGAGGCACTAGCAGGTAGGAACACAGGCGGGATAGGACCCAGTACACACCGGGACTCAGGAACAATACAGGCAGAGGGTTACAGGCAAGCACAGCTAGAGTGCAGACAAGGCTGAGCAGGGAGGACAGGGCTCTGTTCACACGGAACAGACAGGAAGGGAAAGACAGAGCCAGATACTCACACAGTACTTGCAGAGACAACAAGCAGGAGTTAGGTACGAGTTCAGACTCTGCAGAAAAAGGAAGGGAACGGACATAGAGGCAAAACAGGTAAAGGACAGGAGAGAGTTCAGACTGGAACTGAGTGTACGGAGGAGACCGACACTGCAGAGGGATACAGGAGCGGGTCTGGGAATACGGCCCCCAGAGAGGCGGAACGAACAGGCAAGGAGCGTGTTCAGACAAGACAGACCAGACACAGGAGCGGGTCTAGGAAATCGGCCACTAGAAGGCGAGAGGAACAGGCTAGGAGCGTGTTCAGACAGGACAGACAAGAGAACACAGAAAGGAGTCAGTTCAGACACGGGAGCTGATACCGCAAAGCAGGAGACATACAGGACTCAGTTCAGACACGGGAGCTGATACCGCATAGCAGGAGACATACAGGACTCAGTTCAGACACGGGAACTGATACAAAAAGCAGGAGACAAGAGACGGGGCCTGAGCATAGTGTTTCCTTCAGTGTGTGCTTGCACTCTGAAGGTGCCAGGTCCCGTCTCTTGTCTCCTGCTTTTTGTATCAGTTCCCGTGTCTGAACTGAGTCCTGTATGTCTCCTGCTTTGCGGTATCAGCTCCCGTGTCTGAACTGAGTCCTGTATGTCTCCTGCTTTGCGGTATCAGCTCCCGTGTCTGAACTGACTCCTTTCTGTGTTCTCTTGTCTGTCCTGTCTGAACACGCTCCTAGCCTGTTCCTCTCGCCTTCTAGTGGCCGATTTCCTAGACCCGCTCCTGTGTCTGGTCTGTCTTGTCTGAACACGCTCCTTGCCTGTTCGTTCCGCCTCTCTGGGGGCCGTATTCCCAGACCCGCTCCTGTATCCCTCTGCAGTGTCGGTCTCCTCCGTACACTCAGTTCCAGTCTGAACTCTCTCCTGTCCTTTACCTGTTTTGCCTCTATGTCCGTTCCCTTCCTTTTTCTGCAGAGTCTGAACTCGTACCTAACTCCTGCTTGTTGTCTCTGCAAGTACTGTGTGAGTATCTGGCTCTGTCTTTCCCTTCCTGTCTGTTCCGTGTGAACAGAGCCCTGTCCTCCCTGCTCAGCCTTGTCTGCACTCTAGCTGTGCTTGCCTGTAACCCTCTGCCTGTATTGTTCCTGAGTCCCGGTGTGTACTGGGTCCTATCCCGCCTGTGTTCCTACCTGCTAGTGCCTCCCTGTCTGCACTCTAGCTGTGCTTGCCTTTACCCCCCTGCCTGCATACCCGCCTGCCTGCATACCAGTCGTGCCTGCCTATACCCTCCAGTCTGTGTGCCAGCCTACCAGCCTGTTCCTGTATTTCCCTGTGTGGGTCAACAGCCGTGTCCGGGGTCTGTCCTGGAGTAGCACCTGGTCCCTCTGCTCGGTTCCTCCTTGGTGCACTGGCGTCGTATGCCGTCGTGCGACCCTGGTCGGATCGGGTGAATACTTAGTCACGCCCCTCCAGGCATTCACTCTCCGGCACGGTCCAGTGGAATCACTACCAATCACACGCACACGCCGCTTAGCCCGGGCGTGTGCATAACAGTTTTTATATAATATTCGTGACACCACCTGTGGTATGCGGCTATATGGAGCCGCCGCTGCGGTGCAGATTCTCTGGGGCTGTTGGTAATGCAGCAGAGTTGGTTCAGCTCTCCACAGGTAAAGCTAAGCTCCAGGGTGGTGCAGTGATGATTAATGAGGTAGATGTTGCTGTGCAGTGTAGTGCAGGAGATGGCGCAGATAATAATTCTAGGAAACAGTGGGGTGCAGTCTTCAAGGTTTACTCACAGTTGTTGCACTCCAGGTTACCAGGACCAGGGTAACCTCCCACGCCGTCCTGTGTGTACCAAGGCAGGGGTTCAGCAAACTCCCAGGTGTTTCAAGAGTACGTAACGGGACCCCATTCTGTGTGCCTTCCTCGGTCGTCTTCCTTCACTGGCTCTCACCCTCCTGCCCTGCGCCTCGCAATCAGTGTCCCAAGCCAGTAGCCTCGGATCTTGTCGGGCGACGTGCAGTCCCCTGGACCCTATGCTGCTGACGCGCCCCCTGGGCCTGTGCTGTGCGGGGGATACCCGGAGCCGGATCGCTGGGGGTTGTAGTCCTCCATGGCTGTGACCCGGTCCGTGCCCAGGGCGGTCAAACCAGTGGCAGTCTTAGTGTAATAACAAATGTCCGACTACGCCACCCGTGGATTGCGGTCAGTGGGGACCGCCGCTGCGCTGCAGACCGCTGAGGTTGATGTTGTATGCGCAGCCAAGTATGGGATAACTCCCCACGGGAGAAGTATTGCCTCAGGGCAGCTAGTGTGGATGATGGGAGTGATGGTGTGAGCGTCCCAGTACTGATGGTGCTGGTGCGGCGATGAAACACAGAGACGTTTGGTGCAGTTCAGGGTCTTTACTGATGGTATAACGCAGACCTTCCCGGGAGTACTGGCTAGCAGTAGAGGCCTGGTCAGTCTGAGAGCTAGAAGGATCTCCCCCTGGCCAGGTGGAGTTGTAGGCCTCCCCGTCTATCTGCACTCTTTCCTGGCTACCTTGCTGTGTGCGGGTAGAAGTAGCCCACGTCCCTGAGTATACCGTGTGGTGCTCACCCGTATGGCCGGTGACTTGGGGCCTTCCGTTAGCCTCCGCTTCACAATAGCGGTGCTGGTCCCTTGCTTGTGACCGTGCCTCCGGGCTTCTATGGCCAGAGGACATGGAATCCCCTGCCGGTTGGATTCTGCTGCTGGACCTGGATGTCCCCACAGCCTCGGACTCCGTGTCCAGGTTTAGTGTCTTCAGCCAAGGCGAGCTTTCTAGCTTCCAGCCTCTGGCACTCGCTCCTGCTCCTACAGAGCTCCTAGTTCTTGCTTTCCCTGTGTCTGCTGTCCTCCAGACCTGACTGCGTCTCTGTCTGGGACTTCACTCTGACTCTCCTAATCCCGCCCCAGACCCAGTTTATAAGGGCAGATTCCTCCCCTCCCAGGTCTGGGTGGGCGGTGTTGCATGCTTAGGGCTCCTGACCAGAGAAACCTCCCACTTGCTCTCAGACATAATATTTCTATTACTGTGGCAACCAGACCCCAGGGGTGCCACACTGCCACCTTTTCAGCGATATAAGTGTGGTAGTTGGCAGCTGCACCTTGAAAGTACAGTAGCCTCCGGTTATCTAGCTGAGCCTGATTCTTCTCCACTAGTTTAGGGGCCGGTCCCCTCTGCGGCCTGATCCCTCCACGTCCGTCTAGATTCGGGCGCACGGGTGGCATCCGCACTCGACGTGCCCCTGGGATCCCCTCTGTCTCTGGAGCCTTCCCTCTGCTCCAGTCCTCTTCTCTCAGTCTTTCCTCCTGGACCTGTCAGCCTGGGCCCTGCTCCTTTCTCCACTCCTCCTGAGCAGAGCTCCTCCAGAGCTCCTGCTCCCAACTCTCTCTCCTCTGACTGATCTCATTCACTCTGACTGGTTCTAGATGGTTCCCTTCTTTCTTATACTCCTTCTGAAGGTTCTCCCCTGATCTACTTCCTCCACCCACACCCACTACATGGTTCCCCCTCTCTCGGTTCCCCCCACCCCAAAGAGACAGGGCTCAGCACTGTACGCATGCATCTTGCCCTTCCTGCTGGTCTGGAATGGTGTAGTGTTGAATGCAGGTGGGTGGGTCCCGGGTAGTACCCCATCCTTACCTGAGAGTGGGGTACCACACCTCTGGGTGAGATGCAGTACCTCTGTGGCGCCACACTTCTAGGCATGGCATCACCTCCTGTGAGGGAGGCAATGCCAATGTGGCAACCAGACTCCTGGGGTGCCACATAAATGCCACTGTTCTCCTGAATCCGGTGATGTTTTTCTTTTGTTTCTGCGCCTCTCTGTTCTTGAGATATGGCCTCCTCTTTCCTGTTTATAAATAAGTTTACCCTTTTTAATCAACTGGGTTTGGCCCTCAAAAAGAAGCCCACGAAGAAGAGTTGCTGACCACACCCACTTTGTAAAAAAGACTGGAGTAATATACAAGGAAGAGGAGGCCTAATCTCAGGAACAGAAAGACACAGGAACAAAAGAAATGCAACGCCGGATTCAGGAGAACAGCGGTATTTATATCAGGTGAAGAAATTACATATTTATGGCAGATGACAGGTGCACTTTAAATTCAATATATTTTATCTAGAAAACCCAATTTAGTCCTTTCATAAGGTCTTGTCTCTTTAAAACAATTTAACCCATTCATGACATATGACGTCAAATTATGTCATGTGCCGGCTCCCTGATTTTGATTTTGTAGGCTTGTAAGCTGAGTCGCATCTTTCTCAGCACATGATGGCTGATTTAATCTGCCATCATGTGCCTTTAACAGCCATGGGTGGAGCTTGCCCACTGCTGTTAACCTGTTAAATCCTGTTGTCAATCTCTGACAGCGTCATTTACGGTAACACGTGCCGACAGGGGCACGTGTCGTTCCACGTCCCATCATGGTGCCTGTGATCACATGACCTGATCGTTGGACGCCGATGGATTGTCATGAGAGCCAGGGTTCTGCTGAAGACCCCTGATTCTCTTGTGAAAGCCAGCTTGTGGCTGGCATTCATAGGATATTGTGATTTTATCTAGAGTGGGTACGGAAAGTATTCAGACCCCTTTAAATTTTTCACTCTTTGTTTCATTGCAGCCATTTGGTAAATTCTAAAAAGTTCATTTTTTTTCTCATTAAAGTACACTCTGCACCCCATCTTCACTGAAAAAAAAACAGAAATGTAGAAATTTTTGCATATTTATTAAAAAAGAAAAACTGAAATATCACATGGTCATAAGTATTCAGACCTTTTCAGAGGTGGATTAAGAGTAGTAAGGGCCCCGAGCAGTTTAGAAGGTGCGGGCCCCCCCCACACACACACACTTGATGTATCACATGTCACATGATCCCCTGTTATAGATCATGTGATAGTTCACGTGAAATTAATTTGGCACAATATTAATTATAATAATTTTTTTTAGGCTGTGTGCCCACTATGCGTTTTTTAAGCAATTCCGCTGCAGAAACGCTTAAAAAACGCTTGGTAGAAGGTCTGCCATGTTCCCCAACGATAATCCGCATGTGCACACGCTGCGGAAATTTCCGCTGCGGATTATCATTGCGGAAAAATCCACAGCACTACCAATTATTTTGCGGAAGCGCTGTGTTTTCGCCGCCATTGACTTGCATTGGAACGCATGTAATCCGCATCACTGCATCTGTACATGCGGATTCCATGTGTTTCAATGTGCGGATGGTACCCGGGTGTGGAGGACAGGAGACTCTCCTCTGGACCCGGGTACCATAGAAACTGTAAAAAAAAGAATAAAATAAAAAATAAATATCATACTTACCTTCTGATGGCCCCCGGTGTCTTTATCCGATGCGTCCTGGCTTGCCGGCAGCTCGCGATGTTCTGAAAAGGACCTAACGTGACATCATTTAGTCATGTGACAGGTCACGCGACCGCCGACGTCAGCAGGCCATCAGAAGGTAAGTATATATTTTTTTTAAATTTTTTACCATTCTTTTACGGCCACACTATATAAATCCATGCTAGTTGCATGGATTTATATAGTGTGACCAAGTTGTCAAGCACTTTCCAAGTGATGCTAAAATCGCTTGGAAAGCGCTTGTCAACCCGCATGCAGAAATGCATGTGAAGAACACTTCACTTCCGCTTGTCCCTGGCAGGAAAAACGCATGTAAAATCCGCATGCGTTTTTTCCGCCAGGGAGATGCAGAAACGCTCAAAAAAAATCTGGAGTATTTCTGCATCGTGGGCACATAGCCTTACATTAATTGTATGATTCAATATTGAGCACAAGTAGCCATCTATATACAGCGGGAGGCCGCACGTAGCCATCTATACACAGCGGGAGGCCGCACAGCGCCATCTATACACAGCGGGAGGCCGCACGTAGCCATCTATACACAGCGGAAGGCCGCACGGCGCCATCTACACACAGCAGGAGGCCGCATGCAGCCATCTATATACAGCGGGAGGCCGCACGTAGCCATCTACACACAGCAGGAGGCCACATGTAGGCATCTATACACAGCGGGAGGCCTCACGTAGCCATCTATACACAGCGGGAGGCCGCACGTCGCCATCTATACACAGCAGGAGGCTGCACGGCGCCCCCCCCAGAGACAGCGGGAGGCCGCACGCAGTCACGCACACACAAACATATACTGTACATACACGCATAAACACATTTGAAAAACAAAAATACATATAAACAGACATCACACAATGATATCTGCCTGCACACACACACACACTCAATCACACACTCAGTCAATCACACACACACTCTCACACACACACTCTCACACACACTCACTATCCCCCGGCTCCAGCCCTCCTGCTCCTCTCCGGTGCAGCAGTGTAGGCTGGGCGCGCACTGCGTGACGTCACAGCTAGGAGACACGGCCGCGCACAGGGCCGTGTCTCCTAACTGTGACGCGGTCGGGCCAGCACAGGGAAGTTAACAGCTGCAGTGCTGGCCCGGCTGAAGAAGTAGTGGCCGTGCGCCGCTGCTGGGGTAGCAGTCCGGGAGGCCCCCCGCCACTGTCTGCCGCTATGTGCCGCGGCGCCACACATATAATGAGGGCAATCTGGCCATAAACACACCAGAGCCCCGGGCCCCCTGGAGGCCCGGGGCCCCGGGCAGTAGCCCAGATTGCCCTCATTATAATCCATCTATGGACCCTTTGCTCAGACACTCATATTTAAGTCACATGCTGTCCATTTCCTTGTGATCCTCCTTGAGATGGTTCTACTCCTTCAATGGAGTCCAGCTGTGCTTAATTAAACTGATATGACTTGATTTGGATAGGTACACACCTGTCTATATAAGACCTCACAGCTCACAGTGCATGTCAGACCAAATGAGAATCATGAGCTCAAAGGAACTGCCCAAGGAGCTCAGAGACAGAATTGTGGCAAGGCACAGATCTGGCCAAGGTTACAAAAGAATTTCTGCATTACTCAAGGTTCCTAAGAGCACAGTGGCCTCCATACTCCTTAAATGAAAAAAGTTTGGGACCACCAGAAGTCTTCCTAGACCTGGCCATCCAGCCAAACTGAGAAATCGTGGGAGAAGAGTCTTGTTGAGAGAGGTAAAGAAGAACCCCAAGATCACTGTGGCTGAGCTCCAGAGATGCAGTAGGGAGATGGGAGAAAGTTCCACAAAGTCAACTATCACTGCAGCCCTCCACCAGTCGGGCCTTTATGGCAGAGTGGCCCAACGGAAGCCTCTCCTCAGTGCAAGACATATGAAAACCCACATAGAGTTTTCTCAAAAACACATGAAGGACTTCCAGACTATGAGAAATAAGATTCTCAGGTCTGATGAGACAAAGATAGAACTTTTTAGTGATAATTCTAAGCGGTATATGTGGAGAAAACCAGGCATTGCCCAATACAATCCCAACAGTGAAACATGTTGGTGGCAGCATCATGCTATGGGGGTGTTTTTCAGCTGCAGGGACAGGACCACTGGTTGCAATTGAAGGAAACATGAAAGCGGCCAAGTACAGAGAAATATCCTGGATGATACCTCTTGGCTTCAGAACAACTCTGTGACCATTCTTGACTGGCCCAGCCAGAGCCCTGACCTAAACCCAATTGAGCATCTCTGGAGAGACCTGAAAATGGCTGTCCACCAACGTTCACCATCCAACCTGACGGAACTGGAGAGGATCTGCAAGGAAGAATGGCAGAGGATCCCCAAATCCAGGTGTGAAAAACTTGTTGCATCATTCCCAAAAAGACTCATGACTGTACTAGCTCAAAAGGGTGCTTCTACTCAACTAGATGGTGGCCCGATTCTAACGCATCGAGTATTCTAGAATATGTATGCGGCAGACCGGACGCAATCAGCAGAGCGGTGTTTAAATTTGGCGCCAAAATCGCTGATTGGTCGCAGCCGGCAACCGCGACCAATTAGCAAAGCGGTGTTTAAATTTGGCGGCAATAACGGTGATTGGTCGCAGGCGGCGGCCGCGACCAATCAGCAAACCGTGTTAGTGAGGACTGGAGAGCGTGTTTAAATTTGGTGCCAAAATCGCTGATTGGTCGCGGCCGGCAACCGCGACCAATCAGCAAAGCGGTGTTTAAATTTGGCGACTATATCGCTGATTGGTCACGGCCGGCGGTCGCGACTAATCAGCAGAGCGGGGTTTAAATTTGGCACTAATAATGGTGATTGGTCACGGCCGGGACCATTCAGCAGAGCGGTGTTTAAATTTGGCGGCAATAATGCTGATTAGTCGCGGCCGGCAATTTGACGCCAACAATGCTGATTAGCGGCGGCCGGCAACCGCGACCAATCAGCAGAGCGGGGTTTAAATTTGGCACCAAAATCGCTGATTGGTGGCGGCCGGCAACCGCGACCAATTAGCAAAGCGGTGTTTAAATTTGGCGGCAATATCGTTGATTGGTCGGAGGCGGCGGCCGCGACCAATCAGCAAACAGTGTTAGTGAGGACTAGAGAGCGTGTTTAAATTTGGCGCCAAAATCGCTGATTGGTCACGGCCGGCGGTCGCGACTAATCAGCAGAGCGGAGTTTAAATTTGGCGCCAATAATGCTGATTGGTAGCGGCCAGCGAACGTGACCAATCAGCAGAGCGGGGTTTAAATTTGGCGCCAATAATGCTGATTGGTTGCGGCCGGCGGTCACGACCAATCAGCAGAGCGGTGTTTAAATTTGGCGCCAATAATGGTGATTGGTCACGGCCGGGATCATTCAGCAGAGCGGTGTTTAAATTTGGCGGCAATAATGCTGATTGGTCGCGGCCGGCAATTTGGCGCCAACAATGCTGATTAGCCGCGGCCGGCAACCGCGACCAATCAGCAGAGTGGAGTTTAAATTTGGCGCCAATAATGCTGATTGGTCGGGGCCGGCGACTGCGACCAATCAGCAGAGCGGTGTTTAAATTTGGCGCCAATACTGCTGATTGGTCGCGGCCGGCAACCGCGACCATTCAGCAGAGCGGGGTTTAAATTTGGCGCCAATAATGCTGATTAGTCGCGGCCGGCAACCGCGACCATTCAGCAGAGCGGGGTTTAAATTTGGCGCCAATAATGCTGATTAGTCGCGGCCGGCAACCGCGACCAATCAGCAGAGCGGGGTTTAAATTTGGTGCCAATACTGCTGATTGGTCTCGGTTGCTGGCCGCGACCAATCAGCAGAGCGGGGTTTAAATTTTGCGCCAATACTGCTGATTGGTCGCGGCCGCCGACCGCGACCAATTAGCAGAGCGGTGTTTAAATTTGGCGCCAATACTGCTGATTGGTCTCGGCCGGCGACCGCGACCAATCAGCAGAGCGGGGTTTAAATTTGGCGCTAAAAATGCTGATTGGTCGCGACGTGCGACCGCGACCAATCAGCAGAGCGTGGTTTAAACTTGGCGCCAATAATGCTGATTGGTGTTTATATTTGGCGCCACAATCGCTGATTGGTCGCGGGCGGCGGCTGCGGCCAATCAGCAGTGCAGCGTTTACATTTGCCGCCCATATCGCTGATTGGTCGCGGGCGGCGGCTGCGGCCAATCAGCGACCGGTGTTACTGAGAACGGGGAGTGGCATTGATGTGCGGGTACTTTCGGTGTGAGTAGCCGGGAGATCAACGGCTAGCGCCGGTCATCTCCCGGCTTCATCGCCGCTGACTTCCATGCGGCTACTGTGAAGGGAGGACCGGGGAGCGAGGCCGCCGGTCGTGGTACTTGTGCTGCGTGCAGCCAGGAGAAGAGCGGCTGGCACCGCTCATCTCTCGGCTGCGTCGCCGCTGATCTCCCGACGGTGGCCTGAGTGTTTAAAATCCGGCGCCAATTCGCGGACGTGCTGTGGCAGTCGCTGATTGGTCGCGCCCAGCCGACTACGATCGATCAGCGAACCGTGTTACTGAGTACTGGAGAGCGAGTTTAAATTTGCCGCCCATATCGCTGATTGGTCGCGGCCGGCCTCCGCGACCAATCAGCAGAGCGGGGTTTAAATTTGACGCCAATACTGCTGATTAGTCGCGGCCGGTATCCACGACGAATTAGCAGAGCGGGGTTTAAATTTGGCCCCAAAATCGCTGATTGGTCGCGGCCGGCGGCCTCGCCCAATCAGCTGATCGTTGTTTAAATTTGGCGCCAATCTCGCTGATTGGTTGCGGTCGGCTGGCAGCAACCAATCAGCAGAGCGTTGTTTAAAATTTTGCGCCAATCTCGCTGATTGGTCGCAGTCGGCTGGCAGCCGCGACCAATCAGCAGAGCGTTATTTAAATTTGGCGCCAATAATGCTGATTGGTTGCGGCCAGCGACCGCGAGGAATCAGCATAGCGGTGTTTAAATTTGGCGCCAATCTCTCTGATTGGTCGTGGGCAGCGTCCGCGACCAATCAGCACAGCAGTGTTTAAATTTGTCGGCACGATCGCTGATTGGTCGCGGGCAGCGTCCGCGACCAATCAGCACAGCAGTGTTTAAATGTGGCGCCAAGATCGCAGATTGGTCGCGGGCAGCGTCCGCGACCAATCAGCACAGCAGTGTTTAAATGTGGCGCCAAGATCACAGATTGGTCGCGGGCAGCGTCCGCGACCAATCAGCACAGCAGTGTTGAAAATGTGTCGGCAAGATCGCTGATTGGTCGCGGGCAGCGTCCGCGACCAATCAGCACAGCAGTGTTTAAATGTGTCGGCCAGATCGCTGATTGGTCGCGGGCACCGTCCGTGACCAATCAGCACATCAGTGTTTAAATGTGGCTCCAAGATTGCTGATTGGTCGCGGGCAGCGTCCGCGACCAATCAGCACAGCAGTGTTTAAATGTGGCGCTAAGATCGGTGATTGGTCACGGCCGCTATTTAAATGTGGCGCCCAAATCGGTGAATGGTCGGGCATCGGCCGCGACCAGTCAGCACAGCGGTGTTTAACTTTTGAGCCAAGATCACTGATTGGTAGCGGCCGGAGACCGCGACCAATCAGCGAATCGTATTGGTGAGGACCGGGAAGCGGAATCGTATTAGTGAGGACCGGGGAGTGGCGCAGCCTGTGCGGCTACTTCCGCTGCGAGAGGCCGGGAGATGAGCGACTGGTCGCAGTAGAAGTATGCCGACCCGCAGCGCTGCTCCCCGGTCCTCCCTTGACACCCTAGCCTCATGAATGTCAGCGCCGCTGCCTGTGCGGCTACTTCCGCTGCGAGAAGCCGGGAGATGAGCAGCTGCTCGCAGCAGAAGTATCCCGACCCACAGCGCCGCTCCTCGGTCCTCCCTTCACACCCTAGCCGCATGGAGGTCAGCGGCGCCGGAGGTCGAGGTCCTTCTGCTGCTACCGGCCGGGAGATGATGGCCTCGTGACAGTCATCTCCCAGCTGCATCTCCGTCCCGCAGATGAGCCGCTAACGGCCACCATCTTTTTTCTGAAATCCCGCGTCGCTGATTGGCCGCTGCCGGACCAATGAGCGACGCGGGATTTCCTGGACAGACAGACAAACAGACAGACAGACAGGATAAGACAATTATCTACTATATAATTGTCTTAACCCGTCTGTCTGTCTGTCTGTCTGTCCAGGAAATCCCACGTCGCTCATTGGTCCGGCAGCGGCCAATCAGCGCCGCGGGATTTCAGAAAAAAGATGGCGGCCGTTAGTGGCTCATCTGCGGGACGGAGCTCAGTGGCGTTGCAGCCGGGAGATGAGCGCCGCGAGGCGCTCATCTCCCGGCCGGTACCAGCAGAAGGACCCCGACCGCCGGACTCATCTGCGGGACAGAGATGCAGCCAGGAGATGAGCGGCGCGAGGTGCTCATGTCCCGGCCGGTAGCAGCGGAAGGACCGCCGGCGTCGCTGACCTCCATGCGGAAGGGAGGACCGGGGAGCGGAGTTGCGGGTCAGGATACTTCTGCTGCGAGCGCCCGCTCATGTCCCGGGTTATCGCAGCGGAAGTAGCCGCACAGGCAGCGCCGCTCCCCGGTCCTCACCAAGACGATTCGATGATTGGTCGCGGTCTTCGGACCCGACCAATCACTGATCTTAGCGCAAAAGTTAAATACCGCTGTGCTGATTGGTCGCGGACGCTGCCCGCGACCAATCACCGATTTGTGCGCCAAATTTAAATATCGGCCGCGACCAATCAGCACAGTAGTGGTTAACTTTAGCCGCAAGATCAGTGATTGGTCACGGGCCAAGACCGCGACCAATCACCGATTTGTGCGGCACATTTAAATAGCGGCCGCGACCAATTGGATGTCAGCGCCGCTCCCCTGTCCTCCCTTCACACCCTTGCCGCATGGATGTCAGCGGCGCCATCCGCGACCAATCAGCGAGATTGGCGCCAAATTTAAACAACGCTCTGCTGATTGGTCGAGGCCGGCGACCGCGACCAATCAGCAGAGCGATGCAGAGCGGGGTTTAAATTTGGCCCCAAAGTCGCTGATTAGTCGCGTCTGATGGCTGCAACCAATCAGCAGAGCGTTGTTTAAATTTTGCGCCAAAATCGCTGATTGGTCGCTGCCGGCGGCCGGCGACCAATCATCGATTTTGGTGCCAAATTTAAACCACGCTCTGTATCGCTCTGCTGATTGGTCGCGGTCGGCGGCCGCGACCAATCAGCAGTATTGGCGCCAAATTTAAACACCGCTCTGCTGATTGGTCGCGACTAATCAGCGATTTTGGTGCCAAATTTAAACACGCTCTCCAGTCCTCACTAACACGGCTCGCAGATTGGTCGCGGCCGCTGCCCGCGACCAATCACCGATATTGCCGCCAAATTTAAACACCGCTTTGCTGATTGGTCGCGGTTGCCTAACGCGACCAATCAGCGATTTGGGCGCCAAATTTAAATGCCGCTCTGCTAATTGCACCCCGTCGGCCGCATACCTATTCTAGAATACCCGATGCGTTCGAATCGGGCCACCATCTAGTATCTACTATATAATTGTCTTATCCTGTCTATCTGTCTGTCTGTCTTTCTGTCTGTCTGTCCTGGAAATCTCGCGCCGCTCATTGGTCCGGCAGCGGCCAATCAGCGCCGCGGGATTTCTGAAAAAAGATGGCGGCCGTTAGCGCCTCATCTGCGAGACGGAGCTCAGCGGCGATGCAGCTGGGAGATGAGCGCCACGAGGCGCTCATCTCCCTGCCGGTACCAGCAGAAGGACCTCGACCGCCGGACCCATCTGCGGGACGGAGATGCAGCCAGGAGATGACCGGCGTGAGGCGCTCATGTCCCGGCCGGTAGCAGCGGAAGGACCGCCGGCGTCGCTGACCTCCATGCGGAAGGGAGGACCGGGGAGCGGCGCTGCGGGTCGGGATACTTCTGCTGCGAGCGCCCGCTCATGTCCCGGGTTCTCGCAGAGGAAGTATCCACACAGGCAGCGCCACTGACATCCATACGGCTAGGGTGTGAAGGGAGGACCGGGGAGCGGCGCTGACATCCATGCGGCTAGGGTGTGAAGGGAGGACCGGGGAGCGGCGCTGCGGGTCGGGATACTTCTGCTGCGAGCGCCCGCTCATGTCCCGGGTTCTCGCTGCGGAAGTATCCGTACAGGCAGCGCCATTGACATCCATGCGGCTAGGGTGTGAAGGGAGGACCGGGGAGCGGCGCTGACTTCCAATTGGTCGCGGCCGCTATTTAAATGTGCCGCACAAATCGGTGATTGGTCGCGGTCTTAGCCCGCGACCAATCACTGATCTTGCCGCAAAAGTTAAACACTACTGTGCTGATTGGTCGCGGACGCTGCCCGCGACCAATCACCGATTTGGGCACCAAATTTAAATATCGGCCGCGACCAATCACCGATCTTGGCTCCACATTTAAACACCGCTGTGCTGATTGGTCGCCGACGCTGGGCGCGACCAATCACCGATTTGTGCGGCACATTTAAATACCGGCCGCGGCCAATTGGATGTCAGCGCCGCTCCCCGGTCCTCCCTTCACACCCTAGCCGCATGGATGTCAGCGGCGCTGCCTGTGCGGATACTTCCGCAGCGAGAACCCGGGACATGAGCGGGCGCTCGCACCAGAAGTATCCCGACCCGCAGCGCCGCTCCCTGGTCCTCCCTTCACACCCTAGCAGCTGATGTCCCCACAGTATCCGCATGGTGTTGCAAAGGTCCAGACATTTGTGTTAAAAATCGCTGATTGGTCGCCGACGCTATTTAAATGTGGCGCCAAAATTGGTGATTGGTCGCGCCCAGCGTCGGCGATCAAACAGCGATTTTTAACACAAATGTCCGGACCTTTGTAACACCATGAGGATACTGTGGGGACATCAGCGGCTACGGTGTCAAGGGAGGACGGGGAGCGGCGCTGACATCCATGCGGCTAGGGTGTGAAGGGAGGACCGGGGAGCGGCGCTGCGGGTCGGGATACTTCTGCTGCAAGCGCCCGCTCATGTCCCGGGTTCTCGCTGCGGAAGTATCTGTACAGGCAGCGCCGCTGACATCCATGCGGCTAGGGTGTGAAGGGAGGACCGGGGAGCGGCGCTGACATCCAATTGGTCGCGGCCGCTATTTAAATGTGCCGCACAAATCGGTGATTGGTCGCGGTCTTGGCCCGCGACCAATCACTGATCTTGCCGCAAAAGTTAAACACTACTGTGCGGATTGGTCGCGGACGCTGCCCGCGACCAATCACCGATTTGGGCGCCAAATTTAAATATCGGCCGCGACCAATCACCGATCTTGGCTCCACATTTAAACACCGCTGTACTGATTGGTCGCGGACGCTATTTAAATGTGGCGCCAAAATCGGTGATTGGTCGCGCCCAGTGTCAGCGACCAATCAGCACAGCGGTGTTTAAATTTGGAGCCAAGATCGGTGATTGGTCGCGGCCGATATTTAAATTTGGCGCCCAAATCCGTGATTGGTCGCGGGCAGCGCCAGCGACCAATCAGCGATTCTTAACACAAATGTCCGGACCTTAGTAACACCATGCGGATACTGGGGGACATCAGCGTCTAGGGTGTGAAGGGAGGACCGGGGAGCGGCGCTGCAGGTCGGGATACTTCTGCTGCGAGCAGTCGCTCATCTCCCGGCTTCTCGCAGCAGAAGTAGCCGCACAGGCAGCGGCGCTCCCCGGTCCTCACTAATACGATTCCGCTCCCCGGTCCTCAACAATACGATTTGCTGATTGGTCGCGCTCTCCGCACGCGACCAATCAGTGATCTTGGCGCTAAAATTAAACACCGCTCTGCTGATTGGTCGCGGCCGCTGCCCGCGACTAGTGTTGAGCATTCCGATACTGAAATATCGGGTATCGGCCGATATTCGCGGTATCGGAATTCCGATACTTAATTCCGATACTTTTACAATATCGAATACCGGAATCGGAAGTTCCCATAATGCCTGCGCTCTGCAGTGTCTCTGAAGGATGACAAGCTGGATGGCAGCGCTCAGCTGAGATCCAGCCTGTCATCAGAATGCCATCCCAGCGGGGGAGAATTCTCCTGATTGTTTAAAAGCCGGCGCGCGGTAAAAAGCCGCCGGCTTTTAAACAATCACACAGCCCCATACTGCTTCCCCGCAGCCTCCCACCCCGATCCTCCGCTCCCCTCGCCACCTCCCATCCCGATCGTAAGTTAGGACCGGGCGGGGAGCGCAGCACCAAGGAGCGAAGGACCCGGGCGGGGAAGCCGGCAGTGAAAAGACTTTACCGCCGGCTTTCCCGTTCTGTGCTGCGCTTTCCCGCCGGTTATTTCAAATGAACAGCTGAGGTATCAGGTGATGCCGATCAGCTGTTCATTTGAAGTAGCCGCGGTGCCCTCAGAGGATTCATGTGAGTTCATGCTTGACTGCATGAACTCACATGAACTTTCCCACGGCCGCACAGGTCAGCCTCACCTCCCAGACCATCAGACCGGTCATGATTAGTGTGTGTGCGCGTGTGTGTGCGGGGTGTGTGCGGGGTGTGTGTGCGATGTCTGCGTGTGTGTGCGGTGTGTCTGTGCGATGTTTGTGGGTGTGTGCGGGTGTGCGCGGTGTCTGTGCGATGTGTGCGGGTGTGTGCGTGCAGGCAGACATAGGCCGATGTGACACTACTACTCCCATCGGCCTATGTCAGTCCCCCGTCCACTCCTGCCAGCAGGATCAGCTCGATGGGAGCAGTAGTTCCCATCAGCCTGATCCTGCTATTTAAATTGCCCTACTGTGTCCCCAATAAATTTTAAATACATGTCATTGGTGGCCAGTGGTTACCTGCAATAAATTAGTTCATACATTACCTGTCCCCGCCGATCGCCACCTAAAATAAAGTAAAAAATAAAAAAATACACCTATACTCACCTAGACACCTAATTCCCCGAAGCCATCGATCTCCTGTAATAAAATATAAAATAATAAACTACAACCTTATCCTTACCCCTCCATAGTAGTCCACGAGTGTCCCACGAAGATCTCCAGTTCAGAGCAGCCACATAGAGTGTGACCGCTCTGAACCGCTGCCGCCGCTAGAATGACGGGGCCGTAAAGCAGCCCCGTCACTGCATAAGCGGGTTCACCGGAGTTCAGGCAGCGCTGCTCCGGTCAGCTCCTTTACGGCCCTGCTGTATCGTGAGAAATTCCCACGGTACAGCACTGCCATAAAGGAGGTCTCCGGAGCTGCGCTGACTGAATGCACTCCGGTGACCTCAGTCAGTGGCTCCCGCTGCCGGGAGCGGACGTGTTCCCGGCAGCGTGAGCTTACAGCAGCCATGCACAGCTGTCACCATCTCCAGATGTGACAGCTGTGCATGGGAGATCAGCGCAGGAACGTGGACAGGTAACTATTATTTTTAGTAAACTAAGAATTAAATAAAATGGTGTGTTTTATTTCAAATAAATTATTTTTTTCTCGGTGTAGTGTGTTTTTTCTTTTTAACACTTTGTAGGTTAGTAATGGGGGTGTCTTATAGACGCCCATCATTACTAACCTGGGCTTCATGGCAGCTGGCGCTGACATGAACCCCACCACTATTACCCCCTGCCACCGCACCAGGGCAGCGTGGAAGAGCGAGGCTAAGTGCCAGAATTGGCGCATCATATGGATGCGCCATTTCTGGGGCGGCTGATGGCTGGTGTTTCTAGCCTGGGAGGGGGCCAATATTCATGGCACCCTTCCTGGGCTATTAATATCAGCCCCCAGCTGTCTGCCTAGCCTTTGCTAGCTATTAAAATAGGGGGGACCCCACGTCATTTTTTTGGGGGGGGTCCCCCATTTTAATAGCTATTAAAGGCTAGGTATTCAGCTGGGGGCTGATATTAGTAGCCTGGGAAGCTCCGTGGGTATTACCCCCTTCCCAGGCTTCAAACATCTGCCCCAGCCGTCTGCTTAACCTCCGCTAGAGACTAAAATTATGGGGGATCCCACGCCATTTTTTTTTTTAAATAAATCCTTTATTTTAACACTAAATGACATTTGAGGAGTTAATAAAGATGCAGTCCCTAAATTATTATTTATTTTTTAATTAACTTTTCCCAAAACTTTTGACGTGGGCTTCGCCATATTTTTGTATGCCAGCCAGGTACAGCATCCAGCTTCTATGAACGCGCCATTTTCCGGGGTGGCTGCGGACTGCAATTTTCAGCGGGGGGGGGGGGGCAGAAAGCTTGGGCCTCCCTGCGCTGCAGATTCCATCCCCCAGCTGCCTAGTTGTACCTGGCTGGACACAAAAATAGGGAGAAGCTCCACGTTTTTTTTTTTTTTAATTATTTCATGAAATTCATGGAATAATTAAGAAAAAAAGGGCTTCCCTATATTGTTGTGTCCAACCAGGTACAAATAGGCAGCTGGTGGTTGGGGGCAGCCCGTTCCTGCCTGCTGTATTTGGCTGGACACAAATATAGTGCAAAGCCCCACATCAATTTTTTTTAAATTATTTCAGGAAATTCATGAAATAATTAAAAAAAATTGATGTGGGGCTTCGTCCTATATTTGTGTCCAGTCAGGTACAGCAGGCAGGAATGGGCTGCGTCCAACCACCAGCTGCCTATTTGTACCTGGCCGGACACAACAATATAGGGAAGCCCTTTTTTTCTTAATTATTCCATGAATTTCATGAAATAATTTAAAAAAAAAATGCGTGGGGCTTCGCCCTATTTTTGTGTCCAGCCAGGTACAACTAGGCAGCTGGGGGCTGGAATCCGCAGCGCAGGGAGGCCCAAGCTTTCTGGGCCCCACCCGCTGCAAATTGCAGTCCGCAGCCGCCCCGGAAAATGGCGCGTTCATAGAAGCGCCATCTTCTGGCGCTGTACCCAACTCATCCAGGGCCCTGGTGCGGTGGCTCACTGGGTAATAAAGGGGTTAAGGCCAGCTTGGCATTATCAGCTGGCCCTAAGCCCGAAATTCATGGGGTCACGCCAATATTAGACATGACCACCATGAATTTCTAGTAAAGTATTTAAAAAAAACACAAACACCCAGAAAAAAGTCCTTTAATTGAAATAAAGACACAATTCTTTATTGTTCTAAATTAAACCATACTTACCATCACGCCCATTCCAGCTGAAGCCAACGATCTCCTGCAATAAAAGAAAAATAATAAAGCAACCTCATCCTTACCTTTCCATGGTTCCCAGGACGGCTCCAGCTCTGCTACATCGAGATGACAGGCTGGACTGCAGCAGAACGCTGCCATCCAGCCTGTCATCCCGCAGACACTGAGAAGCGCAGGCATGCTTGCGCTCCTCAGTGTCAGGTTGTGACGGCATAAAGATGAGCCGAGGTCATGTCCAATGAACTCAGCTCACCTCATGCACGTCATTGACAGCGTGGGAAAATTCTCCTGCACTCAGCGCTTCAGCGTGAGAATTTTCCCACGCTGTCAGTGACATACATGAGGTGAGGTCATGTCCAATGAACTCAGCTCACCTCATGCACGTCCCTGACAGCGTGGGAAAATTCTCCTGCACTCAGCGCTTCAGCGTGAGAATTTTCCCACGCTGTCAGTGACGTGCATGAGGTGAGCTGAGTTCATTGGACATGACCTCGGCTCATCTGCATGCCGTCACAGAGAGACACTGAGGAGCGCAAGCATGCCTGTGCTTCTCAGTGTCTGCGGGATGACAGGCTGGATGGCAGCGTTCTGCTGCGGTCCAGCCTGTCATCTCGATGTAGCAGAGCTGAAGCTGTCGTGGGAGCCATGGAAAGGTAAGGATGATGTTGCTTTATTATTTTACTTTTATTGCAGGAGATCGTTGGCTTCAGCTGGAATGGGCGTGACTGTAAGTATGGTTTAATTTAGAACAATAAAGGATTGTGTCTTTATTTCAATTAAAGGACTTTATTCTGGGTGTTTGTGTTTTTTTTAATTACTTTACTAGAAATTCATGGTGGTCATGTCTAATATTGGCGTGACCCCATGAATTTCGGGCTTAGGGCCAGCTGATAATGCCCAGCTGGCCTTAACCCCTTTATTACCCAGTGAGCCACCGCACCAGGGCCCTGGATGAGTTGGGTACAGCGCCAGAAGATGGCGCTTCTATGAACGCACCATTTTCCGGGGCGGCTGCGGACTGCAATTTGCAGTGGGTGGGGCCCAGAAAGCTTGGGCCTCCCTGCGCTGCAGATTCCATCCCCCAGCCGCCTAGTTGTACCTGGCTGGACACAAAAATAGGGCGAAGCCCCACGTATTTTTTTTTTAAATTCATGAAATTCATGGAATAATTAAGAAAAAAAGGCCTTTCCTATATTGTTGTGTCCAACCAGGTACAAATAGGCAGCTGGTGGTTGGGCGCAGCCCGTTCCTGCCTGCTGTACCTGACTGGACACAAATATAGGGCGAAGCCCCACATCAATTTTTTTTAATTATTTCATGAATTTCCTGAAATAATTTAAAAAAAATTGACGTGGGGCTTCGCATTATATTTGTGTCCAGCCAGGTACAGCAGGCAGGAACGGGCTGCCCCCAACCACCAGCTGCCTATTTGTACCTGGTTGGACACAACAATATAGGGAAGCCCTTTTTTTCTTAATTATTTCATGAATTTCATGAAATAATTAAAAAAAAAAAATACGTGAAGCTTCTCCCTATTTTTGTGTCCAGCCAGGTACAACTAGGCAGCTGGGGGATGGAATCTGCAGCGCAGGGAGGCCCAAGCTTTCTGCCCCCCCCCCCCCCCGCTGAAAATTGCAGTCCGCAGCCGCCCCGGAAAATGACGCGTTCATAGAAGCTGGATGCTGTACCTGGCTGGCATGCAAAAATATGGCGAAGCCCACGTCAAAAGTTTTGGGAAAAATTAATTAAAAAATAAATAATAATTTAGGGACTGCATCTTTATTAACTCCTCAAATGTCATTTAGTGTTAAAATAAAGGATTTATTTTAAAAAAAATTGACGTGGGGCTTCGCCCTATATTTGTGTCCAGCCAGGTACAGCAGGCAGGAACGGGCTGCCCCCAACCACCAGCTGCCTATTTGTACCTGGCCGGACACAACAATATAGGGAAGCCCTTTTTTAAAAAAATTATTTCATGAAATAATTTAAAAAAAAAATGCGTGGGGCTTCGCCCTATTTTTGTGTCCAGCCAGGTACAACTAGGCAGCTGGGGGCTGGAATCTGCAGCGCAGGGAGGCCCAAGCTTTCTGGGCCCCACCCACTGCAAATTGCAGTCCGCAGCCGCCCCGGAAAATGGCGCGTTCATAGAAGCGCCATCTTCTGGCGCTGTACCCAACTCATCCAGGGCCCTGGTGTGGTGGCTCACTGGGTAATAAAGGGGTTAAGGCCAGCTTGGCATTATCAGCTGGCCCTAAGCCCGAAATTCATGGGGTCACGCCAATATTAGACATGACCACCATGAATTTCTAGTAAAGTATTTAAAAAAACACAACACCCAGAATAAAGTCCTTTAATTGAAATAAACACACAATTCTTTATTGTTCTAAATTAAACCATACTTACCATCACACCCATTCCAGCTGAAGCCAACGATCTCCTGCAATAAAAGTAAAATAATAAAGCAACATCATCCTTACCTTTCCATGGTTCCCACGACGGCTCCAGCTCTGCTACATCGAGATGACAGGTTGGACCGCAGCAGAACGCTGCCATCCAGCCTGTCATCCCGCAGACACTGAGAAGCGCAGGCATGCTTGCGCTCCTCAGTGTCTGGCTGTGACGGCATAAAGATGAGCCGAGGTCATGTCCAATGAACTCGGCTCACCTCATGCACGTCACTGACAGCGTGGGAAAATTCTCCTGCACTCAGCGCTTCAGCGTGAGAATTCTCCCACACTGTCAGTGACGTGCATGAGGTGAGCTGAGTTCATTGGACATGACCTCGGCTCACCTTTATGCCGTCACAGCCAGACACTGAGGAGCGCAAGCATGCCTGCGCTTCTCAGTGTCTGCGGGATGACAGGCTGGATGGCAGCGTTCTGCTGCGGTCCAGCCTGTCATCTCGATGTAGCAGAGCTGGAGCCGTCGTGGGAACCATGGAAAGGTAAGGATGAGGTTGCTTTATTATTTTTCTTTTATTGCAGGAGATCGTTGGCTTCAGCTGGAATGGGCGTGATGGTAAGTATGGTTTAATTTAGAACAATAAAGAATTGTGTGTTTATTTCAATTAAAGGACTTTATTCTGGGTGTTTGTGTTTTTCTTTAACTTTGACTATGGGGTTAGTAATGGGGGTGTCTTATAGACACCTCTCCATTACTAACCTGGGCTTGATGTCAGCTGGCATTATAAGCTGACATCAACCCCAGCCCTATTACCCCACTGCCACCGCTACAGGGCAGTGGGAAGAGCGAGGCTAAGTGCCAGAATTGGCGCATCCTATGGATGCGCCATTTCTGGGGCGGCTGACGGCTGGTGTTTCTGGCCTGGGAGGGGGCCAATATTCATGGCACCCTTCCTGGGCTATTAATATCAGCCCCCAGCTGTCTGCCTAGCCTTTGCTAGCTATTAAATTAGGGGGGACCCCACGTTATTTTTTTTGGGGGGGTGCCCCATTTTAATAGCTAGTAAAGGCTAGGTATTCAGCTGGGGGCTGATATTAGTAGCCTGGGAAGCTCCGTGGGTATTACCCCCTTCCCAGGCTTCAAACATTTGCCCCAGCTGTCTGCTTAACCTCCGCTAGAGCCTAAAATTAAGGGGAACCCCACGCCAATTTTTTTTTAAATAAATCCTTTATTTTAACACTAAATGACAAGTACAGTAATCAACACTGTCACTGTACTTCATATATGTGTGACTGACATGTTTCTATGTATCTAATCTATGTGTGAAGCTCTATTCTGTCTGTTATAAATTGTCGGGTACCGCTGCTGAATTGCCGGCCGGCTTTTTTAAAGAGACGGTGCACGAAAACACTAATATTTTTTTAAATAAATCCTTTACACTAAATGACAAGTACAGTAATCAACACTGTCACTGTACTTCATATATATGTGACTGACATGTTTCTATCTATCTAATCTATGTGTGAAGCTCTATTCTTTCTGTTGTAAATTGTCGGGTACCGGTGTATGCCGCTGATGAATTGCCGGCTTTTCATGTCATTCTACATTATTCTTAGTTGTTTTACTTCATGTAGAATTAACCTACAAGGAAAGAAAGGGTTTATTTTCATTCCGATATTTGTGTCCCATTGACTTGCATTGGTTTCCGGTATCGGAATCGGCGATATCCGATACTTTTTGGGTATCGGCCCGATCCAATCCGATACGATATTTCCTGATATCGGAAGGTATCGCTCAACACTACCCGCGACCAATCACCGATTTGGGCGCCACATTTAAATAGCGGCCGCGACCAATCACCGATCTTGCCGCCACATTTAAAAACTGCTGTGCTGATTGGTCGCGGGCGCCAGACGCGACCAATCAGCGAGCTTGGCGCCAAATTTAAACAACGCTCTGCTCATTGGTCGCGGACGCCAGACGCGTCCAATCAGCGAGATTGGCGCCAAATTT
The DNA here is from genome assembly GCF_046119375.1 of Phyllobates terribilis. Taxonomy (NCBI): domain Eukaryota; kingdom Metazoa; phylum Chordata; class Amphibia; order Anura; family Dendrobatidae; genus Phyllobates; species Phyllobates terribilis. The sequence goes on from NW_027362770.1 coordinate 146,561,420, forward strand.
AAACAACGCTCTGCTGATTGGTCGCGTACTCCAGCCGCGACCAATCAATGAGATTGGCGCCAAATTTAAACAACGCTCTGCTGATTGCGCCCGGTCTGCCGCATACATATTCTAGAATACCCGATGCGTTAGAATTGGGCCACCATCTAGTATATAGATACTGAGCAAAGGGTCTGAATACTTATGACCATGTGATATTTCAGTTTTTCTTTTTTAATAAATTTGCAAAAATTTCTACATTTCTGTTTTTTTTCAGTCAAAATGCGGTGCAGAGTGTACTTTAATGAGAATAAAATGAACTTTTTAGAATTTACCAAATGGCTGCAATGAAACAAAGATTGAAAAATTTAAAAGGGTGCTGATGCCCTGCTATGTATAAGAAAAGCGATCAGACAATCTCGGCATCAAGTCCCCTAAAAGGACTATTAACTCCAATAAAAAGTGAAAAAAAAGCTTTAAAAAAATATGAAAAAAATAAAAAACAGAAAAGTTCAAATCATGCTCCATTAAAAATAACATAAAAAAACATATTTGTTATCACTGCATTCATAAGTCCGATCTATCAAAATATAAAATAAAGATTAACCCAATCAGTAAATGGTGTAACGAAAAAAAATCGAAACCCCAGAATTATGTTTTTTGGCAGCTGCAACATTTCAATAAAATTCAATAACTGGCGCTGAAAATATTGTATCTACACCAAAAATGGTATCAATAAAAACATCAGCTCAGGGCACAAAAAATAATCCCTCATCCAACCCCATGTCGGAAAACGTTACGGGTCTCGGGAAATGGCGACAAAAGCAAAAAAAATTCTTACAAATTTCCAAAGTTTTTAATCACTTAAATAAAAAAAAAAACTATACATGTTTGGTATCTGCGTCTTCGTCCTGACCTGGAGAATCATACTGCAAGGTGCAAGGTTAGTTTTACCATATAGTGAAGCTGATAAATAAAAAACCCAAAAACCAATTGTGGAATTTCAAATTTTTTTGCTATCTCGACTCACTTGGATTTTTTTTCTTGTTTTTTCAGTGCACTATGTCATAAAATGAATGGTGTAATTTAAAAGTACAACTTGTACTGCAAAAAACAAGCCTTCAGATGACAGAAAATCAAAATAGTTATCGTTCTTGAAAGAAGGGGAGGAAAGAGCGAAAAAGCGGAAAATGACCGTGGCGTGAAGGGGTTAAACTATATTATATTAAATATGCCCCATTAAGCAATGTAAAACCCCGACGAGGTTACAACTCCGTACTTAACAGAAGTCTTTCATACCCTGATCCGAAAATGTGCTCCAAAAAATTGTAATTTTTGTGCCAATTTTTCCTTGTGTCTGTTATTTAAAGTTTCATATAAAAACTCAATCGGTTACAAGTCAAGTTCATTATGTAAATGGAATATGACAGCAGATGTGAACCTCTGGCCCCTCTCAGACTGGCCTTTACTGGAAAGGATCTTTCACGTTCCCGGACGGGAACATTACCATCTGTCCACAGCTTAATGAATGTCAGTAAGATGGCCTTAGTGCGCCACAGCAAGAAGCTGTAATATTGATGACCCTATAATAAAGTCATTATGATGCCGTCATTTTGGCAAAGGCTACAGTTCTAAAAAAAAAAAACTATTGGAGTACAAAAAAGGGAAAGTGAGTCACATTTCTGCAAATATTCCAATTCCCAAATGTCAGGAAAGGTCCCAAAATATCTCAAGATGGGAGTTCTATGGGTCATTGATCATTGGACAGCTGGCCCGATCAAACAGTGTGAGGCTCTGGGCACAAGACTGTATATTCTCTCATCTGAGAGAATTGGGCCGATTAGGCAAATCACTCTCTGATAGTTTGATCACAGTGTGATCCAATTCTCTTGGATAAGGAGAAGATGGAGAAAAAAAAATCTCCATCTTCTCCATTGTGTCAGTCCATGGAATTGGACTGCACTCAGATGTCATCCAAAGACAACTGACAACTTCTATTACTGGATGGGCTACTCCACTCCCGTTCTTTGGCAGTCGCACAGCAGTACACCTTGTACATGAGGGCCAGAAAGAGCATGTGCTCCAGTGGATTGCAAATGCGGCATCAAGTGGCCTCTCCTTCTCTTTCTTCACCTCAACATCACACACAGTACAGTCCTCAGCGGTGGCACCCCAATTACCCTTGTTTCACCCCGTGTCACAACTCTCCAACCGCCCAACTGACAGTAGGGAACCACAGATGGGCGAGTCTGTAGAACTGTTCACCCATTCTATGCCAAGGGCACCAGAGGTCTACTCCAAAGATTCACAGACTCAAGAGGAGAAGGAAAGCATCTGCACCGAAGCCCCAATTTTTTTATGTTGGATTGAAGCAGGGTCAGAGCAGAATCCTGACCCTCGTCACCAGACGTTAACCCCTTAACCCCCGGGGGGGGTAGTTGATCCTGATGAGGTTTGGATACCTGAGGTGCACGTGGACTGTACTATGCTGTCAGGGCAGGAAGAGGGGGAGAGTGACTTTCAGGGTGAGGAATGGGAGAACAGAGAGGATGATGATGAGGTTGTAGATCCCACTTGGTGTGAACCCAGAGGCACGTGACGCGACCCCTGGGCCGTGGGGTACTTGGTAGCCGGGCCTGTCGTTGCTAGGGGAGATGTCACAGTGGCGGTGACCCGGTCCGTGACCCAGGGCGGTCAATAAAAGGGGTTTTAAAGAAAAGGATTATAGTTTTTATGAAATAATGTTCGTGACCCCACCTGTGGTATGCGGCAAAAGGGAGCCGCCGCTGCGGAGCAGGTCCTCTGGACCTGATGTTAGTGCAGCAGAGTTAGTTTAGCTCTCCACAGGTAGAGCTAAGCTCCAGGGCGTTGCTGTGGTGATGTTATAGATGAGGTAGATGTTGTTGTGCAGTATAGTGCAGGGCTGGTGATGGCGCAGCAATAATTCACAGAGACAGTGGGGTGAATTCTTCAGGGTTTACTCACAGTTGTTAAGTTCCTCAGGTTACACTTTCCGGATTATAACCGCCCACGTCGTCCTGTGGTTCAGCCATCCCACAGATAATTCAGGAGCACTTAACGGGACCCCTTTCTGTGTGCCTTTCTCAGTCGTCTTCTTGCGCTGGCTCTCACCCTCCTGCCCTGCGCCTCACAATCAGTGTCCTGAGCCGGTAGCCTCGGATCTTGTCGGGCGACCTGCAGTCCCCTGGACTCTCTGTGGCCACCTTTTCGGCGGTGTAATTGTGGCTGTGGCAACTGCACCCTAAAAGTACAGAAGCCTCCGGTTTCTTGCTGAACGTTGCAATTCTCACTAGTTAGGGGCCGGTCCCCTTTGCGGCTTGATCCTTCCACGTCCTGGTAGATTCGGGCGGACGGGTGACCTCCAGCACTTCCTGTACCCCTAGGATCTCCTCTTTCCTTCTGGAGCCATCCTTTCTGCTCCTCTCCTCTCTTCAGTCTGTCCTGGGCCTCTCACTAGGCCCGCTCCGCCTGAACAGAGCTCTTGCAGAGCTCCTGCTCCGACTCGCTGTCCTCTTCTGACTGGAACCCTTCTAGATGGTTCAATCCCTTCTTATACACCTACTGAAGTGCTCCCCTAAACTACGTCCTCCACCTACACCCACTACATGGTTCCCGCTCTCTTGGTTCTCCCCACTCCAGCCAGGGACAGGGCTCAGCAGAGGAGCAGGGAGCAGCGCATCTTGCCCCTCCTGCTGGTTTGGAGTAGTGTAGTGTTGGATGCAGGTGTTTGGGTCCCGGGCAGTACTCCATCCTTACCTGAGAGTGGGATACCACACCTCTGGGTGAGATGCAGTACCTCTGTGGCGACTGAACCCGCAGGGGCGCCACACACGCAGCTGAGTAGCTCATCTGAGGAGGTGGAGGAGGAGGAAGACGAGGAGGTTAACTTCCCCCCTACGGCGCAGACACAGAGTGATGTGACTCGCCTCCAGGGCCGTGGGGTACTCGGCAGCCTGGCCTTGTGGCTGCTTGCGGGGGATATCACGGTGGCTGGCCCGGGCCGTGACCCAGGGCTGTCAGTTAAATGGGGGGGGAATACTTCTATTATATGTTTTTATTTTGGGGATTATTCATGACGCCACCTGTGGTGCCTGGTGAGGATCACCAGAGCTGCGGCAGTCCTCTGAGGCAGATGGTAGGGCAGCTTGTGATGGGACTGCTCCCCACAGGTGGAGCAGGCCTCAGGGCAGTGTAGAAGAATGGAAGAGGTGCGCTGGGCATTGTAGTGCAGGGAGGGAAATGGCACCAGAGAAATGAAGGAGCGGAGGCAGTTCAGTGCTGTCATCCGAGTTTACTCACAGTTCTGTTCAAGTTCCTCAGGTGCACAGTACTGGTGCAAACCTCCCGCGTCGCGCTGCGTTCACCGGGCTGGGGTTCAGTCCTTCCTCAGGCAGCTCGGGTGTACCTGGCAGAACCCCACTGTCATATGTACCTTCCTAGACCGACTTCGCGCTGGGTCTTTACTCCCTCCTGCCCTGCGCTTCTCACTGTGAATCCTATTCGGGTGCTGCGAGGTCCCCCCTGTCCGTCGGAGTTGCTCAGACCTGCTCGACCTTACTTGGATCGAAGTGAGAGTTTGGCTCCTGCTATAGAAGTCAGAAGCCTCCGGTTTTCCAGCCGAGGCCTGAAGCTGCACGACTGGGCCAGGGGCCGGTCCCCTTCTCGCGGCCTAGATCCTCCTGACACTTGGCAGGTTCGGGTGTATGGGTGCCGCCTGCACTCGCCGTACTCCCTAGGATCCCTTCAGTAGAATGGAGCCTACTCCACGCTCCCCTCCTGGGCCTCAGTCCTGGGCCCTTGTAGTGGAGCAGAGCTCCTAGAGAGACTCTGCTCCCAGACTGCTCTCCAGCTACTAGTCTGACTGACTTCTCTTTAAGATGGCTTCCCTATTTTATATCTTTACTGTATGAGTGCTCCCATGAACTACTTCCTCCACCCACACCCACTACTGGTTCCCCCTAACTTTGGGTTCCCCCCGCCCCAGCCAGGGTCAGGGCTCAGCAGCTGCGCTCTGTATGTTGCCCCTCCAGCTGGCCTGGGGTAGTGTAGTGTTGGATGTGGGTGTTGGGGTTCCGTGCAGCACTCCCTCCTTACCTGAGAGAAGGGAGACACCACACCTCTGGGTGAGGTGCAGTACCTCTGTGGCGACCGTACCCTCAGGGGCGCCACAGATGCAACCATGCGGAGCACTGCATCCTCAGCCACAACTGTGGCCACCAGCTGTCGCAAGTCTGCAGCTCGCAGGGGCGGCAAGGGTTGCCTAAAAGGACCTTTTTTGAGACCGCAAAGGATGAGCTAACTCACTTTATCTGCCAAATTTGCAAAAATAGACTCAGTAGAGGGAAAAATTTAAATAATTTGACTACTACATGTGACGCACCCCCTGGGCCTGTGCTTTGCAGGGGATACCCGGAGCCGGGCCTTCTGTAAGATGCTGGGGGTTGTAGTCTCCGTGTGGCGGCGACCCGGTCCGTGCCCAGGGTGGTCAATTTAGTGGCAGTCTTAATGTTGTAACAAATGTCCGACTACGCCACCCGTGGATTGCGGTCAGTGGGGACCGCCGCTGCGCTGCAGACCGCTGAGGCTGATGTAGTTTGCGCAGCCGAGTATGGAATAACTCCCCACGGGAGAAGTATTGCCTCAGGGCAGCTAGTGTAGAAGATGGTGGGAATGATGGTGTGAGCGTCCCAGTACTAATGGTGCTGGTGCGGCGATGAAACACAGAGACGTGCGGTTGCAGTTTCCAATGCTTTACTCACAGTTGTTATTCGTGTCAATCCTGCAGGCGATGACTGCCCAAGTCGTGCTGCGTCCACCAGGAAAGGGACTCGACCAACTCCCAGGCAATTCCAGAGCGTGGCACAAGGCTCCCTTCCTTTCCTTTCTCTGGCCGTCCCCACCAGTGACCCACCTTTGTCCAGCTCCCTCGGGCCTTCTGTTGGCGAAACCTATCTCCGGTTTCCCTGACCCTATGCGGTATGCTTTCCTGGTGGATGTAGTGGGGGGTCGCACCAAGATGTGGTGACGACCTCCGGTCTTTGGCTGAGGAATCTGTTGCCTCCACCAATTTGGGTTCCGGTACCCTGCTCTGCCAACCCTTCACCCTGTATCTCCTGGGCATATGGGGTTCCTTCTTTACTCGCGTCTCTGGGCCTTTCTCTGTGTTCCTTGCTTCCTTTCTCCTCTGTTCCAGTTCCTTTCTTACTTTCCTTTCCGTTCCTTCTCCTCTCTCTTTCTGCTGTTTCTGGCCTCCACTTCAGGCCTGCCTCTGGAGCTGGGCCCAGACTGAGCCACAGCTCCCTGTCAGCCCTCTCTGGCTGAACTCCTGACTGAACTGAACACTGTCCTAAGATGGTGCCCACCTTAAATACCTCCCTCTATGTGTGAGCCCAGGTGACTAGCAACCAATGGGCTCCTACCTATGCCCAAAGACCCAACCCCTATCTGCCCCTACACCACTGGGTATTCCTCCCCCCGCCCCACTCCAGACAGGGGCAGATTCTGTCGTGCCTGCACTCCTGTCTCGTGGGAGCACCGTTGACCTGTCCCTCGGAAATGGGGTGTGTGTGGTGCATGCTAAACGAGTCCTGGTCCACACTCCATCCTTACCCGGGAGTGGAATATCACACCTCTGGTTTGAAGTGCAATACCCCTGTAGCAGCCGAGCCCTCGGGGTGCTACACATGCATGAACCGTCACATGCAAAATCAACATGCGTTAGTCTGGCAATCTCATTGCGATAAAATGGGGACCAGCGGGCCTCACCAACCATCGGCTGCCTCATCAACCGCATCTGCTGCTTCTTCCCCCTCCGTCATCATGCCAAGTGTTGTCACATAGTTCTCCGGACGCAGAACCTCCACTTGTTCAACCGTTCCAGTCAGGCTGAGTGAGAGCCCCTCAGTTGTAACGGAAGTGGACATGCCTGCTGTTTTTGCTCCACCGAGCACACCACATGTTTCTCAATCCACCGTAACATCTCCGCCTGCACCTCACTGTCGATCTAGCAGTTTGTCGTGTTCACCCTACTCCGCCCTCTCTCAGCACTGCAGCCAGTCCTCTGTCCCGCAGTTGTGGTCACGTAAAAGATTGTTTCATTCTACACATGAGAAAGCTAAGAGATTGAACTCCACCATCTCCAATCTGTTGGCCACGGACATGTTGCCTTTCCGCCTTGTAGATACAGACGTTTTCCGAAAGGTGATGGCGGTTGCAGTCCCCCAGTACCAGTTGCCCAGTCACCATTACTTCTCTAAGAACACTGTGCCTGTGCTACACCAGCATGTCACAGACAGCATCACCAGCTCCTATGTCTGCCGGGGTGCATTTCACCACAGACACCTGGACGAGTAAGCCTGGCCAGGAGCGTTACAACTCGTTGACTGGGAACTGGGTGACTCTGATGGCTGTGGGGGAATGCAGGGAAGGGGCTGCTCCACAAGTCTTGGAATCCCCAAGGCTTTCAGAAGAAACCTCTGTATCTAACACTTCCTCCACTGCTTCTGCCTCCTCCGCCTCCTCTAGGGCCTCCACCTGCGCTCTCAACCTCTGTCTTAATGAGACACGTGCTCCAACAGTGCAGAACGAATCCCCACCACCTTCTTACTGCGCAGTTAGGGCTCACCGCAATCAGGCAGTGTGAAGAATATTCTGGAATAATCACATGTGCCCTGGTTGTCAGGTCTCCAGGCATAGTGTAATCCGACTCTCTTGAATTCCTTTGCAGCCAGCAAAGGGGGGTGAGAAATCCCCCTCCCCTGGAAGATGTGAGCTGAGCTGACAGGCAGGCTCCCTGCCGAGATCCTCTCTTTGTTCTCAACATGTGCTATGTTGTGTAAGGTACTACACTTCAATACAGAGCTGTGGAAGAACTATATGTCCGAGCTCTTCACAAAATGGATTTTCTAGCTCAGGGGAAGATAGCGAATGCTAGACAGCATCCTAGCCCACTCTAGTGTGTAGGGACGAGGAGATACACGTCCCAGCCTTTTGGAACTTCCCACAACTGCTGTGTTTGGTACCCAGACGTAGCAGGGGCCCAGCTGGGTCCATTGACACCAGAACCGGTTCCCTGGGACCATCCAGTAAGGAGGTATGGGCCACGTTAGTTCTGGGAGTCTCTTAGCCAGGAAGGAACAGGGGGATGGCGACTTGGGCTGATCAGGGGGCAGGTAGTAGGAGTTCCCAGAGAGTTGGAAGGTCTGTGTAGCAAAAGCCTATTGTCTTTTCCCTGGGGCAGCTTGTGACATGCAGACGTGTGGAAGAAGTCCAGCAACCAAGCAGGGCATACATTCTTCCCCATATGGCCGCCCATCCCCCGAGCCATGCTTTCCATCTAACCGGTAATCGACTTTAAGATCTGTTATGCTTGATGTACCATGCTTTTGTATTTTTAACTCTGACCACTGTATATGTAACCCTTATGCATATAGTAGATTGTTTAGTGAGCCCTTATGGCAATTAAATATATAATTTAATCTTGGACTGTTCTTTTATCTCGAACCATGAACCTTACGTCTGTTGTTCGGTCCAACAACGCGCTACTGGGCTGGTCTCTAGCCCGATATAAGTCTGTTATATCAAATAGAAACTGGTGGCAACTCTATCCAGGCCGACAAGGCTCTGCTTCACTGGAGTGGTGAAGGAACCTCTCAGCCTGTCAGGAGTGTGGGAGAGTGTGGGGCCATGTCAGCATCTGAGTGGACCACCTTGTCCCACCCCCTGGTGCCTCTCTGTACCCATGTGGACAGGAGGTGACGGAGTAGAACTGTGCCTATCTGACCTTACGCATCCTTGAGGGGGTGCGGAACGTCACGTTGGTGCAAAGGGTAGATCCGTATCACGTGCTCCGTCTGGCGTAGTGTGACGTCAGGCGGGTGGCGGGATGTGGATCCACCGGAAGAAGTGGCGACAGCGAGATTCTGCAGGGCCCTCCTGGTGCCGTTTCTTCACAGGCAGTCTTAAAATTAATATGTCTTGGAGATTGCAGTCACACAGATGAAGAGTTGTAGACAGCTATCAAGGCTGAGTTTGAGCAATGGCTGTCTCCACTGAATCTGGAGCCAGAGAAGGCCGTTTGCGATAACGGTGCAAGCCTGGTGGCGGCCCTATGCCGGGGCAACCTTACACATGTGCCTTGCATGGCTCGTGTCCTCAACCTGATGGTACAGCAATTTCTCCGCCACTATCCCGGCCTGGATGCGCTGCTGCAGAAAGCACGGTCGATGTGTGCTTATTTCTGCCGATTGCACCCTATGGGTCATCGACTTGCATCGCTACAGAGGTCTTTTGGCCTACCGGTTAACCGGTTGATATGCAATGTGCCGACAGTGAAATTCCACTCTGCAAATATTGCAGCGACTGTGGCAGCAGCGACCAGCCATGATGCAGTATGTCGTGTCGTATAGCCTGGGCCAACATAGTACGGGTGTGGAACAAATAATTGAATATGAAATAAGGGGTTAATAGGCACCAGTCTCCAGAGTATTGTGGCTGCAAATAACATTTGCGGAGTGGGTACAGATTAAGGACCTCTGCACCCTTCTGCACAGTATTGAAATGGCTACTAAGATGGTTAGCGCTGACGATGCCGTCATCAGCATCCCTATTCCGGTCATCTACATGCTAGAACAGACTTTGAATAGCCTGCGGGAGGAAGTGGTGGTCCCAGAAGAAGAAGAGGAAGCAGAGGAGGATAACAATCTCTCTAAGTTACACACTGTCGTCACACAGGCGGGTGCTTGCGTTACCAGACAAACTGTTAGTGAAAAAGCAGGAGCCAAGGAACAAATGGAGGAGGACGAGGAGCAAGAGGTGATGGGTGAGCAACAGTCAGAAGATGAAGTGGTTAATGTCTGTGGTTGGCGGGTGGGAACGGAGGAAACAAGCATCAGTGTTACCCAGCCACCAACACATCATGGCCTTGGACCTCATGGAAGAGCCCGACACATGAGCGCCTTCTTGCTGCACTATCTACAACATGATCCCTGTATAGTTCTGATTCGAAATAGTGCTGACAACTGGGTTGCCACTCTGTTAGATCCACATTACAAAAGTAAATTTTCCCAGATGCTTCCTACCCTGGAAAGGGACCTGCGCATGCTGGAGTATTAAAATAAGCTTTTAGACAACTTTAAGAAAGGTTTTCCCCAAGATAGCAGTGAGGCACACAGTGTGCATTGCAGCTCTAGACTTCTAACCCCAGGAACTTCAATTTGTCAGCGCAAAAACATTAGCAACAGCGTAAGTGGCAGAAGCAATTTCTGTGAGTCCTTTCACACATTTTTTAGACAAGCTCGTGCATCAGAACAACAGAGTACAACGTGGTGAATGACAGGAGAGAATGGGGCAGGAGTATTTAGAGCTCAATATCAATACCATCAGGGAGGGTTTGGACCCTTTTACATTTTTGTCTTCAAAAATGGAAGAGTGACCTGAGCTCGTCTGTAACGTCTTGGAGGTTTTATCATGCCCGGCAGCCAGTGTTCACTCAGAACGTGTCTTCAGCGCTGCTGGTGGTGTCCTGACAGATAAGCGCACCCGGCTATCCCATAAAAGTGTTGACCGCCTTACTTTCATCAAGATGAACAAGTCATGGATCTCCAAGGACTTTTGCACCCCAATCGCAGACTGTGCAGACTAGGCGATGTTGTAGTTTTAAGTGTGCTGCATTGATCGTGCGTTATTGCAGTCTGTGATATCTTCGTTGTGGCTTCTGTGTCTGCTGTTGCTGCTGCTGCTGATGTTAACACTAGTTTTTGGAAATGTGAAGACTCCTGATTGGGTCTCGATCTGTTGGGTTGGCTGTAGTGGAAGGGGTGTTAGTGGCCCATTATACTAGCTCTACTCTGGTGAAATTGATGCCACTTTGGTAGTGTGTGCCCCTAATTTTTGGAAATGTGGAGACTCCTGATTGGGTCTCCATCTGCTGAGTGGTCTCTAGTGGAAGGGGTGTCAGTGGCCCATGATACTAATTCTACTCTGGTGTAATTGATACCACTTTGGTGGTGTCTGCTTCTAATTTTTGAAAATGTGGAGACTCCTGATTGGGTCTCTATCTGCTGTGTTGACTATAGTGGAAGGGGTGTCAGTGGCCCATGATACTAATTCTACTCAGGTGAAATTGATGCCACTTGGTTGGTGTCTGCCCCTAATTTTTGGAAATGTGGAGACTCCGGATTGGGTCTCCATCTGCTGAGTTGTCTCTAGTGGAAGGGGTGTCAGAGGCCCATTATACTAGCTCTACTCTGGTGTAATTGATACCACTTTGGTGGTGTCTGCTTCTAATTTTTGAAAATGTGGAGACTCTTGATTGGGTCTCCTTCTGCTGGGTTGGCTGCAGGGGAAGCGGTGTCAGTGGCCCATTATACTAGCTCTACTCTGGTGAAATTGATGTCACTTTGGTGGTGTCTGCTCCTAATTTTTGGAAATGTGGAGACTCCTGATTGGGTCTCCTTCATGTGTGTTGCCTGTTGCAGTAGGGCTCCCAGACCTGCAGGCCATCACTCATTTTTAGTCAACTACCTGTGCTACTATCCTTAATTTTTTCTAGCAATAGTAGTCTACAAAGCTGATATTTGTGCCACCTGAGTGTGGCTGAGAAGAAAATCAGCTTGAGCTGTTGCATGTGGTATCAGGGCTCCTAGCACAGCAGGCCTACACCGATCCCTCACCCACCTCATCTTAATTTGAAGTTCAATTTAAAGTTGTAAATGCTGGCCCAGACCCTGATACCTCATGCATGGCCCATGGCTGACTGTTGCTGTGTCATTATAAAATTTCGACTGTGGGTCAATTGATAGCACTTTCCTGATGTCTGCCCCTAATTTGAGCTGTTTTGGCAGCTTTTGGGCCCCTTTGAAGGTGTTGTGAATGCGCTTGGTTTTGCCTCCCATTGAACTCAATGGGTTTCGGATACGTTCGACGAACTGTTGGGCGAATTGTTCGGAGAACATCAGGACGTTTGCCGATCTGAAACGGATGGAACCTTGAGAGGTTAGCTCATCTATAAACGGAGTCTAAATGTTTTACTCCAATGAACAAAATAAGAAATGTCTTTTTTAACAAGAAAATATTAAAAAAAATATAAAATCACATGAAAAAAAATAATATTATTAATGGATTAGCTTAGGAAATGCATGGCCTTTCTTTCCCGTCACGCAATGGGACAAAACTGCAATACCAGACACAACCTGTGAGCAAGTGTGGCACTCTTTTTGTAAAGAAAATAAAAATGCTATGGTTTTTAATCACCTACTTCATGAAATAGAGTACTCAGTGCTACAATTAAAAATGAGCATCCCAGCAAGATTTTGGAAAAAGTTTAATTTATTGACCAGTTGCAGAACTCTTAGCTCATTATTTGAAATGAAGACAGATATATTAACAACAATCTCCATAACAAAGTGTAGCATTCACCAGATAATCAAAAAAATTCCCCCCCCGCCCACCTTCATCCCAACACCCCCCCCCCAAAGCAGAAAATGTCACGTGTCCCTCTACAGTTGAGTATGTCATTGACTGTGCAGCAAAAAATGTCTGGTTAGAATATACGTAGGACCCCTAACCTAAAATACAACATTCATACCGCTCATATAGTTAATTAGCACCATGGAAGGGGGGCTTACAAGGAGCCATCGTCAATATATTGATGATCTCTATGTGGAAAATGATCACACACATCAGATCCAATCTTTCTAATACCTACAGTTGCATCCCAGCGGGTGAAAATCTCGAGAGTCCTTGATATAAATAACGCCACCTACGCCAAACTCTTTCAGGCCAAAATTAGGTGGAAATTATGGTTCCCTCTCTGCCAACAGCTGATTATGCTGATTTCCAGCATTGAAGCCCCCATAAGCCTCTGAGAGGGTATCGTTAGGCATTGAAGACCCTATAAGCCTCCCTGAAGGGATTGTCAGGCAACTATAAGCCTATCTAAGGGGATCTAGTTATGAAGCTGAACGCTCTTTAAAAAGTAATTAAACTTTTATTATTATTAATTTTAGATAGTTTTGTCCAGCATGGAAAGTTATGAAACTTTGCAAATAACTTTATTTGGGGATATATCTTCATTCCTGTAAGAAAATTGCATTTAAGTGGCTTCTAACCCCCTGACTTTTCCCCAGTCTATTTTCCTGCCTTCAACTGCACTGATATCAGAAAGTACTCATTTGGAGTACGGATGATAGCAGTGATGGGTCAGTACCTCTGTCTTGCTTAGGGCTAATTTACAAGTCCGATTTTTCCACATTTGAGAAAAACTGATCATTCTGATCAGACTTCGATCAGAGTTTGATCAAAGTTTGGTCTGAGTGTCATCTGTTTTTCTCGCATATGGAGAAATTTAAAAAAAAAAGTTTCTCGACCTTCTCCTTTCTGACAGTCCGTGAAAATTGGACCGCACTTGGATGTCATCCGACTGTGGTCCAATATTTTCACAGACCCATTGACTTGCTTTACTGATTTTGATCTGACCCTCAGATCAAAATTGGACATGTCTCCGATATTTTTCTTGGACCGCCTGGTCCGAGGAAAAAAGGAGACGTGCACAGACCCATAGACTAACAATCGGATGTGTGACTGAGTCCTAACTCTGGGGGCAAGCTGTCGCTTGATAAGGAGATTGATAAGAACAATAAACATTCAGAGGAAGACTCAGGGGCTGACCCATCACTGACATCATCTCTACTCAAAATGAGCACTTTTCTTGTACAGGAATCAAGACAAATCCCAATAATAAAGTGATATGCAAAGTTTCATAACTTTCCATGCTGGCCAAAATAATTAAATAAATTATCATTCAATTTAAGGTATCAAAGGACCAATAGGTCATACCGTATCTTTGGAGCCACAGGCAGACTAGAATGTCAATTCTGTGAAGATTCTCACCCTAAACTATTTATATGCGCCTGTAGCTCTTTTAAAGACAAGTCCAGCAATACCTTTACATGGCCAGTCCATTCCTCCGTTACTGAGAAATCAGCGTTTAAATTGATATGCAAATGAGGCTGTAGAGCTATGGTAGATCTGAAGCCTCTGTCACTCCAGCTCTATTCCCCGGCCAGCGCCGCCTCCAACCTCTAGACTGACAGTTCCTTTGCCTGAGGTCACACAGCATAAAGGCTGTCAGTCAATCAGGAGGAGGCGGCACCGGGCGGGAAATGGAGCTGGAGTGACAGAGGCTTCAGATCTACCATAGCTCTCAGCCTCATTTGCATACCAATTCAAAACCTGATTTCTCAGTAAAGGAGGAGGAAATGACCGACCATGTAAAGATATTGCTGGATTTGTCTTTGCAGGAGCTACATGTGCATATAAAATAGATGTGAAATCCTGTGGACAAATTCCATTTTAAAGGGACAAAGTCAATTATGTAATATGACTCAGAAGCTGGCCATACACATTAGATAGCTGTCAGTCGAATGGACATTCAACAGTCAACTATCTCTTCCAACTAACTCATGCTGAAGAACCCCAGCCGAATATTTATGTACTTTCAATATGGAAAGGGGAGAAAGTTCCCCTGAGAACAAAAGGGTTGGGGGCTTAAATTTCATCTGTCCAATCTTTTTCTCCTTTGATATCATTTATTTTGGAATAGTCGAGAAGCCACCACCATACACATGAAATGGTCAACCAGTTCTGACAAATTCGGCAGATTTGGCCAACCTTAATGTGAGCCTTTAGAGTGGTCGTACAGGTAAGATAAAAGTTGGCCGAACTCACTAATGTGTATGGGAGAATCCCATATCTTCCCTGATGGCAAATTCTTTGGAAAAAAACAATCTTGAATAGCCAATCTTTTTGTTCCTTTGGGTGGTGAGCGGCTGTTGTAGTTATGTGAAAGTGGCTTATTTCCCGATCCTCGGTGAAAAAACATGCAAGCTCGGCCAATATTTCCCTTAGTGCCAAGGATTAATATAACAGTATGACATCTGTGGTGCCAATAGTGCACATTAATACATAAATCTTACACCAGCTGGTTAAGTCACATACAAGATATTCGAGAGCCACATGTGGCTCCTCGTCTACTGGTCCTACAGTCCTACCCCATAAACCCAAAGTAATCATGAGTGCAGTGTAAAGTTTCATACTAATGGTAGACATTCAAATATTTTAAAGGATTTTCCAGGTTTCAGCTAAATATGCACACTGTCAGGATTCAGCTCAGTTGCCTGGTCAAACATTCGTCGCATAACTGGAAGAATGCGATTTGTATAGTTGCGTTCATGACCCAACTAGAGTCTCAACTGCTTCTCTTAATAGAACATTGAAAGAACTAGGAAAAGTATGACTGGAAGTATGCAAATTGCATTCAAGTCTCAACCGAACAACAGAGCGTGGAATCCTGACAGTGTGAATATTACACACTGTCAGGATTCCTCTATACACAGTACGGAAATTTAGCTGCAGCCCTGAAAAATACTTTAAGCAGTCAATTAATCTTAAAGGGACTCATTCACACTATTATTTTTACTTCTATAGAGGTGCATGAGCCCAGTACAGTGCCTCCGTATGCCGTTTTTTCTGCCAGATTCTGTAGGTTTCTTGGAACATCTCCAAACCCAAAGAGTCCATCAGAGAGTGTATGGCAGTGAATGGAGGCAGAACTTCTCCATAATAAGGGCACTATAAAGCCTGCTATACAGGCGGCTATGCTGGGTGTATGACCCATAGATATTTGTCCAAGTGGCTTCCCAGCTGTACAGTCTATAGCTGGCCAGATCACTGGAAGCATCAGTGGTGTCACTTAGTATACTGTTGAAATGACTTGTAATTAGCACTTTAGGTCCGGATGGCCACAGAGCGGAAGATGGACCCTGGGACTAAGTGCTGATTGTGTGGAGGATCGCAGCCTTTATAGGCCTGAAAATCCAAAATGGGTACCCTAGCTGTGTGCAGGCATTGTGTTTAGTTTGCCCATTAGGTCCTGCAATAGAAGTCAATGTACACGTGAGCTGGCTCGCTTGCTCCCATGAGCTCCAGTCTTCTCTGTTGCCTTCAGTCTTCTTTACTCTCCAGTGCCTCCGGCATTCACTAGGCCTAAAGCAACGTCTTGAGGTGCATCGCCTCGTGACATCAAAACGTCAAATTAATCCTAATCAGCACAGGAGGCGCCAAGAAGTGAAAACAGAAGAGAAAACAAGAGAAAGAGGGAGTAAGCGAGACGGCGGAGGACCGGGCAGGGAGCTGCGGCACACGATCCGGTTGATGGGCAAGGTGACTATAGTTGTTTTTTTATCTTTAAACCCTTCCCGGACCTAAAAAGAATAAAATAAGTGGCTTTTATTTGCTCATCACTACTTTGGTTGTACAAGGTTAAAAACCACTTTAAAGAGGTTGTGCCGTTTCAGGAAATCTTGGTCCCAGGGTGTAGTTTGTTTTAGAAGAAAACCGCTCTTTATTGACCCTCTCTGAGTTTCCGCCGCAGCTCCAAGTGTCTGGTATTGGCTGCGGCGCTGACATTACAACGACAGTATGGCAGCCAGTCTTTGAACTCTGCGGCTCAATCTACACGGTCAGAGCCGCTGAGCTCAATGTTTGGATGCATAGAATACCAGGCACTGGAAGCAGCGATAAATACTTTGCGTCGGACCTGGGGAGGTTGAGTAAAGCCCTTTTTTTTTTCTTTTTTTTTTTGCGCTTGGGAACCAAGATTTTCTGAAAATGGATACCCCTTAAACTGTTAATTCCTAGCAGCTAGTCCCCCTCTAACATGTTGTTCACTATCTCAGCCTGCTTTAGTAATCAGATTTTTTTATTATTATTAATTTAAAGGGAATCTGTCAGCAGGTTTTCACTATTTATTCTGAAAGCAGCATAAAAAAGAGCCTGATTCCAGGGATGTGTCACTTATTAGGCTGGGTGCAGTAGTTTCAATACAATCAGTGCTTTATGAGCAGGAGATTATCACTTCAGGATTAGGACTCACATGAAGGCCAGTCAGGCAAATCTGTGTAACCCCACCCCCACCACTGATTGGAAGCTCGCTTACAGTGTACACAGGAAGCTGCCAATCAGTGGTGTGGGCGGGGTTATACACAGCTCAGAATTCTGAGCACTGCTACATCTGCAGCAGGGAAAACAGGGATTCTGTCAAAATTACAGCAAGCAGCCCAGTAAGTGATACATCGCTGGAATCAGGGTCACAGCCCCTACATCTTGCTGCTGTGAAATTACATAGCAAAAACCGGGTGACAGATTCTCTTTAATAGGAGACCTTTCGTAACAATGTAATTAATGTGAAATGGAACCTATTCAGTGTATTCATCATGAGGGCACAGTGACATTACAATATATAGTCTTGATTATTTGTGATTTACTGACCCAGATCACCTCGAAATAACAAAAAAATTAGTATATTAATTCAAACCATTGAAAATGACATAATTATATGACACGAATGCTGTATTATTCAGAAAAAAATGCAATCACTCGGTCCACGCTGTATAAACATACATTCATTCGATATTAGTAGCAAACGTGTACAAACACCCATATGTCATAGTAAAACAATGCTCTAATGCGTTTAGTATATATTGAGATAATAGCTGTAAAAAAAAATCATGAAATCCAAGCTCTTTTTGTGTCATTTTACTGACCGTTTTATATTCTTTATGGATACAGTAATAGAATTTATTTTATTTTTTTTTTTACAATTTAGTAACAAGGCTTCAACTTCAATAGCCTATAAAATATTATACAAAGTACTCTTTACATTGAAGCAAACCCAGTTCCTTCAGAAATTTTGACTACTATTTCTGTAATGAAATCACATATAATAATAAGATAGAAAGATGCACTTGTGCACATAAAGTACTCAATTTCTTGGCAGCTCTTGAAGTCCCATATTCTTATTATTATTGATTTTTTTTTTTTGCCATAGGTCAATATATTGTTGTTTTTTTTTTCTTTGTTCAATTACGGCTTCGAGAGGTCGTTGATTATATCACTGCCGCAAATCAACTGCATAATGAAAGAATTAGAACTGAAAATGACATGAAGATTTTCTCTATTTTTTTCTGATAAAATCCAGAGGTAAAACAAAAAAAGAATACACCGTAATAGAGATTACAAGAAAAAAAATCATCAAAAAAATAGGATTCCTTTTCTTGGCAGTATTGTGATGTTAGTGAAAAGAACCATCCCTTGACGTTGTACAGTCGACAATTGTTTCTTCTGTGGTAAAGAGGTGACCGAGGCTTGAGTAATGGACTCGTGGAGGAGAGTGTACGAAGGCACACCAAGTAGATGGGACGAGTCAATATTAGAATATTGTGGTTTCGTACTTGGTGCTAATCCCCCTTTTTGTTTCTTGCCCTGGTTCAACGATCCAAGGCAGATTGGCGAGAGTCTTTTGATCAGGCTGATCTATCTGTAGAAAGAAGAATAAAAATGAGGACAGTTTTGAAACCCAACGCTCAAATAATTCACTTCCCATCATGGACAAAGACGTGGAACTCAATCTACAATTTCAAGGAAATTGAGGTCCTTACTTCCTTCTCTTCTACTTATTCGGTTGGGGCCAAATTAAATTCGACAAATCGGTCAACAAAAATTTATTCCAAATCTATTCACATATACAGTTGACCTGATCAAGTGTGTACTCAATAGGAAGAGTGAAGTCAACGACTGCCAGACACTTCTTGCTTATATTCCCTGAGAACAAAGAATAGAGCATGTTTAAACCCAAGATGCCCAACATTTTTTTTTTTCAGAGAAGGAATCAAAACACCACCATACAAACTTGATGCTAAGATAGTCTGGAGAAAATTGGTGGATGCCAATAACATAAATCTAATCTGTATTGTTAAGGGTTTTGATATGTGTCTCCCAACCAGTGTTCTTTGAAATGATGAGGATCCCTGGAACCTGAGTAGGTGTATCTCAGAAGATAGTAGTTGTGAGAGCTGTTACTTTATGGTTGAGGGCTTTGATATGTGTTTCCCAACCAGGGTTCCTTGAAATGTTGAGTACCCGTGGAACCTGAGTAGGCGTTCCTCAGAAAACAGTTGTAGTAAAAGCTGACACTTTATGGTTAAGTGTTTTGATACTAGTTTCCCAACCAGAGTTCATTGAAATGTTGAGGATCCATGGAACCTGAGTAGGTGCTCCTCAGAAGACAGCAATAGTAAGATCTGCCACTTTATGATTAAGTGTTTTGATACTTGTTTCCCAACCAGAGTTCCTTGAAATGTTGAGGATCCATGGAACCTGAGTAGGTGCTCCTCAGAAGACAGCAGTAGTAAGATCTGCCACTTTATGGTTAAGTGTTTTGATATGTGTTTCCCAACAAGGCTTCCTTGAAATGTTGAGGATCTCTAGAACCTAAGTAGGTGTTCCTCAGAAGACAGCAGTGGTAAGAGTTGCCACTTTCACAATACAAGTGGCAGAATAATTTTAGGCAGCTCAAAGATGCCTGTCATGAGGGCAAGAAAGAAATCTTGGAAAGGTTTTGCTTAGAGTAGTAACTCTTGGCGGTGGTTTGACTATTGTAACCTGGTTGGAAATCACTTTCTCAGCTGAAGAGGTGGAATTTACTCTGTCTAATAAGCAACTGGGAAAAATGCTAATCTGAAGTTTATTACATGGAATAAAAATTACTTTGCAAGTTGATTCGGCAGCTCAACCACCAAGCAATTTTAATTCTCCAAGTGACAAGAGTTGACGGTTACAATCTTGTTTCCAAGGCACACATGTAAGACATCAACACAGTTTCTACGATGCAGAGCACAGGCCTTTTGGGATACAACTGTCCTCATAAGAACAAATGCAACTTCTCACCAGCCAGTGGCATCTAAGTTGGGCTTTGGGTCCACTATGTGGGGGACGATTATTCCTCCCACACAAAGCCTGTTCGCCTCCACTACCTCACTGTGGCTCAATGTCTTTTCTGTCTTACTCTTCTGTCCTACTAGCAGGTGATCACCAATCACATCCGAGACCTGATCAATTCTCGTGACTTTTCTCACAGCAGCCATGCGGAAAGTGATAGCGACTTGCTACCAATCAGTTTCCACTGGCGTCCCACAGCTGTACATCCTCTTGTTCTCTCTCTGACCATATGCATCTTTTACGTCATAGTGCAGTAGCCATGTGTCGGTGTGCTCCACTCACCAACACAAGGTCACTGATACAGACTCATTTCTTCAAGGAACAGGTACTAACCAAAGTGGGCAATGTCCAAGTCAAATGCCTTGTTCAAAGTGAAAATAAGATTTAACACAGAAATGTCTCCAGCCTATGCCATAAATATGAACCATCTTCATACACAAATTGCCTCTTCAGCGATGAAGAGGACAAACCATAGCACTACTCACCAAAACTCATCTTGGCCTAAAATCATCCCTAATTTTTATGGTTCTTCAAGCACCCGCATACTTACCGTGGCCTTTCGAATGCTGACTCTTGGTTTTGGGATAGGTTTGGTGGGCTTGCTGTCAAAGCTCTCTGGAAGCGTTGAGGAGTGGCCACCTTTTCTGGCCTGTAGTGCGAGCTGATATGCAACTTCAAACGCCTGTCCTAATGTCAAGATGATCTCATATGCTAAATTCTACAAAGAGCAAAAAAATGCAAATTATTCATATATACACAGTACAGCGCAAAAGTTTTAGGCAGGCATGGAAATAATGCAAGAAAGTATCATTGAAAATAGAAGTGCCGGTAGTTTATTTTTTATTAGTTAACAGAACGCAAAGTGAATGAACAAAAGAGAACTGTAACTCAAATCAATATTTGGTGAGACCTCCCTTTGCCTTCATCACTTCTTCTAGGTAGACTTTTACCTGCACACAGTATTAGGAGGAACTTGGCAGCGAGGTTGTTCCAAACATTTTGAAGATCTAACCACAGCTCTTCTGTGGATGTCGCTTGTGCAAATCCTTCTGTCTCTTCATGTAATCCCAGACAGGTTTGTTGATGTTGTGATCAGGGCTCTGTGGAGGCCATGTCTTCACTTACAGGACACCTGCTGCCATTTGTATGCACTTCAATTCCTTTGTTTTTGTGCACAGTTGAAAAGCTTGGCCTTGTTTCGATGTGGAAACTATGGTTTTTAGCCGCAATTCTTTCATTAAGATGGTTGTAGCTGTGTCCCATGCTGAACAGATGGCACTGCAGGACATCTTCTGATTTTGAATGGAAGTAAGCATGATGTGTCTTTCATCTGCTGCATTAAGCTTCCTCGGCCTCTCACTGCATCTACAGTCCTAAAAATTGCCATTTCTTGGTATCCTCAATGAAGAGAAATACAGGCAGATACTTATCCCTAAAGCAATACCATCAGGGAGGCATCTGATTAGCTCCAAATTTATTTTGCAGTAGGACAATGTTTCCAAACACCCAGCCAATAACATTATAAACTATCTTGAGTGTAAAGAAGCACAATAAATCCTAGAAGTGATGATACAGCCCCCACAGAACCCTGACCTCAACATCATCCAGTCTGTCTGGGAATACAGGAAGAGACAGAAGTAGTTGCACGGAAGATTTGTGGTTGGTTCTCCAAGATGTTTGGAACAACCTTCCTGACGAGTTCCTTCAAAAACTGTGTGCAAGTGTACCTAGAATAATTGATGAAGGCAAAAGGCAATCACCAAATAATGATGTAATTTAGATTTCTCTTTTGTTAATTCACATCGTTTTTTATCAATTAACAAAATAGAATTAAGATGTCTAATACTGAAAACATTCTTACTTTGCAGCATTGCATTTTGTCCACCTAAAACCTTTGCACAGCACAGAATAATATACAAAATTGAACTCTTTGGATGCCATAATAATTACCATGTTTGGAGGTCAAAAGGCATTGCATATCACCCCAAAAACACCATACCAATAGTGAAGTTTGGAGGTCGGAACATCCATGGTGTGGGGCAGTTTTTCAGCATATGGCACTGACAAACTTCATATGATTGAAGGAAGGATGAAAAGACAAATGTACTGAGATATTCTTGTCAAAAATCTGCTGCCATCTACTAGGATGATGAAGATGAAATGAGGGTGGACATTTCAGCAAAACAATGATCCCAAACACATGGCCAAGGAAACTCTTCATTGATTTCAGAGAAAGAAAATATAGCTGCTAGAATGGCCGAGCCAATCACCGGACCTGAATCCAATAGAAAATATATGGAAGAAACTAAAGCTCAGAGTTCATAGAAGGAGCCCACGGTGTTAGGATCTGCAACATAAACTAAGGAAAGATAAGCGAAAGCTGTCCCTACAGTAAGACTAAGCTGAGTCCCTACGTTGTAGCGGGCTGCCTGTTCCTTGTGAACAGACCCGCCTTCATCCTCGGCTAGTCTGAACGGAGACCTATAGAATTAAGGGAGGGGTCCCTAAAAGAAATAAGGACTGGGACAAAAATGGGACACCTCCTAAACAGAAGTTGTTGCAGAGCAAAAAGGACAAACTGACAAAAAGTACTAAAGGTCCCAGAGGACCAAGAACTGAAAGAGAAAGGCACCGAAGCACCTGGCTAGAGAGACAGTCAAAACAACACTGAAGTCCAGCAAAGCCAGAAGGGCGGAGCTGGAATATATAGGCAGCTGGTCACGTGACCGCAAAACACAAGATAGAAAAAACTAACAGGAGGGTTCTAACAGTACCCCCTCTTCTATGAGGATCCTCCGGATCCTCCAGGCCCTGGCCTATCAGGAAACCTCCTGTGGAAAGCTTTAACAAGCCTAGGAGCAGAAACATCATCCCTCCTTACCCATGAGTTGTCTTCGGGACCCAAACCCTTCCAGGAGACAAGATAATGTAATCTCCCTCTATGCCATCTAGAATTCAAGATACGCAAAATTTCAAATTCGCCGTCTTCCACCACAGGGGGAGCTGTGACAGTGGCATCCCTATCAGATACGTCAGCCTTTTTCAACATGAAACACCGGATTAATCTTCCAGGAAGCAGGGACATCCAACCTAACAGCAGATGGGTTAACAACCTGAAGCATTTTAAATGGACCCACAAACTTAGGACCCAGTTTTTAGAGGGAATCCTCAACCGCAGGTTCTTCGAGAACAACCAAACCATGTCACCCACAGTAAACAAAACCTCTTTACGTTTCCTGTCAAAATACTTCTTGGACTTCTTGTTAGCCTCTTGAAGGTTGCAACGTACATTAGTCCAAACTCTCTCCAAATCACCGGAAAAATTCTCCTCCTCGGGCACCGCCAACCCTAATTTGGAGAACGAACCAATAGACGGATGTCTCCCAGTACAACAAAAAAAAGGAGAACACCCAGCAGAGGAGGATGTATGATTGTTAAGAGCAAATTCTGCGAGAGGCAGAAACTCCGACCACCCCTCTTGATTGTCCGCCACAAAACAACGCAAAAACTGTTCTACATCCTGGTTCTTTCTTTCAGTCTGTCCATTAGACTCAGGATGATAACCAGACGAAAATGACAAATGAACTCCCAACCTGTCACAAAAAGCACGCCAAAAGCGAGCCACAAACTGAGGTCCTCTATCAGAAAACAATATCGCCTTAGCGAGTGTCTTGGCGCAGGGCAACTTAATGAATGGAACCAAATGACACATCTTACTAAAACAGTCCACGACCACGCAGATGACAGTAAAATCCTCGGACACAGGAAGATCAGTAATAAAATCCATAGTGAGATGCGTCCAAGGTGCACTAGGAACCTCCAGAGGGCAAAGCAACCCCGCAGCAGGAGTATGTGAAGCCTTTGACCTTGCGCACACAGTACACTGACGCACCCACTTGATGACTTCCTTCTGCCATCCAGGCCACCAAAAACTGCGACTGATCAGTATCTTAGTCTCCGAAATTCCTGGATGACCTGCCAACAGAGACTCATGACACTCCACAAACAAATCTCTCCTAAAGGCTCTAGGCACGAACAACCTCCCATGGGGAGTGTTAGATGGAGCATCATCTTGAGCTTTCAGAATCCCATTCTCCAAAACGGAGTCCAAAGCCGCCACCACAACTCCTTTCTGTAAAATGCTCTCCTCCTCCGAGATAAAGCATCGGCTTTAACATCCCTAGTACCAGGGATATAGGTAACAGAAAAATGAAACCGAGAAAAAAAAAGTGCCCACCTAGCTTGACGGGCATTCAAGCGCTTGGCAGCATCCAGATAGATCAAATTCTTATGATCTGTGAAAACCTGAATAGGAAATCTAGCGCCTTCCAAAAAATGACGCCAATGTTCAAATGCGAGCTTAATAGCCAGCAACTCCCGATTTCCAACATCATAATTCAGTTCGGTTTCCGAAAATTTTTTCGAAAAGAAGACACAAGGATGTACTCCATCCCTGTTCTCCTGAGACAAAACTGCTCCGACCCCCACCGATGAAGCATCGACCTCGACCAAAAAAGGCTTGGTCTCATCAGGCTGCATAAGGATAGGGGCAGAACTGAACCTCTCTTTGAGATACTCAAACGCTTCAATGGCCTCAGTAGTCCACTGGGCCGTATTCGCACCGTTCCTGGTGAGATCGGTTAGAGGTTTAACAATTACAGAAAAATTCTTAATGAATTTCCTGTAATAATTGGCAAAACCCAAAAATCTCTGTATAGATTTCAAACCAATAGGCCTAGCCTATTCCTGCACAGCCTGAACCTTCACCGGGTCCATCTCAAAGCCCTCGCTGGAGATAATGTAGCCCAAAAAACTAATTTTCTGCACAGCGAACTCACATTTCTCCAGCCTAGCAAAGAGTGAATTATCACTCAATAACTGCAAAACTTCACGTACACTCTGCCAATGGGACTCTAGATCTGGTGAATAAATCAAAATGTCATCCAAATACACAACCGCATTCTTACCAATCAAAGGTCTCAGGATGTCATTAATAAGGTTCTGAAAAAATGCAGGTGCATTGGTAAGAACGAAAGGCATCACCAGATTCTCAAAATGACCTACTGGAGTGTTAAAAGCAGTTTTCCATTCATCACCCTCCTTCACTCGTAACAAATTGTATGCCCCCCGGAGATCAATTTTGGAGAACCACTTGGCTCCCACTAACTGGTTAAACAAGTCAGGAATTAACGGCAATGGGTAGGAATTGCGTACGGTAATCTTATTAATTTCACGAAAATCCAGACATGGACGTAAACCACCGTCCTTTTTTTTAACAAAGAAGAATCCAACTGCCACAGGCGACTTAGAAGGTCTAATGTGACCAGCGGCCAGGCTAGTCTGTATGTATTCCTCCAAAGCCTTTCTTTCCGGGATAGTCAGATTAAACAAGCGACTTTTGGGAAGAGTAGCACCCGGAACAAACTCAATGGCGCAATCATAATCCCTATGAGGAGGTAAAACTTGCGACTCCTCCTCCGAAAAAACCTTCCAAAAATCTTGAATAGGTACAGGTAATTCCACTTTTTCCACAGCCGCAATGCGACCATTATTACATTTATCATAGCACTTCGGACTCCAAGACTTAATCTCATTAGTAGACCAGTCCAATAAAGGATTGTGCAGTTTTAACCAAGGCAATCCTAGAACAACTGGAGAGGGTAAATTATCCAAAACAACCAAGTCCAAAATTTCTTGGTGAACTCCATTGATAGTGAGAGGAAATGCAGCAACCTTGTGAGTAATACATTTCAAAGGAGTGTTATCAATTGCAATCACAGAAATAGGTGATGACAAAGGTTTGGATTTCAATTTAAGCTATTCCAAAAACCCTTTATCAATCACATTAAGTGTTGAACCACAATCCACAAATACCTGAAATTCAATCAAATCTCCCTGCAGCGTAGTACTCCCAGAAAGAAATACTCCTGCAGAGCGTAAACAAGCTATACGGGTGTAACTGACCTTTTCTTTTTCTTTACTTAAACGACGCTCACAATACTTAATCAAATGGTAATTTTTACCACAATAAAGACACAATCCCTCAGCGAACCTCCGGTCTTTTTCCTGAGAGAGGAGCGACATCCCCCCAACCTCCATCGGTTCCCCACCGTCAGAGCAGATTTTGTGGGGACTAGGACCTGAAATTACAGGAGTCTTTACCTCATTGAGCCTGCACCTCAGTCTCCTGTCTATGCGAACAGCTAACTGCATAGCTTCCTGCAGAGTCTCAGGTGCAGGGAATGCAATTAGCAAATCCTTAACCGTTTCACTCAGATCAGCAAGAAATAAACATTTCAGCGCCGAATCATTCCCCTTAACTTCTGAAGCCCACCTTCTAAAGTGTGTGCAATAATTTTCAACATCATCAGACCCCTGATTCAAACGTCTAAGTTCTGATTCAGCACATGAGATTCGATCAGGATCGTCATATAATAGCCCCATAGCAGAAAAAAATTCTTCAACAGAACTTAAACACGGATCATTAGGCTGGAGAGAAAAGGCCCAACCCTGTGGTTCTTTGCGCAAAAGTGACATAATAAAACCAATGCGCTGTGATTCATTCCCAGAGGATCTTGGTCTCAAACGAAAATATAACAAACAAGCATTTTTAAAGGAAAAAAAATCTTGCTGTTTACCATAATAAACATCAGGCAGTCCAACCTTTGGTTCCACAAAATGCGCTCCAGGACAGCTACTCACGTGTTGCTGAAGCTCGGCCACCTCCAGAGACAATCCCTGCAGGCGTTGAGCCAAATCCTGGACGGAAACCATACTGATCCCCGAATTTCTTTCCTTTTAGTTTTTTTTTTGGGCTGGACTTACTGTTAGGATCTGCAACATAAACTAAGGAAAGATAGGGGAAAGCTATCCCTACAGTAAGACTAAGCTGAATCCCTACGATGTAGCGGGCTGCCTGTTCCTTGTGAACAGACCCGCCTTTGTCCTCGGCTAGTCTGAACGGAGACCTATAGAATTAAGGGAGGGGTCCCTAAAAGAACTAAGGACTGGGACAAAAATGGGACACCTCCTAAACAGAAGTTGTTGCAGAGCAAAAAGGACAAACTGACAAAAAGTACTAAAGGTCCCAGAGGACCAAGAACTGAAAGAGAAAGGCACCGAAGCACCTGGCTAGAGAGACAGTCAAAACAACACTGAAGTCCAGCACAGCCAGAAGGGCAGAGCAGGAATATATAGGCAGATGGTCACGTGACCACAAAACACAAGATGGAAAAAACTAACAGGTGGGTTCTAACACACGGGACCTTCAGGATGTGAAGAGTGTTTGTGTGGAAGAATGGGCCAAAATCACACCGGAGCAATACCTGCGACTAGTTTCTCCATACAGGAGGTAGCTTGAAGCTGTCATTACCAACAAAGGATTTTGTACAAAGTATTAAATAAAATTCAGTAAATCAGTTCAATACTTTTTCCCAGTGTCATTTCTCATTATTACACATAACTTAATTTATGAACATCTATGGATGATTTCTTTGCCTGTGTGGATTGGATGGGTTGTTACCGAGATCTGGTGAGAATTTCACGTCAATAGCACCTTCAGAAATATATTCACCCGCTGTATATATTATCCGTGCTATTAAATGGTCATATAAAAAGTAGCTCTGCACTAACCACATCGAAAGCTGTGAAGACGTGACAGTAGTGGAGGTTAGATTTCAAGTCTTTTGTGATATATGCGAAGGTAGAAAGGTCTTCGGGATCCTGGGCAGCACATGATATATTGCGAATTTCATGTTCAGCGATAATCCCCTGGGGAATATAAAACAAAATTAATTTCCATATTTCCATACACGCTGCCGAATCCTAATGTAAAACACAGAAAAACATATGTATACAAGATACAGATTAATTATGCCGATGTAGGGGGGTGTCCCAGGGGTGAACCGAGCTTATTGTAATGCAAATGTCTTCTTCTTTGGTAATGTATACATGTGTCTGCATTGTCGACTGTTTTGCTTTTGGGCCGGTTGTGGTTCTCCTTTGGAGAGATAAAAATGAGTATTTGCTTTGTCGATCGTTCTATGTACACCCATTAAAATGATGGAGGGGAGATGCGGTGGCCCCTAGTGCCATTTAGCAGGCGGCTAGTCATTATGATGTCCCAGGTTTTTGGGGGGGTCTTTAAATAGCTGTCTGACCACATCAATTCCTCCTAACTGCCCCCATACACTTGTACACTAGCTCAGACTTACATGTAGTTTCAATAAGGAGTGAGGAATAAGCCATTGCCAGACTTACTTTCCTAAAATTAAAGAGATTGGGCATGTTGAATCTCAACATGCCCGACCCTACTTTTCCCCAACATCTGAAGTCAATTGAGAATCTGGACACCATTATACACATCATTTCTACCAAAATCAGCCAGCTCGGAAAACGTTAAAATTAAAGGGATTGGGCATGTTGAATCTCAATATGCCCAACCTTACTTTTCCCCAACATCTGCAGACAGTTGAGAGTCTGGACACCATTATACACATCATTTCTACCATCAGCCAGCTCGGAAGACGTTAAAATGAAAGGGATTGGACATGTCGAATCTCAATATGCCCGACTCTACTTTTCTCCAACATCTGCAGTCAGTTGAGAGTCTGGACACCATTATACACATCATTTCTACCAAAATCAGACAGCTTGGACAACGCTAATCAAATTTTGGTTCCTTTCATGAAAAGCAAGCACAGTGATGCCAATTGTCCCTATCTGTTGGCTCAGGGAGGTCTTGATTTTGTTCTCAGGTGGTTCGAGGCAACCACACCATTATGGTCTTTCAAGAACAATAGGGCTCTGAACTGGTTTGCGCACTTCTTTTACATCCCTTATAGAATGTCCTAATCCTCAGGCCAGTTCATCACTGTTCTCGTCTTCATCTTTCCTCCCCTGCTTGAACTGGCTTCATTATTATTATTATTATTATTTATTTCTATAGCGCCATTGATTCCATGGCGCTGTACATAAGAAGGGGTTACATTCCAAATACAGATATCACTTACAGTAAACAAACTAACAATGATAGACTGGTACGGAGGGAAGAGGACCCTGCCCTTGTGGGCTTACATTCTACAGGAACGGGGAAGGAGACAGTAGGTTGGGGGAGGTTGCAGTAGCTTCGGCGTTGTTGATGAGGCAGCGGGGTCATCGCAGGCTGTAAGCTTTCTTGAAGAGATGGGTTTTCAGGTTTCGTCTGAAGGATCCAAGTGTGGTGGATAATCAGACGTGTTGAGGCACAGAATTCCAGAGGACGGGGGATATTTGGGAGAAATCTTGGAGGCGATTGGGTGAGGAACGAATAAGTGTGGAGGAGAGAAGGAGGTCTTGGGAGGACCGGAGATTACGTGAGGGAATATTTCGGGAGATTAGTTCAGAGATGTACGGAGGAGAAAGGTTATGGATGGCTTTGTAGGTCAGTGTTAGTAGTTTGAACTGGATACACTGTGCAATTGGGAGCCAGTGAAGGGATTTGCAAAGGGGCTTAGCAGAGGAGTAGCGAGGAGAGATTAACCAGTCGTGCAGATGAGTTAAGGATGGACTGGAGGGGTGCGAGGGTGTTAGCAGGTAGGCCACAGAAGAGGATGTTGCAGTAGTCGAGGCGGGAGATGATGAGGGCATGCACAAGCAGTTTAGTAGATTGAGGGTTAAGGAAAGCATGGATTCTGGAAATATGTTTGAGCTGGAGGCGACAGGAGGTGGCGAGAGCTTGGATGTGGGGTTTGAAGGACAGGGCAGAGTCAAGGGTTACTCCGAAGCAGAGGATTGCTGGTACAGGGGAATGTGTGATGTCATTTATTGTGATAGAAAGGTCAGATGGGGAAGATAAATGAGATGGGGTAAAGATGATGAGTTCAGTTTTGTCCACATTGAGCTTGAGGAAGCGGGAGGAGAAGAAGGAGGATATGGCTGATAGACATGCTGGGATTCTGGACAGCAGAGAGGTGACATCTGGACCAGAGAGGTAGATCTGGGTGTCATCAGCATACAGATGGTACTGGAAGCCATGGGATTTTATGAGCTGTCCTAGGCCAAGGGTATAGATTGAGAAGAGTAGGGGTCCTAGGACAGAGCCGTGAGGGACTCCAACAAAGAGGGGGCGGGGTGAGTAGGTAGTGAGGGAGTGGGAGACGCTATATATGCGGTTAGAAAGGTATGAGGAGATCCACGATAGGGCAAGGTCTTTGACGCCAAAGAAAGAGAGGATCTGTAGTAGGAGGCAGTGGTCAACTGTGTCGAAAGCAGAGGACAGGTCAAGAAGGAGGAGTACAGAGAATTGTCTGTTAGCTTTGGCTGTAAGTCATTGGTGATTATGAAGGCACTATTGTATGCTGTCTCTATAATGGGGTCATTGTGGCTCTCAGAGACGCTCACCCACCTTCACATCTATGGACCCATAAGGTGTTAACATCACTATATACCCCAACCGCCTCATAAACATGTTTACTTCAATGGGAAGAGGAGCCTGACTCTGCATGTTGCTGACGCGCCCCTGGGCCTGTGTCGCGCTGCGTTGCGCACGCGGGAGCTTACCCGGAGCCGGATCTCTTGAGGGTTGTAGTCTCGTGGCGGTGACCCGGTCCGTGCCCAGGGAGTCAAACTGAGCGGCGAGGTAACAGCGGTAGATGCAGGACGACTACGCCACCCGTTGAATGCAGCTATGGAGCTGCCGCTGCAGGACAGTCCGCTGAGGCCGGTGGATGGATGGTGCAGCGTAGATGGTATAACCCCCAACGGGAGGGGTATGGCCTCAGGGCAGCAGATGTGGATGATGGGGGTAGCAGGAACCACTCAGAGACGGTGCGGTGTAATTCAGGGTCTTTACTGGTAACAACGATAGACCCTCCCGGAGTACTTGCTAGTGAACGGGGCCTGGTCAGTCCTTGAGCAGATGGGATCTCCCCTGGCCAGGCGGAGTTGTAGGCCTCCCAAACTGACTGTACTCTTCTGGCTACCTTGCTAGAAGCGGATATAAGTAGCCCACGTCCCTGAGTGTACCGTGTGGTGCTCACCCGTATGGCCGGTGACTCGGGGCCTTCTAATGGCTTCCGCTCCACGATGGCGGTGCTGGTCCCACGCGTGTGACCGTGCCTTCGGGTTTCTGGGCCTGAGGACCTGAAATCCCCTGCCGGTCGGCTTCTGCTGCTGGGTAAGAGTTAGTCCCCACAGCCTCGGACGCCGGGTCCGGTAAGAAAGCTTCTCAGTCAGGGCGAGCTCTGCAGCTGCCAGCCCCTGACTCGTAGTAATATTGCTTCTGCTGTTTCTTGTCTCTACTCTCCTTGACTCCAGGCTCAGGCCCCAGGACAGGGCCTGCCTGTGGAGCAGAGCCCATAGAGCAGCTCTGCTCCCTGTCTTCTCCTCTCAGAACTCCCTACCCTGCCTCAGCCCCAGGTTTATATAGGGGAAGTCCTTCCCCTCCCAAGACTGGGCAGGAGGTGTGGCATGCACAGGATCCCTGACCAAAGGACCTCCCACCTGCTCTCAGACGTAATATCTCTATCACTGTGGCAACCAGACCCCTGGGGTGTCACATTGCAATCCCTGGGCTGCCCCTATAAATAATAGATCATCGTCTGATTCTGCTGAAATTCGTCCTACTTTGATCTAATGTGTGTATGACCAGTCTAAGCTGTGTGACCTAAGTAGGCATCAATCAAGGCACTGGCATCAGAACTGAGCAAATTTCATTGTACTCTAGTTGTTTTTGCTTTTATTGACCAGGGATTGACCATAATAAAATCATGTTTATGTCCAATATCGAAATATTGACTATAGGTTGAGTTTCAAAGGGACTGTTCACTAATCACTGATGAGGGGCAAACAAAAACCCTGAAACACTTGTCTGCAAATCGAGTTTCAGGTTTGGCTTCTTCTCGTAAGTCATGTCTATAGGATCGATATTGTCTTTTACTTCCAATATGCAGGTCTAGTCCTCTTTCTCTCTCTAAAGACTATTTGAATTGGAGATTGTTTCAAAGGGATTGTCCACTGATCACTGATGAGGGGCAAACACTCCGAAACACTTGTCTGCAAATCGAGTTTCAGGTTTGGCTTTTTCTCGCAAGTCATGTCTGTAGGGTCGATATTGTCTTTTACTTCCGATATAGAGGTCCAGTCCTCTTTCTCTCTCTAAACACTATTTGCATTGGGGATTGTCCAGGAATAGAAAAAAAGGATCTGATTTTTTTTTATTCCAGAAACAGCTCCCACCTTATTCTTTAATTTTGTCTGGTATTGCATCTCGGCCCCATTTTCTTAAAGGGGTTATCAGGCAATATCCCGAGCAGCTCACTTCCATATCAGATGTGAGCATTGCCAATGACATTACAACCAGTACACATGGAGATAGGCGTGCATGATCCACAGGTATCGGCAGGTTTTTGGGTCGAAGGAAGTGAACAGCTCTAGGCATTGCTAGAAAATCTCGCAAAATGGTAACTAAAGATTGAAATGATTTGTACTTAGATGTTCTAGCCTGTGTTCAGTACTACTGATTGGTTTATCTCCAGGACTTAACGTAGCACTCCCAACAAAGTTTTTATCCTCTTAATATATTGAAATCATCATATTATATCGCACTGTGTACTTACAATTGCTCATTTTGCTTTTCGACCCAGCTAATTCTTCTCTTTTCCATTAGATCTGTGACATCACGTGAGTAAAAACTGACCAGCTGAATCCTTCTAAGCTCTATGTAGAAACAGGAGGTCAATTTTCTCTGCACAAGTCATGAGTCACTGCAAAAGTCTATGGTAGGGGGAGGAGGGAGCAGCTGGGTCAGGAGTTGGAGAGGGGAATTATTCATGCAGGAAAAAGAGACTTCCAATTTCTACATAGAGCAGAGAAAAGAGAAAGAAATAACTGGGTAGAAAGGCAAAATGAGCAATTGTAAATACACAGTACTGTATAATATGATGGTTGTGATATATTAAGGGGATAAAAACCTTGATGGGAGGAGGAGTGCTTCTTTAATTACATTTGTTGACAAATCTTCATTTTCTGGAGGAACTGGAGGCACATCCTTAAAGGACAATTCTCAAGTTTGGAAGTTCTCCACTATGCAATGGATTGGGTATCGCTTCCCAATCACTGGAGGTCCAACCGCTGAGGCCACCACCGATCCCAAAAAAACTGAAAAAGCCTTGTGTGAATGGAGCATTGGTTAATCATGCTTACACTTTACAGCTTATACCTGAGCATGTACAAAGTGGTGTACGGACTCATTGACTATATTGAGCACTTCTGCCCCATGGTTAGAGCAATTGATGGGGTTGGAACTAAGATCGCCATGGACCAATAGTACTGAACATGGTCTACAACATAGCAAAAAGTATTTAAAAATGTAGTTGCCGTTTAGGAGAAGAATTGCAGTACCAGACACAACCCAAAGACAAGAGTGGGGCTCAAAAATATCTCACTATGACCCATCCTACAATTACTGGAAAATGGCGCCGTGTTTCATGTTTATCGTCTTGGTGTTAGTCATCCATCATCTCAACAAGTGCCATTTTGGAAGTCTGAATATTCTTCTGTTTTGATGCAGAGGTTCTATGTCCCATGAGGGAACGTTTCCGTGACTCACAACCTGGTTTTGCAGGATATGAGGCAGATTTGGAGCTCAGTTTGTGTACAAGCATTTGTATGCCGCCTGTAATCGGCTCCGTGTGACTCTTCCTCACCTTGAGTGGCTCAGTGAAGCATTTACGCAATGACAAATTATTTCCTATTCCCTGTATGCACTAGGCTCGTCTGCAGTGCGCTGATGCCTAATGAAGCATATTGGAGATTTGTGGGTATTGTGATAATGCTTTAACCTCATTATGAATAATAATATTGTAGCGTGGGGTAGATAATTTATTATAAAAAATACCCAGGTGGCCATTTCAATATTATTAAAGGGATTGATTTATCTCCACGATCCTTTTCTATATTCCCTTCTGAGGGCATATTGGTGAAGGTTTTTGGCCTCCTAGAGCTGGCATGCTATTCAGTTCAATGACCATATGTAATACCACATTTCCCCTGTAGTGGCCACTGCAGGAAAAATAAGCAGACAATGGCCTCACATCCTCTGTTGGAGGCAAGATCCATGCCAATCAACTGATCAACGTGATGGGTCTTATATTAAAAGGTTTGCCTTAGATTAGATCAGAGCCACCACATTGGTTGGGACCGTCATTTCAACTTTAAGACTCAACACGCCACATATAGGTGTAGTTGCCATGCATGTGCACAACCTTCTCCGTTAAACCCTAGTAAAGTTAGTTACCCTTTACGATGTTTTGGTTTTGGTCGAAGTCTTGGTCTGAGGCCTCCACTGATCACGCAAATGAAGGGGTAGAAGTGGTCCATTTATTTATTTGAGCCCGAACAATGCAGTGTATAAGCTCAATAGAAAGTCTAGGTAATGTAAGGATGCAGCTGAACAGGTCCTGAATGAGAGATATGTGTCACCTAGGTGGTTAGCCTCAGTAATGTGAAGCCCAGAAAAGCAGGGTCCGGCACCATTAGTGCTGAGAGGGATTTTTAATGAGCCCGGATTTTGAATCCGGGTTTTAGGAGCAGTTAGAAGAGTTGGGTGGGACTGGCTGTTTCCATATTTCCAATCGAGGCTTTGCAGCCCATTTAAAAGGCAGCTGAGCTGTCTCAGATGTCATCTGTGTGTTCAAGGAGGGAAGGACTCTAACAGGGTCGGTCTGGCCTGGCGGGAAATCGGGAAATTTCCCGGTGGGCCCCGATATGAGAGTGAGAAAATTGGTGGCGGGGGCCCTTTAAAAGCGCGGCTGAAGCAAATGTAGCATCGCGCGCACGGCACATTCATTGGTGACAGCGGGCCTGCAGTGACGTGCATGCAGCATACTTACCACGTGAGTCTCTGCCACTGAGAGGACGGATTCTTTCTGGGCGGTGACACGCACAGCGCGCTCTGCTTTCCCGCTGGCTGGCAGACTGTGCTGTGGTGTCAGGTGACACTGACGCTGACGCCGCTCTCTTCTGGCCTCTGATACGCCGCGGCCGCGCTCTGCAGTGCTTTCTCTCTGCTCCGGGGCCAGCCTCTGAGACGCCGGAGCCACCGAAGCTGATGTCTCGCTCTGCTCTCCCTGCTCCCGGGCTTCTGATACGTCCCATCCCGGCTCCATATCTGCCCTGGCCTGCTCCCCTGTAGTAATACCGGCTCCCGGGTGGTGGCACCGCCCCCTTCTCTCCTGCTCTGACTCTGGGCTTTTTTATACCGGTTCCGGGGCTGGATATGTGGACGGTGACCTGCAGCACTCTATAGTTCAACTCTCCAACCAGGCCTGGAATTGGAAACAAGGCTGCAGGCCTACAGCTGTCACTGCTTCAATTTCATATCAAGAGCACCGTGCCAAATATTCAATAACGTTTTTATGGGTGAGTCATATGCCTGTGTGTGTGTATATGCCTGCGCTGCGTGCGTGTATATGCCTGCGTGTGTGTGTGTACAGTGTGTGTGTAAATGCCTGTGTGTGTACAGTGTGTATGTATATGCCTGTGTGTACAGTGTGTGTGTGCATATGCCTGCGGTGCGTGCGTGTATATGCCTGCGTGTGTGTGTGTACAGTGTGTGTGTAAATGCCTGTGTGTGTACAGTGTGTGTGTATATGCCTGTGTGTACAGTGTGTGTGTATATGCCTGTGTGTACAGTGTGTGTGTATATGCCTGCGATGCGTGTGTATATATGCTTGCGTGTGTGTATGCCTGCCTGTGTGTATATGCATGTGTGTACAGTTTGTGTATCTGGCTGTGTGTGTACAGTGTGTGTGTATATGCCTGCCTGCATGTGTGTGTATATGCCTGCATGCGTGTGTGTGTATGTATTTGAGTGCCTGCATGTCACATGTGTATATGTGTCTTCACACGTGTGTGCGTGCTTCCCTGCATGTCTGCATTTTTGTGTGTGATTGTCTGAGTGTGTCTGTGCATGACTGCGTGTGCATTTCTGTGAGTGCTTGCCTGCGTGTGTACGTGTCCCCATTTCTGTATGTGTATCTGCGTGTGTATATTAGGGCTCTTTCACATGTCCTGATATTTACGGGACTGGAGATATCCGTGTCCACCTGTGTGTCATCCGTGTGACACATACCAGCGCTTGGGAATCAATGTACAGTTAGCGCTGTTCCCAAGAGCTGGGTGCTGCCCTCATCATAGATCCCTGCCGGTGCTGCGATCAGCAGCAGCAGGGTCAATGATGAGAGTAGTAGTCTACTCCCGCCGTGTCCAACTGTAAAAATAGGAATAAAATTAAAAAATCCTTATACTCACCTCTCCTAAGTGTCACCCACTGTAATCCGTGCGAGCGCTCACGCCGAGGAGAACAACTCCTGCAGTGAGCGGGCCCCGGAGCTGTGCTCAGTGATTGACAGGGCACCCCTTGTTGAGCGCAGCTCCGGGGCCCGCTCGCTGCAGGAGTCATTTTCCTCGGTGTGAGCGCTCGCACGGATTACACTGGGTGACACTTAGGAGAGGTGAGTATAAGGAGTTTTTTATTTTATTCCTATTTTTACAGTTGGACACGGCGGGAGTAGACTACTACTCTCATCATTGACCCTGCAGTTGCTGATCGCAGCGCCGGCAGGGATCTATGATGAGAGCAGCGTTCAGCACCCGGTGCTTGGGAAGAGCGCTGTCATCAGTGTGCGGGACGTTTTGCAGGAGGTGCAGCAGGTAAAAACATTAATTTGAATGGGTCTATGTGTACCAATGTCTCTGGTACGTGTGGAAACTGTCACCGCATGTACTGACATGTGAAAGAGCCCTTAGTATGTGTCTGTGTGCGCTTGTTTTCGTGTGTGTAAGCGCGCTTCTGCATGTCTGTGTGCTCTTCCGAAGATTTATTATATTTGGGGAGAGATGGGAGAGAAATTTTAGGAGACAGAATGGGGAGATGTGTGAAATAACTAGGGGAGGTGTGGGAATGGGTGCAGGAACAGAATGGGGAAGGGGGATGTATGAGGAAACAGTACGGAGAGTGGGGGAATAGTGTGAGGAGACAGTATGGAGGGGGAAAAGTGTGAGGTGACACAGCACAGAGACTAGGTAGTGTGGGGGAAGGGATGGAGATGCGGCAGTATGGGGGAAACAGTGTGAGGGCACAGAAAGGGGGGAACAGTATGCTGAGGAGGGGGAGTGTGATGAAGGGGCACAGTATAGAGACTGGGCAGTATAGGGGGGACACAGTGTGAGAGGACAATGTGAATAGGGGGCCTAGTATGGTAAGGAGAGGACAGTGTGGAGAGCAGGTACCATAAGAGGAGTAGAGTGTATGTCATGTTTTGTGCAGGGAGCATTGTGAGAGTTAGGTTTATTCAGGGGCTCAGTGTAGGGCTGATATTTTTATTCAGGAGCATTATAATGACTCTGCTATCTTTAAGGGCATCGTGTCGGGATGTGCTGCAGAAGACCGGAGAAGATGGAAGTCTGCAGAGACGAGCTGTGGATGAGAAAAGTCATCATGGAGACTGGACAAGAGGAAGAAAAGAAAGAGAACGACTCTAATCAGAGAAGACGTCTCAGGTAAGATACCTGGATGTAAATGTGTATTTGTCATCCTGCCTGTGTCTCATCAGTACTGTGGTTCCTGTATGGTCCGCAGTCTGATGATGACTGGTAACAACAACTCCCAGTATCTCTATTGTTAATTACATACTGGGAGTTGTAGGTTTATGCGATACAAATATATATGGGTCTGACCTGACATTACAATTGATGGTGGTTCAGATGATGTATTCATGTACTGATGTGTTTGTGCTCGTCAGCGTGTTTGTGCATGTTTGCGTATCTGTAATAATATGTATTTTTGTAAGATGCGTGTATGTAACTGTGCATTGTGGTGTGTAATAACATTCACATACTTGGGGCACATTTACTAAATCTATTAGGTCTCTTTCACATGTGTTAGGGAATTCCATTTGTCTTTCCACATTTAGGAACAGACAAGTGAAATTTACTAACCTTGTCATAACTGTCACCATAGGGATGTGCTTGTATGGAGCGGGTTCAGGAGCTGAGCCTGCTCCATACCGGGCAGATGTCGGCTGTGTTACATAGCCGGCGTCTGCCTGTAACAGCAGTGATCAGAGTTCGCTTTGATTGCTGCTGTTTTGAGTATTTAAGTGCCCTTGTCAATCACTGACAGCGGCATTTAGATAGCACAATGGTCGGTGCATGCAGTCACCTGCTCCCTTCTGCCCCCTGTGACGCAGTTGCAGGTTGCTGTTCGGTTGCCAGTAGTGCTGAGTGAGTGTGATCGGATAAGAGACATTACAGTCACCGCGAACTACAAAGTGAGCGTGCTGCAATAACGTCCGGCACCTTGATTGTGACACTTCCATGGAGCCCAACCTCAGGCTGAGCTTCATTGAATGACTAACATGGCAGCAGCACCTGGCAACTAGTGCTGAGTGAGTTTGGTCGGATAAGGTGTGATCCCAGCATGCTCGGGTGTTATCCGAGTATCTTGTAGTGCTCTGCTAATATGCTCGAGTCCCTGCGGTAACATGTTTTGCGGTGATAGACAGAAGCAACACAAGCAGGGATTACCTAACAAACCGGCAATTCCTGTATGTGTTGCGTCTGTCTACCTCCGTAAAACATGCTACCCCGAGGACTCGAGCATAGTAGCAGAGCACTACAAGATACTCAGATAACACCCGAGCATGCTGGGATCACACCTTATCCAACCACGTTCGCTCAGCACTAGTTGCCAGGTGCTGCTGCCATGTTAGTCATTCAATGAAGCTCAGCCTGAGGTTGGGCTCCATAGAAGATGTCACAATCAAGGTGCCGGACGTTATTGCAGCACCCTCACCGACCCTATGACAGGAAGCGAGTGGCGGCAGGGAGAATAAAATGTAATTTTCTCCGTGTAGCCAATGCTTTTCCAATAAGCCGTCTAACCAGGCTTTACACCCTATTTACCTGCAGATTACCCCTATATCTGCAGATAAATAGCATTTTTCAAGGTGACAAGTTACCATTAAAGGGACTCTGGCAGTACGGAATGACTGTTCGAAGAAAGTCCTGCCGCTCAGTGCTTCACAGCGCGGCCAAACATGTAATTATAGTACATTATAGAAAAACATAACAAGTAATAAAACCGTTTAGGTGGGCTGTAGTGTGGGCCCCTAGAGTCAGTTCCCCTGGTGGGCCCTAGGCACCCCAGTCCGACCATGGACTCTAATGATGGTTAACCTTAGCGGATGAGCCATATTTGCTGGTGCATAAACTGTTTACCTATTTTTATGTTATACCTTTGTGCCCAGAAGAGGCTGTTTTGTTTTTGATTCTGCTGAAGTTTATGACCACAATAAACTTCACCTGTTTGGACACAACCGCATTGACTTTGTATACCCGAATGACTTCCAAGAAGCCAGTTGATCCTCACAGTACCTACACCGCTCTGCTTGCGCTCAAAGATAAACTGAACGCTTTTTGCCCCTTTCTTCAAGTTACTAGTGGAGGTCTCAAAACCTGGACCTTCAAAGATCAAAGCTACTAAACTGTAAATACAGCAAATCAAAACTACTGAACTTTACTTACAACATATCAAAACTTTTTAAAAAGTTAAATTATCCTTTAAAGTCTATGGATGTTATGGAAAAAGTCTAGTCAAATAATTCATGGCCACCTCTTCTCAGCGGGATAGAATCACAGAACTGCCTTTAGTAAAGGAGGGTTGCAAATGCTTTCTAGGCTCCAAAGGTGGTGGATACCCCAAATCCCTTGTATCAACCCTAAAATCCAGTACGACAGCCCTTCACTTCCTTCCTGCTAATGTCAGCTACAGGTTCAGATAAAGTGGAAGAGAGGGAGAGTAAGGAATAACTCGAAATATTGATCCCTAACAGGGAATCAATTTGTTTGTGAGTCTCTAGAGAGAACATGCTTGCTAATAAAAACCTGTGATTACAGCAGCCTCTGCAATGACTTAACCCCTTCACGTCGCGGCCAATTTCCATTTTCGTTTTTCCTCCCCTTCTTCCCAGAGCCATAACTCTTTTATTTTTCTGTCCACATTGACATATGAGGGCTTGTTTTTTTGCGGGACGAGTTGTACTCCAATCATTTTGCCCAGGGCCGGCTCCAGGTTTTTCTGGGCCCCGGGCGAAAGAGTCTCAGTGGGCCCCTTTAACACATACCACGATTCATGATGCAGAGATACAGCGGAGAAATATATATATATATAGTATATAGTACAATGCAAAGATTTCACTTCTTACATTACATGAGTGATATCTATTGTAAATTCCACAATAGCTCAGAAACCGGTGAATCGCTCCACACAGAATACTGGCCCCCATATAAGGCTCCATACGGAATACTGGCCCCCATATAACGCTTCATACAGGATACTGGCCCCCATATAATGCTCCACACAGAATACTGGCCCCCATATAACGCTCCATACAGGATACTGGCCCCCATATAACGCTCCACACAGAATACTGGCCCCCATATAAGGCTCCATACGGAATACTGGCCCCCATATAACGCTTCATACGGAATACTGGCCCCCATATAAGGCTCCATACGGAATACTGGCCTCCATATAAGGCTCCAAATGGAATACTGGCCCCCATATAATGCTCCATACAGAATACTGGCCCCCATATAACGCTCCATACAGGATACTGGTCCCTTTATAAAGCTCCATACAGGATACTGGCCCCCATATAACGCTCCATACAGGATACTGGTCCCTTTATAAAACTCCATACAGGATACTGGCCCCCATATAACGCTCCATACAGGATACCGGTCCCCTTATAACGCTCCATACAGGATACCGGTCCCCTTATAACTCTCCATACAGGATACTGGCCCCCATATAATGCTGCATTCAGGCTGTTACCCCCCACATAATGCCCCATACAGGCTGTCCCCCCCTTATAATGCTCCATGCAGGCTGTTACCCCCCACATAATGCCCCATACAGGCCCCCCCCCCTTTTAATGCTCCATGCAGGCTGTTACCCCCCACATAATGCCCCATACAGGCTGCCCCCCCTTATAATGCTCCATGCAGGCTGTCCCCCCCCACATAATGCACTATGCAGGCTGCCCCCCCTTTATAATGCCCCATGCAGGATGTCCCCCCCCCTTTATAATGCCCCATGCAGGATGCCCCCCCCTTTATAATGCCCCATGCAGGATGCCCCCCCCCCCCTTCTCTTTATAATGCCCCATGCAGGCTGTCCCCCCCCCTCTATATAATGCCCCATGCAGGCTGCCCCCCCCCTCTATATAATGCCCCATGCAGGATGCCCCCCCCTATATAATGCCCCATGCAGGATGCCCCCCCCCTCTATATAATGCCCCATGCAGGCTGTCCCCCCCCTCTATATAATGCCCCATGCAGGATGTCCCCCCCCCTCTATATAATGCCCCATGCAGGATGTCCCCCCCTCTTTATAATGCCCCATGCCTCCATACATTAAAAAAAAAAAATCAAATACTCACCTCCCTTCTCCTCACCTGCTACCTGCTGCCCGCCGCTCGCTGCTCGGCTCCGAACTCCAGCGTTGTCGGTGTCTTCCCGCTCAGCGCTCCCTGTGACGGCTTAGGGGAGGGCGCGGTGTAAAGGCGTCACCGCGCCCTCTGACCTGAGACGTCACAGGGAGCGCAGAGCAGGAAGACAGCTGATCTGCGGAGGCACAGGGAGAGGTAAGTATCCGGCTGCCGGGCCCTGAGCAAGCGGCGGAGAAGGGCGGGTGCTGACACCGCTCTCCTCCGCCCATAGCCCAGCGGGGTGCGCGACCGCTAGTGGGCCCCTCTGCCTGCTCAGGGCCCCGGCATTTGCCCGGGTGCGCCGGGTGCTGACGCCGGCCCTGATTTTGCCATATAGTTTACTGGAAAATGGGAAAAAAAATTCCAAGTGCGGTGAAATTGTGAAAAAAAAAAAAACGCAATTCTGACATTGTTTTTTGGGAATTGTTTTTTATGGTGTACATTTTGTGGTAAAAATGACCATGCAGTATGATTCTCCTCATCGATACAATTACGGCAATACCAAACATGTCCAGTTTTTTTTTATTACTTTAGCGGTGAAAAAAAATCAGAAGTTTGCAAAAAAAAATTGGGGGGGGGGGGTTGTGTCACCATTTTACGAGACCCGTAACGTTTTTAATTTTTGGCTTATTTTTTGTGGGGCGAAACAACATTTTTATTATTACCATTTTGGGATAGATGTGACTTTTTGATCACTTGTTACAGCCTTTTTTTTTTCGTGGAATTGCTGTAACCCCAAAAAAATATTTTGGCGTTCTTGATTTTTTTCCGTTTACGGTGTTTACTGATCGGGTCAATTGTTTTTACATTTTGATAGATCGGACTTTTTTTTTATATCTTTATTTTTAGTGGGGGGGGGGGGGAGGGGGTTGATTTGACAGTTTAGGTATTTTTTATTTTTTTTCATATTTTTTAAAACATTTTTTTTTTTTTACTTTTT
This sequence comes from Phyllobates terribilis, assembly GCF_046119375.1. Lineage (NCBI taxonomy): Eukaryota > Metazoa > Chordata > Amphibia > Anura > Dendrobatidae > Phyllobates > Phyllobates terribilis. The sequence goes on from NW_027362770.1 coordinate 146,603,729, forward strand.
TGCTGTTTTTGTCCGATTGTTTCTGCTATATACAGCGATGGGACAGCATCACTGCCTATAGCAGAAATTACGGTCTCCTCTGAAGCTCAGCAACAGGCAGTGTTTAAAAGGAGCCCCCTAATGACATGCACGGGGGTCATCAGCTGACCCGCGGCTGTCGATGTCGTCACACCCCATCGGAAACCCGCGATCACATCATGGTCGCGCCGAAGGGTAGAGACAATGATGAGCACGTATGCCGGCGCGTGTTAAATGCCGCTGTCAGAGATCGACAGCGGCATTTAACAAGTTAACAATCGCAGATAACGATTACAACATCCTGCTGGTGAATTAGAAAGAAGGAAAGAAAAATGAATCTCACCTTATTAGCAGCATCCATAAACTTCACCCCTTTATAAGAAACTGACAGAATAATTGTCGGAACCTTCTTCATTTGTTCTGTTGATTTCTGAGAATGCAGAAAATTAGGGTTAAATTCTGTAGTAAAATACAGCATGACACTAGTATAAGAGGACAGTATGTGCACACAAGCGTTTTTAACCCCATCACCAATGAACAGAGGACCTATGGTCTATCAGAAAAGAAGAGAATAACCAAAAAGTGCAGAATAACTGGATGGATGCATGTTGGAAAAGTCATTTATGCTAAGAGATAAATTGTCTACACAGCAAGTCAAGTTCAGTGTTCAAGTGGTTCAAATATGTAAATTGACTCTTCAGCGAGGAACAGGACTTAAACTCTAGTTCAACCTATTGAAAGTAGTAATCCTACAAGTCAATATTGACCCTTTAACGTGCTTTGCTGCATAGCTTGGGATAAAAGCCAAAGCAGAAACTTAATTTGCAGACAAATGTTTCGGGGTGTTTGCCCCTCCTCAGTGCAAAGCATGAGCTCTTATTAGGCTGTATAAGAGGTGTCTGACTGAGGTTTAAAGGGTGATGTCTCTCTTTATGGAGAGTGACATGCCACAGTAAGAAAGCATGGTTCAGATAATGACATGTTACAGATTATGGTTGTACTGTTCAGCTTAAGTGAATTACAGCGCAGAGATCCGCCGGGTTCGTGCACTGCAATACACGCTGCCGGCCAATCAGAGGTCAGCAGCTGATGTCAATGTGCATGTGACTGGAGGTGCATGTCAGTGATGTCATATGCTCCCATCGCTTGCACGCTGAAGTCAGCTGCCGGCTTCAGAAGAGGGCGCCACGCCGAGGGGGAACAGAGGGAAGGTGAGTATAGTTATTTATTTTTTTCTATGTATTAAAGAAGAGCGGCAGAAAGGGAGACATATACCAGGATGGGGGACATATATAGCATACCAGGATGGGGAATATATATACCAGGAGGGGGGATATATACACTAGGATGGAGCATAGGATAAGGGACATATATACCAGGATGGGCCAAGGATGGGGGACATGTATATCAGGATGGGCCAAGGATGGGGGACATATATACCAGGATGGGGGACATATGTATCAGGATAGAGCCCAGGATAAGGGACATATATACCAGGATGGGTAACATATACACCAGGATATGTCCAGGATGGGGAACATATTTATACCAGGATGGGAACATAAACACCAGAATGGGGAACATATATACCATGATGGAGAACATACATACTAGGTTGTAGAACATGTATACCAGGATGGGGACTATATATACCAGGATGGAGAACATATAGACCAGGATGGGGAACATATACATTCCAGGATGGGAACATATACACCAGAATGGGGAACATATATACCACGATGGAGAACATATATACCAGGTTGTGGAACATATATACCAGGATAGGGAACATCTATGCCAGGATGGAGAACATATAGACCTTCCTCTTGCTAATTAACACCCTGGCCTGGGTGTATAAATACCTGCTGTTTGCTAGAGGGAGGTACCGGCGATACTCACCCTTGTGAAGGCTTGGAGCTAGTGCAGTACTTCTTCCTCTCTGGTGCTAAGAGGACGTGTGTTCATCTCTCTGAAGTCGACTAAAGCTAAGCTATCTTCCCCTGTTTGTTTCCCCTTGTTGTCTTTAGTTGTCAGTGGGGATTGACTAGCGCTCATCCCCTCCCTTCCCTAGCCAGGGCCAAACGCCAGGGAAAGACAGGTTTCTGTGCAGCGATTGGTGCGGAGCCAATATAGGGACGTTAGGGGAGACAGGGTGATATAGGTCAGCCTAGGAGGTCTCCACTACGCCCTTTCCCTAGAGTCTGAGCCCCCTTTTCACCCTTCCCTTCGTGTTGCACTTAGTCTTTCCTATAACTTGCATGACACATATATACTAGGATGGGCCCAGGATGGGGACATATATACCAGGAAGGAGCCCAAGATGGGGGACATTACTACATAATGGGGTGGGGGGGGCAACTCGTATCTTCTTATAGAATTTAGAATGCTACAAGGGCCCATACATCTGACCAATATGCGATGGCGAGCAGGTGGGGGGCCCAGGTATAAATTTTGCACTGTAGTTACGCCACTGGTCCCGGTCTTTTCAACAAAGCATGTATAATTGCATAGTACAAATTAATATAATAGCTATCATATCAGAGAAATGTGCCTGTTTCTCCACTTATGAGCCACTTTTTCCCCTACCGCCACCAGCCGGACTTATTATTCACTCTGAAAAACTATTAAAAAACCATCTCGCTGAAGAAAAGATGAAATGGCAGCTTTCTGAGGGATCAGATGCAGAATGAAGTCTATGGAGAGGGGAAGAGGAAGGAGTAGATTGAATAAACATGGCAGGGAGACACAGACAGATAGTGCTGCTTCTTTTTAGTAAGTGGGATACCAGATGAAAAGACATGGAGGCTACCTGGACTCAAAGACAAAAGGACAGTGACATCAAGTAGGAACAAAAGTACAAAAAAATCTGCATACAAAAGAAAGGAAATCCTGTTACACTCTATTACCAATATAGAGGTATGAGTCCAGGAGGCCACAAGCTCGCGCATGAGCGGCGTCTGTCTGGGCTTATCCCTGCCAGATCCGCTCCTGATTTTTGATTGACAGTGGAGAGCAGAGAAGATGTTGTGCAGCAGAACCTTTGTTTCCACTATAAGTCAAAAAGAGGGAGTGGCACTGGAGCAGAGATGTGGAGAAGAGCCGAAGACCGCAAGTGCAATGATATGCCCACCAGTGCACTTGCACGCCTAATTTCCATGTCTTAAAGCATGAAGTTTTGCGCATCGAACCACCGGATAACACCTAAATGGGTATCAGAGAAATCCAGAAACCAGAGTGCCAGATGTTTTCCTTTTTGTAACTTGATTAGTACAGAAAAAATCACAACGTTTCGCAACGAAGTGGCTTCATCAAGCCATAAAAAAAGAGAGATATCTATTGCAAGTATAACTAAATAGGTATCGTTACAAATGTGATCCATGACCTTTTTAGAGAAAGTATGCTTGCAAATAAAGTCCTGTGATTACAGCAGCATTGACACAAACAACCTTTAGGATTATACCAACATAGGAGAAGGGATTAGTAATAATATGGCTTGCAGAAACAAGAGCCAGGGTTAGGCCACAGCTCCAATATATCTGTAACAAGGCAGACACCGATAACAACATCCTATTAATGAATCGGGAAGAAGGAGAGGTCAACGGCAGAAATGCTACACAAAGGTTTTGTAAATGGGGATGGAAAGCACAGAAAAGCTTTCATTTTTATAAGGAAGAATTCTTATATCATTAGAAGTCGCACAATCACAAATAAAACCGTCTCTGTGATTTATATAGTGTCTAATGTTCTGCAGAGGTTGTGGTTAGAATATATTCCCTCACATTGGTGGCCCTCCCCAGAGGGACACTATCTAATTTACCTGACTCAAATATACACGCACATATTCTATTTTAATAAGAAGCCTATTATCTGATATTTTTGGAGTTTGGGATATGAGGAATACATAATTTGCACTTCGGGATGTCTCAGCTTTGAGGTCATTATGTCGTGTTTGAGGGTCATCGAGTCTTGAGTTCTGCAGGAGCTTTTCAGTACATAAATAATGTAATAAAATCTGTGCCACCTGCTTTTATTGAGGATGCATTCTACACACAGAGGACACTATCTGGTTCCTGACTCTTAGCAAAGCACTATTACTTATACAATGCACTTGCGAAAGTCTTTTGGCTTTCAAAATGAATTGCCCGTAATTAATTGCATGTAATTGGGAGATGGTCTTTAAATTTCAGGTTCCTCTTCAGCTGTGTCAGGATTTCTGTTGTCCTTCTACAGTTTGACCACTAGTGGCTACTATTGCTCACCTTAATAATTGTGCTTCAATTCCACTCCTTACCACTAGAGGCTGCTGCTATGTTTTGAAATTGACCTTTACTGAGATGGCAGATTCTGAACCTGGGGAATCCATCTTGTTTCCTGTCTGGGTCTACTTAAAGCCGCATGGATCTATCACTCATTGCTTGAGTATTGTGTCTAGCTGTTTAGTCTAGCTCTAGTCTCCAGCTCCTGGACTGTCTTACCCAGACTGTTCTCACCTATCTAAGGATTGTTTCCTACAACTCCTTTGCTAACTCCAAGAACTTCTACTACCACTTGCTCTTCCTGCTTGTGCTCCTTAGGCCACTGGATTCCAGCAGTGCTAACACCAGTATTGCAACAAGCTGACATCATTCAGCATCCTGACCTAGCCTACTACTTACCAACATAAGTGATGGTAGCATAGGGATGTTTAACCAACATCTCCAATCACGCTCAAGAAAGTCCACAACCCTCCCAGAAAACACTAAACAGGTGTGAAGATTCCATTGGTGCAACCTGGGCAGCCACAAAGGGGCCCAAGAGGTAATGGAGCCACTTTTACATCCAAAGCAGGCGAAATTACGCATAGTGATGAGCTATTAGACTGCAAAGGGCCCATATATTGTTCTTGCACAGAATCCTTCTTCTCTTTGTGTCCACTCCTGAGCCTGACCCACCCAGGACTTCCCAATTGAGATATGTAGATCAGGAGAGCAGACTGTCAGTCATTACATGTCTCACACTGGTAACACCCCCTTTCATGTAAAATATGCTCTGGAGACAGATTCTTGGGGAGACCTATGTCCCGCCCATAGATCTTAACAGCTCATTTACTTTTTAAGAAAATGTGGATTTCTCTGGAATAAGACATCGGATTGCAGATATCAAGGTATCATTTTATTCAGCTTTCTATGACCTGCATGTCCATATAGATGGCTTAGGAGGGTTGATTCTACTGACAGATGTCCTTTGGTTCTAGTGATATCTGTACCCTTTACATTATAACCATAGTTGTTTTTTTTTGTACTACTCTAAGGGCTCAGTCACACATTGCGTTTTTGCTTCTGAAAAGAAATGCTGCATTTTACTGTACCAGCAAAGTGAATGGGATTTCTGAAACCTCATGCACACGCTGCGTTTTATTTCCTAGCAGTTTTTTTTCAAATCTGCAGCATGTCAATTCTTTCAGCGTTTTTCATCCATTCAAATGAACAGTAAAAAATACGCAAGTAAAAACACAAGCAAAAACGAGTGAAAAACATGCGTCTTTTACGCAGCGTTTTTCCTGCCAACACTCAGGTTTTTGCAACAGATCTGCAGGAAATACTCGGCGTGTGCACATTAGCCTAAAGCGTTTCGAATCCAACATGACAATCACTCCAACATTTATTAAGTAAAAGTTAAAAATATTAATAAAGAATAAAAACTAAAAAAAGAAAAAATTCTCCTAGCAGTGCACAAAAGACGAATTGTATTCTGAGTGGAGCTCCATCTTTAATGCGCAAGGACTAATCAAGATCATTTGTCTGAATTAATCTTTTGAAAAGAAAAACAGATCTCTCCGGGGTTCTGTATTACGGGATGTCACCTGCTAAAACCTCCAGCGAGTCTTGTTTCTATTCAATCTCAGGCTTTAATAAACCCACCGGATGCTTTTCCCTCAAAGGAGTGAAGAATGAAAGTAATAGTGTACGGCTCTATAATGAAAATCAATGCGTTTATAGCGCTTTGAAAAGAAAAGGGCCTGCGCTCGAACCCCATTTGGGAATTGTCATGAGATACATTGATTTTTTTTTTTATTTCGCAACGGCGGCCAATTGTCTCCATTTCTCAAAGTCACCGGAGTACTGAGGCTGCTCTTCACTTCAGTCTTTCCGTAAAAGTGGCGGGTGGCTCTGTATGTATTATGTAAGAGAAAGACGTCTGTGTAATGTAACTTTATAATGGGACAGGACAGCGGATAATAGCCGACTGGCTGTTCCTTTATTTTCAAAAAGCAGTAGGTAGCCTCGAACTGGACGTCTTACAACCATTGCAGGTCCAACAGGTTCTAACCTATCTAGATACTGTCATTAGAAAAACTTTTTACTAGTTATCTGCCGTGGACCCCATTAAGAGACCGGTGGTGTGAAAACCATAGAAGTAGTGTCCGGTGGGGCCACTGGGGAAAGGGGACCCATTCCAGGTTGCCCAATGATGAGAACCTTCAGGCTGAGTTCACATTCAGGAAACCGAAATTAATTAACCTAGAGATAAGTTAATGTAACTGTCCCCATGGGGCACCAATAACATAAATGTAACTGAAAGAAATGGAAGTAAAAATGGTGCCAAGACAAAGTACAGTAGATCAAATCATCAAAAAAAAACAGCAAAGGGGCTCACCCATCAAACACCCGATGCGCGTTTCACTGTTGCTTCATCAGGGGTCAAAATTCACATTCAATGTAAGGACCATAATGCTTTCACCAACCGCAGGTCTCCTGACCCAACCCAAAAGCCTCATATATGCTTACGAGGCTTGTTAGTTCAAGTCAAGAAATCTATGTTGGTATTTCAGGTTATCAGACAAATAGTCGGGGCAGTGTTTGTAGTTATAATACAGGTGTAAAATGTGCCAGTATTCCATTTGTGCAAAACCGGATCGAGCAAGCAAGGAGGTGGAAAATGTACTTCAGCCATGAAAATATATACATGTCAACTTTCCGGAATGTCCGGAACACCGCTGGGATAACGAGGGAGTCTCCAGGACACCCAGGTACAATGGATGTAGAAGGCATGACTTGAAAAAGGGCTTTCTTGAATGCAACCTCTAGCAATTCGGTAGATATGTGAAAAAAGAATGGTGTCCTCCGGTGTGTTAAAGGACTAAGGGACCAATTCATCAAGCAGTTTATGCCCGTTTTCTGTCATAAAACTGCTTGAAATTTTGCAAAATCATTCTGCAACTCGTAGTTGGCATTTTTCCACCACTTGTGGTCAGCTCCACCATCGTTTTGAAAAGTGTGCAGAACTAGGCCAGTACGCACACTAAATTCATCATAATTTACGTCTCAAAAGTGACACACGTCTCTTGGCGCATCTTACTCCAGCGTACACTTCATCAAGACTAGCATACAAAATGCCAGTCTTTGTGTGTCGGGGATTAAAGGGGTTGTGTAGGCTTGAGGATGAAGTCTGCAGTCACTCTAGGTGACTGTGGACTTGTGAATGCTCAGAGCTCGCACAGTAGGGATTCTCTGGTACCGGCATTAGGAGTGGCGGTTACAATTATGCAATTTGCATAGTTCAAGCCACATTCCGACTAGACTTGTCCGGCATCACAAAATTCACTTCGATTGAGTGATGCTGCACACGTCTAGTCGGCATGAGACCACATTTATGCAAAGAGCATATTTAAGGTCATACATCCACCCGCTCCCACCGCCGGCATCAGAGAATCTTGGCATTGCGCAGTGTGCACGCTGAGAGGATTCACAAGTCTGCAGTCACATAGAGTGTGACTCCAAGCCTGGATAATACCAGCTCCTAAAATAGGACAGGAGGACAATTTGTATGATGTTTCGGGGACTTCTGTCCTTTATGTACACCCGGCCATGACAACGATCAAGGGGCAACCAAGCAGATTCTATACCAAAAACTTAAGGAAAGTTTTATCACAATGATCTCACCTCGTTTCTAATCGACTTCCTAATATTTACATGAAGGGTCCCTCGGGGGCATTATGGTCACCGTTTGTTGGAGCACTCTGCATGGCACTCTGAGCGTAGCTGTCACTGATGATGGGACCCTTTTGGCTATTATTATAACAAATCCGGGCATCGCGGGGTCCTTAGCTTTTTTTTAAAACTATAAGTATAACTTTGTGTGATGTTTAAGAATAGTTTAATATTTGTGGCTTTCATCTTCACAGATGACCTTTGATGTTTTGTTTTCACACCTTATTTTTTCGAAAAGAGCAGAAGAAGGTGCGAAACACAACACAGTTGTCAATCCATCAAAATAGAAATCAGGTCATCCGCTACCAAAAATCCTGAGTTATTGCATATGTAGCACCCTGAGGATTCGGCTGCTACAGGGGTATTACACCTCAAGCCAGAGGTGTGGTATTCCACTCCCGGGTAAGGATGGAGTGTGGAACTGAGCTTAGTAGGCTGCATGCACTACATACATCCCATTTCCGGGGGACAGAACAACGGTACTCCCACCAGTATATGTGCAGGTACGACAGCGTCTGTCCCTGGCTGGAGTGGGAGGGGGGGTGGAACATCCCAGTAGTGTAGGGGCAGATAGGGGGAGCAGTCTGGGTAAAGCTAGGAGCCCATTGGGTGCTGGTCACCTGGGCTCACACATAGAGGGAGTATATAAGGTGGGCACCATCTTAGATCAGGGGGAGTTCAGCCTGAGGAGAAGCAGAGCAGAGGAGCTCAGCCAGGAGGGCTGACAGGGAGCTGTGGCTCCGGCTGGGCCCAGCTCCAGAGAGGAAGGACCCAGAGAAAGAGTCAGAAGGAACCCCAAGATCCCAGAATAAGGACAGAAGGGTGAAGGGTTGGCGGACACGGGTACCGGAACCCAAGCTGGCAGAGGCAGAAGTAAACCTTAGCCAGGAACCGGAGGTCGTGGTCAGGATCTGCCGCAACCCTCACCAAATCCACTAGAAAGGCACACCAAGAATAGGGTCAGGGAGCCCAGAGGAGGCTTGACCACCAAGAGACCCGAGGGAGCCGGCCAAAAGTGGATCCCTGGTGGGAACGGCCAGAGGAAGGGAGAGTCAGAAAGGAGCTCAGGACCACGCTCCGGAATTGCCTGGGGGTTGGCCGAGTCCAGGACCTGGTGGACGCAGCACGGCTCGGGTGGTCACTCAAGGCCAGAGTGACTAAAAGCAACATCAGTGAGTAAAAACCCTGAAACTGCATCTCCTGACTCTGCCTCTCCTTACTGCACCATCACAACCCCCATCATCCACACCTGCTGCCCTGAGGCCATACCCCTCCCGTTGGGGGTTATACCATCACTGCTGCACATATACCACCGGCCTCAGCGGACTGCTCTGCAGCGGCGGCTTCAAAGCCGCACTCAACAGGTGGCGTAGTCGACACTTAACAACATCTACAAAGACTGCCACACACTTAGTTTGACACCGTGGGCACGGACCGGGTCACTGCCACAAGGACTACTACCCCCATACAGATCCGGCTCCGGGTATCCCTTGAACATGGCCCAGGGGGCGCGTCAACTTTTGGCGTAGTCGGCAGGATAACGTGCCCGCAACCACCGGGTACTGCGTGCCTGAAGAAAAGTTCATATTTACCGTAAAAAGAAGTCTCCCGCCAATTCCGGAGGGTCCCCGCCATCGGACGCCATCTCGGATCATTTCCCGCCGTTTGCCCGCCATCTGCAGTCTTTTCCCGCCATCCACAGAGTTTCCCGCCATTGGGAAGCGGTTCCCGCCATCTGAGAAGATTTCCCGCCTTGGCAGAGCGGACGCCATTATGGGCGTGCCAGAGGGTGGCAAGAGGCCACCTCCCATCGTGGGCCAGGACCAAGAATGGCGCCAAAAACGGAGACCGCCCCCACGAGTAGAGACTGTGATGCTTGAGATGTCCATCAGCGTGGGGGGTCTGCCCCTGGAACTGACAATCACCAAGTTGCCCCAGGACCGCCCTCAATGGGGGCGGAGAGAAAACAAAAGAGAGAAGATGGGAGCAGCTTGGAGGAGTCTGGAGGAGTCGTACCCGGAGATGGAGGGGGAGGCAGGCAGCACCGACCCAGCGGTCAGGAGCCTGTTGCAAGCGACAACCCCAGAAGGCCTGGTGGAGATCCTGGCGCAGCTCCCCAGAGATCAGGAGCATGCACGGACCGCACTGGAGGGCTTGGCTCAGAGGATGGCCCGAGTGCAGCGAGACGTACTGGCCACATGGAGCAGAGAGATGGCCCTGCAGGCAGGAACCAGCCAGCGAAGCACACCACCCGCAACGAGGAGCACGCCTGCCCCTGAAGAGGATGCAGAAGGGACTGAGGCCGGAGACGACGCCACAGAGGGAGCTGAAGATACGGAGGCAAGTAAAGGGGACGTCACTACCCCAAGCCCGGCTACCGTAAGCCTACCCCCGCTCCCCGTCGCAGAGCCCGAAATCCCACCGATCGTGCCCGTTGCCGCTCCGCTACCGCTCCAGACTAGGCCTCAAGCAGGGGCCGCGGCCACGCCTCTTGTGACGTCACGCGCCTCAACCCTGAGCGCGGCCAAGCAGGAGACGCCACCGGCCTGGTCGCAGGGCCGAGTACCCCCGGGCGCCGCAGTACCCACAGCGCCCTCTACCTCCACTGAGTCACCGGCCTGGTCGCTGGGCCAAGTAACCCTGGGCGCCGCCGTCTTCACGGTGCCCTTCACCTTCAGGGTGCCCCAGGCCTGGTCGCAAGGCCTGGTGAACCCGGGCGCCGCTACCACCACCGCGCCCTCAACGTCCACAGCGCCACACCTGGGTGAAGACCTATTTGCCCAGCACACTTGCCCGGATGGGCAGCCCCCTGTGTGGCCACCGGAGTACCACCATCCCCGACTCCGGAAAGAAAGACCCCTGGATGAGCCCCTGATCCCGGCTCCGGCGCCCGCCAAGATCACCCCACTCTCGTTGGAGGAAGCGCAGTTTGCGTGGGACCCCACAGGAGAAGACCTCATCGGGTTCACCCAAGAGACCCGGGCGGCCGCAGCTGAGCGTGCGGAGTGCTGCCGGCAGCAGCTAGAGGTCTTTGACAGAGAAAGGCGAGAGAGGCGGGTCCGTGAGCAGCGGCTGCAAATAAAAAGTGCAGAGCAGAAAAGCCGGACCCGAAGGAACCCCCGTGCAGCCCACGGTCCCCGTGCCACCGGGACTGTAATTAAATTCCAGTTGCAGCACGGTTGGGGCTTCATCAGAGACCATCACACCCCCGGCGACGTCTTCGTGACCAGAAGAGATGTCGAGTCCCACCTACCGGAGGGACACAGAGGTCGTGACCTTTACCTGGGTGATGAGGTCACCTTTACCCGGCACCAGTGTGCCAAAGGACCCTATGCCCTTCATGTACATCGCCTGACTGAGGAGGAGCTGCGGTGTGAGGAAGGACAAGAGGACCCGGACGGGTCTGAAGCCTACCCTCAGGAAGGAGCAGGAGGGCATCGTCACCATTAAGAGGTGAACTGAAACTGTAAAATAGTTACCCGTAAGGGTATATGCCATGCTGCTTAATTAAAATGAGTTCCCCGTTGGGACAAGTGTGAACTGTTCCAGTGTGTCCCATCTCCCCACAGGCTGAGGACTGTGAACAGCCATTCCTTTTCCCCACTGGTCGAGGACTGAGAGCGGCCATACCTCCCCTTGTATATAGTTGCGCTTTCTAAGGCGCCCCCTACCGGTTTTATAGGAAACTGTTGTTTTTTTTCTACAAGAGACTGTTGCACTTACCCGGTCACAAGTTGCACCGTGGCCGGAGGAACAAGAATGTTTACTATGAAAAGTTTTTATATGAAGAGTTTATTGCTGCTGATGATATATATAATGTTTTATATGTTTATGATGTTTTTGAAAAAAATTTGTATGTTTGTGGATGTTTTTATTCTTTTACAGCCCGAGGACGTGCTGTGATTTACCAGGGGGGAATGTAGCACCCTGAGGATTCGGCTGCTACAGGGGTATTACACCTCAAGCCAGAGGTGTGGTATTCCACTCCCGGGTAAGGATGGAGTGTGGAACTGAGCTTAGTAGGCTGCATGCACTACATACATCCCATTTCCGGGGGACAGAACAACGGTACTCCCACCAGTATATGTGCAGGTACGACAGCGTCTGTCCCTGGCTGGAGTGGGAGGGGGGGTGGAACATCCCAGTAGTGTAGGGGCAGATAGGGGGAGCAGTCTGGGTAAAGCTAGGAGCCCATTGGGTGCTGGTCACCTGGGCTCACACATAGAGGGAGTATATAAGGTGGGCACCATCTTAGATCAGGGGGAGTTCAGCCTGAGGAGAAGCAGAGCAGAGGAGCTCAGCCAGGAGGGCTGACAGGGAGCTGTGGCTCCGGCTGGGCCCAGCTCCAGAGAGGAAGGACCCAGAGAAAGAGTCAGAAGGAACCCCAAGATCCCAGAATAAGGACAGAAGGGTGAAGGGTTGGCGGACACGGGTACCGGAACCCAAGCTGGCAGAGGCAGAAGTAAACCTTAGCCAGGAACCGGAGGTCGTGGTCAGGATCTGCCGCGACCCTCACCAAATCCACTAGAAAGGCACACCAAGAATAGGGTCAGGGAGCCCAGAGGAGGCTTGACCACCAAGAGACCCGAGGGAGCCGGCCAAAAGTGGATCCCTGGTGGGAACGGCCAGAGGAAGGGAGAGTCAGAAAGGAGCTCAGGACCACGCTCCGGAATTGCCTGGGGGTTGGCCGAGTCCAGGACCTGGTGGACGCAGCACGGCTCGGGTGGTCACTCAAGGCCAGAGTGACTAAAAGCAACATCAGTGAGTAAAAACCCTGAAACTGCATCTCCTGACTCTGCCTCTCCTTACTGCACCATCACAACCCCCATCATCCACACCTGCTGCCCTGAGGCCATACCCCTCCCGTTGGGGGTTATACCATCACTGCTGCACATATACCACCGGCCTCAGCGGACTGCTCTGCAGCGGCGGCTTCAAAGCCGCACTCAACGGGTGGCGTAGTCGACACTTAACAACATCTACAAAGACTGCCACACACTTAGTTTGACACCCTGGGCACGGACCGGGTCACCGCCACAAGGACTACTACCCCCATACAGATCCGGCTCCGGGTATCCCCTGAACATGGCCCAGGGGGCGCGTCACATAGCAACCAAAGAGACTGGAATTATTAAAAATGCATTTATATTTGGAAGAGGAGTACTATGAGCCAAAAACCCATCAATCACAGCTCCGGGGACAAATATTAAATGCTACATCTACGTTACATGAATGAAGAGGTTGTAGCAAGGGCTTCTTTTTCAACTGGGGAATAAATTCAGTTTGCTTTCCTAGCCCCATATCTAAATATCTTAGCCCATGTGGCCACCCCACTTATTTATGTAGTCAAGGTATTATAGGGGGTCTGCATATCCTATGCTTTTAATAGTTTTTCTGGCCAAATAAAAATTATATTAACCTACAATTGATAAAAATTTACTTTAGTGAATATCCTAAATGAAGGCTATCGTCATTTAGCATATCCACTAAGTATCATATTTATATCAGTAAATTCTTATATTTTTATTTGACAACCTACAAAACAATGAATAGTCACTCAAAAATTTATAGAAAATACATAATTTTATTGAATACATCAGATAGAAAAAAAAAATCATAAAATTTGGGGGGGGGGGGGATCAACGAAGAACCGAAGTTCATGAAAAAAGCATCAGATAAGGGGGCAACATTCATGGTCAGTACAAGGTCTATCTGTTATATAATGCATTTATATGTATTTTCAGTCTACAACCTGTATTACACATAGACCTTGTACTGGCCATGAATGTTGCCCCCTTAGCTGAAGCTTTTTCATGAACTTTGGTTCTTTGTTGCCCCCCCCCCGTATTTTTTTTTTTTATATATATATATATTATATATTCAATAAAATTATCTATTTTTTTGTTCATTTTTTAGTGGATATTTGATATTTTGTAGGTTCTCGAATAAAAATATAGTTACGGTAAATAGGCTTTATCTAGTAAGTAATATAACCTACTAATATAATCCTGTTTCTACAGAAGCTGCTCCATCTTGGGTCACGGTTTCATCGCTTTCCTGTCCCTTGCTCGACATAGGACAGCTTTTCCTCTGCCAGCACATGACCTGACTCATGTGTGAAGGGGGCTGGTTGATCTGGAATACTGTGTCCAGTTCTGGGCACTACATTTTAAAAAAAAGACATGGAAAAACTGGAGCAAGTTCAGAGAAGAGATACCAGGATGGTGAGCGGACTGTAAACTATGTCCTACGGGGAATGGTTAAAGGATCTGGGAATGTTTAGCTTGAAAAAAAGAGACTTAATAGCTGTCTACAAATATCTGAAGGGCTGTCACAGTGTAGAGGGATCATCCTTATTCTCATTTGCACATGGAAACACGAGAAGCAATGGAATGAAACTGAAAGCGAGAAGATACAGATTAGATATCAGACATAACTTTTTGACAGTGAGGGTGATCAATGAGTGGAACAGGTGGCTACGAGAGGTGGTGAGTTCTCCTTCAATGGAAGTCTTCACATAGAGGCTGGAAAGACATCTGTCTGAGGTGGTTTAGTGAATCCTGCATTGAGGAGGGGGTTGGACACAATGACCCTGGAGGTCCCTTCCAACTCTAACATTCTAGGATTACTTATTTTAATGGCCATGCCAGGCCCCTTCTCCATCTATGACATAAAAGGGGGCTAGCTTACCACAAGCCTATGACTGAGCAGCTATTGTGCCATATTTCAACTGATGGAATTTCTTGAACGTAGGCTATCAAAGTGTGTTAGTTGGGGGTCCAAACATAAGACTGTGAGGTTATGGTGTTATGGTCTTGATGGAATCCTCCCGTTTTTAGCAGAGTTCCCCTTCAGTGATCATAATCATCTTAGAAAAATATTCTGAACAAAACTGGGTGTTACTCTCCCACTTATGTTCTCTTTGCCCAGAGCTTTCATGCAAGAAGCTTGGCGCATGCCAACTCTAATGGTGTTATTTTCCACTTTTCTCTTGCTACAGGACATGAAGAAGGCCATGTATGAGACAATTACTGAAGGCACAAGTCATCATAGGTAGGTCGTTCTTCACATAGGACAAAATGACTAAAACTTGATGCCTTCTTGGCACCTTGGCGCATGTTCCTTCCTGGCACACAGTTTCTGGGGTACATGCGACACAAATCTTTCCTAAATTAGTTTCTTGTACACATAAATGTTGTACCTTGCCTAAAAGTTAAAGAACCCTAGGCCAGATCTAACTCAACTGTATTACCGTGGGTCAAAAGTGGATTCAGGAACATCGTACTGACCCATATTAGAAGGAGAAACAACATAGCCAGTGGTGTAACGTGAAGCTTATGGACCCCAATGCAAAACCTCCAACAGGGCCCCCAACTATAACTGGTCTTTAATAATACTGGTCTTCTCATATGGGCCAAAAGTCTCCAGACTTTAGGATCTGGGTTCGACTACAACCCCTGCACCCATTATACACCCCTGAACATAGCAAATAGTGTGCCATGGGATACAACTTCTTGTTGGTGGAGTATTCCTACATGTTCCCTTTATATTCATCTCAGTGCAAAATAAATCAACTATTTCCCCAGCAACAAAATTCTACTAATAATGAGCAAAATATCAACTGATTTCAGCAGTCAAGGAAAATAAATGGCTCCCTGCAGGTTTATTTTCTATTTGCTTTGTAATGATAATTGTGCTAGTTCAGTTCCAGTAAAAAGTGAGAACACAATTCATACTTTTCTGACAAATCCAACAATACTCCAAAAGGTACAACACACCATGCATGCAATACAGGATATATTCAGATGGGTTCATATTATACACAATAGCAAAATAATTCGAGCTGCAGAAAATGCATAATTGCTCAAACTACTGAGACGCGGCCCTCAAAGTAGGCATGGATTACGCAAATTTGCATTACATGGGCTTTTTTTTATCAATTTTGGGCGTTTTGCCAGGTGGAATGAGGATGAAGTTTACAAACCCAAGACAATCAAAAAAGAGCACTAAGGCCAAAATTAGACACCCGTGAAAAATTGTACGGGCCACAATGTCCTGAGTAGCTTCCGGTCTTCCTAGCCACACTCAAAAGCTTCATACTTCCCTATGAGGTTGTTGAGTTTGGGTCAGGACATTGCGGTTCATACTCGGACCAGGTTTTAATTCAGTCTAAAGCTATCCCTAGCTGATTGGATCTTTTACCAATGCCGATAACCCCCCCAAAAAAAAATCCTTAATCCACAATCAAAATAGCCAGAAAAGAAGTACAAACATACAACACCAAAAAAAAGGAACTTCTTAATAAGGGCTAAACATATCTTTATTTAGAAATCATAAAAATTATTCAATCAGTATAACAAAGAATATCACAAGATGGGGTGGGAACACCTGGTAAAGTAAATATTTGGCACACTATAAATACTACAAAGAGAATACCCCTATGTTCAAAATACGGACATAGTGTCAATATATCATAATTTAGCACATAGTCACACCAGACCTGCATATAAGATCCCAAACCATAAAGGGATTAAACAAACAATGATAAGGGGAATAGAGGCAACATTACCTGTAGTACACCACACCCAACGCGCGTTTCGCAAGGAAATGCTTCGTCCAGGGTGCATTCCCTTGTGAAACGCGCGTTGGGTGTGGCGGATCCCTGGTGTGGTGCACTACAGGTAACGTTACCTCTATTCTCCTTATCACTGTTTGTTTAATTCCTTTATGGTTTGGAATCTTATATGCTATATGCAGGTCTAGTGTCACTTTTCATTATATAAGTGATTGTTATCTATTTTATGGGATCTATATGTGCTAAATTATGATATATTGACGCTATGTCCATATTTTGAACATAGGGGTATTCTCTTTGCAGTATTTATAGTGTGCCAAATATTTACAATGCCGATAACCATCAAATACTCATTCACGATCATTGACCTACTGTATATAAACAGGGCAGTGATCTTCCACCAAATTTTTTATCTCATTATTTATGCAGCCTAAAAAGTCAACGTTGTCAGGTGCATATCTTGTGCATAAACTGGGGATGTGCCGTGCAAAATATGACTGCTGTATTAAATGGGCTGCCCGAGATGGGAAAAAATTGAACCAAAAATTGGGAAGGTAATGCTTTTGACCCCTTAAAAACATCTACCCTACATTTATGGCGGATGTGTGCACTTAGTCATACAGCTCGCACACGAGTATACCTGCTTCGATCAGAGCCAGCTTCTATCGCAGCAGTTTAATCAGTTAGCTGCCTCGGTCATTTGTGACAGCAGCATTTAAACTGTTGGAGAAGAGATTTGTTCATGGGTTGCGGATTGTATTGTTATGGCAGCCACGGTCCTACTGAGGGATTCTGTTTGTATCATGTTTATACTCCAATTTATGGATGGTAAATTTTACAATAGAACGTGATATTACAGTACTGCTATGTATTTTATAAGCGATCAATCTATTATAGGCTAAAGCATCCATGGAGAACTAATAAAAAATGTAAAATACAGTGGTGTGAAAAAGTGTTTGCCCCCTTCCTGATTTCTTATTCTTTTGCATGTTTGTCGATTACAAAATAAATTTAAATATTAGACAAAGATAACACAAGTAAACACAAAATGCAGTTTTTAAATGAAGGTCTTTATTATTACAAGAAAAAGAAATCCAAACCTACAGGGCCCTGTGTGAAAAAGTGATTGACCCCCCTTAGAACATAAATTGACTTTGGTTTATCACATCTTTGGGAAGCTGAGTTCAATTTCCCTAGCCACACACAGGCCTGATTACTGCCACACCTGTTCTCAATCAAGAAATCACTTAAATAGGACCTGCCTGACAAAGTGAAGTAGACCAAAAGATCCTCAAAAGCTAAACATCATGCTGCGATCCAAAGAAATTCAGGAAAAAATGAGAAACAAAGTAATTTAGATCTATCAGTCTGGAAAAGGTTATAAAGCCATTTCTAAAGCTTTGGGACTCCAGTGAACCACAGTGATAGCCATTATCCACAAATGGCAAAAACATGGAACACTGGTGAATCTTCCCATGAATGGCTGGCCGACCAAAATTACCCCAAGGACGCAGTGACGACTCATTCAAGAGATCACAAAAGACCTCACAACAACATCCAAAGAACTGCAGGCCTCAGTTGCCTCATTTAAGGTCAGTGTTCATGACTCCACCATAAGAAAGAGACTGGGCAAAAGTGGCATGCATTGCAGAGTTCAAAGACAAAAACCACTGCTGAGCAAAAAAGAACATAAAGTCTCGTCTCAGTTTTGCCAGAAACCATCTTGATAATCACTAAGACTTTTGGGAGAATACTCTGTGGAATTACAAGACAAAAGTTGAACTTTTTGAAAGGTTTATGTCCCATTAAATCTGGCATATAAGTAACACAGCATTTCAGAAAAGGAACATCATACCAACAGTAAAATATTGTGGTTGTAGTGTGATAGTTTGGGGCTGTTTTACTGCTTCGGGACCTGGAAGACTTGCTGTGGTAAATAGAATCATGAATTCTGCTGTCTACCAAAAAATCCTGAAGGAGAAGGTCCGACCATCTGTTCGATGAGTGGGCTAAAATTCCTCCAGAGCTTTGTAAAATACTCATTGCCAGTTATCGCAAACTCTCGATTGCAGTTGTTGCTGATAAGGGCCCAACCAGTTATTAGGTTTAGGGGGCAATCACTTTTTCACACAGGGTCCTGTAGGTTGGATTTCTTTTTCCCTTAATAATAAACACCTTCATTTAAAAACTGCCTTTTGTGTTTACTTGTGTTATCTTTGTCTAATATTTAAATTTGTTTTGTGATCTGAAACATTTAAGTGAGACAAACATGCAAAAGAATAAGAAATCAGGAAGGGGGGAAACACTTTTTCACACCACTGTACATATATATATTGTGAGAAAGCAGGAGGTAAGGCCCTGGATGACAGGTATGTGTTACTAAGATAGCTTTATTTTGACTGGATTTTGGGTCCGGGATTTAGGAGTGATCAAAAGAGCTAGGGTGGGAAAGGTCGCTCCCATACTCCAGTCGGGGTCTTATTGGCCTAATAAAATACACTTGGTCTAGCTAAGGTGGGAGTAGTATGCTGAGGCAGGGGAAAGACAGAGCTGGTGGATAGTCTGTACTACGGCCTGAGAGTTTCCTGTAACATCAAGTTGTCTAGACCTTTTGGTTGACTTTCCTTTACCCAGTGAGATGACTGTTATGTTATTCATTTGTGCTGAAGAAAGGCTGTTTTCATTTTGGAACTGTAAAGTTTATCAAAGTCAATAAACTTTATTCTGTTTTGATATAAAATCCCTGTGCCTGTGCGTATCCACGAGCTGAAGCCCACACGATACACGTGTTTATATGTTCAAAACACAAACACTTTCCTCAAAACATTAATAGCAAAATTTAAAAAATGTAATAAAATTAACACATTTGTCATCATTGCGTCCAAACTAATAAAATATCACAATATTTATTCCAGATGGTGGACATCGAAACTAAAAGAAAGGCTTTAAATGGCGTAATTCCTGTTTTTTGTCACTTCACCTCTCATAAATAAATGGAATAAGAAAAGATCAGAAAGTCTATTTGACCCAAAACTGACACCAATAAAGCAACCACTCTAAAAACAATTTTTTAAATTATGTAAATTTTCAATCATCATTTGGCATTGCAAATATGAGTTGCAAGAAAAAAATATAAAGTTTTAGTAGTAAGTAGTAGTAGTAAGTAATAGATACCTACCCTCATTTTTGAGCAGGCATCTTGTGTTGACTCTGTTCCTCTCAATTCCTTTATCAGCATTGATCCTAAATACTAAAAAAGAAACAAATTTAGATGGATGATGAAACCATGCAAAACAACATATAATGGAGTCGTCCGTGTAAGACAAAGTGCGAAGCACTTCAATATATTTCGAAATAAATATGGTGAATGGAATGACGCAACCACTGGAGAAAATCCACTGATTAACAACAAGACTTAAAAAAAATGTTTAAATACAACATCTCACATCACGCTGTAATTACAAAATATCAATCAGCCCTGCCAGTCAGCAAGTCAACTACAGCACAAACCAAATCGAATTTCAATATTAGTTTCCTTGCTCCATTGAAATTATTTTGCAGGGGGAAAGATATATGGGGGAGATTTATCAAATAAAAAAGACAAAAAAAAACAAAACTAGTACAGTTTAAAACAGTGCAGCGGTCCATGATGACCAATCCGATTGCAGATGTTATTTTTATTTTTTTACTGCAAATGACATCAGCAACCTGATCGGTTGCTATGGAAAACTTTCCATTTTTCTTGTGCACTAGTTTTTATAAATCTCCCCAATTGTATAGTCTACAGAACTGACATACCGGTATGTCATAAGTGAAGAGGAAAGACCAGTCACTAAAATTATGTTATCAGCTAACACTAGTGATTATGGCAAAAATGTTTTCATTTATATAAACTAGATACAATTTGTGTCACTGTATAATTCATTGCCACAATCTATTTCCTATATCTCAACCCCATTTGTGTAACATATAATATTAAAGTCATTAAATTGCTTATTGTAAAATTATATGGTACAGCAATGGGGTCCGCACTCATCCCTTCTTTTGATCAATGTAATTTTTTATGAAGGAAATTATGTTCAAATGATAACGGATAACATAAAATGATGCCCATCAGCTTTGACAAAACTGCTGTACCTGGGGTCAATCTTAACAAGACATCTTCTGATTTTTTTTTTTCTGTTTTACCTAACACGTAACAAAGTGAAGTAAATATAAGTGCACTATATACCTTTATCATCTCAGACCAGGAACACTGGGGGTGAGCAACGGGTTTTAATATGGGTCCATACTTTCCCCCAAATGGCATGCTCTAAACAAAGAAAAACATACTAGACATTTTCTGAAACTAGACAAACAAAGGAATCCTTTTTTTTTTGATGGATCAAACAAAATTTGTGTAGAAAAATAACAATTACCCTAGAGAAGAGGCCTTAAAGCATCTTGCCCCTGTCCATGATTAACATGCATTTTCCCAATGGTGTACAGTTACTGTTCCATGCTGTGTGACATGACCATTTTCCAGGCTGACAAATTAGAAATTATAGAATGGCCGCCATACAGTTGTTTTTTTTTTTTTTAAATTTTAATCGTAGTTAAATTTTTTGTTCTATGTGCGTTATCTTTAATAATGAAACTTATGGAGGGGCAGTGCTTTAAAGAATACCATTTTTAAACAAAGGAGATTTTTGTTATTTCTCTGGATCTGTATTTTACTTTTTAGTATAATTTCTATACCAATGCTGTTGGAATTGACATGTATTATTGATTTGGTCTGAACACCCAATTTCAACAGATTTGACTGTTCCAGAGAAATAAGTTGGTGGTTAGGTTGACCCTTCACAGCCGAGAATCTAAGCAGTGAAAGGTGTTAAAGCAAGAACTTCACCCCGTATTTTTTTATTTTTCAAAAAATATTCACGCTGTTTTTAAACCCACATGGTTTTTTTGTGTGTCTAGGTGAAAATGGTGATCTTCAGTGCATAATGTGACGTGGGTAAAATGGTTTTCACGTTGAAACCACATTCCTTTTATTGTCATTGCTAGGTAAAGCCTGCATTGAAATAAGATGCGAAAAAAAAATAATACTAAGTACTGGAATATTAATCAATATAAGAAAAATAAAATTGTAGAATTTAAAGTTTGTGGGTTATTCCGTTCTCTCATTGTATTTTCTCATTGTGAACCTTTCCCGGATCACAGAGTAGTAAAATTACTGCAATGACTTAAAGCAATGTGGTCATCAATCATCATGATGTAGCCCATTTGGGAGATTTTATGAAGACTGATGAAGGATAAATGAGATGTAATCCATAGCAGTCAATGGAATTATGGCTGAAATTCAGCTCGAATTGATAACTTCTATGGATTACAGCGTTGAACATCAGTAGTCATAAAAGCCCATGCTGTGTTGATGAATACCCATTAGATTGTGCTCCATTCCGAGAGTATAAATAATGCAAAGGTTCTCAGTTCAAGCAGGGATGCATTGGCACTAGAGTTGCTGCAAATCGATCACAGGACCAGGTCCTTCCGTAACGTCAATAATCTGTGGCCACTAGACAAGAACCCTTAGAACCATCTCCTAATTTCCGGCATCCTTGGCTCTTCACCTGTGACGTGACACATGGGACATCGTGCCAGGCTGGCTAATCAAAAGAAAGGTAGTGGGTGGTTCTTAGTGCTCCCATCCAGCGGTCCAAGATTACCGATGTGGCCAATGGACCATGTCCTACGAATCGATTCACACCCAATCTAATTGGCACTGCTGGTGCCTTCCCAGAATGAACCCAATGAGAATGACCCTTGAGGGTGAAGATCTGAAGGAGGTAATATGCATAACAGGGGTTGGGAACAAGGAATCTGTTGAAGCAAAGGAATTGAAGGATCACAAACGGAAGAGGAAAGTGAGGTTGGGTAACCAGAGTCCTGGGCAGGAGAAGTCTAAAGATAAAGTGCCTGAAATCGTATTTACTATATAGCCTGAGAAATAATACTTTTGGACAAAAGAGAAAAATTAAACAGCATTTGATACATAAGGATAGGTGTATTTTAAAAAAAACTTAGCACTAACATGGATATATCAAATAAACCACGCTTGAGCTCCATTTTTTCTTTTCGAAAAGTCAAAAATTCAGAGTTGATTAATTTGTTAACATGTGTATAGGAGCTCTGATTTTCTCATACAGAGTTCCAAAATCCTATGTAGACATAAAGTTAAAGAGGACCTTTCATCAATCCCAACAGTTCTGTTCATAGAATTGTGATTCTTAAAAAAATACATATTAAAGCTCCGCAAAAAGATTCACTCTGCCCTGGTCTAGTGTCCAGTCCGATCTTCCATGGTTGCCGGACGAGGGTAGTCTTCACTGACGTGTCTGACATTCTGACTCCGGTAGCCTGGGTGCCTCTGGAGTTTATTAGGCCCTGCAACATCATGACGTCACAGCACAAAGTACGTCATGATATTGCTTGAGGCCTAGTGACTAGGCATTATGTGATGTCATGACATTGTAGGGCCTAATATATGCCAGAGGCTCCCAAAATACTGTGTTGAGACGCAAATGTAAAGACTGCACAATCCGGTTGCTTCAGAGGTTCGGACTAGATGCTGGACAATGGAAGCATAAATCTTTGTTCTCAACCCTAAGACCCTTTTTTAGAGCTTTTTGTTGGGCCGTTCCTAAATTTTTCCTACTAGAATTACAAAGCCAAAATTTTGATCATCCAAAGGAATATTTCTATACATGCGAGTCTCAATCAATTTCTTAAAAAGGTTATGGACACAGCCATAGACAAAAGTCTTTCCGTAAAGTCAATGAGTAGAGCTGTGAACATAGAAGACCACTTCTCCATTCATACCCTGCCTAGATGTGATGGAGGACCACCACATCATGAGGTAGGAAGGAAATGTGAGGAACCCTCTTCTAGAGATGGTACCCAAAAATGTATGGTATATTTATTGGATTTTCTCATAAATGTCAAAGGTGGTGCCAAAAACTTTCTCTCTTTTGGCCTCAATTATCAAAACTGACTAACATTTAAAAAACTCTCACCAATCACAACACAGCTTATACTTTTACAGAGCAGTTTAAGAAATGAAAGCTGAGCTCAGATTGGTTCCTATGGGCAACAAATAAAGTCTTACTATAAGACAGTACTGATAAATGAGGCCTAAAGATTATTAAATAAAACATTCACGCAAACGGTGGGTGCAACCAAGTTGTAAACCAGACTAATAAACTTGTAATCATAATAATAATAATACATCTTAAGTGATAAGTGGCTAATCAGTATTGATTCAAAATGGCCGCCTTTTCTGTCGGTAGACAATAGTTGATCTCCTATACTTCTTGTTGAATAAATCAGGCCATTTCTGAGCATGTTCATTCATACCAGTTCTTGTGAACAGTCATGATATAAGACATATACATTATTTAGCGTACATAGCCATAATATACATCATTCATATACCACCTCACCCCAAACTGCTTCTCGTTTTCTGTATGTCGACTTTCATTAGCTACCTTTATGATAAGGAATAAAATCCTCACATTAAACATTTGCTGTTTTGATCCTTGACAGGGGTCATTTTGGCATCTTCTCGAGGATGTCTCCTTCATCCGGTAGTTGTAGGAAGAGTCCACTACATTATTGTAATACAATTATTATTACTTATCACATTTATGGCCCTAAGAAGCAAAGGTGGCATCATAATCAAAGCTGGATGTTCTCCCTACCCTCCCACAATGCAAACTCAGTAACCGGGTCACAACCTACTATGTATAATACTGGTTTCTTCTTATGTGGCAGAAAGGCGAGTCAGATGCTCCCCGTAAAAAATCTTTATGGTCATCTCACTCAACCAGCAAAATCTGCTGTGCACTGCTGAGAGGCATGTAGACCTGAAACAGTTGTCTGTAAATGGATGTCTGGCCTACGTAATACTCCTAGGCTCATAAAAGGGTTAGACATTGACTTACAGGGTAGCTACCTCTACTAGATGGTACTAGTGAGATAGCAAGAAACTTTTCTTTCCTTCCAGGAGAAAGATACTCTACATATTCTTCCCATGGAGCATTACTGATAAGACTCTTCATATCTGGCCTCCTTAATGAGGACAAGACTCCCCCTTTAAAGCTACGAAAAGGGTATCTCCTTAAGCCAGCCAAACCCTACTCTCCACTGATAAGGGGCATGTACTCCGAAACAGCTGGCTATAGATGGGTTTCTGGCTTGATAAGTTCTGCAGTCACTCTTTGTGACTGTAAACTTATGAATCCCCCCAGAGCACGCACTGTGCGCTGCGGGGATTCGCCAGTTTCAGAGCCGGGACCGAAGGGTATATATAGGTTTTACATACTCCCGGCCAGGGC
Organism: Phyllobates terribilis; assembly: GCF_046119375.1. Taxonomy (NCBI): domain Eukaryota; kingdom Metazoa; phylum Chordata; class Amphibia; order Anura; family Dendrobatidae; genus Phyllobates; species Phyllobates terribilis. The sequence goes on from NW_027362770.1 coordinate 146,628,670, forward strand.
CCGTCTAATGGGCATGGCCCTGCTCCATACACTTGGAGCCTACTGGCCAAGAGTAGGTATAACTCATACATACCGTCTGGTCCCGGCTAAGAAACCGACGAAATCCCGACTTATCAATTTGGACTGGACAACCCCTTTAAGAAGTCCTTATCCCAGTTTTCAGCTGCCCTTTTTAAGAAGAGAGTAGACAGCCCCAGAATGAAGAGTTTTCTAAATAACACCTATTAACAAAAGTGCTTACAAGTGTCCTTAATGTCCCCCTTAAAGGACCAGACTTTTCAGCAAAAGTTGGGCCTCAACTTGTGAGATCCCGAGATGGAGGAGGGCCACAGAGAGCTGTGGGATTCTGCTCTGCATCCTGGGATCCCACAACCCAGAAGTACAGACCCGAGATAGTAAGAAAGTTTTCTTTTTTTCCAAAAAGTCTCCTCACCTTGACATGCTTAACATGTCACTCTCCGTAAGGAGAAACGTTACCCCTTGGATATCTTTTCTTCCAGGAGATAGCTACTTTTAATGTTCTTCCCATGGAGCATTACCAATAAGACTCCATAGTCACATGGACTCCATAAGAAGATCTAATATTCCCCTTCAAAGCCGCCTACTCTCCACTGATGAGGGGCAAGTACCCCAAAACAGCAGTCTGTAGATGGGTGTCTGGCTTGACTTAAACCATAAATGACAGTATTTACATCCACTAGGTGGCACTAGTGAGCTCATTGCTCAAGGCGAGCTTACTCATTTCCTTACCTTCCAGAACAGCACTAATTTGAAGTTGGAACAGTAGAATTTTTACCTCCACTGGGGATGCTTCCAAGAGCCTCTCACCTGGCCAAATCAGATCTCATACTTTGCACTGATGAGGGGCAACGCCCCAAAACACTGTGTCTGCAAATTGAGATTCTGGTTTGGCTTTTATCCTAAGTCATATTGCAAGGCTCGTTAAAGTGTCGACTTTTAAAATCCTTGCTTGCAATAGGTGGCGTTAGAGTTATAGCCCTCTTCCTCTCTGAAGAGATAATTTGCATATTTAATTTCCCAGAGGAGCATGCATGGTTTATAAATCTCCTCACTCTGACATGCCAGGCTTAGCCTGCCACTCGCCACAAGGTGAAACGTTACCCCTTGGAGACCCTAGCTCCACTGGTGTAAGACTCCAACCCCTTTTAGCTGACCTCTGACCCACCTGGAAATAATTTTCAACCCATAAAATTTGTTCCTATCCATAATCCAACTTACTACTTTAGGTACATTCTACCGATGGAGGAACGCCACTGCGGGCTCTCAGCTCCAGTTTGGTACCAGTAAGAAAGGAGGCAACCATACATTTTTTAACTTTAAATGCCTGGCAGCCATTTTTCTGGAATCAATGCCATTTTGCTGTCATTTGCCAGAATCCAAATTTTTTGGCGGAAATTAGTAGTGAATTTCATTCATTACGGATAAATTCGCTCATCCTGCAACCGCAATGTAAAGAACAATCAAAATATTATTTATTAGTAACTATCAAAATGTCAAAAGTGAAAAAATAAAAATAAACACAGTAATCCTACGCGTTTCGAACACTAAGGCTCTTAATCATAGCACTATTCTCTTCATCATAATTCCCTGGGAAAGAGCCTTAGTCCTCGAAACGCGTAGGACTACTGTGTTTATTTTTATTTTTTACCTTTTGATATTTTAATAGTCACTAATAAATAACGTTTTTATAGTCCTTTATATTGTGGTTGCTGGATGTCTTCCTGCTTTCTACCTGATCATTTTCACCGGAGAGATGTCTCGTGATCTCTGTCCAAGCACCGCAACCTTATTACATTTAACAATACCTGGACAGGGTGAGCTGATGTCATATATTTTTTCTCTGCCTTTATAACTTTAAAGAAACACTCCTCCTCCTCTCATCAAAGTTTTTATCCTCTTAATATATCGCAGTCATCATATTATACAGCACTGTGTACTTACAATTGCTCATTTTGCCTTTCTACCCAGCTAATTCTATGTAGAAACAGGAGGTCAATTTTCTCTGCATGAGTCATCACTACAAAAGTCCCTGACAAGGGGAAGAGCGGAGCACCTGGATCGGCAGATGAAGAAGAGGGAGATGACTCATATAGGGAAAAGAGACTTCCTGTTTCTACATAGAGCAGAGGAAAGAGAAGAATAACTGGGTAGAAAGGAAAATGAGCAATTGTAAGTACACAGTGCTATATAATATGATGATTGCAATGTATTAAGAGGATACTTTGATGGGAGGAGGTGTGCTTATTTAATTACATTTGTGTCATCTGATCCTGACAAATGTTCATTTTCTGGGGGAACTGGAGGCACACCCTTAAATGAGAAGTTTGGAAGTTCTCCACTATGCAATGGAATGGGGATTACTTCCCAATCGCTGGGGGGTCCCAAAAACCTGAAAAAAGCCTTGTGTGAATGGAGCGGTGGTCAATCATGCTCACTGCCACTCTATTCATTCTTAATTGGACCGCCGGAGATAGTCTTCTGCACTCCCATAGACTTCTGCACTCCCACAGTCTGCTGCACTCCCATAGTCTTCTGCACTCCCATAGACTTCTGCACTCCCACAGTCTGCTGCACTCCCATAGTCTTCTACACTCCCATAGTCTTCTGCACTCCCATAGTCTTCTGCACTCCCATAGTCTTCTGCACTCCCACAGTCTTCTGCACTCCCACAGTCTTCTGCACTCCCACAGTCTTCTGCACTCCCACAGTCTTCTGCACTCCCATAGTCTTCTGCACTCCCACAGTCTTCTGCACTCCCATAGTCTTCTGCACTCCCACAGTCTTCTGCACTCCCATAGTCTTCTGCACTCCCATAGTCTTCTGCACTCCCACAGTCTTCTGCACTCCCACAGTCTTCTGCACTCCCACAGTCTTCTGCACTCCCATAGTCTTCTGCACTCCCATAGTCTTCTGCACTCCCACAGTCTTCTGCACTCCCACAGTCTTCTGCACTCCCACAGTCTTCTGCACTCCCATAGTCTTCTGCACTCCCACAGTCTTCTGCACTCCCATAGTCTTCTGCACTCCCATAGACTTCTGCACTCCCAGTCTGCTGCACTCCCATAGTCTTCTGCACTCCCATAGACTTCTGCACTCCCACAGTCTGCTGCACTCCCATAGTCTTCTACACTCCCATAGTCTTTTGCACTCCCATAGTCTTCTGCACTCCCATAGTCTTCTGCACTCCCACAGTCTTCTGCACTCCCACAGTCTTCTGCACTCCCATAGTCTTCTGCACTCCCACAGTCTTCTGCACTCCCATAGTCTTCTGCACTCCCACAGTCTTCTGCACTCCCACAGTCTTCTGCACTCCCACAGTCTTCTGCACTCCCACAGTCTTCTGCACTCCCACAGTCTTCTGCACTCCCATAGTCTTCTGCACTCCCACAGTCTTCTGCACTCCCACAGTCTTCTGCACTCCCACAGTCTTCTGCACTCCCATAGTCTTCTGCACTCCCATAGTCTTCTGCACTCCCACAGTCTTCTGCACTCCCACAGTCTTCTGCACTCCCACAGTCTTCTGCACTCCCATAGTCTTCTGCACTCCCACAGTCTTCTGCACTCCCACAGTCTTCTGCACTCCCATAAGTCTTCTGCACTCCCATAGTCTTCTGCACTCCCATAGTCTTCTGCACTCCCATAGTCTTTTGCACTCCCATAGTCTTCTGCACTCCCACAGTCTTCTACACTCCCATAAGTCTTCTGCACTCCCATAGTCTTCTGCACTCCCATAGTCGTCTGCACTCCCATAGTCTTCTGCACTCCCATAGTCTTCTGCACTCCCATAGTCTTCTGCACTCCCAATGAGAATAAATGGAGCAGCAATGCGCATGATCTGAGCCCAAGTTCTCTGGATCAGTGGAGGTCCCAACAGTTGGACTCTCAGTAATCGGGAAGTTATCCCCTATCCAATTGATCGGGGATAACTTCCAAACCTGAGAATACCCCTTTCAAGGGATAATCATGAGAAAATTGAAAGTAGCTTTGGGAGTTAATGGAGATCAAACAAGTTACAAGTAATGCAAAATTGCAGTGGGAATGAATGGGTTACTTTAGCAAAAATGTTCTCTAAATGTATCCATCGTCTGTTACATTCATAAGTAACCATTAAAGATAAAATGACAGGAAACCAAAACTGAATAGAGCGGCATCATTGCAGCCGGCAGGGTCAGATGGAAACATTAAAGCGAAGAAGGGACCAGGACGCTCAATTTCCGCATGCTACAATCCCCTAATTATACAAATGGACGGTCACATCGTCCGTCTCTTTCTTAAGAAAGTGCCTCATAGACATTAAAGAATGAGCAGCATTCATTGGCTCTGAAAGCCTATTTATTTTCCGGAAATGCATCTGCAGCTGCGGAAAAGAACGATCTGTGAAATAATTAGGTCAATGCTTTCCGAAAACACACAACGGCGTGTGAAGACTTTGCTGACTGAGGATCTTCACCGACGCAGACAATATTGGGGTTTGTACGACGGTCACTTAGAAGACTTTCAGACAGTCTCAGAGACAAGAGAACAGTCTCTCTACTCTGCTATAGGACCACAAGCTCCATCATGCCCAGAAAAATCGGAAAAATACCAAGGATTGTAGTGCCGCTAGTCAGAAATAAATTCCTTAGTCCATAGACCATATCAAAGTTGAGATAAACCTTGATGTGGTCAGTAATCAGTAACCCTTTATGTGGTCAGTAATCAGCTAAGAGGCGCTCTTCACTGACAGATGCTCAGTTAACTCATTCTGCAGCCATTCACTTAAAGTGTCTATCTAATTTATCTGTCTTATTCTGAGGTCCTCTCAGCTAATTTATAACTACATCAAGATTTAGCTCAACTCTGGTGAGGTCTATGGTCATAAATCAGCACAGAGGAGCTCAGAAAAAGACAAAGGATTTACAAACTTACAATTGAATTCCTGGCTGCAGAATGAGCTGACTGAGAATCCATCAGTGAGCTGGCTCTGATAGGGGGTTTGTTACTCCTTTACCTGACTTTTTCTTATATTTCTTTGTGCTGTTTTCTAACCATAGACCACATCAACGTTGAGCTAAACCTTGATGTGGCCAGAAATCAGCTGAGAGGCACTCTTCACTGACAGATGCTCAGTTAACTCATTCTTCAGCCATCAACTGAAAGTTTGTAACTCATTTATCTGTCTTATTCTGAGGTCCTCTCAGCTAATTTATGACTACATTCAAGATTTAACTCAACTTTGATGTGGTCTATAGTCATAACTCAGCACAGAGGAGCTCAGAAAAAGGACAAAGGATTTACAAACTTCCAATTGAATTGCAGGCTGTAGAATGAGTTAACTAGGGATCTGTCAGGGAACTCTTTCTCATAGGGAGTTTGTAACTCACTTATGTCTTATTCTGAGCTCCTCTCAGCAGATTTATGGCAATATCAAAATTTATCTCAACTTTGATCTTGTCTATGGTCATAAATTAGCACAGAGGAGCTCAGAAAAGACAGATAAAGGAGTTACAAGCTTCAAATTGAATTCCTGGCTGTAGAATGAGTTGACTGAGATTCCACCAGTGAGCTGGCTCTGATAGGGAATTTGTTACTCATTTACCTGACTTTTTCTTATCTTCTTTGTGCTGTTTTATAACCATAGACAACATCAATGTTGAGCTAAACCTTGATGTGGTCAGAAATCAGCTGAGAGACACTCTTCACTGACAGATACTCAGTTAACTCATTCTTCAGACATCAACTGAAGTTTGTAACTCATTTATCTGTCTTATTCTGAGGTCCTCTCAGCTAATTTATGACTACATCAAGATTTAGCTCAACTTTGATGTGGTCTATAGTCATAAATCGGGACAGAGAAGCTCAGAAAAAGGACAAAGGATTTACAAACTTCCTGTAATGAATTAGCACAGAAAAGGTCAGAAAAGACAGATGAAGGAGTTACAAACTTCCAATTGAATTCCAGGCAGCAAAATGAGTTGACTAAAGGCCCCGTCACACTTAGCGATGCTGCAACGATCCCGACAATGATACGACCTGTCAGGGATCGTTGCTGCGTCGCTATGTGGTCGCTGGTGAGCTGTCAAACAGGCAGGCTCACCAACGATCAGGGGAGCAGCGACATCGTGGAAAGAATCTTTCCATGATGTCCTGCTCCTGGTTACGAGCCTGCTGAAGCAGGAGCAGGCTGGTAACCATGATAAACATCGGGTTACTAGGGGCACGTGTGCCCCTAGCAACCCGATGTTTATCATGGTTACCAGCCTGATCGCTGCTCCCGCTGGTCACACACAGCGATGTGTGCTGACCAGCGGGAGGGCAACGACCAAAAAATGGTCCAGGACATTCTTAGAATCCATCAATGAGCTGGCTCTGATAGGTAGTTTGTTACTCCTTTATCTGTCTAAATTAGCTTCTCTGTGCTAATTTATAACCATAGACCACATCAAAGTTGAGCTATATCTTGATGTGGTCAGAAATCAGTTGAGAGGCACTCAAAAATGACAGATAAATAAGTTACTAACTCCCTATCACAAGGAGTTCACTGACAGATTCTCAGTTAACTCACTCTGCAGCCAGGAATTGTACATTTGTAAAACATTTATGTCTTTTTCTGAGTTCCTCTCAGCTGATTTATGACCATATAAAATTTATCTCAACTTTGACGTTGTTTATGGTCATAAATCAGGACAGAGAAGCTCAGGAAAGACAGATAAAGGAGTTAGAATTCCAAGTGAATTGCTGACTGCAGAATGAGTTAACTGAGAAACTGTCAGTGAACTGTTTCTGATAGGGAGTTTGTAACTCATTCACTTATAATTTTCTGAGCTCCTCTCAGCAGACTTATGACCATATCAAGGTTTAGCTCAACTTTGATGTGGTCTATGATCATAAATCATCACAGAGGAGCTCAGAAAAATACAAATGAAGGAGGTAAAAACTTCCAATTAAATTGTTGGTTGCTGAATGAGTTAACTGAGAATCTGTCAGTGAACGTTTTCTGATAGGAATTTTGTGACTCATTCACCTATCATTTTTGGAGCGCCCTTTAGCTGATTTATGATCACATCAAGGTTTAGCTCAACTTTGATGTAGTCTGTGATCATAAATCAGCACAGAGCAGCTCAGAAAAAAAGACAAAAGGAGTTACAAACTACCAGTCAAAACCAGCTCACTGAAGGATTCTTAATTAACTCACTATGCAGCTTTTCTGGCCTGTGGTCATAAATCAGCACAGAGAAGCTAAAAAAAAAGCAAATAAATGAGTTGAATCAGCTCACTGGTGTATTCTTAGTTAACTCATTCTGCAGCCAGCAATGTGCTGGGAAACAAAAGAGCCCATAAAAGCCAAACGGTGCAAAATTTTTAAAGAAACCCAATTGTGAAAATGATCTTCAGCCTAAAATACATCCATTTAAGTAAAAAGAAAATAAATTCCACCCAATGTGTTTAAATAATTTAATATATTATATGGTGATGACTATTATTATCTTTCTGTTAAACTATTAACCCCTCAAAATCTCAACACTCATTTAATTTAATAAAAAAAAAAGTCTAAAAATACATTTGCCTGCAGAAATCCTTCTCATATATAGGCTGGCAGAATTGCCTGGAGAATTGCCGTGCTGCTTGTAGGGAGATTAGAAATACCTGGTATTTTGGGCAATCTATTTTTAAACTCGAACACGTCATCCCTGCTCCGCGTGTCCAGAAACGAGTTTAGATGGTGAAAAAAAAATCTCTGCACAGTAACCTACATAGCAAAAAAAGCGAAAATCAGTCCCTTAAAGGGGTTGTCCACTTGACCTGTTTTATTTTACAAATGCATTGAGGACATGATTTTTTGCCACTCCCTGATATATAAGTATTACAGGTTCTCCTCCTGAACTTTTTGGCACATCCTTCTCTGGAAAAACTGTTCTCAATATGGCTGCGCATGGAGGAACATGTGACCAAACCTGTCGATCAGTCTCCTCCAATGGAACAACAGCTTTAATTTGTGCTGTGTTTTGATTGGAGAAGACAGATCACATGGTTACATGATCCTCCTTCAGCAGCCTTTCTGAGTGCAGGAGAGCTGTACTGTCTCGGAGGAAGGAGGAGAACCTGTAATACTTATATATTGGTAAGTGCTAAAAAGTCATGTCCCTCAACACATTTGTTAAAATAAACAATCCCTTTAAGAAAACCCTAATCACTATAAGAGTTTAATAATACCAAGTCATCTTCCTTTATGTTCTAAAACCAATATGGCCACCGAACCACTAACTAGGCGCTACAATGACACATAGATGAGTTGAGAGGAGTTCAGAAAAAAAGCCAATAAAAGCCACAAACTCCCATACCATCATAGTGAGCTCACTGATAGATTGTCAGATAACTCATTCTTCAGCGAGAATCAGAACATCTTCCTTTATGTTCTAAAACCAACATGGTCGCCAAGATGCCTTGACCAAATCAGTAAAAAGGCGTTACGATGACACAGGAGCTCAGATAAAAAAAGCAAATAAAAGCCACAAATCAGACCATCATAGTGAGCTCACTGGCAGATTTTCAGATAACTCATTCTTCAGCCAGCAACAAAACATCTTCATGTTCTAAAACCAATATGGTCGCCATGATGCCCTGACCAAACCACCAACCAGGTGCTACAATGGCACAGTCAACCCAACTAATATTAGCTCTTTCACACAACACTGACATCTGGACCCCACTATAAAATCTATAGCCTTTATTACACACGTATCATGTTACGATAAGTCAACCCCTTTAACTCAGGATCACTTAAAGGAGTCATCCTACTTTGGGGACATTTTGTTTTACCTAAATATATGTATATAAGGCTGAAAGTCATTTTTGCAATTGGGTTTCATTAATATTTTTGCACCGTTCGGCTTTTACAGGCTCTTTGTTTCCCTGCACATTCAACTTCGATGTGGTCTGTGGTCACAAATCAGCTGAGAAAAGCTCAGAAAAAGACAGATAAAAGCTTCAAACTCCTCATCAGATCATCACAGTGAGCTCACTCACATATTCTCAGTTAACTCATTCTACAGCCAACAATAGACAGCGCAACAAATGCTATAGAAGGCAAACGGTGCAAAATTTTTAATGAAAACCAATTGTAAAAATGATTTTTAGCACCAATTCCATGCATTTAAGTAAAAACAAATGTTCTCAGGTGTGGACAACCCCTTCAAATGGGTTTTCTAAACCCTGGTTTAAAACAGGCCCTAACTGTATTGACCTCCTGCTTAAAGGGGTTAGTCCACAATCACTACTAGTTATCTATCCACATAATTTGCTAAATACTGGATGTCTCAACAATGGAACCCCCAACAATTATGAGAATGAGGGTCCTTTTGCAGGGGGAAGTATACAAGTATAGTGCATAACCATCACCATTGGTCACATAGACTTTGAAAGGACTAATGCACAATTCAAAAGGGGGACATTAAATCCCCATACTTAGGGTCAATGGGGGTTCTAGCAGTGGGAACCCCCAATGATCAGCAATTGTTGTGATGGTGGCACAGCCCCCTTTAATTCATGATAGGATTTGTCAAGTGAGCTCTAAATCTAAAATATTAAAGCCCAGGCTTTAAATCTCAGATAGGGCCCTGTACGTCTCGGGGAACAACACTTGACGTTTGCCTTCACTAAATCAAAGGTTCTTAAAAACCTTCTCATGTGTCCTAGATTTACTGAATGCACTTCTGCACTGATGAACATATGAATAGGACACCGGATCATTGCCTTTAAAAAAAAAAGAGATTGGTTTCTGGTATTAAAGAGAAACTTGAGTGTTATCATTGTACGTAAAATAAGAATTTGCAATAACGTTTCAGAATCAATTAAAGGGAATCTCAGTGGGATCAATCCTCCTAAGCCGTCTATAAGGGCATGTAGGTCATAGAAAGCTGAATAATATGGTACCTTGATATCCACGATCCGATGTCTTATTCCAGAGAAATCCATGTTTTTCTTAATATGTAAATGAGCTGTTAAGATCTATGGGCCGGACATAGATCTTCCCTGAGAATCCGCCTCCAAAGATTATTGTAAACAAAGGGAGGAGTTACTAATGTGAGACATGTAATGACTGACAGTCTGCTCTCCTGATCTACATGTCTCACACTTCTAATATGTCCTTTAATCTAAAATAAGCTCTGGAGGCGGATTCTCTATGTCTGGTTCATAGATCTTTTACAGCTCATTTACATATTAAGAAAAAGGTGGGACCATTATTCCAGCGATGTGTCACTTACTGGGCTGCTTGGTGCAGTTTTGATAGAATCCCTGTTTTCTCTGCTGCAGATGTAGCAGTGATCAGAATGCTGAGCTGTGTATAACCCCGCCCACACCACTGATTGGCAGCTTCATGTGTACACTGTCAGCAAACTGCCAATCAGTGGTGGGAGCGGGGTTACACAGATTAGCTGGACTGCTGAGCACATGACACCTAGTTAGGCAGTGATAAAACACTGATTGTATTGAAACTACAGCACACAGCCCAGTAAGTGACACATCCCAGGAATCAGGCTCTCCTGCTCTATAATATACTGCTCTCGTATTGATGTATTTTCTTCATCTTCTATCCCATGGTTAAAGAAATATGCTTTTGGGCATAACCTTAACTTGTAGACCACCGATGGTCTACAACACGACTTCTAAATCTTCTATTGAGTTCTTACCAGCAGAAACTGCTCCTCTTTATTGGTTGTAGTCCAAAACACTTCAAACCAATTTGCACAATTTTTTTTTAATCCATTATTTTTTTTTTGCAAATTAGCTCTTTCCCGGAAGGAAAGAAAACTACTCCGCCTATTGGAAGTCAATATCCAACCCTTTGATGGATTATTAGGCTTTCCAGGCTCGGATGTATAGACAACTGTTTCGGGCTACATGCCCCTCATTAGCATCATGCAAGGTTTGGTTGGCAGAATGAGATGCTCCTGATGCTGACTAGCTAATTGTTTTGCGAGGCTCCTTAAAGGCTCAGACACCGACTTAAGGGGCAGCAAACGCCAATATGTGATATTAACGAAATTTTTCTTTTTTTTCCAGGGCAGAGCGAATTTGCGTGTTCTCGCAGAGCATTGCCGATAACACTTTATACACAGCTGGTCTCTTATTAACACTCCAAACTCAGCTGACCCCCTTAAAGGGGTTTTCCCATTTTGGAAAACCACCTGTTCTATGACTATAGTAACACATATGTGCTTTACTCACCCTCCTCGGGTCCAGCACTGAGTCTCCGCCTCTGTTCCCAATGTCTATTATAGTCTACAGCATGTCAAAAGCACTGCAGACAATCCACGATCTCAGCGGCACAAGCCGTCAATTCAAGCAGCGCTGTCCACGTGACGTCAAGGCTGCAGACAATAACAGACACCTGGAGCAGTGGCGGAGACTCTGAGCTTGGCCTGGGGAGGGTGAGTAAAGCACCGTTTCTTTAGTTTTGCTTAACACAAATTGCATCAAACCGGAAAACCCATTTAAGGTGAGTCAGTCCAATAAAAGCTGCTTTAATTTATAAGTCTCGTGGAACCATTATCACATAAAGTAAGCTCAAAAAGAGTCAATCATGTTGGTATTATGCGAGAAAAGTATTTGCACCTCACAAACGATTAAGTGGACACCAGTACGACCCACTTCACAGTTTAGGAATTACTGGTAAACCCTAATGTTGCTCCTTAAAAGTGAATCTGTCTGCAGGTTTTTGCTATCTAAATAATGTAGGGGCAGAGACCCTGATTCCAGTGATGCATCACTTACTAGGCGGTGTGTTGCTGTTTCAATAAAATCAGTGGAGTGGGCGGGATTAAACAGGGCTCAGCATTACATTTGCAGCAGAGAAAACAGGGATTTCTATAAAAATGACAACAAGCAGAGCAGCAAGTGAGACATCACTGGAATCAGGGTCTCAACCTCTACATCATGCTGATTTAAGATTACATAGCAGAGTCCCTGCAAAGTTACCCTTTGTAAATAAAATTACCCACAATTCCACTTACAGATTAGTGGTTCCGGGAAGGATTCTTACCTATTTCTAGCAAAAACACAACAGATAAGGAATAAACATCAACCATTGATCACCTACCTTGATTAAATCTAAACATTAATTCATTAAATTAAATGTTAATTAAATAGCGTTCACTGAAAGAGTGTTAGTAGACACTCAAAAAAATCTAAAAAATTATGTATTTTTTAGGTTTTGGGATAAAAAAAAATGCAAAACTGGAATAAGAGAAACAATGAAAACGTCAAATTTTGATGGTTTTACCAAAAACTAGATATTCATGAGACCGGAAAAAAGACTCACTATAGGTAATGCACTTTTTTTTTTTTTTGTAGTTCAGTATTAAACCACCTAAAGAAACTTTTTTTTTTCCAGGAATAATGCATGAAATGAAAAGAATCTTTGGAAGCCAAAACTTACCTATTGTACGTAGAGCTGCAAAATTAATTTACTATAGTCATTATGAACTTAAAAAAAGTTGCGGAAGACCTATAGAACATTAAGTGTTAAGGTTCCTGCTAAGGAGAAGAGAAAAAAAGCAGATGATGTGAAAATACTTACGTATGCTTTGTAGTCACAGGCTTGGAAGATGAGCTTTTCTGGATGATGCTGCCAGTACTGAAAGGGTATAGAGCCCGTGGCTTCATTGGGGGCTCGCAGGCTGATAGAAGGTTGATCTCCCCAATCTCCTGTCTGAAAATCATATTTACTCTAAAAGTAACAAGTTTCAGTTTAGTCCATTATACAATACTTAAAGTTTTTTTTACACGGAACACCACAGGACAGCTGCGGACCCAGACATTTAGAATCCACGTACGGACCACAGTTCCACGACAAGTTGACGACCAACAGGTTGTTGAAGACACGTACAGAACGCTTCATGCAGTAAATGAAAGATTGTAAAGCTTTTCATCCAAAAAAACAGGATATTCTTGAAAAATTGCAAAGATTATCATAAATATAGGAAAGGATTCTTTGCAGTAAAAGAAGTAAATCCATTGATTTCAATCATGGGAAGATTATTATCAATAAGGGAAAGAGTTTTTTTCATGGTAAAAACAGTAAATATGAGGAATGTCAACCGTTAAGGGAAAACTATAATTAAAATAGGAAAGGGTTCTTTATGGTGAAGGCAGTAAATGTTGGGGTAATTTTTTTTTCAACCTGAGTCAAAGTTAGGAATAGGGGGAAGATTATTATCAGTATAGGAAATAAGAAGAATGGCAACTATTAGGGGAAAATTCTAATTAAAATAGGAAAGGTTTCTTTACGGTGAAGTCAGTAAATGTCGGGGTAATTATTTTTCTTTTGCCCTGAGTCAAAATTGAGAACTGGGGAAAGATTATTATCAGTATAGGAAAGAGGTTTTTTTATGGTAAAAGCAGTAAATATGAGGAATATTAATCGTTAGGGGAAAATTATAATTAAAATAGGAAAGGGTTCTTTACGGTAAAGTCAGTAAATGTTGGGGTAATTTCACCCTGAGTCAAAGTTAGGAATAGGGGGAAGATTATTATCAATATAAGAATGGGATCTTTGTGGTAAAAGAAGCAGATACGTGGACTGTCAATCAAGGGAAGATTATCATCAATATAGGAAAGGGGTTTTTTATGGTAAAAGCAGTAAATATGAAGGATGTCAACCATTAGGGGAAAATTATAATTAAAATAGGAAACGGTTCTTTATGGTGAAGTCAGTAGATGTTGGGGAAATCACTTTTTTTTTTACCCTGAGTCAAAATTGGGAAAAGGGGGTAGATTATTATCAATATAGGAAAGGAATATTTGTGGTAATCGAAGTAAATCTGTGGAATGGCAATCATGGGAAGATTATTATCAATATAGGAAAGGGATCTTTGCAGCAAAAGAAGTAAATCCAGGGAATGTCTAGTATGCACCAATGTGAAGATTATTATCAATATAGGAAAGGATTTTTTAGGGTAAAAGCAGTAAAACTAAAGAATTTCTACCATGAGTCAAAGGAGAGATTATGATTAATATTGAAAAGGGTTCTTTATGCTAAAATTAGCAAATTGTGGAACAATTACTTTTCTTCAACCATAGACATTAGGGACAGTGGTAACAAGCATTGCCTTCCTCTTGGAAAAAAAGGACACTGTTCTACAGTCTATCTCTGAATCAGTGCCTATCTGTAAATGGGTATTTTCTCATCTGCTGCAACTCAGGGAGGTTGTGCATGAAATTGATTCTTTACAGTAAAAGTAGTGAATCTGCAGAAGACCTACTCTAACACTTTTGTTTTGTATTATCTTCTGCTTTATCCATTTTGTACCTCAGAAACCTTACTTTTCTTCATAGTCAGTACTGCGTGCTATGTACTATCCAATTCCTGACTACATAATAGTATTTTTCCACCATACAACCCACATTTTGAAGATTCTTTCCAGTTCAGACAAAATATGACCCAGCTGGTTTTCACTAATGGGAAGACCTACTTGTCTTTCTTTAATAAAGATGTCCAAGATTAAAAATAGGTGTTTAAAGGGGTTGTTTGTGACTGCAGACTTGTGAATCCTCACATTGTGCAGTGTGCGTGCTGTCCGGATTCTCTGGCGAGGGTGGCGGGTCATGATTTGCATACATGCGGTCACATGCCGACTAGACATGTGAGGCCTCACTCAATACAAGTGGATTGAGCGAGGCTGGACAAGTCTAGTCGGAATGTGGCCGGAAGTATGTAAATCGGATACGTGCTGTCATATGACCGCCCGCTTCTGGCGCCGGAACCGAAGCTAGAGGATTCACAAGTCAGCAGTCACAGAGTGAACAAAGCTTGAACAACCTCTTTAATTTATTTCCCAGAAACAGCGCCACCCTTGGCCTTTCAATAGTACCGCATCTCATCCTCATTAAAGTGAATGAGGAAGAGTTGCAATACCAGACACAACCTATGAATAAGAGAGGCGCTGTTTTAGAAAAAAAACTTTTAAACTCAATTTTCCTAATGGTTTAGAAGATACATGCTATAGTAGACATAAACAATGTCCTTGCTGGTAATCTAATTTGCAAGAGCGCTGTAATGGGTGCTCTCGCCGCTCCCTTCCCTTGGCCAGTTATATCATGCCTCCAATCTATTCCCATTAGACCTTCTAGGCATTAATATTAAATGCGCTTACACGCATGTAAGCACATGGTTATTGCTGGGCTTTCTGAAACAATTGCAGTGAAGCAGCAAATAGGGGCATGCACCGTAAGCATTCTCTACAGTTATGCCATCCTAGGCATTAGCATTCAACAGGAAACGATCAGACAATGAGATGTGCATAGCATTCCAGCGAGCGGAGAATAATTACACAGCAGTGTGATCAGGGGCAAGGAGGAGTTTATCTCATTTACACATAAAAGCAAAACAAAATGACAACTGAAGCCATTAATTATACCGTAGATCTGCAAATATCCTCAGTGCACCAAATAATTATCAGAAAAATATCTTAGAAAGCAGAATCTACCCGAGATCCAGGTATGTTAAGCTTAATGGCCTGAAGCAAGCGGGAAAATAGCCGTCAGGCGTCTCTTAGAAAATAACTATACTATTCTGCTGAGTGTTAAATTTGTAGCTAGTAAAAAAAATTAAAGTAGCACTCTACCTATACAGTGCTCTAACTGTAAAGAATCCTTCCACCCAGGCTGCTAGTGTTCTCACTCACTTACCAAAATATTAGGATATTTTCGTATATATACACTGCTCAAAAAAATAAAGAGATAACACATCCTAGATCTGAATGAATGAAATATTCTCATTGAATACTTTGTTCTGTACAAAGTTGAATGTGCTGACAACAAAATCACACAAAAATCATCAATGGAAATCAAATTTATTAACCAATGGAGGCCTGGATTTGGAGTCACCCCCAAAATTAAAGTGGAAAAACACACTACAGGCTCATCCAACTTTGATGTAATGTCCTTAAAACAAGTCAAAATGAGGCTCAGTATTGTGTGTGGCCTCCATGTGCCTGTATGACCTCCCTACAATGCCTGGGCATGCTCCTGATGAGGTTGCGGATGGTCTCCTGTGGGATCTCCTCCCAGACCTGGACTAAAGCATCCGCCAACTCCTGGACAGTTGTGGTGGTGCAACGTGACGTTGGAGGATGGAGCGAGACATGATGTCCCAGATGTGCTCAATCGGATTCAGGTCTGGGGAACGGGCGGGCCAGTCCATAGCTTCAATGCCTTCATCTTGCAGGAACTGCTGACACACTCCAGCCACATGAGGTCTGGCATTGTCCTGCATTAGGAGGAACCCAGGGCCAACCACACCAGCATATGGTCTCACAAGGGGTCTGAGGATCTCATCTCGGTACCTAATGGCAGCCAGGCTACCTCTGGCGAGCACACGGAGGGCTGTGCGGCCCTCCAAAGAAATGCCACCCCACACCATTACTGACCCACTGCCAAACCGGTCATGCTGAAGGATGTTGCAGGCAGCAGATCGCTCTCCACGGTGTCTCCAGATTCTGTCACGTCTGTCACATGTACTCAGTGTGAACCTGCTTTCATCTGTGAAGAGCACAGGGCGCTAGTGGCGACTTTGCCAATCCTGGTGTTCTGTGGCAAATGCCAAGCGTCCTGCATGGTGTTGGGCTGTGAGCACAACCCCCATCTGTGGACGTCGGGCCCTCATACCACCCTCATGGAGTTGGTTTCTAACCGTTTGTGCAGACACATGTACATTTGTGGCCTGCTGGAGGTCATTTTGCAGGGCTCTGGCAGTGCTCCTCCTGTTCCTCCTTGCACAAAGGCGGAGGTAGTGGTCCTGCTGCTGGGTTGTTGCCCTCCTACAGCCCCCTCCATGTCTCCTGGTGTACTGGCCTGTCTCCTGGTAGCGCCTCCAGCCTCTGGACACTACGCTGACAAGACACAGCAAACCTTCTCGCCACAGCTCACATTGATGTGCCATCCTGGATGAGCTGCACTACCTGAGCAACTTCTGTACAGAACAAAGTATTGAATGAGAATATTTCATGAGTTTTGAGCAGTATATATATATATATATATATATATATATATATATATATATATACAGTGCAGACCAAAAGTTTGGATACACCTTCTCATTTAAAGATTTTTCTGTATTTTCATGACTATGAAAATTGTACATTCACACTGAAGGCATCAAAACTATGAATTAACACATGTGGAATTATATACTTAACAAAAAAGTGTGAAACAACTGAAAATATGTCTTATATTCTAGGTTCTTCAAAGTAGCCACCTTTTGCTTTGATGACTGCTTTGCACACTCTTGGCATTCTCTTGATGAGCTTCAAGAGGTAGTCATCGGAAATGGTCTTCCAACAATCTTGAAGGAGTTCCCAGAGGTGCTTAGCACTTGTTGGCACTTTTGCCTTCACTCTGCGGTCCAGCTCACCCCAAACCATCTCGATTGGGTTCAGGTCTGGTGACTGTGGAGGCCAGGTCATCAGGCGTAGCACCCCATCACTCTCCTTCTTGGTCAAATAGCCCTTACACAGCCTGGAGGTGTGTTTGGGGTCATTGTCCTGTTGAAAAATAAATGATGGTCCAACTAAACGCAAACCGGATGGAATAGCATGCCGCTGTAAGATGCTGTGGTAGCCATGCTGGTTCAGTATGCCTTCAATTTTGAATAAATCCCCAACAGTGTCACCAGCAAAGCACCCCCACACCATCACAGCTCCTCCTCCATGCTTCACGGTGGGAACCAGGCATGTAGAGTCCATCCGTTCACCTTTTCTGCGTTGCACAAAGACACGGTGGTTGGAACCAAAGATCTCAAATTTGGACTCATCAGACCAAAGCACAGATTTCCACTGGTCTAATGTCCATTCCTTGTGTTCTTTAGCCCAAACAAGTCTCTTCTGCTTGTTGCCTGTCCTTAGCAGTGGTTTCCTAGCAGCTATTTTACCATGAAGGCCTGCTGCACAAAGTCTCCTCTTAACAGTTGTTGAAGAGATGTGTCTGCTGCTAGAACTCTGTGTGGCATTGACCTGGTCTCTAATCTGAGCTGCTGTCAATCTGTGATTTCTGAGGCTGGTGACTCGGATAAACTTATCCTCAGAAGCAGAGGTGACTCTTGGTCTTCCTTTCCTGGGGCGGTCCTCATGTGAGCCAGTTTCTTTGTAGCGCTTGATGGTTTTTGCAACTGCACTTGGGGACACTTTCAAAGTTTGCCCAATTTTTCGGACTGACGAACCTTCATTTCTTAAAATAATGATGGCCACTCATTTTTCTTTACTTAGAATTTGTATTATGGCAAGAAAAAAAGCAGCTAACAGTCTATTCAGTAGGACTATCAGCTGTGTATCTGTAGCGCCCCGAGGGTTCGGTCGCTACAGAGGTATTGCATCTCAACCAGATGTACGATATCTCACTTCCAGGTAAGGATGGAGTGTGGATCAGGACCCTGGCACCTGCATGCATTACACCACATTTCCGGGGGGCAGAGCGACCGATATGCTCCAAGAAGAGCACGACAGTCCCTGTCCCTGGCTGGAGTGGGGGGAGGGAACACCGAGGAAGGGGGGACCCTGTAGTGCATAGGAGGGAGAGGGCAGTTCCTGGGTGCACTTAGAGGGAGGTATAAAAGGTGGGCACCATCTTAGAGACAGAGAGAAGAAGGTCAGTTCAGTCAGAGGAGAGGACAGGGAGCCGAGGCTCAGACCGAGCTCTGCTCCGCAGGCAGGCCTGGGAGAGGCCGGAGCCTGGAGGAAGGCGAAGGAAGGAAGAGGAGTGGAGGAGGCTCCAGGAACAAGGAACGAAGGGACCTCAGGGGTGTGAACCGGCGAGTCGCCACCGCACGCCCGAATCTACCTGCGTAGGGGGGTCAGGCCAAAGGGGTAGACCGGTCCCCGAAACTAGTGGAGGCGGGGAACTACCCTCAGCTAGAAACCGGAGGCTGTGACATTTTATGTGGCGCAGCCCCTCGCTACACCCGCTAGGAAGGCACCACATAGGGTCAGGGAAACGGCACCAACGTTTACCCGAGAAGGCCCGAGGCAGCTGGACAGAAACGAGGTCACTAGTGGGGTATGACAGGCCAGAGAAAGGACACACAAAGGGGGTCCTGTGAAACGATCCAAAGTTATCTGGGAGTAGGCCGAGCCCCTCACCTGGTGAGCACAGTGCGACGTGGGACGTTATGACCAGCTGGAGTAACGTGGATAAAGAACTGTGAGTAAATACCCTGGACTGCAGTACAGGACTCTGTGTCGTTACTGCTGCTCCCGCGCACCATCACCCCCAACATCCGCACTCGCTGCCCTGAGGCTATACTCCTCCCGTGGGGAGTTATACTACCCTCTGCTGCACCCACTATACCAGCCTCAGTGGTCTGCCCTGCAGCGGCGGTTCACTCTGACCACAATCCACGGGTGGCGTAGTCGGACATTCAGCATATAGACTGCCATTTGGTTTGACCGCCCTGGGCACGGACCGGGTCGCCGCCACGGAGACTACGCCAAAAGACAACAAGAAGCCACCTCCCATCGTGGGCCAGGTCCCAGAATGGCACCAAAGAAGGAGCCCACCCCCAACAGCCTTGAGTGCGGCTGTAGAGATGTCCATCAACGTGGGGGGGCTGCCCCTGAGAGTGATTGTCAGCAGGTTGCCCAGGGACCACCCCCAACAGGTGCGGAAGGAGAAGAAAACCAGGGGGCAGGGTGTGGTTTGGATTAGTCTCGGCAGACCACACCCGGAGATGGCGAGCAGCACCGACTCCAGCACCCTGACGGGTGGCCAGCTGCAGGCCGAGGCGGTCCCGTGCAGCCTCACGGAGCTGATGGCTCAGTTTCCTGGAGAAGACCCGGAGTTCCTTCGGACTGCGCTGGAAGATCTGGACCGGAGGATGGTCCAGGCGCAGTGGGAGGCTGTAGCGGGATGGAGAGAGGAGATGGCCCAGTGGGTTGCGGCCCAGCAGCGAGTGACACCACCAGCACCGGCCAGCGAGCCAGCCCCTGAGGACGAGGAACGGAGGCCAGAAGCCGAGAGCAGCGCAGCCCTGGAAGCAGGTAAGGGGGACATCCCTGCCACCAGCCCTGATGCTAAAAACCTGCCTCTGGACCCCGTTGAGGAGCCAGACGTCCCAGGAGTTGTTGTGCCTCCACCGCTCCCGCCGCCGGCACACAGGCCCCAAGCCGTGAGCACAGTCGCCGGATCAAGCCCCAGGCAGTGCCCCCTGACCCCGGGTGCGGTCGGAAGCGGCCCGCTCCAGGCCCGGTCGCAAGGCCTGATTTCCCCAGGCGCCTTCCAGCAGCGTGCGCCCCCGGTCCCAACACTGCCACCCCTAGGGACTGATTTATACAGCCAGCTCGCCGGACCCGATGGAGAGCCGGTCCCCCTTCCAAGCGGAAGGGTTCACCCTTGTCTCCGGAGGGACCTGTCCGCAGGGGCCGAGGCCCCGCTTGCTCCGCTCCTGCCCGCTCCACAGCCAGTCACCATTCCCCAGCTCCCGGAGGAAGAGGTCCAGATAGAGTGGGACCAGACCGGGGAGGACCTAATGGGGTTTTCGCAGGAGACGCGGGCGGCCGCAGCTCGCAGGCAGGAATTCTGCCAGCAGGAAATAAGGCAGCTGGAGAAGGAGGAGCAGACGCGGCGCCAGAGGAGGGAGCAGCTGCAGGCCCGGAGCGCGGAGGAGAAAATGCGGACCCGCCGAAACCCCCAAGCTGCACGCGGTCCAAAAATGACTGGGACCGTGGTTAAGTTCCATCAAGAGAAGGGGTGGGGGATCATCCAGGACCCCACCACAGCCACAGACCTCTATGTTGACAGGAGAGATGTGGAGGGTCAACTGCCAGCGGGTCACCCGAAACAGGAGCTGTTCCCGGGAGATCGGGTAACATACACCGGACATCGAGGACTGCAAGGGTGGTACGCCCTCAATGTCCAGCGGGTAGAGGAAGAACACTACCCTAAACCCTACTACCCAGAGGACCCGGACAGGTCTGAAGAGTACGGCGAGGAGAAGGAGCGTCCACAAGGAGGACATCGCTATTAATGAGCGACAGCCTGATTGTATATAGTTATCCGTCAGGGTAAGAAAAGACAAAGTTGCTAAAAGTTCGTCCCGGCTGGGGACTGTTACCTGTTTTATTTGATAAAAGTTACCCGGAAACGGGTCAGTAACATCCGGCTGAGGACTGGGAGCAGCCAACCCTCTGTGAACTATCCGGCTGAGGACTGGGAGCAGCCAATCCATGTAAATAGTTGCACTTCCTAAAGTGCCCTCTATTGGTTTTATAAACGTTGCAACAACAGACCTCAAAACCAAAACCCGTTTGGCGTGGCGGAAGACGTGGTCCAATGGCGGGATCACCTATGCCCTGCAGCCACGCCCAGGGCCTACGTTGAGGGTTTGCAAACGGGTCCCTCATGTTCAAAAGTTTTGCCAAGTTTGCACCTTAAGAAGAATGGACACCTGGTCGCAGAAAGAACTGTGACCAATTGAAAAGAGACTTCGCCGTTGATATGCTGCTGATGATGTTTTATATGTTTTCTACTAAAAGGAATGTTTTATATATTGGTGAAAAGAGAAAATGTTTCCCATAAAGGGAAGTGATATGCAGTTGGCAGTTAAAAAAAAAAATATATATATATTTTTGCATGTCCTAATGTGCACTGTCTTTTGCTCTGTTCCAGCCCGCGGACGTGCTGTGGTTTACCAGGGGGGAATGTAGTGCCTTGAGGGTTTGGTCGCTACAGAGGTATTGCATCTCAACCAGATGTACGATATCTCACTTCCAGATAAGGATGGAGTGTGGATCAGGACCCTGACACCTGCATGCATTACACCACATTTCCGGGGGGCAGGGCGACCGATATGCTCCAAGTACAGCACGACAATCCCTGTCCCTGGCTGGAGTGGGGGGAGGGAACACCGAGGAAGGGGGGACCCTGTAGTGCATAGGAGGGAGAGGGCAGTTCCTGGGTGCACTTAGAGGGAGGTATAAAAGGTGGGCACCATCTTAGAGACAGAGAGAAGAAGGTCAGTTCAGTCAGAGGAGAGGACAGGGAGCAGAGGCTCAGACCGAGCTCTGCTCCGCAGGCAGGCCTGGGAGAGGCCGGAGCCTGGAGGAAGGAGAAGGAAGGAAGAGGAGCGGAGGAGGCTCCAGGAACAAGGAACGAAGGGACCCCAGGGGTGTGGACCGGCGAGTCGCCACCGCACGCCCGAATCTACCTGCGTAGGGGGTCAGGCCAAAGGGGGAGACCGGTCCCCGAAACTAGTGGAGGCGGGGAACTACCCTCAGCTAGAAACCGGGGGCTGTGACATTTTATGTGGCGCAGCCCCTCGCTACACCCACTAGGAAGGCACCACATAGGGTCAGGGAAACGGCACCAACGTTTACCCGAGAAGGCCCAAGGCAGCCGGACAGAAACGGGGTCACTGGTGGGGTATGACAGGCCAGAGAAGGACACACAAAGGGGGTCCTGTGAAATGATCCAAAGTTATCTGGGAGTAGGCCGAGCCCCTCACCTGGTGAGCACAGTGCGACGTGGGACGTTATGACCAGCTGGAGTAACGTGGATAAAGAACTGTGAGTAAATACCCTGGACTGCATTACAGGACTCTTGTGTCGTTACTGCTGCTCCCGCGCACCATCACCCCCAACATCCGCACTCGCTGCCCTGAGGCTATACTCCTCCCGTGGGTAGTTACACTACCCTCTGCTGCACCCACAACACCAGCCTCAGCGGTCTGCCCTGCAGCGGCGGTTCACTCTGACCGCAATCCACGGGTGGCGTAGTCGGACATTCAGCATATAGACTGCCATTTGGTTTGACCGCCCTGGGCACGGACCGGGTCGCCGCGACGGAGACTACAACCCCCAGCATCCACAAAAGGTCCGGTTCCGGGTATCCCCACACACACACGGCCCAGGGGGCGCGTCATGTCCACCAGACCTCTGCACAACACAACTGATGGTCCCAACCCCATTTATAAGGCAAGAAATCCCACTTATTAAACCTGACAGGGCACACCTGTGAAGTGAAAACCATTTCCGGTGACTACCTCTTGAAGCTCATCAAGAGAATGCCAAGAGTGTGCAAAGCAGTCATCAAAGCAAAAGGTGGCTACTTTGAAGAACCTAGAATATAAGACATATTTTCAGTTGTTTCACACTTTTTTGTTAAGTATATAATTCCACATGTGTTAATTCATAGTTTTGATGGCTTCAGTGTGAATGTACATTTTTCATAGTCATGAAAATACAGAAAAATCTTTAAATGAGAAGGTGTGTCCAAATTTTTGGTCTGTACAGTATATATATATATAAATCATGCTTGGCTTGGCAACTCTCCTGAAATGTCTGTACGAACCTGAAAAAAAGGGGAAACTTTCCCCGAACTTAGGGAAAGTTGGCAAATCTCCCCCATAGAAGCCTCCTGGACAGTGGCATAATTTGAATCTTGTGAACCCCAATGCAAAAGCTCCAAAAGGGCCCCCAATAAATGCAATTTTTAATAGTAATGGTCTTTTCAAATGGGCCAAAGGGACATTTTGGGCCCCCGAGGCTCCAGGGTCCAAGTCCGACACCAACCCCTGCACTAATAGTAATGTCCCTGCTCCTCAAAAAATGAAATCCATGCAGGGGGTGAGAATAGGATGTATAGGGGAGTGGTGCCTGCAAACTGCATTTTCAGGGGTGGGAAGGAGGGAGAAATGGGTGTCGTCTGCCAATAAACAACTTTTCAGGGGTGGGTAGTGTAAGTGGAAAGGGGTATGGCTTATGAAAAAAAAAAAGGGTTTAGCGCTCTACACTCCCTATTCTTCTAAAGGAGAATTTCTAAAAGTTTGGCAAAAGTGATAAAAATGTAAGAAATGTCATAATCTACGTTGCCATTTATTATCTTAAGTCATGGATCAATCTGTGATGGAGAAGCTAAAGAGATTTCCAGAATTAGAAAAAAAGGGGGGGCTGATTTTTCTAGAAATAGCGCCACTCTTATCCATAGGCTTTGTCTGGTACTGCACCTCAGTCCTATTTACTCGAATGGGGTTAAGTGGCATATCTCCACAAGAAACATATGTTCCAGTGCTGATTATAGAAGTAGACATATTTTTCTAATCCTAAAATTGAACATAGTAACTGCTGTACTGACGGGAAAATACAGTTGTGGTCAACATGATTGTCAGCCCTGAATATTAAAAACCTCATGTACAATTTGGACTGAAATAAAATTTTATGTGAACCTGCTTGGATATGTATGACCTTATGTCTCTGATATAAAAAGACACAAAAGCAACAAAATAAAAATTTAGCAAAAAAAGATCCAACATTTAAAACAATGCAGGAGCGTGATTAATGGTGACCGCTGTTCAGTTTGAAACAAAGGACAAAATCACACTAACCTGTGCTTAGAAATCAAACCTCCAGTTATAAATGTAGTATAGTTCTTCTGATTCTCTGATTCGCTATGTCACTTACCCCATGTGCAGGACATTACAGTAGCTTAGGTATCCATGTTTACGACCACTCATAAAGTAACAGTTACTGTAGTTGTTAGTGGTCGTAACCATGGATACCTAACCTACTGCAATGCCCTGCACATGGGGTAAGCAACATAGCAAATCAGAAGAACTATACTACATTTTTAATTGCAGGTATTTTCTAATATTATTATTATCACACCTACTACATATTGGGATAGGATCTTGGAGATCTGAATACCCCTTTAACTGTCCCCTACTTGTTAGTGTTCACATTACTTTAATTAGTCTATGAGTGGTGACTTTGACGCTTAAAGGAGTTGTCTACTACTAAGACAAACCCTTCTGAATCCCAAAGTTTTCCCCCCAGTGAAATAATAACAACTATACTCACTTTTCATGCTGGCGCTGTTCCAGTGGTGTCGGCACTGGCTCTACTGGGGTTTTGTTGAAGTCAAAGTCTTTGGAAACAGTCTTGTACCATTTAGACTGCTTGTGCTTGGTGATAGTAGCTCAGACATTTTGTTTCTTTTTTCCATCCTGAACAAGGAGCAGGGAATAAAACTAGCCTTTTAAGAGGGGTTGTCCACTACTCAGGCAACCCCTTCTGAATCCCTATGTCCCCCCCCTCCAGTAAAATGATAACATTTGTAGTTACCTCCAGTGCCAACACTGTTCCAGCACTGTTGGTAATGGTTCTCCTGTGACTTGCATGACACTGTTAAATCTGTTAAATCCCTGCGGCTAATCAGCTCAGGCTTCACTGTCCCATCTTTCAGACGTCAGTTACGTCAGTAGGAGAGGAGAATGAAACCAGCGCTGATTGGCCTCAGAGACTGCATGACATAACAATGTCACGCGATCCCTGGGAGAGCCAGAGCTAACAATGTTCCAGCGTTGGCACTGGAGGTGAGTACAAGTGTTATTATTTTACTGTGGGGAAACATACAGATTTAGAAGGTGCTGTTCATGTAGTGGACAATCCCTTTAAAAAGGCTAGTTTTATTCCACGCTCCTTGTTTAGGATGGCAAAAACAAAAGAACTGTCGGAGCTACTATCACCAAGCACAAGCAGTCTAAATGGTAAAAGACTATCTTCAGCATTTTTGCCGCATTTTTTTACGTGATGAGAAAGTGCAAAAATGTGACTAATCTTTTTTGCTGCATTTTTGCAGTGTTTTTGGTGAGTAAAACTAATTTTATTAACCATGTACTGTAGACAAAACACACAAATATGCCACAGGATAAAAAAATGAAAAACACAATGAAAACGCTGAAAAACAGGTCGAGAGCAGTTTTTGGCTACTGGAAAAAATTGAGCAAAAACACAACATGTGAACATAGCCTTACAGATATGAAAACATTTGAATGTCGTCATTGCTGCCAAAGGTTGTCCAACCAAATATAAGGGAAGGAAGTGTAATCCTGTCCATGTCATATACTATTTTTCTTATTAATTTTTTTTTAGGACTGTGGCATGAATCAGGAGCGTATGATGAGTGGCCGTGCACCTCTGTACGCCTCACCACAGATCCTACTCCAGTCATGAATTAGATTAGCTGTTTCGTCCTGTCCCCTTTTGTGCCTCCCATCCTGCCCCAGTTCCCCCCATTTTGGCGAAGTTGCAAGAAACTAGCGTGAAAATGCCAAAAGTTGAAAAAATTTTGCTCAACTCTGAAAATTTTTGGGACTTTTCAAAGCAATTTACACCAGAATTGTGGCAAAATTGCTTTCTTTTAATAATGTGCCAATAATGTTGACCACAACTGTAGTACCTGGTGTCCATCGCACGACTGATCCGGCTCTATATTTTGGTTTCCATTTATAGCAGAAGCCACAATTCAGATACAACCAGAGCCGAAAGCCGAAATTCTCCATGGCCCATTGCTGTAGCCATTTTACGAGTTAAAGGGACTCTGTCAACAAGGTTTTTGATATCCCATCTGAGAGCAGCACGATATAGAGACAGAGACCCTGATTCCAGTGATGTATAACTTACTGGGCTGCTTGCTGCAGTTTTAATAAAAATCACTGTATTATCTGCTGTAGATATAGCAGTTTTCTGAATGCTGAGCTCTGTATAACCCCGCCCACACCACTGATTGGCAGCTTTTTGTGTACACTGGCAGAAAGTGGCCAATCAGAGATGGGGGCGTGGTTGGACTACATGGCAGCAGGTTTACTAGTCTTCTAGTGATAATCAACTGCTGATAAAACAGGGCTTTTATCAAAACTACAGCAAGTAGCCCAGTAAGTGATATATCTCTAGAATCAGGGTCTCTGCTTCTACATTATGCTGCTCTCAGATTAGGTGGCAAAAACCTGGTGACAGAATCCCTTTAAGTTACTATAGAGTGGAGCAATCTGTACTAATCATTACTGACTATATTTATAGTATACTTCTGTAATAGAGCCGGAGGCTGAGCTCTAGATATACGATGATTTACATTAACTTCTCATTTAATTGCCATTTCCAAAGATCATCAAAAATATCCCCAGGAAAAAAAAAATATCTATGACCTATTTTAAAATATGTAATCATGTCTGTTAATAGCAGAATATTATACGATATTTCCTTTGTCCATTATAAATGACAGCCAGGAAATAATTTACACGTAATTAGACATCATCTTTTAATAATATGTTTTGAACTAAAAATTACAACTTCCATAGTGTCCCTAATTTGCTGGTAATATTGGAGTGTTAATAAGAATTTTAACATCAGATTTTGTTTAAATCAGATTTTTATGTCAAATGTATTTTTTATAAAAAAAAAATTCAATTTTCTATATCACTAGCTATATGAAAAAAATAATTAGGAGTTTTTCAATTTTCACACTGGCCACTACACCATATACTAGTCTCACATGTCCGGTTCTCTACAGATGACTCTTCAGCGGTCTCATCATTATCACAGAGAGTAATACAATGACCAACAATTCCTTTATTTAACAGTAGGAAACACAGGATCCACCATTCAGAATAGGTGATGTCACAGCTCACCTCCTCCTCCTGTACAATGACTGATAACCTCTATATACAGTAGATAACACAAGATCCACCATTCACAATAGGTGATGTCACAGCTCACCTCCTCCTCCTCCTGTACAATGACTGATAACACCTCTATACACAGTAAATAACACAGGATCCTCCATTCACAAAAGGTGATGTCACAGCTCACCTCCTCCTGCACAATGACTGATAACACCTCTATATACAGTAGATAACACAGGATCCACCATTCACAATAGGTGATGTCACAACTCACCTCCTCCTCCTGTACAATGACTGATAACACCTCTATATACAGTAGATAACACAGGATCCATTATTCACAATAGATGATGTCACAGCTCACCTTCTCCTCCTGTACAATGACTGATAACACCTCTATATACAGTAGATAACAGAATCCACCATTCACAATAGATTATGCCACAGCTCACCTCCTCCTCCTGCACAATGACTGATAACACCTGTATACACAGTAGATAACACAGGATCCACCATTCACAATAGGTGATGTCACAGCTCACCTCCTCCTCCTCCTGTACAATGACTGATAACCTCTATATACAGTAGATAACACAAGATCCACCATTCACAATAGGTGATGTCACAGCTCACCTCCTCCTCCTCCTGTACAATGACTGATAACACCTCTATATACAGTAAATAACACAGGATCCTCCATTCACAAAAGGTGATGTCACAGCTCACCTCCTCCTGCACAATGATTGATAACACCTCTATATACAGTAGATAACACAGGATCCACCATTCACAATAGGTGATGTCACAGCTCACCTCCTCCTGTACAATGACTGATAACACCTCTATATACAGTAGATAACAGAATCCACCATTCACAATAGATTATGCCACAGCTCACCTCCTCCTCCTGCACAATGACTGATAACACCTGTATACACAGTAGATAACACAGGATCCACCATTCACAATAGGTGATGTCACAGCTCACCTCCTCCTCCTCCTGTACAATGACTGATAACACCTCTATATACAGTAAATAACACAGGATCCTCCATTCACAAAAGGTGATGTCACAGCTCACCTCCTCCTGTACAATGACTGATAACTCCGCTATATACAGTAGATAACACAGGATCCACCATTCACAATAGGTGATGTCACAGCTCACCTCCTCCTCCTGTACAATGACTGATAATACCTCTATATACAGTAGATAACACAGGATCCACCATTCACAATAGGTGATATCACAGCTCACCTCCTCCTCCTCCTGTACAATGACTGATAACACCTCTATATACAGTAGATAACACATGATCCACCATTCACAATAGGTGATGTCACAGCTCACCTCCTCCTCCTCCTGTACAATGACTGATAACACCTCTATATACTGTAGATAACACAGGATCCACCATTCATTTGGCTGCTATTCAGAACAGGAAGTGTGAGTCTAGTATTGAGCTTACTGGTCTTAGTGAAAGTTGCAAGATTTCTGGGTTGTTTTTTTAAATAGATAGTAATACGAAAAATAAAATAGTAAAAATGTTTAAAAATACATTTAATATAAAAACCTGCATTAAACAATAGGGAATTTTCTGATGACACATTCCCTTGAGGGTCTAAAAAAAAAATCTAATGTACACAGTAACGACCTGATCTTCCCACCATGGCAGATGTAGGGAGAAAGAAGGATGAAATCCAATGAGCAAAAACTTTAGTCCACTTTGGACCAAAAAAAAGATCCTGTTCATTGAATTTCATCATTTTATTTCCCTTCATCTGTCATAGTGGAAAGATGGAGTCTTGGTATTACTGGTAGAATGGAACTAGCAGGGAATCCGGATGTCACCATGCACATAGTTTTGCCTTTGTCTCTTTCTAAGTTTACACACTTTGAGTTTTTTTGTGATTTTGTTCAATTAAGTGAAAAAAAAATAATCATAGGGATCCAAAAGAAACTTTTTATTTTACCATCATTTCTGTCCAGGTCTATTTCATGAGTTTAATTTTTTTTAAAATTCTGTGGAAGCTGAAAAGCAATGTCTGACCTTCATTTGTTCATTTTCATAGATTTTTCATTTATTATTACTTTTGTCAGATTCAAGTTATTTCTGTGACCATTGTGGGGTTTTCTTTCATTAAACGAGGGGTACCAACAATTTTGACCACGTGTGTATAACAACAGCTTGAAAAATGTTTTTAAAATCCGAAATGTTATCCTGAAATGTATGTTCAGTAAATGCCCTCAATACTTGGTCGAGGCTCCTTTTGCATCAATTACTGCATCAATGTGGCAATGTGGCATGGAGGTGATCAGCCTGTGGCCCTGCTGAGGTGTTATGGAAGCCCAGGTGGCTTTGATAGCAGCCTTCAGCTCGTCTGCATTGTTGGGTCTGGTGTCTCTCATCTTCCTCTTGACAATACCCCATAGATTCTCTATAATAGATTCTCTATGGGGTTAAGGTCAGGTGAGTTTGCTGCCAATCAAGCACAGTGATACTGTTGTTTTTACACCAGGTATTGGTACTTCTGGCAGTGTGGACAGGGGCCAAGTCCTCCTGGAGAATGACATTTCCATCTCCAAAAAGCTTGTCGGCAGAGGGAAGCATGAAGTGCTGTAAAATGTCCTGGTAGACGGCTGCACTGACTTTGGTCTTGATAAAACACAGTGGACCTACACCAGCAGATGACATGGCTGCCCAAACCATCACTGATTGTGGAAACTTCACACTAGACCTCCAGCAGCTTGGATTGTGGCCGCTCCACTCTTCCTCCAGACTCTGGGACCTTGTGGAGTGTGTCAATGACTGCGTTCTGGACATCTGTCAAGTCAGCAGTCTTCCCCATGATTGTGGAGCCTACTGAAACAGACTAAGGGACCTTTTTAAACGCCTTTGCAGGTGTTTTTTGTTAATTATTCTAATTTACTGAGATAATGACTTTTGTGTTTTCATTGGCTGTAAGTAATAATCATCAACATTAACAGAAATAAACACATGAAATAGATCCCTCTGTGTGTAATGACTCTATATAATATAGAAGTTTCACTTTTTGTATTGAAGAACTGAAATAAATTAACTTTTTGATGATATTCTAATTTTGTGAGATGCACCAGTATATATAATAAGGGCAAATAAAGAAAAAATAAAATAGTAGTGAAGCTTAAAAAAAATTATAATTATATTTCTGGTTTTGAAAGTTACTTTACAAGTTCTAACGACAGAATCAGATTTACTGAAGGAACTTGTTATGTTTATGAAAAACACATCTAAAAATACAACCTACAGATGTAGCTTCAGGTAGATTTTCTTCTGCGGAATTTCATTTAGAAATGTTATTACCTGCGCCATCTGCCTTTCAAGCTTTGATCTTGGTATGTCATCAAAGTAATTTTCATTTCTTCTCCGCCGTCCATCCCCTTGCATCATAATGTGGGAAAAATCCAGAGATCCCCCAGTCGGATACAGCTTTGCGGATTTAGTGACTAAAAATAATGCAAATAAATATTTTTAAGAAATTGAAGAATATGAACTTTATTGAATATATATTTCCTGGAGGCACCACTAGGGGCAGCTTAGATGTTTATGGCACACTGTTTCTATATTGAACTCAATAATACCACTGTATACAGTAAGCTCCAAAGCTCCCTCTAGTGGAGACTTTTTACTATACAAAAGCGATTAACATTTTGACTGTATGTAGAAATATTATATCATGTAAAGATAAAAAATGGATACATTTAGCCAATTTATGCACTGTTATGTGACATGCAGAAGTAGTGCTGTTGCTTTAAAAGCATTCAGCAACTATTAGAAGTAACACAAGCACATGAGACAGGAAGTGTTGTGCT
Organism: Phyllobates terribilis; assembly: GCF_046119375.1. Lineage (NCBI taxonomy): Eukaryota > Metazoa > Chordata > Amphibia > Anura > Dendrobatidae > Phyllobates > Phyllobates terribilis. The sequence continues at coordinate 146,659,968 of NW_027362770.1, forward strand.
CCAGAAGCATCCAGCAACTAGAGGGGTTAACACAGTCACAGGAGAAGGGGAGTGTTTTAGCAGAGCCCCAGGGGGATTGTGGGGAAGCTGTTTACTGTCTGGCTGGAGCCGAAGAGAAAGGTTGTTTATGATCTGTATCTCACAGAAGGCAAGGGAACAGAATTCAGGTCAGGAGGGAAGCTAGTCAAAGGTCAGTTAGACGCCCTGAACTAACAGTGTGGAGTATTGTCGGCCAGGAAGATAAGGACTGGAATGAATCCTGTCATAGGGATCATCTCCCTCATCAAACTCTATCCCCCTCCATCTCCATGCAGGATAAAGAATGCTGTGTACAACTGAGTCTTTGTGAAGGAAAAGCCTGTGGTTGGGTATGCATTATAATTGTGCTGTACTCTGCTACCGGATAATAGACTGTGAACTGCTGTGCTGCAAAGGAGATTATACTGTTGTTACTGGAGCCTGTTGCTCAAAGAGACATTTACATTGCACTGGCTGTGCCTCATTAAATGTTACTGTTCTACCGTTTATGAAGACTCTTGTCAGATGTGTCTGGTCAGCAATTGAATCTATCGTGTGCCTGAGAGAAGCTGCAGCCTAAGGTCGCCCTGAATAACGGTTCCCCCAGGATTCCAACGAATTCATGTAACCGGTTTCGCCCCTATCTGATCTTATGCGGCGTGCGTGTAACAGTTATATAAACTATATATTTTCCAAACATGCAGAAACTTTTTAATAAAATATCTACATTTAAAATACTGTTCTTAAATCCAATATATTTATATTCCTCCTTTCTAAATTTTACTTTTTAGACAATGAATCTTTAAAGAAGATGCATCACCAAGTCAAAAGAGGCCAGTTTTTGCTCTTATTTTATTCCCTGCTCCGCCGAGTATTCTATTTTGTTTCTTGATTTTTTTTGTAAATCCACCATACGCTTCCAGAGATACAGGCCTTTTTTATTTATTTAGTGTTAATTTTTATAGTCATTACAAGGAGGCGGTGCTCACAGGGTAATTATGTAAAGCAGTCTAAAGACAACCCCACCCCCGAGGATCCTGTGAGCCACATCCCCTTATTACAGACCATAAAAAAATTAGCACTAATTAAAAAGGTTGATATCTCTGGAACAATATGATTAAAAAAAAATAAAACAAAAACAAAATACTCAGGGGAGCAGCGGGAAAAAAATAAGAGCAAAAACTGGTCACTTTTGACCTAGTGACATAAGTTAGCAGGTACAAACAATTGAGTGGCGCTTTCAAAAGGTGATTCACTGTCAGTAGGGCCTAATTTATGGAAAGTGTGGCCCTAGGCAAAAAAAATAGTAGTCGCTTCTCCCTGTCATCTCTTACGCCATTTATTCATACAGTACCCAAATACTACCATAGAGTGCCCGCATAATGTCACCATATTTTTCCTATAGAAAATTCAGCAGTGTCATTCAGTATATTAATACCTTATTACACTCACTTAGGACCCACATAGTAATGCACATATAGCTCCCATAATCCTATTATATAATGTCTAAATAACATTGTGACAACACAGGATTTATTCTTAATTATGACACACATATTTTTCAGTAGGTCAAGAGACATAAACCATTGTTCATATGAGCCTGAACGTTAACTCTTGAATAGATGTTTGTTGATTTTTTGAATGATTGTTGATTACCTATTGTATCCATCCCCGCAGGTTTTTGAGGGACAAAAGCGCAGGTTAATTGAACAATTGATGTTTGTTAATTTGGTTAATGCCTGCTGACTACCGCCTATTGTATCAGTCCATGCAGCTTGTTGTTCTGCAAACATTGAAGGACAAAATATGCATGTTATTTGAACACTCGAACAATGAGAGATGACCTCCTCCCCCTCAAAAACTGTGGATAATGGCCTGAATAAGAGCTGTGGACTATAAAAGAGGGATCTGCCTCTACATGACAGTAGCCAAGGAACCATGGCACCAACCAGAGGAATACAGAATTGATTCACTGCCCATCACTGAACCCTTGGAGACGTTTGGAGGGCCCAGGTTGGGACAATCAGGTAGCCTGGCCACATAACTGAATGGACTCTGTCAGCTTCCTAAGCTTGCCGCTACCTCCTCTCTGTGGGTGTCCACCAAAAGTGTGGTGCCACTGGTTGGGGTATTAGGCTCTGGATGCCCCAAAGTTGCAACTGCTCTAATTCGTGGCGAGCCATCAGAAGGGTGAGACTCAGCCATTTGCACCATCTTATGTACTTGCTGGGACAGTAATATATGTTATTGTCTGTGTTACTCTCACCGTGTGTTGTCTGAGTAGTATTCTGCCCATGGGGAAGGAGTGCGGAAGTTCAGTGGGATGAGCCCTGGTCCATGCGGTGTTTCTAAAGACAGCCAGGCCAGCAGATGTGCACACCCACTGACCCTTGTGTCTCCACAAACATGCAGTATCAAAATGCTTCCCTAGAGAGGCTTCCCAAAATTTATCATCCTATCCATTGGGATTCCCACCAGTCGAAAGAATGGGTGTCCAATGGAGTAGGATGGGTGACCATAGCTCCATTTACTTGTAAGAGTGTATAACGCGCATGTGTGACCACCTCTCCGATAAACAGTTAATGGAGCTGTGGTCACACATGAGCAATACCGCTCCATTCATGGGAAACCCTTTCTCATGTCCTGTGGTTTGACTTCCACTGATCACCTGTCTATGGATAGCTGATACATTTTGTTGGTGGGATAACCCCTGTAAGGAGCCCACATAGAACATCAATTCAATAAATGAATAATACATCCATATAGTGCTAAGTACTAAGTGGTTTTAAGGTTAATTTTTATTTATTGTCGGGAGGAGGTCTCCTGTTTCCCAAGGGCCTCGGGGGGAGGGCACTCATGAAACAATAATAAAAAAAAATAATTATCCCCGCACTACTGCAGAATTATCTAATATTAGGCAGCCCTTTAGTGTAAATGTCATTTTATTTTATTTTTTTTCATAATTTAATAATACAGGTGAAAATAAGAAACTTTGTAATATATCTTATCAATGAACAGGCTTTACAAATGGGCCAGGTATATATTAAAAAACAAATTTTATTAATGAAAAAATAAAACTAAAAACATAACATAAAAGTGAGACAAACAAATACAAAAAGAGGTCTGTACCATATATGCAATTTGTGTAGTATTAATCAGTGGTATTAAAGCATTTCATTGTGAAACGCGCGTCGGGTGTGGTGGGTTCCCGAAGCTACTATAAAGGTAAACAGTGTGGTATATTTTCCTCATATTTATACTTAACTTACATCCTACACATGGATGACTGTTATTTGGTGGAGATGGAAATGTGATCTGTTGCCAGTCTTCCTAAAATAGAAGGATTAGCATGCAACAATGTATGTATATTTAAGATGATTACCACTAGGTTATTAATTAGTACACCTGTATGAACTGTCTGACCCTTGATGTATCCATCTCCTAAACCTTTATTATTCTATACTCACTTATTAATATTGGAACTACACAAATTGCATATATGGTACAGACCTCTTTTTGTATTACCCGGGTTCACCCACCTTGTGCATTATATGTGGTTTGTCTCACTTTTCTTTTATGTTTTTATTTTTATTTTTTTATTAATAAAATTCATTTTTTAATATATACCTGGCCCATTTGTAAAGCCTGTTCATTGGAGTATTGTATTGTAATATTGCTTTATGGCCATTTAGTTGGGATAATAGTTGTGTATATACTGTATGTCTGATCAGAGAAATCCACTTCTTTCTCCTCCAGCAAAATGTGTCTTCAGTGAATACAGATTTTCCCACTGAGATAGGAGATGACAGTTGGTGCTCATAAAGTTCTATGGAGAGAGGAGTAGCTAGCGGCGACACAGTTAACAATTACACTTTAAAAGCAGGATGACAACCATTGTAGGAGTTGTAAAAGTGGCCACACAGGATTCTGGACTTGTAGGCTGCCATGTGGTGCTTTTATAATACAGTGCCCTATGGACGCACCACGTGGCGGTACACAGAATCGAGGAGCTGTGGAGATTTCATATAGCTATATACAGGCTCCTTGCAGACGGCTCTGCTATTGTTTGAGTATGAGACCTGTCCCATACAATTAGAAGGATTAAACTTCTCATTGTAGACCATACTTATATTTTTCCCTTCATAATAATCCTTATTAAATTAATTAAAGAAGAGAGCAGTAATTATGTAAGTCACATACACGGAGATCTAATTGTGCAGAGTGCCGATGATCTTGTATCATTCTTATTAGATTTACCAAGACCACTCCATAAATCATGAAGAGCCAGAAAACCCATAAGATTTATTAGAACTGTCGCTGATCAAAAAGGAGAAATAAAACCCAATTTTTTATATTAAAAAAAAAATATATATATATATATAAATAAATATAAAATAAATAAAAATAAAATATAATATATACTGTATATAATATATCTAAAAATAAATATAATATATAAAAAAATAAGAATAAAATATAATATATGTAACATAGTAAATAAAATATTATATATAATATAATACTAAATATAATATATAAAATAGAAATAAATAAAATATAATATATAACATAATAAATAAAATATGTATATAATAGAATATACAATAAAAATATATATTATATATATTTACTGTATACACCCAGCTTTCCATATGTGTGATCTATCTTGCCATACCTGTCTGCACTAATCTGATATGTTTGTAAGCTGACCACAGCACGACCCCAGTTCAACGCCTTTCTTTTCTTTATGGCAGCCTGTTTTACTTTGCTTGTGCTATATACGGTATATCCTGCATCTGGGCCAATTTGTACTGATCTGATAAACATGGGTCAGAGGCCTCTCCCCTCTCTTTAAAGGAGTTGTGCGGTACTTTAGATTCCCCCCCCCATGTATCCCTCCCCCAGGTCCCTAAGACATTTCGTAAATACCTTCTGCTGTTCATAATGCCTGTGAGTGGCGCTATCAGTGGCCGCTCACAGGCATCACGTGACCCCCAGCGCCAATGTCACGACAAGTGAGGCGTGACTCAGCGTCGGGGTCCCCGCGGTGGCGGCTGGGTTGTGGACGGGGTTACCCCCCGCGCCTGGCATCCATATGGAACCAGAAAGATCGTGACCCCCGGATGCTGCCAGCACTTGTCATGACATTAGTGGATGTCAGAGCCGGCCGCAGCCGGGGGTCATGTGATGCCTGTGAGCGGCCATCGATAGCGCCGCTCACAGGCATTATCAACAGCAGAAGTTATTTACAAAAAGTCTTAGGGACCTGGGTGGGGGGGATACATGGGGGGGTAATCTAAAGTACCACACAACCCCTTTAACACCTGAATGCATTTGCTAGCATATATATTGTGAAGTCTAAGTTTGGTGACTTAGTCTGGCAGTGTGTATCACCAAGTGTGGATCATATAAGTGTGGTATTGAATTAATCCTGAAATGAACAGAAGGAAACAGGATACCCAGGCAAAGTAAACAATGTTTCTGTTTGTTTTCACTCTCTCCTCTATAGTCCTTCACTTTCTACTAACCCCCCCTAATCCCTACACCTAGCAAGGAACTCTTCATCTCTCCCTCCATCCTCCTGATTCATCTCACCTCCTCCTCAGAACTATTCCTCAATATTCACTCTTGTGTCGCCAAACACAGACAGCCACCTCATGCCCTCTCTTGCTCCCACCTGCTAACACTTTCCCTGCTCCTTCTGACTGCCGGTGATATCTCTCCAAATCCTGGCCCTCCTCACCACATCTCCACAGTCACTTCCGCCTCCTATCCACGATCTGTCACAAACTCTCGCAACCTTTCTAACCTTATACCCATGCGACCAGCCCCCGCTTCCCCAGCCCCACTAACAGGAGCTCTATGGAACGCTTGCTCCGTCTGCAATAAACTTTCCTACATCCATGATCTTTTCATTGCTAACAAACTTTCCTTCCTCGCCATCACCGAAACCGGGCTCACTTCCTCTGACACGGCCTCCCCAGCTGTACTTTTGTATGGTGGATTCCATCTTTCTCACACCCCCCTTCCCAATGGCAAGCATGGTGGAGGAGTAGGTTTTCTCCTGTCAGACAACTGCTCCTTCACCCATATCCCACTGCCACCCTCTATTACTCTCCCTCTTTTGAGGTGCACTGTGTGTGCATCCACTCCCCCTCCAACTGGCCGTCATTCACCGCCCCCCAGGACCAACCACCACCTTCTTTGACCACTTCACCACTTGGCTGCTTCATTTTCTTTCCGTTGACATCCCCACTATCATCATGGGTGACTTCAACATCCCCATTGACACTTCCCTCTCAGCTGCCTCTAAGCTTCTATCCCTCACTTCCTCCTTCAGCCTTGCTCAGTGGTCTTCTGCCCCCATTCATAAAGATGGCCACACTCTGGACCTCATCTTCATCCGCCTCTGTTCCCTATCTAACTTCTCTAACTCTCCTCTCCCCCTGTCTGACCACAATCTACTTACATTCTCTTCCCTCTCCTCTCCAGGTGCACAAGCCCCACTCCACAAACTTGCACACCCTCGCAGAAATCTCAAACACCTTGACCTACACTCACTCTCTGAATCCTTTTCACTCTAACAGGCATAAGTTCATTACACGATGCAGATGCTGCTGCCACTTTATATAACACCACAACAGCGGCTGCTCTCAATTTGGTGGCCCCCCTCACACATACCACAGCTCGCCCACTCAACAGGCAACCCTGGTACACCAACCTGACTAAACAACTGCGAAGGGCCTCCAGGGTGGCTAAGCGGAAATGGAAAAGGTCCCACTCCAACGAGCATTTCATCGCATTCAAACAAACAGTCCCTCACTTCTTTTAAGTCCACACTTACTGCAGCAAAACAAACCTACTTCTCATCTCTCATATCCTCCCTGTCTCACAACCCTAAAGCTATTCAACACTTTCAATTCTCTCCTCCGTCCCCCAGAGCCTCCTCCCTCTCCTCGCATCTCAGCCGAAGACTTTGCTTCATTCTTCAAGCAGAAGATTGACACCATCAGACAAAACTTTTGCCTAAAGTTCCCACAGCCCCTCCTCATAACTACTCAACCGTCCTCCGCCAAAACCAGCTTCTCCACCATTATGGACGATCACGTTTCCTCTTTACTTTCCAAATCACATGTCACCACCTGCGAACTTGACCCAATCCCGTCCCACCTCATCCCTAACCTCACCACAGTCTTCATCCCAACCCTAACCCACCTTTTCAACCTGTCACTAACAACTGGAGTCTTCCTCTCATGTTTCAATCATGCCTCATTCACACCCATCCTCAAAAAGCCATCCCTTGACCCATAGTCTCTGTCTAGCTATCGCCCCATATCACTTCTCCCTTACACCGCAAAAGTACTGGAAAAACACGTCCATTCTGAACTGTCCTCCCACCTCTCCTCCTGCTCCCTCTTTGACTGCTTAAAATCTGGCTTCCGACCGCACCGCTCCACTGAAACTGCCCTGACTAAAGTCACCAACGACCTACTAATTGCCAAATCCAAGCGACACTACTTTGTCCTCCTCCTCCTTGACCTGTCACCTGCCTTTGACACAGTGGACCATTCCCTTTCAACAGACTCTCTCATCTCTTGGCATCAAACACTTGGCCCTATCTTGGATCTCCTCATATTTAACAGACAGGACATTCAGTGTCTCTGTGGCGCCCCTGAGGGTTCGGTCGCCACAGAGGTACTGCATCTCACCCAGAGGTGTGGTATCTCACTCTCAGGTAAGGAAGGAGTACAGCTCAGGACCCTAACACCTGCATTCATTGCACCACACTTCAGAGGGCAGGGCGAGATTGCTCCTACGGGAGAGCACAGTCCCTGGTCCCTGGCTGGAGTGGGGGGGAACTTAGTAAAGGGGAACCACGTAGTGGGTGTGGGTGGAGGACGTAGTTAAGGGGAGCACATAGAAGAAAGATATAAGTAGAGACACCATCTTAGATCAGTGTGTTCAGTCAGAGGAGGAAAGTGACAGGAGCAGAGACCGCCTCCCATCGTGGGCAGGGTCCCAGAATGGCGCCAAAAATGGAGCACGCCCCAAGCAGCAGTGACCATGAACGTGGATGTGTCCATCAAGGTGGGGGAGCTGCCCCCAGGTGTGGCCGACAGCAAGCAGCCATGGGACCGCCCCAGAAAGGGGAGAGGAGAAACAAAAACTGGGAAACAGGGTGTGGTCTCCAGCAGACCAGATAGAACACACCCGGCAGGCAAGATGGAGGGAGGTGAGCCTGAGACCCTGACCCGAGGCCTGCAGCCAAGCGAGACACCTCTTACCCTGGCAGAGGTGATCTACAAGCTGACCCTGGAAGACGCCGAGTTTCTTCAAGTAGAGATGCGTGAGCTCAGCCGGCGGGTAGGAGAGGCCGAGAGAACAGCCATCGCCGGCTGGAAGAAGAAGGTGCTGGGGAAGATAGAGGCCAGGCGGCAGCAAGTCCCATGTTCCACCGACAGCACCCCGGCCCCTGGCAGAGCCAAACCATGACCAGAAGGTAGAGAGCAGCCAAGGAGCGGCCGTGGGAGCAGGTAGGAAGAGTTTCCCTGTCCCGGGCGCAGACCACGCTGACCTGCTCCTGGGCCCCCTGGCGGCGCCTCCGTACCCGGGTGCGCACGCTCCCAACTTCCTCCCAGGCCCAGAATCCACTACCCTGGAGGCCTGCTCCGTCGACCAGCTCTGCGATCCTCTGGCCGAATCTCCATACCACCTGGCCAGCTCCGCCTATCTGCTCCTCGATCCCCTGGCGGAATCCTCGCACTATCCGGGCGCCTGCTCGGAAGACCTGCTCCTGGGCCCTTTACCAGAGCCGCCTACCTCTGCATCCGAGTGGGAATACGGGACCCCCTCCTTCGACTGGTCGACAGGAATGAAGGTCAGCAGAGACCCCCCCTTGCTCCCACACCTGTGCCCTCGATTGTCTGCACAAGGGAGAGGAGTTCCGATGGGACAACCGGGAGGGGGACCTCATCGGGTTCCCCCAGGAGACTCAGGCCCAGGCCCTCCGGCGAGAAGAGTACTGCAGGAGGGAGCTCCTGCAGCCGGACAAGGAGCGGTATGATCGGCAGGTGCGATGGGAGCGCATGGAGGCCAGAAACATGGCGGCCAAGACACGGGCCTGCCAAGCAATGTCCACTAAACCCAGTCCCCGTCTGGAGGGGATAATAGTGAAGTTTGACTTGGACGCCGGGTGGGGCTTTATCCGGGAGCCGCAGACAGATCGAGACGTCATCGTCAACCGGCGGGACGTAGAACCCCACCTCCAGCAGGGGCATCCCGGCCGAGACCTCTATCCCAGTGACCATGTCACTTTCACCCGTCACAAAGGAGAGCGTGGGTGGTATGCCCTCCAAGTCCACAAGGTGGCAAAGGAAAGAAAAGACGTGCCCCCGCAGTACCAGGATGAACACCCGGCTGGGTCAGTCGGTAAAAATGAGGAGTTCTCCTGGCGGGAACCCCAATATTGAACATGTGTTGTAAGAAACTGTATATAGTTACCCGTAAGGGTAAAGCAAGAATGCTGCAAGTTTAAAAAAACAAAAAAAAATTATTGTTTACATATGCCTTTAGTTACTCGCGAGGGTATAGAGACATTAGGGTAGAGGACGGTGATCTCCCTAAAAACTTTCCATTGTATATAATTGCGCTACTTAAAGTGCCCCTTATTGGTTTTATAAATGTACAACAATGACCTCAGAACGGAGGCCCGTTTGGCGTGGCCGAAGATGTGGTCCGGCACGTGGATCATCTGTGCCCTGCAGCCACGCCCAGGGCCTACGTTGAGGGTTTGCGGACGGGTCCCTCATACTCAAGTTTGCACCTTAATAAAGAAAGTGGACACCTGGTTGCAGATCATGCTGTAACCTGTTAATAAATGTTTGATATGAAGAATGTTTATAAAGAAAAATGTTTTATATGTGAAAGATGTGTTTATACAAGTGAAAAGAGTTGTATAATGTTTTATATATGCGAAGAAAGTTTTATAATATAGTGATAGAAACGTAACCAGTAACGTTAAAGAAAAATAGCCTCCCATAAAGGGAAGAAGAAAAGTTTGTTTATCATCTTCTTTGCGGATGCATTCTAAAAATTTTGCATGTCTTTAAAATTGTTTTTACTCTGTTCCAGCCCGTGGATGTGCTGTGTTTTACCAGGGGGGTATGTGGCGCCCCTGAGGGTTCAGTCACCACAGAGGTACTGCATCTCACCCAGTGGTGTGGTATCTCACTCTCAGGTAAGGAAGGAGTACAGCTCAGGACCCTAACACCAGCATTCACTACACCACATTTCTGGGGGACAGGGCGAGATTGCTCCTACGGGAGAGCACAGTCCCTGATCCCTGGCTGGAGTGGGGGGGAACTTAGTAAAGGGGAACCACGTAGTGGGTGTGGGTGGAGGACGTAGTTAAGAGGAGCACATAAAAGAAAGATATAAGTAGAGACACCATCTTAGATCAGTGTGTTCAGTCAGAGGAGTAAAGTGACAGGAGCAGAGGCTCTGTAGGAGTTCTGCTCCAGAGGTGGGCCTGGACAGTGAGGCCCAAGTCTGAGAGGAGAAGGAGAGAAGAGAGGAGAGGGAGCGGAGAGGCTCCAGGAACAGAAGAAGGGACCCTAGGGGTACGGGCCGTGCAGAAGGCCACCCGTACGCCCGCATCTACTGGGAGGTGGAGGGGTCAGGCTGCATACAGGGTACCGGATCCCTCAACTTGCAAAAGATTGTACATCTTAACTAGAAACCGGAGGCTGCAGTATTTCATGTCCTGTAGCCAACATTCCATACCAGTCTCACTAGGAAGGTAGCTATATAGGACCCAGGGGACGGAACAGACGTCGCCCGCCAAGGCCCGCAGATAATGGACTGGGACACTTGGTATGAGGTTAAGGGGAGACAGCCAAAGAGAAGACACAGAAGGGGGTCCTGCTAAGTACTCCGGAGTTACCTAGGGGTGGACCGAGCCCCTCACTGAGTAAACGCAGCACGACGTGGGCAGTTATACTGAGCTCTGTAACTTGGACTGCAATAACCGTGAGTAAAGACCCAGAGGACTGCACTTCCTTGTCTCTGTGCCATCAACCCCTGCACTACAATGCCCAGCACAACCAACATCATCTACACTGCCCTGGAGCTAGCTCTTCCTGTGGAGAGCCACACCATCCGTGCTGCAGTAACATCAGCTTCAGAGGACCTGCTCCGCAGCGGCGGCTCCCTTTAGCTGCATTCCACAGGTGGCGTCACGAACTCTATAAAAACTCTATAAATCCCCTATACATAACTCCTTTTATTGACCGCCCTGGGTCATGGACCGGGTCACCGCCACTGTGACATTCCCCCAGCATCTACCGGCCCGGCACTAGGACCCCACGGCCCAGGGGGCGCGTCATCTTCCACTCACACACCACCTCCTCATCTCGCCACCTACAGTATCTATTGGTGTCCCCCAAGGTTCAGTCCTAGGACCCCTGCTCTTCTCCATCTACACCTTCAGCCTGGGACAACTCATAGAGTTCCATGGCTTTCAGTATCACCTCTATGCTGATAACACACAGATCTACCTCTCTGGACCCGATATCTCCTCCCTAATAACCAGAATCCCACAATGTCTGTCTGCTATTTTATCCTTCTTCTCTGACAGATTTCTAAAACTTAACATGGATAAAACTGAATTCATCATCTTTCCACCGTCTCACTCAACCCCCCCATCTGACCTATCAATCATAGCTAATGGCTGCTCACTCTCCCCAGTCCTGCAAGTACGCTGCCTCGGGGTAACCCTGGACTCTAATCTCTCCTTCAAGCCACATATCCAAGCACTTTCCACTTCCTGCTGACACCAACTCAAAAACATCTCCTGGATCCGCACATTCCTCAACCACGAATCTGCAAAAACACTAGTGCACACCCTCATCATCTCCCTCCTCGACTACTACAACCTCCTGCTCTGTGGCCTCCCTTCTAACAATCTCGCACCCCTCCAATTTATACTACACTCTGCTGCCCGACTAATCCACCTGTCCCCCCGCTATTCCCCGGCCTCTTCTCTCCGTCAATCTCTTCACTGGCTGCCCATTGCCCAGAGACTCCAGTTCAAAACCCTAACCATGGTATACAAAGCCATTCACAACCTGTCTCCTCCTTACATTTGTGACCTAGTCTCCCGGTACATACCCGCACGCAACCTCCGATCCTCACAAGATCTCCTTCTCTACTCCTCTCTTATCTCCTCTTCCCACAATCGCATACAAGATTTCTCCCGTGCATCCCCCCTACTCTGGAACTCTCTACCCCAACACATCAGACTCTCGCCTACCCTTGAAACCTTCAAAAGGAACCTGAAGACCCACCTCTTCCGAAAAGCCTACAACCTGCAGTAACCACTGATACACCACACCGCTGCACGACCAGCTCTACCCTCACCTACTGTATCCTCACCCATCCCTTATAGACTGTGAGCCCTCGCGGGCAGGGTCCTTGTTCCTCCTGTACCAGTCGCCGACATGTATTGTTCAAAATTTACTGTAATTGTTTGTGCTATGTATACTCCTTTTACATGTAAAGAGCCATGGAATAAATGGTGCTATAATAATAAATAATAATAATAACATAATAAATAAAACTATTAGATATTATAAAATATATAAAATAAAACTATTATATAATATAAAATATATAAAATAAAAAATAAAATAAAAATATAATATATATAATATCATATAAAATAGAATATATATGAAAAATTTTAAAATATATATATATAAAAAATAATAAATATATATATAATTTATACATTATTTATAGTTTTTCAATTGTTAATAATAATTTGTTTTTTTTTCTCTTTTTTTCTCTTGAATTTGCAATCCAAATATATCCAAAAACTTATCAAAACCTGGAATTGCTGTTACCTGCTGAACCACAGACATCACCAAACAGCGTTGAGTTTTTAAGGCTCTGAGTGGGACACATGACCACTGCGGTCACTGATTGGGTGCTACCAGGCACATGTTTATCAAGAAAAACTGGCATGGCCAATCTGAACATCGCCACTTGACCGCCAGGGACAGAAGAAGGAGTGTTTTTTTGTTTTTTGAGGTTTTTTTAACATTTATAGCAATTCTTACTTATTTATTTGATGAAACTGGACAACGCCTCTAAGGAGGTGCTCTCCCTTAGAAGAGTATTTCCATAATATTTTAGATTGAGGTACCATACCCTTTGGCAAACACAGGGTCTAAGATTCTATTGCATACATGAAGGCTTAAAGGGGTTATACCAAAATGCTTTCATACATGTGATGTATGATCACTGGTGTTTCTTGTGAACCGTGGGGATCCCATAAGTGGGGACCAAGGTGATCATACATTCATCACCTGTCCTGTTCATAGGTGAAAAATATTTTTCATGTTCCAACCCCTTTTAAAGAGAACTTCCACCTTCATAACATTGTTTCTCCTAGTTCCAATTCATCGAAGATTAAAAAATATGATTAAAAATGTTTGGTATTTTTATTCCATTTTTATGTATGCCCATTGTGACAAACAACAAATCTGATCCTGCCGTTATCCTCCTATCTGTCCTTTACAAGCATTTGGCGAGTTAATAAAAAGTGAAAAAAAATAGATGACAGGAGCTGACTACACAGGGTTTGTTTGTTGTCTGTTACCGTGGAGATGCATAGGTCCGTATTCATAGTTCCATAAAGGAGCTGTAGAAACAGAACAGAGGGTAATTTTTAATCATGGCCTCTTAGAAAGCTGCTTCATTTTTCGTTTCGTATACACCGGCAGAGTTAAAAAACAAATAAAAAGCCTTAAAGGGGTTGTCTACTTCCTTTCTGTATCAGAAGAGAGTGTTACTAATGACGATACAACCCCACGACACCTGCCAAGATGCATGCATGATGGGCGAATGTGGGGTTCTTCTGATGTAGAAGTGAGTGGCATTGGATCACCCCTTTATGGGTACAAATTTGGAGATAAATATCAGTAGAACTAGCCACTTTTAACCATTTATCGACCAATAATTGGTCATAAGGTGGATTGTTGAACAATCTAAAGTGATTATGGAACCTAAATGTCATTTGTCACCAGTCAGACCCATTGAAATCTAAAAGGAAGCCTATGACAAAGAAGTTTATTGTGTGTCATGAGGTTGTTCCTGGAAATGTATGAATAAGTTAACAACTGGGATCAGAAACAGCGCCACTCTTCAACACAGGCTGAGTCTGGTATTGCAGCGTAGTTCAATTAAAATAAGCTGCAATACCAGACACCACCAACAGGCCAGGGTGGCGCTATTTCTAAAAATAAATCACTCTACAAACCAGAGTCAGCATTTCCCACTTATACATTACTAGTGTAGTCATTGCCACACGTAGAAAGAATGTATTCTGCGTCACCACCCGCATATGCACGATAACTGGAAACGTGGCCTGTGAAGGTCACTGACGCTCATTATCACATACAGTACGTAGGAGGAAAATAACATCACAACCATTAAGAAGAAACTATCCCATTCACTGACAGTCAGACTCCGCAAAGTGAGGCTGGGAGGACCTCATACACGTTATTATACCAGTTAATATTGTATCAAAATCAATTAATAACAGGAATAAAACAGTTACATTAATATTATAGTGCTACATGTATACATTGATGGGCTCTCTGGGAAATTAGCAGAAATATCCTTACTATTTCAAGGTATCCACACACAGAAACTTCAAACTTATCTTGGGCTAAGGGTTTGTGCACACATGGCTTTTTCCCCCTGAAAAAGCGCTGCAAAAAATTTATATAATGCAGAGCAATGTAAAAACGCCATTGCTGTGCACATGGTCCGTCTTACGTCACTTCTTTTAACCGCTTCAGGGTTACAAAAGCCTGGAATGGTTAACAGAAGTGACATGTTCATTCTCCAAGAGAAGTCGGCTCGAAAGATGCTCGCTGTCTATACTTGACAGTTTGGAAAACTCAGCAGCATTCTGAAAATGCCATGTGTATATAACCTAATAGTTTTCACATGAAAGCCTTACTTTCCGTGTTGGGGTAGTCTCACGTCGCCAAAACCAATGCTGGAGAATGGAGTCCTAGCCTAAGGCTAGGATTTACACATCTGGGTTTCGCAGTTCCAGTGCGAAACCGAGCCGAAGGCACATAATCAATCGAGTTAGGGCTTGAGCACATGACCGATTTTCTCGCACGAGGTTTTCACGGATAGCACTCGTACCTATCATATTCTATGGGACTGTGCACGTGTGTGATCTTTTCCTCGGACCGAGTGGTTCATGGAAGAAAATCGGAGACATGTCTAATTTTGAGTGTCGGATCAAAATTGGCAAAGTAAGTCTAGGGTCCGTGAAAAAATTTTTCATCCGAGTGCAGTCCGATTTTCACGTGATGCCGCTCTGATCACAGTCCGATAAGAATAATCGGACCTCTTTTCTCAGATGTGTAGAAATCGTTCGTGTGACCCTAACCTTAGGCTGGGTCCAAAAAGTAAATGAAAAATTGTCCAATTTTCTTCCAGAAAAAAGCAGACAATTTTCATCCATATCGTCACTCATTTCCCATCCATATGTCCATTTTTTTTACATCCATATGACATCTGTTTTTATATATCAGCAGTTATTTCAATTTACAAGACCATTACAGTTTCCTATGTTAAATAATTGCAATGTACCCGTAAAAATCAGACACTGCATGGTTGATCCATATGGGGGGATTCGATTTTTTTAGCGCATCCATAGACTTGAATGGGCAAGTTCCATCAAAACATAGAAGACAATAGTACATGCGGCAATGATTTTTTTCCATATGGGCACTCGGTCCGTGCGAAAAATCTGACAACTGGAAAACCCTATTGAATACTGAACACTGGTCAGCATGTCCATACACTTGTCTGAAAGAGCCCTTAAAGTGAACTCACCTATTGCCCAATTTGTAGGTGCCCACCCAAACACTTTACTTCTAGGGCGAATAAATCAGACTGAGATCGGAACACAGTGCACGGACTGGCCGGAAGCTCTCCCCACCCGAGCGGGACAGCTGTATAGAAATACATGAAGCTGTCACGCACGGGTAGGGAGAGCTGCCGGCCAGTCCATGCGCTGAGTTCTGATCCAAGTCCGATTTATACAGCCGTCTGACTACGCCCTTGTATGGGTGAATTAAAGTTAAGCACACATCTTCTGCAACATCCTCATGGCAAAATTCATGCATTTTTCATCGCAGATTTTGCAACTGAAAGTCGGATTTCCAGCTGCATGGTGGGGAAAAAATTTTGGACGGAAACACCATTTTTTTGTGAAAATCTCAGCTTTGCTGCACACGTATGGTACATCTACAGCAAATCTTCAGCAAAACAATCTGAGAGTTCAGCATCAAAATTCAAAATTGTTAGGCTATGTTCACACATGTTGGGTTTTTCAGCGTTTTTTGCTGCTGATTTTTCTGCAAATTTTCAGCGGCTTTTTGCAGTACCAGCAAAGTCTATGAGAAACAAGAATTCTCTGTTCACACATCTTGCTTTTTTTTTGTTCAGGATCTTGTGCCATTCATGTTTTTTTGGAAAATAGAGCATGTCACTTCTTTCAGCGCTTTTTCAGCGTTGTTTCACTCATAGGAAGTAATGGGTGTTGAAAAAAATCCTGAAAAAACGCAGCAAAACCTGCATTTTTGACGCAGCTGATTTCCTGCCAGAGATCAGCTTTGCTGCAGATTTGTGACGTAAAAAAACACAACATGTGTGAACATAGTCTAAGACGCAGCGTTTATGATTCAGCAGTGATAAAAATTCACCAAAAACTCATTGTGGGCACACAACATAAGGGTATGTTCATACTGAGGTTTTTGGGCTGTGCTCCCACAATGAGTTTTTGATGCAAAACGCAGCATCTTACAGCTCCAGCAAAGTGGATGGGATTGATAGAAATCTCTCTCAGCGTCGGACTGGAGTACCTTGAGCCCACCAGAGAAAATCATTCTTGGGGCCCGCTATGTAGTTGTTGCGCCCTGATGCCTTTTTTATGTCACCGCTGCTCCCAGTTAGACAACCGGGGACAGCGGTTGACATATTCATAGCTGGCACACGTGTCTGTGACTGGGCCCACCGGAGATTCCTCCGGTCCTCCGGTGGGCCAGTCCGACCTTGCCTAAAGGCAAAAAAAACCTAAATAATCAGCATGAAGACTATTGTGGATCTCTAGATGCCACATATAATTTTGGGGTGTGAATTTTAAAAAGGCGAAGAATCCAAGCTGTTACATTGTAGCAAATTATCAGAAAAGGAGAAGGGTCAGTTCTACTGTTTAGCTCACAGGATACAATTGCAGCTGCGAGAAGTTTTAGGTCTTCTGGACTACCACATTAGGAGTTGAAGGATTTTTCTTCTTTATCTATTAATCTACAGTATATTGGGAATAATATGCTCTTTGTTTCTGGATGAATAGGAATCATCTGTAAGAATAGATTTCTTCACTTCACCCACAGATTTCATGACAGCAGCAGCAGCAGACATCCATCCTGGAGCGAGCAGTGCCATGTGTCTGAGATGCCTATAGATAATATCGCTCATCCAAGCCTGCCAATTGCTTTCAGCTCTGGCTCACCTTAGGGAGCGCTACACCAGTTCGCGTTTTTTTGGCACACCTACCCCAGCCATTTTAATTTTACATCCAATTTGTGTAAGAGCCTTCTCCCTGTGTGTGGCACAAGTTAATAGATGGCACACAGACATATGCGATGTTTGGACAGTGTCCCAGGGAGGGCCTGGCGGCATCTGTCACTCTATGGAGGAATAAAACTATGGTTTATGCCCTTGAAAACAGCTTCCGCTGCCTGGCAAGAGATGAAATTGAGGATAGCATGAATTAGCTGATTCAGGCACCAGGTGGGCATCGCCCCAACCAGAACAGTGTTGGCCGCAGACCGGCGCCATGCCTGTCAAAAGCTTATGAATTACCAACCATTTGCTAGAAAAGATGGACACTCAGTCCTGATGATGCAGACACTTTTAAGCTGCAAGAATAATACTTAGATAATATTTAAAGGGACACTCAGAGGAAAACTGATATGGTGTTCCAGAGGGATAAAGGCATTACAAAGGGATACTAGAGCCTCTATTATGTCCAATTTACTCCTCTACTGCAAATCTGAGTATGGGAACCGTGGCAGTGATTAAATCTATCAAAAAAAAAAACCTGATACAATTTTTTTCATATAGCTATAATTTAAAAAAAAATCTTACGATTTTCACAATGGCCAGTAAGCCTAATATTTGACTCCTACTTCCTTTTTGTCATATAGACATTTGCAGAACTAGACTGACTCAGTCTTTGTTTGTATAGACATAGTATATAGTACAAATTGGGCATGTTGTGATCTGGATCAAGGTCAATGTAAAAAGAAGGAGAGGAGGTGAGCTGTGTCATCACCTATTGTGAATGGTGGAGCCTGTGTTATCTACTGTATATAGAGGTATTATCAGTCATTGAACAGGAGGAGGTGAGCTGTGACATCATCTATTGTGAATGGTGGATCCCGTGTTATCTACTGCATATAGAGGTGCTATCAGTCATTGTACAGGAGGGAGAGGAGGTGAGTTGTGACATCACCTATTGTGAATGGTGGATCCTGTGCTATCTACTGTATATAGAGGTGTTATCAGTCATTGTACAGGAGGAGGAGGAGGTGAGCTGTGACATCACCTATTGTGAATGGTGGATCCTGTGTTATCTACTGTATATAGAGGTGTTATCAGTTATTGTACAGGAGGAGGTGAGCTGTGACATCACCTATTGTGAATGGTGGATCCTGTGTTATCTACTGTATATAGAAGTATTATCGGTCATTGTACAGGAGGAGGAGGTTAGCTGTGACAACACCTATTGTGAATGGTGGATCCTGTGTTATCTACTGTATATAAAGGTGTTATCAGTCATTGTACAGGAGGAGGAGGTGAGCTGTTGCATCACCTATTGTGAATGGTGGATCATGTGTTATCTACTGTATATAGAGGTGTTATCAGTCATTGTACAGGAGGGAGAGGAGATAACCTGTGACATCACTTATTATGAATGGTGGATCATGTGTTATCTACTGTATATAGAGGTGTTAACAGTTATTGTACAGGAGGAAGAGGAGGTGAGCTGTGATATCACCTATTGTGAATAGTGGATCCTGTGTTATCTACTGTATATAGAGGTGTTATCAGTCGTTGTACAGGAGGAGGAGGTGAGCTGTGACATCACCTATTGTGAATAGTGGATCCTGTGTCATCTACTGTATATAGAGGTGTTATCAGTCATTGTACAGGGGGAGGAGGAGGTGAGCTGTGACATCACCTATTGTTAATGGTGAATCCTGTGTTATCTACTGTATATAGAGGTGTTATCAGTCATTGTACAGGGGGAGGAGGAGGTGAGCTGTGACATCACCTATTGTGAATGGTGAATCCTGTGTTATCTACTGTATATAGAGGTGTTATCTGTCATTGTACAGGAGGGGGAGGAGGTGAGCTGCGACATCACCTATTGTGAATGGTGGATCCTGTGTTATCTACTGTATATAGAGGTGTTATCAGTCATTGTACAGGAGGAGGAGGTGACCTGTGACATCACCTATTGTGAATGGTGGATCCTGTGTTATCTACTGTATATAGAGGTGTTACCTCTCATTATAATCCTGTCTGTGATGATATTGAGACTTGTGAAGAGTCTTCTGTACAGAACAGAAAGTGTGAGTCTATTCAACAGTGTTAAAATGAATCTGAAAGCAGCATCATGTGGGGGCTGAGACCCTGATTCCAGTGATGTGTCACTTTCTGGTCTACATGCTGCCATTTTGATACAATCACAGCTGTAAGATTTCTGAAATTAATACACTTGGAGTCGGATAACCCTTTTAACAGTGGGCCTGTGCAAACAATGTTAAGCTTTGTATCAATTACAACCAATATAAAGCTATACTAAGAATTTCATCAGCAGGCACCTGATCATAAAAGTAAAACTACATATCCACATAGTGTCATTATTCAGGTCGCTGTCATTCGGTGTCCTCATATTCTCTTCTACACCTTGTCTGCACGCTGTTTCTGGAATCTTCTCTATTTGGCAGGTTATTCATTTTCACAGATTTGGAACAGATCTGAAATATCAGTCGACATGTGTATCATTTTTAAGGAATGGATGTATAACGTTCTATCTGAGCAACCTATCCGTAGGTCTGAAAGCTGTCACTCCGCTTGTGAGTCATCACTGCAGGCAGACACTTCTTCCTATTCCATGCTCCCACACACCTCCTCCTCCCTAGAAACCCTCACTGTCCACCTCATCTTTCTTTCCTTACTCTGCAAATGTCTACTGTCTCCTTGAAATCCCACCATCTAACCTTTCAATCACGGGGGAAGCAATGAACACGTTTTCATAAAGTTTCCTACATATTACAATACATATACCGACTAATCCACCTGTCCCCCGCTATTCCCCGGCCTCTCCTCTCTGTCAATCCCTACACTCGCTCCCCATTGCTCAGAGACTCCAGTTCAAAACCCTAACCATGACATACAAAGCCATCCACAACCTGTCTCCTCCATATAGAGTATCTCTGACCTAGTCTCCCGTTACATACCCGCACGCAACCTCCGATCTTCACAAGATCTCCTCCTCTACTCCCCTCTTATCTCCTCTATCCACAATCACATACAAGATTTCTCCCGTGCTTCCCCCCTACTCTGGAACTCTCTACCCCAACACATCAGACTCTCTACAGATAGTGAGTGGATCTTTGTTTCTCTACAGGAAGTGGAGGAGGGTCTTTGTCTCTCTATAGGAAGTGGGGGTTGCTCTATGTCTTTCTACAGAAAGTGGGAACGTGTTTTTGCTTTTCTACAGGAAGTGGATGAGGTTGTCTATCTCGCTACACGAAGTGGGGGTGTGTCTTTATCTCTCTATAGGAAGTAGGGGTGTGTCTTTGTCTCTCTTCATAAAGATGGGGTGGGTTTTGGTATCTCTACGGGAAATGGAGGTGGGTCTATGTTTCTCTACAGGAAGTGGGGATGAGCCTTTGTCTCATCAGGAAGTAAGGGTGTTTGCTTTTTTCTCTCTACAGAAAGTGGGGGTGGGTCTTTGTCTCTCTTCAGGACAGTGGGGTGGGTCTTTGTTTCTCTACAAGTAGTGTAGACAGTTCTTTGTCTCTCTACAGGAAGTTGAGTGGGCTTTCTCTCTACAGGAAGTGAGATGGGTCTTTGTGTCTCTACAGGAAGTGAGATGGGTCTTTGTCTCATTACAAGAAGTGAGATGGCTCTTTGTCTCTCTATATGAAGTAGGGGTGTGTCTTTGTCTCTCTTCATAAAGACGGGGTGGATTTTTGTCTTTCTACAGGAAATGGAGGTGGGTCTATGTCTCTCTACAGGAAGTGAGGGTGGGTCTTTGTCTCTGTACAGCAGGGGTGGGGAACCTCAGGCCTGTGGGCCATTTACGGCCCTCGATGACCTTTTATCCGGCCCCCGGCAGCTTCCCGGGGACCACAGTGCTTGGGCTTTATTTTGACGGCCGTCGACCCATTAATTTCTTCTTGCTGAGCATGCGCACGCAGTTTTCACTACTGAACACTGAGGTGCGTGCAATGAAAGAATACATCCTGACACCAGTGCAAGCGTCAGGATGTACTTTTTTGGAGTTAGCGCGCAATTTGTACGGCCCTGAAGGATGGTATAAATATCCTAATGGCCATGGCAGGACAAAGATTCTCCACCCCTGCTCTACAGGAAGGTAGGGTGGGTCTTTGTTTTTCTACAGGAAGTGTAGGCAGTTCTTTGTCTCTCTAGAGGAGGTTGGACAGGTCTTTGTCTCTTTACATGAAGAGCAAAAGGGTCTTTGTCTCTCTACAGGACACAGAGGCGGGTCTTTGTTTCTTTACAGGAAGTGTGGGGCAGATCTTTGTCTCTGTCTGCTTTTTTCCTGTTTGTCATACTGTACATAGGTATAACACAGAGAGGGGCTTTTAGTTCAGGGCAGGCAAGCCATTTTAATGGTAACAATGAATGCTGGGAGTGGAGAAAAATGAAGTTCAAGAACCCATACTGCTGGCAGAATGCTGATGAAGAGGAACTGCCCACTCAAAGAGAGTAGGTGTCAAGTTCCAGATCATGAGTTTGCAGAGAACATCTTACTAACACATGCTTGCCAACTTTTCAGTGGTTGCATTCAGGTGCAAAAACCAACTATGGTGCAAATGTGGCGCCCCTGTGGGTTGAGTCGCCACAGAGGTACTGCATCTCACCCAGAGGTGTGGTATCTCACTCTCAGGCAAGGAAGCAGTACAGCTCGGGACCCTAACACCTGCATCCAACACTACACTACTCCAGACCAGCAGGAGAGGCAAGATGCGTCGCTTCCCTGCTGAGCCCTATCCCTGGCTGGTGTGGGGGGAACCAAAGTGGAGGGAACCATGTAGTGGGTGTGGGTGGAGGAAGAAGCTCAGGGGAGCATTGGAAGAAGTGATATAAATAGAGAAGCCATCTAGAAAGGACAGATCAGTCTGAGAGAAGTAGGGGGAGCAAGAGCTCTGTAGGAGCTCTGCTCAGGAGGAGGGCCTAGCCAGAGAGGCCCAAGACTGGAGGGAGAGAGGAGCAGGAAAGGCTCCAGGAACGTGGAAGGGACCCCAGGGGTACGGGTAGTGCTGGAGGCTACCCGTACACCCGAATCTGCCAGGAGGTGGAGGGGTCAGGTCGCACAGAGGGGACCGGTCCCTAAACTAGCAGAGTTCTTTAAGCCTCAACTAGGAAACCGGAGGCTGCAGTATTTTAGGCACTGCAGCCACAATTCACATCTAATCACCAGAAAAGTGGCCG
Source organism: Phyllobates terribilis (assembly GCF_046119375.1). Lineage (NCBI taxonomy): Eukaryota > Metazoa > Chordata > Amphibia > Anura > Dendrobatidae > Phyllobates > Phyllobates terribilis. Next base: position 146,682,831 of record NW_027362770.1, read on the forward strand.
GCCATAGAGGACCCAGGGGACAGAGAAGACGTCGCCCAGCAAGGTCCGCGGCCACTGGTCTGAGACACTGGGTGTGAGGTGCAGGGAGACGACCAGAGGGAATACACAAGAGGGGGTCCCATTACGTACTCCGGAGAGACGTGGGAGTTTGCTGAACACCTCCCTGAGTAAGCACAGGACGTCGTGGGAAGTTACTCTAGTACTGGTAACTGGAAGTCTAAGAAATCGTGAGTAAACCCTGAGGACTGCACCTTACTGTCTCTGTGATCATTATCTGCGCCATCCCCTGCACTACACTGCACAGCAACATCTACACTGCCCTGGAGCTAAGTTCTACCTGTGGAGAGCTAAACCAACTCTGCTGCATTTACACCAGCTCCAGAGGACCTGCTCCACAGCGGCGGGTCCCTTTAGCCGCATACCACGGGTGGCGTCACGAACTCTAAATCCCCTGTAAATATTCCCCTTTTATTGACCGCCCTGGGTCACCGACCGGGTCACCGCCACTGTGACATCTCCCCTAGCAACAACTGGCCCGGCACCGAGTACCCCACGGCCCAGGGGGCGCGTCACAAACAGCAAATCTCACAGATATTTCTAACGTGGTGCGGGGCGGTAGCCATGGGCGAAGCACTCATCTCGGGCGTCCCGGCACGTTACAGGAAAGTGGAGGTCTTGGCTGGGTGTATGGACTTGTGCTGTGAGGGCAGCATGTCCGTGCAAGCTGCATGTAACCATTGTTGTAGATCTACCAGGTCCAGAAGTGTCACAGTTTAGTGAGGGAGACCACCATTCCAAAATAAACTCTTTACTAAACGGCAACTTGATAAGCATTTTCTACACAGTTTCCTTCCTCAGTAGTTTACTGCAAGGCTCTCTATGTCCACTGTTTCTCCTACTTCACCACAACCCAACTTTAACACAACAGTCCTGATCAACAAGTGTAATCTACTTGTTCTGCGGTTCCACATCCTCTTTTCCCTTCAGCTTGCCAGTATGGCCGGTAAAGCCGACGCTCTGAAACTCCCGCCAGGGACACTCTCTACTCGTCCCGCATACTCAGTCCCGCTTTAGGCCCGTTACCTTCTAGAGTTATAAGCTCAGGGTCTCGTAGCTAGGTGTTCTTTCATCTTGGACCTTTTGATCCACTCACTATGCACTCCAGGCCCAATCTGACCTTCTGACAGGAAATCTTTCCCTTCCACTCTGGGCTAGTCCCAAACATTAGCTCTAACTTTCGCTATAGTCAAACTACATATAGTACAGACCAAAAGTTTGGACACACCTTCTCATTTAAAGATTTTTCTGTATTTTCATGACTTTGAAAATTGTACATTCACACTGAAGGCATCAAAACTATGAATTAGCACATGTGGAATTATATACTTAACAAAAAAGTGTGAAACAACTGAAAATATGTCTTATATTCTAGGTTCTTCAAAGTAGCCACCTTTTGCTTTGATGACTGCTTTGCACACTCTTGGCATTCTCTTGATGAGCTTCAAGAGGTAGTCACCGTAAATGGTCTTCCAACAATCTTGAAGGAGTTCCCAGAGATGCTTAGCACTTGTTGGCCCTTTTGCCTTCACTCTGCGGTCCAGCTCACCCCAAACCATCTCAATTGGGTTCAGGTCTGGTGACTGTGGAGGCCAGGTCATCTGGCGTAGCACCCCATCATTCTCCTTCTTAGTCAAATAGCCCTTACACAGCCTGGAGGTGTGTTTGGGGTCATTGTCCTGTTGAAAAATAAATGATGGTCCAACTAAATGCAAACCGGATGGAATAGCATGCCTCTGCAAGATGCTGTGGTAGCCATGCTGGTTCAGTATGTCTTCAATTTTGAATAAATCCCCAACAGTGTCGCCAGCAAAGCACCCCCACACCATCACACCTCCTCCTCCATGCTTCACGGTGGGAACCAGGCATGTAGAGTCCATCCGTTCACCTTTTCTGCGTCACACAAAGACACGGTAGTTGGAACCAAAGATCTCAAATTTGGACTCATCAGACCAAAGCACAGATTTCCACTGGTCTAATGTCAATTCCTTGTGTTCTTTAGCCCAAACAAGTCTCTTCTGCTTGTTGCCTGTCCTTAGCAGTGGTTTCCTAGCAGCTATTTTACCATGAAGGCCTGCTGCACAAAGTCTCCTCTTAACAGTTGTTGAAGAGATGTGTCTGCTGCTAGAACTCTGTGTGGCATTGACCTGGTCTCTAATCTGAGCTGCTGTTAACCTGCGATTTCTGAAGTTGGTGACTCGGATAACCTTATCCTCAGAAGCAGAGGTGACTCTTGGTCTTCCTTTCCTGGGGCGGTCCTCATGTGAGCCAGTTTCTTTGTAGCACTTGATGGTTTTTGCAACTGCACTTGGGGACACATTCAAAGTTTGCCCAATTTTTCAGACTGACTGACCTTTATTTCTTAAAGTAATGATGGCCACTCGTTTTTCTTTACTTAGCTGCTTTTTCTTGCAATAATACAAATTCTAACAGTCTATTCAGTAGGACTATTAGCTGTGTATCCGTCCGGACTTCTGCACAACACAACTGATGGTCCCAACCCCGTTTATAAGGCAAGAAATCCCACTTATTAAACCTGACAGGGCACACCTGTGAATTGAAAACCATTTCTGGTGACTACCTCTTGAAGCTCATCAAGAGAATGCCAAGAGTGTGCAAAGCAGTCATCAAAGCAAAAGGTGGCTACTTTGAAGAACCTAGAATATAAGACATATTTTCAGTTGTTTCACACTTTTTTGTTAAGTATATAATTCCACGTGTTAATTCATAGTTTTGATGCCTTCAGTGTGAATGTACAATTTTCAATGTCATGAAAATACAGAAAAATCTTTAAATGAGAAGGTGTGTCCAAACTTTTGGTCGGTACTGTATGTTACTAACATTAAAGCATAGCACAATTCACTTTACACATTACAGTTCACATTACATCACATAACACATTTTAATAATAAAACTTGTTTCTTTAGAGAGAAACGTGGGCAGCATGTCCATATCCTTACATTTTCCCCCTCTTTAACGATGGTCGTCCTCGGCCATCTGGAACCTACAAAACACCAATACATCCTCCACATAGCTTAGAATGTTCAGTTTGCACCGAAGACCACTCTCCTACACATTATTTTAAGATAATGAATGTCTATTTCATTCCGTGTTAACTGATCCTCTCAGGTAGGACTTATGACTATCTGAGTCCATGTTACTGCTGGCCCAACCTGACATCAGTCCACCGGGTTAGTTTAACATTGCAAAACAATGGCTCCTTGACCAACAACACAGTCCATCCCTGTAAGGGTAGCCTTTTCACCGCGGACACAGTCCATAGAATGAATATACAGTCCTTAAGAACAGCATCCACCAGATGGAGGCACAATCCTTGTAGTTACAGTCCTGTCCATGTGACAGGCACACAGTCCCTTAGAAACATCTTCCTTACTGGATAAGAGTCAGTCCTTGACTGAGGGTTCAGGACCCTCCAGCGGCTGCAGAGTCTCTTCAATCATGCAGGGGAATGCACAACAGGCGCAACAAACTAGAGAGAGGAAAACAACTTCGGCCATTCGCAGCCATTAGCATGGAGTCCCGGATCTATGGGTTCTTGACTCGTTGAAACTTTTTAGGCCCTTGGGTGCAACGGGCACAATACGGCCCGTCCAACTTCCGAGTCCTTTTATCTCAGGAAGATCCTTTCTCACTCTTCTCCTGGAAAACCTGGAGGTTATCCCATTCCTCCAGGTACCTGTCCTGGGTGTACCTTAACCCCTGTCACTGATGGGGTTCTGAATGTGTGGAAATTAATGAATGCCCAGGCTATGACCTGAATGACAACCAACCCATGGACCTATGAAGGTATTCTCCAGTATTCTGTGGTTGAGGTTCCAAGATGACTGACCGTGAAGGTCCTCTCCCAGTCTCTTTCCACTCTCCACTGTGGCTCGGCAAAGCCTTGGCCCTCTCGAACCATTGTGAGGTCATGCAGCCTTCGAGGCAGATGCTTTGTGTTCACCATTCTCCTCGCCACATAGACATTATGGTTTGTCCCGAGCTCCTGAATGAAACCATAAACCGGATGCAAGTCGTAGTTAGTGACTATTCATCTGGATGCCAGCTCTCTGTAGCGCTCAGACAGGGGACCCGTCAGCACATTTCCGGTCTAGGCACCGACCCGCCTCCTCTCCTCCATCAACCAGCTCACACCCCTCAGGTTGTTGGCAAGCTGCTGATCTCTTACTCTTCTCCCCTCAGTCCTAGTAGAGCTAGAGGTGAAGGCCATATCCTACCATCGGGCCCCATCTAACTGATGGATCCAACTGGTTCCGAGCCCCCGCCGCCAGCTTCCGCCTCTTTTGCAAGGGAACTGGCCAGCTCCATGTCCTCGGCACCCCCTTCCGTCCTCATGTACTCACACCGCTGAGTCTCCATCAACTCACAACCCACAAATGGCGCCATCTCCTCAGTCTCCTGAAGCCCATTATGGCCAGCTAGGTGTGGTTTTCTCTGACTCACCATCCTGTTTCTCAATTATCTCTGCACACTTCCTTGGGTCACACCTTACTGGGCAGGCCTTTTCGCTCTACTTCGCTTTGAAGCAACGGCCCCTCCCTATTGTAGGCTGGCATCCCCAGTTCCGACACTCCCATCTGTAGGCGTAACCTCTGAAGGGCTATACACCGCTTTGTGCCGTTTAGTTCTGTAGCGCCCCGAGGGTTCGTCCGCTACAGGGGTATTGCACCTCTGCCAGAGGTGTGATATTCCACTCCCGGGTAAGGATGGAGTATGGACCAGAGCTCAGTTAGCTGCATACAGCACACACACCCCATTTCCTAGGGACAGCTCAACGGTGCTCCCACTAGACAGAAGTGCAGGCACGACCGACTATGTCCCTGTCTGGAGTGGGGAGGGGGGTGGAACACCGAGTGCTGTAGGGGCAGATAGGGGTTGGTTCCTGAGCGTAGGTAGGAGCCCATTGGTTGCTGGTCACCTGGGCTCATGGTCAGAGGGAGGTATAAAAGGTGGGCACCATCTTAGTTCTAGGAGAAGTTCGTTCTGTCCAGTGAGGAGAAGACAGTAGGAGCTCTACTCCAGGAGGGCCTAGTGAGAGGCCGAGGAGGAGGTGAAGGGGAGCTGAGATTGCGTCTCATCCCAGCTCCAAGAGAAAGGAACAGGAAGGAACAGAAAAGGAGAAGAAGAGACAGAGAAACAGAAGGGCTCAGGAACAAGAAGGTGGAAGGGACCCTAAGAACCCACGAGAATCCAGGGTGAAGGGTCAGGCAGATTAAGGGTACCGGATCCCAAGTTGGTGGAGGAGAAACTACCCTCAGCCAAAGACCGGTCGTCGTGATCATTTATTGGTGCGACACCTCATCAAACCTGCTAGGAAGGCACCATATAGGACAGCGGAAGACGGGGCCCACGTTTACCCGCACAAGTTTGCGGCAGCTGGACAAAAGTGGGTCACTGGTGAGGCAGGCCAGAGAAAGGACAAAAGGGGGTCCTGAGCCATACTTCTGAACTGCCTGGGAGTTGACCGAGCCCCACACCTGGTGGACGCAGCACGGCTCGGGCGGTCACTACCGGTGCCGAAGTGACCCGGAGCACATGAACTGTGAGTAAGGACCCTGGACTGTAACTTGTTGTCTGTGTGCTCCTTCGCGCCTCCAGCACTACCGGTATTGGGACTCTCACCACCATCACTCCCACCATCCACTACACTGCTCTGGGGCCGCACTCTTCCCGTGGGGAGTCACACCACCTCAGCTGCACCCACCATCAGCCCCAGCGGTCTGCCCTGCAGCGGCGGTCCCTAATAACAGCAATCCACGGGTGGCATAGTCGGACATTTTCTAAAACACCTAAAAGACTGCCACTGGTCTGACCACCCTGAGCCACGGAACCGGGTCGCCACTACTACCCCCATCGTTCCCCTACTGCCCGGATCCGAGTGCCCCACGGCTCAGGGGGCGAGTCAGTTCCTTCTACACCGGCTATGGTCGGGGCCTCCTTGCTGCTCTGCACCTCTCAACACCATTTTACAGTTTTTGTTCAGTGCCATCTTATACCACGCAACAATCACTATCCTCCATGCAACTCGAGTCTTCCCCGCACTGTTTCGCTCTTTCAGCTGCAAGACTCGATCCTGACGACTACACCAAGTGTAACATGGCGTGAGGCAGTAGCTGTGAGCAAGGCACTCGTCTGGACACCCTAGCGTGTTACATGAAAGTGGAGGTCCTGGCTGGGTGTGTGCATTTGTGCTGTGAGGGCATCACGCCTGTGAAGGCCACATGTAACCGTTGCTGTAGGTTTGCCAGGACAAGATGTGTCACAGTTCAATGAGGGAGACCACCATTCCAAAATAAACTCGTTACTGAACGGTAATTTGATAAGGGTTATACTGTATACAAGGGATAGCTGGTACAAAGTCTTATAGATGTTTCCTTTACAACTCAAATCATTTTCCACACAGTTTCCTTCCTCAGTAGTTTACTTCAGGGCTCTCTATGTCCACTGTTTCTCCCTACTTCACCACAACCTAGCTTTAACACTACAGTCCCGATCAACAAGTGTCATCTACTTGTTCTGTGGTTCCCTGTCCTCTTTTCCCATCAGCTTGCCAGTATAGCCGGTAAAGCTGATGCTCTGGAACTCCAGCCTGGGACACTTTGCTTTTCCCACGTATTCAGTCCTGCTTTAGGCCCGTTACCTGATAGAATTATAAGCTCAGGATCTCGTGTCTAGGCCTCCTCTACTAGGACCCATTTCCGTAAGGTTACTGTGTCTCTTAGGCACTTGTAATCCGGATCTTGCTATCTATTCTCTTCAGTCTCCTCTTACTTAGGGTCTCCCCAGAATGCGGCACTGCTCACCTTTTGATCCACTAACTATGCACTCCAGGCCCTATCTGACCCACTGACAGATAATTGTCACTTTCCCTGTAACTCAACCCCTCCCACTCTGGGCTAGTTCCAGAGCTAGTCCCAATCATAACTCTAACTATCCCTATAGTCAAACTACACATATTACTAATGCATAGTGCAATTCAATTTACACATTACAGTTCACATTACATCACAAAGCACATTTTAATAATAAAACTTGTTTTTTCAGAGGAAAACGTGGTCAGCATGTCCGTATCCTATAACACTGTCGAACCTGCCTGAGCCCTTCCAAAAAAGGGAGCCATTTTTTACTTTCAGGGAGGCAGGGAAATATGACAATGAGGGGGGAATGAGTGAGTAGGGAAAAGATGTGAAATTTGCGTATGGTGCGCAGCGCTTTTTATGCCGCATAAAGCTACTTCTCCCAGGTTCTTGGCAAGTTGGCAAGTATTTATATGTATTACCTGAAAAAGTAAAACTGGCACAAAAGAAATTTGCTCTTTAAATGTTTCTTAAGAAAGCAATATTCTTTGTCCCCCCCCGAACCACCATCAATTCTATTTAGAGCATCAATTCAGAGCAATTTCATTTAATTAAATTCAATTAATCCTTCCATTTGGAAGCATGTGAACTGAAAGGTCTCCTTACGTTCTCGTACCCATTCAATCTGTGTATTAAAATATCTTGTACCAAGTACAATCATCCAGGGGACTCTTGTTGATAGCTCTGCTCAGAAATTCTCTACATTTATCTATTTTTAGGTGCCACCATGACCTGTTTCAAGCCTCAAGTGATGTCTCTTTTATCCTACTCCTTGACAGGATCTTGTGAACTAGTGACATTTCTTCAGCAAACAACACATTGATCTAAGTTGTTCATTGACGTTCTTATGGACTAATGATCACAGCAACTAAAAAAAAAGCAGATCTAGGATAGAAATATCTACTGGAATGTCGGCCAACCCAAGAATCATCCACCATTAATGGTCAAAACCAAAATGTACAAGAACATTCTATGAATTCACCAGCAATGATACTTATTATGGAGAGTCTTGTGAATGATAATGGGGATCATGGGCAGGTGGTCCTTCAGGTGAGAATGGAACAATCCCCATGCCCATTGTTGATAAACCTTCCCCATCTTAGGAGACATGATTGGCAAACAAAGGAGATTCTAGCAAGCCGCTGGTTCATCTAGTCCATCTCCCGAACAAGGCACCAGTAATGGCCTCTTGTGATAAGATAAAGGTTGTCAACCTTCGGGGATTTTTTTTTTTTTCTACATATTTGGGGTTAAAAATTATATATGCAATTTAGTTTCATCAAAAATCTTGCACCGTTTGGCTTTTACAGATTCTTTGTTGGCCTGCACATTAAACTTTGATGTGGTCTATGATCAAAAACTCAACTGAGACGAGCTTAGAAAAAGAGAGGTAGAAAAATTATAAACTCTCCTTTCAGACTGTCAAAACAGCTCACTGACGGATTCTCAGTTAACTCATTCTGCAGCCAGCAATAAGCAGTGCAACACCGAGACAATAGAAGGGAAACGGTGCAACATTTTTAATGAAACCCAATTATAAAAATGATTACATTACATGCATTAAAGAAATACATGCATTAAAACAAGAAAAGAAAAATGTCCCCAAAGGTGGACAAAATAAATAGCTAAAACAGCTTATTGGCAGCATATGCATACTTACCAATATTGCTGCTGGTAGAATATAGAATGTTTAAGTTCCCTTAGCCTAGGGATTCCCCCAACCTCTCCTCAATAAACCCCCAGATAAAGCAGGACTACACACTCAAACACAAACTCTGACCCTTTTTCGACCATGAACAGCCGCAAAAATTTGCAGAGGTTTTTCTCTGAGAATCAGAATCGTCCTGGCAACTATGCGATATGCTATCAATGGACGTTAGACCAAGAAGACCTATACCTATCGGTAGAATTATGAATAAACAATGCAAAGCTGAAACAGAAGTATTGTAGAGTTGATTCAGTGGTAGAGTTGAGTTTGTAAGAGAGTCCAATGCAGAACTGGCACAGCGGTATAGCAGAGATGACTTGGGTAGCGCTAAGTTTGTCAGAGAGTCCAACGCTAAAATGGCCCAGCTCTGCTGCTTATTCAACTGTGATAAACCGCTGAGTTTGTCTTCAAGCAGAACTTGCACTATGGTAAAGCAGTGTTCAGTTGGCGGCAGAGCTGAGTTTGTCAGAGAGTCCAATGCGAAACTGGCACAGCGGTATTTCGTAGTTGACTCAGCGGTAGAGCTGAGTTTGTCTCAGAGTCCATGCAAAGACTGGAAAAACAATAAAAGGTGAAAGGGGGAGCTCACCTGATTTGGTTGTGTATTACACAACGATTGATGGAATTCAGAGTTGTCAGCTGCTACAGTCCCACGGGTTAAAAGCCAATAAAGTGCCAAGTAAGATAAAAAATGGGTTTTCTGTGCTGCTGATCAAAATCCAAAGGAGACATCAAGGAAACAGGATTAGTAGCAATGTGGTTTGTTAGCAACTGTAGCATCGGCGTCTCTGCCTCCTGTCGGACAGAGATGCCGTTCCCCTCACCGCCGCGGTCCCGGTCCGGCGTCCTCCAGCTCCCCTACTGCTGATGCGCGTGTAATGCAGGTACCGGAATGCAACGCACAGAGACACAAGGCGAGAACAGTCAGAGATGTTTGTAAACAGTTTTATACAACAGGTATACTGAAACAAGGGATTAGCAAAAAGGGTAATGAACAGTGGTTTGAAATATCCGAAAAATACGAAATTTCTCAAAGTAAGGCGCAGTCTCTTAAAATAAGGCGCAGTCTCTTAAAGTAAGGTGATGCCCTCAAGCATGAGAAGCACCACACAAGTTCTTTAACCGTGAATTTGGCCTTAGCGGGGGTCACCGGTTATTCCCGCTAGGCCGTGAGTCTCTTTCCGGATGAATTCAATTAAATCACGTTGTGCTACTTTAGCCCCAACCATCCCCCTCCCAACCTGAGTACTTAACCCAATTGTCCCCGGTACCGTGGGTGAGCAGTGGAAGTGACGGCCCTGCTCACGTATGCAGCTCCTCTCTGCTTGGCTGTTGGGGGCAGTCTCTCGAGCCTTGGATAGGGGGGTCCAGGCCTCGTCTGTCGGCGGCCGACGTCGGGTTCCGCGAACTCACTCAGCACCGCGATCAGGTTCCTAGTATCCACAGCAGGCACAGCACTCGAGTCACAACTGTGAGGGATCCGGAGCTCTTTTACCGGTGCCCGGCTGGAGCACCTCTCAGGCCTCTGGATTTGGCCTGTCACGCGGGGTTTCTCAGGATGCAGGGAGCACGTCTGCTCCTCTCTGCTGCTTGGCGCCAAAGACCCCTCAGGTTTGGCGCGCTGGCCTCTTATCTCTCTCAACTCCTTCCTGGAAGTCACCTGATCGGGTCCAGCCTCTGAATCTGCCCTCCCTGCAACTTCCTTTGTATATTTTGGTTCCGCTTGACTGTCTCTGGCCAGTAGATGGCAGTCTCGCTCCATCCTTGAAACGTCATGTTGAAGTTCTTTTACAAGCTTTTTTGCTCGTTCTACATTCCTCCCTCCTTTTTGCTCGCCAGTCCTCGGGCGAGTGGACTCCTCGCAGAATTGATGTCTCCTTCCAGGCAGTGCAAGCTCAGACAGGAGTTGGGCACACTCCTGCGTTTTCTGTTGGATTCGAGACCAGATAAACTCTTCCTGAGCATACCGGTTAGGAGGAATTCCGGCATTAGCCCGCTCAGTTCTGCGGGGCTCTTTTGCGGAGGAGACTCCGGGAGATCCGAGGAATCAACTACTGGGGATTGCAAATCATTTCCTGACTCATTCTGACTTCCACTCGGGAGTGGCACCAACGGTTCTGACGGGCCCAACTGCATTGTGGCCCACCCTTCTTCATCCCCCAAGGTTCCTGTATGTGGCACTTCAGCCAACACGTCTGAGGGCCCAGCCCTGTTACAGACTTCTGCTTCAGAGGAGCAAGGTCGCAACATATTACGGTGCAACACCCTGGATGTCGCGGCATCATCCCCTTCGGGCCTAACCTTGTAGACGGGGTTGTCTGGGCGAACCTTCTTCACCACCCGATATGGTATTGCCTCCCAACGATGGTCCAGCTTACTCCCAAATCGTTTAGCCCTCACCAGCACTCATTCTCCTGGCTGAAGCGATCCACCTGTGGTCGGGGGCCGAACTGCATGCTCTACTTCCTGAAACTTCTGAGCAACCAGTCTTCTCACGGTATGGAGTCGACGCTGGTGTTCTCGAATCCAGGTACTTGGGCTACTGCCCGGACCGGGGTCTTCTGAGTCTAGCTCCAGTTCGGTGATTTCTCAGCCACTTCTTCCAAACAGCAACATGTAGGGGGTGTAGCCGGTGGTTGCATGAACTCGATTATTATACACCCACACCAGCTCGGACACGAATTCGGGCCACTTCATCTTTTTGTCCGCTTCCAGTGTTCGCAACATTTGCAACAGGGTTCGGTTAAAGCGCTCACATGCACCGTTCCCTTGCGGGTGGTAGGGCGTTGTCCGGGAACGGTCGATCCCATAGATGCGGTATAGCTCATCCATCACTCGTCCTTGGAAGCAGGCCCCCTGGTCAGAATGTATTCGCTTCGGGCACCCATAAATCCGGATGAAATCTTGACAGATGGCCTTGGCTGCGGCTTCTGCCGTCTGATCTTTAGTGGGCGTCACTACTGCAAACTTGGTGAAGTGATCAGTCATGACTAAACAGTGTCCATAACCGTTGTATGAAGTTCCTACCATCAAGTTGTCAATCATCAAGACTTCCAAGGGGGCAGAAGTTCGGATGGTCTGAATGGGAGCTCTTTGCTCCGGGGGCTTGTTCAACTCACACTGGCGACATGTTCGGCAGACCCCCTCGACTTCTTGTCGCAGTTGAGGCCAATACACCAGCCGTTGCAACCACCGGAAGGTCTTTTCTACTCCGAAGTGAGCACCTCTTCTATGAGCTTATTGGGCTAGCGGTGTTACTAGCGCTCCTGGAACTACCACTTGCCAGGTAACATCAAACTCTCGAGGCAGCTGGATTCTTCGGCATAGCAAGCCGTCCTTCAGGAGGAGCCTCTCCCACTGGACTAGGATTTGTAGGGTAGTTGGAAGTGAAGCGGCTCTGGTTTCCTGGTCGGGTCTCTGATTAAGGGCGACCCATTCTCTCAACTTTGCTAGCTCCGGGTCGGATTGCTGCAGATGTATCCATTTGTCTCTTGAACGGCCCAGAATCTGAGTGGGTCTCGGCTCCCCTCTGGTCTCTTGGGCGTCTACCACAGCAGCGGCGAACTGGCTGAAATCCGGGATCTCGTCGCCTTCGAGCTCCTCATCTCTGTCCTTCTTCGGCCCCGCCTGAGTGACCCGGGACAGGGCATCTGCATGTGTGTTCAGGGCCTTGGACCGATAGGTGATTTTATACTGGAATTTGGACATCCTTGCGACCCACCGCTGTTCTAACGCGCCCAGTTTGGCGTTCTCCAAGTGGGCCAAAGGGTTGTTATCTGTCCGCACTTGCACTTCTGACCCTGACAGGTACTCAGCAAACTTCTTGGTCATGGCCCACACCAGTGCCAGTAGCTCCAGCTTAAACGAACTGTAGTTGTCCGGATTCTTCTCCGTATCTCGGAGTGACCGGCTGGCATACGCGATCACTCGCTCTTTCCCTCCTTGTACTTGAGCCAGCACTGCTCCCAGCCCATGCAAGCTTCCACCAGTGTACAACATGAACGGCTGCGAAAAGTCAGCGTAGGCCAGAATCGGGGCATCTGTTAGCGCCATTTTCAATGCTCGGAATGCCTCTTCTTGTCGTGGGCCCCACTGAATGGGCTGCCGCTTGGCTCCCCCAGCTTTTCCTCTCAGCAATTCATTGAGCGGGTTCGCAATCTTAGCGAAGTCTTTAATGAATCTGCGGTAGTATCCAGCGAGCCCCAGGAATGCCCTTAGTTCCCTTAGATTGGCGGGCGTGGGCCACTTCTGCACGGCAGCTACTTTCTCCGCAGTGGGGTGCACCCCTGCACTGGACACAGTGTGCCCCAGATATTCAATTTCTCGTTTGAAGAGACGACACTTACGAGGCTTAATTTTCAGGCCATGCCTTTGTAGCCGTTCTAACACTTGTTCCAATCGGCGGAGATGATCCTCAAACGTTGCGGAATAGATAATTATATCGTCCAGATATATTAAAGTGGCTTCAAAGTTGAGGTCCCCCAAGCATCTCTCCATGAGCCGTTGGAAGGTTCCTGGCGCATTTGTTAGTCCGAACGGCATTCGATTGAACTCAAACAGGCCCATAGGGAGAACAAAAGCTGTCTTCGGATGATCCTTCTGAGCTACTGGGACCTGCCAATAGCCACTGGCCAGGTCGAGGGAGGAGAAAAATTTGGCGCTCCCTAGTGCAGATAGAGACTCTTCGATTCGGGGGAGTGGATAGGAGTCCCATACTGTACAGGCATTCAGCTTCCGATAGTCTACGCAGAATCTCAGGGTACCATCCTTCTTTCGGACCAGCACGATCGGAGCCGCCCAGGGGCTCTGGCTTTCACGAATCACACCGTTCCGCAACATGTGGGCCAACAGCTCTTTCACCTCCTGGTACATTTGAGGCGGGATCTGCTGATATCTCTCTCGGATGGGAGCAGTATTTCCGGTGGGTATTTCGTGCTGAATGTCCCGAGTGCACCCGAAATCATCTTCATGCTGTGCAAACACTCCCTGATATCGCTGTAGAAGTTGTTCGATCTGCCTTACTTGTCCAGCAGAAAACTCAGTCAGGTTAGCTTCCATTTCTTCCAGGAGGTGGCGTCCAGCCAACGGTTCTCTTCCATGTTCCTGGCTATTGAGGGACACCTCTAGGGTCCATGGTTTTCCTTCCACTGGTGCCAGCCCTATAGCGTCAGCTCTAGTAAGGGCCTCCGGCATTACGCACACTCACGCCACCTCTTGTCGGGGCAACAACTGTAAACTGGTGGCACTTAAATTGATGCAGCGCACGGGTACTCGACCGTGCCGCACGGTGGCCAGAGTTCGAGCAATCAGGAGTCCAGAGGACGCTTCTTCTCCCTCCATTGGTTCAACTTGAATGTCCACGCCCTCTAAGGACACATGTGCCAGCACCGGCAAAGTGAGTACAGTCTGTCCCACCGGCAGTGTCATTGTGGCTTCGGGCGGTATCGATACCTTACCAAGGTACTGGGAGGTAGTGGGCAACTTTTGAATCTGACTGACCCGCACGAGGTGCTGGAACACTCTCTTGTTAGCTGGGTCTCGAGTGGCATGGGTCCAGTTGTTTTTGCTACAGCCCTCAGCCAGGAACTGTCCGACTTCTTTCAGCACATTCATGCCCAGGGTTACAATGGGCCCATCGCCTCCAGGCCCGGTGGTCAGTACAATCCCTTTTCGACCGAGGTCCTTTCCACATGCCCGCACGGACATCCATACTACTCCCGCTACTGGGATAGGTAGTTGATTAGCCGCCACCAGTTTGACAGTGGGTTCCCGGCAGGAACGAGCGACTTCAGGAAAGTGACTTTGGAAGTACGTCTCAGGCATAGTGGTCACTTGAGACCCGGTGTCCATCAAACAGCGGATCCACTGCCCATTGAATTCAGCCCAGATAATGGGCCTCTCGGAGACAATGTCTTCAGAGCTCGCTTTTCTACTCTCTGAAGCTCGAGACCCCACGGTATGCTCCACAATCGTGGGGCATTTTAGTTTAACGGCTGTCCCCTCCTCCTCCTTTCTCGATTGGGACAGTCTTTGGAGATATGCCCCCTACCTCCGCAGGTCCAGCACTTCGGTCCTCGTTCTGCCGATAGGTCGGGTACATGTCGTGCTGGGGCTGGATAGGAACGTCTTTCTCGTTCTGGTCTCCGTCCGCGTTGAGCAGTACGGTCCGTCGGCAAGGGGGCAGTAGGAGTCTTCCTAATAGAATTCAGCTCACCCCGAATGTCTCGAATTTCCTGACGTATTTCCCGTACCCAATCAGGCTCTTGGTTGGTGAATCCAGGAGCAATTGCCTCATGACTTCTAACTGTGGCTTTGAGAACAGGAACTTCTCTCTCCAGGACTCTAGCTTCAGCCCCTACCTCCAGGAAGCCCATATCAGGGCTCAATCGCAGCCGCTCCTTCAGGATCTGCCTCAGGGAAGGGTCTTTCAAGCCAGCAATCAGTTGGTCACGCAACACCTCATCCAATGGTCCCAGTCTTCGGTTCCCATCTCGAGTTTTCTTAGTGATATGGGCCGTCACTTCCTGTAATGCATTAACATACTGATTTACTGTCTCATTTTCCCCTTGGACCCGCTGAAACAACCGTAAGCGCAAGTGTCCCAAATCTGTAGTGTCACCGTGCATGTCCTCTAGAATTTTTATCACTTTATCCACGGTGTCACGGTCCCCAGGTGGGCGGTACATCACAGTCTGTCGGGCCTCTCCATCAAGGGTTAGGAGGGCCAGCTCCGCCTGGGCTAGAGGGTCAAGGGGATACATACGTAGCATACTTCTCAGTCTTTCTGCCCAGTCCCAAAGTGACATGCCATCCCCTGTAAAATTTGGAAGATGGCTGAGCATAGCCCCCAGGGGTATATGGCTCCGGCCGGACCCAGCCACAGACTGATCCGCCATCTCTGCGTCTGAATGTTGCATCCTGCCGACTACGCCAAATGTAATGCAGGTACCGGAATGCAACGCACAGAGACACAAGGCGAGAACAGTCAGAGATGTTTGTAAACAGTTTTATACAACAGGTATACTGAAACAAGGGATTAGCAACAAGGGTAATGAACAGTGGTTTGAAATATCAGAAAAATACGAAATTTCTCAAAGTAAGGCGCAGTCTCTTAAAATAAGGCGCAGTCTCTTAAAGTAAGGTGATGCCCTCAAGCATGAGAAGCACCACACAAGTTGTTTAACCGTGAATTTGGCCTTAGCGGGGGTCACCGGTTATTCCCGCTAGGCCGTGAGTCTCTTTCCGGATGAATTCAATTAAATCACGTTGTGCTACTTTAGCCCCAACCGTCCCCCTCCCAACCTGAGTACTTAAACCCAATTGTCCCCGGTACCGTGGGTGAGCAGTGGAAGTGACGGCCCTGCTCACGTATGCAGCTCCTCTCTGCTTGGCTGTTGGGGGCAGTCTCTCGAGCCTTGGATAGGGGGGTCCGGGCCTCGTCTGTCGGCGGCCGACGTCGGGTTCCGCGAACTCACTCAGCACCGCGATCAGGTTCCTAGTATCCTCAGCAGGCACAGCACTCGAGTCACAACTGTGAGGGATCCGGAGCTCTTTTACCGGTGCCCGGCTGGAGCACCTCTCAGGCCTCTGGATTTGGCCTGTCACGCGGGGTTTCTCAGGACGCAGGGAGCACGTCTGCTCCTCTCTGCTGCTTGGCGCTAAAGACCCCTCAGGTTTGGCGCGCTGGCCTCTTATCTCTCTCAACTCCTTCCTGGAAGTCACCTGATCGGGTCCAGCCTCTGAATCTGCCCTCCCTGCAACTTCCTTTGTATATTTTGGTTCCGCTTGACTGTCTCTGGCCAGTAGATGGCAGTCTCGCTCCATCCTTGAAACGTCATGTTGAAGTTCTTTTACAAGCTTTTTTGCTCGTTCTACACGCGCAACGCGCACAGCTTCCCGGGCACAGTGCTTAGGGTGAGCGCGCGCTCCCTCCCTTTTAAAGGGGCCGCGCGCACCGTCCTAAAGAATCCCCAGCCAATGGCAGGAGGACCACTCCTATTTAAAGCACCTCCTCCAAAATGGAGGTGCCTGTGCAAGGTTGTTGTTTTAGTGCTAATACTCTCCTCAGCCCTCAGGTTCCAGTGCCCGCCTGCCTGTCTATCAGCCATGCCCGCCAGTCTGTCTGTCAGCCGTGCCCGCCCGCCTGTCTATCAGCCGTGCCCGCAAGCCTGTCTACCTGCCATGCCCGCTGGCTTGCCTACCCGGATCACCTGTCTGGTTACCTGCCGTGCCCGCCTGCTTGCCTACCCGGATCACCTGTCAGGCTACCTACTGTGCCTGCCTGCTTGCCTACCCGGATCACCCGTCAGGCTACCTGAGTTGCTCATCCGCTGTACCTGTCAGCTTCTGCTATCTGATCCGTGGGAGTCGCCTGGTCTCACACAAGGTCAGTCCCAGAGTGGCACCTGGTTCACCTGCCAGGTCCATCTTTGGTTCATGGAGTCGACTAAGCCGCCGTGTGGCCAGGGTCGGTCCGAGTTGGCACTTAGTTACGCCCCTTTTGTCGCAGCTTGTTCCTCTTGTGCCCGTAACA
The DNA here is from genome assembly GCF_046119375.1 of Phyllobates terribilis. Classification (NCBI taxonomy): domain Eukaryota; kingdom Metazoa; phylum Chordata; class Amphibia; order Anura; family Dendrobatidae; genus Phyllobates; species Phyllobates terribilis. The sequence continues at coordinate 146,700,007 of NW_027362770.1, forward strand.
AGATACAGGCACCTTCCAGCCGGTCGTCTTCTTCCTCTTTCCGTGCCTTTCGCTCCATGGCAACATATTGCAATGGATTTCATCACGGATGTTCCTGTATTGGCCGGTTGTACTGTCATTTGGGTGGTCACCGACCGCTTCTCCATGATGGCTCACTTCATCCCTCTGCCTGCTCTTCCATCTGCACCTGTGCCGGCTAAAGACTTCATCCGTCACATGTTCCGTCTCCACGGCTTACCCCTCCACATTGTCTCGGACTGAGGAGTTCAGTTCACTTCTCGCTTTTGGAGAGCCACGTGCAAGCTGCTGAATGTCTCTTTGGATTTTTCTTCGGTCTATGACCTTCAGTCCAATGGTCAAGTGGAACGTATCAATCAGATCCTCACCATTTTTCTTCGGCACTTTGTCACGCTCACCATAGCGATTGGGTTGAGCTCTTTCCCTGGGCAAAGTTTTCCTATAACAACCATGTGAGTGAGTCTTCTGCTAAGTCTCCGTTTTTTTGTGATTTACGGTCGACACCCATGGATTCCGTTTCCCGTCTCTTCTTCAGTGGACAATCCTGCCGCGTAGTCTCTCGTCAGTGAATTTTCTGCGATTTGGGAAGACACTAGATCTGTGCTTCTTCAGTCCTCCGAGCGGATGAAGAAGCATGTTGATAAGAGACGTCTGGATCCACCTCAATTCCGTCCGAGAGACAAGGTCTGGCTTTCCTCCAAATATGTCCGTCTCAAGATACCATCATAAAAGTTGGGTACGCGGTTCATCAGTCTGTTCGTGATTCTGAACCAAATCAATCCTGTGGCCTACAAGCTGAAGCTCCTTACAGATTCCCAACTCCTTTCACGTGTCTCTCCTCAAACCGGTTGTCCTTAATTCTTTCTCTGACGATCTAGGTACCACTGCAGCTCTAGTGGCCTCTGAGGACATCTTTGAGGTAGAAAACATTTTGACCATCAAGAGGGTAAGAGGAAAGACTTTCTTTCTTGTGGATTGGAAGGGGTTTGGTCCCGAGGAGAGGTCTTGGGAGCCCAGGGAAAACATTCATGCCCCTCATCTTCTTGAAAAATTTCTTGGGGCCTAAAGAAGAGGGGGCGTAAAGGGGGGGTACTGTAGTGTCGGCGTCTCTGCCTCCTGCCGGGCAGGTTCCAGTGCCGCCTGCCTGTCTATCAGCCGTGCCCCCCAGTCTATCTATCAGCCATGCCCGCCAGCCTGTCTGTCAGCTGTGCCCGCCCGCCTGTCTATCAGCCGTGCCCACCAGCCGGTCTACCTGCCGTGCCCGCTGGCTTGCCTACCCGGATCACCTGTCTGGTTACCTGCTGTGCCTGCCTGCTTGCCTACCCGGATCACCTGTCAGGCTACCTGCGGTGTCCGCCTGCTTGCCTACCCGGATCACCTGTCAGGCTACCTGCCATGCTCATCCGCTGTACCTGTCAGATTCTGCTTTCTTACCCGTGGGAGTCGCCTGATCTCACACAAGGTCGGTCACAGAGTGGCACCTGGTTCACCTGCCCGGTCCCTCCTTGGTTCACGGAGGCGACTAAGCCTGGCAAGGGTCGGTCCGAGTTGGCACTTAGTTACGCCCCTCTGGTCCCTCCTTGCATCCCAGCACAGAGGTTCCACCACCCGGATCCGTAACAGCAACCTGTTTTGAAGTCATCAAACTTTTTTGTTATTTTTTCTGATGAAGAAGCTGGATGACTTCGAAGCGTGTTGATAATAAACCGCATTGCTATCAATCCTGTTTCCTTTGGATTTTCATAAGCAGCACAGAAAACCCATTTTTATCCTACTTGTTTTAGAGTCCAGGCAGAGCTTGCACTATGGTATAGCAGTATGTATAGCAGAGTTGACTCAGTGGCAGAGCTAAGTTTGTAAGAAAGTCCAATGTAGAACTAGCACAGCAGTATAGCAGAGTTGACTTGGGCACAGCTGAGTTTGTCACAGGGTCCAGGCCGAAATAGCACAGCAATAAAGCAGAGTTAAGTCAGCGGCAGTGCTAAGTTTGTCACAAAGTCCAATCTGAAATTGGCACAGACATACTGTATGTCACAGTTGACTCAGCGGTAGAGCTGAGTTTGTCTCAGAGTCCAGGAAGAACTTGCACCATGGTAAAGCAGTATAGTAGAGTTGACTCAAGAGCAGAGCAAAGTAAAGAGGTTAATGAAGAGCTGCCTCAGGGAAGCAGTCCACAGGAGTGGCATAGGCGCCTCTTACCTGAATACTCAGGCAGTGTGCCATCATTTGAGCAAGTCTATAAGGGTCTATTAGGGATAGGATGATTTATAAACCTTAGACGTTATTGATTATCTTTTCTATGTGTGCAATAATATCAACATAGACTAAGATGGTATAAAATGGGATGTGTACATTTTCTATATGGTTGAGGGATGGGACCTCAGAATCCCTTTTCTAAGCTGGACTCCAGGAATTCATATTGACACTGGACACTTACGGCAAATCTTTTCAATTATCAGTTAGACAACATTTTTGCACTTTTATTTTTCCAAGAAGTTATGAAGAGAAAATCCCATTGCCCTCCAAGAACTCATATAAGTTTTATGATACCATCATTCCATTACATAGCACAGTTGGATATAACATGCGCACACAGCTGTATCCCACAGCCGCAGCTGTTATATGTAGTCTGGAGACCCACTACACCAGGCGTACTATGCTTATAAAGCTAAACTAATCATTTTTATGATATTTATATAAGAAGACTTAATCACATATCATTAATCATAGATTCTTGTTAGCTTTTTGATCAATTATATTCAGCTCTGTTTATTTAATAACGTCTATACATAATAATTATGGGCACTACATGACGACTTTAGTTGCACCAAACAGATACTATTCTGAAGAAGATGAGAAGCAGCATAAAGTATGGGGTGGTACAAAGAAAGGGAAGAACAATCAGAGATCCACAATAAACCAGGGCAGCTCCATAATAATGAAGGCCAACCCAATATCACAGGCGACACAGTGGTAGAGCTGAATTTGTCACAGAGTCCAGGAAGAACTGGCAGGGTTGCAGTTCTCAACATAGGATTGTCAGAAGAGCCACTCTACAAGAAAACTCATCAGCCTTGCATCTTCTTCATTCTCGGGTTCATGGGGTGCCTGTAGCGTCGGCGTCCCTGCCTCCTGCTAGGCAGGGACGCTGTTCCCCTCACCTCTCCGCTCCGTGCCCGGCGTCTTCCTCCCGCTCTGCTGGCAGCGCGCGCTGCTTCCCGGCCACTGTGCTTAGGGCGCGCGCGCGCGCTCCCCCTCTCTTAAAGGGGCCGCGCGCGCTGTCCTAAGGAGTCCCCGGCCAATGGCCGGAGGACCTCACCATATATAAGGCACCTCCTCCAAGATGGAGGTGCCCGAGCAATGTTGTTGCATAGCCTATCACTCTGCTTCAGCCCTCAGGTCCCGTTACCAGTTACCTGCCAGTTACCTGCCAGTTACCTGCCAGATTCCTGCTTGATACCTGCCTGTTACTTGTCTTTCTACTTGCATTTCTGCGGTCCGACAGTCTGCCTACCAGCCCTGCCAGTCTGTCTATGGATCTGATTGCCCGCTCACCTGGGAGCGCCCGCCTGCTACCTGCCTGCTAGCCTACCTGGAGGCTCTGCCGTCACGTGCTGTGGCCACCTGCCTGTCCAGAGACTCTTACCCGCTCACCTGGGAGCGTCCGCCTGCTACCTGCCTGCTAGCCTACCTGGAGGCTCTGCCGTCACGTGCTGTGGCCACCTGCCTGTCCAGAGACTCTTACCCGCTCACCTGGGAGCGTCCGCCTGCTACCTGCCTGCTAGCCTACCTGAAGGCTCTGCCGTCACGTGCTGTGACCACCTACCTGTCCAGAGACTCTTGCCCGCTCACCTGGGAGCGTCCACCTGCTACCTGCCTGCTAGCCTACCTGGAGGCTCTGCCGTCACGTGCTGTGACCACCTGCCTGTCCAGAGACTCTTACCCGCTCACCTGGGAGCGTCCGCCTGCTACCTGCCTGCTAGCCTACCTGGAGGCTCTGCCGTCACGTGCTGTGACCACCTACCTGTCCAGAGACTCTTGCCCGCTCACCTGGGAGCGTCCACCTGCTACCTGCCTGCTAGTCTATCTGGAGGCTTAGCCATCACTTGCTGTGACCACCTGCCTGTTCAGAGACTCTTGCCCACTCACCTGGGAGCGTTCACCTGCTACCCGCCTGCTAGCCTATCTGGAGGCTTAGCCGTCACTTGCCGTGACCACCCGCCTGTCAAGAGACAGTCCCCGTCACTTGCCGCGACCTCCTGCCCTTCTACCCAGAGACTGTCCCCGTCACTTGCCGTGACCTCCTGCCCTTCTACCCAGAGACTGTCCCCGTCACTTGCCGTGACTACCTGCCCGCCTACCCTGGGAGCCACCCGCTTCCTTACAAGGACTGCCCCTTTGTATCGTTGCTCAGAGGTTCCACCTCCCAGACCCGTTACAGTGCCATTGATCATACATTTATCACCTATCCTGATTGATGCTGTTCATGAGCTAAGCCTTTGATAAGGTTTCCCAGGATTTATATATTGATGACTGTGTGAATTGATTAAATACACAAACAATGAGACCTGAGCCCTGTGGAATAATACCCTCCCTAATTCTTGACCTGTGGATGTGTACTTGAAAGTGCAAATGTGAACTATTTAAGGAATGAGGCCTCTGTGGCAGGCAGACTTTACAGGGAGAATTAAAGATCAGACTCTCTTCAGACCATTAGCTTGGTAGCATGGCTTTATCCAAAGAGACACAGATTTGGATTGCACATGATTCCAGCCTAAGGGTATACGGCCCTGACTGGAATGATACGGATCTGCTCCATTGACCATCAGAGAATCCATGGATACATTTGGGACGATGAAGTCACCTGGCTCCATGGATATGTTGTTTGGGGTCGCCAGGTGGGACCCTTTGGTCGCCTGGAACTCATGGAGACATTCAGAGAAGCTAGATTGGGACCCGCCAGTCATCTTGCCCCATGGAAACTCTCGGAGAAGCCAGGGTGGGACCCTCAGGTCTCCTGGCCTTGTACCTTGATGGACTGTCAGCTTCCTAAGCTTGCCGCTACCTTCGCTCTGTGGGGGCCCGCCAAAAGCGAGGGGGGGGGCCACTGGTGAAGGTAGTTGGCCCTGGAAGTCCCAAAGTTGCTGCTGTTCTATCCCAGGTGGGGGGAAGGGTAAGCCTGTTAATGTTGCACCATCTTGGGTATTAGCTGGGACTGTTCTATGTGTTTATTGTCCTTTTGGTGGTTTAATAAAGTTTAGCCACACTGTTTTACCCTCACCCTGTGTTGTCTGAGTAGTGTTATGCCCACGGAAAACCCCGGGTCTTCACAATGACCTACCCTTAGAATAGGTCACCAATATCCTATCTTTGGGGGTCTGACACCGATAACCCCCCCGATTATAAAGTGATGGCATATCCTAATAATATGTCATTACATTACAAGATGGCAACACTTCTTTAAACCATAACATTCTTGTTGCCTACAGCTGCCACTAGAGGGAGCAGGGGAGCCTACTGCATACTGTATGTAGGAAGCTCCTTTATATCATCTGCAGGTGGTGAATATAGAATAGAGAACACAATTTTCTATTAATATTTTTGGTTAATTAATTAGTCCACAGTCTAGTGTAAACTTCTTCTTTAATTTATTTGTGATAATAATCTGGCAACCAGAAAATACAAATTCTTAAACTTAGGAGACAAAGAGTAAATTCTTTTTAGACTCTTAAGAGTGGTTGAACCACCCATCTACAAGAATTGATAATTGCTGGGTGAGACCCAAAATAAGAATGGAAGTTTTATGTCCGTTGTTTGATCAGACATGTGTACTATTATAACATTTAGGACCCAAATCATTTTCGGGTTTTTTAAGTCACTTTTCTTTTTGAACTTGTGGTTTTCGACACTATTTTTCAAATTCTTCAAAACGGTGCACACGATTCATGCATTTTGCCCAAAGCCCAAGACTGTCTTATTTTCTGACTTTAACTGGTTTTGCAAATTTTTTGCAGAAAACTGCATGTTTTTCAAAATGTCGCAATAAACGTGCCAAAATAACTGGCATACATAAGATCATTCTAGGGGGGATTGGAGAAGAGTTGCGCCAAATTATGCGACTTTTTTTTTTTAAAAAGTTGCATTTTATGAATCTGTTTAAATTATCTGGAAAAGCCACATTGACATAAAAATTAGAAAACTAATAAAAACAGAAAAGACAACTTGAAAAAAAAATCAAAGATCATTGAGAGGCATTCACACCAAAAACTGTCATAAATGCGATGATGAATCGGGCCCTTAATGTCTATGGTACTGATGGAGATAGAAGCCTGGGCAAATGTGTGATCGTCACTCCATTCAAATAGTAAACCTCTGTTATCTAGGGTTCTAGTGGCGGGACCTCCATCAATCACACATTTATCACCAATCCTGTGGATCGGCAATAAATGTTGCTCATGTGCCAACCCCTTTATAGGAGTTGTACAAGACTTATATACTATCCCTTGAATTAATCAATATCAGATTAGTTAGGACCTGACACCTTGTTTTTATACAGTCATGGCCGAAAATGTCGGCATCCTTGAAATTGTTACAGAAAATGAAGTATTTCTCCCAAAAAATTATTGCAATTACACATTTTGTCCTCAGACAGTTCTCTTCTCCTCTTTCTGTTCTCCATGCTTATTGAGTCAACGTCTCCACTTTTTATCTGGTTTCAGGTGTGATTTTTATATTACCCACACCTGTTACTTGCCACAGGTGAGTTTGAACGAGCAACACATTCTTGAAACAAAGTTGTTTACCCACAATTTTGGAAAGGAGCCAACAATTTTGTCCAGCCCATTTTGGGGGTTTTGTATGAAATTTTGTCCAATTTGCCTTTTTTTCTCTGTTTTTTTGTGTTGTTCCAATACACACAAAGGAAATAAACATGTGTATAACAAAACATGTTTAATTGCAATAATTTTCCGGGAGAAGTACTCAATTTTCTGGAACAATTTTGAGGCTGCCAACACTTTCGACCATGATATATATATATATATATATATATATATACTGGTAGTGTGCCGGAAGGGAGTTATGTTTCACTAAGGCTGTTAGCCTCAGTGATGTGAAACATGGAAGTTTCTCCTGCACATTAGGTGCAGAGAGGGTTAACGGTCCAGGTTTACAAGGGCATGCTTTTAGTGGATGGCGAAGTGCAGGGCGGGAGGCCATCCACCCTATCACCACTCCAGGGAATGGTCTGGGCTTTAAACAGCCAGCCTTTACACTCAGGTGTAGTCAGTGTCTGAAGAAACCTGCTCCAGAGAGGAGCTCGCACAGGCTGTGCTGAACCGTGTGTGCCTAATCCTGAGTGGCCGGACCCCGGACAATTTACGGACTGTGCTATATCTTTGTATTTTGTTTTGCCGTTATGCCAAATGGGCCGAGTTTACTTTATGGACTCCCGGGTGATTTATGATGTTTAATAAATCAACCCGAAATTTAAAGAGACGGTGTACTTTGTCTACCTCCGCATACAGCCGAGCTTGTCGCTTTACCACAATACACACATACGCATATATACATATTTTTAGGCTTTTTCCAATTTAGCAGCTTATGGAAAAAATGCATGAAAAAAACACTAATTTTCTGGCCGAAAAGCAAACAAAAATAAACTTGCATTATGAAAAATGACATATTGTGTCTGAGGAGTCCCGTTTTGAGAAAAGTGTCATTCTCAACTTCTGCTCCATTCATGGTCTACGGGACTTCTGGAAAAAAGTTGAGCATGGTGCATTTTGACACTCCGTAGACAACCTCTAAGGGATGAGTTTTCATTTTATGCATTTTATACTGACCACTGGTGGTGCAATGGAGCCCCTATTATTTACCCCATGAGCCAATGTCTCCCCACGACCTGTGGTCTATGCAATTATATATACATAGACTACATTTTCTGTATCAGATGTCAGATTGGCCAGATAGTAGAGCAATGTATAGAAAGTTGAAAGGGACATTTTTGGGGCACAGTGTGGCAAAGTCACAATATAACATTTTTCATGATCTTTTTTTCTGCTCATCTTGGGGTACTTTAAGACACTGCCCAAGAGCGACATGTAACTATTGTGTGGTTCTATCCCTACAGAGTTTTTACTATTTGTCTGGATACTGTCACTCTTTTTTGGCAGTGTATGCACTATTTATCTGGGAACTGTGTCGGTCTACCTAGACAAGTGTCACGTTCCACCCCTCAGTGTGTCTGGGATGCAGTTACTAACATCTCAGCCGTCCAATCTGGTGCAGGGGCGTGCTGAAGCTGTCAGTACTTTTATTGACAGTTCAGTGTTCAGTCTGGTGCAAGGGAGTGCTGAGCTGTCAGTGTTTTGACTGACAGCTCGGCCGTCCAATCTGAGAATGGGAGGTGCTGCCTGTCTCCACGTGTTCATTATCCCAGGTGATTGCCAGGCTACTTAGCTGGGCTGTTAGTCTCAGACCTGTGCCAGACGTAGCTTCAGCTAAGTGTGATTGTTTTTCTCTGTGCTTAGTGTTTTTCTTGATGATCTTTCATTGCCTGACCTCGGACTTTGTGGTGACCATCTGTCTGTTTAACCCCTCTGCTCTGATCCGCTATCTTTCTGGTATTTTGACCTCGGCCAATTACCTGACTACGCCTTTGTCTCTTCCCTCTGTTTATGATGTACCCTCCTGGCTTTTGACCTTGGACTCCTTGACTATCCCGACTCACAGCTCGTCCATGAGAAGTGACTCAGCATCACACAAGGTATGACTATTTCTCTGTATACTGTGTGGCTCTATCCAGGCAGAATTTTCACTATTTATCTGGATACTATAACTCTTTTTAGGCACAGTAAGCATTATTTATCTGGTTCCTGTGTTGATCTACCCAGAAAGGAAATGGCCATTTATCTGGATACTGCGTGGCTTTATCCAGGCGCAATAAGCACTATTTACCTGTGAACTGTGTTGCTCTATTCAGACACTATTTACCTGTGAACCATCTTGCTCTATCCAGGCACAGTAATCACTATCTGGGTACAGTGTTTCTCTGTCCAGACATAGTACACATTATTTTTGGGTGACCTGTTTCTCTACCAGGCACAGTTAGTTTGCCCTATTTCTTAGTGCACTTTGTTTCTCTATCTAGGCACAGTATATACTATTTAGCTGGGCACAGATTACACTATTTATGATAGTGCTGTGCTTCTCTTTCCATGAATAATATGCATTATTTATCTGGGTATTGTGTTACTCCAATTAGCCACACTATGCACTATTTTTTGGGGTACAGGGTTGTTATACGCAGACAGAGAATGCATATTTATCTGGATACAGGGTGGCTCTGCCCACTATGTATCTGGCTAATGTGTCACTCTTTGCAAGCACAGTATGCACTATATATCTGGGTACTGTGCTATTGTACCCAGACTGGGTATGCCTATTTATCTGGATACAGCGTGGCTCTATCCAGGCTCAGTTCACACTATTTTTCTGGGTACTGTGTCACTCTTTTTAGGCACAGTAAGCACTATTTATCTGTGTACTGTCGTGCTCTATCTAGGCAAAATTTGCACATTTATTTGTGTAATTTGTCAAAGCGCAGTAAATATAATGCTAAGAAATGGGCAATAAAAGCATATATCCTTGCACTGCCTACTAGAAGTTGTAGTTCTATAGCCAAATATCTATTTAAACCCCCACATAGTCAGTAGCCCAGCCGGCGAAGCCTGTCTCTACACTGGAGCTCAATAGCTATCATACTGTACTTTACAAAATATTTTCTACAGTTTAAGATTCTTGCTTTTTTTTGGGGGGGGTGTTTTCCTCACTTTTTCAGCAATTTTTCATATCCAAATGATGGAAACTTGACTGACTCAATGATAAGTCTGTGGGGCTTTTTAGGCCCTTGCAAACACTTTTATGGCTGCCCCAACTCCACCACTACCCACTGTAAAGGAGCAGGTGGTAAAGTCCTGGACTGGAAATATGTGTCACAGAGGTTACTAGCCTTGGTGATGTAAATCCTGGAGATGAAGGTTCCAACAATGATAGAAGGCTGAGAAGTTTTTAATGGGACCAGATCTTGGGTCCAGGTTTTAGGAGTGGCCAGAAGAGCTTGAGTGGGAAAGACCGCTCTCATATCAGTTCAGCTTTTGCAGCTCCTATAAATGGCTGCTAAATTAGTTCAGGTGGATGGTGTTGGAGAAGAAGTGAGGCTGGCTGCTGATCCTAAATGAGCAAGGAGCAGAGCATAAGAGGTGGATTATAATCTGAAGGGGTGAGACCGCTTTGACATACTTTGCCTGCCTAGTGGAAGGACTGTTATTCGAAAAGGCTGTTTTCTGTTTGTATGCCGTGAAGGTTTATGACAAACCTCCCCTTGTTTGACAAAGAACCCGGTGTCTGTATATACCTGAAGCGCTGCCAGTAAGTGAGTGAACCCGTATAACACCCTCTACCCAACAGTCGTTGCATGGGAGCTCCAAATTTTACTTCTAAAATAAAAGTTCCTATTTAATAGAAAATTGTGGGTAAACCTGGTTCCTAACATGGTGTCCCTTCACTTCTCATAACTTTAAATGTATAAGGGACATATGGTAAAAAGAAGTGGGGCCCTGACCATTTGCTGTATAGGGCTCAGATATTTTTGATGGTGGCTCTGAGAACCCAATCATGAGTAGTGTGGAACTTGGGACATCTTGGTTCTTTGGCCCCATGATAGTTGCTATATCAGATATTCTGAGACTTGCTTCTAGTCCTAGCCTAATATATTTTCCACGATGACAAAGTAATACACAGTGGACTGCATTATTATAGTTACATTTTATAACAAGAATTGTGAGGGTCACATAACACTTGATGTGTGATTTCATTTTCTAACCTTCATTTTCAAAATCACAGCGGGAGTCTGAATGTGATGATACGGCGGCTGCCACTGTAGAATAATAGTACTATGCCCAGAAATCTGATAACCTCATTTCACCAGAAGCAAATACATATTTTTATAAATTAGTACCTTAATACTCTACAATGATCATTCCAAAATACGCAGTGAGTAATGTATGACCTTCAAATGATCTTCAAAAAAAAAAATCTTGCACTTCTAGTTATCATCAATTTGGATATGTGACCTTCTAAAAGAAAGAAAAATATTTTTGATTGCTTACCTTTGTTCGAAGAATGTGGCTTTTGAAGATGGACACATCTATGAGCACTTAGGAGATTATCTCAGTATATATACATGAAAGATAGGAAGAAGGAAGAAGCATAGCACCGAAAGAGCTGTCAACAGGACCAGGAGGAAAGATGTTCGAAAGCCTGGATTTTTTAGAGTTAATTTTGCTTACAATTTCTGTTCACCTTTTGGAGAACTTATAAACCAGGGTTTTAAAGTTGCCTTTTTTAAGTTCTCTTTTAAAAATTCACGGGAGTAATCCCACCTTGGACATTTTTGACATATGCTGTAAATGTCACATACACACATTCTTTTTTTTATTTTCATGAAAGCTTGAGATCGTGTTCTCTCTCCCGAGTGCACAAAAAAGGTGACTAAATGGTGCCATAAAAAAGTGCGCTGGGATGCAGTCAGTTGTAACCTTCTCCAACAGGAGAAATGCTTCCAAAGACCAATCCCCATCCCTCCGAGACAGAAGGCCACAGTGAGGGTCAAGGACAAGTAGCCTCCCCTAACCGAATCTAAGGGAGACCTAATCTCACTCCAAGCATCTGCCTGGGCTCCCACCCAAGTGAGAACTAAGAACCATGAATGGATGGCTCCCCTTCCGAGAGAGAAGAGCCAGGGGTCAAAGGGGAGCAGAACCTGATGGCCACACACTCCCCCCACTAGATCTATCAGAAGGGAACCCATAAAGGAACCGTATCCTTCAAATCCAAGTGCAAGACACACAGTGAAAACAATTAAAATAGTGAGGGTAATCCTGGTTTAACACTAGCCGGACCTTCGACCGGGAATTTAAAAAATTTCCGGTCCTAGCCAAAAGGATAGGAAAAGGTTGTGTGCTCAAATAAGTTAGAAAAAATGAAGTGCTTGTGCAAATGTGCCAAAACGCAAATGCGATTACCAGGCCCAGTGAGTTAGGACCACTCCTAGGGCACTACGCACCTCGGGCTTTCAAAATTCCTGGGCCTAATGGCATCGATCCTGGATCCTTGAGGGCCAGGGTTTCCATCAGATGACTATATAAGCCACCCGATGTACTGCCCAGTGCACCAAACCCAGTGTGCATAATTTGTTAATCTACTAGAGCGACCCACTTTCTACGCCGCCTTTTCGAAAGATACTACACTTGATCTTCACCAAAAGGCCGAGAAGAGATATACGTACACATCACATACACGCATGTCCCATCTCTGGGACACCCAACCTTCCCCTGTATTGCACCACGGGGCGTAGGTAGGTGGCCCCATGTGAATTTCCCTCCATTCCGGTGAGAATTCCAAAAATAGCAAAGTACTCTGGTTTGGCAATTTTCAGAACTCCCATAGAAGTAAATTAAGAGAGCCACGCATGCGCAACCCCCTCTCCGCTGACACTGCCCTGTTGGTGACACAGGTGTGTTCAGGTTTCAGAAGGGCTACCTACATCTATCAGACATTTATGGCATATCATTTGGATATGCCCAAAATGACCTAGAATGGACAAACCCTTTGAAGACTTTGTCATGTCCATTGGGAGCGAGACAGCTCTTAACATGTCAGAGCAGAGAACCGCTTCCACCCTGTGAGACTCAACTTGAACCCCTCAATGTTATTCATGAAATTTGTGGTAGTGCTCAAAATTGCAGAAAAAACTAAGCATTAAGTGTTGCCTATATGGACATCTAACGATTCCAATTGTCATATGAAGAAATTCTACATCTTGCACCTTGCAGAGTCCTGCATTCATATGTTTTTCTCATACCTGGCAACTATTAGGAATTCTCATCTGAGAGCAGCATGCAAAACTTTCATGTAGGCTGTGCCCCTGTCCATGCCCCATTTCCACCCCCTGAATGTGCTTTTTTGCTGGTCACTCCCCTTTCTAGGTGCCTTCCGAACTTTCCAGAAGGGTTGGAAAGCATGCATTTTGTAATGGGATAAACCTACTGAATGGACCTAAAGGGGTCAAAGTTCATGAAAGTGTGTCTTCGGAGAAAATTTACGGGCATCCCTTGAGTTTTGGGTGTGAGGTAAAAATGTCCCAACAATGGGTACTGAAATGTTTGAAAACATGGTTTTAGATAATAGAGTGAGAATTAATCAAGGGTTCCTGATTTTACACACTCGTAACTTATCAGACCTAGAAGAATCGTCAAATATTGGACTAAATCCGGCCATACACATTAGATGGCTGTTGGCTGAACGATGCTTCGGCCAATCGGTCTGCTGACAGCCATCGCAGGAGAATCTCTCATACACAGGAGCGCTAACTTGGCCGAGTGCTCTTGTGCTCTCTATGAGAAACCCACCAACTGGAGAACAATGCAATTGACAGTCTGAAGTTGGACATGCACAATCAATATCTCTTTCGACCATCAGTTGGCCAGGGCGACCATATACATTAGACCATCTGCTGAACCCACCGATATCAGCAAGTTCGGCCAACATAAATCTAATGTCTAGAAAAGGGAAGAAAAAAAAAAGAAGAGGAAAAGAATCTTTTCAGATGGTCCTCACATCTTTGTTTTTTTACGCTCTCAGAAAACCCAGTGCCAGGACAATAGTTCACCTGCTGTCACATTCGCTGATTGCTTGCTGCCTTCCCGCACATGCATTCCTACTTTACAATCCGGCTGCCTATAAAAGATTTAACAGTCATGGAAATGTAATTTTGAATCCTCTGCTGCACATTTTTTTCCACTTAGGTAACAATCCTGAGTCATCACCACAGTCAATACCAGTGAAGGAACACGTTCTTACGTAAAAGGAACAATGAATTCAAGAGGATTAGGAGATGTGATCTGCCAAACAGTTCATAATGAAAACTTTCTGCATGAAAGAAGGAAAAGTAATGGGAACAAAAAGAAAACGCTACAGGCGACATCCTACTAAACTATGGTAAGAAATGGATCCAGGGCGAGGTAAAGGGTAACATAGGGGCAATCTTTGTAGATGCTTTGACCTTTGGAAAGGCAATAGAGAGTGAAGAACTAGCTTTCATGGTGCCTAAGGTGGCCCAAAGGCTTCTCTGCCTCATAAGGAGACACCAGAATTATATATGGTTGGTGGGGGGCTTTGGAGCTTTAACTTATCTCTTTGATGACAGATAAAACTAGACAAAATGTCATATAATCCTTACTTCTCATCTAGCACAGCATATTCCATACTAGGACTCTCTACTGTGACATCTGGAATACTCTTAAAAAAAATGGAGACCAACTGGACTCATGGAAGACCTGGCAAGTCGGCCAGGTGGCTCATGAACCTCCCACAAGGCGGAGTTCTCCTGACATTTTTTTTGCCTTGGCATCCAAAAGCTGAATTCTTGCCCCTTAAATCCAGAATTTATATGGCAGAAAAAGGGCATGAATGGGGTATAGCCTACAAAAAAAGCCAAGTTCTGTAAAAAGAGAGGCATTTTTATGGGAAGAAGAACTCAAACATGAACCAAACTTTTACTCAGAAAGCAGTAAAAGTTGGCAAGTTTGGCATTCCATTGGACAGGGGACCAGCCGAAAGATAGACTTTGGAAGTTGCATAATCCAACGTCAGAACGTCATAACCCGTCAGAACAGGTCATCAATTTTTTGGGGGGTTCCAATTAGGCTACAACAAAGTTTGTGGCCTAGCTGGCAAAGGAACAGACACCAAGTAATGGGTCACCAGGGACTTGCACTGGGTCACAAGAAGTTGGCACAGAGACATTGCCTAAATAATGGAAAATAATGGCTTTAGTTCCTACTACCTGCCTAGCAGTAGAAGTATATTGTCAGTAGTGACCAAAAGAAGGTAGTCATGACAAAATAATTCTAAACTCAGACATTTGAAGGAGAGTTTTTTTTTTGTAGTGTTATCTAAACAGGTAGAATACTATGTGTTGGTTTTTACTTTATATATTCCCTGTAGAGACTTAGACCTAACTGACTCGTGAACTTTATTCTACGGGATAGCGAGATGAGAACGTTACTACCTTTATAGAATAAAAAATATATATTTGGTACTTTTGCAAAATACACTTAAAAAAATATTTTTGTGTCTTTGTGTCTCCACATTCTCAGAGCTATAACATTTTTTTACATTCTTTAACTTTATTACTTATTTTTATTAGGGCTCGCTTTCTTGCGGAACGAGCTGTAGTTTTTATTGGTGTCATTTTGAAGTATATACAACCCTTTTGTCACTTTTTTTGAGAGCTAGAATGAATAAAAGATAGCAATTCTGCCATTGCCTATTCACAACATTATTCCATTTTCAGGATACAAATTGTGGGAATTTTATAATAGATCATTACAGACACAGCAATGCCAAATATGTGAATATGAGTACTTTCTGTATTTTTTTAATTTTATTTTTACTCATAAAATGTTTTCATTTTTTTATTATTATTTTTTATTGGTCATAAGCATATTTTTTTCTTTTTATATTTTTTAATACTATATTAATATTTGAAAAAAATATATTAGCAGTATTGGTTGTCCATTAATTGCTTGTATTTTATTTTTTTTAATACTTTATTGATTTTTTTTTATTTTATTAGCAGTATTGGAAGTCAATTAATTCCTTGTATTTTATTTTTTAATACCTTATTGTTTTGTTTTTTTTTATATTTTATTAGCAGTATTGGACATCCATTAATTGCTTGTATTTTATTTTTTAATACTGTATTAATTTTTTTTATTTTATTAGCAGTATTGGACATCCATTTATTGCTTCTATTTTATTTTTAAATACTTTATTGATTTTTTTTTTTAAATGTATTATCATTATTGGACTTTGCTTATATAACACTGCAAAAGGTCTCAAATTCTGGCCTTCATTTGCCCGCATTTATTATTTACCCAGACCTTTTTTTAAGAATTGGCGTAAACCTATTAATTTGAGCCTGTGCAAGGGGATTTGGAGATCTGTATCAGAAAAAAAAAACACAGAAAATCAATGTAGAGCACTAAAAATAACCCAGCGTTAAAAAAAAAAAAGTACATTTGACTGAAACGTCTTCATAGTCACATGATCTCTGGGGATAGTGTTTCTCCTTGTGGAGACCTCCAGCTGGCGTAGGGAGCTTTACAATCAAGGGCAATACTCCGTGGGACAAAAAAAAAAAAAAGTAGCGCTAATTTACATAGTTATATGAATGTCTTTGGGTAAAATATTCATGTGGTTCCATGAACACAATACCAATTCAGAAAACCGAGATTGATGCAACGTCCCTTTTAAAATGTGAATATATGAACGTGTAAAAAATATACAGTAGTGTTCAAAATAATAGCAGTCCAATATGACTAACCAGATTAATCACTGTTTTTGGTATAAATTATCTTACCACATGTCAAACAATTTACCAGTTGGTGCAGTAGATTCCACCAGACTCCGCATTCATGATCTGCAGGTTTTTGAGTCTGTGTATTTGAATAATTAATTGTGTTTACAATAATAGCAGCGTGGAGTTCAAATAGTGATATCAATCATTCTGTGAAGAAACAGGTGTGGATCAGGTGGACCTTATTTAAGGGTGAAGCCAGCACACGTTGTACATGCATTTCTCCTTGAAAGCCTGAGAAATATGGGTCGTTCGAGACATTGCTCAGAAAAACAGCGTATTTTGATTAAAAAGTTGATTGGAGAGGGTAAAACTTATAAAGACAGACAATGATAAGCTGTTCAGCTAAAATGATCTCCAATGCTTTAAAATAGAAAACAAAACCAGAGAGACGTGGAAGAAAACGGAAGACTACCATTGGATGGAAGAATAGCCAGAATGGCAAAGGCTCAGCCAATGATCAGCTCCAGGATGATCACAGACAGTCTCAAGTTACCTGTGAGTACTGTGACAGTTACCTGTGTGCAACTAATCTCTTAGCAAGAAGTCCCCGCAAAGTCCCACTGTTAAAAGAAAGACCTATACTGAAGCAGATACAATTTGCCAAAGAACACATCAACTGGCCTAAAGAGAAATGGAGAAACATTTTGTGGACTGATGAAAATAATATTCTTCTTTTTGGGTCCAAGGACCGCAGACAGTTCGCCAGATGACTCCCAAACTCTGCATTCAAGCCAGAGTACACTCTGAAGACAGTGAAGCATGGTGGTGCCAGCATCATGAGATGGGCATGTTTCTCTTACTATGGTGCCGGACCTATTTACCGCATAACAGGGATCATGGATCAGTTTGCAGATATTAAAATACTTAAAGAGGTCATGTTGCCTTACGCTAAAGAAGATATGTCCTTGAAATGGGTGTTTCAACAAGACAATGACCCTAAACACCAGTAAACGAGCAAAATCTTGGTTCCAGTCCAACAAAATTGAGGTTATAGAGTGGCCAGCCCAATCTTAATCCGATAGAACTATTGTGGATGCCGTTTCTGAGGCAAAGCCAACAAATGCCAAAAGATTGTGGGAGGTAGTCAAAGCATCCTGGGCTGGAATAACAGGTGACAGGTGACAGAAGTTGGTTAACTCTATGCAACATAGATGTGAAGCAGTTCTAAAAAACTGTGGGTATACAACTAAATATTAGGTCAGTGATTCACAGGAATGCTAAATCCTCAAAAAAAAACAACTACATATTGTGAGTTTGTAAAGATGAATGCAGACACTGCTATTTTTTAGAACAGCCCAATATTCATTTTTTGTTATTTTCTGTAAATTAGTTAAAAATTATATATATTTCTCTTCATGTTTTGAACTTGGAAAACAGTGTGAAATGTTCCCAGTGCATGGAAATTAAAACTAGTATAAAGATTTTGTGCTTAACTCGTGTTTTTGAACACACTGCTATTATTTTGAACACTACTGTACATGTATAAAATATTTAGAAATAAAAATGAAATATATATAAATATATGCATAAAATATCCATATATAAAATAATTCGAAGAAAACATATTTAATATATATAAATATATGCATAAAATATCCATATAAAAATATATATAAAAAAAATAATATATATAAATATATGCATAAACTATACATATATAAAATATTTAGAAAAAATATTTAATATATATAAATATATGCGTAAAATGTACAACTATAAAATATATCATAAACTAAAACAACAGAACACAGCGGTAGAACAAGTGCAGATAAAACCCACAATAAACAATATATAGAATATACTGAATACAATGCAGCCAGGGATAAATTAAATGGAAATTGAAGGCACCGCTGAAGTACAATTCAAGTGCGGAGCGTGGAAATGGCGCTATGGTGCTTAAACAAAAGAGGTCATTTAGAGGTGATAGAGATGGTTAACTCCATTCTCATGTCACATATTAAATGCAGAGACAGACTCGTACATAGAGGGGCGCTGACATCGGACGGACGCATATAGGTCAATCTACACACGAAAAACAATAAACTCCGTAAAAGTAAATGAACCCAAAGAGCGCAACGTTAATTAGCGTTGCTCGTTTAGAATCGCAATGAAACAAACTAATCACCGCGCGCTCGTTAGATGGTGACAAGGAACGATGGGTTACTATGCATTGAGGGAGATGATTAACGTCGACTGTGACATAATCCCTCCAAAATAAGAGCAAAAAAAAAAAATCACCGGCGTCAGCAGATCGCACGCCACTATCGGCTTTGCTATTGTTAAGCCGTTCTTCTTACTGTGTGAAAATACGAAAAACACTTATTTCAAGGTCATTTTTTTTTTGCAAAGATGTCATGATAGGATCACTGGATCAGGAATAAGCTTCTGGGGGGGATTCCATGTGTTGCCTCGAGCAGCTATGACCTGTTTCCAAGTGCACTTGTCACCCAATAGCCATGAGAATCCAACCGAAAAATAGTGACAGCAACTAAATTAGGATTTATTTTCTTGCCTCATTAAAGTAGAGATTATTCAAGTTTGTGTGCAAAAAAAAAAGTCGCAACTTAAAAGTGCAACTCATTTGCACATAATTAGAGACTTCTGTAAATTACTTGCCGCCTTCTGTGGCCAATTTATCACACAGTTTGAAGCAGAAATTTAGGTAAAACTGAAATGTTGCAAAATTTGTGCGCGAATCGTTATGCAAAAATTTTGCGACTTTTGCAGTTTTTTTTATTACACTAGCTTTGCCAACTTTTTAAAAAATGGATGAAAGAGAGAGGCCAACTGCGGTCATTGGAATTTAAGATATAAAAATAGCTTAAACTATAACATAGTGCCCGATTCATTATTGCATTTGCACATTTTTTGTTTAGTGCAGGCATGTCAAACTCAAATACACAGAGGGCCAAAATTAAAAACTTGGGCAAAGTCAAGGGTCAACCTTGATATTAAAATATATGGTGGCACATAGTCCTCCATGCAATATAATGGGCCCCACATAGTCCTCCATACAGAATAATGGCCCCACTTAGTCCTGCATACAGTATAATGGGCTCACATAGTCCTCCATACAGAATAATGACCCCACAAAGTCCTCCAAACAGAAAAATGACCCCACATAGTCCTCCATACAGAATAATGAGCTCCATAAAGTCCTCCATACAGTATAATGGGCACCACATAGTCTTCCATACAGAATAATGGCCCCACATAGTCCTCCATACAGAATAACGGGCCCCACAAGTCCTCCATACAGAATAATAGGTCCCACATAGTCCTCCATACAAAATAACGGGCCCCACATAGTCCTCCATACAGAATAACGGGCCCCACATAGTCCTCCATACAGAATAATGGCCCCACATAGTCTTCCATACAGAATAATGGCCCCACATAGTCCTCCATACAGAATAATGGCCCCACATAGTTCTCCATACAGTATAATGGGCCTCACATAGTCCTGCATACAGAATAATGGCCCCACATAGTCCTCCATACAGTATAATGGGCTCACATAGTCCTCCATACAGCATAATGACCCCACATAGTCCTCCATACAGAAAAATGAGCCCCATATAGTCCTCCATACAGAATAATGAGCCCCACATAGTCCTCCATACAGAATAATGGCCCCACATAGTCCTCCATACAGTATAATGGGCCCCACATAGTCCTTCATACAGAATAATGGCCCCACATAGTCCTCCATACAGAATAATGAGCCCCATATAGTCCTCCATACAGAATAATGAGCCCCACATAGTCCTCCATACAGAATAATGGCCCCACATAGTCCTCCATACAGTATAATGGGCCCCACATAGTCCTTCATACAGAATAATGGCCCCACATAGTCCTCCATACAGTATAATAGGCCCCACATAGTCCTCCATACAGAATAACGGGCCCCACAAAGTCCTTCATACAGAATAATAGGTCCCACATAGTCCTCCATACAGAATAACGTGCCCCACATAGTCCTCCATACAGAATAATGGGTCCCACATAGTCCTCCATACAGAAAAATGGGCCCAACATAGTCCTCCATACAGAATAATGGGTCCCACATAGTCCTCTATACAGAAAAATGG
Organism: Phyllobates terribilis; assembly: GCF_046119375.1. Lineage (NCBI taxonomy): Eukaryota > Metazoa > Chordata > Amphibia > Anura > Dendrobatidae > Phyllobates > Phyllobates terribilis. The sequence continues at coordinate 146,720,605 of NW_027362770.1, forward strand.
CCCCACATAGTACTCCATACAGTATAATGGGCCCCACATAGTCCTCCATACAATATAATGGGTCCCACATAGTCCTCCATACAGAAAAATGGGCCTCACATAGTCATCTATACAGTATAATGGGCCTCACGCAGTGCTCTATACAGAATAATGGCCCCACATAGTCCTCTATACAGTATAATGGACCACACATAGTCCTTCACACAGAATAATGGCCCCACATAGTCTTCCATACAGAATAATGGCCCCACATAGTCTTCCATACAGTATAATGGGCCTCACATAGTCCTCCATACAGAATAATGGCCCCACATAGTCTTCCATACAGTATAATGGACCTTACTAAGTCTTCCATACAGTATAATGGACCTCACATAGTCCTCCATACAGTATAATGGGCCCCACATAGTCCTCCATACAGAATAATGGCTCCACATAGTCCTCCGTGCAGTATAATATACCCCACATAGTCCTCCATACAGAATAACGGGCCGCACATAGTCCTCCCTACAGAATAATGGGCCCCACATAGTCTTCCATACAGAATAATGGCCCCACATAGTACTCCATACAGTATAATGGGCCCCACATAGTCCTCCATACAATATAATGGGCCCCGCATAGTCCTCCATACAGAATAATGGGCCCACATAGTCCTCTATACAGTATAATGGGCCTCACACAGTGCTCCATACAGAATAATGGCCCCACATAGTCCCTCTATACAGTATAATGGGCCCCACATAGTCCTCCATACAGAATAATGGCCCCACGTAGTCCTCCATACAGAATAATGGCCCCACATAGTCCTCCATACAGTATAATGGGCCTCACATAGTCCTCCATACAGAATAATGGCTCCACATAGTCCTCCATACAGTATAATGGACCTTACTAAGTCCTCCATACAGTATAATGGACCTCACATAGTCCTCCATACAGTATAATGGGCCCCACATAGTCCTCCATACAGAATAATGGACCCCACATAGTCCTCTATACAGTATAATGGGCCCACAAAGCCCTCCATACAGTATAATGGGCCCCACATAGTCCTCCATACAGAATAATGGACCCCACATTGTCCTCCATACAGAATAATGGGCTCCACATAGTCCTCCATACAGAATAATGGGCCCCACATAGTCCTCCATACAGTATAATGGGCCCCACATAGCCCTCCATACAGAATAATGGACCCCACATAGTCCTCCATACAGTATGATGGACCCACAAAGCCCTCCATACAGTATAATGGGCCCTACATAGTCCTCCATACAGTATAATGGGCCCCACATAGTCCTCCATACAGAATAATGGGCTCCACATAGTCCTCCATACAGAATAATGGGCCCCACATAGTCCTCCATACAGTATAATGGGCCCCACATAGTCCTCCATACAGAATAATGGCTCCACATAGTCCTCCGTGCAGTATAATAGGCCCCACATAGTCCTCCATACAGAATAACGGGCCCCACAAAGTCCTCCATACAGAATAATAGGTCTCACATAGTCCTCCATACAGAATAACGGCCCCCACATAGTCCTCCATATAGAATAATGGGCCCCACATAGTCCTCCATACAGAATAAAGGGCCCCACATAGTCCTCCATACAGAATAATGGGTCCCACATAGTCTTCCATACAGAATAATGGCCCCACATAGTACTCCATACAGTATAATGGCCCCCACATAGTCCTCCATACAATATAATGGGCCCCACATAGTCCTCCATACAGAATAATGGGCCCACATAGTCCTCTATACAGTATAATGGGCCTCACACAGTGCTCCATACAGAATAATGGCCCCACATAGTCCCTCTATACAGTATAATGGGCCCTACATAGTCCTCCATACAGAATAATGGCCCCACATAGTCCTCCATACAGTATAATGGGCCTCACATAGTCCTCCATACAGAATAATGGCCCCACATAGTCCTCCATACAGAATAATGGACCTTACTAAGTCCTCCATACAGTATAATGGACCTCACATAGTCCTCCATACAGTATAATGGGCCCCACATAGTCCTCCATACAGAATAATGGACCCCACATAGTCCTCCATACAGTATAATGGGCCCACAAAGCCCTCCATACAGTATAATGGGCCCCACATAGCCCTCCATACAGAATAATGGACTCCACATAGTCCTCCATACAGTATGATGGACCCACAAAGCCCTCCATACAGTATAATGGGCCCTACATAGTCCTCCATACAGTATAATGGGCCCCACATAGTCCTCCATACAGAATAATGGGCTCCACATAGTCCTCCATACAGAATAATGGGCTCCACATAGTCCTCCATACAGTATAATGGGCCCCACATTGTCCTCCATACAGTATAATGGCCCCATATAGTCCTCCATACAGAATAATAGGCCCCACATAGTGCTCCATACAGAATAATGGGTCCTACATAGTCCTCCATACAGAATAATGGGTCCCACATAGTCCTCCATACAGTATAATGGGTCCCACATAGTCCTCCATACAGAATAATAGGCCCCACATAGTGCTCCATACAGTATAATGGGCCCCACATAGTCCTCCATACAGAATAATGGGTCCCACATAGTCCTCCATACAGAATAATGGGTCCCACATAGTCCTCCATACAGTATAATGGGCCCCACACAGTCCTCCATACAGTATAATGGGCCCCACATAGCCCTCCATACAGAATACTGGACCCCACATAGTCTTCCATACAGTATGATGGACCCACAAAGCCCTCCATACAGTATAATGGGCCTCACATAGCCCTCCATACAGAATAATGGGCCCCACATAGTCCTCCATACAGTATAATGGGCCCCACATAGTCCTCCATACAGTATAATGGGCCCCACATAGTCCTCCATACAGTATAATGGGCCCCACATAGCCCTCCATACAGAATAATGGACCCCACAAAGTCCTCCGTGGGCCAGAGTTTGACATGTGTCCCCTATGGTTACAGGTTGAGGAGAGCAGGACCCGGGAGCATGGACTGAGACGCCGGCGTGTGATCGCTGCGTGGCAGTAGATTCTATTTGAATAACGCAAACTTTATTTAACTAAGGCTTGAATTTCACAGCTCTAGATATCCAAGGCTTTGGGGCACAGTCCTCATCAAAGTGCCTAGCGACACCCCTGACTTGCGGGCCAAATATAATCACATCGTGGGCCAGAGTTTGACATGTATGGTCTAGTGTTAGGGACATGATTCATTAATGCAATAACGCCAGAATACTGGCATAAATCGCTTTGAAAAGTCACAAAGTTTTTACAACTTTTGGCGTTTTCACATCAGTTTCACTACGCTCCACCAAAATTGATGGAGCTGGGGTGGGCCAGGGGAGGAACAGGGGCATGATGCCAAATCTCACCTAATTCATGATGAGCTGTGGCGTACCTCACACCAGAAATCTTACTTCAGTCCCTGACTAGAGTAAGATTTGTGGAAAAGCACAAGAAGAAGGAGAAGTGCTTGCTATTATTCAGACCTGCCTGATTTAATAAGGGTATGTGCACACGTTCAGGATTTGTAGCAGAAAATTCTGATGTGTTGGCAGGAAAAACGCTGCATAATATAGAAGCATTTTTACTGTGTTTTTGATGCGTTTTCTTACATTTTGTTTTTGCTGCGGAAGCCTTTTTCAAAGTCTATTTTATATGTGTTCGCCTATTTTCTCTTTATGTTTATCATTGTGGGCGCTGTTTGGGGGTCTCCAGATGTTTTTGGCTGATTCATCAATTGCGAGTTTTTAAAAAGTCGCAAAATTATTTCTGTAAATATATTTCAGTCCCTTTATGTTCACTGTAGTCTTATAAAATATAACTTTTATTGAAATAATAAATTAAAACACTATAGGTAAAAAAGCAGAGTAACACAATGGAGGACAACATGTATAGAAGTAAACATACACTAAAATATATATTGCTAAATATGCTTTCGACGCCCCCTGATAAAGCTAGGGTGAAACGCGCGTTGGGGCACCAGGACCACATGTTTCAGCAGTCTTTTTCCATTATAACTTGTACATGCTTTACTATTGTTCATTTTTGGACATGTATTCCCCTACTACGGTACAATATATCGTCATTAGAAAACATATTCCATTTATAACTTTATAGGCATAGGGAAGCATATTTTGTTACTAAGCAATATATATTTTAGTGTATGTTTACTTCTATACATGCGGTCCTCCATTGTGTTACTCTGCTTTTTTACCTATAGTGTTTATATTTATTATTTCAATAAAAGTTATATTTTATGAGACTTCAGTACACCATATTTCGCATTGTTGGTAATTATTGTCATCAGGTGTGTCTCACTTGTTAATACCCTATATCCTAATATGCTCAGGTATATTGGTCCTAATTAGTCCCTTTTTGTTCGCCTGGAATTTGGGGCAAATTCTGCGACAATTTAGCAATCCATGCGATTTTTTTTGTGCTAAGATGCCACAAAAACGGTTAAAGACAAAAATAAAGAACATTTTGGATTTCGCCTAAGATTCATGAACCACTTGTGACATTTTGAAGAATTTGGTACCTATACACATCAACAAGTAAAAAAAAAAAATTGACATAAAGGTCACGTTCACACATTCAGTATTTGGTCAGTATTTTAAATCAGGGGCCTAAGAGAGCGGTATATGGACTATAACTATAAAGAAGTCATACACCATCTCTTAAGATCCTGCACTATATATATAACACAATGGGACATATTGATTAAAAATGTATTACAGTAAGGCTATATTTGTTGCCTACAGCGACCAATCACATCACAGCTTTCATTTCATTAACTGCTATGAAAAAATGAAAGGTGTGCCGTGATTGGTTGCTATGGGACAGATTTATCAAAACGATCATTTTGGCCCATAGCAACCATTCAAACCTCAGCTTTCATTTCTTAAACTGCTCTGGAAAATGAAAGCTGTGCTTTGATTGGTTGCTGTGGACAGTTAATGTCCCAGGGTATCTTAAGGGTATGTTTACATGGGACGCATTATAAAAGCTGGTCGAATTCAGATGTCTGTGAAACACGGTCCATGTACAGACAGCGATATACAGACTGGCCTTGGGTCTCTGAGCATGAGCTCAGCGGCCTCATAGGCAAATAGGAGGCTGCTGAGTTTGGGTCCAGAGAACCGTGACCAGCAATGGTGGACATAGATGGAAGGGGGCCCTGTGTAGGAACAGTACATGGGCCCCCTTTTGTGTCTGTGACAGGAGCTGCTTGCTGATTTGAAGGTGGTCGTGGCCTCCTTACCTCTTGGGCCCCTGTGCAACTGCACACGTTCCATCAATAATATGTCCGCCCCTGGTGACCAGTGCGTACATACTCAGACCGTGACATACAGATGTCTGGGGTAAAAGTCGCTAATCAGCCCCTTAGTCTGATTAGCGACTTTTACCATGACACAGGTCGTTTAGCCTAAGATTGCTGTTTGCCGCTGCTACATCACAACTTTAGGCCACGTTCACACGTTCAGTATTTGATCATATTTTTACATCAGTATTTGTAAGCCGAAACCAGGAGTGGAACAATCAGAGGAAAAGTATAATAGAAACAGGTCACCACTTCTGTATTTATCACCCACTCCTGGTTTTGGCTTACAAATACTGATGTAAAATACTGACCAAATACTGAGCGTGTGAACGTGGCCTTTAAGGTGTTATCAGGTTACTTTTATAGAGCTTCTCATAATTTAAGACCATTGTTAACTGAATAATTAGCTACTATATTTTGCATAGTAGCTTTCCAATGAACCAACAAATTATAAGGGATTACACAAAACAGTGCCCCTCTTATCCATAGGATGTGTCACGCATTACAACTTATCCCCCATTCAGGTGAACAGATCTGAGCTGTCATACCAGACAAAACCTAATTTCTGAAAAATATACAGATCCTTCTTTTTAAAGCCCTTTAAATGGAGTATTTAGTTCCACTGAGTTCACAGCAGCATGACCCTTTGAGTTCAGTTTGAAGGGTAACTTACAATGTGGAGGGGTGGACGCAACACCCTATAATCAATGCCATATATGCACGATCCCGCAAATATACAAAAAAACCCTACAAGGAAATTTTTAATCCAATTGTATCTAAGAAGGCTGTAAAATATCACGAGGTTTACAGCCGACACTGTGTGTCTTGTTAGCACTTGTATAGTTTGGCCACTTTCAAAAGAGAACTCTGGAAACTGGAGTTTTTCATTGCAGTTACTCATAATGGAGTTATTCGGACCACTAAGGCAGGAGGTGAATGTTTGGGTAGCTTGCTAGCAATAGCAACCAGCAGGGGGCACCACATGCTATTGTGTATTGTCGGTCATTATATATTCTCACAACCAACCACACTTTAAAGTGGAAGGAAGGTGACAGCAAGTTCATAGTGCTGGGGTGTGGACTTTTCCAAGGATTAGTGTTGAGCGAGTATGTTCTGTCCGAGTATGCTCGGACGAGCTCCGAGTATTTATAGCTGCTCGGTGATATGGTTGAATCACTCCCGTGTGCATGATTTGCAACTGTTTGACAGTTTTATTACATGTGAGGAATGTCTATTTCTTACACTTTCATCACATGTAATAAAACTGTCAAACAGTTGCAAATCATGCACACGGGAGCGATTCAACCATATCACCGAGCAGCTATAAATACTCGGAGCTCGGCCCGAGCATACTCGGCGAAAGGGTTAATAGAACATACTTGCTCAACACTAGCAGGGATACATACACTTTTAGACATATAGGTCTTAATGAGAACTTGTCAGCACGTTTTTACATATGGAAGCAGTGATATGGCGGTATAGGCCCTTGTCCCCCAATAAAAATTATACTTTTTTTTTTAGAGAGATCCATGAGAAATCTACAATAGAATCCATATGTAAATCAGGCTGGGGTCGTATATGTGCACTTGGGTTTCTTGCAATGACTTCCACTGCACTTCCAGCTTAATTTGCATATGGCTTCTACTGTGGATGTTTCACGACTGTCATATCGCATCTCTTAAAAAAACAACATCATTTTTATTGGGGACAAGCACCCAAAGTGTTCCCTTTAATGAGGCAGTGCTACAGTTTCCTGAACAAATACAGTGAAGCTAAACTAGCGCTGCAGCCCCTTCATTCTCCGAAGTGGTGAGGGTCCTAGAAGTTGGATCTCCACTGATGCCCTAACAGTTTGGCATCATTTTACAAAATAGGAATACCCTTTAAATTTATATGGGTTGTCCATCTTTGGGGACAAGTTATTATTTATCTCTTAGTTAAGGGGGTTTTCCCACAAACAAAGTATTTTTTAATTAATGGATCTTGGGATAATAAGAAGTTCCACAATTGGATGCGCTTAAAAAAAATGTTCCTGTGCTGAGATAATCTTATAAATGTGCCCCTGCTGTGTACTGTGTAATGGCTGTGTCTGACCGTGCAGGGACATGGTCTGATCATACCACATCTCCTGGGCAGGGGAGGAAGCAAAAGAGTATACAGACATTACAGCAGGGGATCACAGCTGATTCTTTTGTGAGGCAAAAATTTCCCTGCCTGTTTTTAAACAATGTTTTACTTAAAAGAAAGAATCATTTGAGATCCCATGCTGTCCTCTCTGTATCCTCTTTTTTTGCTCGCCCCCCACCCCGCCCAGGAGATGTGGTATGATCAGACTATGTCCCTGCACGGTCAGACACAGCCATTACACAGTACACAGCAGGGGCACATTTATAAGATTATCTCAGCACAGGAACATTTTTTGTAAACACATCCAATTGTGGAATTTAATATTATTCAAAGATCTAGTGATTAATACGTTGATTAAAATTAACTTTGTTCGTAGGAAATCCCCTTTAAATGAATGTAATTGGGGCATAAAATAGTTTTTGCACTTGGGTTTCACTAAAAAAATTTCACCATTTGCCTTCTATAGCCTCTGTGTTGTACTGTCTGTTGAAGGCTGCGGAATGAGTTAACTGAGAATCTGTCAGTCACCCTACTGTGATGGTCTGAAAGGTTTTTTTTAACCTTTATCTGTTCTTTTCTGAACTTTTCTCAGCAGATTTATGACCACAGACCACATCAAAGAATCCGTAAAAGCAAAATGGTGCAAACATTTTTATTCAACCCAATTGCAAAAAAATGACTTTTAGCCCCAAATACATGTATTTAAGTAAAAAAAAATGTGGACAATCTCCTTTAAGTGATTTTTGGGTGCTGCAACAATAAGGTGTCCCATAGACTTTGAATAAAGAGGCAGAGAGAATGGCCCAGCCACCCCATACAACGTCTTCTGGCTGATTTTCAGTGGAGGTCCCATTTGTGACACCCAACCTTGAGCTAACAATTATCACCCATTGTGTGCAGAAATACCAATTTAAGAAATAAAAGACTGACGGTATAGTTGGTACCAATATTCCCTACGATGAGTCTTTGGCGAATGCATATTTTTTGAAAAATTGCAAGTAACCTATTTTACTTAATGGGTGCACAAATGGTGCTGAAAATCTCAAAAAAATCATCATGGGAACGTAGCTCTATAAGGCACCAGGTCCTAACTTTCAACCCAACCTGGGATAATATCTCCAAGGAGTTTGTATCTTCCTCCATGTTCCCCAATTTCCTCCCACATCCTAAAACCATACCTCTAAATCTACTTTTCTTAAATTGTCCCCATTGAGCGCTTATTGCATTTAAGATACAGAAACTATTGTGTGAATAGGCACTGACTTGTAGAAATATAATCTGTGTACGACGCTATGGAATATGTTGGTGCTATGAGTGAATACGGTTGCAGTGCTATCCTCATGGTTTAGTTCCAGAAAATTTGGATCAAACTTTGGACGTCAAAGATCTTTATTCCTCAGTCATGAAACCCTAACAAAACTAACGGAACTTTCCAAAAGTCCTAAATGAGGCGAATAATACAGAAGGTGCAAAAAAAACAAAAACCCCATTACTGGGACAGAAGCTCTGCTCATATTTACCTATCTAACTTAATAGGATTTGCAAATAATTGAATATCCTTCAACTGCACATTTATTAACTCCTCGCTCTATCAGGCCTGAGCTCTAATGTATTTGTGATATTCTTCATCATCAACCCCCCCCTAAAAAAAGTGAATGCATTACTGAAAAAGAAGTGCTCATGATATTATATATTTATAGATTGAAGGGGATGAGAGGGGGGGTATATCCCTTTAAGTACAGGAGAATATTCAGCATACAGATAAGGCCTTCATATCCTAAGGATGCCTTTTGGTATTCACTCTTACCCCCCTCCCTCAGTAAAATACACAAGCAAAGTGGATATGATGCTGTAATAGACATAGGCAGATACTATGCATCACACCTACCTGTATATATATATATATATATATATATATATATATATATATATACATATATATTATTACATGCTTATTATAAACCTTCCCTGCAATCCTAAGCATCCCATCATATTGTGCATGCAACACCTGCCTGCTGAGCAGATACAGATGTATCATGTCAATGTATCACCATGCATCCTCAATAACACCCCTATACACCCCCTTCAGCCCCCCCAAAGTTGCACAAGTCATGCACAGATCTACAGCCCCCAGACCCATTACACATTGCAGATTGTTACAATGTTACTTACCACCCCCAAAGAGAATGAAAAAAAGATCCAAACAGATCTCAGAGGATCTTCACCAACCAGGAACAATCAATCACACAGAATTCCAAATATTTACACTTATAAGAAAGAATGTATCAAAAATATTGAAAAAAACAAAATACAAATAAAAAAATCTATAAAATAAACAAAAAAAAAAGGATACAAAATTGGCAGATCAGTCAGGGCTGTGCTGTAGATCCTGCTCGGGCAGAGGATGCATAGGAGAAATGCTCAGAGCACACTGCAACACGTGAGCTGGGGTAATAGTCTCTCCCTCCAGATCCTCATTACCCTTCTGATAGAATAAGGTTACTGAATGATCTCACATGCATGGAAGGAAAAAAAAAAAAAAAAACATCTATTGCATTATTCCCAGAGCCGTATATGGCAGAGACTCGTCACACAGCCCAGGCTTCTTGTATGGAGTGTCTCTGCCTGCTCTGTTTCTATGGATATAGGCTGTCAATCAAGCAATGCGCTTCTGCTCCGCACAATACGGTAATGGCTGCCTGGTATAGGGGATGCAGGCAGAGCAGGGAAGGATGCACAGAGCAGGGTTATGGGGGATGTAAAAAGGAAAGGGCTGGGGTAAGGGGGAGCAGAATGTGGAGGTGTGCAGATATTTGTCTGTATGTGAGGGGGCTGTGGGAGCACAATGATGCAAGGAGATGGGGGTGCAGTGTGGGATTGGGGATTTGCTGGTGAGGGGGATGTGTGCAATGGGCAGATGAGCTGTGCCAGGGTGTAAGATGTTATGTGCCAGCATCAGAGGACTGCTGCATGCAGGTGAGATGATAGATGGTGCTGCACTGGGGTCCTACAGCTGGGAGGATGCTTTAATGATGATGTATATGGTGCTGTACTGAGTATATACAGGTGAGATGATGTATATAGTGCTGTACTGGGTATATACAGGTGAGATGATGTATATGGTGCTGTACTGAGTATATACAGGTGAGATGATGTATATGGTGCTGTACTGGATATATACAGGTGAGATGATGTATATAGTGCTGTACTGGGTATATACAGGTGAGATGTATATGGTGCTGTACTGAGTATATACAGGTGAGATGATGTATATGGTGCTGTACTGGGTATATACAGGTGAGATGATGTATATGGTGCTGTACTGGGTATATACAGGTGAGATGATGTATATGGTGCTGTACTGAGTATATACAGGTGAGATGATGTATATAGTGCTGTACTGGGTATATACAGGTGAGATGATGTATATGGTGCTGTACTGAGTATATACAGGTGAGATGATGTATATGGGGCTGTACTGAGTATATACAGGTGAGATGATGTATATAGTGCTGTACTGGGTATATACAGGTGAGATGATGTATATGGTGCTGTACTGAGTATATACAGGTGAGATGATGTATATGGTGCTGTACTGGATATATACAGGTGAGATGATGTATATAGTGCTGTACTGGGTATATACAGGTGAGATGTATATGGTGCTGTACTGAGTATATTCAGGTGAGATGATGTATATGGTGCTGTACTGGGTATATACAGGTGAGATGATGTATATGGTGCTGTACTGGGTATATACAGGTGAGATGATGTATATGGTGCTGTACTAAGTATATACAGGTGAGATGATGTATATAGTGCTGTACTGGGTATATACAGGTGAGATGATGTATATGGTGCTGTACTGAGTATATACAGGTGAGATGATGTATATGGTGCTGTACTGAGTATATACAGGTGAGATGATGTATATAGTGCTGTACTGGGTATATACAGGTGAGATGATGTATATGGTGCTGTACTGGGTATATACAGGTGAGATGATGTATATGGTGCTGTACTGGGTATATACAGGTGAGATGTATATGGTGCTGTACTGAGTATATACAGGTGAGATGATGTATATGGTGCTGTACTGAGTATATACAGGTGAGATGATGTATATGGTGCTGTACTGAGTATATACAGGTGAGATGATGTATATGGGGCTGTACTGAGTATATACAGGTGAGATGATGTATATGGTGCTGTACTGGGTATATACAGGTGAGATGATGTATTTAGTGCTGTACTGGGTATATACAGGTGAGATGTATATGGTGCTGTACTTGGTATATACAGGTGAGATGATGTATATGGTGCTGTACTGAGTATATACAGGTGAGATGATGTATATGATGCTGTACTGAGTATATACAGGTGAGATGATGTATATGGTGCTGTACTGAGTATATACAGGTGAGATGATGTATATGGGGCTGTACTGAGTATATACAGGTGAGATGATGTATATGGGGCTGTACTGGGTATATACAGGTGAGATGATGTATATGGGGCTGTACTGAGTATATACAGGTGAGATGATGTATATGGGGCTGTACTGGGTATATACAGGTGAGATGATGTATATGGGGCTGTACTGAGTATATACAGGTGAGATGATGTATATGGGGCTGTACTGGGTATATACAGGTGAGATGATGTATATGGTGCTGTACTGAGTATATACAGGTGAGATGATGTATATGATGCTGTACTGAGTATATACAGGTGAGATGATGTATATGGTGCTGTACTGAGTATATACAGGTGAGATGATGTATATGGGGCTGTACTGAGTATATACAGGTGAGATGATGTATATGGGGCTGTACTGGGTATATACAGGTGAGATGATGTATATGGGGCTGTACTGAGTATATACAGGTGAGATGATGTATATGGGGCTGTACTGGGTATATACAGGTGAGATGATGTATATGGGGCTGTACTGGGTATATACAGGTGAGATGATGTATATGGGGCTGTACTGGGAATATACCGGTGAGATGATGTATATGATGCTGTAGTGAGTATATACAGGTGAGATGATGTATATGGTGCTGTACTGAGTATATACAGGTGAGATGATGTATATGGTGCTGTACTGAGTATATACAGGTGAGATGATGTATATGATGCTGTACTGGGTATATACAGGTGAGATGATGTATATGATGCTGTACTGAGTATATACAGGTGAGATGATGTATATGGTGCTGTACTGAGTATATACAGGTGAGATGATGTATATGGTGCTGTACTGGGTATATACAGGTGAGATGATGTATATGGTGCTGTACTGAGTATATACAGGTGAGATGATGTATATGATGCTGTACTGAGTATATACAGGTGAGATGATGTATATGGTGCTGTACTGTACAGGGGCAGACACAGACTGTAGTGGGCCCCTGTGCAAGAAATTTTTTGGGGCCCCCCCTCCCTTCATAAGGCAACAAAGTTATGTAAACATAACCCCCCCATGTGCATCTCTCACCCCCCCATGTGCAGCTCTCATCCCCCCATGTGCAGCTCTCATCCCCCCCATGTGCATCTCTCATCCCCCCCATGTGCATCTCTCATCCCCCCATGTGCATCTCTCATCCGCCCATGTGCATCTCTCATGCCCCCATGTGCATCTCTCATCCCCCCATATGCATCTCTCATCCGCCCATGTGCATCTCTCATCCCCCCCATGTGCATCTCTCATCCCCCCATGTGCATCTCTCATCCCCCCCATGTGCATCTCTCATCCCCCCCATGTGCATCTCTCATCCCCCCCATGTGCATCTCTCATCCCTCCCCATGTGCATCTCTCATCCCCCCCCATGTGCATCTCTCATCCCCCCCATGTGCATCTCTCATCCCCCCCCATGTGCATCTCTCATCCCCCCCATGTGCATCTCTCATCCCTCCCCATGTGCATCTCTCATCCCCCCCCATGTGCATCTCTCATCCCCCCCATGTGCATCTCTCATCCCCCCCCATGTGCATCTCTCATCCCCCCCATGTGCATCTCTCATCCCCCCCTATGTGCATCTCACCCCCCAGTGCATCTCTCATCCCCCCCATGTGCATCTCTCACCCCCCCCATGCATCTCTCAGCCCCCCCACTCCTAGTTAATTAATTGTATTTAAAAAAAATAAAACTTGTTATACTTACCCCCATGCGATCCCTGCAGAATCCTGGCGCTCGTCCACGTCGCTGCCACCAGGTTCTCCTGACGTTCGGCCATGTGACGGCGCCACATACATAGCCAACAGCTTTTGTTTAGGCCAAAACATTGTTAAAGCCGCCACCACGATAAGGTAGACTCTTCTGGCCGTGCCCTACTCTAACCTATTAAAATTTTCTTAAAATATCCAATACTCTTTTTAGATATATTTTTATTTTGTTTTCTTTAAGGGAATGTGTCATATACATTTTTTTTTTAAATGATCAATAATACCACATACAGGGAATACCGCCACACCATGACCAGACCACATATTACCACAACATAGTGACCGAATAATACCACACAGAAGGGAGAAAAACTGCCACACCATGACCAGACCACATATTACCACCACATTACTAATATTACCACCACATTACTAATATTACCATAAGTGTCATTATACACGGGAGCTCTATACATGGTATGTATAATGTAAGTGTCCAGGTAATCTAGTGATCACCAGTGACATTATACACAGGAGCTCTGTATATAGTGTCAGTGTACAGGTAATACAGTGATCACCAGTGACATTATACACAGGAGCCCAGTACATAGTATATAGTGTAAGTGTACATGTAATACACTGACTCACTGGTGACGTCTCTAGGTGAAGTCCTTCAGCTACGCTTTTCTCCTTCATCCAGCACAGACCGCCATCACGTCTTCCAGCCAGGACTCGTCTCTGCATAAAATAACACAGTTATCTAGAGCACATTCCCCAACTTCTACATTACGCAGCTGAATACAGACGTGCATCCACCATCAATATATGGTTAGTTATTATGCAACCTACCATTCCAAATATAAATTGTAATCCACCACGGTGCCCCCATTAACTGTAAATAGGCACTTAATATATAATTTAATTATTAGAACCTCTACTCTTTCCGCCAATTTGTTACCAGTTACACTCCTGCATCCGCAACGCCCCCTACTCTATACTTCCTGCTCCCCGCATTCATTATTTACATGCAACCCCCTGCCCCAATTCATTATATCATGTCCGTGCTCTCCCCACCCCATCATCATTTATAATTTACTCTCCCCCACCCCACATTCATTATGTGCAGCTCATTATCCCCCTACTCCCAATTCCCCATGTGCAGCTCTTATCCCCCCATGTGCAGCTCTCACCCCCCCCATGTGCAGCTCTCACCCCCCCCCATGTGCAGCTCTCAACCCCCCCCATGGCAAGCTCTCAACCCCCCCCCCCATGGCAAGCTCTCAAACCCCCCCCCATATGCATCTCTCATCTCCCCCCATGTGCATCTCTCATCTCCCCCCCCACATGTGCATCTCTCATCTCCCCCCCCCCACATGTGCATCTCTCATCTCCCCCCCCACATGTGCATCTCTCATCTCCCCCCCCCACATGTGCATCTCTCATCTCCCCCCCCCCCACATGTGCATCTCTCATCTCCCCCCCCCACATGTGCATCTCTCATCCCCCCCCCACATGTGCATCTCTCATCTCCCCCCCCACATGTGCATCTCTCATCTCCCCCCCCACATGTGCATCTCTCATCTCCCCCCCCCCACATGTGCATCTCTCATCTCCCCCCCCACATGTGCATCTCTCATCTCCCCCCCACGTGTGCATCTCTCATCCCCCCCCACATGTGCATCTCTCACCACCCCCCCATGTGCACCTCTCTCATCCCCCCCATGTGCACATCTCTCATCCCCCTCCCCCACATGTGCACCTCTCTTATCCCCCTCCACCACATGTGCACCTCTCTCATCCCCCCCCACATGTGCATCTCTCATCTCCCCCCCACATGTGCATCTCTCATCTCCCCCCCCACATGTGCATCTCTCATCTCCCCCCCCACATGTGCATCTCTCATCTCCCCCCCCCACATGTGCATCTCTCATCTCCCCCCCCACATGTGCATCTCTCATCCCCCCCCACATGTGCATCTCTCATCTCCCCCCCACATGTGCATCTCTCATCTCCCCCCCCCACATGTGCATCTCTCATCTCCCCCCCCCACATGTGCATCTCTCATCTCCCCCCCCCACATGTGCATCTCTCATCCCCCCCCACATGTGCATCTCTCATCTCCCCCCCCACATGTGCATCTCTCATCTCCCCCCCCACATGTGCATCTCTCATCTCCCCCCCCACATGTGCATCTCTCATCTCCCCCCCCACATGTGCATCTCTCATCTCCCCCCCCCACATGTGCATCTCTCTCATCCCCCCCCACATGTGCATCTCTCTCATCCCCCCCCCACATGTGCATCTCTCACCACCCCCCCATGTGCACCTCTCTCATCCCCCCCATGTGCACATCTCTCATCCCCCCATGTGCACATCTCTCATCCCCCTCCCCCACATGTGCACCTCTCTCATCCCCCTCCACCACATGTGCACCTCTCTCATCCCCCCCACATGTGCACCTCTCTCATCCCCCCCCACATGTGCATCTCTCATCTCCCCCCCCACATGTGCACCTCTCTCATCCCCCCCACATGTGCACCTCTCTCATCCCCCCCACATGTGCATCTCTCATCTCCCCCCCCACATGTGCACCTCTCTCATCCCCCCCATGTGCACATCTCTCATCCCCCCCCACATGTGCATCTCTCACCACCCCCCCATGTGCACCTCTCTCATCCCCCCCATGTGCACATCTCTCATCCCCCCATGTGCACATCTCTCATCCCCCTCCCCCACATGTGCACCTCTCTCATCCCCCTCCACCACATGTGCACCTCTCTCATCCCCCCCACATGTGCACCTCTCTCATCCCCCCCCACATGTGCATCTCTCATCTCCCCCCCCACATGTGCACCTCTCTCATCCCCCCCATGTGCACATCTCTCATCCCCCCCCACATGTGCATCTCTCATCCCCCCCCACATGTGCATCTCTCATCTCCCCCCCCACATGTGCACCTCTCTCATCCCCCCCATGTGCACATCTCTCATCCCCCCCCACATGTGCATCTCTCATCCCCCCCCCCACATGTGCATCTCTCATCCCCCCCCCACATGTGCATCTCTCACCCCCCCCCACATGTGCATCTGACGCGCCCCCTGGGACATATTCCTTTTTGAGGGGAATACCCGGCACCGGATCAGATGGGGGGGGGTTGTAGTCTCCGAGCGGCTGTGACCCGGTCCCGTGCCCAGGGCGTCAAGCTCAGTGTTATGTGGCAGCTTTATAGATGTTACTAAAGTTCTTTTGTGTCGACTACGCCACCCGTTGTAATGCGGTCACTGTGGCCGCCGCTGCAGCAGGGTCCGCTGAGGCTGATGGTGGGTGCGCAGCTTGGTGGGATAACCCCCAACGGGAGGGGTATAGCCTCAGAGGGGACAGGCGCAGAGGATGGGGGTTGTGATGGTGCGGTGCAGCCGGCAATGAAGACAGACTCGGGTTGTGCAGTTAAGGGTGTTTACTTACTGCAGATGTTGTACTGGTCACTCCAGCTGCTAGTGACCACCCGAGCCGTGCTGCGTCCACCAGGTCCTGGATCCAGCCAACCCCCAAACAAGTCCGGAGCGTGGCCCTGAGCTCTCCCTCTGTCCTTTCTTCAGCCGTCCCCACCAGTGATTCACCTAGGTCCAGCTCCCTCGGGCCTTCTGTTGGGACACCCTTGGCCCTGGGTTCCCTGACCCTTCATGTGGTGTGCCTTCGGGGTGAATGTGGTGGGTGACCGTGGCAAACGCTGCCCACGATCTCCGGTCTCTGGCTAGGGATTGTTTTTGCCCCCACCAGCTTGGGTTCCGGTACCCTGATGCTGACTCCTCACCCGGTGCTCTAATTTGGGTTCTTGGGTCCCTTCAGTCTTCCCCCTCTGGGTCTTTCTCTGCTCCACTCTCTCTCTCTCCAGGGCTGCTGTTTCCTTCTCTCTCCTCTCCAACTCACTTTCTGCGTCTGAACTTGTCCTCTGCAGCTGACTGACTCTCTGCGTCTGACCCTGATTCTAGTTGGTGCCCACCTTATATATCCCTCTATGTGTGAGCTCAGGTGACCAGCACCCAATGAGCTCCTATCACTACCCAGACTGCTCCCCCTATCTGCCCCTACACTACATGGGATGTACCACCCCCCCTCCCACTCCAGCCAGGAACAGGCTCGGTTGTACCTGCACATTTCTAAGTGGGAGTACCGTCGGCCTGCTCCTCTGAAATGGGATGTATGTAGTGCATGCAGTCTATCTGAGCTCAGTTCCACACTCCATCCTTACCCGGGAGTGGAATATCACACCTCTGGGTTGAGGTGCAATACCCCTGTAGCAGCCGAATCCTCAGGGTGCTACATTCCCCCCTGGTAAATCACAGCACGTCCTCGGGCTGTAAAGACAAAAACACCAAAACATACAAAATTTTTCATATAAACATATAAAACATTATATATATAAAACTTTTTTATATAAACATTCTCGTAGACTTCTCTTGTCTCTGGTTCCTCCTCCGGACACTGTGCACCGTGTGTCCGGGAAAAGTGCGACAGTCTCTTAGAAAATCTGGTTTTCTATAAAACCGGTAGGGGGCGCTTTAGGACGCGCAACTATATACAGGGAAAGTTGGCCGCTCTCAGTCCTCGGCCAGGTAGAGGGAAGGGAATGGCTGCTCACAGTCCTCAGCCTGTAGGATGAAGGGGTTAACGGGTAACAGTTCACTGGTCCCAACGGGGACTATTTTAGCAGCAACAGTTTCAGTTTCTTTATACCCCCATTGGGTAACTTATTTACAGCACCTGCTCTGCCGCACTCAACGGCGTCTTCCTCCTGCTCTTTGAACTTCAGACCCGTCCGGGTCCTCTTGCTCCTCCTCCTCGCACCGCAACTCCTCCTCCGTCAGGCGGTGTACGTGGAGGGCGTAAGGTCCTTTGGCACACTTGTGCCGGGTAAAGGTGACCTCATCTCCGATGTAGAGGTCACGACCTCTGTGCCCCTCCGGCAGATGGGACTCCACGTCTCTGCGCGTGACAAAGACGTCGCCGTGGGTGTTGTTGTCTCGAATGAAGCCCCACCCGTGCTGCTGGTTGAACTTGATCACTGTCCCGATGGTGCGGGGACAATGCGCTGCACGGGGGTCCCTCCTGGTCCGGCTCTTCTGCTCGGCGCTCCTTATTTGGGCCTGTTGTTCCCGGACCCGCCTCTCTCTCCGCTCCCTCGCGAACTCCTCGAGCTGCTGTCGGCAACACTCGGCGCGGTCTGCTGCAGCTGCCCTAGTTTCCTGAGTGAACCCCATTAGATCTTCTCCAGTGGGGTCCCACTCAAACTGCGCTTCCGCTAGCGGGGGCGAGATCCGTGCCACGGGCTTCGGAGCCGGAATCAGGGGTTCATCCAGGGGTCTTAGTCTCTGCTGCCGTTCCAGCTCATGGTATCCTTCGGGCCAGATGAAGGGCCGCCCGTCCGGCCATGTGAGCTGGCTGAACAAGTCCTCCCCCAGGTGTGGCACCCTTGGTATTGCGGGCGCGGTGGTGGTGGCGCCCGGGTTGCCCAGGCCTTGCGGCCAGGCCTGGGGCACCTGGAAGGTGAAGGGCACCGTTAGGACGGCGGCGCCCTGGGCTACCTGGCCTTGCGGCCAGGCCGGAGGCTCCGCGGAGGTAGGGGGCGCTGTTGGTGATGCGGCGCCCGGGGGTACTAGGCCTTGCGACCAGGCTGGTGGTATTTCCTGCTTTGTCACGCTCCGGGTCGAGGCGCGTGACGTCACAGGGGTCGCTGCGGCGGCTTCCGGTCGGGGCCTAGTCCATAGCGGTGACATGGCGGCTACGGGCACAGCATGGGGACTTTCGGGCTCTGCGACGGGGAGCTGGGGCAGGTAAGCGGTGTCACGGCTTGGGGTATAGGCGTCCCCTTTACCTGCCTCCATGCGTTCGGCTCCCTTCTCGGCACCGTCTCCGGCCTTGGGTCCTCCCGCGCCATCCTCAGAGGCGGTCTGCTTCCTCTTCCAGGGTAGCGTGCTCCGTTGACTGGTCTCTGCGTGCTGAGCCATCTCCCGGCTCCACTCCGCCAGTATCTCCCGCTGTACCCGGGCCATCCTCCGTGCGAGGCCCTCCAGGGCAGTTTGTGCACACTCCCGGTCTCGGGGAAGCTGTGCAAGGATCTCCGCTAGACCTAGCGGGGTCGTGGACTCTAGCAGGCTCCTGACCATCGGGTCGGTGCTGCTCTGCTTTTCTTCCGGCAGGCTCCTGGCCAGCGGGCCGGTGCTGCTCTGCCCTCCTTCCTCGGTCTCTAGCAGACTCCTGGCCAGCGGGCCGGTGCTGTTCTGCTTTCTCTCCATCTCCGGGTGAGCTCCTCCGCTACTCCCCGTTAGACCTCTTGCCTCCGGGTGCGCTCGCTCCAGACTGCTCCAAGCGACACCCATCTTTTCTCTTCTCTTTCGTCTCCTCCCACCTCGAGGGCGGTCCCGGGGCAACTCGGTGACTGTCAGCTCCAGGGGTAGTTCTTTCACGCTGACAGACACCTCCAGCATCACAGTCTCTGTTGGTGGGGGCGGTTTCCACTTTTGGCGCCATTTTCTGTCCCAGCCCACGATGGGAGGTGGCCTCTTGCCCTCCTTTGGCACGCCCATAATGGCGTCCGCTGCTCTTCCAAGGCGGGAAATCTGCGGTTTTGGCGGGAAGCGTCGCCCAGTGGCGGGAAACTCTGCAGATGGCGGGAACAAGCTGGAAATGGCGGACAATCGGCGGGAAACGACTGGTGATGGAGTCCGATGGCGTGGACCCTCCGGAACCGGCGGGAGACTTCTTTCTGAGGTAAACTTGCACTTTTCTTCAGGCACGCAGTACCCGGTTGTTGTGGGCACGTAATCCTGCCGACTACGCCAAAGTTGACGCGCCCCCTGGGACATATTCCTTTTTGAGGGGAATACCCGGCACCGGATCAGATGGGGGGGGGGTTGTAGTCTCCGAGCGGCTGTGACCCGGTCCCGTGCCCAGGGCGTCAAGCTCAGTGTTATGTGGCAGCTTTATAGATGTTACTAAAGTTCTTTTGTGTCGACTACGCCACCCGTTGTAATGCGGTCACTGTGGCCCCGGCTGCAGCAGGGTCCGCTGAGGCTGATGGTGGGTGCGCAGCTTGGTGGGATAACCCCCAACGGGAGGGGTATAGCCTCAGAGGGGACAGGCGCAGAGGATGGGGGTTGTGATGGTGCGGTGCAGCCGGCAATGAAGACAGACTCGGGTTGTGCAGTTAAGGGTGTTTACTTACTGCAGATGTTGTACTGGTCACTCCAGCTGCTAGTGACCACCCGAGCCGTGCTGCGTCCACCAGGTCCTGGATCCAGCCAACCCCCAAACAAGTCCGGAGCGTGGCCCTGAGCTCTCCCTCTGTCCTTTCTTCAGCCGTCCCCACCAGTGATTCACCTAGGTCCAGCTCCCTCGGGCCTTCTGTTGGGACACCCTTGGCCCTGGGTTCCCTGACCCTTCATGTGGTGTGCCTTCGGGGTGAATGTGGTGGGTGACCGTGGCAAACGCTGCCCACGATCTCCGGTCTCTGGCTAGGGATTGTTTTTGCCCCCACCAGCTTGGGTTCCGGTACCCTGATGCTGACTCCTCACCCGGTGCTCTAATTTGGGTTCTTGGGTCCCTTCAGTCTTCCCCCTCTGGGTCTTTCTCTGCTCCACTCTCTCTCTCTCCAGGGCTGCTGTTTCCTTCTCTCTCCTCTCCAACTCACTTTCTGCGTCTGAACTTGTCCTCTGCAGCTGACTGACTCTCTGCGTCTGACCCTGATTCTAGTTGGTGCCCACCTTATATATCCCTCTATGTGTGAGCTCAGGTGACCAGCACCCAATGAGCTCCTATCACTACCCAGACTGCTCCCCCTATCTGCCCCTACACTACATGGGATGTACCACCCCCCCTCCCACTCCAGCCAGGAACAGGCTCGGTTGTACCTGCACATTTCTAAGTGGGAGTACCGTCGGCCTGCTCCTCTGAAATGGGATGTATGTAGTGCATGCAGTCTATCTGAGCTCAGTTCCACACTCCATCCTTACCCGGGAGTGGAATATCACACCTCTGGGTTGAGGTGCAATACCCCTGTAGCAGCCGAATCCTCAGGGTGCTACACATCTCTCATCTCCCCCCCCACATGTGCATCTCTCATCTCCCCCCCACATGTGCATCTCTCATCCCCCCCACATGTGCATCTCTCATCTCCCCCCCATGTGCATCTCTCATCTCCCCCCCCCCACATGTGCATCTCTCTCATCCCCCCCCACATGTGCATCTCTCATCTCCCCCCCCACATGTGCATCTCTCATCTCCCCCCCACATGTGCATCTCTCATCCCCCCCACATGTGCATCTCTCATCTCCCCCCCATGTGCATCTCTCATCTCTCCCCCCCCCACATGTGCATCTCTCATCTCCCCCCCCCCACATGTGCATCTCTCATCTCCCCCCCCACATGTGCATCTCTCATCTCCCCCCCCCACATGTGCATCTCTCATCTCCCATTCCCCCCACTCCAAGTTAATTGTATTTTAAAAAAAAATAAAACTTGTTATACTTACCCCCATGCGATTCCTGCAGAATCCTGGCGCTCGTCCAAATCGCTGACACCAGGTTCTCCTGCCTTCCGGCCATGTGACGGCGCCGTCACATGACCGGAAGTCAGGGGAATCATGAAGGCGCTGCCGCAGCAGCGCAGCGCAGCGCTGAGATGTCCCGGACCCGGCGCTTAGCATGGGGCCGGGGGCCCCATGAGGAGAGAGACGCACAAGAGGGGGGTCCCCAACGGGGCTCCGAGAGGGCCCCTACCGGCCGGGCCCCATACTGGAGTCAGGACAGTCATGCCCTGATGGCGGCCCTGCTGGAGGCTGGAGGGGCCCCCTCTCCCTCGGGGCCCCCGTTCAATGAACGGGCTGCACGGGCGGTAGTTCCGCCCCTGGTACTGTATATATACAGGTGAGATGATGTATATGATGCTGTACTGAGTATATACAGGTGAGATGATGTATATGATGCTGTACTGAGTATATACAGGTGAGATGATGTATATGATGCTGTACTGGGTATATACAGGTGAGATTATGTATATGGTGCTGTACTGGGTATATACAGGTGAGATGATGTATATGATGCTGTACTGAGTATATACAGGTGAGATTATGTATATGGTGCTGTACTGGGTATATACAGGTGAGATGATGTATATGATGCTGTACTGGGTATATACAGGTGAGATGATGTATATGGTGCTGTACTGAGTATATACAGGTGAGATGATGTATATGATGCTGTAGTGAGTATATACAGGTGAGATTATGTATATGGTGCTGTACTGGGTATATACAAGTGAGATGATGTATATGGTGCTGTACTGAGTATATACAGGTGAGATGATGTATATGGTGCTGTACTGAGTATATACAGGTGAGATGATGTATATGATGCTGTACTGGGTATATACAGGTGAGATGATGTATATGGTGCTGTACTGAGTATATACAGGTGAGATGATGTATATGATGCTGTACTGAGTATATACAGGTGAGATGATGTATATAGTGCTGTACTGGGTATATACAGGTGAGATGATGTATATGGTGCTGTACTGAGTATATACAGGTGAGATGATGTATATGGTGCTGTACTGAGTATATACAGGTGAGATGATGTATATGATGCTGTACTGGGTATATACAGGTGAGATGATGTATATGATGCTGTACTGAGTATATACAGGTGAGATTATGTATATGGTGCTGTACTGGGTATATACAGGTGAGATGATGTATATGGTGCTGTACTGGATATATACAGGTGAGATGATGTATATGATGCTGTACTGAGTATATATAGGTGAGATTATGTATATGGTGCTGTACTGGGTATATACAGGTGAGATGATGTATATGGTGCTGTACTGGGTATATACAGGTGAGATGATGTATATGATGCTGTACTGCGTATATACAGGTGAGATGATGTATATGGTGCTGTACTGGGTATATACAGGTGAGATGATGTATATGGGGCTGTACTGAGTATATACAGGTGAGATGATGTGTATGGTGCTGTACTGGGTATATACAGGTGAGATGATGTATATGATGCTGTACTGAGTATATACAGGTGAGATGATGTATATGGTGCTGTACTGGATATATACAGGTGAGATGATGTATCTGGTGCTGTACTGAGTATATACAGGTGAGATGATGTATCTGGTGCTGTACTGGGTATATACAGGTGAGATGATGTATATGGGGCTGTACTGGGTATATACAGGTGAGATGTATATGGTGCTGTACTGGATATATACAGGTGAGATGATGTATATGATGCTGTAGTGAGTATATACAGGTGAGATGATGTATATGGTGCTGTACTGGGTATATACAGGTGAGATGATGTATATGATGCTGTACTGAGTATATACAGGTGAGATGATGTATATGGTGCTGTACTGGATATATACAGGTGAGATGATGTATCTGGTGCTGTACTGAGTATATACAGGTGAGATGATGTAGCTGGTGCTGTACTGGGTATATACAGGTGAGATGATGTATATGGGGCTGTACTGGGTATATACAGGTGAGATGATGTATATAGTGCTGTACTGGGTATATACAGGTGAGATGATGTATATAGTGCTGTACTGGGTATATACAGGTGAGATGATGTATATGGTGCTGTACTGGATATATACAGGTGAGATGATGTATATGATGCTGTACTGGGTATATACAGGTGAGATGATGTATATGATGCTGTACTGAGTATATACAGGTGAGATGATGTATATAGTGCTGTACTGGGTATATACAGGTGAGATGATGTATATGGTGCTGTACTGGATATATACAGGTGAGATGATGTATATGATGCTGTACTGGGTATATACAGGTGAGATGATGTATATGATGCTGTACTGAGTATATATAGGTGAGATTATGTATATGGTGCTGTACTGGGTATATACAGGTGAGATGATGTATATGGTGCTGTACTGAGTATATACAGGTGAGATGATGTATATGATGCTGTACTGGGTATATACAGGTGAGATGATGTATATGATGCTGTAGTGAGTATATACAGGTGAGATGATGTATATGGTGCTGTACTGGGTATATACAGGTGAGATGATGTATATGGGGCTGTACTGAGTATATACAGGTGAGATGATGTATCTGGTGCTGTACTGGGTATATACAGGTGAGATGATGTATATGGGGCTGTACTGGGTATATACAGGTGAGATGTATATGGTGCTGTACTGGATATATACAGGTGAGATTATGTATATGATGCTGTACTGGGTATATACAGGTGAGATGATGTATATGGTGCTGTACTGGGTATATACAGGTGAGATGATGTATCTGGTGCTGTACTGAGTATATACAGATGAGATGATATATATGATGCTGTAGTGAGTATATACAGGTGAGATGATGTATATGGTGCTGTACTGGGTATATACAGATGAGATGATGTATATGGGGCTGTACTGGGTATATACAGGTGAGATGATGTATATGATGCTGTAGTGAGTATATACAGGTGAGATGATGTATATGGTGCTGTACTGGGTATATACAGGTGAGATGATGTATATGATGCTGTACTGGGTATATACAGGTGAGATGATGTATATGGTGCTGTACTGGGTATATACAGGTGAGATGATGTATCTGGTGCTGTACTGAGTATATACAGATGAGATGATATATATGATGCTGTAGTGAGTATATACAGGTGAGATGATGTATATGGTGCTGTACTGGGTATATACAGGTGAGATGATGTATATGGTGCTGTACTGAGTATATACAGGTGAGATGATGTATATGGTGCTGTAGTGAGTATATACAGGTGAGATGATGTATATGGTGCTGTACTGGGTATATACAGGTGAGATTATGTATATGATGCTGTAGTGAGTATATACAGGTGAGATGATGTATATGGTGCTGTACTGGGTATATACAGGTGAGATGATGTATATGATGCTGTAGTGAGTATATACAGGTGAGATGATGTATATGGTGCTGTACTGGGTATATACAGGTGAGATGATGTATCTGGTGCTGTACTGGGTATATACAGGTGAAATGATGTATCTGGTGCTGTACTGAGTATATACAGGTGAGATGATGTATATGATGCTGTACTGAGTATATACAGGTGAGATGATGTATATGATGCTGTAGTGAGTATATACAGGTGAGATGATGTATATGGTGCTGTACTGGGTATATACAGGTGAGATGATGTATATGGTGCTGTACTGGGTATATACAGGTGAGATGATGTATCTGGTGCTGTACTGAGTATATACAGGTGAGATGATGTATATGATGCTGTACTGAGTATATACAGGTGAGATGATGTATATGGTGCTGTACTGAGTATATACAGGTGAGATGATGTATATGATGCTGTACTGAGTATATACAGATGAGATGATGTATATGGTGCTGTACTGGGTATATACAGGTGAGATGATGTATATGGTGCTGTACTGAGTATATACAGATGAGATGATGTATCTGGTGCTGTATTGAATATATACAGGTGAGATGATGTATATGATGCTGTACTGAGTATATACAGATGAGATGATGTATATGATGCTGTACTGAGTATATACAGATGAGATGATGTATATGGTGCTGTACTGTATATATACAGGTGAGATGATGTATATGATGCTGTACTGTATATACAGGTGAGATGATGTATCTGGTGCTGGACTGAATATATACAGGTGAGATGATGTATATGGGGCTGTACTGGGTATATACAGGTGAGATGTATATGGTGCTGTACTGGATATATACAGGTGAGATGATGTATATGATGCTGTAGTGAGTATATACAGGTGAGATGATGTATATGGTGCTGTACTGGGTATATACAGGTGAGATGATGTATATGATGCTGTACTGAGTATATACAGGTGAGATGATGTATATGGTGCTGTACTGGATATATACAGGTGAGATGATGTATCTGGTGCTGTACTGAGTATATACAGGTGAGATGATGTATCTGGTGCTGTACTGGGTATATACAGGTGAGATGATGTATATGGGGCTGTACTGGGTATATACAGGTGAGATGATGTATATAGTGCTGTACTGGGTATATACAGGTGAGATGATGTATATAGTGCTGTACTGGGTATATACAGGTGAGATGATGTATATGGTGCTGTACTGGATATATACAGGTGAGATGATGTATATGATGCTGTACTGGGTATATACAGGTGAGATGATGTATATGATGCTGTACTGAGTATATATAGGTGAGATTATGTATATGGTGCTGTACTGGGTATATACAGGTGAGATGATGTATATGGTGCTGTACTGAGTATATACAGGTGAGATGATGTATATGATGCTGTACTGGGTATATACAGGTGAGATGATGTATATGATGCTGTAGTGAGTATATACAGGTGAGATGATGTATATGGTGCTGTACTGGGTATATACAGGTGAGATGATGTATATGGGGCTGTACTGAGTATATACAGGTGAGATGATGTATCTGGTGCTGTACTGGGTATATACAGGTGAGATGATGTATATGGGGCTGTACTGGGTATATACAGGTGAGATGTATATGGTGCTGTACTGGATATATACAGGTGAGATGATGTATATGGTGCTGTACTGAGTATATACAGGTGAGATGATGTATATGATGCTGTACTGGGTATATACAGGTGAGATGATGTATATGGTGCTGTACTGGGTATATACAGGTGAGATGATGTATCTGGTGCTGTACTGAGTATATACAGATGAGATGATATATATGATGCTGTAGTGAGTATATACAGGTGAGATGATGTATATGGTGCTGTACTGGGTATATACAGATGAGATGATGTATATGGGGCTGTACTGGGTATATACAGGTGAGATGATGTATATAGTGCTGTACTGGGTATATACAGGTGAGATGATGTATATGATGCTGTAGTGAGTATATACAGGTGAGATGATGTATATGGTGCTGTACTGGGTATATACAGGTGAGATGATGTATATGATGCTGTACTGGGTATATACAGGTGAGATGATGTATATGGTGCTGTACTGGGTATATACAGGTGAGATGTATATGGTGCTGTACTGGATATATACAGGTGAGATTATGTATATGATGCTGTACTGGGTATATACAGGTGAGATGATGTATATGGTGCTGTACTGGGTATATACAGGTGAGATGATGTATATGGTGCTGTACTGAGTATATACAGGTGAGATGATGTATATGGTGCTGTAGTGAGTATATACAGGTGAGATGATGTATATGGTGCTGTACTGGGTATATACAGGTGAGATTATGTATATGATGCTGTAGTGAGTATATACAGGTGAGATGATGTATATGGTGCTGTACTGGGTATATACAGGTGAGATGATGTATCTGGTGCTGTACTGGGTATATACAGGTGAAATGATGTATATGATGCTGTACTGAGTATATACAGGTGAGATGATGTATATGATGCTGTACTGAGTATATACAGATGAGATGATGTATATGGTGCTGTACTGGGTATATACAGGTGAGATGATGTATATGGTGCTGTACTGGGTATATACAGGTGAGATGATGTATATGGTGCTGTACTGAATATATACAGGTGAGATGATGTATATGATGCTGTACTGAGTATATACAGATGAGATGATGTATATGATGCTGTACTGAGTATATACAGATGAGATGATGTATATGGTGCTGTACTGTATATATACAGGTGAGATGATGTATATGATGCTGTACTGTATATACAGGTGAGATGATGTATCTGGTGCTGTACTGAATATATACAGGTGAGATGATGTATATGGTGCTATACTGTATATACAGGTGAGATGATGTATATGATGCTGTAGTGAGTATATACAGGTGAGATGATGTATATGGGGCTGTACTGAGTATATACAGGTGAGATAATGTATATGATGCTGTAGTGAGTATATACAGGTGAGATGATGTATATGGTGCTGTACTGAGTATATACAGATGAGATGATATATATGATGCTGTACTGTATATACAGGTGAGATGATGTATATGGTGCTGTACTGTATATACAGATGAGATGATATATATGATGCTGTACTGTATATACAGGTGAGATGATATATATGGTGCTGTACTGTATATACAGGTGAGATGATGTATATGGTGCTGTACTGGGTATATACAGGTGAGATGATGTATATGGTGCTGTACTGAGTATATACAGGTGAGATGATGTATATGATGCTGTACTGAGTATATACAGATGAGATGATGTATATGGTGCTGTACTGGGTATATACAGGTGAGATGATGTATATGGTGCTGTACTGGGTATATACAGGTGAGATTATGTATATGGTGCTGTACTGGGTATATACAGGTGAGATGATGTATATAGTGCTGTACTGGGTATATACAGGTGAGATGATGTATCTGGTGCTGTACTGAATATATACAGGTGAGATGATGTATATGGTGCTGTACTGTATATACAGGTGAGATGATGTATATGATGCTGTACTGGGTATATACAGGTGAGATGATGTATATGATGCTGTACTGAGTATATACAGGTGAGATGATGTATATGGTGCTGTACTGGGTATATACAGGTGAGATGATGTATATGGTGCTGTACTGAGTATATACAGGTGAGATGATGTATATGATGCTGTAGTGAGTATATACAGGTGAGATGATGTATATGGTGCTGTACTGGGTATATACAGGTGAGATGATGTATATGATGCTGTAGTGAGTATATACAGGTGAGATGATGTATATAGTGCTGTACTGGGTATATACAGGTGAGATGATGTATATGGTGCTGTACTGGGTATATACAGGTGAGATGATGTATATGGTGCTGTGCTCGGTATATACAGGTGAGATGATGTATATGGTGCTGTACTGGGTATATACAGGTGAGATTTTATGGGAATGACGTAGACATGGGAGGGAAGTCATTCACCATACCTCCACCTCAGGGTGTGGCTGAGCAAGCTTTAAATGTTCAGTCCTGTTTTTTTTTCTCTGTGTTGTGTTTGGAGAGTCAAGGTCTCCAGACTGGACAGCCATGAGCTGAAGACTTGACATAACCTGTGTGAGCGAACCGCGCACAGACACATATGGACTGTGCTACAGTTTATCTTTTGTTTTGTTGTTTTGCCAGTAAGGCCATGTTTATTTTTGCTGGAGTTGCAGGGCTTTATGCCATATAATAAAGCCTGCAGAGAATACCCGGTTTCTGTGTCTACTTCCGAAAGCAGCCGAGCAAGTCGACCTACCACAGTTGATGTGAGAGTGCGTGCAAGATTCCAGGAACACGTGTACCTGCCACAGAGACTGGTGGATGTCCTGGGTGAAGGCTGGCAGCCAGTCAGAGAAGTTAAGCAGCATGGAGGAGCTCATTAAGCTCCTGGTACAGAGCCGACAACAGATGCACAAACAGCATTTGCAGAGCCAGCAGCCGCACCAGGAGACGACCAAACTGTTGTTGCAACAGATTTAATTGCAGCAAAAAGCGCAGAAGCAGCACCAGCAGGATTAGAAGCAGCAGATACAGCTTCTGGCGGATGCCATCCAGGGCAGGGCAACTGCCCTACCCCCAGGGCCACCGCCCCACCCCCAGGGCCGACTGATGGCTCCCATGTCAGGAAGGCGGTAAGACGGGCCATGTAGAAAATGACCCCTGGGGATGATGTAGAAGTACTTCTGACTGTCTTTGAGAGGGTGGCTGATCGGGAGAGGCTTCCACCAGAATCAGGGGGACTCATGGATTTTTTTAACGAGTAATTTAACTCATTATTTTTAGCAAATAACAGGTCTTTTTTAATTAAAAACAGCCTTAGGCATCATTCAGACTTCAGTGATTTTTCTGGTGCTCAAAATACTGACTGATTTGATCAGTTTTTCATCAGATTTAAGTCAGTTGTTCCCATCAGAGTTTCATCAGCTTTTTCCATATGCAAAGAAAAGAAAAACTGTTGGAGGTTTCTCCAACGTCTTCCATCAAACTGTGAAAAATTTCTTCCACGGACTTATAGACTTGCATTGGCAAGTTCGATCCATGACTCAGATCAAAATCGGACATGTCCTCGCCTTTTGGTCCGCAAAACTATATGGTAGACTATAAAAGAAAGAAGCTTTATGCATGAAAACTTGCACACAAAGTGCTTGCACATTATTGCAGCCACAGCGGTTCGCACCTGTTTACACTTACACTTGACTCATTTTGTCAGGCGGTGCTGGTGAATATTTACAGGGATGGAACATGTCTAATAGGATAGTACAATGTAATGGATGCCGTCAGACACACAATGACATGTGGGTAGTTGGCTAACAGAGAAACACGTGAAATCTTTTGTGTAGTCGCAGTGATTCACATGATGGCACCAAGTTGCTCCCCCACACTCCGTGATTGGCATCTTCAGAGATAGAGATTTGATGAACAGATTTTTTTTTCTCATTTTCCCGTATGTTTCTTATAACCGCTTGTCCTTGACCTCTGTGGACGATTGTATTCTCCTTATGACGTATTTCAGTATTGATCTGTCCGACATGAGGTGTAACCTAAACCTCCGCACTGATTCTCACGTTAGGAGGAGAACGTTTCGCAGTCCCTCTCTGGGGGGCATGGAAAATGTCAACGAAGAGCCAACTTTTTGGGCACTTTTTTTTTCACTCAGTAAAGACAGTATTTCATGTATTTGTTTATTATGAATTATATGTGTGACGACACAGTTTATAATCTTAATCAGCCAGACGATTAGATTTGTTAAACCAAGAGAAATGTACTGTTGTGTTTCTGTTGACTTATGAATGGATGTATTTTTCTGTGGCTGGTCAAGAAGGACAGACCAGTATTTGTATAAAACTGAATATTGACTTCTCTTCGTTTGGAAAAAATGGTGTTTGTTAATATGCTAATGACATATTGTACTAATCCAACTGCATGTTGATTTAAAGAATATGCTTCTGCGAAAGTTTTGAAAAACAAAGATTGATGAATTGATATGTTTTTATTTTTTATTTAACTGGCTTCAGCTCGAAGTCCAGCCACGGCGGCTTGATGGATGAACGCTCTGTAGGAAGATGGATCTTGTGTAAGCCTAGATAGGTCCACCAGGGTCTTCATGGCAGGTATCTTGATAGTATCAAGCCATTGGGTGGCTGGTTGTAAAGCCAAATTTATCATTAAAGGGGTTGTCCACTACTAGGACAATCCCTTCTAATACCCCACGCTTGGCCCCGATGAAATAAAAAGCTTATAATCACCAACCGTGTGTGGCCTTGCTTAATAGAAGTGAATACATCTAGTCTGAATGTGGCCGGGAGTATGCATATCGCATATGTGGCGCCCCTGAGGGTTCGGTCGCCACAGAGTTATTGCATCTCATCCAGAGATGTGGTACCTCACTCTCAGGTAAAGAAGGAGTATGGCTCAGGACCCTAACACTACATCCACTACACCACATTTCCGGGGGACAGGGCGAGATTGCTCCTACGGGAGAGCACAGTCCCTGGTCCCTGGCTGGAGTGGGGAGGAACCACTTAGAAAGGGGGAACTATGTAGTGGATGGGTGGAGGACGTAGATCCTGGGAGCACTGGAGTAGGAGTATAAGTATGGGAGCCATCTTAGATCAAGGGAGTCCCGACAGTGAGTTCCAGTCCAGACGGACTGAGGTGAAGACAGGGAGCAGGGGCTCTGTATGAGCTCTGCTCCACAGGCGGGCCTAGTCAGGAGGCCTGAGAGGAGTGGGAGCAGGAAGGCTCCAGGAACAGAAGGAACCCCAGGGGTACGGGCCGTGCAGCAAGCCACCCGTACGCCCGCCGCTACTAGCATAGTAGGGGGGTCAGGCCAGAAAAAAGGGAACCGGTCCCTCAACTAGCACGGAGCTACAAGGCCCAACTAGGAAACCGGAGGCTGCAGCACTTCAAGTACTGCAGGCCACAAGTCCACACCAGTACACTAAGAAGGTAGCCGCATAGGACCCAGGGGACGGAACACACGTCGCCTGCCAAGGCCCGAGGATACCGGATAGAAGTGCCACTGGGTGTGAGGTGCAGGGAGCAGGCCAGAGAGAGGACACACTGAAGGGGGGTCCTGAAAAATGCTCCGGAGTTACCTGAGGGTCGGCTGAACCCCTCACTGCGTGAACACAGGACGCCATGGGCCTTGCACTGGCGCCTGTAACTGGAACTGCTAGAATCGTGAGTAAAGACCCTGGGACTGCACTATCTGACTCCGTGTTATTACTGACTACCTGCACCATAACCACCATCATCTATACACTCTGCCCTCGAGCTACACTCTTCCTGTGGGGAGTTACACTACCTTAGCTACAATACCACCAGCTTCAGAGGACTGTTCCGCAGCGGCGGTTCCTATTGACCGCATTCCACAGGTGGCGTAGTCGGACATTAAACAACTTTACACATAGACTACCCTTGGTTTGACCGCCCTGGGTCACAGACTGGGTCGCCGCCACGGTGACTACAACCCCCAGTGTCTACAGGCCCGGATCCGGGTACCCCACGGCCCAGGGGGCGCATCACATACTT
Organism: Phyllobates terribilis; assembly: GCF_046119375.1. Taxonomy (NCBI): domain Eukaryota; kingdom Metazoa; phylum Chordata; class Amphibia; order Anura; family Dendrobatidae; genus Phyllobates; species Phyllobates terribilis. The sequence continues at coordinate 146,753,832 of NW_027362770.1, forward strand.
GCAGTCATTATATCTTACTAGAGATATCTGCTTCTTTCTTCTCCTGGACTGATCTTTCATTCTCAAAATTCAGTGAATACAGGCTTTCCCATTACTGAGATAGGAAATAACGGTCCTCACAGGGCCGCCATCAGAGCATTACTGCCCTCACTGGTGTATGGGGCCCGATGACCTACTGCTCACCGGGCCCCAGGGTATAATAAAGTATTGCGTGCCACAGGGAGCCTTCCTGGAGCTCCACAGCTGTCAAAACTGAATGGCTGTGCAGCTTGAAGTGAGGTAATATTAGTATTGTGTTTTTTTTATTAATGATCAGTATTGTAGTATATGGTTACTATGTGGTGGTAATATGTGGTCTGGTCATGGTGTGGCAGTATTTGTTCCTTGTATGTGGTATTATTCGGTAACTGTGGTGGTAATATGTGATCTGGTCATGGTGTGATCATATTTGTCCCTTATATGTGGTACTATTTGGTCACTATGTGGTGGTAATATGTGGTCCTGCCATGGTGTGATGGTATTTGTCTTTTGTATGTGGCATTTTAAAAAATGTATGTGACACATTCCCTTAAAGAAAAATAAAAAAAACCACCTAAAAAGAGTATTGGGTATTTTAAGTTAGAGTAGAGTAAGGCCCGGCCAAAATAGTCTACCTTGTTGGCTATGTATGTGATAGGGTGTTCAGTGGGAACTGTTATTGTGTGATTGGTGAGGACGTGGTGCAGAAGTCAAGTTTTTCCAAGAGTGAGCGGTGGGACTGTGGAAGGTTTGATGGGTGGAGGTGGAGCTGGGGTGGAGGCTGGGCAGAGTCTCAAGGGGGCCCGAAAATTTTGCTAGCATGGGGTCCTGAAATTCCTGGTGTCCTCACAAAGTTTTATAGAGAATTGTAACTATCATTTCAGGAGAACTTGCAGCAGAATGTCTGTGTCGCCTCTAGCTCCTCCCTCCTCCATAAACTTTCAAAGAACTGTCATCTCCTATCTCGGTAATGGGAAAATCTGTCTTCTGTATGTTTTTAAGTAGGTTTCCTCATCCTCTTCCCGCAAAATGACATAATTGTAAATCGAGATTTCAGGTGACTATCTATCTGCATTTTGATATTCAGTTACGGGAGTCAGTTGCCTATCCGGTGAATGGTGACTGCGATGTCTATAAGGTTAGATAAAGAGTATTGTGTGCTGATTGGAGAGAATGGGCATATGGCAGTTCTGTTGGTGTGATACCAGGCAGAAAGCAGCCACCAAAATGATGGTGGCTATACTCTAAGGACCTAGAAAACCCCATTTCTGGTCTACAACAAGAGTATGCTCCCTTGGACACCTCCTCAGCCATCTCTTCCCCCTTAATGCTATCGGGGGGGTGTCAATGTGTTGTCATAAAAGTCAGAGTTTTAAAAATGACTAATCTGGTTTAACAAGGTAAAGAGTAACCGTCATTTTAATATTGTTTCATAAATTAATAGTACACATGGAAATAAGCAACTTTGTATTGTATCTCATCAGAGAAATTCACTTCTGGAATGATTTTTCACTCTTAATTCATGGGTAAAATCTGTATTCATTGAAGACAGAGGTTCACATTACTAAGATAGGAGATGACAGTTGGTGCTTTTTGTTTAGCACACGCCCGGGCTGACTGGCGTGTGCGTGATTTAGTGATTCCACTGTGCCATGCACCGGAGAGTGCCTGGAGGGGCGTAACTAAGTATCAACCCGATCCGACCAAGGTCGCACGACGGCTAACGACGCCGTGCACCAGGGAGGAACCGAGCAGAGGGACCAGATGCTACTCCAGGCCAGACCCCGGACACGGCTGTTGACCCACACCGGGGAATACAGGAACAGGCAGGTTAGGCTGGCACACAGACAGGTGGGTATTGGCAGGCACGGCTGGCATGCAGACAGGTGGGCAGTGGCAGGCACGGCTGGAGTGCAGACAGGAGGATACTGGCAGGCACGGCTGGAATGCAGACAGGAGGGTACTGACAAGTACGGCTGGCGTGCAGACAGAGAGGTACTAGCAGGTTGGAGCACAGGCTGGATAGGGTCCAGTACAGACTGGGATTCAGGAACAGAACCGCAGATGCGGTAGACAAGCAGAGCAGAGAGGAACCGCCAGAGCGGTGGGCAAGGCGGAGCAGGGAGAAACCGCCGGAGCGGTGAGCAAGGCAGAGCAGGCAGGAACCGCCGGAGCGGTGAGCAAGGCAGAGCAGGCAGGAACCGCCGGAGCGGTGAGCAAGGCAGAGCAGGCAGGAACCGCCGGAGCGGTGAGCAAGGCAGAGCAGGCAGGAACCGCCGGAGCGGTGAGCAAGGCAGAGCAGGCAGGAACCGCCGGAGCGGTGAGCAAGGCAGAGCAGGCAGGAACCGCCGGAGCGGTGAGCAAGGCAGAGCAGGCAGGAACCGCCGGAGCGGTGAGCAAGGCAGAGCAGGCAGGAACCGCCGGAGCAGTGAGCAAGGCAGAGCAGGCAGGAACCGCCGGAGCGGTGAGCAAGGCAGAGCAGGCAGGAACCACCGGAGCGGTGAGCAAGACAGAGCAGGCAGGGACCGTCGGAGCGGTGAGAAAGACAGAGCAGGCAGGAACCACCAGAGCGGTGAGCAAGGCAGAGCAGGTAGGAACCGCCGGAGTGGTGAGCAAGGCAGAGCAGGCAGGAACCGCCAGAGCGGTGAGCAAGGCAGAGCAGGCAGGAACCGCCGGAGCGGTGAGCAAGGCAGAGCAGAGGGGACAGGGCTCTGTTCACACGGAACAGACTGGAAGGGAAAGGCAGAACCAGACACACACAAGATACTTGCAATGAAGTAGCGAGAGGACTCTAAACTCACAAACGGAAGTACAGCGACAACGAGTAGGAGTTAGGTGCAGGTTCAGACTCTGCAGAAAAAGGGAAGATACGGACATAGAGAAAAACAGGTAACAGACTAGGAGAGTGTTCAGACAGGAACTGATGTTCAGACAGGAACTGACACTGCAGCAAGATACAGGAGCGGGTCTGGGTATGCGGCCCCCAGAAGGCGGGACGAACAGGCTAGGAGCGTGTTCAGACTGGCCTGGAAATACAGCCTCCAGGAAGGCGGACAGACAACAGGCTAGGAGATAGTTCAGACAGGCCTGGGAATACAGCCCCCAGGTTGGCAGACAGGCAAGAACAGAACAGGACCTGGCACATTCAGAGTCAAGGACCACACTGAATGATAGAGTTGCTCAGGCACCAGCTTCCAGGTGGAGCTGGTTTAAATATCCAGTGACAGACAGCAATAGGCTGAGGACGCATTAGGGGTGTGCCCACAGCAGCTACAAGAAACAGGAAGTAACCGGGCCGCCGCCCTAAGCAGTCAGAACAGAGACAAACAGACAGCATGAATAGAAGCCAGGCTAGCAGACTGGACTGAAGATCAAGTTTGCGATCTTGCATAGTGAGAGATGGTGCACCATGCAAGCCCGCCACCAGGTATGTTACACTTTTAAAATTCTATGGAGAGGGGAGGAGCAAGATGCAGACACAGACATTCTAGGGAGGAGCTAGAGGCAGACAGACATTCTAGGGAGGAGCTAGAGGAAGACACAGACATTCTAGGGAGGAGCTAGAGGCAGACACAGACATTCTAGGGAGGAGCTAGAGGCAGACACAGACATTCTAGGGAGGAGCTAGAGGCAGACACAGACATTCTAGGGAGGAGCTAGAGGCAGACAGACATTCTAGGGAGGAGCTAGAGGCAGACACAGACATTCTAGGGAGGAGCTAGAGGCAGACACAGACATTCTAGGGAGGAGCTAGAGGCAGACACAGACATTCTAGGGAGGAGCTAAAGGTAGACACAGACATTCTGCTGCAAGTTCCCCTTGCACAACAGTTACAGTTCTATGTGGAACTTTATGAGCGTCAACTGTCATCCCTATCTTAGTAATAGGAAAGTCTGTATTGACTGAAAACAGTTTTTACCCATGAATTGACAATTTTGCGAAACATCAGTCCAGGAGGAGAAAGAAGAAGATTTCTCTGATAAGATATATCACAAAGTTTCTTATTTTCATGCGTACTATTGATATAGGAAAGACATTAAAATGATTGTTACTTTTTAAAGGACAGGATGGTATAGAGCAGGAGGAGGTGATCGGTTTAATATTCACAGGCTTGTTTTAAAAGATATAATTTGTATTTTATTCATTCAAATCCCTGGAGTTTGTATTATATGAGTTCAGTGGGCGGTCCTACTAATGATTGACAGTCTTCCTTGTATGACTGCACACTAGTAGGACCGCCCACTGGTCTCATGTGATACAAACTCGAGAGATTTCCATAAAAAAAAATACAAGTTATACTAAAACTTTTCCAACAAACCTATATATAATTCTGCTCAGCTTTTCCTTCTCTATACCAGAGTCCACTCCACCGATCCAACTGCAAAAAAAGTTTAAAAAATATTGCAAAAAGAAAATAAATGCCCCTTGTGCCAAAAATCACATATTTCTGTATACAAAAAAAAATATGGCCGTCAAAAAATTATTATTTTTATTTTTATTAAATTAATAAGGCATAAAAATAAACAATATAAATTTAGTATCTCCATAGTCATACTGATCCGTAGACTGCAAAATCGATACCATTAAAAAATACTCATCTCACAAAAAAAAAAAAGCCGTCAAAAATTGGAAATAGGGCTTAATGGTGGGGTTAAAAAAAATTATATGATATGAATAAAAGATTGCATGTCAAAATGTGACCCTATAAAGGAAGAGAAATATATTTAGAAAAAAGGCGAATGTAAAGTAATGAACTAAAGTCGTCTTAAGGTGTAAAACACAAATTAAAGATTAGATGGGAAAGAAAAGCTTTGGTTAATTAAAATGACAAGCACAGTTAATGAGGATCGTAATAAGCTTTGAGCTAAAAAACAGCGAACGCAATTCGAAGAACAGACCTACTGACACTCTAATGGCGGCGATTATTAAGAGAAGGGATGGAGACGTTGTATAAGCTGGAGGCTGGCAGTTAAGACAGAGGAAGAACAGTCAGCAGTTTACAGACATCTACAGGGAAAGCAGAAAAACACAGAAGAAAAGACAATTTACAGAAGTGACACTGAAGTCATATATTAGTGAGGCAATGGGGTACCTGGAGGCGATTTTAAATGTTGACCCCTTATTCTGGAGTGTCCATATGTTTCCTATGCAATAAATAAGAGTTAGGACTGTCTATCGATCTCATACAGTGGTTACGGAAAGTATTCAGACCCCTTTAAATTTTTCACTCTTTGTTTCATTGCAGCCATTTGGTAAATTCTAAAAAGTTCATTTTTTTTCTCATTAATGTACACTCTGCACCCCATCTTGACTGAAAAAAAAAACAGAAATGTAAAAATTTTTGCAAATTTATTAAAAAAGACAAATTGAAATATCACATGGTCATAAGTATTCAGACCCTTTGCTCAGTATTGAGTAGAAGCACCCTTTTGAGCGAGTACAGCCACAAATCTTCTTGGAAATGATGCAACAAGTTTTTCACACCTGGATTTGGGGATCCTCTGCCATTCTTCCTTGCAGATCCTCTCCAGTTCCGTCAGGTTGGATGGTGAACGTTGGTGGACAGCCATTTTCAGGTCTCTCCAGAGATGCTCAATTGTGTTTAGGTCAGGGCTCTGGCTGGGCCACTCAAGAATGGTCACAGAGTTGTTCTGAAGCCATTCCTTTGTTATTTTAGCTGTGTGCTTAGGGTCATTGTCTTGTTGGAAGGTGAACCTTCGGCCAAGTCTGAGGTCCAGAGCACTCTGGAAGAGGTTTTCATCTAGGATATCTCTGTACTTGGAAGCATTCATGTTTCCTTCAATTGCAACCAGTCGTCCTGTCCCTGCAGCTGAAAAACACCCCCATAGCATGATGCTTCTTGTTGGAAGGTGAACCTTCGGCCAAGTCTGAGGTCCAGAGCACTCTGGAAGAGGTTTTCATCCAGGATATCTCTGTACTTGGAAGCATTCATGTTTCCTTCAATTGCAACCAGTCGTCCTGTCCCTGCAGCTGAAAAACACCCCCATAGCATGATGCTTCCACCACCATGTTTCACTGTGGGGATTGTATTGTGCAGGTGATGAGCAGTGCCTGGTTTTCTCCACACATACCACTTAGAATTATCACCAAAAAGTTCTATCTTTATCTCACCAGACCAGAGAATCTTATTTCTCATAGTCTGGGAGTCCTTCATGTGTTTTTGAGCAAACTCTTTGCGGGCTTTCATATGTCTTGCACTGAGGAGAGGGTTCGACTGGTGGAGGGCTGCAGTGATAGTTGACTATGTGGAACTTTCTCCCATCTCGCTACTGCATCTCTGGAGCTCAGCCACAGTGATCTTGGGGTTCTTCTTTACCTCTCTCACCAAGGCTCTTCTCCCACGATTACTCAGTTTGACTGGACGGCCAGGTCTAGGAAGACTTCTGGTGGTCCCAAACTTCTTCCATTTAAGGATTATGGAGGCCACTGTGCTCTTAGGACCCTTGAGTAATGCAGAAATTCTTTTGGCCAGATCTGTGCCTTGCCACAATTCTGTCTCTGAGCTCCTTGGGCAGTTCCTTTCAGCTCATAATTCTCATTTGGTCTGACATGCATTGTGAGCTGTGAGGTCTTATATAGACAGGTGTGTGCCTTTCCAAATCAAGTCCTATCAGTTTAATTAAACACAGCTGGACTCCAATGAAGGAGTAGAACCATCTCAAGGAGGATCACAAGGAAATGGACAGCATGTGACTTAAATATGAGTGTCTGAGCAAAGTGTCTGAATACTTATGACCATGTGATATTTCAGCTTTTCTTTTTTAATAAATTTGCAAAAAATTCTACATTTCTGTTTTTTTTCAGTCAAGATGGGGTGCAGAGTGTACTTTAATTAGAAAAAAAAAAATAGCTTTTTAGAATTTACCAAATGTCTGCAATGAAACAAAGAGTGAAAAATTTAAAGGTGTCGGAATACTTTCCGTACCCACTGTGTCTATCTATCTGTCTTAAAAGTATCTATCTGCCTAACTTAAAGGGGCTATCACCTTTCATAAAACTTTTTCCTGTAAGTTCCCTTAGTATTAGAACACCTGATGTAAATGCCACTGTTCTCCTGAATCCGGCATAGTTTTTTTTTGTTTCTGCTTCTCTCTGTTCCTGAGATATCGCTCTGTATATAAATTTGGTCTTGTTAGCCAACTAGGCATGATCCTCAAGAACACACCCACTGAGAAAAGCTGAGAACCACACCCACTTGCTTGAAAGTCTAGATTTGTGTACAGGAAAGAGGAGGCCATATCTCGAGAACAGAAAGGCGTAGAGACCAGAGAAAAACATTGCCGGATTCAGGAGAACATCGGCATTTACTGGCATGGGTGTGTCAGAAATGACAGACAGTCGCCCTGCAGTTGGTTGCAGAAGATCTCTTCTTTTGGCATTACAGACACCTTCTTAGCTGTCTCTCTCTAGGACCCAGCGGCTACCTTCCTCCAGCTAATTGACACCCAGGCTGGGTGTTTAAATACTGGCTGTTGCTAGAGGGAGGTGCCGGTGATATTCACATGACCCCTTGTGAAGGCTTGGAGCAAGTGCAGTTCTTACTTCCTCTCTGGGGCTAAGAGGATGTGTGTGCTATCTCTCTGAGGTCGACTCAAGCTAAGCTACTTCCCCTTTGTCTGTCTCCCCCTGCTGTCTTTAGTTGTCAGTGGGAATCGACTACCGCTCATCCCCCCCTCCCTATCCAGGGCCAAGCGCTAGGGAAATTCAGGGATAGGTTCCTGTGGGGCGATTGGTGAGGAACCAATATAGGGATGGTAGGGGAGACAGGGTTATATATCAGCCTAGGGGTCTCCACTTCCCCTTTCCCTAGTGTCTGGGCTCCCTTCCCCTCATCTGTTCGTGTCACACTTTGTCTTTTCTACATTGTGCGTGACATTTACATTGGGTAATAAAATACATATTTATGACAAATGACAGCTAAATGAAAGCTGAGCTGCAGTACATGAGAATGGCCACATACAGTGTATGTAGCTGTGGTGCTCTGGCTTCAATCTGTCTATCTATCCAATATTTATCTATCTATATCTTCTATCTATCTATCGGTCATCTATCGATCCCATACATATTGTGACATGCAGAAGTAGTGCTGTTACTTCAAAAGCATCCAGCAACTGTTGCAAATAGCACAAGCACAGGAGACAGGAAGTGTTGTGCTCTAGAAGCATCCAGCAACTAGAGGGGTTAACACAGTCACAGGAGACAGGGAGTGTTTTAGCAGAGCCCCAAGGGGATTGTGGGGAACTTGTTATTGTAGTCTGGCTGGAGCCAAAGAGAAAGGTGGTGTGTTATCTGGATCTGACCGAAGACAACTGAACAGGATTCAGATCAGGAGAGAAACTAAACACAGGTCAGATAAACTCCCTGAACTAACAGTGCAGAGTATTGGGCAGGAAGATAAGGACTGGAAGGAATTGTGTCACAGGGATAATCTCCCTCATCAACCCCCCCCCCCCCTCCATCTCCATGCAGGTTAAAGAATGCTGTGTACTATTGTGTCCTTGTGAAGGAAAAGCCTGTGGTTGTGTATGCATAGAAGTGTGCTGCTAAGAGATCTAATCTGTGCTGAATTATGCTACTGAAGAGACTGACGTTACTGTGCCTGATTTATTAAACTGTACTGTAATGAAGATTGTGTTGTAATATCCCTGAATTGCACTGGCTGTGCTTCACATTAAATTCCACTATTAAACTGTTGAAAAAGACTCTTGTCAGATGTGTCTGGTCAGCAATTGAATCTATCGTGTGCCTGATAGAAGCTGCAGCACATGGTCTATGGTCGCCCTGAGTAACGGTTCCCCCAGGATTCCAAAGAATTCATGAAACCCGTCTCGCCCTTATCTGAACCTAGCGGCGTGCATCCCATTATCTATCTATTAATCTAGCTATCTATCCATTATCTACATACTGTATCTATCGATCATCTATCTATCCCATATCTATATCTATCATCTATTTCTATTATCTATATATCTATCCCATATCTGTCTCTTACAGCCACAACTTGACGACAAGATTTCAAGGTTTTTTATTATTATATTAATTTATTTTTTTAGATTTCCATGCCGCTGTCTAGTTGAATAGCAACATGGAAAAAAAAAAAAAAAAACAAGAACTCAAAATTCTATAATTTTTAAAAACGATTCTATTAAAACTTGACTTATCCGGGGGGGGGGGCATTTTCTGATGACACAGTTGCCGCCGTTCGTGTGTACCTAAACCATTTATTATAGATAACACTAAAAAAAAAAAATTGAGTTTCTTAATCGGTTTACCTAATGCATCTCTTTCTTCACATAGATGTTATTTCCCTTGAGATCAAAAAAAAAAAAAAAAGAAGGCGCAATTTGCCATTTGGAACAATAAAGGAAAATATACGGCGGAGAAGATAAAATGCTGTTTAATGCACCTTGCCCAGAGAGGCATAGTATAATTTACTGTGACCTTCACGGTTTGCAGGAATCTGCTGTCGCCGACACATCGGCCGTGTTGGAAATCCGGTGTCTTGTTAAAATGTAGATTTAAAAATAAATCTATAATGTGAAAAAAAAAAAAGCGGCCGGTTCCTGCAGACAAATAATGGCCGTCTCGCCATTTCACATCTACATTTAAACACTGCATTAGGGAGGATAGTCAATGGAAGGGCTGGAGGAGCCGATTTAGCTACAGGAAGGACAAAGAAAGTGAATTTGCCAAGAAGATTGATCACCGGCACTAATATAGATGCAGATGAAGGCTGTAAAAACCCACTGATATAACGGCCTGTAATGTCTGACTGTCAGAAGAAGCCGTCACTTACAGCAATTTGTCCGGTATCTAATTTTGCTATTTTTTTTGTGGTACGCTGCCAGACTATGCAGGAAATATAGAGAATGGGAGTTTGCATTGCTTTCTCGATCAAGACCCATGTGTTAACGAAGCTGGGATCTAAGGGGTAACGTTTCTCCTTATGGAGAGTAACATGCCAGTGTAAGGAGACTTATAGGCCATGCAATGCTCCTCTCGGAATCTCCTTGGCTTATAAGCCCTCCCTCCTTACACTGTCACTCTCCACATGGAGAAATGTTACCTCTTAAATCCAAGTCAGAGGCCTCTCATACAATATAGCTAAATCGGATTTCACTTTTAACCCTTTCACGCCATGGCCATTTTCCATTTTTTCCTTCCCTTAGGGCTCTTTCACACGTCCTGATATTTCTGTTACTGGGAAAACCAGAATAATAAAAAAATACAGGAGATATCCGTGTCCGTGTGTATCTGTGTGGCACATGTGTGCCGCATCAGTAGTACACGTACCGGCACCTGGTAATCAGCGGTACAGTTAGCACTTTTCCCAAGCACCGGGTGCTGAACACTGCCCTCATCATTGTCCCCTGTCGACACTGCGATCAGCACCAGCAGGGGGACCATGATGTGAGTAGTAGTCTGCTCCCACTGTCTCCAACTGTAAAAATAAGAACAAAATAAAAAATCCTTATATTCACCTGTCCTAAGTGTAATCCATCTGACCGCTCAGCAGAGGAGCCGAGGAGAATGACTCGCTGCAGCGAGCAGCCCCGAAGCTGCGCTGAGCTCAGTGAGTGACAATGACACCGCTCGCTGAGTGCAGCTTTGGGGCCCGCTCGCTGCAGGAGCCATTCCGCCCGGCTCCTTGGCGTCAGCGGTCAGAGCATTACAGCGGGGGACATCTTTGGACAGGTGAGTATAAGGATTTTTTATTTTATTCTTATTTTTACAGTTGGAAACAGCGGGAGCAGAATACTACTCTCATTGTCCCTTGCTGGTGCTGATCGCAGCGCCAGCAGGGGACAATGATGAGGCAGCGTTCAGCACCCGGTGCTTGGGAACAGTGCTAACTGTACCGCTGATTCTCAAGAGCTAGTACATGTCACACTGATGATGGGTGGAGATAGAGAGAAAACAAGGAGGTGGAAAGGGACATTAAACTGTATGGCGCATGCACAGAGTACCTGTACTTGGTTTGAACCATCATTCTGTGCTGACAGAGTTACTTTAAAAACTTGCCATAAATGTGTAATTTTATTAATTGGTGTAAATGCCACTGTTCTCCTGAATCCGGCGATGTTTTTCTTTTGTTCCTGCGCCTCTCCGTTCCTGAGATAGGGCCCCTTTCTCCCAGTGTATAAATCTAGTTGTCTTTTTAGCCAACTTGGCGTTATCCTCAAAAACTGTTAAATATCACAACCATTTGGCTAAAAAGACTAGATTTTCATACAGGGAAGAGAAAGCCATATCTCAGGAATGGAGAGGCACAGGAACAAAAGAAAATCATCGCCGAATTCAGGAGAACAGCAGCAATTACACCAGGTAAAAAATAACAATTATAGTAAGCTACAGGTCTTTTTTAGGGGAAAAGCTCATTTATGGATCACAGGAATAATTGCCTCTTTGCAACTGCTGTATTTTTATGGTCACCGTGAAGTGGTAGAATGGCTTTTTCATTTTTTTTTATCAAAATTATGTTAACTTAGTACCCTATATTATTTTCATGCACTATTGCTTATTTATTTACTGCAGGGTAATTGCTTATTATTAGTGTTGAGCCACCCCCGTAGTGTTCGAGTTCGGTTCGTCGAACACCCTTGTGTTCGCCGAACTGTTCGTCGAACACCTTCGAACACCGTTAAAACCAATGGCAGGCAAACAAAAACAAATAGAAACACATAGAAAACACCTTCAAAGGTGTCCAAAAGCTGACAAACTGCTCAGAAGACATAACTAACACATGGAAAAGTGACAAGAACATATAGTCATGCGAAAAGAAAAGAGGTGGAGGAGTAAAAGGAGGGGGAGACACAGATATAAGCATGTCATGCCCTTCTAAAATCCAAAAAGTGAGAAGCCGACACGGCCAGTCCGTTCCTGCCCGTGCCACCTCCGTTTGTGCCAGAGCCGCGGTGGACCCTGACGGCCAGCCCCCCTCTCCCAATACTGGTGCCTGTCCGCTGGTGGGTCGAGCGAGCCCCCCTGTGGTGGAGGCAGCTCTAAGCTTTTTAATTTAAATTGTCTCTCTAATTTGAATGAATACACTTTAAATCCATTTACAAGGATCTATTGGAGGGCAAGTCTCATGCCAGCAGCCGCGTAATTCCAGCTCCAGTAGCGTCCACTAAAGCTGCTGCAGTTAAAAAGCTTTTATAAGGATCGAGCTCGGCTGTCCACCGCAAGGCGTCCTACCGCCAGTCCCAGCCCCTATGCCTTGGGGTGCCTCCTGATGCTCTTCACTAAGTATCCCATGGTCCCGAAGCATTTCCTTTGAAAAAATTAAGTGTCCAAACTACAGGTGGTGTAGCTTGCTTAACAGCCGGGATAATCCGCTGACTAGCAGACACTGCTACTAGGCACAAAGTATTTCCTGGGCTAGATGCAGTTAAAAATTTGTAATTAGATAATCTCGTTGGATGCTGAGAAAGCATTCCATAGAGTCTCCTGGCACGCCATATATTATTCTCTTAAAAAGCTTGGGGTAGGGGTCTAGGGGACCCTTTTGTAGCCAAAATCACGGCCCTGTATCGCAATGCGTCACCTAGGCTGAAGATAAATGGAACTGTAGCACCCCGAGGGCTCGGTTGCTGCAGAGGTATTGCACCTCACCCAGAGGTGTGATATCTCACTCTCAGGTAAGGATGGAGTGTGGATCAGGACCCCGACACCTGCATGCATTACACCACATTGCCGTGGGGCAGGGCGACCAATATGCCCCTGAGATGGGCACGACAGTCCCTGTCCCTGGCTGGAGTGGGGGGAGGGAACACTGAGGAAGGGGAACCCTGTAGTGCAGGAGCAGGTAGGAAGCAGTTCCTGGGTGCATTGAGAAGGGAGTATAAAAGGTGGGCACCATCTTAGTTCAGTGCAGAGAAGACTGAGCAGAAGTGACAGGGAGCAGGGGCTCTGCATGAGCTCTGCTCCAGAGGCGGGCCTAGTAGCAGAGGCCCAGGCCTGGAAGAGGGAGAAGGAAGGAAGAGGAGCGGAGAAGGCTCCAGGAACGAGGAACGAAGGGATCCCAGGGGTGTGGACGGGCGAGTCGCCACCGCACGCCCGAATCCACCTGCGTGGAGGGGTCAGGCCAAAGGGGGAGACCGGTCCCCGAAACTAGTGGAGGCGGGAAACGATCCTCAGCTAGAAACCGGAGGCTGTGACATTTTATGTGGCACAGCCCCTCGCTACACCCGCTAGGAGGGCAGCACATAGGGTCAGGGAAACTGGCGCCAAGTTTACCAAGAGGAGGCCCGAGGCAGCCGGACAGAAGGGTTGGTAAGAAAGGCCAGACAAAGGACACACAAAGGGGGTCCTGTGAAGCACTCCAAAGTTATCTGGGAGTTGTCTGAGCCCTTCACCTGGTGAGCACAGTACGACGTGGGCAGCCGTTACCTGCAGAAGTGGTCTGGATAATAAGAACTGTGAGTAAAGGCCCTGGACTGCATCACTGACTCCGTGTCGTTACTGCTGCTGCCCTGCACCATCACCCCCATCCTCCGCATACACTGCCCTGAGGCTATACTCCTCCCGTGGGGAGTTATGCTACGCTCTGCTGCACCCACAACACCAGCCTTAGCGGTCTGCCCTGTAGCGGCGGTTCACTCTGACCGCAATCCACGGGTGGCGTAGTCGGACATTTAAACATCAAAACCACATAAATAGTTCCGCCACTGGTTTGACCGCCCTGAGCCACGGAACCGGGTCGCCGCCACGGAGACTACAACCACCAGCATCCACCAAAAAGGGTCCGGCTCCGGATGTCCCAAGGCCCAGGGGGTGCATCAGAACATTTTCATCACCTTTCATAATCACCAATGGGACAAGGCAGGGATGCCCTCTGTCCCCTCTCTTATACATCCTAGTGACGGAGCACCTGCTCTCATCAATTCGCCATAACCCCAATATTAGGTGGATTGAGGTGGGAGGCACCGAGTACAAGTGCTCTCTATTTGCTGATGATGTCCTAGTATATATCACTCAATCACATATATCCATCCCTGCTGTTATGGCTGAAATAGATCACTTTGTTACATGGTAAAATTTTAAAATCAATGCAGCGAAGTCTGAGGCCCTCGATGTCTCCCTCCCCAAATCCATACAGGATTCCATCCAGTCCAACTTTCCCTTTGCCTGGCCCTCACAGGGTATCAAATTCTTAGGAATTCCTATTCATAGAGATCTCTCCCATCTATGTTATCTTAATTTTGGGCCCTTTATTGAACAACTCCATACAGACCACGGTTGGCAAGTTAGAACTGTAAGATTCACTACCTGAACCACTGGTGTTTTGTGGAAAAGCACATGTACACTGCGTTCCAAATTATTATGCAAAAAGTGTTTAGGAGTGATAAGGGAAGAATTTGTTTGTTTGTCAGTTAAACTCATTGATGGTGATGTGTGTCAGGACTCTTTATATCACTGTAAGCAATTGCAGACACCTGTGCTAATTAGTTTGGCAGGTGTGTCCAATGAACGGCAAGACTACTTAAGAAGGCTCTCTCACATTATTAAGCAGCCTACATTTTCTGCCAAAATGGGAAAGAAAAAGGATGTGTCGGCTGCTGAGAAGCAACAAATTGTGGAGTGTTTAGGTCAAGGCATGACTACAATCAACATTGTGCGATGATCAGGATGAAGTGTCTTGGCACTCAAGAAGTATGTAGCTGATTCATAGTACACACGTGTGCGTGCTGATAAGGGCAAATTGAGGACTCTTTCCTACAGGCAATTACGTCAGGTTAAAAGAGCAGCGGCAAAAAAGCCTTGTCATAGCAGCAGACAAGTTTTTGAAGCTGCTGGTGCCTCCAACGTCCCCCAAACAACAAGATGCAGGGTCCTTCAGAGGTTTGCAGCTGTGCGTACGCCATCCTGTCGACCTCCTCTATCCACTGCACACAAGCAGAAACGGCTCCAGTGGGCCAAACATTACATGAAGACTGATTTCAAAACTGTTTTGTTCACGGATGAGTGCCGTGCAACGCTCGATGGTCCAGATGGATGGAGTGGAGGATGGCTGGTTGATGGACACCCCACGCAAACACTGCTACAGCGCCAACAAGGAGGAGGTGGATGTTTTTGGCTGGAATCATGGGGAGAGAGATTGTCAGCCCCTTTAGGATCCCTGAAGGGGTAAAGATGAACTCCATAATGTATGTGGAGTTTCTCAAGCAGCACTTCCTGCCATGGTTCAAGAAGAAGAACCGTGTATTTCACAGCAAGATCATTTTCATGCATGATAATGCACCGTCTCATGCTGCACATAACACATCTGCATCTCTGGCTGATATGGGCATATAAGGGGACAAACTTATGGTGTGACCCCCATGCTCCCCTGACCTCTATACCATTCAGAACCTCTGGAGCATCATCAAAAGGAGTGTCTATGATGGCGGGAGGCAGTTCACATCTAAGCAACAGCTCTGGGAGGGTATTCTGTCCTCATGCAAAACAATTGAAGCAGAAACCATCCAAAGCCTGACAAATTCAATGGACGAGAGAGTTCAGAAGCTCCTTTCGAACAAGGGGTCCTATGTGCAAATGTAACATCACCTAGAATAAAGTTTTGAGTTGAAAACTGTTTGATTTCAGTTTCTAATAACCTGCTAATGCTTATAATTTCAAAAATGACCATTTTTTTGGTCTTTATTAAAATGAAAAGGTTGATCGAAGAGTGTGGGGGATCTAAGAGTGTGGCAACCCAGTAGTCAGGATTACTTCGAATTCTGACAATATGAGGGTCATGTTGCAGGTAGTGCAGCAAGAAGGCACTTATGTGTCTTGCGCATCTCTGAGCCCCAAAATTATTTTCCGGGCTAGATGCAGCTAAAAATTATTATTAATTTTAAATCTGGTAGAGCTTAGTATAGATGGCCTAATAGAATCAGTACTGCACACTGCTACAAAGCCCAAATTATTTTCCAGCCAAGATACAGATAAACATGATTAGTAATTTGAAAGCTTAAAACGGTTGGTAGGGTGATTTTAACCAATCATCAAGCTTTTACTCTCCCCAGGATGACACAGGGGTAGAAAAGTCGTTTCGGATCCATGATTTGTTCATCTTTATGAACGTGAGTCTGTCTACATTATCAGTGGAGAGCCGCGTGCGCTTATCTGTCAGCACACCACCAGCAGCGCTGAACACACGTTCAGACAGAACGCTGGCTGCGGAGCATGACAAGATCTCCAAGGCGTAAGTGGCGAGCTCCGGCCATTTATCCATATTGGAAGCCCAAAAAGAGCAAGGGTCCCGTAACACAGTCATGGCTTCAATGTTTAATTGGAGATACTCCTGTACCATCGTCTCTAGGCGTTGACTATGTGTCAGACTTCTTGTCTCCTGTGGCCTTGCAAAGGATGGGCTAAAAAAGTGGTGAAATGATTCCGCAAAATTGATGTTACCAGCAGATACTGTGTTTCTGTTACGGTTTGAGTGCTGAACACTCGACGGTCCCACGGTTGGCAAGTTGGAACTGTGAGATTCAGTACGTGCACCACTGGTGTTTTGTGGAAAAGCACATGTAAGACTCTGCAACAGTCTCTGCTGATACTCCTGCATGCGTGCATCCCTTTCTATGGCAGGAATTATTTCTGCAAATTTACTTTTGTACCGGGGATCTAACAGTGTGGCAACTCAGTAGTCAGGATTATTTCTAATTCTCCCAATTCGAGGGTCATGTTGCAGGTAGTGCAGCAAGAAGGCACTCATGTGTGTTGCGCATCCAGGAGCACCAAGTCCCTGTTGTGTTGGTGGCGAGGTAAGAATCATGCTTCCTTCCTCTGTCCTCTCCCCCCAACCTCGCACAACAGAAATGTGATCAAGGTCTCCCTCATCTGATGAGTCTTCCATCAGTTCGTCCTCCACTTCTTCCTGGTCTCCTGCACCTTCCTCACTAGTTTGGCTGCTACCATGCGCCCTGGTAAAACCATCTCCCCCACCCTCACATGCCTGCCGCCTTGGTGCTGCCGACCATCTGGACCTTGCAGATGTTAGCCCTTCCGCATACAACTCCTCCTCCTCTACTTCCTCCACCTCCTCTTGTGCCACCACCTGACTCCGAATTCTGTTTAACATGTGCTCCAGCATGTAAATCACCGGAATAGTCATGCTGATAATGGCATCGTCACCACTAAACATCTTCGTCGCCATTTCAAAACTGTGCAGAAGGGTGCATAGTTCCCTGATCTGAGACCACTCCTCCAGCGTGATTTGCCCCACCTCTGGATCCCGTTGGCCCAGGCTATACGTCAGAACGTATTGCACCAGGTCTTGTCGGTGCTGCCACAGTCGCTGCAACATGTGCAGAGTTTAATTCCACCGGGTAGGCACATCGCATTTTAGCCGGTGAAGTGGCAGGCCCAACGACTTCTGTAGAGATGTAAGTCGCTGAGCTGCGGGATGCGAACGGCGGAAGTGAGCACACAGCGACCGTGCCCTCTGCAGAAGGCCATCTAGTCCGGGATAGTGGGCTAAAAATTGTGGACAACCAGGTTCAACACGTGAGCCATACAAGGCATGTGTGTGACATTGCCCCGGCGAAGGGCCGCACCCAGGTTTGCAGCATTGTCGCACACGGCCTTCCCTGGTTTCAGGTCCAGTGGAGACAACCATTCATGAAACTGGTTCTCCAGAGCTGACCACAACTCCTCAGCTGTGTGACTCACATTTCCCAGACATTTCAAAGTAAAAACCGCCTGATGACGTTGAGCCCTACTGTGGTGTGCAGGATCCCTTCTGCACAGTTAGAAAGCTTGTGGCATGACCAGACAGGCTTTGGGTGCAGGTGGAGTACCGAGAGGAGGTTGAGGAGGCAGAAGCAGTGGAGGAACTTTGACATAAAGAGGATTGACGCACAACTCGTGGGGATGGCAAGACTTGGACAGCAGCCCCTTGTGCTGCTGTCACCATAGTTACCCAGTGCCCAGTCAGCGACATGTAACGCCCCTGTCCATGCCTACTCGTCCAAGTGTCTGTGGTGAAATGCACCCTGTCACACACAGAGTTTCTCAAAGAAGCGGTGATGTTGTGTGCGACATGCTGGTGGAGCGCAGGCACACCTTTCTCTGAGAAGTAGTGCCGACTGGGCATCTGGTACTGGGGCACTGCGACGGACATAAGGTCTCGAAAATCCTCTGTGTCCACCAGGCGGAAAGGCAGCATTTCTGTAGCCAAGAGCTTGCAGATGGTGAAATTCAACCTCTTAGCTTTCTCATGGCTAGGAGGAAATGGTCTTTTACTTGTCCACATCTGAGGGACTGAGGGCTGGCTGTTGTGCTTAGACGGGGTTGATAAGGGTGTCCCCGGCAAACTGCCGGTCTGTGAGGAAGATGCAGGCAGACAGGTTAGGTTGCCTTGATCCAAAGGTGGTGCTATCGATGTCGGACAGCGCTCAACACCAGCTGGTGTTACCACCTCCAAAGAAAATGATGACCTGCCAATCACGCTGGCTGTTGCGGGTAAAGAGGTGGCAGGTCTGCGTCCCAAAACAGGTGTGACTGCTGTCCCCCCAGTCACAGAGGATGAAGAGGCCGCAGATGCACAAGATGGGGCAGACGGTGGTTGGCCCGGCGGGCTAGGCCGCATTGTAGCACAGTGAGCTTCCCACTGCAACTTATGCTTCATGTCCATGTGCCGGTTCATGCATGAAGTACTCAAACTATGTATTTTTTGGCCTCTACTTAGCTTTTGCTGACAAATGTTACAGATAACACGAGTTGGGTCATCTTTATCGATCTGAAAAAATGCCCAGGCTATGCAAGGCTTAGCACCCATGCGACCTGAAGAGCCACCACGACTTGTGGTCAGAGGCAGAGTTGTGTTTGAGGATGCAGTTGTTGACGTGCTTCCAGTTCTACGTCTCTGTCCAGGAAGGTGCAACCTGCCTTGTCGTCACTAGCATCTTCCTCCACCTCCTCTGCTGACCTCATCTCTTGGCTGACTGTGGGTTGACAGTAAGTGGGATCTCCAACCTCATCATCATCACCCTGTGTGTTATCACACCCGTTGTCCTCAGAGCCAACCTGTTCCTGCCCTGACAAAAATCTAAAGTTGTCGCTCCAATCAGGTATTTGAGTCTCATCATCGTCTTCCTCATTGTCTCCACCAACAGGAGTTACAGTTTGGGAATGAGGGTCTACATTATGGTCAGAACCTTCTGCGTCTGGTCCTGGATCCGACTCATAAAGATTCTGGGCATCAGTGCAGATCATTTCCTCGTCTGGATTCACGGAAGCGCTGGAGTCGACCTCTGATTCCCAGGCTATAGTATGAGTAAACAGCTCTGCAGACTCAACCATCTGTTCTACCTCATACTCAGACGGGCAGCTGGAGATTTGGGAGCTGTGAGGAAGCAAGTGCGATTTGGGTGACACCTCTGAGGACTGGAGTATTTGTGATGTTGAAGTTGAGGTGGAGGAGAGCCCACTTAAAGGAGCACTTGATATCCGTTGAAGCACCTGCTGTTTTTGTGCCTCATCTGGAATTTGTAGCGATTGGCGTGGCCGTAAGAAAGGGATCTTATCACATTGTCCGCTAAAAGAAGTAGACATTTTAGTTTGGCTGGAAGATGGTCTTTCTTCTGCAGATGTTACTGTTGCTTTAACACCTACTCCACGGACACAACCTTTTTTCCCCTTCCCAACACGCCTATTCCCCTTTCCACCAGCAGCAGGCCTTTTTCCACTCATTTTGGTGGTTAACTAATTCACAACTCTGGAGTTGTTTGCACAAAAAAACAATGGATTGGAACCGAGCAGAGCTGAGTGGCCAAACTGTGGTATTAGGCCAAAACTATTGGCTGGGTTAGATGCAGAAAAAAATTATATTCAGTTTGCAACCTGATGGAGGTCAGTATAGATGGACTAATAGAACAAGTCCCACACACAGCTAGAAGCCCAAATATTTTTTCAGAGCTAGATGCAGAAAAATCTTATATTCAATTTGCAACGTGATGGAGGTCAGTATAGATGGACTAATAGAACAAGTCCCACACACTGCTAGAAGGCCAAATATTTTTTCAGAGCTAGATGCAGAAAAAAATTATATTCAATTTGCAACCTGATGGAGGTCAGTATAGATGGACTAATAGAATGATGCTATGCCCAAAAGGTTTTACTTCACTAGGTGCAGTAAAAAAAATGGTATTCTATACACAGGTGGTGTAGCTTGCAACACAGATAGGCTACTCCACTGACTAACACACTCTGCTATAGGCCAAAAAGGATTAGCTTTGCTAGATTCAGCCAAATGCTGTGAAAAAAACTTGCACAGCACTGGCACAGACCTGCCTGGCAAAAACTGATAGGAACTGATGTAACTTAGTCCTGAAAAGGACTGCAATTACAATTAGTCTTTACTCCCAACCTATCTATTTAAGAGCACAGACCTGCCTGATAAAAGTCGTAGGAAATGCTGTAACCTAGTCCTTAAAAGGACTTCAATCACAACTATTCCCTACTCCCAAGCTATCTGTAGATTTGTGCGAAAATTGGCTTGAAATTAACAAGGTATAGCGCACACAGCAACAGCGGTGCCGTCTAACACGCAGCTGCAGCAGTGAGAAAATGGTGGCGACGGGGAAAATGGCTGGGTCTTATAGGGCAAGGACATGTGACATACACTGCCAATGACACATGCCCTTGCTTGTGTGAAAAAAAGCACTTCGCTCCGTGTGTGCGCTGCTGATAGGCTGACAGATTGCACCTCCCCACTGTAAATGCGGGAAAGAGAAAAAAAAATGGAGATCTTCATTATTCCTGCAGAGATCCACCCCCTGCCCCTCCCCCCACCCCGCTGTACACTCAAACTGCGTATTAACATTAATTTTCATCATTACTGAGAAAAAATCCAGTTATGATTTTGGTGCACGAACAGTTATCGAACATAACCTCGAACAGCCGAATTTTTTCAAATCGTTCGTGTTCGCCGAACAGCTCGAACACCGCCCAAAACAGCTCGAATTTGATATTGGCGAACAGTTCAAATCGAACACCGCTCATCTCTACTTATTATGTCTCTATCTTTATTTTTTTCTGTTTACTGGCCAGTGTGAACATGCACTTACACGCTGCATGCACACCAACTTATATTCCGTTTAATTTCCTTAGTTTTTTTTTTCAGTTTTTTGCACCCTGTGCATATAAAGGTGCGGCCTGCCTTTTCCTTGAGCTGGACATTCTATTCATGTTGTTCCCCATGGCTGTGTATCTACTAGCCAGGCTCAGTCCTTATCAGCTCCTATCCACATGCATGTCATTTGACAAACGGTAAGGTTTTAAATATTAGAGTTAGGACTATGCCGATTAGGGTCACCGTGACGTGGTGGGATGGCTTTTGTATTTTTTTTAATCAAAATTATGTTAACAAAGTACCCTATATTATTTTCATGCACCATTGCTGTTTATTTACTGCAGGGTATTTGCTTATTATGTTTCGGTCATTGGTTTTTGCTGTATTTTTATGACTGATTTTTAGGCAATTTATGGGGGTTCATATAAGTTTTTAAATATCAAGATGCAAAAAAATGTTTTTTTTATTTCCCTCCCTAAACGGAATGTCAAAAATGTGTTTGATTATGGAATAAAAAGATTTTATTTAAAAAAAATTGTCTAATCTGTTTGTCATGACATTACTGCTTGCCAATACAACACAGCAGGCAACAATCCCATTTTTCACAGGACGGTCTTGAAGTTTATAAAAATTTGAATTAAAGTTACCACTCTACCTAGAGACCCACAATTTAAGATTCAAAAGCAAAGGTACGGTATAAATGAAAAAAAAAAAAACAAGTACAACCATAGAATATAAATACATGTCTTAAGCGCACCCAAAAAGCTGGTCAAGCGTACAATATCTCAAAGTATCTCTATAGGTGTGAGTACTTGACAAACGTTTCTACCACTCTGTATGAACTGTGACCAAAATGTTCCAACTTCACACTCTCAGAGTGTATACACAGGTGATAATTTCCTTGACCCACTCGGTCTAATATCAGGACTCTGCGCGTTTCTTCATTTTTCTAAACCAGAAAACTCATCCTCTGGAGATTGATAATCTGCTGAATTTCTTAAGCCTACTACTTTTCTGCAAAGGATGCTATTATAATTTAAAGGGTTCACTCTTTGAATTGCATATCAAATCAAAGCAAAAGGTCATTCACCCAACTTGGAGTTTCGCCTACAGGCTTCTTCTCAGGACATAAGCCTTCCTGTTTGAAAACCTTCTTGATTTGCATATCTGCAACCAAATCTCGAAGACAGATTACATAGTAAATATAGTTTCCACCATGATAAAATAAATCCACTTAAGATATCAAACTAATATCACCATTTTTGATAAATACACATCTTTTAGTCTTTAGAAACAGGAGAGATTCATTAGCAAAAACCTTATAATGCACGTTTATACATAAGGACATCTCACAGGTCAATAGTTTGATTCATTCATAAAACTCACATGATGACATGACGTAAGGTCGTCCAATAAAGATCCAGATATAGGATCCATTAATGCGTGCACCACTTTGATGCACATCGGGAAACCTCTTGGTATTAATGTTCTGAATAAATAAAGTGAATACATAAAAAATACTGCCACTTGTCAGACGCTTTTGATTCCTTAAAAGGTGTGCGCTTCTTAATTAATCTGTCTCGCCTGACTCCAACAGGATCCCTTGTCAAGACTGGAATGAACATCGCCAATCTGGATGAATCTGGGCCATAAAGTGGTGCATTATTAGCTATTGGATGCAAGCAGCTTTTTTGTCTGTGTCCACCTGTCTTAGAGTTTAGATGGTGGCTAGGCAAGTAGTAATGCCCTGAGAAGAAGCATATAGGCGAAACCCCAAGTTGGACTGATGTCCTACTGCTTGATTTGATATGCAATATAAAAATGTTAACCTTTACAAGTATAACAAAATAATTTGTGGAGAAGGAGATTGTTTGCCTGTCACCACTCTAAGGATTCTTTTTTTCTCTGATTCAGAAACAGAGAGATGAGTGGAGCCCTGAAATTTTACTGAAGTATGAAGTTGGGACATATTTGGTCACAGTTCATGCGAAGTGGAAGAAACGATTGGGAAGTGCTCAAATACGAGCTATGTCTGGTTTTCCTTTCACTTCCCCAGCTCAGATGAGGCCTGGCTTGGTGCATGGAGAGGTAGGACATTATTGATAGGGACTATCCATATAGAAGGTACACCTTGACATGGTTAGATGACATTTGCATTTTTAGATAAAAAAAAAAGTTAAACTAAGTACCTTATGTTTTAACATGTATAGCAATATTGGCGTTCATTACTCAATCACACTGTATTGGTGCCTAGTGTATGTACTGCATGTGTCTGCCCTGGTCCTACAGATTACATGGTGGCTAGGTAAAATAAACATTTTTAATCGGAAAGTGTTATCTCAGTGATCATACCCTGAGAAGAAGCCTGTAGGCGAAACACCAAGTCAGACTGATGACATTCTGCTTGACTTGATATGCAATTTCAAAGTGTTAATCTTTACAAGTATAACAAAATCCTGTGTGGAGAAAGGGATTGTCTGCAGTGCGTCAATCTCAGAGCATGCATCCTTTTTTTTTTTTCTCGGTTTTAGAAATAGAGAGACGAGTGGAGAGCTGATATTTTACCAAGCGGACTTCAAAGAGTTATCAACCTTGTGTACTCTCTGGTCACTGTTCATACAGAGTGGAAGAAACATTTGGCAAGTGCTCATACCTATAGACAGACAGAAGTACAGTATGCAAGCTCTGCACAGAAGCTGAACAAGTAGAAAACGACGGATGAATTGAGCACAGAGGCATAATGGAAAGTTTATGTATATTTTATCTAGATATAAAATCTAAACTGGGGTTCAAAAGTAACCCCGCAACGTGCAAGAAATTTCTAAAGACTTGAAAACATCATTTTAAAACAACACATTGCGATAGTCGAGAAGTTTCATAATTTCCTGCTTTCACAGACCAGAGTTCGCAGTTTATCCACAAATTATTCTGTGCGAGAATTTTCCAAGTCCAAGAGCCGGGAACAAAACAAGTTAAACTGCAAGTAAAGAATAGGCGGAGAGTCTATTATCAGAAGCCATAGGTGGTCCTGGGTCAGACTATTTATAGCCCCTTCATTGGTCCCCACTAATTTTGTGCAGGCTGCCATGCTGTTAGATACAAAACATGGGATTACTATTTATTTTTTGCACATAAACAAGTAAGAGCTCAAGAATGTTCTAAGATTTATTAATTAAGGTGATAGTAAATCTAAGCTGGTTATGTAGGTTTCTTCTGATGCAAATGTCCTATACCAGGGTGGACAGACTTTTCTGATGCATTATTTTTTTTTTAATATGGTTCTAAAAATTAACAGGCAGCGAGTTGCTAATAGAGGCAACTACCCGCCTGTTCTATCCGATGCCAACTCAGAAGGTCGCCGACCGCTTCTGTCCATGATTCAGCTGCTCCACCGTCAACGGAGTAGATCATCTTCTTTCGGGCTACTCTGTTGATGGGGCTTGACTGCAGACGTCCTGCTGATTGACTGCCAGCTCCCCGCAGTAAGGCAGCGGGGAGCCGGCTGTTAATCAGCAAGATGTCAGCAGTCCCGCCCCTCAACAGAGTAAAGCAAAAGAAGAAGAGGTGACTTGTCAACGTGCCATCAGCAGAAGCGACTGAATTGCCGGCAGTAGTCTGTGACCGCTCTGTGCCAGCAGAGATCAGCGTCGGGCAAAAAAGGCGTTAGTTCTTAGGGCAATAGAAAAAAAAATGTCCTGGATAACTGTCTATGCCTTAAATCTATCTGAATCCTGAGGATCAGGAGCTCTAGCCAAAACAAAAATACTTTGGCCCCGATTGATCAAAGCATTTACGCCAGAATAAATCGCTCTGAAAAGTTGCAAAGTTTGAGACTTTCAGCATTCTCATAATTGTATTATCTGGATGTGCCAAAATGGGTGTATCCAGAGCAGGACGGGGGTATGAATTAGGCGAGCAACGGCATTTCTTACACCAGAAGTCTAACTGGAGTAGGATTTCTGGCCTCTTCTCCAGACGCTGCAGTGGACAGTTCAAGATTGCCACACAAAACGCAAGTTGACGCCTCAAACTGCTGTGTGCCACCACCAAAAATGTTACTCCAGGCAGGGACTGGAGTATATATCTAGTATAATATTGTACATGTTAGTGGCATAAATTATCATGAATTATTTGGAAGCGCCTGGTCACGTCACACCCAGTTCTGCCCAATTTTCTAAAAAAAAAAAAAGAAAAAGCAACCATTTTCATTTTGTGTAACTAAGTTATATGTATGTGTGTGTATATATATATATATATATATATATATATATATATATATATATATACACACACATACACATATATATATATACACACATACACACAGTACAGACCAAAAGTTTGGACACACCTCATTTAAAGATTTTTCTGTATTTTCATGACTATGAAAACTGTACATTCACACTGAAGGCATCAAAACTATGAATTAACACATGTGGAATTATATACTTAACAAAAAAGTGTGAAACAACTGAAAATATGTCTTATATTCTAGGTTCTTCAAAGTAGCCACCTTTTGCTTTGATGACTGCTTTGCACACTCTTGGCATTCTCTTGATGAGCTTCAAGAGGTAGTCACCGGAAATGGTTTTCACTTCACAGGTGTGCCCTGTAAGGTTTAATAAGTGGGATTTCTTGCCTTATAAATGGGGTTGGGACCATCAGTTGTGTTGTGCAGAAGTCTGGTGGATACACAGCTGATAGTCCTACTGAATAGACTGCTAGAATTTGTATTATGGCAAGAAAAAAGCAGCTAAGTAAAGAAAAATGAGTGGCCATCATTACTTTAAGAAATGAAGGTCAGTCAGTGCGAAAAATTGGGAAAACTTTGAAGGTGTCCCCAAGTGCAGTTGCAAAAACCATCAAGCGCTACAAAGAAACTGTCTCACATGAGGACCACCCCAGGAAAGGAAGACCAAGAGTCACCTCTGCTTCTGAGGATAAGTTTATCCGAGTCACCAGCCTCAGAAATCGCAGGTTAACATCAGCTCAGATTAGAGACCAGGTCAATGCCACACAGAGTTCTAGCAGCAGACACATCTCTTCAACAACTGTTAAGAGGAGACTTTGTGCAGCAGGCCTTCATGGTAAAATAGCTGCTAGGAAACCACTGCTAAGGACAGGCAACAAGCAGAAGAGACTTGTTTGGGCTAAAGAACACAAGGAATGTACATTAGACCAGTGGAAATCTGTGCTTTGGTCTGATGAGTCCAAATTTGAGATCTTTGGTTCCAACCACCGTGTCTTTGTGCGATGCAGAAAAGGTGAACGGATGGACTCTATATGCCTCGTTCCCACCGTGAAGCATGGAGGAGGAGGTGTGATGGTGTGGGGGTGCTTTCCTGGTGACACTGTTGGGGATTTATTCAAAATTGAAGGCATACTGAACCAGCATGGCTACCACAGCATCTTGCAGCGGCATGCTATTCCATCCGGTTTGCGTTTAGTTGGACCATCATTTATTTTTCAACAGGACAATGACCCCAATCACACCTCCAGGCTGTGTAAGGGCTATTTGACCAAGAAGGAGAGTGATGGGGTGCTACGCCAGATGACCTGGCCTCCACAGTCACCAGATCTGAACCCAATCGAGATGGTTTGGGGTGAGCTGGACCGCAGAGTGAAGGCAAAAGGGCCAACAAGAGCTAAGCATCTCTGGGAACTCCTTCAAGATTGTTGGAAGACCATTTCCGGTGACTACCTCTTGAAGCTCATCAAGAAAATGCCAAGAGTGTGCAAAGCAGTCATCAAAGCAAAAGGTGGCTACTTTGAACAACCTAGAATATAAGACATATTTTCAGTTGTTTCACACTTTTTTGTTAAGTATATAATTCCACATGTGTTAATTCATAGTTTTGATGCCTTCAGTGTGAATGTACAATTTTCATAGTCATGAAAATACAGAAAATTCTTTAAATGAGGTGTGTCCAAACTTTTGGTCTGTACTACTAATTATATATATATATATATATATATATATATATATATATATATATATATATATATATATATATATATATATATATATATATATACACACCCCTATACATACATACACTGCTCAAAAAAATAAAGGGAACACTCAAATAACACATCCTAGATCTGAGTGAATGAAGTATATATACAGTTAGGTCCATATATATTTGGACAGAGACAACATTTTTCTAATTTTGGTTCTAGACATTACCACAATGAATTTTAAACCAAACAATTCAGATGCAGTTGAAGTTCAGACTTTCAGCTTTCATTTGAGGGTATCCACATTAAAATTGGATGAAGGGTTTAGGAGTTTCAGCTCCTTAACATGTGACACCCTATTTTTAAAGGGACCAAAAGTAATTGGACAATTGACTCCAAGGCTATTTCATGGACAGGTGTGGGCAATCCCTTCGTTATGTCATTCTCAATTAAGCAGATAAAAGTCCTGGAGTTGATCTGAGGTGTGGTGCTTGCATTTGGAAGGTTTTGCTGTGAAGTAAACATGCGGTCAAAGGAGCTCTCCATGCAGGTGAAACAAGCCATCCTTAAGCTGCAAAAACAGAAAAAAAAACATCTGAGAAATTGCAACAATATTAGGATTGGCAAAATCTACAGTTTGGTACATCCTGAGAAAGAAAGCACTGGTGAACTCATCAATGCAAAAAGACCTGGGTGCCCACGGAAGACAACAGTGGTGGATGATCGCAGAATAATCTCCATGGTGAAGAGAAACCCCTTCACAACAGCCAACCAAGTGAACAACACTCTCCAGGAGGTAGGCATATCAATATCCAAATCTACCATAAAGAGAAGACTGCATGAAAGTAAATACAGAGGATTCACTGCACGGTGCAAGCCACTCATAAGCATCAAGAAGAAAAAGGCTAGACTGGACTTTGCTAAAAAACATCTAAAAAAGCCAGCACAGTTCTGGAAGAACATTCTTTGGACAGATGAAACTAAGATCAACCTCTACCAGAATGATGGAAAGAGAAAAAGTATCGCGAAGTCGGGGTACAGCTCATGACCCAAAGCATACCACATCATCTGTAAAACACGGCGGAGGCAGTGTGATGGCTTGGGCATGCATGGCTGCCAGTGGCACTGGGTCACTAGTGTTTATTGATGATGTGACACAGGACAGAAGCAGCCGAATGAATTCTGATGTATTCAGAGCCATACTGTGTGCTCAGATCCAGCCAAATGCAGCCAAACTGATTGGTCGTCGTTTCATACTACAGATGGACAATGACCCAAAACATAAAGCCAAAGCAACCCAGGAGTTTATTAAAGCAAAAAAGTGGAATATTCTTGAATGGCCAAGCCAGTCACCTGATCTGAACCCAATTGAGCATGCATTTCACTTGTTAAAGACTAAACTTCAGACAGAAAGGCCCACAAACAAACAGCAACTGAAAACCACCGCAGTGAAGGCCAGGCAGAGCATCAAAAAGGAGGAAACACAGCGTCTGGTGATGTTCATGAGTTAGAGACTTCAGGCAGTCATTGCCAACAAAGGGTTTTCAACCAAGTACTAGAAATTAACATTTTATTTACAATTATTTAATATGTCCAATTACTTTTGGTCCCTTAAAAACAGGGTGGCACATGTTAAGGAGCTGAAAGTCCTAAACCCTTCATCCAATTTTAATGTGGATACCCACAAATGAAAGCTGAAAGTCTGAACTTCAACTGCATCTGAATTGTTTGGTTTAAAATTCATTGTGGCAATGTCTAGAACCAAAATTAGAAAAATGTTGTCTCTGTCCAAATATATATGGACCTAACTGTATGCTCACAGTGAATGTCAGACCAAATGAGAATCATGAGCTCAAAGGAGAATCATGAGCTCAAATGAGCTGCCCAAGGAGCTCAGAGACAGAATTGTGGCAAGACACAGATCTGGCCTAGGTTGCAAAAGAATTTCTGCATTACTCAAGGTTCCTAAGAGCACAGTGGCCTCCATAATCCTTAAATGGAAGAAGTTTGGGACCACCAGAAGTCTTCCTAGACCTGGCTGTCCAGCCAAACTGAGCAATCGTGGGAGAAGAGCCTTAGTGACAGAGGTAAAGATTAACCCCAAGATCACTGTGGCTGAGCTCTAGAGATGCAGTAGGGAGATGGGAGAAAGTTCCACATAGTCAACTCTCACTGCAGCCCTCCACCAGTCGGGCCTTTATGGCAGAGTGGCCCGACGGAAGCCTCTCCTCAGTGCAAGACATATGAAAGCCTGCATAGAGTTTGCTCAAAAACACATGAAGGACTCCCAGACTATGAGAAATAAGATTCTCTGGTCTGGTGAGACGAAGATATAACTTTTTGGTGATAATTCTAAGCGGTATGTGTGGAGAAAACCAGGCACTGCTCATCACCTGCCCAATACAATCCCAACAGTGAAACATGGTGGTGGCAGCATCATGCTATGGGGGTGTTTTTTAGCTGCAGGGACAGGACGACTGGTTGCAATTGAAGGAAACATGAATGTGGCCAAGTACAGAGATATCCTGGATGAAAACCTCTTCCAGAGTGCCCTGGACCTCAGACTTGGCCTAAGGTTCACCTTCCAACCAGACAATGACCCTAAGCACACAGCTAAAATAACAAAGGAGTGGCTTCAGAACAACTCTGTGACCATTCTTGACTGGCCCAGCCAGAGCCCTGACCTAAACCCAATTGAGCATCTCTGGAGAGACCTGAAAGTGGCTGTCCACCAACGTTCACCATCCAACCTGACGGAACTGGAGAGGATCTGCAAGGAAGAATGGCAGAGGATCCCCAAATCCAGGTGTGAAAAACTTGTTGCATCATTCCCAAGAAGACTCATGGCTGTACTAGCTCAAAAGGGGGCTTCTACTCAATACTGAGCGAAGGGTCTGAATACTTATGACCATGTAATATTTCAGTTTTTATTTTTAACAAATTTGCAAAAATTTCTACATTTCTGTTTTTTTTTTCAGTCCAGATGGGGTGCAGAGTGTACTTTCATGAGAACAAAAAATGGACTTTTTAGAATTTACCAAATGGCTGCAATAAATATATATTTATTTTTCTTTCGGGATATTATATATCTCAATTATAAAAGCAGTCATGTTTTCTAATGCTAAACATCCCTAAATAGAATAGAATTTCTCCTTTAAAAGTGGGGTTTTTGATACCTCATCTGAGAGCACCATGAGGTAGGGGCAGAGACCCCGATTCCAGCGATATATCACTTTCTGCAGTTTTGATAAAATCACAGTTTTCTCAGCTGCATATCTAGCAGTTCTCTGAATGCGGATTTCTGTATAACCCCGCCCACACCACTGATTGATAGTTTTATGTTTACACTGTGCATAGGCAGAAAGCTGCCAATCAGTTTTGGGGTTATACAGAGCTAATGAATATGGAGGACTAAATGGCAGCAGGTTTACTAGTCATGTAGTGATCATCTCCTGCTGATAAAACTGATTTTATCAAAACTACAGCCAGCAGCCCAGTAAGTGACACACTGCCGGAATCAGGGTCTCTGCTTCTACATTATGCTGCTCTCAGATTAGGTGGCAAAAACCTGGTGACAGATTCTCTTTAAAATATACCATGTAGTAAAATAAAAAACACCCACCACAAACAATTGAATGCAACTGCATCAAATTATTTATTGATAGTGCAAATAAAAATTAAAAAATAATTTGTTTAAACAATATTAAAACCAATTCGGTCCTAAAGATAATTAACGTTACTTGATGTTACACTTTTCATAAATAATTCAATTTTTCAAAACTTTTTTTTTTTTTTTTTTTAATACTTTGAAAAATATCAGAGCTTCGACTTTTAAACTTTAATAGAATCAGTTATTGGGGACTCGTCCGGGATTTAAAAAAAAAATAAAATATTGTCCTCAATACCCATATCAACCAATCAGAGCTCAGTTTTTCCTTTTTGCAAACCACTCTGGTAAAATATAAGCTGCACTGTGATTTGGTTCCATGGAAAACAGATCGTTGTTCTTTTAGACAATTTTGAGAACTTTGGCCCAATTTTTTCCCCAAGGAAACAGCGCCACTATTGTACGCTGGTTGCGCCCTAGAACTGCAACAAGTTAACGAGACTGAGCAAACACAGCTCATGAACTTTTTGCTAGAAAACATTTTTTTTTTTTTTAAATCCTGGACAACCCCTTTAAGACAATGAAGCTGTCTGATTGCATCGTAAAGATGATTATGTAGAACACTGAGTTTTTATTCTTTGATTTCATCTCCTCCAATGAAAAATAATTGTCCTGGTGATTTTTTTTCTTTTCTTTATTTGTAGTGGATTTTCCAATGGAGATAATCGAACCGCAGTCTGAAATGCTACCAAACGTAGCCAACGGGTTATAGGCCAGTACAAAATCCAAGAGCCGACCCTATTTGCTCAACGTAAGCCTCTTTATTTGATGAAGCAAGCTGTCCCTTTCCATGTGGGCCTCGGCGAGAGCCATCTTGGTTTTGGCCAGTTCTCTCTTTAGACATTCATTTTCGTCAAGAAGCTGCAGAAACAAGAAAAGAAAAAAAAAAATTACCGACTCTACAATTGGTTAAAAAAAATATAAATATATATAAGGGGCACCCGAGCATTAAACTTCCGCAAAAAAAAAGAAAAATCACCTAAAATTGCACCAAGAGAAACAAAAATTACATCCAAAAATAGTATGAAAATTAGTTCTGCCTAAAAGAAAGTAATTATGTCATCTATCAGAGGTACAGGTCACTTGATTTTTTTTTTACCTTGAGAAAGGTAGCGAAACGCGTTGGTATGACTAAATATCATTGCTTATGCTCTCCGGATCTCATCCTTTCCGTGAGCGAAGCCCGCACACATCGAGACAATCTCCACTTTGCCAACCTATTGGAGGTTAGCGCTCAACACCTTCCCAGACCCTCCCAAAAAAAAAAAAAAAAACAACTTTACTCAAAAATTGCACTCAAAAACACAAAAATTGTTCAACACCCCCACAAAACTATACCTAAAGATTGCACCCAAACAAAAAAATACTTTAGAGTGAAATCTTTAGGTAGAGTTTGTGTGTGGGGTGGAAGGTTTATGTGAACACGTCTTGTTTTTGGTGCAGAAAAAAAAAAGTGTTGGCAGGAAAAACACCGAGTAAAATAATGCAATGTATTTTTTTTACCCTGGAAAAATGCAGCAAAAAACGCAGTGTGTGAACAAGCCCTTACAGTATGTGCTTGTTTTTTTAGGGGGTAAAATCTTTGGACACCAACACCTAAAAACACAAGAGAGTGTTTTAGCGAAGCAAGGAGGGCAGCAGGGGAAAAAAAAAAAATCCCCATGCCAGCTCTGCCTGGCAAGTTCAACTGAATTCAGGTACCATTTAAGGAGCTGTTATTCTGTTAATGCAGAGAGTAGAAGGCATTGATGGACCGGTAAGAGGTCTCGTAATGTCATGTAATGTTCACACGGGGGCATGACTCGTAACGTGACACATCTTTGATAACTGTAATGAGTTGGCTACAAAAGAGGAGGATATGTTGCATGGGAGCGGATGAAGGCGAGTAGAATCGGCTGTTTCTTTTAAAAATGTGCTGGAAAAGAACCGAACCAGGATGAGGGACGTTATGCCGAGATTGGGGGGACGTCATGCCGGGATGGGAGGGACATCATGCCAGGATGGGGGACAATATGCCAAGATTGGGGGGACATCATGCCAGGAAGGGGGGGCACGTACATCATGCCAGGATGGGGGGGGGGGGCGACATCATGCCAAGATGGGGGGGGGGGGGCGACATCATGCCAGGATGGGGGACATCATGCCAGGATGGGGGACAATATGCCAGGATGGGGGACAATATGCCAGGATGGGGGCGAAACAGATATCCTTTGGAGGGTATGTGCCAAGGAGAGAATTAACTTCCTATCCATTGGACAGGGGATAATGTCCTGATTGCAGGGGGATCAGACTTTTGGGACCCTCACAGATTCGGAGACTGAGCCCATCTGAATGGAGAGGAGGCCAAGGCATGCACTCCTCCTCTCCATTCATTCTCAAAGGGACTGTAAGAGAAAACTTAAAGGGTATGTACCAATATTGGCTAAATTAATGACCAGGACAAAAACGGACAATGCTGATTGCATCTGAAAAGATATAAAATGTGAAAATGAACCAGAATTTTGACATTTCCAGCTCCGCGTGATACTTCCTAAGAGCTTTTACTTTAAGGTAACAGCCGCCTTTCACAAAAGCCCAATAAATATTTCAGCAAGAAACTGCTTATTAATCTAAAATTCGCCAAAGTGCTCGTCAATCTCATCCGAGACATAAGAAGTGGACAGGGCCCCAAATCAGATCTTCTGATTACACTGCGCACTTCAAAGACATAAGTGATTAAGTGATAATTAATTTGGACACAAGAGTTCCCGGAGCAGACAAGCGATATTTTTTCTTTTATGGAAATCATCATTTTTATTTTTTTTTGCCTTTAACTTTTGTATGATCTACGATTATTCGGAATTCTATTAGTCTCTTTTATCATATATTTCCCTAAAGCAAAGTCAATTTATTTGAACCAAGGAAAAAAAAAATGGAACTAAGATACAACGGAAATATCTAAAATAAATTGTAAAGCCAAATGCGGATGTAAAGGGAATGAAGTAACCTAAAAAAAAACACAATAAAGAAAAATGCACAAACATTTTAAAAAATATTCCAGCTCTCCTTCCCTTAAAGGGATTATTTGTGACCAAATGTTGCTGTTCACTTTTGCATCAGAAGGGATGGGTGCGGATGACTTTACGACCCCACACAGTTGCCCATATACAGGCAGATATGCAAGTATCCTATTCTAATGAACAGGACATGAGCGCGCATTTCGGCAGGGGTGTCACCGGCACAACTCGCTAGTTCAATGCGGTCCCCAGCCAGTTTCTCACCATCGCGCTCCCCTAAACTGACAGATCACACACATAGAAACCGGTCGTAAGTCAACCGGAGCTGGGGAGTGAGGTGTAGCAAGGGACCACATCGGACTAGTTATCCGAGATAGTCTGAAACTGTGGCTGACCAGTGTAAAACACACCTGGCTGTATTTGCACAGCCAGACTCTGAATCATTTGGCCTTGGTTTTCCTTAAAGGCAATCTGTCAGCAAGTTTTTGCTATGTAATCTGGCAGCAGCATAATGTAGAGGCTGAGACCCTGATTCCAGCGACATGTCACTTAGTTTACTGGGTTCAGCAGTGGTGATACAATCAGAGTTTTCTCTGCAGCAGATCTCGGAATGCTGAGCTGTTTATAACTCCGCCCACAGCACCGATTGGCCGCTTTCTGTTTACACTGCATATTGACAGCATCCAATCAGTGCTGGGGGAGTGGTTGGACTAGGAAGGACGAGACGCCTAGTCCTGTAGTGATAATCTCCTGCTAATAAAACACAGCCTAGTAAATGATACATCGCTGGAATCAGGCTGTCTGCGCCAACATCATGCTGCTCTCAGAAAAAAAAAACTGACACATTTCCTTTAATGACTGCTGTAAATCGAGTAACAGCTTAGATCTAGGATTAGAGGAATCTATAATGCCAGCTATATAGCCCACTGACCGCCACAGTCAGGGCACACAGAGTATATTCGCAATCATCAGATGTATGGAGCAGATTTTCAGGTACAGAAAATTCTGCAATAAGGCTGATTGGCATCGATTTTGCAGCTCCATTCAGATAAATGGAAGTCACAATAGTCTTTGTCATAATGACAAAAAGGATAATATATTAAAAAAAAAAACAAAAAAAAAAAAACACTTATTACCGTGACTAAAAAACGATAATATAAGCTTAAAAATGGAGTACAAAACTCCAATAAAAACATAAATCAAAAAATATAATAATCGGTAAATGGTTCTCCCATCACCTAAAAAGTAAATCTATTTATTTCAATAAAAAAATATATTTATTGTGCCGTTTGCACTTTTACAAGCAGGAGGCGGTTCAGTTTTTGGTCTAGACTGCGCAATATGGGTCCCCTATTCCTTTCTAAGCAGCGCTCAGCCGACATCAGCACTTACACGACTCGTCATAGACTTCTGTGGGTTTAATTCAAGTCAATGAAGCCCATAGAAGTCCATGAGAAGCTGAGCACAAGCAGAAGCCATTAAAGTAAGCTTCTATCTCCCCAACAGTGCAATATTTTTCATTTACGTAAATTTTTATGTAGACTTAATTTTCAAAAAGGGCAAAATTAGAGCCTTTATGGGAAAGATAATTTAAACAATCCCTTTTATATCATATAAGATAAAAATAATATATACAATATATACAATCATTTTGTCTAGAATACAATCAATTGTAATAACTAACAGGTTATTTAATGTGAACTGTGAATAGTATATTAAATAAGCAAAAAAATAAACTGAATAACAGTTAGTATTGACTTTGAAGGAAGTTTCAAGATAGAGAAAGAAAGATGGTCAGCACTATGGACGGGTGTCAGCCGCTATTCATGAATAAAACGACAATAACTTCTGAATTCCATGGTAGAGCTCTATAACCAAAATGAAGCAATCTGCAATAATCCAGGTAAAGAGAAGAAACAAAAGCAATGAGGACAAACAGCACTTCAGATTTCTGCCATTTCGCCTTTCAGATGCTTTCTCAAGACTCATCTCACCCTTGAGAAAGCGTCTGAGAGGCGAAACGGCCTTAGGATGAAGTGCTGTTTACTTTTATCCCTGGATTTAATAAAATAAAGAAACTTTATCATTTGGTGAGTGCCATAACTTCTTCTCTGTACCTGGACTTCAATGGAAGCTTTATAAATCTGTACTCAATTAGCTCCCCCTAGTGGTCGAGTCAGGCAGTCAAAATGGAATTCTAAAAATAAGTGTGTAAAGAAAAGCAAATATTCTATGCAGCCTGTAATCTCTTCATTAAGACAGACTGAACCCCATCCAACTGAGAATTTTATATTACAAAGAAGCTGGATAATCAGCGCCTCGTTCAGAGGTGATTCCAAGGTCAAAGTCTAAGACTATGATTAACACATCAGAGCTCAACACTTGCAGCAATGTAAAGGGACAAGGTACCTGCTCCATACTAATCGCTGGCATCTTCTGATTGTGGCTCCTTTTTACATCCAGCTGTTGTGGGGGCGCGGGACTGTCACAAAGTGTCTGTGTGCTTTTAGTAGCGTTACTTCTGTGCTGTAGACTGGTAGTACTGTCAGTGTTTACTGAAGGGATCTCAGTTAACTCTTTGTGATAGGTGCTGGTGTCAGTGGGCGAATCAGGATTACCTTTAAAAGGGGGAAAAAAAGTGTATGTTATAAAGGTCTTAATAAACAAAATGATAGCAACACCTTCATAAAGAGATTATCTGTAAAGAAAGTGAATCTGACATAAGCGAAAGGCTCCTCTCCTTTCTTGACAAGCAGGCCAAAAAGCAGGGGCATAACTACCGCCATTACAGAGGTCGCCAACGCGACTGAGACCAGGAGCCCGACGACGCCAGCAAATACTTCAACTGAATGTGCGTCTGAGGACGCCGCGCAGCGGGGGAGCGGAGGTGAGGGAAGGGGAGTAGAACGGTTTATTTTTTTTCTATACATCAAAGAACAGGGGAAGGATGGGGAACATATACCAGGATGGGCAATATATATACCAGGATGGGGCCCAGGATAAGGGACATATATACCAGGATGGGGGATATACAGTGCTGGCCAAAAGTATTGGCACCCCTGCAATTCTGTCAGATAATACTCAGTTTCTTCCTGAAAATGATTGCAATCACAAATTCTTTGGTATTATTATCTTCATTTAATTTGTCTTCAATGAAAAAAAACACAAAAAGAATTGTCCTAAAGCCAAATTGGATATAATTCCACACCAAACCTAAAAAAGGGGGTGGACAAAAGTATTGGCACTGTTTGAAAAATCATGTGATGCTTCTCTAATTCGTGTAATTAACAGCACCTGTAACTTACCTGTGGCACCTAACAGGTGTTGGCAATAACTA
Source organism: Phyllobates terribilis (assembly GCF_046119375.1). Classification (NCBI taxonomy): domain Eukaryota; kingdom Metazoa; phylum Chordata; class Amphibia; order Anura; family Dendrobatidae; genus Phyllobates; species Phyllobates terribilis. The sequence continues at coordinate 146,790,893 of NW_027362770.1, forward strand.
AATCACACTTGCAGCCAGTTAACATGGATTAAAGTTGACTCAACCTCTGTCCTGTGTCCTTGTGTGTACCACATTGAGCATGGAGAAAAGAAAGAAGACCAAAGAACTGTCTGAGGACTTGAGAAACCAAATTGTGAGGAAGCATGAGCAATCTCAAGGCTACAAGTCCATCTCCAAAGACCTGAATGTTCCTGTGTCTTCCGTGCGCAGTGTCATCAAGAAGTGTAAAGTCCATGGCACTGTGGCTAACCTCCCTAGATGTGGACGGAAAAGAAAAATTGACCAGAGATTTCAATGCAAGATTGTGCGGATGGTGGATAAAGAACCTCGACTAACATCCAAACAAGTTCAAGCTGCCCTGCAGTCCGAGGGTACAACAGTGTCAACCCGTACTATCCGTCGGCGTCTGAATGAAAAGGGACTGTATGGTAGGATACCCAGGATGACCCCACTTCTTACCCAGAGACATAAAAAAGCCAGGCTGGAGTATGCCAAAACTTACCTGAGAAAGCCTAAAACGTTTTGGAAGAATGTTCTCTGGTCAGATGAGACAAAAGTAGAGCTTTTTGGGGAAAAAGCATCAACATGGAGTGTACAGGAAAAAAAAAGAGGCATTCAAAGAAAAGAACACGGTCCCTACAGTCAAACATGGTGGAGGTTCCCTGATGTTTTGGGGTTGCTTTGCTGCCTCTGGCCCTGGACTGCTTGACCGTGTGCATGGCATTATGAAGTCTGAAGACTACCAACAAATTTTGCAGCATAATGTAGAGCCCAGTGTGAGAAAGCTGGGTCTCCCTCAGAGGTCATGGGTCTTCCAGCAGGACAATGACCCAAAACACACTTCCAAAAGCACTATAAAATGGTTTCAGAGAAAGCACTGGAGACTTCTAAAGTGGCCAGCAATGAGTCCAGACCTGAATCCCACAGAACACCTGTGGAGAGATCTCAAAATGGCAGTTTGGAGAAGGCACCCTTCAAATATCAGGGACCTGGAGCAGTTTGCCAAAGAAGAATGGTCTACAATTCCAGCAGAGCATTGTAAGAAACTCATTGATGGTTACCGAAAGCGGTTGTTCACAGTTATTTTGGCTAAAGGTTGTGCAACCAAGTATTAGGCTGAGGGTGCCAATACTTTTGTCTGGCCCATTTTTGGAGTTTTGTGTGAAATGATCAATGATTTGATTTTTGCTTCATTCTCTTTTGTGTTTTTTCCTTGCAAGCAAATTAAATGAAGATAATAATACCAAAGAATTTGTGATTGCAATCATTTTCAGGAAGAAACTGAGTATTATCTGACAGAATTGCAGGGGTGCCAATACTTTTGGCCAGCACTGTACACTGCTCAAAAAAATAAAGGGAACACTCAAATAACACATCCTAGATCTGAATGAATGAAATATCCTCATTGAATACTTTGTTCTGTACAAAGTTGAATGTGCTGACAACAAAATCACACAAAAAGCATCAATGGACATCAAATTTATTAACCAATGGAGGCCTGGATTTGGAGTCACCCCCAAAATTAAAGTGGAAAAAACACACTACAGACTGATCCAACTTTGATGTAATGTCCTTAAAACAAGTCAAAATGAGGCTCAGTATTGTGTGTGGCCTCCACGTGCCTGTATGACCTCCCTACAACGCCTGGGCATGCTCCTGATGAGGTTGCGGATGGTCTCCTGTGGGATCTCCTCCCAGACCTGGACTATAGCATCCGCCAACTCCTGGACAGTCTGTGGTGCAACGTGACGTTGGTGGATGGAGCGAGACAAGATGCTCCAGATGTGCTCAATCAGATTCAGGTCTGGGGAATGGGCGGGCCAGTCCATAGCTTCAATGCCTTCATCTTGTAGGAACTGCTGACACACTCCAGCCACATGAGGTCTGGCATTGTCCTGCATTAGGAGGAACCCAGGGCCAACCGCACCAGCATATGGTCTCACAAGGGGTCTGAGGATCTCTTCTTGGTACCTAATGGCAGTCAGGCTACCTCTGGCGAGCACATGGAGGGTTGTGCGGCCCTCCAAAGAAATGCCACCCCACACCATTACTGACCCATTGCCAAACCGGTCATGCTGAAGGACGTTGCAGGCAGCAGATCGCTCTCCATAGCATCTCCAGACTCTGTCATGTCTGTCACATGTGCTCAGTGTGAACCTGCTTTCATCTGTGAAGAGCACAGGGCACCAGTGGCGACTTTGCCAATCCTGGTGTTCTGTGGCAAATGCCAAGCGTCCGGCACGGTGTTGGGCTGTGAGCACAACCCCCATCTGTGGACGTCGGGTCCTCATACCACCCTCATGGAGTCGGTTTCTAACCGTTTGTGCAGACACATGCACATTTGTGGCCTGCTGTAGGTCATTTTGCAGGGCTCTGGCAGTGCTCCTCCTGTTCCTCCTTGCACAAAGGCGGAGGTAGCGGTCCTGCTGCTGGGTTGTTACCCTCCTACGGCCCCCTCCACGTCTCCTGGTGTACTGGCCTGTCTCCTGGTAGCGCCTCCAGCCTCTGGACACTACGCTGACAGACACAGCAAACCTTCTTGCCACAGCTCGCATTGATGTGCCATCCTGGATGAGCTGCACTACCTGAGCAACTTCTGTGGGTTGTAGAGTCCGTTTCATGCTACCATGAGTGTGAAAGCACAACAAACATTCAAAAGTGACCAAAACATCAGCCAGAAAGCATTGGTACTGAGATGTGGTCTGTGGTCCCCACCTGCAGAACCACTCCTTTATTGAGGGTGTCTTGATAATTGCCAATAATTTCCATCTATTGTCTATTCCATTTGCACAACAGCATATGAAATTGATTGTCAATCAGTGTTGCTTCCTAAGTGGACAGTTTGATTTCACAGAAGTTTGATTTACTTGGAGTTATATTCTGTTGTTTAAGTGTTCCCTTTATTTTTTTGAGCAGTGTATATTATATATATCAGGATGGGGCCCAGGATAAGGGACCAAGATGGGGCCCAGGATAAGGGACCAAGATGGGGCCCAGGATAAGGGACCAAGATGGGGCCCAGGATAAGGGACCAAGATGGGGCCCAGGATAAGGGACCAAGATGGGGCCCAGGATAAGGGACCAAGATGGGGCCCAGGATAGGGGACCAAGATGGGGCCCAGGATAGGGGACCAAGATGGGGCCCAGGATAGGGGATATATATTGGCTGCTTTGTAGTGAACAGAGTATCACTGGCTGTGGAGAGAGTGACTGCACATGTGTGACCACCAACATCCAGTTCATTAAATGGACATGCAGTGTACTATATACTTTTAACACCAGGTGGCGCCATACTATGAAAGTAAAACTCATATCTCTTCACTCATTTCATTTTAAACAGCATATTTATTTTTTATAATCTGCACAATAGAAGGGAATCAGTCACCCCCTGGGACTTTTCAGACGCAGGGTGATAGAAATGTAAATCTATACATGCCTGTATGCCCCTTATTAGAGGTTTGCTTGCGTTGAAATAGCTTTTTATTAAATTAGTTTTGACATGCTTACCGTCCGGGGGGCCGCAAAGAAATCTATGCCTATTAACTTAATTTCCATATCCCCCCCCCTTGAAGTCACAGGGCCCTGTGACGTGCAGTTCCCGGTCGGATCCCGCGCCTGCACAATTTACCTTGCACGGAAGGCGCAGCAATCCCTACCGTCTGTGCAGCATGGAACTTGTGCGCAGGCGCCGGTGAGTCACTCTGCCTTCCTGGCGCCCTGCCTTCACCTAAATGCCCATATTAGAGGTCTGAAAAGTCCCAGGGGGGTGACATTCCCTTTAATTTAGAGATAGATAGCGGCATCAATTTTTTATTGCATGTGTACCTGTTTATTGTTCAGTTTTAAGTGTTTTGTACCTTTTTTTTTTGCATCTTCAAGTTTTTTCCCATTAGGGCCTTTTTTTTAGTCTACTTTATAACATATTCCCTTTATTTTTATGTCGTCACTGTCGGTGGAGTTTAGGGTTTCCAGATTTTCAGCTCATCCATCATTTGCAAATTTTCAAAAAGTCCCAACCTTTTTCACAGTCACCCCCTGGGGGGCGATTCTCTATATGTAAATCAATTTTTGCCCCATTTTTCAAAACCTACAACTTTGTGTCCCAAAGAGTCGTCAAGAAGGTTAAAATAAAGATCTTTGTTGAACAGCGTGCGCCATTTTTAAGAATTCAGCACAAAAAAACCCGCAACGAATAAAAGAAGACAAAGAAACAAAAGCGACTTAAAAAAAAATAAAAAATACAAAAACCGCAAATAATGAATCAAGGACTTAACATTGAGCTTACCTTTAATACAGAAGGATCCGTCATCGTACCTCTCAACTAAGAGATTTTCAATATTCAGGACAATTGGCTCCGGCTCTGGGTCGCTGTTGTTGTTCCTGGGACTATCATCCTAAAAGTTAAAAAATAAATAAATAAATAAATTAATTAATTAATTAATTAATTAATTAATAAAAAAAGTAAGTCACATGTTAGAAAGCAAGATAATTGTATACTGGTTATCATTATAGGGTTTGTCCACTATAATTTATTGCACCGCTGCATATAACATACTAAGGATCCAAAGGGCACAAGTCCCCGTCTATGAACAGCGCCGGCAAATGCATGAGAAGGGATCCAGTTTTGTGTTGTCTTGCTATTCTCTTCCTTTATTTTAGCTATTTATCTCCATTTCATGCTTAATACAGAAACTCTGTGGGAAGGGATGGTGGTAGCAGAGCTGGGGATTATTCCACTCTTAATATATAATTTATAATGTAATAAACATTTATAGTGGAATAGAAGAAGCCATTATTGGCGGTGATTCATGTTTTCTGCAGGCGCCAGTACTAGGAGCACTGGAAATCCCGGGGGTTTCAGAGATATTGGGCAATGTACCATAATGGGGTTTCTGCATGAGGTGGAGGCTGTAAAGTCATTTCTCATCCTTCATCCTCAGGATGAAAGAAAACCAAGATGTTCCCTTGCGGAGTCAATCTGCTTATATAAGAACATGGACCTCTCTATTAGCCAGAGAAGAAAGCCGCAAGGAGTAGCTCTTCCTGGCATTACACAGATACCCAATGACGTCAATGGACGCCGCATGATATTTCTTCAAATGTTCAGCAGACCTGATTAGTAAGTGGTCTGCTTCCCTGGCGCTTCCCAAGAGTCCCAGCATCAGGATCTTCAATGGTTAGCTCATCGTTGGGGTGAATGGCTTTGAGATAGTTATTGTTTAAAGTGGGCACCCAACCAGGTCTATCTTAGATAGTTGAAACCCTACACTTAATTACTACATGATCCCTCATCATCTCCCTCCTAGACTACTGCAACATCCTGCCACCCAGCACACCTCCAATCCACCCCAACTCTTCTGACCACCCCTCCTCACATTACCCTTTTGCCGCTCCCCTGTTCCAGTTACTGACTTACAAGGATTTGCCGCCTCCATACAGCTCTATCCCGGGCTTCCTACATTTCCCCACTCAATCTCTGCTACTCACTTAGCTCTCCACAACACTATCTCTGAGATATCTCCCGTACTTTTCTTTGTAGACTACCCCAACTGGTCAGACTTTCGCACACCTTCCCAAGAAACCAGAAAACCCATCTCTTCAGGAAAGCCCAACCCTGCTGCTAACACACTGGCACATGATCTCCTTCAACCCTCACCTGCCTCATTCCCTTGTAGAAGATAAGACCTCATGGGCACGGTCTTCTCTCCCTCTGAACCGCTAAGTTATCCGTTTAGTCATGTAGCCAGAGGCATAACAACAGTGGGCACACGGGTAGCAGTTGCACCTGGACCCTGGAGTCTTTGGCCCATAGAAGAACAGCAATATTACTTCGATGAGAGTTTGAGGGCCCTGTTGCACCGAGAGGGCTTCTAATTGCGCCATTGCATGTAGCATACAGTTTATACTCTTGTACTTTTTTTTCAGATGGCATGGACAAACGTTGATCATTTGATGTGAATGAAGTTGCAGAAACTCCTTTCAAATACAAGGGATGTGGATTATCATTGGATTAGAAACCGTTTTTGGTGAAGAATCCAAAATTTGTGTCCAATCCTCAACGTATGAATGAGCCTTAGCTGAAATCATATCACCCTGCTTAGATCTCTTGGACCATGGCACAAAGGTTTATCTTCCCAGTTCTTTGGAGCCACTGCAGGAACCTCAAAGTCTGATGAAGGACAGTGGTAGACGCCTATTGACTGTCACGCAAGAGGTGGGAAAGACTAAGTGCAACACGAAAGGAAGAGGGGGAGGAAGCCCAAACACTAGGGAAAGGGGAAGTGGAGACCCCTAGGCAGATCTAATATCACCCAGCCTACCCTACTGTCCTTATATAGGTTCCACACCTATCGCCAAGCAGGACCCTAAACCCTGTATATCCCTAGAGCTTGGTCCTAGGTAAGGAGGGGGAGGGGTGAGCATTGGTCAGGCTCCCCTACAAACTAAAGACAACAAGGTAGACAAACAAAGGGGATGAACTTAGCTTGAGCAGACACCAGTGAAGTAATGCCAACTGTCCTCCAAGGGCACCAGAGAAGAAGCCAGCTAACAGCTAGTGCTCCAAGCATGCACAATTGTACATAGAAGCATCACCTGAAGCCTGAGGGTTTTTAACTCTCATGCAAGGGTGTGTCAATCAACAGCAGGAGGAAGGTCGACTTTGGGTCTTAAAGGAAGAAGGATTAAGAAGGTGTCTGCAATGCCAAGAGCAGTGACCTTCTACAGCCAGCTCCAGAGCAACTTTCTATCACACCTGACACACCCGTGACATTGACGTGCCGATATGGTGACCTATCTAAGCAATCTGTGACCACTTTCCCATTTGCATCCAATTGGATGCCCAGGTGCCCCTAAATCCTTCTTGGTAAAAGGTAGAACTTCTATGGACATTGAGTTAATTGCACCATCTAACCCAACGTTGGCTAAAATGGATATTTGAGAGGGCACCGCAAAAAAAAGATCACTTCCAGTATAGAGAACATGGAGGCTACCAATATCTCCACAGACAGGTCCACAGGATGGAAAAACTTACTAAATACTAACCTGTAAGTGTAATTTTGCCTTTTGCACTCTTATCTTCATCGGCATCACTTCTGCAACCGAGTCATCATCGATGAAGTGGTGGATATTCGCAAGGGTGGAAGTGAGGAACTCGGAGCTAAAATCTGACACTTGGCATTGGAGGAACCCGTTTTCAGCAGCAAGAAGAGAATAGCGTTCAGCACTAGGACCAGTCTCCAGTCTCAGGCTGATCTCTGGACATGACTTTCTCAGCTCCATCGATGACTTGTGATCAGAGTCTGAAGACACAGAAATATCAACCATAAATCTCTTCAGATGACCAAAACATTCCCAATTGCTCAGCACAGTACGAACATGGCTCAAGAGAGTCTACATTTTTTTTGAAGCTGATGAGTTTTTCCAAGCAGAAATGGATTCTGGAAACGCTCTTTTTTGGATTCATTTTTGGTGAGTATTTTAAAGAATTTTGGAAAGGATTTTTTTTCCTTAGGTATTTGGATTGGACAGTGGATAGTTTGCAGCAGATACCATCAGGATCCGCTTCAAACAAGTGACATTCACTTTTTTTTTTTTCAGAAACACAAAAAAAAAGCCTATAAAATGTGGGCTTACTGTGGAAATGAATAGGAAGAGTTTGCAAGCCATTTTGAAGTGAATCCCAAACTTTTCCTATTTGTCGTTGGTCCTTTAAAAAGTGTCAAAACCATTCAAGGCAGTGTAAGGGTATGTGCACACGTTGCGTTTTTCCTGCTGCATTTTACTCTTACACCAAAGTAAATGAGATTTCTGAAATCTCACACACACGCCGCTAACTTTTTCCTTGCAGATTTGAAGAAGTTTCATATCTTCAGCATGTCAAATGTATTTTATTTTTTTTTATTACTTAAATGCAAGCAATATACTTAAAAATCATTTTTGCATTTGGGTTTCATTAAACATTTTGCAATGTTAGCCTCTGTGCTGCACTGTCTATTATAAGCTGCAGAATGAAGTAACCGCGAATCAGTCAGTGAGTTCGTTCTGATCAGAGAGTTTATGACTCTTATCTTACTTATGAGCTTCTTTCTGCTGATTTATGAGCACAAAGTTCAGCTCAACTTTCATGAGGTCATAAATCAGCTGAGTTCAACTTAGAGACAGGAAGTTAAGAATTATAAACTCTCTTGTTTTGAGCTTTCCTAGAACAATCTTAATCTATAAGAAAAGGAAAAGCGGCTATCCACTGTGCGGGGAGTGAAGGACAGACAGATGGCTCGCCAACCATGAAGACATATGGCAATCTCTACCCCTAGATTTATTTTGTCCTACTTTTTGGAATCATCTCAGCACCATATGACTCTTGGTATAAAACTATCCTTACTACCACCGCTTGCTTTACCCATTGTAATCTTATCAAACAGCGCCACCAAGTGGTAAGTGCCCACATTGTCATTCATGCTGCACAACAAGCACAAGTCTTCCTTCATATTTTCATTAAAAAGTGCCACTAAAATTCATATTAATGTTGTGTCTCTCCTTCTGTTATGATCCTTTATATTTAACAAATTCCTGATGAGGCACATTTTGGGCTGTTTTTTTTTTTTTTTGGTACATGCAGCTTAAAAGATTTTTTTTCCCACTCAAATAATTTTTTCGTGATACGTGGGACTTCATTTTTATGTTATTTTCTTACTCTTTTTTTTTTTCCCAGATATTTATTGGGAAAATAATGAAAATACGTATTTTTCACATTTAAAAAAAAATCTAAAGACCACAAAGGACTAATAAAAATTTTAAAATGTGTTCTCCTTTCTGAAACAATTATTTTTATACAGTACAGACCAAAAGTTTGGACACACCTTCTCATTTAAAGATTTTTCTGTATTTTCATGACTTTGAAAATTGTACATTCACACTGAAGGCATCAAAACTATGAATTAACACATGTGGAATTATATACTTAACAAAAAAGTGTGAAACAACTGAAAATATGTCTTATATTCTAGGTTCTTCAAAGTAGCCACCTATTGCTTTGATGACTGCTTTGCACACTCTTGGCATTCTCTTGATGCGCTTCAAGAGGTAGTCACCAGAAATGGTTTTCACTTCACAGGTGTGCCCTGTCAGGTTTAATAAATGGGATTTTTGCCTTATAAATGGGGTTGGGACCATCAGTTGTGTTGTGCAGAAGTCAGGTGGATACACAGCTGATAGTCCTACTGAATAGACTGTTAGCTGCTTTTTTCTTGCCATAATACAAATTCTATGTAAAGAAAAACGAGTGGCCATCATTACTTTAAGAAATGAAGGTCAGTCAGTGCGAAAAATTGGGCAAACTTTGAAAGAGTCCCCAAGTGCAGTTGCAAAAACCATCAAGCGCTACAAAGAAACTGGCTCACATGAGGACCACCCCAGGAAAGGAAGACCAAGAGTCACCTCTGCTTCTGAGGATAAGTTTATCCGAGTCACCAGCCTTAGAAATCGCAGGTTAACAGCAGCTCAGATTAGAGACCAGGTCAATGCCACACTGAGTTCTAGCAGCAGACACATCTCTTCAACAACTGTTAAGAGGAGACTTTGTGCAGCAGGCCTTCATGGTAAAATAGCTGCTAGGAAACCACTGCTAAGGACAGACAACAAGCGGAAGAGACTTGTTTGGGCTAAAGAACACAAGGAATGGACATTAGACCAGTGGAAATCTGTGCTTTGGTCTGATGAGTCCAAATTTGAGATCTTTGGATCCAACCACCGTGTCTTTGTGCGACGCAGAAAAGGTGAACGGATGGACTCTACATGCCTGGTTCCCACCGTGAAGCATGGAGGAGGAGGTGTGATGGTGTGGGGGTGCTTTGCTGGTGACACTGTTGGGGATTTATTCAAAATTGAAGGCATACTGAACCAGCATGGCTACCACAGCATCTTGCAGCGGCATGCTATTCCATCCGGTTTGCGTTTAGTTGGACCATCATTTATTTTTCAACAGGACAATGACCCCAAACACACCTCCAGGCTGTGTAAGGGCTATCTGACCAAGAAGGAGAGTGATGGGGTGCTACACCAGATGACCTGGCCTCCACAGTCACCAGACCTGAATCCAATTGAGATGGTTTGGGGTGAGCTGGACCGCAGAGTGAAGGCAAAAGAGCCAACAAGTGCTAAGCATCTCTGGGAACTCCTTCAAGATTGTTGGAAGACCATTTCCGGTGACTACCTCTTGAAGCTCATCAAGAGAATGCCAAGAGTGTGCAAAGCAGTCATCAAAGCAAAAGGTGGCTACTTTGAAGAACCTAGAATATAAGACATATTTTCAGTTGTTTCACACTTTTTTGTTAAGTATATAATTCCACATGTGTTAATTCATAGTTTTGTTGCCTTCAGTGTGAATGTACAATTTTCATAGTCATGAAAATACAGAAAAATCTTTAAACGAGAAGGTGTGTCCAAACTTTTGGTCTGTACTGTATATCAGACACTTTTTTTTTTGTTCATTTTCCAATGGGGGTGGGGCTAGTAAATACAAATTGTATTTATCTATTAATTATTTTTTATGTATTTTAATATATATATATATATATATATATATATATATGTATATATATATATATATATATATATATTTATTTATTTTTTTTATTTATTTATTTTTTTTTTTAATTTAATTTATTTTACCATTTGTTCCCTCATAAGACCTATGGATGCATTCAACAATTACATACTTTAAAAAAAAAATTTCCCCTGTAACTGGGACTGGTATATCTGGTATATTAGCCCCAGTTACAGTGGAAATGCATCCTCCTGTTTGCAATGCAGAGCTTACTATCTCCTCTGACTGGGCAGCTCCTGTTCCTTCCTTCCACCCAGTGATCATATGACCGCAGCGCACGCAGGAGGAAGCGCCATTAGTGCTTCTTATTACTGTATGCACGGAGCCTGTTTAGCACTGTTTATAGAGAAATCAAGAAGGCAAAGATGGTAATAAACCAACTCTGCCTTCTTTATGGGGAGTCTGGCTGGGTCTGACAACGAGCTCACTGCTTTCAATCGCATGTAGCTGCTCTACTATGAAGTGACGTTCTAGAACATCGCTGCAGTACGCGGACTGCCTGGCTGTTCATCTATGGGTGGTCCAGATGTATAGTTTTGGATCATTAGGGCGGAGCTATAAGCCAGCCTCATGACAGAGCTGATGTGGGTCTGTTAAGATCTAAGAATTCCTGCATCTACCCGGCGGTCAGCGATCATGTGATTACAACAGTCAACATCATTATGGTTTCCAGAACTGTATATATGCTGTTCATTGAGCACTATGTATACAACAATTAGGAAAACAAGGGTGGTAATACGCGGTCTCTCTGCCTCCTCTATGGGAAGTCCCGCTTTCTCTGACATTCCAATTCTGAACGCTTTCTAGGCTGCTGCACACTCGGCAGAGCTGCTTTCTAGGCTGTTGCACACTCGGCAGAGCTGCTTTCTAGGCTGCTGCACACTCGGCACAGCTGCTTTCTAGGCTGCTGCACACTCGGCACAGCTGCTTTCTAGGCTGCTGCACACTCGGCAGAGCTGCTTTCTAGGCTGCTGCACACTCGGCAGAGCTGCTTTCTAGGCTGCTGCACACTCGGCAGAGCTGCTTTCTAGGCTGCTGCACACTCGGCAGAGCTGCTTTCTAGGCTGCTGCACACTCGGCAGAGCTGCTTTCTAGGCTGCTGCACACTCGGCAGAGCTGCTTTCTAGGCTGCTGCACACTCGGCAGAGCTGCTTTCTAGGCTGCTGCACACTCGGCAGAGCTGCTTTCTAGGCTGCTGCACACTCGGCAGAGCTGCTTTCTAGGCTGCTGCACACTCGGCAGAGCTGCTTTCTAGGCTGCTGCACACTCGGCAGAGCTGCTTTCTAGGCTGCTGCACACTCGGCAGAGCTGCTTTCTAGGCTGCTGCACACTCGGCAGAGCTGCTTTCTAGGCTGCTGCACACTCGGCAGAGCTGCTTTCTAGGCTGCTGCACACTCGGCACAGCTGCTTTCTAGGCTGCTGCACACTCGGCAGAGCTGCTTTCTAGGCTGCTGCACACTCGGCAGAGCTGCTTTCTAGGCTGCTGCACACTCGGCAGAGCTGCTTTCTAGGCTGCTGCACACTCGGCAGAGCTGCTTTCTAGGCTGCTGCACACTCGGCAGAGCTGCTTTCTAGGCTGCTGCACACTCGGCAGAGCTGCTTTCTAGGCTGCTGCACACTCGGCAGAGCTGCTTTCTAGGCTGCTGCACACTCGGCAGAGCTGCTTTCTAGGCTGCTGCACACTCGGCAGAGCTGCTTTCTAGGCTGCTGCACACTCGGCAGAGCTGCTTTCTAGGCTGCTGCACACTCGGCAGAGCTGCTTTCTAGGCTGCTGCACACTCGGCAGAGCTGCTTTCTAGGCTGCTGCACACTCGGCAGAGCTGCTTTCTAGGCTGCTGCACACTCGGCAGAGCTGCTTTCTAGGCTGCTGCACACTCGGCAGAGCTGCTTTCTAGGCTGCTGCACACTCGGCAGAGCTGCTTTCTAGGCTGCTGCACACTCGGCAGAGCTGCTTTCTAGGCTGCTGCACACTCGGCAGAGCTGCTTTCTAGGCTGTTGCACACTCGGCAGAGCTGCTTTCTAGGCTGTTGCACACTCGGCAGAGCTGCTTTCTAGGCTGTTGCACACTCGGCAGAGCTGCTTTCTAGGCTGTTGCACACTCGGCAGAGCTGCTTTCTAGGCTGTTGCACACTCGGCAGAGCTGCTTTCTAGGCTGTTGCACACTCGGCAGAGCTGCTTTCTAGGCTGTTGCACACTCGGCAGAGCTGCTTTCTAGGCTGTTGCACACTCGGCAGAGCTGCTTTCTAGGCTGTTGCACACTCCGCAGAGCTGTTTTCCAGGCTGTTGCACACTCGGCAGAGCTGTTTTCTAGGCTGTTGCACACTCCGCAGAGCTGTTTTCCAGGCTGTTGCACACTCCGCAGAGCTGTTTTCCAGGCTGTTGCACACTCCGCAGAGCTGTTTTCTAGGCTGTTGCACACTCTGCAGAGCTGTTTTCTAGGCTGTTGCACACTCGGCAGAGCTGTTTTCTAGGCTGTTGCACACTCTGCAGAGCTGCCCCCCATAAATGTTTATTAAACATTTAGAAAGTATTTCTATTAATCCAATACATCTAAAAATAAAAAGAATCTTAGCAAAAACTTCAAAAAAATATTCTACAACTAGTGTAAAACAGATTCAATGGATTCCATGGTTACAGACTACGAGAAAACTTTGTGTAGTCAGATCCAGAAGTCATGTAGCTATTATTCAACTTTTTCCACTGCCTAAAAAAATGCCTTAAAAAGGAAGGAAAGTAACTAATAACTAAAAGATGAGCCTAGTCAAGGTGTCTTCATCCTGTATACATGGAAACACATAGCCTTGCATTAGAACTGTATACACATAACGGTAAGAGATTGCTATTTGCAAAGTTGCTGCATTTATAATTTGGAAGGTTGGGACTTTAGGATTTTTTTTTGTGATCTCTTAATGTACCTTTGGTATATACGCTAGTCCTATATGTCAAGGACACAACAATCATGAAGAAAAATAAATCGCCTACAAGAAATACGGGCATATTTGAGATAAACTGTTCACCATATTGAAGCTTACCGCTTCTCTTGACAGATGGCTGTAAAATATGTTCTTTCCTCCATAATCCCTTTCTGTGTGAAGCAATTCCTCTTTTACAGATTAACGTAAGGCAATTGTTTTTTTATAAAGCCATAATTCTCCAAAAACGCACAATTTCTCGCCAGGATTTACAATACTGTGTCCCAGCTTGGAAACATTCACAAGTATCTAATGTGATTTATCCTTCACGTTCCGTCCCCCAGCCCTCCACATTCCATCCCCCCAGCCCTCCACATTCCATCCCCCCAGCCCTCCACATTAAGTCCCCCAGCCCTCCACATTCCGTCCCCCCAGACCTCCACATTCCGTCCCCCCAGACCCCAGAGAAATGGTGTCACGACCCATTTCTACACGGATCATTCCCATCTCCACTAATTTACAAGGTCCCATTAAAATCAGTAAGGACCTTAAAGGGGTCATCAGGTACGCATCAGAAGGGAGCAGGGCCAATGACATAAGGATCCCGCTCACAAAACGCTACAGTAACTAATGATCAGGACACATGCACGATATCTGCTTATCGTCTCCACACCTAGGCAGGGAAGCGGGGTCCTTACATCATCGATGTGAAAGTGAGCGGCACCAGATCGTGGTAGATGACCATTTTAAAGTGTTTTTCTGGTTTAGGTGAATAACTAAAAAGTTCTTTGTAAAACTTTGTGTTTCAATTGAAAAAGTCTAGGCAATGCTGTGTGAGCTACTGATAGTCTAGGCAATGCTCTGTGAGCTCCTGAAAGTCTAGGCAATGCTCTGTGAGCTCCTGAAAGTCAAGGCAATGCTCTGTGAGCTCCTGAAAGTCTAGGCAATGCTCTGTGAGCTACTGAAAGTCTAGGCAATGCTCTGCGAGCTCCTGAAAGTCTAGGCAATGCTCTGCGAGCTCCTGAAAGTCTAGGCAATGCTCTGCGAGCTCCTGAAAGTCCAGGCAATGCTCTGTGAGCTCCTGAAAGTCCAGGCAATGCTCTGTGAGCTCCTGAAAGTCCAGGCAATGCTCTGTGAGCTCCTGAAAGTCTAGGCAATGCTCTGTGAGCTCCTGAAAGTCTAGGCAATGCTCTGTGAGCTCCTGAAAGTCTAGGCAATGCTCTGTGAGCTCCTGAAAGTCTAGGCAATGCTCTGTGAGCTCCTGAAAGTCTAGGCAATGCTCTGTGAGCTCCTGATAGTCTAGGCAATGCTGTGTGTGAGCTCCTGAAAGTCTAGGCAATGCTCTGTGAGCTCCTGAAAGTCTAGGCAATGCTCTGTGAGCTCCTGAAAGTCTAGGCAATGCTCTGTGAGCTCCTGAAAGTCTAGGCAATGCTCTGTGAGCTCCTGAAAGTCTAGGCAATGCTCTGTGAGCTCCTGAAAGTCTAGGCAATGCTCTGTGAGCTCCTGAAAGTCTAGGCAATGCTGTGTGTGAGCTCCTGAAAGTCTAGGCAATGCTGTGTGTGAGCTCCTGAAAGTCTAGGCAATGCTGTGTGTGAGCTCCTGAAAGTCTAGGCAATGCTGTGTGTGAGCTCCTGAAAGTCTAGGCAATGCTGTGTGTGAGCTCCTGAAAGTCTAGGCAATGCTGTGTGTGAGCTCCTGAAAGTCTAGGCAATGCTCTGTGAGCTCCTGAAAGTCTAGGCAATGCTCTGTGAGCTCCTGAAAGTCAAGGCAATGCTCTGTGAGCTCCTGAAAGTCTAGGCAATGCTCTGCGAGCTACTGAAAGTCTAGGCAATGCTCTGCGAGCTCCTGAAAGTCTAGGCAATGCTCTGTGAGCTCCTGAAAGTCCAGGCAATGCTCTGTGAGCTCCTGAAAGTCCAGGCAATGCTCTGTGAGCTCCTGAAAGTCCAGGCAATGCTCTGTGAGCTCCTGAAAGTCTAGGCAATGCTCTGTGAGCTCCTGAAAGTCTAGGCAATGCTCTGTGAGCTCCTGAAAGTCTAGGCAATGCTCTGTGAGCTCCTGAAAGTCTAGGCAATGCTCTGTGAGCTCCTGAAAGTCTAGGCAATGCTCTGTGAGCTCCTGATAGTCTAGGCAATGCTGTGTGTGAGCTCCTGAAAGTCTAGGCAATGCTGTGTGAGCTCCTGAAAGTCTAGGCAATGCTCTGTGAGCTCCTGAAAGTCTAGGCAATGCTCTGTGAGCTCCTGAAAGTCTAGGCAATGCTCTGTGAGCTCCTGAAAGTCTAGGCAATGCTCTGTGAGCTCCTGAAAGTCTAGGCAATGCTCTGTGAGCTCCTGATAGTCTAGGCAATGCTCTGTGAGCTCCTGATAGTCTAGGCAATGCTGTGTGTGAGCTCCTGAAAGTCTAGGCAATGCTGTGTGAGCTCCTGAAAGTCTAGGCAATGCTCTGTGAGCTCCTGAAAGTCTAGGCAATGCTCTGTGAGCTCCTGAAAGTCTAGGCAATGCTCTGTGAGCTCCTGAAAGTCTAGGCAATGCTCTGTGAGCTCCTGAAAGTCTAGGCAATGCTCTGTGAGCTCCTGAAAGTCTAGGCAATGCTGTGTGTGAGCTCCTGAAAGTCTAGGCAATGCTGTGTGTGAGCTCCTGAAAGTCTAGGCAATGCTGTGTGTGAGCTCCTGAAAGTCTAGGCAATGCTGTGTGTGAGCTCCTGAAAGTCTAGGCAATGCTCTGTGAGCTCCTGATAGTCTAGGCAATGCTGTGTGTGAGCTCCTGAAAGTCTAGGCAATGCTGTGTGTGAGCTCCTGATAGTCCAGGCAATGCTCTGTGAGCTCCTGATAGTCTAGGCAATGCTGTGTGCGAGCTCCTGAAAGTCTAGGCAATGCTGTGTGTGAGCTCCTGATAGTCTAGGCAATGCTGTGTGAGCCAAATCAGTTCCAGTGGGAAATGTGCACATTTTTAAAAACATTTTTTACATAGATAATTCTATAAATATGAAAAGATATTACTGTACTGCACTAGTGTCCAAAAAAGTGTCCTTCCTGGTTGACATGCAAGGACATCTCCACCCACTCTCTGCCGCTCCTCTACAGTATGTGGCCCACCACTGCCATCAACTGTCATCATCATCAGGTGTCACATCAGGTGGTCTAGGATTTGGCATTTATTTAAGGGAGTCTAATCTGGGGATCTGTCCTTTCTACCCGGTCGGCATATATAAGGGGGACTGGGTTGGGGTCTGTAGATACATGGGTAGGCTACTTTGAGGGCTGGTCCAGCATATTACTTACTCATGTTCCGGCTGTTGAGGTATTGCCAGACACTAACATTCCCGAGCTGTTTTGGTATCACTTGGTTAACCTGAAGGCCGACAGCGACATCTTCTCCCCTGATGTCAATCCCACAATTAACACCAATTATTTTGAATACTACGACAGACATCTGTGATGGGAAAAAAACAAAACAAAAACAGGAGGATGACATCATGAGTCTTCACCAGATAACCCCGCCTCCTCCTTCTGTGACATCACAACTCTCAACACGTAAATCTATGTCACCACTTTGCCTTTCCAGTGAGCACTCTACAATCTTTATTTTCTGTCCTGTCTGAGCAATGCAATAGACCTGGTATTAAATCCTACAGTGATCACATTTAGTTTTGCAGCAGGCTGTAAAATGAGATTTTCGTTTTTCTTTTTCTTACCAGTCTGCCATCTTGCCCATTTAGCCACATGTGAAAATTATAATATGGTCTCACTTATTGTTACATTTCTCCAGCATTATAAAGGTGCCTTATTGGTACTTTTGGTACTTGAGGAGATATTATGGGCATCATTAGTTTTTTTTTTTTTTTTTTTTTTTTATAAATACACAATTTTTTTCTACAATACAATCTATATTGAAAATAATTTAAAAAATAGTGGCGTTTTCCCACTGGTCACTAGGTTTTTTTTTTTTTAGACTCTAACTTCCTGTTTCAGGAAACAATATATGCACATTGCCACAATGAACAGACTCGGATTTTATCTTTTGTATTGAAGCATTTAACAAGTGAGTGTAAAAGTCATTTTGAAAGGAGATTGAGCAGGGGGAGTTGTGACATCACCTAATTGTAATTGGTAGTCTATACATAGTAGCCAGAGAACCTCTGACGCGCGTTTTGGAGAAAGTGAAATGTGAAACACGCATCAGGGGTTCTCTGGCTACCATACAGGCTCTATTAGTTTACCAATGTGCTCTATGTTAAGTCTTTTTACATGTTTTTTTTCTTCTAGCTATACCATTGTGTGATTTTCTGATTACATATTATCATTGCACATTTAATGATCTCCTGATCTGCTGTTTCTGGGCATTTCTGATGTATACATTGTGATTCTATTGAAATCACGGATCAAATAGTAAATTGGCTATTTTTGCTATAATATTACAATAAGGTTTATAAGCTGCACAATTTATTATCCCTGTTTATGCTGCACAGCTTTGGTTAACTGTTTACAACTCAATCATCATCATCCTTTGGTCCAAATACTAGAAAAGTAGGAATACTATCCCCCTGGAAATATCAAAAGATAGTTATTAAAATCCTTAGGTTATCTGATATTGTTAAATCTATACTTGGGGTCACCTGTATGGTTTTAACTTATGCCTGGCATTCTCTTTTTATATATAATTGTAATTTTTTTTTATTGTGAGTTCATATTTTATACAATAAAGAATTTACAAATTGTTAAAAGAAATTTTGGCTAATGCTCCTAACTATGTATAGATTGTCTTGATTAAATGGAGAGCCCATCATTTTGGTATGTCTAGCTTTTCATTTAATTGTAATTGGTGTAGCCTGCATAATCATCTGTGTTGCCTGTCATTGTAATCCTGCCTCTGATGATAGGAGTCTCCTGAAAACTCTTCCTGAAAGAGTTTGAAAATTGCAAGATTACTATTATTATTATTATAATATTACTATTATATATTACTATATATATTATTAATAACCAAGAGATAAATATATATTTTTTTTAATAAATATATAAATAAAAATATTTAACTTTTTTGTTTTACATAATTATAACTCAAAAACCTGTTTTAAATCATAGGTAATTTTCTCGTGATAGCTTCCCATTAAATCCTCTAGTGTTTGCATTTAGTTTTACAGCAAGCTGTAAAATGAGACTCTTTTTTTTTTTATTTTTTTGATTGGTCCATCTCTAACATTCTATGATTCTATTCTATTCCGTCTTGCCTGTTCGCCCACTAGATGTCAGCATATGATAAAATTAAAATATGGTGTATATACTTACCACATCTTGTCTGGACTCATGTGTACTTTCATCAACTGCACTAACAGCATCTGGCGATGACGCACAGTAATCCTCGTTCCTCAACTCCACGCTGGCCGTGTCTCCTGTAGACTGATAATTCAAAGAGGAGAAATCTTCCAGGCCTAGGTAATAAAAAAAAAAAGTAAGAATGCAGTAAGCGCCCCCTAGTGGTGTTCACAGCTGAGCAGGGTGAGCTGAGTAGAATGATATACAGGTCTGTGGCAAAAGATTTAGTATAACTAGTAATTAATTCGATCATTCTTGGCACAGGAGTCCAGTGGGCGGTCCTATTAGTGACTGTCATTCTTCCTTGTACAAGTGTGCCAAGGAACCGCCTACTGGACTCTTAAACCCAGAACAACTCCCTTGTAGCACCCAAACTCCCTTTCAAGGCCACACTTTTAATAGTGGAAATCCACCCTCCATTAGGAGAGGTGTCCATAAGTTTTATTATACACTGTCTGTAACTGCCATAGGATGGAAGGCCAGGGGAAAATCAGACGCCAACCAGGCACTTCCCTGCGGCGGCAACCATTGTAGGGGAAATGTAGCATTACATGTGAGCAATCAGACACATAACATCCCTAAACGACCTAACAAAAAAGCATGACTGCGACCATACAATTATGCAAAAGTCAATATTATTGAAAAATTAATAAAAACATGTTAAAATATAGTACAAAGAATCCATAAAATGTGACTATACAGAAAGAAAAAGGCAGTGCAACTAGAAACCCCAAGGAATGGTAAAATGCAGGTGACCATGTATGGATATAAGTGACAAGAAAATTACGGTAAACATATGTAAAAAGAAAAAAGGTACGGTAGTCATCAGGAAATGGCACCACTGGATGGCGTAATGTATGTAATAAAGTGCAAGTGCAATAAGTCAGCAAAAAGCAGTAAATACATAAAGGACGAACAATATTCTGACAGACAAAATGCAGAGTATTGACTGGTGTCATTCACCCCAGAGAGATGCACCAAGGAGTAATATAAAAAGTAAATACAGCATAATTAAATGCACGATAACAACCAAAGTAGAGGGGAATCAATGTGCCCAACCAGCCCGACGCGCGTTTCGCATAACGTAACATAAAAGGGGATATTGTGTGTGAAATCTAAAAGGATTCCCACTAAGGATCTAAGTTCCCTTAGTGGGAACAGTATTAGGATCTAGTGAGCTTCCTCTAGTGGTGTGTGCAGACAGATTTTTATGACCGGATTTGGCAGTGTGAAGGGAAGCAGGATCTTTGTAGCTCTGTACCGAACGTTAGAGGGCTAGTAGCTAGTAATAACAAGGGACCCCTGTCCAACAGTCACTTTTTAGGGCATATAAGAGCCGGAAGTTTGCAGTTGGATAACTGTAATCTCCAAAGATTTCTAACTTCCTACCTGCTTCTAATGGGTCACTCCCATCGCTCTCCGCCAAATGTTCATCCAGCAAGTTACTGTCGATGGAGATATTGTCCAAGGAGAACTGCGAAGGAGTCCTCTTCATGTTCTTGTAAGAAACAGAGAAGGTAGGCAGGTTGGACGAGCAGCGTTCCTTAGGGGTTCCACTTAACAGAAATACATGGAAACGAAGTTTCAAAAATCAAAATAATAAACTTCCAAAAAATGCATAATAAAGTAATAAAAGTGTGCAAACAAAAAAAAGTTACCAAAAAAGTAAAAAGTCTTCAAATTCTCTGTTAGGTTCTAAGTCATACCTTTACCTAAAAAGTAAAGGAAACAGCCCTGGTCCTTTTGTGGTGGTATTCAACATGTCCATGGATATTGCTAAAGATCTGCTCGCTCAGCCTCGCTGCCATTGGGAAGCGCAAGCTCCCCAAAAAGTCAATACATGATATTGTGAGCTATGAGCCTCTGTAGAGTAGAGCCATACGTTCTTCTTTAAAGGGGTATTCCTCTCTTACGTATGTTTGGCATGGATTTTCCATCAACGCCTGAGAATTGAAGGTCCTAGTGGTGGGTCCCTTTCCCATCAGGAAAATAGGGGTCTGTACAGGACACTTCATATCTCCCATAGGCATCAATAAGTGAGGGATAAACACAATCATATGGAAAATAACATGTCAAGATTTTATCAAATGAGGATCAACAGATGCAAAAGGTTCTACTACAGAAATCCAGCAACAGAGATCTTCAAGTGGTCTCATGGCTACCATCATGCAGGTGGCCTTCCACTTTCTAATGATAGGAGACCCTTAAGTCTTTAAAAACCCTGTTGATTTTGGATCCACAACCTTAGTAAACAGATGATATTGAACACTGATGGTAGGAGGACCTCACCCTAAAAGAGGTTCCCCCCTTAGCCCAATATCTAATTCTTTAAAGGATCACAAAGCATCCCCCTGCTGGGATCTCCAGCAATCAGCAAGAATTTATGGGGAAATCTGGCAAGGATTGTCCAACTTCCTGGAACACCACCATTGGGCAAACAAAGAATTACATTGAACTAGAGAGAGGTGAACTTATTTGACTGAAATTGAATTTTACAAAAATTTGTATTGTCCAGTATATGGATTTTTTGCAATTGAATTGGCTAGGCAAAAATTCAGTCACAAAGCCAAATTTTGCTAAAGCTTAAAACAAAAATAGGAACATTCACCTTGGTGCTCACCTGTCCCACTGCCCAAGCCCGTAGCTCGGTCCTCAGCACCTATTTTTTTTCGCCTTTCCATTGCAGGCATCGTCTTTGTCCTGCTTTACTCTACTTCAGGGTTTCTGGCTCCCAAGATGCCTCGGAGGTACCCGAGTGCCATGCCGTCACACATCGGGATGTTATGATGTCCGTTGGCCGAGGCCTGAACGTGTGTGCCAGGGGAAGGCGAAAAAAAGAGAGGTGCGGAGTACCAGAGGACGAACTGCGGCGAAACAGGCAAGTGTTGAGGTATCACTATTTTTTTTTTTTTTTATTATTATTTTTTCTTATTTTTATATACTACGTTAATTATGCAAATCCCAGAACATAATAACATGGAAAATACAATTTGCATCGAATAAGTTCAATGTGAATTAGACTTCGCTGTCAAGTTTGCAGAATATGAATCTTGGCAGATTTGATCATCTCTACACAGCACCGGTTGAAGTCAATGGGATGTTTGTGTACTGCAGGACAGGATAGGTCCTCCAGGGTGAGACACACTCTGTTTAGATGCTCGCTGGCCGGCCGGCCAATGATGGGCGTCCAAAACAGAGGATCTCCCTCTGTTAACTCAGAATTCCCTAAAAGGTTTTATGAAAATGTTTTTGAAGGGTACAACTTCTCTAAATATATAGGGTAGTGACAAACAAAAAAGGATTCATATAGAACATCTTACGAAATGTTCCTTACCTGGTATCAGTCGGCTTCTTCGGCATCTCTAAAAACTGGGCATTGAGCAGAGGATTATCAATTATAGACTCACTATCAGAGCCTTGAAAGCTACCAAAGGTTTCTTCTAGATCTTTTACGGGGTTGGAGATGCTGTCATCACTACCGAAGTGGCCACCATCGTTAAGACCATTAACATTAAAAACCTGACAAAAAGCTCCATCTTCTGCTTTCAGTGACATCCTATCGGAAGCACCTTCCAAACTGGGAGTCCTTTTCAAAATGTTAGTGTCGCTGGGGGACTTAGTCATAAAAGTCTCCGACATAATTTTTTTGGGTTCTAGTAGTGCTCCAGAGTCACCGCTGACAGAGTCCATGAGCAAATCCATAGGGGGATTAGCCAGGTCAACATCTTGAGTACCATCTGATGGAAGAGTTTGCTTCTTGTCTACAAGGGGGCTACCTTCATGGGAAAGAGGACATTGGGGCATATTTTCCTCTGGCAATGGGTGTAGTAATAAAGAAACCTCGGCACCTTTTAGTAGGACACCAATGGACAGCTTGGTCTCCTCAGCCGGTTTCCCGGTCACAGCCTCCACATCCTTGAGAAGATTGTCCATGACTTGCTTTAAGGACTCTTGGAGCAGCAGTAAGAAAACATACTGGTAGTGATTGATTTGTAAGCTGACATGTTTTTGTATGTACGCAAGCATCTGGATGTCCGCCTGGGGGGACTCCATGGCAGGGGTGGACGACAGGCTGCTGTCAAGAGACTGGGATTTCTGTAATGGCGTGCTCCGGCCATCCATTTCAGTGCTGTAATATTGTTTTAAAAGTTTCTTGCGTTGAATACGGCCGGCAAAGTCCGTAGATTCGCTTTTGGAAATATTAACTAAATGGTCACAGTTAGAGGAAATCTGTTTCTGAGAATGGGCGAAACGCTTGGGCTGGCAGACCCAGATTGAAAGTGGAAAAGCATCGACAAAACTTACGGGTCGACCTTTCCCACTCTTTATTCCTTCATAATCAACCCAAAATTGTGTGAAATGTATGGCCCATATGTCCTTAGCAGCAGAAGTTTTTAGTGCATTGGTGTCCAGCTTTGGTGTAATGAAACCCTTGTATACATCGTGCATTTTAGTGTCCTGTTCGAACGCGTGCCTCTGGAATATGGGGTGAAGGAGGTCAAAACTGTCCTCGGATCTGGGGAAGGAGGTGAATGATTTAGAGTAGAATGGATATTCTTTAAAGTCCTGAAATATGGCTTCGAGGTCCGAACGCCTACAGTTAGGAGACTGCCTGGTGTTGCTTGCTATCATTTCGGACGTCTGGACACTGATGGCTGTTGGCTGGTCGTGGTGACAATCAGATTTTGTTTGAGAAGGTATGATTAACTGTGGAGGAAAGCCAAAAGGGGAGATCAGCCAAGAATGTCAAACAATTATTAAAAGGGTTGCCTCATCTTAAGAAATTGTGCTTGTAAAAATAAGCAACTTTGCAATTTACCTTGTTAATAGCTTGCAAGCTATTTGCTGTCTGATGACTGCACTTTAAAAGGTAACCTGTCATATGATTCAAGGCACCTGTCCAAATGTTCTTCACAATGCACAATTCCACAGGATTTGGGAGGTGGACCAAAGCCGTAGAAGAGACTTGTCTGGCTCCTCTTTGGTTGGCTCTTCCCAGCGACGCTCTCAAGGAGCGAAGTGCATGCAAGCTGTTTGCTAACGCTGCTCTGAAGCTGGCAGGATCTGGCCAACCTCAATATCCTTGAGCTCCTCCGATTCTGCAAAGTTACCTCTGCTAGCATCATGGGAGAGAGCAGAATTCGGGTCCGCGGCTCAGTCATGCCACTGACCTGAACTGTCAATCTTCAGGAGCGCAACGCCCCTCAACTAACAGGAAGCTGAGAAGCAGGGGAGCGATGAGCTCCTGAAGAAAAGAATACGAAAAATGATTTCAACACATCAGTTCAAATCTAATGTGGCCTTCAAAACCATCCAGAGATGCAACTCATTTCCATATTACATGTATTCTCCGCTACGCACATTTCCATTCGCAATAATATCTTTCAGGCGTGTCCTCAATGTGAGCCAAACCTGGTTAAAGCAAAGTTCTCCTACTATCATGAACCACAGTCTTGATCTCAGGCAAGACAATAATTGTGGACCATCAATGGTTGGTTCAACCTTGTTTCCCTTCCAATAATATTTATTTTAATGTCATTATCAGAATAGATTATTAACCTTTCAAATGTGGTTCCCTAAGAATTTTCTATAGGGGCCTCATGGTGACACCTAGACCTCAACACTACACTTCTTTGGGTGGACTAGAGAGGAAATTATTCAAACGACCATGCACAAAATCCTTTATTGCTTGCATCATCAGTAGTAGAACAATAAGTTCTAGTGAGATATTTGTAGAGCCAGTGGATTGACAATTGGGACCAGGAGGGGAAGATTAGCTCTTTTGGGGTGGATTGGATCATGCATTACGGTTTGGCATGCGCGCTTTAACATCCCTTGGTTGAACTTGAAGGACGTTGGTCTTTTTTCAACCACATCAACTAAGTAACCCTCTGAAAAGAGTCCCTAGTGACAAGTAATTGGCTCCAAAGTCACTTTCAAGTGAGGTTGCCTTCTGCTTAACCTTTGGGACCAATTATTTTGTCGGAATCAAAGGCCTACAGAAGGATGCACAGGTGGACACAAGCATTGTCCCAAGGTTCCTGTCAGAAGGTAGTTCAACATTGGGCATCATTAATGGTTGTAGTCAATAACATTAGTCTTATGAACCCAGTAGAACATTAAACAAGCACAAAACAAATCAACTAGATCGCCAAACCAGTGATCGCTGCAGTCAGCATTAAAATCCTGAGTAATAATCTTACTGGTGGCACCAGTTTGAGAAGTACTGGTTTAGGGAGGCCCTTTATCTGAATATAAAGCCCAGCCCATAAAAAAATTCACCAACCCTCGATATTCATGGCACGAGGCCAGTTGACCCAATGTTTTTTCTATCACCCGTCTTGCTTCTTCATCAAAAAATGTCCCGGTAGCCCGAATAAGGCGGCCATATTTTGTAAAGTCATCACAAATGATTGGACTGCGGGCCCGGTGTAGTACCGTAGTATAAAATATACATGGGTTTTATCTATCATTTATGTCTGGATTAGCTGATGTAAGTGGAATATCGAGCTGAATTATTCAGAAGCGTTTGTGCTGTGCATGCAGTCTTGTTTTACCTTCAGCATGAGGCCATCCAGCCTGATATCGATGTGCTCGTCCGACTTTGAGCTATCGGTCAACTTGTACATTGCCATGAACTGGTCGACGCTTTGCCTCAAGTCCAGGATAAATTGGTTCAGCCACAGAATGCTTCGCTCATCCACAGTGATCTGCAGGGCATTCAGCTGTACATAGAGGTTGGGACTTGGAACTATGGGAAATATAATCATAAATTAACCTTCAAATGGTATTATGGTGACTGCACTTTAAAGGGAACCTGTCATCTGATTCAGGGGTGGACACAGACAGAAGAGGGCCCCTGTGCAAGAAGAATATATGGGCCCTTTGCATTCTAATACCTGGAAACAAGACTACTCTGGCTTCACTTTGGCCGGCTCTTCACAGCGCTGTTGCAGGTGATTGACAGGTCTCTTCTTCATGTGTACATACGAAGAGACCTGTCATGTGATTCAGGGGCGGAGACCGATAATAGAGGGCCTCTGTGCAAGAACAATATATTGGCCTTTTCCATTCTAATACCTGGAAACAAGACTAGTCTGGCTTCACTTTGGCCGGTTCTTCACAGCACTGATGACAGGTCCCATCCTCATGTGTGTATACAGGGTGAGACAGGTCATCTGATTCAGGGGTTTACACAGATAGTAGATGGCCCTGAGCAAGAATAATATATGGGCTCTTTGCTGTCCAATAGCTCATCATAATGCACAATTCTACCTGATTTGGAGGTGGACCATAGCTAGAGATGACTAATCTGGCTCCACTTTGGCCGGCTCTTCACAGTGCTGATGCAGGTGATTGACAGGTTTCATCCTTGTGTGTATATAGGGAGACCTGTTATCTGATTCACGGGCACGCAGACAGAAGAGGGCCCCTGTGCAAGAAGAATATATGGGCCCTTTGCAATCTAATAGCCGGAGACAAGACTAGTCTATCTCCACTTTGGCCGGCTCTTCCCGGCGCTCATGCAGGTGATTGACATGTCTCTTTCTCATGTGTACATAGGAAAAGAGTTGTCATGTGATTTAGGGGCATACACAGACAGTAGTGGGCCCCCCATGCAAGAACAGTATATGGACCCCCCTTTGCTGTCCAATAGCTCATCATAATGCAGAATTCCACCTGATTTGGAGGTAGACCATAGCTGGAGATAAGACTAGTCTGGCTCCACTTTGGTTGGCTCTTCCCAGCGATGCTGTAGGTGATTGACAGGTTTCATCCTCGTCTGTATGTAGAGAGAGACCCGTCAATCAGCTCTAGCAGCACTGAGAAGAGAGTGGAATCTAGTAATCGCAAGAGGCGCCCCCTCTCCATAGAATCATATGAGCACCAACTGTGGTCATCTATGTCAGTAATGGGAAAATCTGTCTTCAATGTCTGACATTAGCTCCTCCTTCTCCATAGAATTTTAAAAGCACCAACTGCCATCTCCTATCTCAGTAATCTTCACTGAATACAGATTTTACCCACAAAATTGAGAATGAAAGATCAGTCCAGGAGTAGAAAGAAGCAAATTTCTTTGATTAGATATACAAAGTTTCTTATTTTCATGTGTGCTATTGTTTTGTGAAATAAAAATAAAAAAAAACAATGGTTACACTTTAAGTGCGTGAGCCCGATTAGCTCCCAATGCATTTGGCTAATGTGTCCATTGCGTCTTATTTGCTTGATGGCAAAAAGTGTCATTCTGCCACCAGTCAAGAAGGTATACACAGTAATTTTTATTTTATTCTATTTTTTTTTTTTTTTTTTAAACATGGGGCTTTATGGGCAGCCTATAGTACAAAAAATAAAATTTAATTAAAATAAATAAGTAAATAAAAATCTGTATAAGTAACTTAAAATCAAAGGGTGATTTAGCAAAATTAGTGTCGGACACATGTTGAACAAATTTAATTGTTTTTTGTGCCATTTTAAAAAAGGTACAAAATTTTAGTTTACATTTAGGTGATGAAAAGGATAATGTAAAGTATCTAAAATTTCCTATTTTAATAAATTAGGGCACTTCTGTGCCAATTTTCACCATCTTCTATATGCAATATAAACCCCTCCATTGTATGAAAACCCCTCCATTGTATTTTTCCACATACATTTTTTTTTCCTGCAGCTTCAAACTAGTTCCTCTGCAGAATAAAACAAATAAACCAGATACGGTTTTATCTCTAGGGCTCCTGTAAAATAATAATAATAATAAAAAAAAAATACAGTTCTTACTGGGGAAGTTCTTTCCATCTGGGAAATAATATTCAGTAAATTCAATATGAATCGCAGACATTTCCTGGGGAAGATACAAGCTCTTCTTATTGCAGGAAATCATAGTTTTAGGGGAAGATCGACACTGATCTGCTGTGGATACCTGGAAGACAAAAGCGGATAACATTTATGTAATTTAAGTAGAGCCAAGCCTGGACCCGCTCTCCTCCCCAATTTTTTGAGGCACTCAGGCGAAAGGATGGTGTTAGGGACCATCCATAAGAAGCTACCTAGTCGCTTGTCAATTGTGCGTGGAAAATTGTAAAACAAGTATCTCATCTTCAATCTGCAGGAGCGCGCTGCTCACCTGCCCCTTGTCTTCCTGCTTGCCAGGGGCGGAGCACTCTAGAAGATTGACAGTTCTGACCAGCGGCATGGTCCACACTGTATGCTCGCTCTCCAATGCTACAATCAGAGGCATCTTTGTGTCTGTAGAATCAGAGGAGCGCAGGGACACTGACGCTGACTGGTTCCAGGGATCGAACTAGCGCCAGAGCAGTGTTTGCAAGCTCTGTAGCAAACAGCGCTGTGCTCTTTTGCTTAGGAAACCGGCCCCCTCTGCATTATAACAGAATGGGGGGACATTATACCAGGGTGGGGGACATTATACCAGAAATGGTATGGGGGACAGAGAGACCAGGGTGGGGGACATAGAGACCAGGAAGGGAGACAGAGACAAGGATGGGGTACATTATACCAGGGTGGAGGGGGACATTATACAAGGGTGGGGCCCAGGATGGGGGAAAATGTTATCGCATGAGGCCCAGAATGGGGGAGTTTATTACAAGAAGAAGCCAGGAAAGGGGACATCATTACATAAGGGGCGAACATGTATGTCATTATAGGATCTAGAATGCTACAAGAGCCCATACATCCAACCAACATGCAGATGGGGACCCAGGTCCAAATTTTCCACTGGGGCCCATTATATGGACAAGCAAAGCCGCCTCTGATGGTAACATTGGAAAGGTAATTGCAAAGTTTCTTGTTTTTACAAGGACTTTGAAAATGTACCCATTTTAAATGAGTAAACACCTCTAACATTGTGCTTTTTACATTTTGATTTGTGAAAATAGTGAGGTGGTTTACATCCCTACTGACCACAGAAAATCAAGGGGGAAAATACATTTGACCTGTTCTTCAAAAGAAACAGACATAGAGCAATTCTACAGTCTAAATACAGAGGAACAGAGGCCTTAGAAAAATGCCTTTCATTCGTCTATGTTGTACACGGGTTTCGCTCGCTTTCCTCTGGGGTCTCTATTCTGACAGTTCAGCCATCCATAAATCCCTGCAATAAATGACATTCTTGGAGGAGGACGGCTGCTGGAAGGCAGATATTACATGGAATGGAAAATTGCAAATATAGATTGTACATTAGACCTAAACGCTTATGTTTTGGAGCTAAAATATATTATATTATATATATATATATACACACACACATACACACACACAGTACAGACCAAAAGTTTGGACACACCTCATTTAAAGATTTTTCTGTATTTTCATGACTTTGAAAATTGTACATTCACACTGAAGGCATCAAAACTATGAATTAACACATGTGGAATTATATACTTAACAAAAAAGTGTGAAACAACTGAAAATATGTCTTATATTCTAGGTTCTTCAAAGTAGCCACCTTTTGCTTTGATGACTGCTTTGCACACTCTTGGCATTCTCTTGATGAGCTTCAAGAGGTAGTCACCGGAAATGGTTTTCACTTCACAGGTGTGCCCTGTCAGGTTTAATAAGTGGGATTTCTTGCCTTATAAAAGGGGTTGGGACCATCAGTTGTGTTGTGCAGAAGTCAGGTGGATACACAGCTGATAGTCCTACTGAAAAGACTGTTAGAATTTGTATTATGGCAAGAAAAAAGCAGCTAAGTAAAGAAAAACGAGTGGCCATCATTACTTTAAGAAATGAAGGTCAGTCAGTGCGAAAAATTGGGCAAACTTTGAAAGTGTTCCCAAGAGCAGTTGCAAAAACCATCAAGCGCTACAAAGAAACTGGCTCAAATGAGGACCGCCCCAGGAAAGGAAGACCAAGAGTCACCTCTGCTTCTGAGGATAAGTTTATCTGAGTCACCAGCCTCAGAAATCGCAGGTTAACAGCAGCTCAGATTAGAGACCAGGTCAATGCCACACAGAGCTCTAGCAGCAGACACATCTCTTCAACAACTGTTAAGAGGAGACTTTGTGCAGCAGGCCTTCATGGTAAAATAGCTGCTAGGAAACCACTGCTAAGGACAGGCAACAAGCAGAAGAGACTTGTTTGGGCTAAAGAACACAAGGAATGGACATTAGACCAGTGGAAATCTGTGCTTTGGTCTGATGAGTCCAAATTTGAGAGCTTTGGTTCCAACCACCGTGTCTTTGTGCGACGCAGAAAAGGTGAACGGATGGACTCTACATGCCTGGTTTCAACCGTGAAGCATGGAGGAGGAGGTGTGATGGTGTGGGGGTGCTTTGCTGGTGACACTGTTGGGAATTTATTCAAGATTGAAGGCATACTGAACCAGCATAGCTACCACAGCATCTTGCAGCGGCATGCTACTCCATCCGGTTTGCGTTTAGCTGGACCATCATTTATTTTTCAACAGGACAATGACCCCAAACACACCTCCAGGCTGTGTAAGGGCTATCTGACCAAGAAGGAGAGTGATGGGGTGCTACGCCAGATGACCTGGCCTCCACAGTCACCAGACCTGAACCCAATCGAGATGGTTTGGGGTGAGCTGGACCGCAGAGTGAAGGCAAAAGGGCCAACAAGTGCTAAGCATCTCTGGGAACTCCTTCAAGATTGTTGGAAGACCATTTCCGGTGACTACCTCTTGAAGGTCATCAAGAGAATGCCAAGAGTGTGCAAAGCAGTCATCAAAGCAAAAGGTGGCTACTTTGAAGAACCTAGAATATAAGACATATTTTCAGTTGTTTCACACTTTTTTGTTAAGTATATAATTCCACATGTGTTAATTCATAGTTTTGATGCCTTCAGTGTGAATGTACAATTTTCATAGTCATGAAAATACAGAAAAATCTTTAAATGAGAAGGTGTGTCCAAACTTTTGGTCTGCACTGTATATCTCATGAAGTTTTTTTTATATGTTAACCCCTTAAAAACCAGAGCTGAAAGGGCCTAAATGGGGTTGTCCCATTTCAGAAAAGTTTTTCCTGTACACACACACAACATGCTTTTTACTCACCCTCCTCAGGTCCAACACAGAGTCTCCACCACTGCTCCCAATCTCTGTTGCTGTCTGCAGCGCGCACATCAACAGTCTAGCAGACAACTGAGCTCAGCAGCTTTTCCAATAAAGACAGCACAAGCCGCTGAGCGCACAGACTGGCTGCCATATTGTTAAATTGATAAAAGTGCTGCAGAAAAAAAACAAACAGACACTGGGAGCAACGGTGGAGAATCAGCTCAGGACCAGGGGAGGGTGAGTAAAGCACATGGTTTAGGGTTTGTTTGTTTTTCCAATTTTACCTCTCCGCTTAGATATCACAAATAAATGGTCAGTCTGAATAATGGTTTCCACTCACCATTTTTGTATACAATGGCTTGAAAAAAAGTATTCATACCCAGTGAACTTTTCCACATTTTTTCCACGTTACACCCACAAACTTAAATTTTTTTGGGGGGGGATTTTATGTGATATACCAACACAAAGTAGCAAGTATTTGTGATGTGTAAAGGAAATAATACACTTTTTTTAATGATTTTAAAAATATAAATCTGAAAATTGTGACGTGCATTATTCTTCACCCCCTGTAGTCTGATACCCCTAAATAAAAGGCTGAATGACCAATCACCTCGAGAAGTCACATAATTAGTAAGTGGAGTCCACCTGTGTGTTATTTCTTCTCAGTATAACTACAGCTGTTTTGTGAAGGCCTCAGAGGTTTGAGAACATTAGTGAGCAAACAGCATCATGAAAACCAAGGAACACACCGGACAGGTCAGGGATAAAGTTGTGGAGAAGAGTAAAGCAGGGTTATGTTATAAAAAACAATAGCCCAAGCTCTGAACATCTCATGGAGCACTGTTCAATCTATCATCCAAAAATGGAATGAGTATGGCACATCTGCAAACCTACCAAGACATGACCGTCCATCTAGATTAAAGAGGACTAATTAGAGAAGCAGCCAAGAGGCCCATGGTCAATGAGGAGGAGCTGCAGTGATCCACAACTCAGGTGGGAGAATCTGTCCACAGGACAACTATTAGTCATATACTCCACAAATCTGGCCTTTATGGAAGAGTGGCAAGAAGAAAGACATTTTTGAAAGAAATCTATAAGAAGTCCTGTTAGCAGTTTGCAAAAAGCCATGTAGGGGACATAGTGAGCATGTGGAAGTAGGTGCTCTGGTCAGATGAGAACAAAGTAGAACTTTTTGGGCTAAATGCAAAATGCTATGTGTGGTGGAAAACTAACTCTGCACATCACCCTGAAAACATCATCCCCACTGTCATACATGGTGGTGGCAGCATCATGCTGTCTGAAGATTTTTTTCAACAAGGACAGGGAAGCTGGTCAGAGTTGATGGAAGAATGGTTGGAGCTAAATACAGGGAAATCCTGGATGAAGACCTGTTAGAGGCTCCAAAGACTTGAGACTGGGGTGTAGGTTCATCTTCCAGCAGGACAACGACTCTAAACATACCGCCAGAGCTACAATGGATGGTTACGATCAAAGTATATTCTTATGTGTGAATGGCGTAGACACAGTCCAGACCTAAATCCCATTGAGAATCTGTGACAAGACTTGAAAATTGCTTTTCATAGACGTCTCCATCTGATCTCACTGATCCGAGAGTGCAAAGAAGAAGGGGCAAAAATGTCACCTCTAGATGTGCAAAGCTGATAGAGACAGACCCCAAAAGACTTGCAGAAGTAATTACAGCAAAAGGGGGTCCTATAAAGTATTGGCTCAGGGGGGGGCGAAATACAAATACATGTACGTTTTCAGATTTATATTTTTAAAATATTTAGAAAACCTTGCATCATTTCCGTTACACTTCAAAAATACTTGCTACTTTGTGTTGATATAGCACATAAAATACATTTAAGTTTCTGGGTGTAATAAGAAAAAATGTGGAAAAGTTCACGGGGTATGAATACTTTTTCAAGAAGCTGTACATGTAATCATAAAAAGAAGGTTTACAAAAGCCCCAGAAGAGCTGCTGGATGCGAAACCCAGGATTGGGAAGCAGTCTGGCATACCACTAGGATCCTAGATTTTTATATAGCATGCGTTTTTTGAGACACACAGAAGAAATGGCAAATCTCTAGGGGGTTTACAACCTCCCAGAAAACAGCAATTCCAAAAAGTGCGAGAAGCTGGAAGAATACATCATGGGTGTAGCCCAGGAATCCAATTTCACATCAGGGGCGGTAAACAGGGGTGTAAGAGAGGTCTGTAAAAATGGCGCATGGCTGAGATAGCAAAAGAAAAAAAAATCACAATCAGGTACCATTCATAACCCCAAGTGGCAAATAGGTATAATCAGACACAATGGGGAATATTTCTTATAAATTAACCCAATTTGGGAAATTTGTATACATTTCCAGGAGGAGCAACAGAGGTACGCCACAACAGTTCTTTAAAAAAAAAAAGTAGAATACAGAAGCAGGATATTTGCAATCTAATATATCACTTACTTGGAAAATGTTAAAATCAGCAAGTCTGACCACAAAGGAGCTGGACATTAGTTTGGATTTGAGTTGCTCCAACGTTGCTGTGGGAAAAGATCCTTTACTGCTGGAATCAGAGCCTAAAAAAAGAAGAAAAAAAAAAACTGCTGTAAAAATCAAGACATGCATAAATATTGATAGAAAGTATTAGGAGTGACGGCTTAAGCAATAGCCGAACCCAGGTAAAAAAAGAAAAAAAACTAAAAATTTGGCATAGCTGAAATCATACTGACCTGCAGAATCAAGTTACCAACAAGGTCATTAACCCAAGTAGCAATAGTGGCATTTTTTTTTATCTCTTCCTCTCCAGGATTAGGAGAACATGACCACTTAACTTCAAGAACAGCGCCACCCTTGTCCACAGGTTGTGTGTGGTACTGCAGCCCATCCTAATTTACGGTAATGGAGGTCCACAGGTTGCATGTGGTACTGCAGCCCATCCTCATTTACGGTAATGGAGCTGATCTGCAATAACAAACTCAGCCCATAGCCAGGTGTAGCACAGTTTGTGGAGAAAAGCAGCCACGTGTCTCTAATCATAGGTCACATGGATACTTTGGAGGGCAATATAAAAATTTTTTTTACCTACATGCATGTATTTTTTGCCTACAATTAATCATTTTGCAATTGGTTTTGATTAAAATGCTGCCTCATTTAACTCGATGTTGCTCTATTGCTGTCTGCAGAACAAGTAAACTGAGAATCCATCAGTAAGCTTGCTCGGATGGGAGAGTTAACTTTTTTGAAGCCGATCCTCTTCAAAAGTCAGATCAAAAAAAAAATTTAGCCAACGTACCCTTTTCTGCCTTCTTCGGTAATTTATGACCACAGAGTTCACTCCAACTTTTAAAGGTGTCAGAAATCAGCTGGGAGAAGCTCAGAACAAAAATAAGAGAGTTATAAACTCTTCCCCGTCAGAACGCGCTCACTGACAGATTCTCAGTTAACTTATTCTGCAGCCAGAAATAGACAACTCAACCCAGCGGCTTTAGATTGCAAACTGGGTGCTAACTTTTAAATTAGACAAAAATGCTAAAATTACTTTTAGCCCAAAATACATGCATTTAACAATTTGAAAATTGTTTTTTTTTTCCTAAACCAAGCATCCTCTTCAAGATTAGCTTTGGACTCGCTAGTAATCACTTTAAATTTCCAGGAAGGCTTTTAGCAAAAAATAAAAAGCAGAGAGCACCTTTAAAAAGGAATATTCCCATCTCCAAGATCCTATTCCAATATGTAGTAGGTGTAATAATAACATTATTAGAAAATAACTTCAATTAGAAAGTGGTATAGTTTTTCTGATTCGCTATGTCGCTTACCCCATGTGCAGGGCATTGCAGTAGCTTAGGAATCCATGGTTATGACCACTCATATAGTGAGTTAGCTAGTTGTTAGTGGTCATAACCATTGTTTCCTAAGCTACTGCAATGTCCTTCACTTGGGGTAAGCGACATAGTGAATCAGAAGAACTATACTACATTTCTAATTGAAACCCTTTAAAGGTGCTCTCTGCTTTTTAGATTTTTATAAAAGCCCCTCCATAGAAATAAGTAAACCAGAATGTTAAAAAAAAAAAAAAAAAAAAAAGATATTCCCTGTAACTTTTACCTGGGTGCCCATACTGCTGGGATATGTTTGGCAAGGATTTGGTAGGCGACCCAGAACCATGGTCTTTTACTGCTTGCTTTAACATATCAGCATTACACTTGAACTCCTGAAGAAGCTCCTGTGCCCAGGAACATCTCGTCTTGGTGGCGTCTCCATAATACATCCAGTGGCTGCAGCTGTCACCTGCGAACACGAGAGTCATATCTGAATATGTAGAAAACTTACCTAAAGGACATGTAAGAAGACATGGATTTTGGGGCCTGGCAGCGGCGTACAGCTAATGGCTGCAGGCCAGGCGACTGCTATAGTGGACTGGGAAGGGATTGGTGGAGAATGGCCCTGCCCTCTGACTGGCATCTACGCTATATTCATGGCAGAAGTTGTGAGGATTTGCATGGAGCGGGCTCAAGCGCCGAGACTGCTCCATACCCGCTATAGGGGTCAAGAATTTCCGCCATCACTTTGGAGAGCTGCTGAATTGAACCCCCCAGCCCTGTACACACTGACACTGCAGGAGATGAGCGCATACACAACATCAAAGCGGGCGTGCTCAGATCTGTCTCTCGTCTGCAGTGGCCGCTCGCAGCAGACAAGATCACACAGCAGCGGGCGACCGATGGTGACAGGAGAATAATGGAAGCACATTATTTTTGTGTGCCTGTACTCGCTGGGTTCCTGCAGACAGTGTGTGCGCTCTCTCATCCCCTTCTCCTGTCAGCATCGGCAGCTTGCAGCTGTGTGATCCCGTGTGCTGCTAGCGACCGTTGCAGACTGGAGAGGGATGTGAACGCACCAGCACTCACTATGTATGTGCTCAACTGCTGCAGTGTCAGTGTGTGTAGGACTAAGGAATCAATTCAAGCAGCGATCCAAAGAGAGAACTGTCAATCAACATAATGGGAGGTACGGAGGATTGTAACTGAGGAGGCGGTTCAGAGGATTGTAACTGAGGAGGCGGTTCAGAGGATTGTAACTGAGGAGGCGGTTCAGAGGATTGTAACTGAGGAGGCGGTTCAGAGGATTGTAACTGAGGAGGCGGTTCAGAGGATTGTAACTGAGGAGGCGGTTCAGAGGATTGTAACTGAGGAGGCGGTTCAGAGGATTGTAACTGAGGAGGCGGTTCAGAGGATTGTAACTGAGGAGGCGGTTCAGAGGATTGTAACTGAGGAGGCGGTTCAGAGGATTGTAACTGAGGAGGCGGTTCAGAGGATTGTAACTGAGGAGGCGGTTCAGAGGATTGTAACTGAGGAGGCGGTTCAGAGGATTGTAACTGAGGAGGCGGTTCAGAGGATTGTAACTGAGGAGGCAGTTCAGAAGATTGTAACTGAGGAGGCAGTTCAGAAGATTGTAACTGAGGAGGCAGTTCAGAAGATTGTAACTGAGGAGGCAGTTCAGAAGATTGTAACTGAGGAGGCAGTTCAGAAGATTGTAACTGAGGAGGCAGTTCAGAAGATTGTAACTGAGGAGGCAGTTCAGAAGATTGTAACTGAGGAGGCAGTTCAGAAGATTGTAACTGAGGAGGCAGTTCAGAAGATTGTAACTGAGGAGGCAGTTCAGAGGATTGTAACTGAGGAGGCGGTTCAGAGGATTGTAACTGAGGAGGCGGTTCAGAGGATTGTAACTGAGGAGGCGGTTCAGAGGATTGTAACTGAGGAGGCGGTTCAGAGGATTGTAACTGAGGAGGCGGTTCAGAGGATTGTAACTGAGGAGGCGGTTCAGAAGATTGTAACTGAGGAGGCAGTTCAGAGGATTGTAACTGAGGAGGCGGTTCAGAGGATTGTAATTGATGTTGGTGGTACCGAGGTCTGTAATTGAGGGGGGCGCTACGGAGGATTGTAATTGAGGGGGAAGTAAGGATGAATAAACTTGAGGGGGGCGGTAGGGATAATTATACTTGAGGGGGGACAATACACTGTGTTCCAAATTATTATGCAAATAATATTTTCTCAGATTTTCCCAAATTACCTATATGAATTGCAGTCATTGTAATTTTCCAGTCAAATAACTATTAGAGTACAATTGAAAGGTTGTAATAACCTGCTAATGCTTATAATTTCAAAAATGACCATTTTTTTTGTTCTTTATTAAAATGAAAAGGTTGAAAACTCTGCTGTGCATAATAATTTGGAACATGCATTTTGAGTGCAGTTTGAGGTTTTTATTTTTTAAAAAATATACTGTTATCATAGGCAGTTTGTACAAAAACCTTTCAATTGTACTCTAATAGTTATTTGACTGAAAAATTACAATGACTGCAATTCATATAGGTAATTTGGGAAAATCTGAGAATATTATTTGCATAATAATTTGGAACACAGTGTATGATGTATTGTAATTTAGGGGGGCGGTGGGGATAATTATACTTGAGGGGGGGGCAGTACGGAGGCCGGTAACGGAGGGGGGACAGTACGGAGGCCGGTAACGGAGGGGCGCAGTATGGCAGATTGTAACGGAGGGGGACAGTACGGAGGCTGGTAACGGAGGGGGACAGTACGGGGGCTGGTAACGGAGGGGGACAGTACGGGGGCTGGTAACGGAGGGGGACAGTACGGAGGCTGGTAACGGAGGGGGACAGTACGGAGGCTGGTAACGGAGGGGGACAGTACGGAGGCTGGTAACGGAGGGGGACAGTACGGAGGCTGGTAACGGAGGGGGACAGTACGGAGGCTGGTAACGGAGGGGGACAGTACGGAGGCTGGTAACGGAGGGGGACAGTACGGAGGCTGGTAACGGAGGGGGACAGTACGGAGGCTGGTAACGGAGGGGGACAGTACGGAGGCTGGTAACGGAGGGAGACAGTACGGAGGCTGGTAACGGAGGGAGACAGTACGGAGGCTGGTAACGGAGGGAGACAGTACGGAGGCTGGTAACGGAGGGGGACAGTACGGAGGCTGGTAACGGAGGGGGACAGTACGGAGGCTGGTAACGGAGGGGGACAGTACGGAGGCTGGTAACGGAGGGGGACAGTACGGAGGCTGGTAACGGAGGGGGACAGTACGGGGGCTGGTAACGGAGGGGGACAGTACGGAGGCTGGTAACGGAGGGGGACAGTACGGAGGCTGGTAACGGAGGGGGACAGTACGGAGGCTGGTAACGGAGGGGGACAGTACGGAGGCTGGTAACGGAGGGGGACAGTACGGAGGCTGGTAACGGACGGGGACAGTACGGAGGCTTGTAACGGAGGGGGACAGTACGGAGGCTTGTAACGGAGGGGGACAGTACGGAGGCTTGTAACGGAGGGGGACAGTACGGAGGCTGGTAACGGAGGGGGACAGTACGGAGGCTGGTAACGGAGGGGGACAGTACGGAGGCTGGTAACGGACGGGGACAGTACGGAGGCTGGTAACGGACGGGGACAGTACGGAGGCTGGTAACGGACGGGGACAGTACGGAGGCTGGTAACGGACGGGGACAGTACGGAGGCTTGTAACGGAGGGGGACAGTACGGAGGCTTGTAACGGAGGGGGAC
Source organism: Phyllobates terribilis (assembly GCF_046119375.1). Classification (NCBI taxonomy): domain Eukaryota; kingdom Metazoa; phylum Chordata; class Amphibia; order Anura; family Dendrobatidae; genus Phyllobates; species Phyllobates terribilis. The sequence continues at coordinate 146,829,310 of NW_027362770.1, forward strand.
AGTACGGAGGCTTGTAACGGAGGGGGACAGTACGGAAGATTGTAATAGAGGGGACGAGACTGAGGATTGCAATGGAAGGGGGCAGTACATTCCACTGAGCTCTTGGCCATGCAAAGGTTGCACCGAAACCCCCTCTTTTACATTACTAATGAAAAAAAGATGTAAATGCATATATATGTAGTTGTACACTGCAAGTGTGATTTTTTTTATACACATGGTCAAAATTGTTGGTACCCCTCATTTAATGAAAGAAAAACCCACAATGGTCACAGAAATAACTTGAATCTGACAAAAGTAATAATAAATTAAAAATCTATGAAAATGAACAAATGAAAGTCAGACATTGCTTTTCTGCTTCCACAGAATTTAAAAAAAATTAAACTCATGAAATAGGCCTGGACAGAAATGATGGTACCCCTGAAAATAATGTGACAAAAGGGACATGTTAAATCAAGTTGTGTCCACTAATTAGCATCACAGGTGTCTACAATCTAGTAATCAGTCAGTGGGCCTGTATATAGGGCTACAGATACTCACTGTGCTGTTTGGTGACATGGTGTACCACACTCAACATGGACCAGAGGAAGCAAAGGAAAGAGTTGTCTCAGGAGATTAGAAAGAAAATTATAGACAAACATGTTAACGGTAAAGGTTATAAGACCATATCCAAGCAGCTTGATGTTCCTGTGACTACAGTTGCACATATTATTCAGAAATTTAAGATCCATGGGACTGTAGCCAACCTCCCTGGACGTGGCTGCAGGAGGAAAACTGATGACAAATCAAAGAGACTGATAATATGAATGGTAACAGAAGAGCCCAGGATAACTGCTAAAGAGATTAAAGGTGAACTTCAAGCTCAAGCAACATCAGTGTCAGATCGCACCATCCGTCGTTGTTTGATCCAAAGTGGACTTCATGGGAGACGACCAAGGAGAACACCATTGTTGATAAAAAATCATAAAAAAGCCAGACTGGAATTTGGCAAACTACATGTTGACAAGCCACAAAGCTTCTGGGAGAATGTCCTATGGACAGATGAGACAAAAATGGAAGTTTTCGGCATGGCACATCAGCTCTATGTTCACAGACGGAAAAATGAAGCATATCAAGAAAAGAACACTGTCACTACTGTGAAACATGGAGGAGGCTCTGTTATGTTCTGGGGCTGCTTTGCTGCATCTAGCGCAGGGTGTCTTGAATCTGTGCAGGTTACAATGAAATCTCAAGACTATCAAGGGATTCTAGAGAGAAATGTGCTGCCCAGTGTCAGAAAGCTTGGTCTCAGTCGCAGGTCATGGGTCTTCCAACAGGATAATGACCCAAAACACACAGCTAAAAACACCCAAGAATGGCTAAGAGGAAAACATTGGACTATTCTGAAGTGGCTTCTATGAGCCCTGACCTAAATCCTATTGAGCATCTTTGGAAAGAGCTGAAACATGCCGTCTGGAGAAGGCAACCTTCAAACACGAGACAACTGGAGCAGTTTGCTCATGAGGAGTGAGCCAAAATACCTGTCGAGAGGTGCAGAAGTCTCATTGACAGTTACAGGAATCGTTTGATTGCCTCAAAAGGTCGTTCAACAAAATATTAAGCGAAGAAGAACCATCATTTCTGTCCAGGCCGATTTCATGAGTTAAATATTTTTAAAATTCTGTGGAAGCTGAAAAGCAATGTCTGACCTTCATTTGTTCATTTTCATAGATTTTTCATTTATTATTACTTTTGTCAGATTCAAGTTATTTCTGTGACCATTGTGGGGTTTTCTTTCATTAAACGAGGGGTACCAACAATTCTGACCACGTGTGTATAGGGACCAAGTCCGCTATATGATTGTATGTGGTTTAATTTGAGTTTTGGGGGGGGTGACAAACTCTCTTTACATATGAGTATGATATAAGATATATACATAAATAAAATGCATGAAGAGGATACAGACCTTCTCTGTGATACGGGTAATAGTCCACCGTCAGCTGACTAAATGACAACTGCATGGCTCCTCCTGTAATTCTTCTGTCCAGAACTGTAAAATTATTGTATTAATTCATAATATATGGAATGGAAATATGATATATGTGACGTGAAAAACCCTCCAACATCCATGACCCCTTATATCAGGTTGTCATTATGTAAGGGTGCATCTGTGCGGGTAGGGGTGCACCTGTGCGGGTAGGGGTGCACCAGTGCAGGTAGGGGTGCACCAGTGCAGGTAGGGGTGCACCAGTGCAGGTAGGGGTGCACCTGTGCAGGTAGGGGTGCACCTGTGAAGCTTATATAAAATATACACATTACGGCAGTTCCCAGGTTAAGAACTAGAAATGTTTGTTCGGAAGCAGAATTTGTATCTCCACCACATGGCCGGAAAATGGTGGAGAGTAAAAAAAAATATGCTCACCTCTCCGGCCACACACTGCTCGATGTGTAGTTTTCCTCCTCATGCCTTAACTTCACTTTACATCAAGACTTCCAGTCTCATCCAAGCCTTAGAGGTCACAGGGTTACAATGCATGTTTTGACGCCATGATCTTATGACATCTAGTGACCTACAAGGGTTAGATGCAGCTGAAAGTCCTGCCCTATAGTGAAGAGGTCGGAGATATAGCATGGGACGGCGAAAGGAAGAGGACCGGTCGGTGGGGCTGCTTAAGAAGTGAGCGATGAGGTTACTATTAGGTTTTGTTTTATTTTTCACATCTTATGTTTGTAACTATAAGGCTATGTGCCCACGATGCAGAAATGCTCCGGATTTTTTCCTGAGCGTTTCTGCATCTCTCTGGCAGAAAAAACGCATGCGGATTGTACATGCGGATTGTGTACATGCGGATTGTACATGCGGATTGTGTACATGCGTTTTTCCTGCCAGGGACATGCGGATGTGAAGTGTTCTTCACATGCATTTCTGCATGCGGGTTGACCAGCGCTTTCCAAGCGATTTTAGCATCACTTGGAAAGTGCTTGACAACTTGGTCACACTATATAAATCCATGCAACCGGCATGGATTTATATAGTGTGACCGTAAAAGAATGGTAAAAAATAAAAAAATAAATCTATACTTACCTTCCGATGGCTCCCGGAGTCTTTATTCACTCCGTCCTGGCTTGCCGGCAGCTCGCGGTACACTGAAGGACCTGCCGTCACATGACTATGACGTCAACGCAGGTCCTTCAGTCCACCGCGATCTGCCGGCAAGTGAAGACAAGGAGAACGGGGGCCATCAGAAGGTAAATATGATATTTTTTATTTTATTCTTTTTTTAAAAGGTTCTATGGTACCTGGGTGTGGATGAGAGTCTCCTCTCCTCTAGACCTGGGTACCATCCGCACATTGAACGCATGTATTCCGCATGTGCTAATCTAGTGAAGCGGAATCCATGCTTTCTAATGCAAGTCAATGGCGGCGAAAACGCAGCGCTTCCGCAAAATAATTGGTAGTGCTGCGTTTTTTTCCGCAATGATAATCCGCAGCGGAAATTTCCGCAGCATGTGCACAGCACATGCGGATTATCATTGGGGAACATGACAGGCCTTCTACCATGTGTTTTTTAAACGCTTCTGCAGCGGAATTGCCGCTACGGAAACGCTTACAAAACGCATCGTGGGCACACAGCCTAAGTCAAACGAAAGTCATAAGTTCATAATTCAGGGACTGCTGTATACGCACATATACACATTACACACACACCCAACACACATTAGACTCTATTCACATTTGTTTTGGAGGCCAAGCTTGGTGATCTGGCCAACAATAATTGACTGCATAGTATGGCATTTTGTTTGATAAAAAGATGGACACCATGACAAGAACCAGATGGAAACCTTTATAGGGTCTATCTGCCACCGATGGTGTCCTGCATAAAGGGGGTCCGTCACATTTGTTATTCCTGACTTATAAAAGAATGCAAATACGGAAATGTGAACACAGGATATTCCGTGGGCATAATACTACTCAGAGAACACAGGGTGAGGGTTAAACAGTGTGGAAATACTTTATAAAACCACCAAACAGACAAGAATATATAGAACAGTTCCAGCAAATACCCAAGATGGTGCAAGATTACACAGTCTCACCCTTCCGCTGTCTCAGTGGAAATAGAGCAACTGCGACTTTGGGACTTCCAGGGCCAGCTACCTCAACCAGTGGCACCCCGCTTTGGGTGGACACCCACAGAGAGGAGGTAGCAGCAATCTTAGCAAGCTGACAGTCCATTGAGGTACAAGGCCAGGAGACCCGAGGCTCCCACCCTGGCCTCTCCTAACATATCCATGGAGCTAATTGACCTCATTGTCCCAACCTGGTTTCCCCAAAATGTATCCATGGGTTCTCTGATGGTCAATGGAGCAGATCTGTATCCTTCCAGCCAGGGCCGTACCCTTAGGTTGGAATCCTGTAGAATCCAAATCTGTGTCTCTCTGGATGGAGCCATGCTACCAAACTACTGTCCTGAAGAATCTCTCTAATTCTTTGATTCTCTTTGCAGCACTATTGTTCCACCCTAAGTCACTGTCCTTCTTGACCAACCAAAGAAACACATACATTCAAAAGTCAACACAAACACAATAGCGTATTTCTCTTGGCCTAACAAATCTAGACATCTGGCTAATTAAGATTAGAAGCTGTGTCGTCACAGGAAATAACGCTTTATGCACATACGGAGCAATCACCAAAACTTGGTTTCACTTTGTTCGGGGCACCATTAAGTACAAGAAGCCACATAAGGGTGCGAAGAGTGTCCTAGATATCACCACCCTACTGTAGACCTCTTGTGTGTGTGAATGTGTTCTTCTCTGCATGTAAAGACTCTGCGGAGAGGTCCATGACCCGTTTCTTCCTTCTTCCCCAATGGTAGGGGCTCTCCTGGTACAAGATCCTACCCTTAGTTGGATGACTCCCTGGTTCAATGAGGAAGTTATCCGCTTCAGGAAGGAACTCGAACTTGATAAGAAGCTCAAAGTCAAGAACTTGATAAAGTCTACTCCAAGGCTCCCAGTCAATGCAGCAGAGAATTTATAGACTTTACATGTTTTAGGGCAGGTTGACCTATGGGCATGAGAACCGCTTTCTAGGCTTTTTTGGTGTAAAAATATGTCAGACACAGGGATCTTTAATAGACAGCCCTTCTCCCCCCACCAATCATGTTCCGGGTGAGCAGATAATCGTCCGAATGGATACCTTCTGTGGCGCCCCTGAGGGTTCGGTCGCCACAGAGGTATTGCATCTCATCCAGAGGTGTGGTACCTCACTCTCCGGTAAGGAAGGAGTACAGCTCAGGACCCTAACACCTGCATTCACTACACCACATTTCCGGGGAACAGGGCGAGATTGCTCCTAAGTGAGAGCACAGTCCCTGATCCCTGGCTGGAGTGGGGGGAACCACCTAGAGAGGGGGAACCATGTAGTGGATGGGGTGGAGGAAATAGATCCTGGGAGCACTTGAGTAGGAGCAGTATAAAATAGGGACACCATCTTAAGTCAGGTCAGTCCAGTCAGTCAGAGGAGAAGTGACAGGAGCAGAGGCTCTGTATGAGCTCTGCTCCAGAGGCGGGCCTAGCCTGTGAAGCCCAGGACTGAAGGAGAGAAGAGAGGAGAGGGAGCAGGAAGGCTCCAGGAGGAGAAGAGAAGGGTCCCTAGGGGTACGGGTCGTGCAGAAAGCCACCCGTACGCCCGCTGCTACCAGGAGGTAGAGGGGTCAGGCCAGATAAGGGGAACCGGTCCCTCAACTAGTGGAGAACTGCAAAGCTCAACTAGAAACTGGAGGCTGCAGCACTTTATATACCGTTAGCCAAAAGTCCACACCAGTCTCGCTAAGAAGGTAGCCACATAGGACCCAGGGGACGGAACCTACGTCGCCCGCCAAGGCCCGCAGATACCGGATTGGAGACACTGGGTGTGAGGTGCAGGGAGAAGGCCAGAGAAAGGACACACAGAAGGGGGTCCTGCTAAGTACTCCGGAGCTACCTGGGGGTGGACTGAGCCCCTCACTGAGTAAACACAGGACGAAGTGGGAAGTCGTGATCTGCAGTGATGACTTGGAATGAAACTGTGAGTAAAGTACCTGAGACTGCATCCCATTGACTCCGTGTTTATTACTGACTCCCTGCACAATAACCACCATCATTCACACACACTGCCCTGAAGCTACACTCTTCCTGTGGGGAGTTATACCACCCTTGCTGCCAAACCATCAGCTTCAGAGGACTGTTCCGCAGCGGCGGCCTCATTAGCCGCACTCCACAGGTGGCGTAGTCGGACTCTTTAATAAAACCATTACATATAATTTCCCTTGGATTGACCGCCCTGGGTCACGGACCGGGTCACCGCCACTGTGACTACAACCCCCAGCATCTACCGCCCCGGCACCGGGTACCCCACGGCCGAGCGGGTGCGTCACTTCCATAACACACAGTGTGCACATCCTCCGTAAAAGTACGAGTACGGCATAAATTGAAACCTAAGCAGAATGGGCCCTCAGGTGGAACTTTCTTGGGTTCGCCGGGTGCTGGCACAGACCCTCAGTATATCATGTGCTTATATATCAAAAAATTGGATATTGATATGATAATTTTGCATTAGAAACTTTTGATTTGCTCCTTTTTCATTTATAACCTGTCTGATGGGCAGATATGCAAAATAAAATAAAAAGAAATGAATTAATTAAAAAAAAAAAAAAAAAAAAAAATTGGATTTGTCACCTTTTTCTGCAGAGTGAATGTCATCACAGATGTGCAGATCCAGATGGGAAATCACTAGATGATAGGATGTTTCCTTCACATCGAAGTCTCGGAACAGCTTCAGTATAGCTTGGTTCTGTTCAGCCGTCGCTGACGTTTGTTGGGTCTTTACTTGCTGGGAGCTAGTGGGGGGTGTCCAACTCTGAGCAGGAAGGGAATAAAACCATTAATTGGCAAAATACTGGCACTACTACACAAAAAACTTAATATTTTAAGGGGATTTAACTTACGGCCAATGGAAATAGAAATAGCCATAAATGGTTACCTGTGCTGGCTCCGCGGAGGCAGCGTTACTCTTTCTCTGGGCTGTAGACTTCTCTATGGCTTCACTTAGGGACTTGGCATACTGGACCATAGCTTTCAGCTGCGAGTCCGTCAGCACCCACAACAAATCATCCAGGATCAGCACCAGTTTTGACGCCAATACATTACAATCTTTTAGCTGTCGAAAAGCAAGAGAACGTACCATTAGGTATGGAGTATTTTTGCTTTTAATTCTCTTTGGTGGATTTAAATATACAACTCATCCTGCAAAAAAACAAGCATGGATTAGAAATGTCAAAAGGAAAAAAATAAAACTAAATAAAAGATATGGCTTCTGGAAGGTGGGGATGAAAAATTTAAAGTACATAAACAAAAATTGCTGTCTTCTGCCGTTCCCAGCGCTGCTCCGATCCTCTCCTGCATCATGTGACCACAATTGTGACCGGCTGGTCAACACAGCATTTTCTGTGTGGACCAGAAGTCACTTTCTCAAAGTAACAAGGCTTCAATAGGCTTACATTAAGTAAGAAATTAACAGTTTGCTGTGCTAGCCGACAAGAACTGCAGCCTCATAAAGGAGGAGAGGACCGGAGTAGCGCTGGAAACAGCAGACGCCAGCGATGTATAAGTGTTTTAATGCACAAACATTTCTGATTGCTAACAGAGGGGGCAATAAAAACACAAAACACTGCTGAATTGGTCCTTTAAAGGATATAATTGTCCATCGTGCGAGCCAGACATCCAGAGATGTGGTCACATAATAAAGGAGAGGACAGGAGCAGCGCTGGAAACATCTGACGACAGCGATGTGTAAGAATTCTAATGCACACACTACACAAACTGAAATACATGGATAAAGGCGTCCTTCCTTTTAGGCTTATATAATTGGTGTAGAACACAAATTTCAAACTCAAAATAAATACACACAGGGCCAAAATTAAAAGCTTTGACAAAGTCGGGGGCCAACCTTGATATTGACTAAAAAATGCCTACAACTGAGGAAGTTTTTCCTTATCATTAAATATGATGAACCTTTTCATATGGAAACAAACAAAGTGGTTGTTCCACGAATATCCCTCCACATGCACGGTATGATGACCCTACTGCACTCCTCCACCTCTATCCCCCCTCCCCCGGCAAAGTATGGTGACCCCCAACACAGTAGGATTCCCCAACTGTAATCCCCACACAGCCCTCCTGACAGTATAATGACCCCACGGCGCTCCATACAGTATAATGGCTCCACACAGTATAATGGTCCCCACCACAGTCCTCCACACAGTATAATGGCCCCACATAGTGCTCCATACAGAATAATGGGTCCCACATAGTCCTCCGTACAGAATAATGGGTCCCACATAGTCCTCCATACAGAATAATGGGTCCCACATAGTCCTCCATACAGAATAATGGGTCCCACATAGTCCTCCATCTTTATATATAATTGTCTTATCCCGTCTGTCTGTCTGTCTGTCTAGGAAATCCCGCGTCGCTCATTGGTCCGGCAGCGGCCAATCAGCGCCGCGGGATTTCAGAAAAAAGATGGCGGCCGTTAGCGGCTCATCTGCGGGACGGAGCTCAGCGGCATTGCAGCCGGGAGATGAGCGCCGCGAGGCGCTCATCTCTCGGCCGGTACCAGCAGAAGGACCCCGACCACCGGACCCATCTGCGGGACGGAGATGCAGCCGGGAGATGAGCGGCGCGAGGCGCTCATGTCCCGGCCGGTAGATGCGGAAGGACCGCCGGAGTCGCTGACATCCATGCGGAAGGGAGGACCGGGGAGCGGCGCTGCGGGTCGGGATACTTCTGCTGCGAGCGCCCGCTCATGTCCCGGGTTCTCGCAGCGGAAGTAGCCGCACAGGCAGCGCCGCTCCCCGGTCCTCACCAAGACGATTCGATGATTGGTCGGGTCCGAAGACCGCGACCAATCACTGATCTTAGCGCAAAAGTTAAATACCGCTGTGCTGATTGGTCGCGGACGCTGCCCGCGACCAATCACCGATTTGGGCGCCAATTTTAAATATAGGCCGCGACCAATCAGCACAGTAGTGGTTAACTTTAGCCGCAAGATCAGCGATTGGTCGCGGGCCAAGACCGCGACCAATCAACGATTTGTGCGGCACATTTAAATAGCGGCCGCGACCAATTGGATGTCAGCGCCGCTCCCCGGTCCTCCCTTCACACCCTTGCCGCATGGATGTCAGCGGCGCTGCCTGTGCGGATACTTCCGCTGCGAGAACCCGGGACATGAGCGGGCGCTCGCAGCAGAAGTATCCCGACCCGCAGCGCCACTCCACGGTCCTCCCTTCACACCCTAGCCGCTGATGTCCCCACAGTATCCGCATGGTGTTACAAAGATCCGGACATTTGTGTTAAAAATTGCTGATTGGTCGCTGGCGATGCCCGCGACCAATCACCGATTTGGGCGCCAAATTTAAACATCGGCCGCGACCAATCACTGACCTTGGCTCCACATTTAAACACCGCTGTACTGATTGGTCGCGGCTGTTATTTAAATGTTGCGCCCAAATCGGTGATTGGTCGCGGCCGCTGCCCGCGACCAATCAGCAAAGCGGTGTTTAACTTTAGCGCCAAGATCACTGATTGGTCGCGTGCGGAGAGCGCATTGGTGAGGAGCGGGGAGCGGAATCGTATTAGTGAGGACCGGGGAGCGCCGCTGCCTGTGCGGATACTTCCACTGCGAGAAGCCTGGAGATCAGAGCGACTGCTCGCAGCAGAAGTATCCCGACCCGCAGTGCCGCTCCCCGGTCCTCCCTTCACACCCTAGCCGCTGATGTCCCCACAGTATCCGCATGGTGTTACAAAGGTCCGGACATTTGTGTTAAAAATCGCTGATTGGTCGCTGGTGTTGCCCGCGACCAATCACCGATTTGGCCGCCAAATTTAAATATCGGCCGCGACCAATCAGCACAGCGGTGGTTAAATCTGGAGCCAAGATCGGTGACTGGTCGCGTCCGATATTTAAATTTGGCGCCCAAATTGGTGATTGGTCGCTGGCAGCGCCAGCGACCAATCAGCGATTTTTAACACAAATGTCCGGACCTTTGTAACACCATGCTGATACTGTGGGGACATCAGCGGCTAGGGTGTGAAGGGAAGAATGGGGAGCGGCGCTGCGGGTCGGGATACTTCTGCTGCGAGCAGTCGCTCATGTCCCGGGTTCTCGCAGCGGAAGTAGCCGCACAGGCAGCGGCGCTCCCCGGTCCTCACTAATACGATTAAGCTCCCCGCTCCTCACCAATACGATTCGCTGATTGGTCGCGTGCGGAGAGCGCGACCAATCAGTGATCTTGGCGCTAAAGTTAAACACCGCTCTGCTGATTGGTCGCGGGCAGCGGCCGCGACCAAGCACCAATTTGGGCGCCACATTTAAACACTGCTGTGCTAATTGGTCGCGGACGCCAGACGCGTCCAATCAGCGAGAATGGCGCCAAATTTAAACAACGCTCTGCTGATTGGTCGAGGCTGGCGACCGCGACCAATCAGCAGAGCGATGCAGAGCGGGGTTTAAATTTGGCCCCAAAGTGGCTGACTAGTCGCGTCTTACGGCCGCGACCAATCATCAGAGCGTTGTTTAAATTTTGCGCCAAAAGCGCTGATTGGTCGAGGTCGCCGGCCGCGACCAATCAGCGATTTTGGCGCCAAATTTAAACCCCGCTCTGTATCGCTCTGCTGATTGGTCGCGGCCGCCGACCGCGACCAATCAGCAGTATTGGCGCCAAATTTAAACACCGCTCTGCTGATTGGTCGCGACTAATCAGCGATTTTGGTGCCAAATTTAAACACGCTCTCCAGTCCTCACTAACACGGTTCGCAGATTGGTCGCGGTCGACGCCCGCGACCAATCACCGATATTGCCGCCAAATTTAAACACCGCTTTGCTGATTGGTCGCGTTAGGCAACCGCGACCAATCAGCGATTTGGGCGCCAAATTTAAACGCCGCTCTGCTAATTGCGCCCCGTCGGCCGCATACCTATTCTAGAATACCCGATGCGTTAGAATCGGGCCACCATCTAGTACAGAATAATGGCCCTCACCATAGTGCTCTACAGAGTATAATTCCCAAATTATTATGAAAAAAATATTCCCCACAAACTGTACCCAAATTATTATATATTTTAGGAGTTTGAGTCGGTCCATTTTATACCGATTCAGACTCCACCAAAATTGACACCGACTCCAACTCCACGACTACGAAGCCCTGAGTATAATGGCCCCAACATAGTGCTCCTAGTGCTCCACACAGTATAATGGCCCCAACATAGTGCTCCACACAGTATAATGGGCCCCATCATAGTGCTTCCATTCAGTATAAGGGCCCCACATAATGCTCCATACAGTAAAATGGCCCCACAATGCTCCATACAGTATAACGGCCCCAACATAGTGCTGCACACAGTATAATGGCCAAACATAGTGTTCTATAGCAGGGTTCCCCAACTCCAGTCCTCAAGGCCCACCAACAGGTCATGTTTTCAGGATTTCCTTAGTATTGCACAGGTGATGGAATTATTGCCTGTGCAATACTAAGGAAATCCTGAAAACATGACCTGTTGGTGGGCCTTGAGGACTGGAGTTGGGGAACCCTGTTCTATAGAGTATAATTGGCTCCACATAGTGCTCCACACAATATAGTGGCCCCCACCATAGTGCTCCACACAGTATAATGGGCCCACATAGCCCTCCATACAGTATAATAGACCCCAACATAGTGCTCCACACAGTATAATGGGCCCCACCATAGTGTTCCACACAGTATAAAGGGCCCCACCATAGTGCTCCACACAGTATAATGGGCCCCACCATAGCGCTCCACACAGTATAATGGGCCCCACCATAGCGCTCCACACAGTATAATGGGCCCCACCATAGTGCTCCACACAGTATAATGGGCCCCACCATAGTGCTCCACACAGTATAATGGGCCCCACCATAGTGCTCCACACAGCATAATGGGCCCCACCATGGTGCTCACACAGTATAATGGGCCCCACCATAGTGCTCCACACAGTATAATGGGCCCCACCATAGTGCTCTACACAGTATAATTCCCAAATTATTATGAAAAAAATATTCCCCACAAACTGTACCCAAATTATTATATATTTTAGGAGTTTGAGTCGGTCCATTTTATACCGATTCAGACTCCACCAAAATTGACACCGACTCCAACTCCACGACTACGAAGCCCTGAGTATAATGGCCCCAACATAGTGCTCCTAGTGCTCCACACAGTATAATGGCCCCAACATAGTGCTCCACACAGTATAATGGCCCCAACATAGTGCTCCACACAGTATAAGGGCCCCACATAATGCTCCATACAGTATAATGGGCCCCACCATAGTGCTCCACACAGTATAATGGGCCCCACCATAGTGCTCCACACAGTATAATGGGCCCCACCATAGTGCTCCACACAGTATAATGGGCCCCACCATAGTGCTCCACACAGTATAATGGGCCCCACCATAGTGCTCCACACAGTATAATGGGCTCCACCATAGTGCTCCACACAGTATAATGGGCCCCACCATAGTGCTCCACACAGTATAATGGGCCCCACCATAGTGCTCCACACAGTATAATGGGCCCCACCATAGTGCTCCACACAGTATAATGGGCCCCACCATAGTGCTCCACACAGTATAATGGGCCCCACCATAGTGCTCCACACAGTATAATGGGCCCCACCATAGTGCTCCACACAGTATAATGGGCCCCACCATAGTGCTCCACACAGTATAATGGGCCCCACCATAGTGCTCTACATAGTATAATGGGCCCCCACCATAGTGCTCCACATAGTATAATGGGCCCCCACCATAGTGCTCCACATAGTATAATGGGCCCCCACCATAGTGCTTCACACTGTATAATGGCCCCACATAGTGCTCCATACAGTATAATGGGCCTCACATATTCCTTCATACAGAATAATGGGCCCCACATAGTCCTCCATACAGTATAATGGCCCGACATAATGCTCCATAAAGTATTCTGACCCCCATCATGGTGCTCCACACAGTATAATGGCCAATCATAGTGTCCCATAGAATATAATTGGCTCCAAACAGTGCTCCACACAGTATAGTGGCCCCCACCATACTGCTCCACACAGTATAATGGGCCTCCACATAGCGCTTCACACAGTATAATGGGCCCCAACATAATTCTCCATACAGTATAATGGGCCTACATAGTCCTCCATACAGTATAATGGCCCCCACATAGTCCTCCATACAGTATAATGGCCCCCACATAGTCCTCCATACAGAATAATGGCCCCCACATAGTCCTCCATACAGAATAATGGCCCCCACATAGTCCTCCATACAGAATAATGGCCCCCACATAGTCCTCCATACAGAATAATGGCCCCCACATAGTCCTCCATACAGAATAATGGCCCCCACATAGTCCTCCATACAGAATAATGGCCCCCACATAGTCCTCCATACAGAATAATGGCCCCCACATAGTCCTCCATACAGAATAATGGCCCCCACATAGTCCTCCATACAGAATAATGGCCCCCACATACTCCTCCATACAGAATAATGGCCCCCACATAGTCCTCCATACAGAATAATGGCCCCCACATAGTCCTCCATACAGAATAATGGCCCCTACATAGTCCTCCATACAGAATAATGGCCCCCACATAGTCCTCCATACAGAATAATGGCCCCCACATAGTCCTCCATACAGAATAATGGCCCCACATAGTGCTCCATACAGTATAATGGCCCCACATAGTCCTCCATACAGAATAATGGGTCCTACATAGTCCTCCATACAGAATAATGGGACCCGCATAGTGCTCCATACAGTATAATGGCCCCACATAGTCCTCCATGCAGTATAATGGGACCCACATAGCCCTCCATTCAGTGTAACTGCCCCCCCACCATAGTGTTCCATACAATATAATGGCCCCACATAATGCTCCATACAGTATAAACTCACCCCCCCCACCAAAAAAAAAACAAACAAAAAAACCTCACCTCTCCTGGTTTTACTGCTGCTCTGCAACGCATCTTCTGATCCTCTGCACTGCTCGGCACAGCGGGCACGTTGCAATGGCGTCAACGTACTCGCTGCGCTGAGAAATAAGATGCAGAGAGAGAATGATGGTGGAGGGAGCGGGCCAGATATACTCTCCCTGCAGGCCAGATTTGGCCAGTTTGACGTGTGGTGTAGAATTACTGTGGACGGGGATACAATAGTTGCCTCTTTGGCCCCCCCCCGCCCCTCCATCTTCCTCGAAAGCTTCTGGACTGAATAGCTTAGGATAATTAAATTACTTAACCCTGATGATCAGTAACCATACTATAACTGAAAGCCCCTCCAGTATGGTCTTCTATTGTAGAATGTCTTTCTAGGAAGTCCCTTTTAAAGTACAAATATACTGCAATTGAAAGCTACCGGGCGAGAGCTTGTGTTTTTTATCCTGAAGAAGATTACAAAGTTGGCATTCAAAAATGAAGCTTCCCTTTAAAGAGGCCCCATGAAAGATACAGCTTTTCCTTTTCTATAAGCCACATCTTAATTTTAACTTATTGACTGATTTTTACGACCCAAGTAATTATATGGATGAAAAAAAAAAATAAACAGTTTCGCAGTGAACAAGATGACAGATGGCGGAAGAGAGAGAAGATGGAGATTCCACGGCTCATAGAAAGAGAGAAAATGTTCAGACTCACTCTTCTCTTCAGCGTGACTCTAATTTTGGACTGATTGGTGATCAGTCGGACGGGTGCGCTCATTATTTCATGCTCAGAACTCTGAATTGCATCTGCTTCTATCCGGATCATCTGCCAGTTTATTTCTTTAAATGTCAGTACCTTTATAAAAATAATTAAAAATAAAGATAAAGAAAAGAGTTCCTTCATATACATGTCCATCTCAAGTAAAACACAGTATTAGGGAGCAATCAGACGGCCACATAACACGGATGACAATGCTCGGACTGGCGGTCGGCTCTCCTCACCCAAGCATGACAGCATATATTTCTATGCGGCCGTCATGCTCCGGTTAGGATAGCCGACAGCCAGTCCGAGGATTGTGATGCAATCCTCGCGCGAGTAATACGGCCATCTGACTGGCTGCAAATTCACAAGGCGTGCCAATGGAGAAATCCTCTATGTGTTTTCCAGAATAATAGTGATTTTGATGCTCCTTTTTCGAAAACCCAAAATCAGACCCGTTACCAGATGTAAGGCAACTGGCTGCCGCAGGAGCCCTTCCCCACCGCTCAGTCTGGCTTAGGAGACCAGACCAATTAAGGGTATGTGCACACGTTAAGTATTTGTTGCAGACATTTTTGCATCATAAACACTGCATGAAAAACGCCCAATTTTTATTCTGCATTTTTTTTTTCCCTTTTTCAGTCATTAGAATGGATGAAAAACTCTGCAAGAATCGACAAACTGCTTCAAATCTACAAGGCAAATAAAAAAGTAACGAGTGTACGAGACTTCAGAAAAATCATCTACTTTGCTGGTGCTAAGAAATTCTTCGATTTTTGTGACAAAACTGCGCAGAAAAAAAAAACCGCAACAAAAATGCAGCAAATTATTAAACGTGTGCACATACCCTAAATCCCACCTATCTACACCCTGCCGTCTGTGAGCAGTAAGTAGAAGACATCATACAACTCCTGTCCCAGTAAGATTATTTTTTATAAAGACTGAATTAAAAATATATATATTGATATATCTGATAACAATTGCTCATTTCTGTTTCTGTAAAAAAAAAAAAAACAGTTGTTGGAACAGTTTGTATGGAATACACATGATTTTTGTGTTAATTTTTATATTTTGCATTTATTGTAAATTTCTAGTTATTATATGTATTCATTCGGCTCCATGGGAGAGAAACATTGCATAAATAGAAAAAATAAAATAAAAAAAAAAGGAACCAAGAAGCATGCTGTGGTTTAGGAAAAAAAAAAAAAGCAAGGCATTAAAATGTGGGGCTATTAACCTCTTTGTGTCTGTGGGAATTTCATATACATCTATACTCACTACTATGTATGATCTATAAAAAAAAATATTTGTATAGCATAATGGTTAAATGTTACTTTGCCAAAAAAAAAATTTCATGTAGTAAAATTCACTTAAAGTGCACCGTCCTATTTTGGTGATTTTTCAAGATAAAACGTATGTGTTTACATGAAGAATAACACTAATTTCTGGCCGTTATATGACCTATAACCTACGTTTTCACTTCTGCAGGCTCCCTCTCTAATTTTCAGTTGTCTCCGAGCTGGTGGGGTGCAGACTGACTGCTATCATGTCTCCCACACAAAGAGGAGATTCTGCTCCCCTTTTTCTCTATACAACACAAACAGAAGCAGCAGCATAGATGACGCTAGGCCTCAGTGCTGAACCGTGTAGCTGTGTTTATGGGCTTTAAAGGGGTGGTCTGGGACTTTAAACATGTCTGATCGGTGGGGGTGCGACACTCCCACACCTTCGCTGATCAGCTGTTCCTGGTGTCACCGGCAGTAGGAACTGCTCGTGTAGATGCACAGCTCCGTCAATGGAATAGTGACCGCGCCCGGTAATGCACATCCACTCCCTATTGATTTGAATAGGGGGCGGATGTGCAGTACCCGTCCGCGGCCACAATATAGTTAACGGAGCTGTGCTGCGCAGCTCCACACTGAGCATTTCCGCCTGACACAGGAACCGCTGATCGGCAGCGGAGCCGTGTGTCGCACCCCCACTAATCACACATTGATGACTTATCCTAAGGATAGGCCACCGATGTTAAAGTCTAGGATAACCCCTTTACCTGGTAGATCAGGGAGGTACTATAAAATAAAACATAACTTTGAGGCCTGATTGAAACCTCCATTAATTTTTTAAGTATGAGGGGAAAAAAAAGGCATTTTTCATCAGTGTACTGGATCCAATTTTCGCCAATTTTTGGGCCGTGACCGTTTCAGCATAGCATCAGTTTTTCTCATAAGCAAAACAAAAAAAATCCAAAATTATTCTACCCTGTAAACAGTCAAAAAAGGACAGCGCTCAGATGGCATCCGAATGCTATGTTTACAGACCCACTCACTTGAACCTTGAACGGGCGATTTGTGCAACCCACATTTTTGGTAGACGGTCAGCCGTTGGCCATTGAATGTTATTTCTAGCCGTTGGTAGCCAAAAATTATCAACATCTGCCACTTCAGCCAACAGTAATTTTAGGAGTATGGGGCAACTAGGGCAAAACTTCAGAAGAAGCCAACTGGCCTACTCTATCTGTGCCAAGTGGAAACCCAACCCAAAACAAAGCAGTAGACCATGTCAAAAGATTCGGACCCAGGTCCTCAGAGTTGCAAGGCAAAAATGCCGATCATTAGCCCCTTATTGGCCTTTTGGTTGACCCTTCACCTCTCCTCGCTGGGGATCTTGTATCCGGGTGAAGCGCAGGTCGCTGAGCTGCCAGTTGGCGTTCACGCTGTATATTCTTAGCTGGGATAATTCAAAGGAAGCATTAAAAGCTTTCGCTCGAATACGGATAATGATGGAGTTCACCGAGAGGGAGATTCCTTCGACCACTTTTTCAGCAAATCCATATTCACTAAAAATTAAAAAAAATAAAAAAATGTGAGTTATCTGATAAAACCGTAGTTTAATATATGGGAAAAAATACAATACCAAAAAGTCAACAAAAAAAAAAAAAACTTTGATGTCGAAATTTATAGTCAACCAGGGACTCAAGACAGATACATATTTATGGAATATACAGAATATGATTACGGTTGAGATTAATAGTCCTGACGTTCGTACAGACTTGCACAATGACAGATGATGCCACAACCGCATTCATCTGCCCCGGAAATCCATTCATTTAGGATAGACGCTTGGCACGCTGCTGCTAAACCACAACATTTCATATAGAGCCATTTCTCAAACCTCAGTCCTAACGTACTTCAATGTAAATTGTTTCCTCTTCTGAAACAACTGGGTAAACCCTCTTAAAGGAAACCACCAAAAGAATAAGTGTCAGGTGAAAAGAAGTCATATAGGTGACAGTTTAAATTTTAAAAAATCCAGTTAAATGTGTACCTTCCCCAATTGCCGCTGTTCCACCCATTCTAGAACAGTTTTTCTTCTGTGCCCCTCTGTTCTAAAGTTATGCCTCCAAGTATTAATGGTGCAAATTTTCCTTTCAACCAACTGGGTGTGTAGCACAGAAGTTCTTTGTGGGCGCAGCCGTATTTTCATTGGCCAGAATCAGAGTAGAAAAAGCAAGTTCTGTTGTACACGCCCAGTTGGATGAAGGTAAGGATGGGGGACATTATTACAGGAAGGGTTCAGAACAGGAAACATTAATAAATATAGGGCCACGGACAAGGGGGGTTATTACAGTAAGCAGCACAGAATGCGGGACATTATTACAGGAAAGAGCCAGGATAGGGGATATCATTACAGGATGGAGGACATTATTATAGGAAGGAGCCAGGATAAGGGACATCATTATAGGATGGAGGACATTATTACAGGAAGGAGCCGGGATGGAGGAGATCATTACAGGAAAGGGCCAGGATAAGGGTCATCATTACAGGAAAGGGCCAGTATGGAGGACATCATTACAGGATGGAGGACATTATTATAGGAATGAGCCAGTATACGCAACATCATTACAGGATGGAGGACATTATTACAGGATGGAGGACATTATTACAGGATGGAGCCAGGATGGAGGAGATCATTACAGGAAAGGGCCAGGATAAGGGTCATCATTACAGGAAAGGGCCAGTATGGAGGACATCATTACAGGATGGAGGACATTATTATAGGAATGAGCCAGTATACACAACATCATTACAGGATGGAGGACATTATTACAGGATGTAGCCAGGATGGAGGACATTATTACAGGAAGGAGCTAGGATGGGGGACATCATTACAGAATGGAGGACATTATTACAGGAAGTAGCTAGGATGGGGGACATTATTTCAAAATAGGTGCCAGGATGCAGGACAATATTACAAAATGGAGGACATTATTACAAGGGCTCGTACATCTGACCAATAAGCTAGTAGGGGCCCCAGTCCAAATTGTGCACTGGGTGCCATAAGACTCTAGTTATGCCACTACCAAGGGGGGTGTAACTCTAGAAAGGAGGGTCACAGAAGAAAAAGAAAAAAATCTGTCCCAGAATCAGTGGAGCAGTGCAAACTAAGAGGTACTAAGTAAATTGAAAAAATCCAGTGAAAGTTTCTCTTCAAAGGGGATGGCCACCATTAATTACTATTTTATTAACTATACATTGATCAGTCATAATATTAAAACTACTGATAGGTGAAGTGAACGCGGATTATCTGGTTACAATTGTTCTTGTCAAGGGGTGAGAAATAAGGCAGCAAGTGAACAGTCCGTTCTTGAAGTCTTGGGAAGCAAGAAAAATGGGAAAGCGGAAGGATCTGAGCAACTTGATCAAAGGCCAAATTGTGAGGTCTAGACAACTGGGTCATACCTCTAAAAATGTCAGGTCTTGTAGGGTGCTACTATTATGTAGAGTTGAGCAAAAACGATCCACAGGACCCTGGTCCAGTGGCTATGTCAGTAGTCTGTGTCATATAAACTCCCTACTACCTGCGGCAAACCTGGCACCTCTTCTTATTAGTAGGGCCCCGCAATGTGATGACGTAGTGGATCCTACCCCTCTGAAGCTTGAGGAACTGTGAATACAGCTCTGGACTTTAAGGCTGAATTCTTCATTTTTGGACTCTAAAATAGTGGAGTTAACCCTGCGTGTTCTTCCCCTAATGTCACAGAGGCTGAGGTATTAAGGAAGTTTGGATCGGTCCTTGCAGTCTAGCGCTGCAGTCTGTAGGACACTTCTGAAGGCACAGCCTCTGGGTCACGTCACACGTGCAGCAGTAACACTTTCGAACACTGAATTTATGGTGAAAATATGCGTATCCGTAAATATAGGCAGTCACGTTTGTTTTACCTTGTTAAACATACGCCGATGGGATGAAGGATGAGTTGATCGGACCAAACATTTACATTGAGATTGTCAAACCGCGCAGACCAGCAAGTGGAGGAGTAAGTCGGCAATAAACAGAGCAAATACTTTACATTCTGAAGGGGACAAAGAACGTCTCAAATTCCTGCCGAATACACCGCCGTCTCTGGATCATCCATAGAGTAAGATGGGTAGTGCCAGTCTACATGTAGCCGGTCCAAGTGTCCTCCAAACAGGGAACCCAAGACCCAATCTCAGGGTAAGTAGAAATCCGAACACCAAAACCCCCACCCCTCCAAAATCGACATCAAAAATTATAGTTTTTCATGTAAAAAATGTAACTATTTTACGGTGAAATACGGTAACGTCCCAAGGTCTAAATCTTTTGGCCCGAAGGCCCAAATCCTTGTCCAACCGTTACATTCAACCATATCGGAGTGGTCTGGATGTGCATACAGTCCCATAATATTGCCAAGCAAGCAATGCCCCATCATTCACTTTGGTACCCCATTACGAAAAGACCAGGGCTTTGTACAGGTCAATGTCGGCAACATAATGCAGTGAAGACCGGTCATCATACTTCCTGTGCCAAGCCCAAGTTTTTATTATTTTTTGGGAAAAAAGGCTCTGTTATGTGGAGGACAAAAGTGGGGGGCACAAAGGGAGAATTAGTCTTGTGTAGAGGCACTATTACTTTGTGGGGGCCACAAAGAGGACAATCTTACTTTGTGAGGCAGCAGAGGGGACACTAATACATTGTGGGGGGTCCAAGGGTGCACTGTTCATTTTTGAGTGGAGAAAGGGGAAACTTATTTTTGGGGAAACAGAGGGAGCACAAAAGGAATAATATTCCTATGGGGGAGGTCCAAAAGTTAGAGAAGGGGGATTTATTTGGTGTGGGAAGTGGGGGCAAAATTACGTTGTAAAAGGACCAACACTTATTTTATGGGAGTACAAAGAGAAATTATTGCTATGGGGCATACAGAGGATATTTTAACTATGTGGGACACAAAAGGGGCAGAATTACAGGGTGGGGACACAAAGCAGGACCCTATGTGGGAATCAAAAAGGAGCAGAATTACTGAGTGGGGGCATAAAGCAGAACTATATGAGGGAATCAAAAAGGGGCAGAATTAACATGTTGACAAAGCAGAATCCTATGTGGGAATCAAAAAGGGGCAGAATTTCTGAGTGGGGCAATAAAGCAGGACCATATGAGGGAATAAAAAAGGGGCACAATTATCAAGAGGGCTCACAAAGCAGGACACTATTGCTGCTGGGTACAAAGTGTGAATTACTACTGTATCGGGACACTATTACTTGTGGTAACAAAAGTGCTATCATGTATATTTTTATGGAAGGAGACAACAAAACATATATGTCTTGGAACTTGAGCCCCCTGATCCTTAAAAGCTCTCGCAATGCATATCGTCTCTACATTGCGTTCAATGATATTGCTGTATACAGTCAGCTCCCTCTAGTGGCGATTTCTGGCAGTCAGATTGTATCACTCAATCTATGTCTATACAAAAGTTATATTGGGAGACTGATCAGTACAGATTTTTGAAACTGAAACCATATTGTGCTAAAAGGTGGACATTCTCTTTTTTTAACATTTTTTATTATAGACTGTCATATATTCACTTTTTTTTAGCATATTCTGACAACTATTTAGATCCTTGGACACAACATAAATTCAGATTCCTCTTATGTCTAGGATTGTGCTGCCTCACCTCTGTCCGGAAGCAGTCACCAGAGGCGAGGGTCCGTTGCACGCACGCGGTTCCTCACATGTGCTCATCTCCATTATTACTTTATCCAGGGACTAAAGAAATAAAGTTTTGATCTTTAAGTTGCTCATAAATATGTATGGTATTATACTGTATGTACGGTATTCACAGTGACAGCAACAGATAAGAATCAGGGAGTGATAATTTATTCAGAACTCTTAACCTGATTACTTTGCAAATAATGTAACTAAAGTTCACATACCACTGACTGATAATAAACGGCAAGCACCCACTTTAGCAACCATCAGTTTGTCAATTTATTTCCATTCTTGTTACAAGATGACCTTTCACCAGTTTGAACATATTAAACTAGCCACTTCGTGGAATAGTGGCTGCAGGGTTGAGCTGCTATTTATTAACTTCTCCTTTCTGTTGTGGAGATATTTGTTTGTAAAGTCCAAGAGGGTGTTATAGGAGATTTTTCACTGGGTGGGCGGGTACTTATTCCTCTTCATGAGGTTGACCAATCATAAGCAGGCAGGAACATTCAGGGGAAAAAAGAACACTCCCCACAATAACTTAGAACAGGATTTCTTGAGGTGTTACTCATTTTTAAGGGGACGCTTCTGGTATTATTACTTTATAAGAGGGCACTCTGGGAATAAGTACTTAAAAAAGGGGTTATAATGGGACACTTGGGGTATTTTTACTTTAAAAAGGGGGGCACTTGGGAAATTATAACTTTTAAAAAAGGGACACATTGAAGACTTCTAAGTTTTCTTCTAATGGAATGTGGCTTGCGACCATCTCTGAGAGCAGAAAGTGGCTTCTAACCTAAGAAAGGTTGGGGAACCCCTGCTGTAGAGGTTACTGCTCTGGGGTTCCAAGCAGCAAAATAGCCTTCAGCCGCTTATTGCCTGAGGATACCTTATAACAAAGGTTGTCCGCGTTAGAAAGTCCCCTTAATGGTACAGTCACCAAAATATAAGCTAAAGATAAGAAATTAGGACTTTTTTTTAACATATCACAGGAGACTTCTATTTGATATTAGATAAGACCAACCAGAGTAATCGGGTGAGTCTTCAGCTTTGTCCATGGTATCTGCAAACACAAGCAAATGCAAGGTATTAGTAATCTGTAAAGTCGGCCATACACAGTAGATTGCTTTTGGCCAAACCATGCTTTGGCCGATCATTTGGCCGGCAGCCATCTCGGCAGTCTCTCCCATACACAGGAGCGCTCGTTCGTTTGAGGGATCCTGTGTTCTCCATGAGGAAGCTGCCGACTGACATCTCTTCTGGCAGCTTATCTCCAGGATAACAAAGCAATCGGTAGCTCAAAATTAGACATGCCCAATTGACATCTCCCCCGACATTCAGTTGGCTGCCGTCCCCATATCCGTAAGAGTGTCGGCTGAAACTGTCGATATCGTCAGGTGCGGCAACATTAGTTATTCATTTATGAGCTTGTGTACGTCAAAGCAAAGAACGGTGGTGGAAGTAGGTGGTGTTTTGCTGATGAAGACGACCTTTTACGGCACCAGCTAAGTCTATGGACATCTTTGTAATAGTGTACATTGGAAGAGGGAAAGAAGTTGTTTGGCTGCTAGACAGACGCTGACACTCACTTGGCCAGGCCATTTAGATAATGGGCAAGTGTAGAAAAGAAATGATTTGCCCCAGGAAAAGGAAAACTATCACCTTAACCCTTGTCTTAAAAATATATATATTGTATATATCCAAACTCATTATACAAAATTGATCATATTGCTTCTCAACAACATTCGACTCACCAGAACCTTAACCCGAAACCCAGCCATACGTAATTTAATAACAGAAAAAAATTTAGCAGTGGCCAATCAAATGGGGTTGTCGGGAGCCATCTGAAAAAAAAACGATCCCGGACTCACCCGGATAGCAGCTTTGTTGCAGAACACTTTGTTGATGGCGAGCCAGGTAGGTAAATCCAACATGTTCTGCAGGACATCTTCATCAAGTTCCAAGTTAGTCAACTGACCTTCTCCTTTAAGGGTGCTCAGGTTGATTTTATCAGGAGACAGATTCTTTGTGAACCTAGAGAAGAAAAAATAAAATAAAATAATTTTTATATTATAGAATATACTGAATTATTCAACTTTCATTTTTTGTTATTATCTTTATTTTGGACTACAAGAAAAACACTTTAAGGGATATTCCATTTTTAATCAGACTTTACATTGGAGGGCACAGATGTGTTAAAAAAGTATCTTTAAAAGACTAGCGTTAAGCAAAAAGATTTGAAGGACCCTGGTCCAACGGCCTTGTCAGTAGTCTGTGGCCACCAGCCAGAGCTCTGCAAACCTCCTCCTAACAGCGGCATTCTTGGCGCCTTTTTTTCCTTAGAATGTCCCCACAATGTAAGGATTTTGTGGGACCTCATGATCAGAAAAGCCGCCGGTAGTAGGGGGTCTACAGTGCTTTGGTCCAGGATTATGGACGAGGCGGCTGGACCAGAGTTCCACAAATTTTTTGGCTCAACTATTGTTAATCACCTATCCCAAATAAAGAGTGATAATCAATGGCGGCCCAAAGGCTAAAACCGCCACCAAACATAAGAAAAATGGGTCCCTTGAATAGATTGAGCAAGCAAGCATGTCCGTCGCTCTGGATAAGCCCCCTTTAAACTCCCCCTTTCCTGTGATTCCATTTTTCTCAGACTACAATTAAATCTAAATAAACCTTAAAAAAATTATTCAGTGTGTGTTGAAAAATCAGCCATATTACCCTCCTCCTCCTCCTCCCAGTCCTGTTTCTGGCTGCTAGAGCAGAGGGGAGAGGTTCCTGCTGCAAAACGACTTTACATCATAATTACGGTACCATGCCTAAACTTCCCCTTTAATTAACTCTTAATTTAAAGAGTATATTGGCCAATGATCTGGATGGGTATGCAGTCTGACCGGAATTTGCAAGCTGGAAAGAAGTTTCCGTCGCTTTACCGCAAGTTTGGCAGAAGCGATCACTTTTATGTAAGTCATGATTTATGTCATTTCGTAATAAAGAAAGTCATTATAAAAAGACATTGGAGGTAGACATTTCCAAAAATAAGTGTAAATGCTTCTATAATAAGCCACAGGAACTGGTTCATCAAGTAGACACTTTAATTAGAGTATTCATATCTATTAATTTAGACAAAGAGGTTCAGAAATCAAAACTGAAAATAGATCATGTCTTCTGCGTCACCGGTTTACCCCGGGGCAGAAAGAATAAGACTAATGTAATTATTGCAATAAATTGATTCCTTCCTTATAGTTTTGCACTTGCCAACAAATGTCAAGAAGTCAAGGGTATGCCAAGTTGCATGAAATTTGGGTTTCACATGAATGCACCAATCCTTTCCTTCTCAGAGGCGGATGCACAAACCTACTGAAGGGCGTATGCACACACAGGGGGAGACATACTGACTCAGCTGCACAGGGACTCGCGATGGAGGTCAAACCAGGAGGCTAATCATTGTTGATGAGCTCAGTGGATGTTTTTATTTATTTATTTATTTATTTTTTAGAGATAGTCTTTTCTGGGACTCAATCTCAAGAGGCAGAAACTCTAAAACAGTGAGCCACGAGCTGGAACGCTGCACAGGTCATTCTTCAAAGTGGATCACTCGGTAGTGGCCACTAAGGAATAAACAGGGCTGCTGTGTTTGGCCCCATACATTGCTTAGTTTTGGCCACTGGCGGAGTGAATTTCAAGTGATCGGTGGTACGGAGTGTCAAACTTATTATCATGGAAATTGCCCCTTCGGAGAGGAAGAGGACTAGAACCCTAGTAGTGCCACCTATCCTAATGATCAATATTGACTCCTAAAGGGTATCTGTCACCAGGTTTTTACTACCTCATCTGACAGCAGCATAATGTAGGAAAAGAGACCCTAATTCCAATGATGCATCACTTAGTTTACTGGGCTCATCAGTTGTGACACAATCAGAGTTCTTAGATGTAGCATGTAGCTTAGAAAGCTGCCCCCGCCCACGCTACAGCTTTCTGTGTACATTGTGTATTGCCCGTGAGCTGCTGTCACGGGAGTGTCAGCTGTAACAGACAGTCGTCCTGGATCCAGCTATAGAAGGTCATTGTGCTTGGCTCTGCAGGCACCTTCTTGATCTTTTCATCTCTGTAGTGTAGAGATATCCTTCTCCCTCTAGGACCGAGCAGTGACCTCCACCTTCTGCTGCTAATTGACACACCCTTGCTGGATGTTTAAATACACCTCAGTCTCTCCAGAGAGTCGCTGGTTATAGCTCTATTTTCCTCAGTCCAGGCCAGAAGTACTAGTAGTTTGCTAGTGTCTTCTTGGAGTTCCCTCGGAGGATAGTTGTGGTGATCTCACTGGTGTCTTCTCAAGCTAAGAGTATTCCCATGTCTGTTTACCTGTTTGTCTTTAGTTGAAGTGGGGGCTGACTAGTGTTCACAAGGTCCCCTCCCTACCTAGGGCCTAGCTCTAGGGGCAGTCAGGGATTAGGTTTCCTGCTCGACGATAGGCGCAGAACCTATTTAGGGACGTTATTGGAGACAGGGTGTTGTCAGATCTGCCTAGAGGTAACCACTCCCCCTTTCCCTAGTGTTTGGGCTTCCTCCCCCTCTTCCAGTCATTGTGCACATAGTCTTTAACTCATCTTGCATGACAGCTGCTTATCAGAGGAGAGGGCATACTCGGACCACTTGGTACAAGGGAGCTAGTCAGGGCAGTGATAATTTCCCGGTGATAAAACATTCATTGTACGGAAACAACAGCACACAGCCTAATAAATGACACATCCCTGAAATCTGTTTCTCAGCCCCTACCTCATGCTACCCTCTGATTACATCAGACAGATTCCCTTTAACGAGCCTTGCCACATGATTCACGATAAAAGCCAAACCAGAATCTTGATTTGCAGACAAGTGTGTAGGGGCGTTTGCCACTCATTAGTGCAAAGCAAGAGATCTGACTTGGCCGTTCAAGGGGACTCAGACTGGTTACCACTAAATTTATTAAAAGGCATATTTGTAATTTAGGTCATCAATATATGTCCAACCTGGACAACCCCTTTAATGGAGGGAGCCTTCATTGTTATGAGGCACCCATAACAGTTTATGGGACCTTACTACCTCCATATGGATCCAATGTGGCACAGTACGGAATAGTTAGACAAGAATTTTCCCGTCCGTTGAAAGCAAGAAGAGATTTTTTTCAAAACAGTGAAGACTTAAAACTCAAAGTATGTTAAAAAGTTAAAAACTTTTCATATTACAAATTATTACACTTTCTTATGACTTCACAATTTTCTCTCCGAAACGAGACCGGCACAACAAGGTGGCCACAATGAGGATACCATTCATTGAAGCTTGTGCTGTAGACCAAGACTAGGACAGCCTATATGGAGCCTCATTGAGCCTTTGTCCAATGAAAGTACAGTATTCATGCAACCAGTGTCAGACTGAAGAACATTGGGCCCACCAGAGGATTTGATTCTGAGGGCCCACCTTTCTCACCCACTCAAGAGCCCCATAGCAGCTGCAAGGTTTGCACTATGAACTCTCCTGAAGGAGAAGCAAGGGCCCACCGGAGGATTCTCCGGTTCTCTGGTGGGCCAGTCCAACCCTGCATGCAACCATTGCTAAAAACTACAACACTGCCCCCTATGGACAAGAATAAAGGAATAAACATAAACCCAAACAGAATGGAGAACGAACTAAGATCTAAAAAAAAAAAAAACACCCAAGGGCTTTGGGTATTGCAGCCGACATATGGATCTTAAAGTGTGCCAACGTTTCAGCTGTCTGAACGAGATCTTACACAATGATGCACTTTCCATATTTCCATAGCTTCCCTTTAGATCTGCCAGCACGGAACACTTTAGTCTCTGCCCGGTAAGATTTTCTGGGTCACTTCAACCTGTCACTTTCCAGTCTGCAGGTTAAACATTCACAGGCAGCAAAAGTGACATTTATGGCTTTTGGAGACACACTGAAAAAGGAAGATAAACTTTCTACTTTTAGCTTTCTCTTCCCCACTTAAAAATGAAATAAAATGACAATTTTGCAAGTAATGGATAGTCCAACTGCTGCAAAGGAAAGTAACCTTGCAAAAGTGTTAAAGGGATTTTTCAGGATTTTTTAAAAAAATTTCCCTAAGAGTGGGCAATGACCCTAAAATAAAAAAAATATGCATTATTTGACAGGTCTCCCTCCATATTGCCAGTGCAGCCACTCCGTTGTTCGCCAGAAGTGATGACCTCTTCAACATATGGTATCAGTTAGTTGCCGTGGTCAGCTGACCAATGTAACCAATCACGTGC
This sequence comes from Phyllobates terribilis, assembly GCF_046119375.1. Taxonomy (NCBI): domain Eukaryota; kingdom Metazoa; phylum Chordata; class Amphibia; order Anura; family Dendrobatidae; genus Phyllobates; species Phyllobates terribilis. The sequence goes on from NW_027362770.1 coordinate 146,857,359, forward strand.
CTTTGCTATGGCCATTGATTTACTCGAGCGGTTAAGTGACTATACCAGCAGAGGCACAGGAGTGATGGGGAATTCATGGGATAAGTAACGCTTATTTCTTTATTTTGATCTTTTCCTACACCTGGACAAAAAAAAAAAAAAAGCTTAGAAAACCTTTTTAAATAGCTATACAGGATGTGATATTTAGATCCAGCCTTTAATTGAGCTTAGAGGTTGTAACAGATTCCTAAAAATGGTCTAATCTTGTTTAAAGAGGCACAGTCACTTGACATAAATTTTACCTGGTACAAATGCCGCTGTTCTCCCGAATCAAACGTAGTTTTTCTTTTGTTCCTGCGCCTCTCCGTTCCTGAGATATGGCCCCTTCTTCCCTGTATATAAATCTAGTCCTATCCTTGTGGGCGTGGATCTCAGCTCCTCTCTTTTCAAGATCCACGCCCAGTTGTCTAAAAGACTAGATTTACACACAGGAAAAAAAAGGGGCCATATCTCAAGAACGGAGAGGCGCAGGAAGAAAAGAAAAACATCGACGGATTCAGGAGAACAGCGGCGTTTACACCAGGTGAAAAAAATTACATAATTATAGCAAGTGACAGGTCCTTTCTAATCTATCAGACACAGCCCATGGATAAAAGTTGACCTGTTTCTAGGGTAAAGAGCTGAGGTCAACTTCTATTGCCTATACAACTCCATTTTCGTCAATGGGATTGCACATTCACAATGGAGGCCTGATTTAGAGGCCGCTTTACTAAACTAAGTAACATATTAAAAGGGTTGTCCAGGCTTTGGGGTCACTCTATGTAACTGCAGACTTGTGAATCCTCACAGCACGTAGTATGCATGCTGTCAAGATTATCGGCACCAGGAGCTGGCGCCTATCCACATAGAGTGACTGCAGAATTGAGCCCCAAGTCTGGACAATCCCTTTAAATTTTTTACACAGGTGTGGCGGTGTCCAGTTCTGAAGCTCAGCCCATCCAAATTAAATGGGGCAGAGTCACGGTACCAGCGGACACCTTTAGCCATTCACACCCTACATCTTTGGTTCATACACAGAAGAAGATATCTTGCACAAAAAGGAACAATTTCACCATGAACCCATCAAAATGTCAGGTTGAAGCTGCATGGCTGCTCGGGGGGGTGGGGGGAGATTTTGCCAAATTTTACACAATGAAAACTGCGCACACAGAAAAGGCTGCGTCCTAAGCACAAATCATCAACCTCATTATCTCTGCAGAGCCTTAAATTAAGAAAACACAGTTAATTAAAAAAAAAAAAAAACAACACACAACTTCCTTTGCAATACGAAGCGAGGCTGAAGAAGTTCAGATGGGAATTATAAAAACTTTTTGCAACTCAGGCTTTAAAAAAAAAAAGAAAGAAAAGCTGAGATGCACGGAAAATAAACTGAAAATCACTGCATCAGCCGCTTCCTGGGAACAACAATATTGTAGGATTAAACTCTTAACGCAGAAAGCGTCGTTACATTAACATTAGTCCTTTAGGCTGGCTTCATTCAGGCGTTCATTTTTTTAATTTTCATATATATATATATATATATATATATATATATATATATATATATATATATATATATATATATATATATATATATATATATATATATATATATATATATATATATACACACACACACACACACACACACAGTATATGTTACACACAGTATATGTTATAATAAAGACCCTGAACTGTTTAAGTGGACTCTGCATTCTGACCATCACGGCCTGCACTATCACCCCCAGCATCCTATTACACTGCCCTGAGGCTACACCCCTCCCGTGGGGAGTTATCCTATCCCTGTGCTGCACACCAACACCAGCCCCAGTGGCCTGCCCTGCAGCGGAGGTCATCCCTGACCGCAATCCACGGGTGGCGTAGTCGGACATTTAAAGCACTGATTGATAGACCGCCATTTGGTCTGACCACCCTGAGCCACGGGACCGGGTTGCCACTACTACCCCCATCAGCACCGTACACCAAAAGACCCGGTTTCGAGTACCCCACGGCCCAGGGGGCGAGTTGCATACATATTCTAGAATACCCGATGCGTTAGAATCGGGCCACCATCTAGTCTTTCATAATGACCCCAAAACGGTTGTACTAAACCCCGCACATTCTGTGGTCCAGTTCCCGGAATTGTCCTAGGAAGATTGGGACGGTTCCTAAATGTGGGTCCTGGTGGAAGGGTCCCAGTGATTAAGCCTTAATTCTCTATCCCGTTTATAGGTAATAAGTTATTGCCGGAATGGGCGAGATCTAATTTAGGTCCATCGCATCATGAAAGTGACACCATCAAACTAGTCACTGTCCTGGGATTTCCCACGATAGAATGGGGTTGGAAATATGTGAACCCGGCCTAAAAGTGGGTGTTCCAGGATGTACCGTGGGTTGAGCATGTTGCAGCTCAAAAAAAAAAAAATGTATGGGAAAAAAAAAAATGCAATGTGTGAATGACATTTTTAAAATCTCAATCACTTTGCTGCTACTGAAAAATGCAGCGTTTTTACTGCAGAATAAAAAAAAAGCCAAATGTTAACATACCCCAAAATATTGGCAACTATGCCATTCTGGATTTTTGGGGACCGTGTAGAAGCAGCGTATCTCAACTCCAGTCCTCAACATCCCCCAACGGGTCAAGTTTTGTGGTTATCCTTCTGAGAACCCGTGGCAATTTTTGATGCCTTGCTAATATAATTCCACTACCGGTGAAATACTGCGGAAATTCTGAAAACATGACTTGTTAGGGGACCTTGAAGACTGGAGTTATGAAACAATGGTCTAGAGAACCAGGCCAAAAAAGTGACAAACCCAATAAACAGATTTATACATTTTCTAATCTGATTGGATACGAACGAGGAGGTTTTGCAATATAACTGGAACATGCACAGTAGTCATGGGTCCAAAAATTTATTTCACATCATGTAGCAACCGATGGCATCTAAAGTCCACACCACAAAATTCTCCAACTGAAAAATTATACAAGTACTGAAATAGAATAAAAAAGAAGGATTGACCTGTAAGATATATCCAGAAATATATTCAGGGAGGAGATATTGCTGATCAGAAAGTTTGGAATATTAAAAAGGGGTTGTACAGGAATAAAAACAGCGCCATCCCTGGTCATAGGTTGTGTGTGGTACTGCGGTTTAGCCAGTTCTAATCAATGGAACTGAGCTACACTGCCAGACACAACCCATTGACATGGCTGTCATATTTTATTAAAGAAAACAGACAGTTTTTTTTTTTTATCCAAATGCAAATAGCCTCTTTAGAGAAGATGACTTGAACCCTAAAGTCACCAATCCTAAAAGTCATTATCGACCATTTAACAAGCCTTTTGATGACTTCCATGTGACGTGGGATAAGAAGCCAAACCAGACACTCCATTTGCAGACACGTGTTTTGAGGTGTTTATCCCTCAGCAGTGCAAAGCAAGAGATATGATTTGGCTGGGTGAAAGGCCTCCGACTGGTGGTTTAAGGGGCAACGTTTCTTCTATTAGAAAGTGCAAAGCCTGAGTCCGGAGTCATGGGCCATACAGTGCTCCTGTGGGAAATTAAACATTAAATAGCCTCTTCACAGAGGAAGAGGAGAGGAAATTTAGCAGTTTTGCACTGATGGGTGACAAACACCCTGAAACACGTGTCTGCAAATGGAGAGCTTGCTTTGGCTTTTTATCCTAAGTCATATGGATTGCTAGTTCAAGTCCTCTTAAGGTTATTTGCATATTTAAAATTTCCCAGAAGCATTGCATGACCTATAAGTCTCCTTTGTGCTCTACACAAGGAGAAACATTCCCTCTTTTTGATCCTAGACAACGTCCTAAAATTTAATAACCTCCCCCCAATTGCATATGTGGGCATGCTGGTCTTTGAAAGCTAAATCCAGTAACATCTTTAAATCCACTATCTGTTGCTGCATTACCAAGAAATCAGAGTTTTAATCTATATGAAAATGAGGCATTAAGTGCTCTGGGGGCGATGGAGCAATTCCCAAGTCTCCGGCTCCTGGGGTCGATTCCCCACCCAGTACAGGACACTCTAGCTTTATTACCTGTCAGCTAACGTTACATAGACAGTGAGCTATCAATCTAAAAAGAGTCTGGTGCTAGGTGGGGAAACAACCCCAGAAACCAGAGGCTCAGGAAGTGCTCTGCTCTGTCACGCCCAGAGCCTCTTTTGCATATGAATTCAAATACTGATTTCTCAGGAATGCAGCAACAGATAAAAGATATAACAGGTTTCGATATATTTAGCCTTCAAAGACCTGCAGTTTGGGGAGGAAGAGGGTTGATAATACTGACAGATTCCCTTTAATAAAATATTCCAGCCGTGTTTGTCTATTTGCACTTAATACAGAATACAAATGGTGAAGTATGTACTAATCATATATATCTCCAAAGAAAGCTTCCCACCTTGGGCAATAAAAAAAAATAAATTCACCTTTAAAGTTCTTCTGAAGATGACTTATTCTAGACCAATTCAATAAATGTTTGGGTGGTACTTCATCTTTATTTATGAATGCGTGACTGTTTCGGTTTCCTTTAATTTTTTTTTTTTTCTAAAAAAAAAAAAAAAAAAAAAAAAAAATTCTTCCTGTTTTTGAGGTGTCAACGACACAACATAATCTATTCTATATCAGGGGTGTCCTACATCTCACCAGAGAGGAAAAAAAATCCATATCTGACTCATGTACCTTTGTCTAGTTTTTGGTGTTTTTCGCCCTTTTTGCATTTGCACTTAATTCTTCTTTTAATTTGTTCCTTTTTTAAAGTCTGGTTTTATATGCATTCCCCTGGGGGGTTTTTATGTTCATCATTTTGGGCAGGGTTTGGATTTTTCAGGTGTTTTTGGGTGATGTACTAGTTGCATCTTTCTAAAAAAGTAGCTAAATTTGTGCGTAATTGTACCCCAGTTGCCCCTGTATGTAAAATTTTTGTGAAAATTTTGCTACGTTTTAGTGGTAACATGAGACTTTTAAAAAGTCGCAAAAAAAGATCAAATACACAAATAAGGGGCGGTTTTTATGTTATTCGAAATTCATCAACCATGTGCGGCATTTTGAAGAATTTGGCAAAGAGAATTCACTGAATGCCACAAGCCTATAAAAGAAAGAAAAAAAAATCAATGATGAAGGTAGTTTTAAGCAATATGGCTATTGTCCATATATTCCCCAATAGGGCTGTCATTTTATGTCCACTTTTGCAGTCTTTCGTGTCCCCTTCTTCAAAGCCCCCCGCCACATACCAAACAATATGAAGATGGTCAGGACTAACAGAGGCCTAACTTCAAGCTGGTGGGTCCCAATACAAAATCTCCGATAGGGTCCCCAATTTTCACAGCTTTTTAAGTAGTATTGGTCTTCATCTAAAAGCCAAAAGGGACCTTTACATCCCTATCTTGGGCCGAGGTGCCACTGGAACCCCTGCTCTCACCAGCTTAATCGTGTTACAATGCTGTCCGGCCACCTTACTGAAAAAGCGGCTACCTGGAGGAAATTAACATTTTTCTTTCTGGAAGCCGCCAGCTTTCAGTCATGGGGCAGTGCACAGAGCAGTCACCGCCTAGTATACAGTGAGTGACAGCTGGACTTTGATTCATTGTCACCTTGCTCTGCACAGATGTGCTGCACCGCAGAACTGTCAACCGAAGTGTCGGGGCGTGCTTAAAGCCGCCGCTCACTGTACCTGTTCTGGGCACACCTCTATGACTGAAAGCCGGCGGCTCCCAGGAAGAATAAAGTTAATTTTCTCCCAGTAGCCGTGCGATCAGTAAGGCGACCAGTTGCGTTTTTTAACGCTATTAACCCTATATATTCAGGTTAACAGCGTTTGGGGACAGGTTCCCTTTAAGCCCCGCCAGTATCTTGCATGGGAACCCCACACAGCCAAATATCCATGTAAATGAGGGTCAGGAGGAATAGAGCCTTCTTTACAGTACAAGAATGTTTAAAAAAATATATATTTAAAATGAAATAAAAAAATAAAATAAAATGCATGTCACTAGCACTGTTTGTTTGTTTTTTAATGTAAAGCTACAGATTAGATAGTGGGTCACGCCCAGAAAATGTACATAACTCCAAAGGTCAAATTAACAGTACAAAATGCAGATTTATACCGAGGGAGTAAACAATGCAGTTATTCCAGTGCTGCTCTTGCCCTAGATATGACACCAAGCAACATGACCAAAGGTCAGATCACTAGAGAAGCCCACACAGTTTATAGAGCGATTATATTATACTCCAACTCATAATTATATATAATGAACCTTCTTCAACAAATTGCAAATTTCTCCGCCCTAGCAATTCTGGTGCAGAATAATTTTATGCCTTAACCCCTTAATGACGCAGCAATTTTTCAGTCTCATTTTTCCCCTCAAACCATAACTATTAGATTTTTTCCAGCAACATAAGCGTATGAGGGCTTGTTTCTTTGAGGGACGAGTTGTAGGTTTGAATGACATCCTTCATTTATCATATAATGTACTAAAAAACAAGGGTGAAAAAGTACTAAGTGCAGTGAAATGGCAAAAAAAAAAAAACAGCAATTTCATCATCGTTTTTTGAGATTTTTAATTGTACCATTTTGGTAAACATCAGACATTTTGATTGGTCATTATTGTAATTAAAGTAGGATATTTTGCCTTTTTTTTAATTTATATACAGGTTCAAACTTATGGATTCAATAATTGTATATTTTGACAGATCGGCCTTTTACAAACGAGACAATGCTGAACATGTTTCTTTTTACTCCTTTATTTTTAAAAATGAGAAAAGAGGGGTAATTCTAATTTTATTTTAAACTTTTTTTTTTTAATTATTGAAAGAACAACTATCAATACAACTTCAGTATCAGAAGATCTACAAATATGGCACTTAGAAGACCTCCAGCGCCTTCATTCCAGATTAGTGGGAGTCTGAGATCTTTGCCCTCCATTGGCGACATCTTCTAAAAAACTATTCAATGATACATAGAATACCTAAAAAAAAAATGATTGGGCCTTCATTGTAAAGGGATGGTCCCAACTGCATCCTTTAGAGATGGGACAACATCTTTAAAGAACATCCATCACAAAATAGTCCATCGCGCCAGATAGTGTTCACCAGGATCTTTTCGATCAAGAAGTACCAATTTCCTCAATTCAACCCTCTCTGAGGTTTAGGCACGTCAAAGAAATTTTTTTCCTGGGATTTTACAAAATTGGCCCTAATTAAGGAATGTTCAAGAATAAAGAAATAACAGTGACTTAGCCCTTGAATCACCTGCCGTTTTGTTGGTCTCTGCTGATCTTGCAGTGATGATGTCCCATCCATCAATCTCCTGACTGCTGCAGTCAATCACTGGCATCAGCAGTTACGTGATATACACGAAGGAGGCAATAGACTTAATTGGTCAGGTAACTGATAGACAAGACATCACTTCTGGTATCACCGAGCACCACAGGAGCATTCCCTACCTTACGGGCAAATTTGTAAAATTTTGGGGAACACTCTTAACTGGCAGTTTTGGGGGTCCAGTGCTCGGCACTTAAGGGAACTCTAACTGGCACAATGGATAAAATGAAGATGACACTGTTCAACCACTGTGACAGAACGATAACCATTAACCACTCGCACCATGTTACAACAAAGACAGAAGATGGATGAGAAGCCATAAAATGTCACGTTATTGTGTCCTCTCGGATGGTATGGTTTATAATTACTGATGAGACACAATTGCTCTAACACTTTGTGAATTTGTGATCCAGTTGTAGATTTTCATAATTTGTATTTTAGTGACTTGGTGCTCGCATATAGATATTACTAATCTGCCACCATTAACATTTTTCAGATCTTTCCTAGTCCCTAAGTTATGATCGCACAGATGGTGCCTAAGTCCCAGAAGATTGGGAGCTTGAGGTGAGACAGCCGCCTGGCTACCAGAAGGTTTAAGGCCAGGGTGAAGCATACAGCTTTTCCACAAGTAAAACTGCAAAGGATATGACATGTTATGGATTTTAATTTACACACCATCTTCAACTATCGTTAATAGGAATATGGAGGGGCTCACTATGGCGCCGTGGCCCTAAAGGTTGGGGTAGGGGTAAGGGCTCAGTCAGGTCAGGCGGCGTGGGCCTAGAGGCCGGGGTAGGGGCACAGTCAGGTCAGGCGGCGTGGGCCTAGAGGCCGGGGTAGAGGCACAGTTAGGTCAAGCGGCGTGGGTCTAGAGGCCCGGGTAGAGGCACAGTCAGGTCAGGTGGCGTGGGCCTAGAGGCACAGTCAGGTCAGGCGGTGTGGGCCTAGAGGCCGGGATAGGGGCACAGTCAGGTCAGGTGGCGTGGGCCTAGAGGCCGGGGTAGAGGCACAGTCAGGTCAGGCGGCGTGGGCCTAGAGGCCCAGTCAGGTCAGGCGGCGTGGGCCTAGAGGCCGGGGTAGAGGCACAGTCAGGTCAGGCGCCGTGGGCCTAGAGGCCGGGGTAGAGGCACAGTCAGGTCAGGCGCCGTGGGCCTAGAGGCCGGGACAGGGGCTCAGCCAGGTCAGGCGCCGTGGCCCTAGAGGCCGGGGTAGAGGCACAGTCAGGTCAGGCGCTGTGGCCATAGAGGCCTGGGATAGGGGCTCAGTCAGGCGCCGTGGCCCTAGAGGCCGGGGTAGAGGCACAGCCAGGTCAGGCGCCGTGGCCCTAGAGGCCGGGATAGGGGCTCAGTCAGGCGCCTTGGTCGTAGAAGCTTGGGGAAAAAATAAAGAGACAGAAGCACAGACATTACAGTTCCTGGATCTCCAGGACCGGGTTAAGACAAGTGGTAGAGTAAATAGTGCGGAGATGGTGCTAATTACATAAAGCTAGAACAAGAGTCGCACCCTTTCCTAAGTTAAGCGTAAGGATTTCTCAGTTACTGTTACATTTATTTCCTTTTCTAAAAGAGCAGAAACAAAGAACAGAAATATATACAAAGAGATTAAAAAAAACACCATTAGGGTGCAGAAACTATACAGTGTTATGTATATACCTCACTATAGGAAGAGATTACAATGCCGCTGCTATGGGAGCACTGAGGCGTTTCAGATGACTCTTACAGGAAAAAGAAGAGAAAGGTGACTCCATAGCAGTGACGTAAAGGCGATTCGTCCTGTTTGTCCCTTTCTTTAGAGACAACTCAATAGTAAATGAATGGGACTGTATCAGGCTGTTCATCGGTATCCATTTACATTGCGATCAATACAAACATGACACTATATACACCCCCCACACATACAGTACGGACCAAAAATTTGGACACACCTTCTCATTTTAAGATTTTTCTGTATTTTCTTGACTATGGAAATTGTACATTCACACTGAAGGCATTAAAACTATGAGTTAACGCATGTGGAATTATATACTTAACAAAAACGTGTCAAACTACTGAAAATATGTCTTATATTCTAGGTTCTTCAAAGTAGCCACCTTTTGCTTTGATGACTGCTTTGCACAATCGTGGCATTCTCTTGATGAGCTTCAAGAGGTAGTCACCGGAAATGGTCTTCCAACAATCTTGAAGGAGTTCCCAGAGATGCTTACCACTTGTTGGCCCTTTTGCCTTCACTCTGCGGTCCAGCTCACCCCAAATCATCTCAATTGGGTTCAGGTCTGGTGACTGTGGAGGCCAGGTCATCTGGTGTAGCACCCCATCACTCTCCTTCTTGGTCAAATAGCCCTTACACAGCCTGGAGGTGTTTGGGGTCATTGTCCTGTTGAAAAATAAATGATGGTCCAACTAAACGCAAACCAGATGGAATAGCATGCCGCTGCAAGATGCTGTGGTAACCATGCTGGTTCAGTATGCCTTCAATTTTGAATAAATCCCCAACATTGTCACCAGCAAAGCACCCCTACACCATCACACCTCCTCCTCCATGCTTCAAGGTGGGAACCAGGCATGTAGAGTCCATCCGTTCATCTATTATGCGTCACACAAAGACACGGTGGTTGGAACCAAAGATCTCACATTTGGACTCATCAGACCAAAGCACAGATTTCCACTGGTCTAATGTCCATTCCTTGTGTTCTTTAGCCCAAACAAGTCTCTTCTGCTTGTTGCCCGTCCTTAGCAGTGGTTTCCTAGCAGCTATTTTACCATGAAGGCCTGCTGCACAAAGTCTCCTCTTAACAGTTGTTGAAGAGATGTGTCGGCTGCTAGAACTCTGTGTGGCATTGACCTGGTCTCTAATCTGAGCTGCTGTTAACCTGCGATTTCTGAGGCTGGTGACTCAGATAAACTTATCCTCAGAAGCAGAGGTGACTCTTGGTCTTCCTTTCCTGGGGCGGTCATCATGTGAGCCAGTTTCTTTGTACCGCTTGATGGTTTTTGCAATTGCACTTGGGGACACTTTCAAAGTTTTCCCAATTTTTCGGACTGACTGACCTTCATTTCTTAAAGTAATGATGGCCACTCGTTTTTCTTTACTTAGCAGCTTTTTACTTGCCATAATACAAATTCTAACAGTCTATTCAGTAGGACTATCAGCTGTGTATCCACCAGACTTCTGCACAACACAACTGCTGGTCCCAACCCCATTTATAAAGCAAGAAATCCCACTTATTAAACCTGACAGGGCACACCTGTGAAGTGAAAATCATTTCCGGTGACTACCTCTTGAAGCTCATCAAGAGAATGCCAAGAGTGTGCAAAGCAGTCATCAAAGCAAAAGGTGCCTACTCTGAAGAAACTAGAATATAAGACATATTTTCAGTTGTTTCACACTTTTTTGTTAAGCATATAATTCCACATGTGTTATTTCATAGTTTTGATGCCTTCAGTGTGAATGTACAATTTTCATAGTCAAGAAAATACAGAAAAATCTTTAAATGAGAAGGTGTGTCCAAAGTTTTGGTCTGTACTGTATATACAGTGCCTACACCAACCATTACTAAGTCTACACATATTTATGGTTATATCTGTAATATTTGGCTGGAAGTCTCCCGTGTTTCCTGGAGGAGCCACATTATAATTGTGATGTTGTGGTAATCGCGACACACCATGTCCAATTATTGCCAGTAAGGATTATGTAGGGACACGTGAAATCACACGACTCCATATTGGCAGTAATATGGCAGCACGGGTGGCTCAGTGGTTAGCACTGTTGCTTTGCAGCGCTGGGGTCCGGGGTTCAAATCCCACCAAGGACGACATCTGCAAGGAGTTTATGTTCTCCCCGTGTTTGTGTGAGTTTCCTCCGGGTTCTCTGGTTTCCTCCAGCCCTCCAAAGACATACTGATAGGGAATCTAGATTGTGAACCCCAATGCGGACAGCGCCAATAATGTCTGTAAAGCGCTGTGGAAGTAATGGCGCTATACAAGTGCATAAACTAAATAAATAATACCAAAAGTGATTCTCCACTGAAAGCTTATCCTTAGGCGAGGACATTATCTCCTTCCCGACCAGGCGATTTTTTTTTTTTTTTTTCGCTTTTGTTTTATTCCTCCTCTTCCAAGACCCACACATTTTATTTTTCCTCTGACCTAGGAGTATAAGCCTTTTTTTTTTTTTTTGCAGGACGAGTCGTAATTTTGAACGACGCCATTCACTTTATCATATAATGTACTGAATTAAAGAAAAGAAAAATATGCAATTCCGTCATTGTTTTTTGGGGTTTTCATTGTATAGTAAAAATTATGTGATTCTCCCAGTCAGTACGATTACAGAGATACCAAACATATATATTAGCTAATAAAAAAAGAAGAAGAAATTCTGGACTTTTTAAAAACTGTTTGGTTTGGGTCACCATTTGCAGGGTGAGTTGTAGTTTTTTGTTGGTACCAGACGACAGTTTATTCTATTTTTTGGGGCGAGGGGGGGGGGGGGGAAGCAGTTCTGGTAATTCGATGTTTTTTTTTAATACAATAATTAAACCCATATGGTAAACGCTATATTTGCATAGACTGGACTTTTACACAATCACGTGGGGTATAGTGAGGGGCATACAGTGCCAAAACAGCTGCTGCTTTTAGATCTAGCTCCCATCGCTGTTCTTAGAGGTAGGCGACGGCTGTGTAAGTCAGACGGCATCCACCGTGCGTCAGGTCCCGAACCCCTTCTATACACCCAACATGTGATTTACATGTACGTCACATATGAGGAAGGGGTTAAAATTTGAGAACTGAAGGTCCGACTAAATGGGGCATCACACATGAGACATGTCAAAAATCAGGCCTCATTTAGCAAAACAAAGAAAAAAGTGGTCTATGTTGTCCGTAGTAACAAATGACAGCGCAGATTTCATTTTGCCGGAGATGTTTATAAAATGAAAGCTGAGCTCTGATTGGTTGCTATGGGAAACAAATACAGTGAGGCCTATCTAAATAATGAACAAGGTAGCCCATTAATTGTGCAGGGGGGGGGGGGACACTGAGGGCCATCAGTGTTATTGCCCCAAAGAACTTGTTAATCACCAGCAAACTGTGAAACACGGTGGGTATCGTCGCCATGGAGATAGGCCTTACTGAAAAGCTAGAGTACGAGGGGCAGGGAATAGCTGCACAAGGCGACCAATCAGGAGCTCCCTTACATTTTATAACCTCAGTTTGAAAAATGAAAACTGAAACCTGATTGGCTTTGATGAATAAGTGGATTTATGGCGTCTGCAGGCCTCAAATAACTAGGCCCAAAAATCTATAAACTGTGTTTCCACCTACCATGGTGATTTGTAATACTTGTGACTTGTTATTGACGCGCCCCCTGGGCCGTGGGGTACTCGGTAGCCGGGTCGGTCGTTGCTAAGGGATATGTCACAGTGGCGGTGACCCGGTCCGTGACCCAGGGCGGTCAATAAAAGGGGATTATAGTTTTTAAAGTTTAAATGTTCGTGATGCCACCTGTGGTATGCGGCTATATGGGGCCCCCGCTGCGGTGCAGATCCTCTGGAGCTGATGATGACGCAGCAGAGTTGGTTCAGCTCTCCACAGGTAGAGCTTAGCTCAAGGGCAGTGCAGGGGATGGCATAGATGAAGTAGGTGTGTAAGGTGGTGCAGGGGATGATGATGGCGCAATAATCATTCACAGAGACGGTGGGGTGCAGTCTTCAGGGTTTACGCACAATTTTTAGACTCCAAGTTACCAGGGCAACTTTCCACGTCGTCCTGTGTTTACTCAGCGAGCGGCTCAGCAAACTCCCAGGTACCTCCGAAGAATGTAACGGGACCCCGTTCTGTATGTTCCTTCTGCCCATCTCCCTGCACCTCACACCTAGTGTCCCAAGCCGCGGACCTTGTCGGGCGACGTTTTCTCTGTCCCCTAGGTCCTCTATGGCCACCTTTTTGGAGATTTAGATGTGGCTGTTGGCTGCAGCACCTGAAATGCTGCATCCTCCGGTTATCTAGTTGAGACCTGAAGAACTTTGCTAGTTTAGGGGCCGGTCCCCTCTCTGCGGCCTGATCCTTCCAAGTTTTCTGCAGACTCGGGCGCATGGGTGGCATCCGCACTGCCCGTGCTCCTAGGATCCTTTCTCCCTGCTCCTTTCCTCAGTCTGTCCTGGGCCTCTCTCACTAGGCCCTCCTCCTGAGCTCCTGCTCTGAACTCTCACTCTGACTAATCTGTCCTTTCAAGATGGCTTCTATTTTTATATCTTCCTCTCAAGTGCTCCTCTGATCTACCTCCTCCACCCACATCCACTACATGATTCCCCCTCATTTGGTTCCCCCCACTCTAGCCAGGGACAGGGCTCAGCAGAGGAGCAGCGCATCTTGCCCCTCCTGCTGGTCTGGAGTAGTGTAGTGTTGGATGCAGGTGTTAGAGTACTGCCCGGGACCCTTTCCTTACCTGAGAGTGAGATACCACACCTTGGGGTGAGATGCAGTACCTCTGTGGCAACTGAACCCGCAGGGGCGCCACATTATATGATAGTAGGACTATAGGGCCACACAGGCTTCAAGGCCTCGGTAACACTGTTATCTCTGTCTATGTTAATGTCATTTCTCCCATCTCCTCACAACTTAAAGGGGTATTCCCATCTCCATGATCAATCAAGCCCAATATGTAGGTGTAATAGTAATAATAATAATAATAATAATAATAATAATAATAATAGAAAATACCTTCAATTAGAAAGTTGTATAGTTCTTCTGATTCGCTATGTCGCTTACCCCATGTGCAGGGCATTGCAGTAGCATAGATATCCATGGCTATGACCACTGACAATTAACTGTCACTACATGAGTGGTCGTAACCATGGATATCTAAGCTGCTGCAATGCCATGCACATGGGGTAAGTGACACAGTGAATCAGAAGAACCATTTTACATTTCTAATTGTAGGTATTTGCTAATATTATTATTATTACACCTACTACATATTGGAATAGGATCTTGGAGATAGGACTACCCCTTTAAATACAGTGACATTCCCTTACACTGAGTGTGAACAGGGCTGTCCTATTTCTGCCCTTACATCACCGAGAATCCTGGCGTATCCCAATTAAATATAATTGTTTTATAATAGGCTATAATGATATAATCCCGGCATAGCAATGGAAATACACGGCTGTAATGACACCTGTGATATCATCCCTCCTCCTCGCTCACTATACACTGCTCATCGAACTTATAAAAGCTGCCAGATAATGAGAGCAGACAACGTCTTTTATGGGAAATTATGGTGACTGGTGACATTCCTATGTTTTTACTCCAACAGGAATTTACGATTGAAATAATCAGATGAGATCATTTATTATTAATGCCCTGTTCAATTATTCATCTTTGCAGCGTGTTGGAAAGTAAGTCACTTTATCTATTTAACGTTAATGGGAAATAACAACACAATCCATGACAGCGTGCAAGTAAAAAATGGTGGCTATCTGTCACATACACATGATTGCTGTGGGGATCCTATTGATTATAAAAACAGGGATCCCCCCACTGTGAATGGAGCAGTAATGCAACCACCTCTATGGAAGCGGTGGTCACAGGGGTGTAACGACCGCGGTTGCAGAGGTCACGACCGCGCGGGTGAGGGCCCGCCGATGCCAGTAGAAATTTTAAGTGGATGTGTTTCCTCGTATTTTACTAATATGGAAGTGCATTATACTATATGGAGGACTATGGGGTGTGCAGTATACTATATAGAGGACTATGGGATGCTTTATACTGAATGGAGAAATATGGGGGGTGCATTATACTATATGGAGCACTATGGGGGACGCTTTATACTGTATGGATGACTATGGGGGTGCATTATACTATAGGGAGAATTATGGGCTGTGCGTTATACTACATGGAGGACTATGGGGAGTGCATTATACTTCTGTTATGCGGCTCCATGACTTATACGTACGGCCCTTGTGAGTATATTGCTTTATTTTTTTCTATACGTTAAAGAACAGCGGCAGAATGGTGGACATACACCAGGATAAGCCCAGGATAAGGGACATTTATTCAATATGGGGGGGGGCCGGTCCAAATCTTGTGCCGGGGCCCATCAGACTCTAGTTACAGCACTGGGTGGTCACACATGCTCACTACTGATTCTCACACAGAGAACATTGGGCTCCAGTCCTTAGGATAGGTGGGGATCTCTGCGGCAGTATCCCCTATGTTCACATATACATCATGCATCCTGTGGATAGGCGACTAATGTTTATGGAACAACCCCAAGTTGGTTTAGGATGCAGGTGCCATATATATGACGGGCCCCCTGGGCCGTGGGGTACTCGGTAGCCGGGCCGGTTGGTGCTGGGGTTGTCACGGTAGAGGGACCCGGTCTGTGACCCAGGGTGGTCAGTAAAAGGGGATGTTGAAAAAAGGGGAATTAAAGTTTTTATATAAAATGTTTGTGACGCCACCTGTGGTGTGCAGCCATATGGAGCCGCCGCTGCGGTGCAGATCCTCTGGAGCTGATGATGACGCAGCAGAGTTGGTTCAGCTCTCCACAGGTAGAGCTAAGCTCCAGGGCGGTGCAGTGATGGCTAATGAGGTAGATGATGCTGTGCAGTGTAGTGCAGGAGATGGCGCAGATAATAACGCTAGGACACAGTGGGGTGCAGTCTCCAAGGTTTACTCACAGTTGTTGCATTCCAGGTTCCCAGCGCCAGAGTAACCTCCCACGCCGTCCTGTTTTTACCAAGGCAGGGGGTTCAGCAAACTCCCAGGTGTTTCAGGAGTACATAACGGGACCCCATTCTGAGTGCCTTCCTCGGTGGTCTTCCTGCGCTGGCTCTCACCCTCCTGCCCTGTGCCTCGCAACCAGCGTCCCAAGCCAGTAACCTCAGGATTTTGGCGGGCAACCTGCAGTCCCCTGAATCCTGTGTTGCTACCTTTTCGGCAATTTAGTTGCGGCTGTGAGCAACTACACCCTGAAAGTGCAGAAGCCTCCGGTTTCTAGCTGAGCCTTGTAGTTCTCCACTAGTTTAGGGGCCGGTCCCACCACGCTCTTGCAGATTCGGGTGCATGGGTGGCTTCCGCACTTGCCGTGCCCCTGGGATCACCTCACTCCTGGAGCCTTCCTCTGCTCCCTTCCTCTTCAGTCTCTCCTCCTGGGCCTCTCAATCTAGGCCGGCTTCCCTGAGCAGAGCTCCTACTACTTCTCCTCTCTGACTGTTCTGACCACTCCCAAGATGGCTCCCCTTTTTATACTCCTGCTGAAGTGCTCCCCTGTACTTCTTCCTCCACCCACACCCACTACATGGTTCCACCCTTCAGCCAGGGACCAGGGATTCTGCTCTCCCTTAGGAGCAATCTCGCCCTTCCCTCCTGAAGTGTAATGGATGCAAGTGTGTGGGTCCCGGGCAGTACTCCATCCTTACCTGAGAGTGAGCTACCACACCTCTGGGTGAGATGTAGTACCTCTGTGGCGACTGAACCCGCAGGGGCGCCACATATACACACACAGCCATAATATGACTCCCATTCAAGATAATGGGCCTCTACTGTACCTCTCTAGGTCTTCCATTTGTTATAGTACCAGTCAGTGGCGTAACTTGAAGCTTGTGGGCCCTAATGTAAAATTCCCAGCAGAGTCCCCCAACTATTACTGGTCTTTAATAGTGATAGTCTTTTTTATGGGTAAAGGGACCTTTGGGGTCCCTTTAGTCTCCAGGGCCCAGGTGCAATTGAAACCCCTGAACCTAATATAGTTATGCCCCTGGTACCAGTCAAATGTTTGGACATAAATTGTTCATGCAATGGTTTTCCTTGTGTTTATTGGAATGTGGACATTGTAGATTCAGAATAAAAGCAGCAAAATCATGAAGGAACAAGTAAAGAAAAACATGTGAAACAAACCAGAATGTGTTTTGAACCTTAGACTCCTCAAAATATCCTCCTTTTACTCTGGTGACAGCTTTATACCCCTTTGCCATTCTCCAAAGCAGCTTCATCAGGTAGTCATCTAAAATGGCCTCCAATGAATAGTCATGCCACACCAAGAGTTCACTTGTAGAGTGACTGGCCTTCAGAAAGTGTTTGTGACCATCAGGTGTGTTTTGCAGTAAGTATTGGTACATAGTTCCATACAGTGCTAAGCCCTACTGTTTTAAGCCAAAATATGACACGAACCAATCATCTAAGATAATCGGCAGACCATCATTACTTTAAGACATAAAGGTCAGTCAGTTAATCAATCTGGAAAATTGCTAGAAACCTTGAAGGCATCCTCAAGTGAAGTCAATTGCTATGATGAAATTGGCTCTGACAAAGACTGTACTATGAAATTAAAAACAAGAATTACCTCTGCTGCAGAGGATAAGTTCATGAGAGTTAATAGCCTCAGATAATGCAAACTGTCAGCACCTAATACAACAGCCTTCATAAATGATGCACAGAATTAAAAATCAAGACACATCTAAACATCAGCTGTCCAGAGGAGCCTGCGAGAATCAGATCTTTATAGTCGAATTGCTGCAAAGAAGCCGTTACTGAGGTCAACAAACAAAAAGACTTGTTTGGGCCAAGTAACACAAAAAGACTGGACATTATATTAGTGGAAATATGTACTGTGGTCTAATTGGTTCCAAAAATCTTAAATTTAGACTAATCACCATGTCTTTGTGAGATGACGAAAAAGTGAATGGATAGCATCTACATGTGTGGTGCCCACCATGAAGCATGGAGGGGAAGGTGTGATGGTGCTTTGCTGGGGACACTGTGGGTGATTCATTCCAATTTCAAGGCACACTTACCCAGCATGGCTACCACAGCCATCTACAAGGAAAACCATTGCATGAAGAGGTGTGTCCAGACTTTTGACTGGTACTGTATAACTGAATCTGTAGGTAACCCATTTGAGTCTGGATTGACATGTGGCATGCTTCTATCTATTCCCTCCAAGAAGCATAGACTATCTTTGAAGATAAAACAACATACATACAGTGACTGTTTGGCTCCATACTTGGGCTACAAGAAATCACTTACCATTGAGAATTAGCGCCATTTCTCTACCAATTTAGACACCAGATTTTTGGGGAAATATGTTTTCCTTGAACTAAGGGTTCATCCATGGATGAAAGAACTGACCCACTTTGCACAGTCCCATGTCAGTGGTATGTTATGTTAATAAAAGGGGTACGATATCCCTCTCTGCTAATTAAACATGGCTGCTTGGGTACCAGACAAGTTATGGCAATGAAAGATCTCCAAAATCAAGTCTCCTGTTCTGTTTACCTCAATCGTAAGCCTAGCTAGAAGATAACCATGATTAGGATGGAGCAAAGGATCCATAGGATTGGTGCAAAAGAGTCAGTCATGTAGACACCTAGTGCCAAAAGGCCCAGAGTTGTCTTCTTTTTGACATGGAACTAATGGGAGCGCTACAACTACAGAAGAACATTCTTAGGTGGTTCCACCATCACAAGGTTCACAACAAAATAATTTTAAAGAACCTTGCCCAGAATGAGACCAGTTCTTCCACTCTTGTGCTAAGTTTGACAATTACACATTATTAGTGACTCGATAACTAATGCAGATGAGGCAGTGGATTCATTTGATTGTTTTGGCAGAAAACCTGAGGGCAAAGGACAGTTTTTAGAGTCACTGATGGGAATACCCTTCCCAGATATCAGGCGTCCAGTGGAATGTAGGTGACAATTCTAATATTTTCCCTTTTTCTATCCTTGCAACTTGAATATGTAACAGAGTCATTCTTCAAATCTTCCAAATATATCCAGCTCTGCTGCTCCTTGGAAACAAATGGTTGTTTGGAAGAAATCCATGGAAAAGACGATGCTGCTTAATGACATAATTACGTAGACGCCCATGGGGGGATACATGTCCAAGTCACAGTTCTAAAAGTTGAAAATCTTAAGAGGATGTGAATGTTAGACTGGCAAAATCCAAGTCATGCGAAACTCAGATTCCTAGACAGTGAGCAATAAACCAACTAAAGAGCATCAAGGCATGCCAACACTAGTAAATGGTCGTTGGCACGGGGAAGGCAGAATGTGTTGGACGGTGATAACAAACCCCTTCAGAACAGACAGTGAGGGTGATCAATGAGTGGAACAGGCGGCCACGAGAGGTGGTGAGTTCTCCTTCAATGGAAGTCTTCAGAGGCTGGACAGACATCTGTCTGAGATGGTTTAGTGACTCCTGCATTGAGCAGGGGGTTGGACATGATGACTCTGGAGGTCCCTTCCAACTCTAACATTCTATGATTCCATGAGAACATTCTATGACGTACCGAATTGTGGGATGCAAAATAAAGGAGTGGTCTTGTTAAAGAATAAGGGGTGGCAGTGCCAGCAAACCAATTTTAAAGGGATTGTCCGGTGGGTGTCCGAGCACTGGGAAGAATTGGGAACTTTGATCCCTATTAGGATGGAGAGGCAGTGCGCATACTCGACCAACCTGCCACATTTTGTAACAGCGATAAAAATTCAACATTCTGACGATCATTTCGGATCTCAATGGTCGAACTCTTGCTCTCACTGGACAGCCTATAGCTTAAAGAGTTGAGCAAAAAGATTTGCGCTGCTCTGTCTGGGGTCTAGTCAGGTCCTCCGTTGCAACCAGACAATGGAAAATCTTCATTTTCTACGGTATCCTTGACACCTCTGGTCAAGACGTACGTCACAGGGAGTAGCAAACGCCAGAGGAGTCCAGGATGCCAGGCCATGGAAGCTGGGCACAGAAGTGAAGACTAGTCTGGTCTGACTACCAGAATCTTTTTGATCAACTCTAGTGTGACGGATATTTCAAGTTATTGAAATTTCTGACTTAACACACTTGAGCTGTCCCTTTTTTTTTTTTGGACATTATGTAGGTCCAACCTCTCTGCCCCTCACGTCAATGAGATTTCAAGGCATTTCTTTAAAGTGAAAGTCCCCTTTAAAAAATAAAAATCCACAAAAGGTCTAAAATCACTTCTCCACCTCAATCTAATAACGTGCTTGGCGTACAGTAGTAAATTCCCCCCTCAAAAGGTGGAGAAAAGAAACGAACGAATGCAGGGATCTACCGAAGGTGGCAGGAGACCTGTAAAGAGTCCCAGGCTGAGCAATCAGTACCAGTCACAGATGTCACCCTTGTACCCTCAATCCCACAGCATGACATCATGCTTATCCAGACCTTTTATCTATACACCACCTCCTCCCCCCACCATGGTAAAGTACAGCAGAGCAAAAAAATGCAATATTTCCATACATTCACAAGTCAACGCTGATTAACCCTTTAAAGGATCCGATTACACAATAATCAACCCCCTCCCTATAACGATGTGTTGCCCAAATAAATTATTTATAGCATCCCTATTAATATGCACCTTCTGGCATACAGGAAAGCCTGGCCAGTAATAGTTGTTTATTATTTACTATAGGCAGTGATACATTGTTGCAGAGTTTTGCTACACTGTATACAATGCTTAGGAACGCAAACAACTGACCTGGATAAATGTTTCAAGATCTGCTTCTTGATAATCCCAGCCATGGTGTAGAGGAGATCCTAAGGAGCAAGGGGGGGTTTTAGTGGTGTTCTTGTAAAGGCTCCTCATCTATACACTGGGGGTCTGTCCATGGTCACACAGAAGGACCAGCCTGCAGAAGGAAAAGGGGGATCAGTGACACAAGGTCCAGGAGTGGAGAGCAGAGACAGCACCATCACACAGCGTCCATGTTATCTGCAGCATTACCTAGAGACAGGCAGCAGGGGGCGGTGCAGTGTGACTCATGCTGGGGAGTGGCAGAGGGCTGCACAATAGGAGGGGGAGGGATAACCCTTTCATGCCCTGGATGTGCTGCGAAAGGAGGAGGGGGAAGCTGTCAATCAAGGGGGGGCACCAGAGAGGGCAGAGTTTGGATCTCAAGTGCAGGGATAGAACTGGTGCTGGATATAGATGTGATGCCATTTAAAGGATGACATCACTTTCCTTCCTAATCAAAAGGGGGATGTGTTTTGCTAAGTGTCTTACTTGTGACTTGATGGTCACTTATGATTTCCAGAAATTAAATTAAATCAGAAAGAGTGCTCTTAGTTTATGTCCAGAAAGCGTACGGACCAATGCAAATCAATGGGGTCGAGCAAATGAATGTAACCGATGGGCTACGTGTATGAAAAATTGCAGTGTGCACTGCTCGGATCCGTGTTTTTTTAAAGGGTTCTTCACCTTTAGGACGCAGTCAGACGGCCGTATAAATCGGAACACAATGCACGGACTGGCCGGCGGCTCTCCCCCCTCTTGAGCATGACGGCTTCATGTATGTCTATGCAGCTGCCATGCTCGGGTGGGGAGAGCCGCCGGCCAGTCCGTGCACTACATTCTGATTTCGGGCCGATTTATACGGCCGCCTGATTGCTGTAAGGACTCATTCACACGTCCGTGAAAGAATGGTACCATTGTCATCAGTGTTTTGGATTAGTGTGTCCGTTTTTGTCACCAGTATTTTTTTATGAATGGATAAATAAATAAATGACAAAGATTCTCCTATCCTTCCCGATGTTAAATACGGATCGCATGCGGATGGTACACTGATGTCATCCGTGTGCTGCACATGTATTGGCCCTTGTCATCCGTGATGGTGTAGAAAAACGGACATGTCTCCGTGAGTTTTGCATGGACACACGGTCCGTGAAAAAACATGGACATGTGAACGGTCCCATAGATTATAATGGGTACGTGTTGTACCTGTAAAGAAAAAACGGAAATATGGATGTCAGAATAAAGCTTAAGGCACAATAAGAAAGCCATATTGGACGCACCCTCTCCCCGCTGCTGCTCCCGTCTCTGTCATTTGGCTTCAGCGGTGACGTCATGTTGACAGCTCGCATCACCACTAAAGCCAATCACTGAGCGCAGCAGCTCTACGGCTGTAGACAACATGAACCGCCGAGCTCAGTGATTGGCTTTAGCGTTGATGCGAGCTGTCGACGTGACGTCACCAATGCAGACAAAACACAGAGTCCGGGGAGCACAAACAACTACCTGATCACATTTTCATCCATTCTTTAGGGGGGGGGGGGGTGTTTCTGCCATTTTGTGTTTTTTTTTATTTCAGCATCCACCGTATGGGATAAAATATAGGATTTTCTGTATCTAATTCAAGTCTATGGGGAAAATCTGCACCGAAAACGCAGCGCACCCGCAAGAGAAAGGCTATATTCACACGTTGCACTTTTGCTGCGTTTTTTTTCCGCAGGCAAAACCTGATCTCTTGGCAGTAAAGAAGCTGCTTAAAAAAGCAGGTTTTGGTGCGTTTTGCTGCATTTTTTGCTGCGTTTTTACTGTCTCTTGTACATGCTGATAAAGTTTAGTGCCCCCTATAAAAACATGATGCAACTTCCTTAGGTTTTTTTTTTTGCTGCCTTTTTGCATTTACCCATTGCTTTCTATGGGTGAAAAAAGGCTGCAAAAACGCTGAAAGAAGTGACATGCTGCAGTTTGCAAAAACGCAGCAGTTTTCCAAATCAGCCAGGAAAAAAAAACAACAATGTGTGTGCATGAGATTTCTGAAATCTCATTGCTTTTGCTGGTACTGTAAAACGCAGTTTAAAATTTGCGTAAAAAACGCAGCAGAAACCGCAACTTTTGAACATATCCAAATTGACACAGTGGGCAGGAGGTTTCTATAAATCCCATCCACTTTGCTGGAACTGTAAGACGCTGCGTTTTTTGACGCAGCAAAAATATGGAGCATTAAAAACGGACCAAAAGTTAATTGTGAGAACGTAGCCTAAGGCCACATTCACACCTTCAGTATTTGGTCAGTATTTTATATCAATATTTGTAAGCTAAAACCAGGTGAGGAACAATCAGTGGAAAAGTATAATAGAAACACGTCATCACCTCTGCATTTATCACCCACTCCTGGTTTTGGCTTAGAAATACTGATGTAAAATACTGACCAAATACTGATAGTGTGAATGCGGCCTTATACTTTTAATTTTGAAAAAATATTTTTCTTTTCAGTTTCTATTGGTCTCACTGGGTAACGTGAACTTCCGATCACTTGAACAATACTCTACAATATGGTAGTATTGCAGTGTATTTTAAAATTACTGATCTCACATAAAGCCACAGGACGAGCTTCCTAGGTGTACAAACATGGCAGACACAGCCGCACCTTCCAGCTGCCAAGTCAATGCTATCAGCACCCGGCAATCATGTTGAGGGGAGGCCTATGGGTATGGACATCTTCTCCTTTCTCCTACCTGTCGAAATTGACAGCATCATCCTAGAGGTTAAACTGCTGCAATTGGGTCTAAAGGCCCCGTCACACATAACGAGATCGCTAGCGAGATCGCTGATGAGTCACGTTTTGGTGACGCAATAGCGATCTCGCTAGCGATCTCGTTATGCCTGACAGGTAGCAACGATCAGGCCCCTGCTGTGAGATCGCTGATCGTTACAAAGCTTCCTGGACCATTCCTGGGTCGTTGCGCTCCCGCTGGGCAGTGTGCATCGCTGTATTTGACACCTTGTCAACGACCTCGCTAGCGATTCAGAACTGAGACACGTAGAGGTGCATGAATTGGACTTTTCTGCGTTCATCGTCCCCGATTGGTGGTCGCTATTGCGTCCTTGTTTTTTCAGATCCCACCAGCGTTCTCTGGCTGTGACTCCACTTTGAACAAATCAGACATCTTTAGCGAAGTAGGTATTGTTTGGGGTCTCAAATGAGTTTCCATTTTTAATTCATTTATAGGACATCTACCAATTATCTGCTATCATTGCTCTTCAGGGAGGGAGGGCTTGGCTTCTATCTGCATATATATGCTTTTGCATGGGCAGATATTTTAGGGGTCTCGTGCACACACACCCACACAGCACGTTTTCTGACACGCTGTCCTGGCCAACCGCTTCAGAGTTTTTCACACGCCAAATAACATGAAGCTTAAATCAATAGACTCTGTTCTTTTGGCCTGTTGCATGCTTCACAACTTTCTTCGTCGACGTGAAGCAATTACGTACTGTCCGCCTGGCTTTGTGGACTCTGTGGACCGAGCCAATGGGGAAGTGGAGCTCGGTGAATGGCGTGCAAACGATCCTGCAATTGCAGGCCTTCAACCAGTGGGACATGGCAGAAACACCCATGATGCGAAGACCTGCCGCGACAACTGCTGCCAGTATTTTAACGGTCCTGGTGCCCTGTCACACATAACGAGATCGCTAACAAGATCGCTATTGAAGCCAAGCCCTCACTCCCTGAAGAGCAATGATAGCAGATAATTGGTAGATGTCCTATAAATGAATTAAAAATGGAAACTCATTTGAGACCCCAAACAATACCTACTTCGCTAAAGATGTCTGATTTGTTCAAAGTGGAGTCACAGCCGGAGAACGCTGGTGAGATCTGAAAAAACAAGGACGCAGTAGCGACCACCAATCGGGGACGATGAACGCAGAAAAGTCCAATTCATGCACGCCTACGTGTCTCAGTTCTGAATTGCTAGCGAGGTCGTTGACAAGGTGTCAAATACAGCGATGCACGCTGCCCAGTGGGAGCGCAACGACCCAGGAATGGTCCAGGAAGCTTTGTAACGATCAGCGACCTCACAGCAGGGGCCTGATTGTTGCTACCTGTCAGACATAACGAGATCGCAGCGAGATCGCTATTGCGTCACCAAACCGCGACTCATCAGCGATCTCGCTAGCGATCTCGTTATGTGTGACGGGGCCTTAACCCTGTTCACAGCAGTCAGATTTATCCTGTGACTATGCACAGAGTCGGTTTTAGACAAATAGGGGCCCTGGGCAAAAGTTTAAAGTGGGACCCCAAATATTCACATATCGCTCCATCACACTACAACATTTCGGTTCCATTTACATGCACTGAGTTCAGACCATTAAATGAGCGGATTGACAATCGCCCACAGGCGATTTTCCGTTTTTTTCTTTTTTCCTCCCCATCTGCCAAGAGCCATAACTTTTTTATTTTTCCATCAATATGGCTGTATGAGGGCTTGTTTTTTTGCAGGATGAGTTGTACTTTTGGATGACACCATTCATTCTACCACATAGTGTACTGGAAAATGAGGGGAAAAAAATTCCAAGTGCGTTTAAATTGCAAAAAAAGTGCAATTTCACAATTGTTTTTTGAGTCTTTTATTTACCATGTTCACTATATGGTAAAAATGATCAGGTAATATGATTCTCCAGGTCAGTACGAGTACACAGATACCAAACAGGTATAATTTTTTTTTATATTTAAGAGGTGAAAATTTTTTTGAAATTTGTAAAAACAAAAATTTTGCTTTTGACGTCATTTTCCGAGACCCGTAATGTTTTCATTTTTCCACATATGGGGCTAGGTGAGGGCCTATTTTTTGCGTTCTGAGCTGATGTTTTTACTGATATCATTTTTGGGCAGATACGATTTTTTGATCTCCTCTTATTACACTTTATTGCAATGTTGTGGCAGCCAAAAAAAAAACGTAATTCTGGAGTTTTGATTTTTTTGCTCGTACGCCGTTTACCGATTAGACTAATTTACTTTATATTTTAATAGATCGGACTTTTACGAACGCAGCGATACCAAATATGTGTACTTTTTTTTTTTTTTTTAATTGTTATAATGCTATTATCAGTGTAGCTCCAAGGGTGTGGGAGCCCTGGGCAATTGCCCAGTTTGCCGGCCCTGGCTATGTAATAAACGTTCAGGTTAGAAATCCCCCCTTTAATCCCTTGCCAGGTATTATAATATGATGAACCCCTGAGGAAACACAGAACAGAACTTGCAGCTGATGTCGTGGGAGGTAGCGTTAGTCACCAAATCCATGTAATATTCTCTCCATTTATACATGACGCATAGGTTCGTCCATGCTGAGTGGTATTTAAAACCCGACATGAGTAAGTGAATTTGCATGACATGATGACTCATGTGATTCTATATTTTTATGCCCAACATTTAAAGATGAAGACGTGATAGTCATATAATGTTTTGTAGAGCAATTCCTTCTACTGGATTGCTTCCATCAATAAGCTTGTGCCCACAAGTGTAAAAACAAGTGGTACAACTACAGGGAGGCATAAATGTTGCGCCTGAGCCTGAGGAGGTCCGAAGGGCTTCTGTGTCCCATATGAGAAGACCAATACTTAAAGATGTCATTAACAATGGGCTACCATGCCCTAGATCTCCGGTGAGCCACTTTCAACTTTATATGTGTCCTCAGGGGCACTAGGTTTCGCACTATTATTTTGATGGATACTCTTGGTACAATGAGAAAAAAATTTTTCTCTAGCTTCTTCCATCATGAAAAATAAATATTACATTGATAGCATCCGAGTGCCGACAGAATTTTTTATGGACCTATAGAGTTCATTTTGATCGGATACCCGGATCAATATCTCACATGTCTCCGGTTTTGCGCGGATCATTTGGTCTGCGAAAAAAATCAGACATAGGATTATCTCTATAAACTATATTAGGTACAAGTTCTGTCCGCGAAAAAAACACATACGTGAAAAAAAGGACGTCTGAATGAGGCCTTACAGCAGTGACCCAAGCTGTTTAACCACTTAAATGCCGCTGTCAATATCTAAAAGCGTTTTTTAGTGGCGCAATACAGGTGTGGCATCCGTTCCGGTGCTTTTTTTTTTTTTTACTACACACTTAATACGGTAAAAATAAACCCCAAAAAGCAATAGCACAATTTTTTTTTTTATTACCATTTCCTCCCTCTTGGAATTATTTTTCTTGTTTTTTAGTACCTTATATGGTAAATTAAATGGTGTCATTCGGAAACAGGGGCGTAATGACTGCGGTCACAGAGGTTGTGATCGGGCCATGTGGCCAGCACAAACTTCAGCTGAAGTACCTGCAGCTGACGTCGGCGTGCACATGACGGGGCACATAGCAGTGACATCACGCGCTCCCGTCGCTTGCATGCAGAAGTCAGCTGCCGGCTTCAGAAGATGACGTCGCGTGGCGGGGGAACGGAGGGAAGGTGAGTATAATTGTTTATTTTTTATGCATTAAAGAACAGCGGCAGAATAGGGGATATATACCAGGATGAGGGATGTATATATACCAGGATGGGGCCCAGAATGGGGGACATACAGTATATACCAGGATGGAGGATATATATACCAGGATGGAGCCCAGGATGGGGGATATATACTAGGATGGGGCCCAGGATAAGGAACATATATACCAGGATGGGGGATATATATACCAGGATGGAGGATATATATATACCAAAATGGGGCCCAGCATAAGGGACATATAACCAGGATGGGGATATATATACCAGGATGGGGCCCATGATAAGGGACATATATACCAGGATGGAGGATATATATACCAGGATGGAGCCCAGGATGGTGAATATATATATACCAGGATGGGGGATATATACTAGGATGGGGCCCAGGATAAGGGTCATATATACCTGGATAGAGGACATATATACTAGGTTGGGGCCCAGGATAAGAGGCATATATACCAGGATGGGGGATATATATACCAGGATGGAGAATATATATACCAGGATGGGGATATATACTAGTATGGGGCCCAGGATAAGGGTCATATATACCTTGATAGAGGACATATATACCAGGATGGGGCCCAGGATAAGGGACATATATACCAGGATGGGGGACATATATACCAGGATGGAGTCCAGGATAAGGGACATATATACCAGGATGGGGGACATATATACCAGGATGGGGCCCAGGATAAGGGACATATATACCAGGATGGGGGACATATATACCAGGATGGAGTCCAGGATGGGGGGCATATATACAAGGATGGGGGGCCTAGGCTGGATAAGGGACATATATACAAGGATGGGTGATATATGTACCCGGATGGGGCCCAGGATAAGGGATATATGTACCAGGATGGAGGATATATATACCAGGATGAGGTCTAGTCAGGATAAGGGACATTAATACCAGGATGGGTGATATATATACCAGGATGGGGGGCCAAATCTTGCACCGGGGCCCATTTAGTTACGCCAATGTTCAGAAGTACAACTTGTCTCACATAAAACAAGCTTTCATATGGCTATGGTAACGTAAAAATTAAAAAATGATGGCTCGTGGAAGAAAGAAACATAAGCGCAAAAATCAAAATTGGCCATGGCGGGAAGGGGTTAGAGAACCCTAAGAGATCGCAAGGACACAGGCATCCACGGTTACTAACATGTACGTTGGAAATTTAGATGATGAATCAGTCCAGTTACAAATGAAAAAGTCCATTTCTGGGTCGGGTTTTGTGTAAATTCGGCCTCTCTTATGTCTCGGGACACCGCAAATATGGTAAGACTATTTCCTAAAAAATTGGGACAACTGGCACTATTTGAAGCATAACATGTTCCTACGTATATAACTAATTGGTCAACAAAAAAAGGATCTAATGGACATTTTTATGGAACGCATTGTTCCTCTGAACAATGAAACTTCAATGAAGTCACAAGACACTTGGCTCCAGAGGTCACACTTGGCCTCACGATCAGTCTCATGTGACCCCAGCATTATATACTACTGCTCTGTGTGACCTAACACACAGCGATAGCTGCACCTGTAGATTAACAAATTGCTAATCTGGAAAATCCTCTTTGTGTCCAATAATGTGAGGATACCCTTAGGGTTTGAGCACATTTTGTCTTTTTGTTGAGTTTTAAGAGCAGAAACTGGCTTATGTGCACACGACGTCTCTTAAACTCAGTCGAACCCGACACATTTTTAAAGCAGAAGACGCTTCAGGATACTCTGGATTTTTTTTTGCTGAAACGTCTTTTATTTATTTTTTTTCCTCTGACTGTTTTTTTTCCATTGGAGTTTTTTTTAGGGTTTTTCCATAGTTTTTGTGAAGTCTTTTTTTTACTGACGTTTTCTGATTCTTTTTTTTCAGTCTATTGAATAATGAAGAAACCGCTAGCGTTTTTTTTTAAGAAAAACTATAACAAAACGCTTCAAAAAACAACCGGCCATCTTTTTATGTTTCCCTTTGACTTGTATTATAAAGTAGAGAGCGTCTTCTGAGTGGAAAAAGACAAGAAGAATAGACACGTCACTTCTTTTAACCGCTTGGCATGTTTAGAAACCTGAAGTGGTTAAAAGCAGGGGCATAATGAACGTAGTCGCAGCGGTCGCCACTGCAACTGGGCCTGGCAGGGGCCCGCCGACGCCAGCAGAAACTTCAACTGGATGTGCGTTTTCGGATGACTATGGGGTGCATTATACTTTATGGATTACTATGGGGATGGTGCATTATATTTTATGGATGATTATGGGGGTGCAGTATACTTTATGGATGACTATGGGGTGCAATATATTTTATGGATGACTATGGGGGTGCATTATACTTTATGGATAACTATGGGGGAGCATTATATTTTATGGATGACTATGGGGGTGCATTATACTTTATGGATGACTATGGGGTGCAATATATTTTATGGGTGACTATGGGGTGCATTATACTTTATGGATGACTATGGGGTGCATTATATTTTATGGATGACTATGGAGTGCATTATATTTTATATGGGAGTGCATTATATTTTATGGATGACTATGGAAGTGTATTATATTTTATGGATGACTGTGGGTGGCATTATACTTTATGGATGACTATGGGATGCATTATACTTTATGGATGTCTATGGGAGCATTATACTTTATGGGTGACTGTGGGGGGACATTATACTTTACAGATGACTATGGGGGCATTATACTTTTTGAATGTCTATGGGGGGAATTATACTTTATGGATGATTATGGGGTGCATTATACTTTATGGATAACTATGAAGGTGCATTATACTTTATGGAGGACTATGAGCTGTGCATTATACTATATGGAGGACTATGAGCTGTGCATTATACTATATGGAGGACTATGGGGGTGCATTATACTTCTGCTATGGGGTCCCATGACTTCTGTGTACGCCCCTGGTGAGTATAATGGTTTATTTTCTTTTATACATTAAAGAACAGCGGCAGAACGGTGGACATATACCAAGCCATATACCAAGATGGGGCCAGGATGAGGGATATATATAGCAGGATGGAAGGATTGCATATATAGTGGTAAAATAAGTATTTGATACACTGCCGATTTTGCAAGTTTTCCTATCTCAATAAATAGCAATGGGTCAAAAGAATGAACCACAAGTGCCGCCTGATAGTCCTAGAACGGTGACCTGTAGTGCCATGATGCAATGATGGTGGGTTGAGTTGCCACCACATCAGTGAGACTCCCCTGAAGAATCTGTTATGAGAGAGGAAACGCGTTGGGAGCAGCGCACCTCGCACCATACAACCTCGTATACAGAATGGCTGTGTCAGACTTGGCTTAGCTGAACCCGGAGCCATATTTTGGGTGAGAGTGTTCCAATTATTATCCAGTGCTGGTTTTTACTCTTCTACACTGGAACAGGAATTGGTTGTTCTCTTTATTGCACTGCTAATTGACAGGTCAATAGGGTATACTGCCAGGGGAAATTTGCCCTGAGGTTGTGAAGTTATTTAGACGTGGTACTATTGAGCTTTTGTGTGTATTTATATGGTTTTTTTTTGTGATTTTGCACTGTCTTTGGCACTTTAATCCATTTGGACTGGTTTTATTTAATAATCTAGGATTTTAAGACATATTTATTAAAAGTTATATTTTATTTCACCACATATAGCTATATTATTAAGGTTTCCCATTTCCAAAGAATGGAGAGGTCTGTAATTTTTATCGTAGGTACAGGTCACCTGTCAGCAACAGAATCTAAAAAAAAAAACAAAAAAAAAAAAAACAGAAAATCACATTGTATGGTTTTTACATGGTTAAATTGCATTTTATTGCATGAAATAAGTATTCGATCACCTACCAACCAGCAAGAATTCTGGTTCTCAAAGACCTGGTAGTTTTTCTTTAAGAAGCCCTCCTACTCTGCACTCATTACCTGTATAAATTGCACCTGTTTGAACTTGTTACTTGTATAAAAGACACCTGTGCACAGACTTAATCACACTCCAACCTCTCCACCATGGCCAAGACCAAAGAGCTGTATAAGGACACCAGGGACAAAACTGCAGACCTGCACAAGGCTGGGATGGGCTACAGGACAATAGGCAAGCAGCTTGGTGAGAAGGCAACAACTGTTGGCACAATTATTAGAAAATGGACGAAACACAAGATGACTGTCAATCTTCCTCGGTCTGTGGCTCCATGCAAGATCTCACCTCGTGGGTAAGGATGATTCTGAGAAAGGTCAGGAATCGGCCCAGAATTATACGGGAGGACCTGGTGAATGACCTGAAGAGAGCTGGGACCACAGTCTCAAACATTACCGTTAGTAACACACTACGCCATCATGGATTAAAATCCTGCAGGGCACGCAAGGTCCCCCTGCTCATGCCAGCACATGTCTAGGCCCGTTTGAAGTTCACCAATGACCATCTGGATGATCCAAAGGGGGCATCGGAGAAGGTCATGTGGTCAGATGAGACCAAAATAGAACTTTTTGGTATCAAGGATGAGTACAGCCCCAAGAACACTGTCCCAACTGTGAAGCATGATGGGGGAAACATCATACTATGGGGGTGCTTTTCTGCAAAGTGGACAGGACGAGTGCACAGTATTGAAGGGAGGATGGATGGGGTCATGTATCATGAGATTTTGGCCAACAACCTCCTTCCCTCAGTAAGAGCATTGAAGATGGGTTGTGGCTGGGTCTTTCCAGAATGACAATGACCCAAAACAAACAGCCAGGGCAACTAAGGAGTGGCTTTGTAAAAAGCATTTCAAGGTCCTGGACTGGCCTTGCCAGTCTCCAGACCTGGACCCAATAGAAAATCTTTGGAGGGAGCTGAAACTCAATGATGCCCAGCGGCAGCCCGAAACCTGAAAGATCTGGAGTAGATCTGTATGGAGGAGTGGGCCAAAATCCCTGCTGCAGAGTGTGCAAACCTGGTCAAGAACTACAGGAAACGTCTGACCTCTGTAATTGCAAACAAAGGTTTCTGTACCAAATATTAAGTTCTGTTTTTCTATTGTATCAAATACTTATTTCATGCAATAAAATGCAAATTAATTATGTAAAAATCCCACAATGTGATTTTCTGGATTTTTTTTAACATTCTGTCTCTCACAGATGAAGTGTGCCTACGATAAAAATTACAGACCTCTCCATTCTTTGTAGGCGGGAAAACCTGCAAAATACTTATTTTCCTCACTGTACATGTATGTATATATATGTATATATATATATATATATATATATATATATTATTCAGGATTGGGGGGGCCCCGGTCCAAATCTTGCATCGGGGCTCATCAGACTCTAGTTACGCTATTAGTTAAAAGATATAAAAAAGTCTGAACATGTGGACAGCAAGTAAATGCTTATGTTAATTCTTTTGAATTTTTTTTTTACAGCTTTTTCAAGTAGAGTCCATGGCATAATACGCCTGAATAAGACGCCGTGTGCACATAGCCACTCTCTAAAAACAAAGAGGAGTTCAAAAAACATGAGTTTTGACTGGAGAGTTGGGGTATGTTCACGCTGAGTCTTCGTGCTGAAATTTTTAAGCAGAAACTCTACGTTTTTGAGTTTCTGAGGAAGATTTGGAACATTTCCGCTCAGTTTCTGCTCCAAAAACTCATAAAAAAAAAAAAAAAATCAGTGTGAACACACCTCAAGTCCTCCTAACAATGGTCATGGTTTTTGAACTCCTAGTGGTTTTTGGAGAGTTTCTGCTACGAAAACTCAACCAAAAAAACTGTGTAAACATATCCTTAGGATACATCTACAGGCAAGCTGGAAGTTGTAGTTTCACTTCACACCAATTGCCAGACTTGAAGACGCGTATTCTGGATTATTACTTTATTCTGAAAGTAAAGGAGCGCTCTCGGATTTATATGGTGCTCTATAGCACCACCTACTGAAATACATACAACACTGCATAACATTCCATAATGAGACTTTGCAGTTGTCACGTCACCGCTGCCTGTTGTTAGTGCATTTTTTAATACTAAGCAAATCCATTCACCTACAATGCCCTTCATGGGAGATTTGGAGAAAAGGATAAAACATGGTGATGGTGTGGGAAAGTTTTTTTCTAACATTGGACTGGGGCTATAACAACAATTTTAGTCTCGCATCATAAAAATCGAAAGGTCTCATTGTGACATGGCATCATGATTGTCGATGTGGTAGCATGCACCACTAAACGTGAAAGTACAGGAAACGGGAAAACACCCCTGTAACGCGCGTCTGTTTTTTTTTAATGTTTTTCAAGTGTGATAGAAAAAAGCATGACATCAATTCTTTGGTGAGCAGCAAAAAGTGCATTTTTATTGTGTTTTTAATGCATTTTTTTCACTTCGGAAATACAGCAACAAAAACCACTATGGAATAATTAAAAACACACCAAAAAAAGCCCAAAAAAAGCACACTGAAAAAGAGCATAAAAATTGTGCTCTTACAAAAAAATGTGATTTTCAGATGCGTCAGTAATGCGGATTTTTCAGGGTGAAAAATCAGTGTGCACATACAATAAGGATCCTCTTCAAAATGCACATCAAAAACCTCTTTGATGTGGATTTTGAAGTGGATTAGCTTAAAATTCCATCCAAAATCCCCCCCAAAAAATGAGTGTGAACATGCCCATACAAAACTTTAGGGTTAGTTGGGTTAGAAAGGTTTTTTTTCACATGAATTTTTCAAAATCCAGATTAAGGATTATTTAAAGTGGATTTTTTTTTGCCTTGCTGTAATTTCCTATAACTTGGTGTGATCCCAGCCTCACATTCTGGTATCTGTAGTTCTCAAGTCTATGCAATATAACAAGTGAAAGGTCTAAGTCTTCGTTCCCATGATGAGTTTTTGATATTGTAGATCTTCTGCACCATTTCTGCACCCTTTAATTAAAATAGGTTACTTGCATTTTTTTCGAAAATACGCAGCGTAAAAAACTCATTGTGCGAACGTAGCCTAAGGCTATGTTCACACTAGGCATTTTTTTTCCTGCAGCAATACCTGATCTCTTGACAGGAAAGAAGCTGGGGCAAAAAAGCAGGTTTTGCTGAGTTTTTTTTTTCAGGGTACATTTGTCTCTTGTGCATTCTGATTAAGTTTAGTGCAACAACAACAACAAAAAAATCTCATTCTATTTCATCAGGTTTTGGCACAAAAAAAAACACTGCAAAACCTGATACCTGCGTTTTTGCAGCATTTTTGCACTACCCATTGCTTTCTATGGGTGAAAAACGCTGAAAGAAGAGACATGCTCTATTGTGCAAAAAAAAAAACAACATGCAAAGCACAAAATCCTGATGACAAAAAAAACAAGGTGTGTGCATGGGGTTTCTGAAATCTCATAGATTTTGCTGTAAAACGCAGCTGAAAATTTGCATAAAAAAAGTATTTAAAAAAAAAAAGCACTGAAAAAACGCAACGTGTGAACATAGCCTAATAATCAGAATAGAAATACTTGGGAGAATCCCATTCAAATGCAAAGTTCAAGCACGTCTAAACACAAAGACATTATAGAACTTGTAGTTCCAAATAAATACAGAGTCCGGAAACTTGTCATAAACTTTTATGCAAACTTTTTGGAACTTCCAGTTTTAGAACCGCCATCTGCAAAACTCTTCCATATTGTGAGGGCATCAGTAATGTTGAGGACACCTCATCATCAGTCCACACCTCCAATGTCTCAGGAAGCTTCCAGTTTCATTGTAGCCAGGGTGAGCTGTATGCATGCGTGGCAGTCTCCCCAGCCTCCTACAGGAGGGGCCAGGATGGGTGTGAGCAGAAGGAGGGGGCTGCTAACTTTTTTTTTGCACTACTCCCAAAGTTAGAAAGTTGGGACTTCGAGTCCAGCCCCATTGATTCCTGCGCTGCAGATCATTGGTCTAGAGCCCCACTAGGAAGCTGCATTACTAACTAACTGAGTGCACACCAGAAAGCGTTGCCCCCAGTGCACACTGACACCATGGCTAGCGCAAGGCATAGGAATAAAAGCAACTCTCAAGAAAGTAACTCACAGGCTACAGCTGGCAATGACGTGGCAAAGAAGACCCCGAAACAGACCCCTAAAGCCAACAAAGGGTCATCAACCTCATCATCATCATCACCGCCATCATCATCATCATCATCAAGGAAACCTGGGATCTTCAGCAAGCTATTGACTGTCCTCTTCTATGTAGTTGTGCTTGCAATGTCTGTTGGCGCTGGCTGGCTGGTATATCATGTCCTGGGAGAAGTGGCACTGATAAGCGGCAAACTTAGCCACTTATCACACCAGAAGGGAGAACTGGCAGAAACTGTGAACACCCTCCAGAAACAGGTAAACCAGGCGGAAGGGCATAGGGTCACCCCTTGCCGAAATTACTGTAGAGTTTCATTCATTCATTGCTGATCTGTCTTGTACGTTTCTTGTGTTTTGTGTATAGTTTAGTTTGGCTTTATCTGTATGGTATTTGTAAAAAATCAAATTTTTGTTTTATATATATATTTAACCAAGCCTTTCCATGCTCCTGAATGGTCAATCTGCCTTGTAGCAATATAGAGCACATTTGCCATTCAGAAGTCTGGATGAGATGTAGCGGCGGTGGGCATGCTGGTTTATACCCCGCTTTCCGAGAAAAAGATATAAAATGCAAGCGGCAGAATAGTGTTTTGTTTTTCCCATATGGTATATCACCAACACTTTCTGCAACGATGTATCAAAAAATTGTGACAGATCAGTGGTGAGGGTTTATCACCGTAAAAGTGGAGCAGTTGCCCATCGCAACCAATCGGCGCATTCTGAGATGCAATCTGACCCATTGCTATGGTCAGATTTAGTTTTCACAGGCCGGCGAACCCATTGCCGTGGCTGGATTTAGCTTTCACAGGCCGCAGGACCCGTCGCCGTGGCCATACTTAGCTTTCACAGGCCGCAGGACCCGTCGCCGTGGCCATACTTAGCTTTCACAGGCCGCAGGACCCGTCGCCGTGGCCAGATTTAGCTTTCACAGGCCGCAGGACCCGTCACCGTGGCCAGATTTAGCTTTCACAGGCCACAGGACCCGTCGCAGCAGACGGATGTAGTATTCACAGGCCGCAGGACCCGTCGCCGTGGACGGATGTAGTATTCACAGGCCGCAGGACCCGTCGCCGCGGATGGATGTAGTTTTCACAGGCCGCAGGACCCGTCGCCACGGATGGATGTAGTTTTCACAGGCCGCAGGACCCGTCGCCACGGATGGATGTAGTTTTCACAGGCCGTAGGCCCCTTCGCCACAGATGGATGTAGTTTTCACAGGCCGCAGGACCCGTCGCCGTGGCCAGATTTAGCTTTCACAGGCCGCAGGACCTGTCGCCGTGGCCAGATTTAGCTTTCACAGGCCGCAGGACCTGTCACCGTGGCCAGATTTAGCTTTCACAGGCCGCAGGACCCGTCGCTGCGGATGGATGTAGTTTTCACAGGCCGCAGGACCCGTCACCGCGGACGGATGTAGTTTTCACAGGCCGCAGGACCCGTCGCCGCGGACGGATGTAGTTTTGACAGGCTGTAGGACCAGTCGCCGCGGATGGATGTAGTTTTCACAGGCCGTAGGACCCGTCGCTGTGGCCTGATCTCGTTTTCACAGGCCGCAGGACCCGTCGCTGCGGATGGATGTAGTTTTCACAGGCCGTAGGACCAGTCGCCGCGGATGGATGTAGTTTTCACAGGCCGTAGGACCCGTCGCTGCGGATGGATGTAGTTTTCACAGGCCGCAGGACCCGTCGCTGCGGATGGATGTAGTTTTCACAGGCCGCAGGACCCGTCGCTGTGGATGGATGTAGTTTTCACAGGCCGCAGGACCCGTCGCTGCGGATGTAGTTTTCACAGACCGCAGGACCCGTCGCTGCGGACGGATGTAGTTTTCACAGGCCGTAGGACCCGTCGCCGCGGACGGATGTAGTTTTCACAGGTGTAGGACCCGTCGCCGCGGATGGATGTAGTTTTCACAGGCCGTAGGACCCGTCGCTGTGGCCTGATCTCGTTTTCACAGGCCGCAGGACCCGTCGCTGCGGATGGATGTAGTTTTCACAGGCCGTAGGACCAGTCGCCGCGGATGGATGTAGTTTTCACAGGCCGTAGGACCCGTCGCTGCGGATGGATGTAGTTTTCACAGGCCGCAGGACCCGTCGCTGCGGATGGATGTAGTTTTCACAGGCCGCAGGACCCGTCGCTGTGGATGGATGTAGTTTT
This sequence comes from Phyllobates terribilis, assembly GCF_046119375.1. Taxonomy (NCBI): domain Eukaryota; kingdom Metazoa; phylum Chordata; class Amphibia; order Anura; family Dendrobatidae; genus Phyllobates; species Phyllobates terribilis. Next base: position 146,894,948 of record NW_027362770.1, read on the forward strand.
CACAGGCCGCAGGACCCGTCGCTGCGGATGTAGTTTTCACAGACCGCAGGACCCGTCGCTGCGGACGGATGTAGTTTTCACAGGCCGTAGGACCCGTCGCCGCGGACGGATGTAGTTTTCACAGGCCGCAGGACCCGTCGCTGCGGATGGATGTAGTTTTCACAGGCTGTAGAACCCGTCGCCGCGGATTGATGTAGTTTTCACAGGCCGTAGGACCCGTCGCTGTGGCCTGATCTCGTTTTCACAGGCTTGCTTACCTGTGACAAATGGTCACTCGTCTGTGGAAGATCTTGGACTGAATTAGCCGTGTTGGTCCATGCTGCGTACTTATCGGCCAGGAAATAAAAATCCAACATGGCCAACTGGTGTTTTCAATGGTAAAGAACCCTCATCGGTCGAAACAAACAATCATTCTTTTCATCGAGCCAGCAGACGCCCGTTCTTTTATGGTTGAAATCGGTCCTTTGAGGGCAACCATGACTGTAGGAGTCTAATGGAAATGACCCTTAATTTTTCAGCTTCATTCATGGCCATGCTGTATTTCCTTATAACCTTTTTAGCTTTTGGCTTTTTTTTTTTTTTTCCAGATTTATTTTTGGGTCCTACGTAAATAAGTGAAGTGGACGGTTGGATGTGTACATATTTCTGTACGTGCACATATGCCTGGAATGAATGAATGACTGAACTCCCCTAGTGATGTTTATAGCAGATGGTCTTGTCCTTTACCAGAGGACGCGGCACTAGTTCATAGGTGGATTCGCGTGCCATCGCTCTGATATTATCTTTCACTTGCAGGGGTGTTGTCTCCTACCTTATGTAAATAGACTCTTTATAATCCAGATCACACCCTGCATCATTGGCTTTCAGTCCTGTAGGCCATCTATGACGTGGTATGCGGGGTTAATATTTAAGTGTTTCTACGGAACTAGAAAAATATGGCCACGCGCTTTCGGAAACAGCGCCTCACCCGTCAATGGGTTGCATCAGGTATTGCAGCTCAACTTCAATTAAGCTGCAATACCACATACAAACAAGTTTTTCTAATCTTGTACTTTTAGGCCTAAGGCTCACAGCCGATGATATATTTTTTGTAAGGAGGCATAAGAGACCTATGGAGATAGTGTAGAGATATACAGCTATAAGATTAAATCACCTGCCTAATATTCTGTAGGTCCTCCTTGAATTGCCGAAACAGCTCTGACCTGTTGAATCACAGAATTCACAAGTGCTTTTTGGTATCTGGTACCAAGACATTGTCAGCAGATCCTTGCTTCAATATATGTAAATGGTGAGGTGTAGCCTCCATGGATCGGACTTATTTTTCCAGGACATCCTACAGATGTTAAATTAGATAGAGATCTCTTGACATGTTCCTCAAACCATTCCTGAACAGTTTTTGTAGTGTGGCAGGGGCATTATCCTACTAAAAGAGGCCACAGCCATTAGAGAAGACTGCTGTCCTGTTGGAGGGTACTTGGTCTGTACAAATGTATAACTAGGTGGTACATGTTACATCCACATGATGCCAGGACCTGTGGCAGCAGAACATTGCCCAGACCACCGCAATGCTTTCGCAGTCTTCTTCCCATAATTTGTGTTAAAAATCGCTGATTGGTCGCCGCCGATATTTAAATTTGGCGCCCAAATCGGTGATTGGTCGCGGGCAGCGCCAGCGACCAATCAGCGATTTTTAACACAAATGTCCGGACCTTTGTAACACCATGCGGATACTGTGTGGACATCAGCGGGTAGGGTGTCAAGGGAGGACCGGGGAGCAGCGCTGCGGGTCGGGATACTTCTGCTGCGAGCAGTCGCTCATGTCCCGGGTTCTCGCAGCGGAAGTAGCCGCACAGGCAGCGGCGCTCCCCGGTCCTCACTAATACGATTCCGCTCCCCGGTCCTCACCAATACGATTCGCTGATTGGTCGCGTGCGGAGAGCGTGACCAATCAGTGATCTTGGCGCCACATTTAAATAGCGGCCGCGACCAATCACCGATCTTGCCGCCACATTTAAACACTGCTGTGCTGATTGGTCGCGGACGCCAGTCGCGTCCAATCAGCGATTTTTGGCGCCAAATTTAAACCCTGCTCTGCTGATTGCGCCCGGTCTGCCGCATACATATTCTAGAATACCCGATGCGTTAGAATCGGGCCACCATCTAGTCTATATATATAATCGTCTTATCCCGTCTGTCTGTCTGTCTGTCCAGGAAATCCCGCGTCGCTGATTGGTCCGGCCGCGGCCAATCAGCGACACGGGATTTGAGAAAAAGATGGCGGCCGTTAGCGGCTCATCTGCAGGACGGAGGTCAGCGGCGATGCCGCAGGGAGATGACCGGCGCGAGGCGCTCATCTCCCGGCCGCTAGCTGAACGGAGGACCGGGGAGCGGCGCCGCCGGTCGGGATGCTTCTGCTGCGAGCAGCCGCGCTTCTCCTGGCTTTTCGCAGCGGAAGTAGCTGCACAAGCAGCGCCGCTCCCCGGTCCTCACTAATACGACGCTGATTGGTCGCGGTCGACGCCCGTGACCAATCAGCGATATGGAAGGAAAATTTAAACGCTGCTCTGCTGATTGGTCGCGACTGCCGGCCGCGACCAATCAGCGATTTTGGCGCCAAATTTAAACACCGCTCTGCTGATTGGTCACGTTTGCAGGCCGCGACCAATCAGCATTATTGGCGCCAAATTTAAACACCACTCTGCTAATTGCGCCCGGTCGGCCGCATACATATTGTAGTGCCGGCGTCCCTGCCCTCTGCTAGGCAGGGACGCTGCTCCTCTCACCGCTCTGCTCCGTGCCCGGCATCCTCCCCCCGCTCTGCTGTCAGCGCGCGCTCCGTCCCGGCGTCCTCCTCCTGCTCTGCTCTCAGCGCACGCTCCTTCCCGGCCCCTGTGCTTAGGGCGCGCGCGCGCGCGCTCCCCTCCTCTTAAAGGGGCCGCGCGCGCCGCCCTAAAGAGTCCCCGGCCAATGGCCGGAGGACTTCATCATATATAAGGCACCTCCTCCAAAATGGAGGTGCCCGAGCAATGTTGTTTGCACCTGTGTCTCACCTGTGCTTCAGCCCTCAGGTCCCGTTGCCAGTTACCTGCCAGTTACCTGCCAGTTTCCTGCCAGTTTCCTGCTAGTTACCTGCCTGATTCCTGCCTGAATACTTGTTACCTGCCTGCCTGCCTGAGGTCCGACGGTCTGCCTTACAACTCCGGTCAGTCTGTCTAAGGACCAACTTGTCCGCTCACCTGGGAGCGCACATCAGCTACCTGCCTGCTTGCCTGAGGTCCGACGGTCTGCCTTACAACTCCGGTCAGTCTGTCTATGGACCAGCTTGCCCGCTCACCTGGGAGCGCTTCTCCGCTACCTGCCTGCTTGCCAGCCCGGAGGCTCCGTTGTCACGTGCTGTGACCACCAGCTATCTCAGAGACTCTTGCCCGCTCACCTGGGAGCGCATCTTCGTTACCTGCCTGCTTGCCAGCCCGGAGGTCCCGTTGTCACGTGCGGTGACCACCAGCTATTCCAGAGACTCTTGCCCGCTCACCTGGGAGCGCTTCTCCGTTACCTACCTGCCTGCCAGCCCGGAGGTTCCGCCGTCACGTGCCGTGACCACCTGCTATTCCAGAGACTCTCGCTTGCTCACCTGGGAGCACACATCTACCATCTGCCTGCTAGCCTACCCGGAGGCTCTGCCATCACAGGTCGTACCTACCCCTTACCCAGAGACTGCCCTGATCACTTGCCGTAACTCCCTGTCCGTTCACCCAGAGACTGCCACCCGCTCCCTTACAAGGGCCGCCCCCTTGTATAGTAGCTCAGAGGTTCCGCCTCCCGGACCCGTTACAGTTTGCTCGGGCCATGGAACCCGGTGGCACCCAAGCTCCCTCGCTCTCGGACCTCTGTCTTGAACTGTCCCGTCAGAGGTCCCAACAGGAGGCCATCCTGGGTCACCTGCGGAGTGTTAATACTCGCCTGAACACTCTGTCTGATCCACCAACAACCTCCGCCAGTGCCATATCTTGCAATCCGGCAGCTCCGCTGCCCACTAATACTATGGTATCCTACCCCGGACCCCGGCTCTCTGCACCTCCTCGCTTCGGAGGCGACCCCGTCCAGGCTCGGGGCTTCATAAATCAGTGCACCCTGCACTTTGAACTTTTGTCCCATCAGTTTAATTCCGACCGGGCCAAAATTGCCTTTATCATGTCCCATCTCACCGGGGAGGCCCTGGCCTGGCTAAATCCTCTATGGGAGAGAGGAGACCCCCTGGTGTCCAACTTGCCTGCTTTTCTCTCGGCTTTCCGGAAAGTCTTCGACGAACCCGGACGGAAGACCTCATCCGCATCCTCTCTGCTACGCCTCCGTCAGGAGGGTCTCACCGTGGGCCAATATGCCATACGGTTCCGCACCCTTGCCTCGGAGCTGGCCTGGGATAACGACGCTCTGGTATCCGTCTTCTGGGAGGGTCTGTCCGGTCGTATTAAAGATGAACTTGCTGGTCGGGACATTCCTACCTCTCTCGATGATCTAATAACCCTTGCCACCCGGATTGACCTACGGTTCCAAGAGCGTGCCAAAGAGGTCACCCGTGAGAGAAGGATTCCACGTTTAGCTCCTACTTTCCAGAAACCCGTCATTCCCTCCGTCTCTCCCCAGGTACACTCTCCTGAGCCTATGCAGGTCGACCAGACCAAGATGGTCAAAACCCGTCAGGACTCACGCCGTGCCGAGGGGAGCTGCTTCTACTGTGGCAGTAAGGAGCACCGGATCCGTGCCTGCCCGGAGAGGTCGGGAAACGCCTGTGTCTAGGTTCGCTCAGGGAGGTCCACCTAGACAAGAATAAATCCTCTCCATCCCTGCTGTTGTCTGTTTCGATCATCTACGGGGAGAACCGTTTTTTCGAACTAGCCCAACTTGACTCTGGAGCAGCCGGGAACCTTATTTCACAGTCCCTGGTTGAGAAATACCGCATCCCCACCAAACCTCTGGCTGTACCCTTGTCTGTCGCTGCCGTGGATGGGGGCCTCTTACCTCGCCCCATTCAACTCATCACCGAATCCATTACCCTGCAGGTGGGAATGCTGCATTCTGAAAGTATCTCCTTTCATGTTCTGCCTGGACTCTCTCACGCCCTCTTGCTAGGTCTGCCCTGGCTCCAGAGACATGCACCCGTGCTAGACTGGCAAACCGGAGAGGTCCTTCGCTGGGGACAAGACTGTCATAAAACCTGCCTGGTTCCCGTCCATCCCGTCCGTCCTTCTCCTACCCCAGCTAATCTACCTGGACTTCCGATTCCTTATTGGTCTTATGCAGATGTCTTTAATAAAAAGGAGGCAGAGACATTACCACCACATAGACCATACGACTGTCCCATCGATCTGCTACCCGGTACTACTCCTCCCCGTGGGCGTATCTATCCTTTATCCGCTGCTGAGACCCGGTCAATGTCCGAATATATTGAGGAGAATCTGGCCAGAGGATTCATCCGGAAATCTACCTCCCCGGCGGGAGCAGGCTTCTTTTTCGTCAAAAAGAAGGACGGCTCTCTCCGTCCCTGTATAGACTATAGAGGCCTAAACCTGATCACGGTGAAGAATAAGTACCCCCTTCCGCTCATTCCAGAATTATTTGATCGTCTGAGGGGGGCTAGGATCTTCACCAAACTGGACCTTCGTGGGGCGTACAACCTGGTTCGTATTCGTCAGGGGGATGAATGGAAGACGGCATTCAACACCCGGGACGGCCACTATGAATACCTGGTAATGCCCTTTGGTCTCTGTAACGCTCCTGCCGTCTTTCAAGAGTTGGTCAATGACATCTTCCGGGACCTTCTCTACTCCTGCGTAGTGGTGTACCTGGACGACATCTTGGTCTTCTCTCCGGATCTCCAGACTCACCGGAGGGACGTTCGTCAGGTCCTGCTCAGGCTAAGGCAGAACCATCTCTACGCTAAATTTGAGAAGTGCCTCTTTGAGCAGACCTCGCTTCCGTTTCTGGGCTACATTATCTCTCAGACCGGCCTACAAATGGATCCTGAGAAACTGTCTGCCATCGAGAAATGGCCCCGACCGGAGGGGTTGAAGGCCATTCAGCGATTCCTGGGCTTCGCCAACTACTACCGCCTCTTCATACCACACTTCTCTTCCCGGACGGCCCCAATTTCTGCGCTCACCCGTAAAGGTACTAATCCCAAAGAGTGGCCACCCGAAGCAGAGGAGGCCTTTCTTTCCCTTAAACAGGCCTTTTCTTCCGCCCCGGTGCTGCATCGCCCAGATGGCAACAAGCAGTTCTTCCTGGAAGTTGACGCCTCCTCCTCTGGAGCCGGAGCAGTACTTACTCAAAAATCATCTTCCGGGAGGATGGTAACTTGTGGCTTCTTCTCAAAACTCTTCTCCTCCTCAGAGCGCAATTATTCCATAGGAGATCGAGAGTTATTGGCCATCAAACTGGCATTGGAGGAGTGGCGTTACCTGCTCGAGGGGGCTCTTCACCCGGTAATAATTTACACTGACCACAAGAACTTGGCTTACCTCCAGCATGCCCAGAGACTTAACCCGCGCCAAGCCCGGTGGTCCTTGTTTTTTGCTCGTTTTGATTTTGTCCTTCATTTTCGCCCGGCTGACAAAAACGTCAAGGCGGACGCCTTGTCTCGATCCTTTCTGGTGTCTGATCTCGAGGAGGATCCGAAACACATCATCGATCCCGCCAGAGTAATGCAGGTGGCTCCCGTGAGTCTAAATCGTCTTCCTCCTGGTAAGACGTTCGTACCAGTACCTGATCGGGAGAAGATCCTACACTGGGGTCATTCGTCTAAACTAGCTGGCCACGCCGGTCAGAAAAAGACCCTCCAGCTTATTACCCGGCACTACTGGTGGCCTAACCTGCACAAGGATGTAATTGACTTTGTTTCTGCCTGTGTGTCCTGCGCCCGCAACAAAGTTCCGAGACACCTGCCGGCCGGCCGCCTCCTACCTCTGCCAGTACCTGCTGCCCCCTGGCAGCATATAGCGATGGACTTCATAACTGATCTGCCCGTCTCTGCCGGTTGTACGGTCATTTGGGTGGTCGCTGACCGCTTTTCCAAGATGGCTCACTTCATTCCACTGCCAGGTCTTCCGTCTGCACCCGAGCTGGCTAAAGACTTTATCCGCCACATCTTCCGTCTTCATGGCCTGCCCCGTCACATCGTGTCGGATCGAGGAGTACAGTTCACTTCCCGTTTCTGGAGAGCCACTTGTAAATTGCTGGACGTCACCCTGGACTTCTCCTCCGCTTACCACCCACAGTCTAATGGTCAAGTGGAGCGGATCAATCAGAACCTGACCAGTTACCTTCGGCACTTCGTTAATGCCCACCATTCTGACTGGGTGGATCTCCTGCCATGGGCCGAATTCTCGTACAACAATCACGAGAGCGAGTCTTCCTCCAAATCCCCGTTTTTTGTAGTCTACGGTCAGCATCCTCGGATCCCGTTTCCCGTCTCCACCTCGGTGGACAATCCGGCTGCGGAATCTCTTGTTAACAAATTTTCCTCCATATGGGAGAGTACCCGGTCCGCACTCCTTCTGTCATCCGAGCGTATGAAAAGACACGCTGACAAAAAACGTCTGGACCCTCCTCAATTCCGCCCTGGGGATAAAGTCTGGCTCTCGTCCAAATATGTCCGGCTCAAGATCCCTTCCTATAAGTTAGGGCCTCGGTTCATCGGCCCACTGGAGGTCATCAGTCAGATCAACCCGGTGGCCTATAAATTGAAACTCCCGGCCAACTTACGGATCCCTAACTCCTTCCATGTGTCTCTCCTCAAACCTGTGGTGCTTAACTCTTTTTCCAAGTCTACAGGTACGCCTCCTGCTCCGGTTTCTGCTGAGGACGAGTTTGAGGTAGAGAACATTCTTGCCACCAAAAGGGTAAGAGGAAAGACCTTTTTTCTGGTAGATTGGAAGGGGTTTGGTCCTGAGGAGAGAACGTGGGAGCCCCGGGAGAACATCCATGCCCCTCTCATCCTAGCTAAATTTCTGTCTGGCCTAAAAAAGGGGGGGCCTAAAGGGGGGGGTACTGTAGTGCCGGCGTCCCTGCCCTCTGCTAGGCAGGGACGCTGCTCCTCTCACCGCTCTGCTCCGTGCCCGGCATCCTCCCCCCGCTCTGCTGTCAGCGCGCGCTCCGTCCCGGCGTCCTCCTCCTGCTCTGCTCTCAGCGCACGCTCCTTCCCGGCCCCTGTGCTTAGGGCGCGCGCGCGCGCGCTCCCCTCCTCTTAAAGGGGCCGCGCGCGCCGCCCTAAAGAGTCCCCGGCCAATGGCCGGAGGACTTCATCATATATAAGGCACCTCCTCCAAAATGGAGGTGCCCGAGCAATGTTGTTTGCACCTGTGTCTCACCTGTGCTTCAGCCCTCAGGTCCCGTTGCCAGTTACCTGCCAGTTACCTGCCAGTTTCCTGCCAGTTTCCTGCTAGTTACCTGCCTGATTCCTGCCTGAATACTTGTTACCTGCCTGCCTGCCTGAGGTCCGACGGTCTGCCTTACAACTCCGGTCAGTCTGTCTAAGGACCAACTTGTCCGCTCACCTGGGAGCGCACATCAGCTACCTGCCTGCTTGCCTGAGGTCCGACGGTCTGCCTTACAACTCCGGTCAGTCTGTCTATGGACCAGCTTGCCCGCTCACCTGGGAGCGCTTCTCCGCTACCTGCCTGCTTGCCAGCCCGGAGGCTCCGTTGTCACGTGCTGTGACCACCAGCTATCTCAGAGACTCTTGCCCGCTCACCTGGGAGCGCATCTTCGTTACCTGCCTGCTTGCCAGCCCGGAGGTCCCGTTGTCACGTGCGGTGACCACCAGCTATTCCAGAGACTCTTGCCCGCTCACCTGGGAGCGCTTCTCCGTTACCTACCTGCCTGCCAGCCCGGAGGTTCCGCCGTCACGTGCCGTGACCACCTGCTATTCCAGAGACTCTCGCTTGCTCACCTGGGAGCACACATCTACCATCTGCCTGCTAGCCTACCCGGAGGCTCTGCCATCACAGGTCGTACCTACCCCTTACCCAGAGACTGCCCTGATCACTTGCCGTAACTCCCTGTCCGTTCACCCAGAGACTGCCACCCGCTCCCTTACAAGGGCCGCCCCCTTGTATAGTAGCTCAGAGGTTCCGCCTCCCGGACCCGTTACACATATTCTAGAATCCCCGATGCATTAGAATCGGGCCACCATCTAGTCTACTATATAATCGGCTTATCCCGTCTGTCTGTCCGTCCAGGAAATCCCGCGTCGCTGATTGGTCCGGCCGCGGCCAATCAGCGACGCGGGATTTCAGAACAAGATGGTGGCCGTTAGCGGCTCATCTGCTGCACGGAGGTCAGCGGCGATGCCGCAGGGAGATGACCGCTCCCCGGTCCTCACTAACACGGTTCGCTGATTGGTGGCGCCCAGTCGGCCACATACATATTCTAGAATACCCGATGCGTTAGAATCGGGCCACCATCTAGTCCTATATAACGGAGCAACTTCCAGTTCCTCTAGCAGCGGCTTATCTCCCCACCAAACAAAAGGATCAGCTGTTGATATGCCGATCCTTCACTTCCCAGACGTCAACGATCGGGAGGCCCTCATATATACATGATGATTGTCAAATCCTGCAAAATGGGCAAGTTCGAACAAATTGTTTCTAGTGTGTATGGAGGTCTTTAGTCTTATGGCTGGTCAGTTTATGCATGTATATAACATGATTACAGGTGTAGATGGCACTGCTAATCCCAGGATATTATCATTGATCGTGGGAGCATCCGAATTGGAGTTGAAATCGGAAAACCTGTAATGCCATTTAGGATCTGGCCAATCATAATGCCCGGTTGTCATTACACACTAAGAATGCTGTTTTTCTAGCATCTACAGCCCCGGGCGCTCCAGAACTGCTACTTGTTTTCTGAGCTAGCACAGCATATTTGCTACCCTAAAGTTCACTGAAGCGTCTTCTCATTAGTCTAAGCAGAAAGAAAACTTAATTTTCTAGGTCTTTTTTTCAGATGTTCCTGACAAATTTACGACTTTTCATGATCTGAAGCAAATGTTAAAATCGAAACTTGGGTTCAGTCTACACCAGGGGTCTCAAACTCGGCTGGGTATATGGGCCGCACATGGAAAAAATTTGAATTTGGGGGGCCGCATTCTTTGTTCAATGTGACATTTTTAGTGATACCATTTTTTTTGTATACACCTTTTGAACATTTTTGCCGTGTTTATTTTTTTATAGCTTGGGTCGTTATGGATGTGGCGATAATAAACGTGCACTTTTTTGTGTTTACTTTAGTTTACATATAAAACAGCATTTTTAGTGCCCAATATTTTTTCATGCTTTATTTTATTTTTTATTTTTTTTTACAATTTTATTTCCCCCAATTGGCCACATACAGTAATATTGTCTTACAATTAGCATCATATAGTAATAATGGAAAACATCTTGTAGTAATGTTCTCCATCCAAGTCCCCATCTTGTACTAATGTGCCCCATCCAGGTCCCCATCCTGTGGCAACGTTCCCCATCCTGGCGCCCATCTTGTACTAATGTGCCTCATCCAGGTCCCCATCTTGGGGCTATGTGCCCCATCCAGGTCCCCATCCTGTGGCAATGTTCCCAATCCAGGTCCCCATCTTGTGGCTCTGGTCCCCATCTTGTGGCTCTGTGCCCCATCCAGGTCCCCATCTTGAGGCTATGTGCCCCCATCCAGGTCCCCATCTTGTAGCTATGTGCCCCCATCCAGGTCTCCATCTTGTGGCTATGTGCCCCATCCAGGTCCACATCTTGAGGCTATGTGCCCCATCCAGGTCCCCTCTTGTGGCTATGTGCCCCATCCAGGTCCCCATCCTGTGGCTATGTGCCCCATCCAGGTCCCCATCCTGTGGCTATGTGCCCCATCCAGGTCCCCTCTTGTGGCTATGTGCCCCATCCAGGTCCCCATCCTGTGGCTATGTGCCCCATCCAGGTCCCCTCTTGTGGCTATGTGCCCCATCCAGGTCCCCATCCTGTGGCTATGTGCCCCATCCAGGTCCCCATCCTGTGGCTATGTGCCCCATCCAGGTCCCCATCCTGTGGCTATGTGCCCCATCCAGGTCCCCATCCTGTGGCTATGTGCCCCATCCAGGTCCCCTCTTGTGGCTATGTGCCCCATCCAGGTCCCCATCCTGTGGCTATGTGCCCCATCCAGGTCCCCTCTTGTGGCTATGTGCCCCATCCAGGTTCCCATCCTGTGGCTATGTGCCCCATCCAGGTCCCCATCCTGTGGCTCTGTGCCCCATCCAGGTCCCCTCTTGTGGCTATGTGCCCCCTGTGCTGTTCTTCACACACATAAAATAGAAAAAAAAAAGATGATTCTCACCTGTCCTCCGTTCCCTCGGCGGCCTTCCTGCAGATGTGGCCCACAGGCACCACTGAGTCCGACCCCTTAACGATCCCGACCTGGTCCAGGAGGAGCCGCCGACAGCAGCGCTGCATTGCCACACAGAGACTGTTTCCCTGCACTGCATTTCCAATGCCAGCCGCTGGCCAATCAGAGGCCAGCAGCTGACATCTGCATATAGCAATGACGTCATACTCGCTGCGCCGACACGCAGATATCAGCTGCTGGCCTCTGATTGGCCAGCGGCTGGCATTGGAAATGCAGTGCTGGGAGACAGTCTCTGTGCGGCAATGCAGCGCTGCTGTCGGCGGCTCCTCCTGGACCAGGTCGGGATCGTCAAGGGGTCTGTGCCTGCGGGCCGCATAAAGCAGCCTCAGGGGCCGCGTGTTTGAGACCCCTGGTCTACACAGTGGTTGTGTTACTAGTTAATGTGTACATGATAACGTGACTGTGTAGCTAGAAAAAGTAATTTACTTGATAGATATTTCTATTGGGGCCAATGTCTGTTGAACATGTATCTAACATGTGGGCTTGCTGCATACTGTAAAAAGCCCACCTAAACATTATACTAAAGTCTCCCAAACTCGCAAGTTGGCTGACTGTCTATAGGGGGTCACCTGACTGTCGGAAGAGTAGGATCGCCATGTTGGAATTCCAACGACCGATCCCTTTTGTTCTGCGCGGGGGTATGCCGCTGCCGATGAGCCTAGTTGCGCCGCTCTCATAGGGAATATGGGAGCGCTCTGCCGAACATTTGTTTATTGTAAGATGGCTGCTATTAGCCAGCCAAACAAGATATCTAATGGGTATGAAGGACCTGGGGGGGCGGACATATCATTGGTGCAGTCTCACGGGGACCCAAGAAGTAAGGTGGGCTATTTCCACCTCCAAAGCAGGTGGAATTGTGCATTGTGTTGATCTATTGGACTGCAAAAGAGCTCATATACTGTTCTTGCACAGGGGTCCTCTACTGTTCGTGACCGCCAGTGGTGGTAGGTGAGGGGCTATGGTCCATACAAGACAACATTGCTGCCGATTTTCACACTTGCACTGTGGATTTCACCTCTTACAATGTAGCATGTTCCTCACTATCCATCTTCAGAATCGCACCTCTCTCCTGCCTCCTGGTTTCCCGTTTGCCGTGGGTCATTGGACTCCTGATAATTAACAGTTGACTGAGCTGCTGGCCAGAACCCTGTGGTCTCTGACACTTCAAACAGTAGCAGTTTTGCCCATGCAGAATTAGATGACTGATCCGGTCAGCTTGAGGGCAACCTCTAAAGCATAGAGCTTGCAAGCGCTACTGTCCTTGACTAAGAGACCGGCCACTTATAACAGCAGAGGTGGCCGAAAACATAAGTAAACAATGTGTAGTAAACTGTAGGATTTGAAAAAATCCTTCTGTTCTTGAGAATGGAGAAGATTCTTAATAACAGATAAATTGTATAGTTACTTGTTATTACAAGCCCTTTATAATTTTACCAATTTAACATAGAATGTTAGAGTTGTAAGGGACCTCCAAGGTCATCGTGTCCAACCCCCTGCTCAATGCAGGATTCACTAAACCATCTCAGACAGATGTCTGTCCAGCCTCTGTTTGAAGACGTCCATTGAAGGAGAACTCGCCACCTCTCGTGGCCACCTGTTCCACTCATTGATCACCCTCACTGTCAAAAAGGTTTTTTTCTAATATCTAATCTGTATCTTCTCCCTTTCAGTTTCATTGCATTGCTTCTCGTGTCTGTGTGCAAATGAGAAGAAGGATGATCCCTCTATACTGTCTATACAGAAATTTGTAGACAGCTTATTACTTCTCCTTTCTTTTTTGCAAGCTACACATTCCCAGATCCTTTACCCGTTCCTCGTAGGACATAGTTTACAGTCCGCTCACCATCCTGGTAGCTCTTCTCTGAACTTGCTCCAGTTTTTCAATGTCTTTTTTTAAAAATGGGGTGTTCAGAACGGGACACAATATTCCATGATGAGACAATCCAGTTCTGTATAAAACTATGAATATTAAAAAAAAACAACCTAATTCACTTATTGTCCATCTCCTAACCCTGCAACCATTTTTCTAATTCTTTTAACCATTGCCAGAGGTAACAAGTGTACTATATTATATTAGCCTCGATAAAGGAGAGCCTAGGCCCTAGGGAGTTGCTTCTAAAAAAATTGTGCTAAGTACTCTAAATGTAGTATTTTGCTTCTGCAGTAAAAAAATTAAAAAAAAAAGTGGAAACATTTCTTGCGCTCTGTTATCTAATATTTAAAGAGGTTATCTGGGACTGGTTCATTTTTTTTTTTACTTTGGGGTTAAGAACTAACAGGCCGGTAGTTGCTAACTATCTGTTTAGTTCCAATCTCTGTCGGTACAGAGCGGTCACAAACCTGTCCACAGACGTAATTTCAACAGAGCAGCGGCTTCTCTTCTACTCTGCTCTGTTTATGGGGTGTGACTACCGACATCATGATGATTGACAGCCAGCTCCCCACTGCCTAACTGCGGAGAGCCGGCTGTCAATCAGCATGAGGTAGGCAGTCATGCCCCGTAAACAGAGCAAACTGGAAGAGCTATTCTGTTGACATGGAGCAGCTGAATCATTGGCAGGAGCAGTTGGTGACCGCTCTGAGCCAACGCCGGGTAGAACAGGCAGGTAGTTGGCAACTATTTGCCTATGAGTTTTTAGGCCCATAGTAAAAAAAAAAGAAAGAAAAAAAGTAAATAAAATAGTCCTAGGCACAGGTAACTGGGGCCGGTAGAGTATATGTATTGGTGACCAGCGGAAGGCTGGATCAGTGTGTTAAGATGCAGGGCTAGGGCAGACTAAATCTTTGCCCAAGTAGTAGGAAATTTACAGTCTCAAATTTTTCATTTCAGGTCGATTTACTTGAAAAAACTGTTGGAAGAGTTGAATTTATCTCAAAAGATATTCAAGAAAAGCAGCAAAGACACGACACTTCTATCAAGAATTGCGAAAAGGAACTGGATGTTGTTGGTGTCATCCTTAAGAAGCTGCAGAAAGATCTGTCGAATGTCATCCAAGATGTAAAAGACCAAGGAGAACGGGATCTTGACCTCTTTGACAAAACCTTGCAGGAAAAATTTACAGAATTAAACCACTCAATAAACGATGATCTATCTGACCTTACCGAGGTACAGAAGTCAAGCCAGGAGGAAATTAACAATGTGAAGGCCAAAATAGCTTCTTTAGGAGACTTAAATGCAATTAATGTAGATGTGAAGGCCTTGAAGGATCTCGTCTCTCAATTAAAATCCTCATTTAAATCTAAAGAAGAGTCGATTGACTGGTTAATGAAAAATGCCTTAAATGTAAACTCTGTTACCGTCAACAGTAATGAAATTGAGATTCTCAAGAACGAACAGGAGAACTTAAAGAGAAATGTGGAGGAACAAATGGTGGTGGTAAAAAACATGATGGAGAAGACTATGAGCAATGAAGATTCGAGCCTGAAAGAAGAACTTGCCAAAGTCCTCAATGAATTTGAGCAAATTTCATCTTCTGTCAAAGAGATGGAGGGTAACTACATCTCAGCTAACAATGATTTACTTAAAGAAATTAAGACGAACAGAGATGGCATTGAGCTGAGATTAAAACCTCTGGAAGGTTCAGTGAAGGAGCTGAATAGTCAATCGTTTTCTCTAGGAACTTTACAGCCCAATTTTGAAGAACTCAACAGAAGATTGAATGCCGTAGAAGAAGGTATCACTGGGTTGAAGCCCCTTTCTTCGTCTGATGAACAAGGAAGCCCTGAAGGATCCGAAACCCTATCGACACTGAAAAAAGCTCAACAAGCGTTATTCCAAGATGTAGATAAGCTAAAATCTTCCATTGCAGTCCTCCCGAGCGTGGCTTCTGATTTTGAAAAGTTACAAGCAGATATGAAAAGCGCCTTAGAAGGACACAAACAGCAGATTGATGGGTTGAAAACCGAATATGAGCAACAGAAGAGTAATTTGGGGTCTCCAGAGGCAGCACCCGGTATTGATGATTTAAGTTCCTCAGTTAAAAAACTGGAATCTGACTTGAAGATGATGAGGGAGGCAGTGGATAGTTTGGTAGCCTATTCTGTAAAAATAGAAACCAACGAGGAGGACTTGAGATCCGTTAAGGAGTCCGTTGAAGACCTTAAACAGAATAACGATAAACTGTTAGTTAAAATAGAACAGATCCAAGAGCGTGTGTAACTGAGCCACGTTTGTGACCAATGTAGGGATTTCTAAGTAGTTCTAAACATGTTCTCATTAAAGTGTTTTTTTTTCTGTACCTTTTTTTTTTAAATTTATTTCAAGAGAAAAACCTCATTTATAGTTTTGTTTTTTTTTTGTTTGTTTTTTTCCTCTTTCCTTGATGGTTTGAGAATCGTCTTCCTTGACAATGCAAGACGATGGGTCCGTGCAAAAAATCGGATGACATCTGAGTGCGGTCCGATTTTCACAGACTGTGAGAATGGAGAAGGTGGAGAATTTTATTTTTATTTTTTTATTTTTTTTCTATTTCTCCATGTAGGAGAAAAAAGGAATACACCAGGACGACGTTCTGATCAGATTAATAGGTCTGTTTTTATCTTGCGTAGAACAATCGGAAGTGTGAATGAGCCCTTAAGGAAAGGGTTGTGAGCATTGGAAAGTAAGAAAAAAAAAAAAAAAAGTTTTAAAATATTGAGTAAGTGACATTTATTTCCTAAAAAAATGGTGTAGGGGAAAACATGATAAATGGGTATAAGAGGTCACTTTTTAGCTGTGAATGTATGTAGTCACGTGCCTTGTAGACCCTTAAAAGCCCACAAAACCTGTGCACACTGAGGCAGCTATGGACAACAGATCGTATAGCCAGTACTTTTATTATGTGTCTTTAATTACAACCCGAGACATATGATATGGTTGTCGTTAGATCTCGCTCACAGTAAAGTGGTGTCAAGGTAGAGGCGTCCTTGTTTGCCAAGTTGTTAACACTATTAGCGAGGAGGGGGTGTTCATTATATAGACCGGTTACCGGAGTCCTGCACACAAAGGAGGGATAAGGTCAGCTGTTCATCTATTTATAACGGGGGATTCTTGAGGACAGAGCAAATCGCAGTCACATCTCCAAGAGGTCAAGAAACCAACTACCACTACATAGTTATTGTTTTCTAATGAACCTTTAGAAAAGTGTCTCCCTAAATTGGGTGAAAAGGGGTTTTAATATGGGTAACAAGGCTAGCACCCATCATTAACCAATCACATCAGGTACGTAACAATTCACGCTGTTTTTGAGATGCAGATTCTCCCTTCCCCCAACCCCAGTGAGCAGACCCTCTCTCCAGAACTGGCATCCGTTATTTTGATATATTTCTCTTTAGCAGTTTTGGTGTTTTTTATTTTCCAAGACACTGTCTGTATTTTAAAAACATTGTTATATCTTGCAATTTTCACTCTGAGCCTTATAATAATAAATATGGTAATAATGGACTGACGCTTCATGCTCTGTAGACATCACTTCTTAGTAGTCATCTCATTATCATCACAGGCTGGATTGCAACACCTCTATATACAGTAGACAACACAGGATCCACAATTTACAATAAGTGATGTCACAGCTCACCTCCTCCTCCTGTACAATGACTGATAGCACCTCTATATACAGTAGATAACAAAGGATCCACCATTCACAATAGGTGATGTCACAGCTCACCTCCTTCCCCTCCTTGACAATGACTGATAACACCTCTATACACAGTAGACAACACAGGATCCACCATTCACAATAGGTGATGTTACAGCTCGCCTCCTCCTCCCTGCACAACGGCCTCTGTATAGGTAACAGAGCCTGGCAACAACACTCTCCTATCCACTTTCCAATAAGTCAATGAGACCTCTTCAGACTCCAGGTTCCTATGGCTGCTATAAAGCATTTCTCTGAACACTTAACAGCATCTCAAACAAGATGGCCGCCCCCATAGTCATGTACAAAATTAGAATAAAAAAAATCTATCCTAATAAAATAAACAATTAGAATAAAAAATATAGGTGATTCTATATATATATGCTAGCTAAGTAAATTAATTGTATTTGCTTTTTTTTGGGGGGGTGGTAACAGACTCCCTTTAAAAGGTTTCAGCACCCTTATTTTTGGGCCTAGTCTGTTCCTTTTTGTTGGACCTGCAACCATCACACTATGCACAAAGTAATATCTTGGACAACCCCTGATCTTCACATCAAATCTTATTGGCACCTTTTTAGCAAAAAGCAAGAAACTGGTTTATCTCCCCCTCCTCATCTTCAGATTCTTATAGGTTACCTCCAATACTTCATCCAAGGATTAGTCCTATATTGGGACTAAAAAAAAATAGAGGAATAAACCAGTGCAAAAAAAATGCTCGTGTGATGGTAGCGTTCAGCCCAAGTCTTTGGGTTGGGTCATTTGCATGTATATGAGTAGGATAATAAGTGCCAGTTAATATGGAGACTGCTCCTTCTATACCTACAGTTAGTCCTTGACATAAATTAGGTTAACCGGTTCCACCACATTTTCTTTCTAACCCACCCTGGAGCTGGAGAAAACTGGTGTTGCCTCTCAAATAGGTGTGAAATAAGAAAATGTGGTCAAGGAACAAACATAATTCTGCTATTAAAGGAGCATTACATAGGTTGAATAAAGACCTAAGTCCATCAAGTTCCACCTTCCTCCACCAATGTAGATAATACACAAAAAAATAAAAACATACAAGAAATTCTATCCTCGATGTCCTTTAAAGGGTTATTCCCAAAATAATACGATATCCCCTATCCACTGATCTTGAGATTGGTGGCTTTGTAACCTGGGCACCCAGCTCTGCAGGGTACTTAACGGAGCGGAGACGTGCCTGCTCAGCGTCACCTTCATTGTCTATAAGGACAATGCTGAAGAAATCAAAGAACAGCACTCCATTGTCTCCCGCGGTCCAACGAACCATGAATGGAGCGGACGTTGAGCATACACATATTCGTTCCGTTGAAGATGAGGCTGCAGAGCCATATTTCCAACAGTGTTGGGGATCCCAGTGGACGGACGGACCCCCTGCCATCAGCTATGTTATCACCTATCCAATTAATAGGGGATAACTTGTTATTTTGGCAATGACCTTTTAAAGGGACTCTCGGCACAGAATGACTGTTCAATCCAAATACAAGCACTCAGTGCACCAGGGCGGGGCCAGTCCGTTAAGTGCACCTTACCACCTACTTGTTTTCCATTTATCTCTGTACTTCTCTGGCTTTATAAACCCAGAGCTGTCAGTCTTCTTTGATTGACAGCTCTGGGATTATAGAGCCAGAGAAGTGTGGAGATACATGGAAAACAAGTAGGTGGTAAGGTGCACTTAAATGTTTGGCCCTGCCTTGATGCACCGAGCGCCTGTACTTGGTTTGAACAGTCATTCAGTGCTGACAGTCCCTTTTAGCTTCTTTGGTCCAATACTTTGTCTCAAATGTGTGGATGTAAGGACAGTTTTACAAAACTATGTTTCACAGCCCACACTGGGACTCTGATGCACAGACTGGCTGCGGGTAACGAAACCGGACAGCCTCATATATGCCTATGAGGATGTTGAGTTGGGGTCAGGAGACCCGCGGCCAGTTTGTCCCAGCGCAGGAGACCCGCGGCCAGTTTGTCCCAGCGCAGGAGACCCGAGGCCCGTTTGTCCCAGCGCAGGAGACCCGAGGCCCGTTTGTCCCAGCGCAGGAGACCCGAGGCCCGTTTGTCCCAGCGCAGGAGACCCGAGGCCCGTTTGTCCCAGCGCGGGAGACCCGAGGCCCGTTTGTCCCAGCGCGGGAGACCCGAGGCCCGTTTGTCCCAGCGCGGGAGACCCGAGGTCCGTTTGTCCCAGCCCGGGAGCCCCGCGGCCCGTTTGTCCCAGCCCGGGAGCCCCGCGGCCAGTTTGTTCCAGCCCGGGAGCCCCGCGGCCAGTTTGTCCCAGCCCGGGAGCCCCGCGGCCAGTTTGTCCCAGCCCGGGAGCCCCGCGGCCAGTTTGTCCCAGCGTCCGAGACCCGAGGCCCGTTTGTCTCAGCATGGGAGACCAGGGGCCCGGTTGTCCCAGCGCGGGAGAACCACGGCCCGTTTGTCCCAGCGCGGGAGCCCCGTGGCCCGTTTGTCCCAGCGCGGGAGCCCCTCGTCCAGTTTGTCCCAGCGCGGGAGACCCGCGTCCAGTTTGTCCCAGCGTAGGAGACCCGCGTCCAGTTTGTCCCAGCGCAGGAGACCCGTGGCCCGTTTGTCCCATCCCAGTAGGGACGGCAAATGACAGATATATGAAACTGATCTAAGGCAACCATTTACAGCAGAAGCCATCCTGCAATGATCTCATACTGGGGAGGGCTTGTGCTGCACCCAGTTATCTTACAGCCAGAGACCGGTTCGTGAAAACAGTGTATGTGTGTGTGTGTGGTTAGCTGAACTTGCAGTATACACACAGAGTAATTTTTTACAATACTTCTCAACACTTTATTCATTGCTGAGCCGAAAAGAATTTTCTAATTTGTGTATGTCCTACATTTAGTGTACCTCTAAAGTCACCAGTACACCTTTGGCTGTTGGCCTATTAATGGTTTGGCGGGCAGCTATCATGGCCGTTTCCCCCATAGTGAGTGCTCCTGTGTTCTCAATGAGAGAGCTGCTGTCAGACATCTCTGGGTGTAGCTTATCTGAAATCCGACAGGCTGGATCCTTAACTCCCCTGACAATCATCTGTCTGGGGCCCCCAATCACATTAGACTGTTGACCGAACCCATCGATATCGGCAGGTTTGGCTGATGTTAGACTAATACTTAAGTTGTTGGTCCTCTTCTTACAAAGATAACCCCTTTTATAAACCAAATAAATATAACCAAACTTAATTGCCGTTGGTCTGGCGTGTCTCTTTCTTGGCAATCAGCTGTCAACGGAGGAGACAGTCTCTTCATTAGCGGTTGAATGGCCTTCCATATAATGTAGGGATGTGTTGGGTCTGCCAAACCAGGAGCCACTGTGGCACATTGAGAAGGGTTTATTTTCTTTTTATTATTACCCGATCATTTATGTATTTATTGGCTTTCTTTAGTAGGGAAAAGCACTACAAATTACAAAAAAAAAAAGATTGAATAAAAAATACAGTTTTTACATCACAGCCTAGTGTTCACATTTAGGATTAATTACTGGTCAGGTTGTATGTCTCTAAATGGAATCTGTCGGCAGGATTTCACATCTATTTATGTGCACGTGTAGCTCTTTCAAAGACAAGTCCAGCAATACCTCTACATGGCCGGTCTGGTCCTCCGTTCCTGAGAAATCAGTATTTGAATTGATATGCAAATTAGGCTATGATAGATCTGAAGCCTCTGTCACTCCAGCTCTATTCCCTTGTTCGTATTTTACACTTGATAAAGATACCAATAGGGCACTGAAACGCGTAGTGGATAATAAAGAGCATTCTAAGAATATCACGGGAGGAGGTGGCACTGGGCGACGAATAGAGCTGGAGTGACAAAGGCTTCAGATCTACCATAGCTCTTTGCCCTCATTTGTATATCAATTCAAACAAAGGTTGCCCTAATCTAGGGAAGACTACCTCAACCTACAGTATGTTAAGGCGGCATGTACCTAGCTCTAGGGATCTTTCCACACTTGTTGTGTCAAGTGTTTTTACTTTCTAGTAATGTCTTCAAAGCCTTTTCAAAAGGAGATTATCCCCAAAAAACAGAAATTGTCCCTAATGGGACCCAAAGAATGGTTGGTTTCACACGTTCTAAATTCACAGTCCGAGACCAGACGTGGGACTCCTGACCCACACTCAACAGGCATATGAAGGGGTTGAGTTCAGTTCAGGAGACCCGTGGCTGGTCCAGACTTGACATTGTGGTCCATGCTCAGGTCATGAATGTCTACTGCAGTCTTCCCCAACTCCAGTCCTCAAGAGCCACCAAAGCACCATGTTTTTAGGATTTCCTTACTATTTCACAGAAGATAATGCCACCTGTGCAATACTAAAGAAATCCTGAAAACCTCATCTGTTGGTAGCACTTGAGAACTGAAGTTGGGGGTACACTGGTCAAACGAGTGCAACCAGCCTTAAGCTGGCCATAGCCATTAGATCGCTGTCGGCCAACAGCTATCTTGACCGTCTCTCCCATAAACAGGAGAGTTCGCTCAGCCGAGAGCTCTTGAGTTATCTTTGAGACCTCTCTGCTGGCAGCTTATCTCCGGGCAAACAATGCAATTGGCAGTCTGAAATTGGACATGTTCTCCGACGATCAGTTGGGTGGTGTCCCCATACACATTACATATACGGGGGGGCTTTACTCATAGGTTGACACCTTTAATCTCTCCAACAGTACAGTCAGGAGCTCTTGATTAAGAATCACAATTACTGTAGTGGTGATGCCGAGAGTCCTAGTTCTGCAACAACTGGAGAGTCACAGTTTGAAGACTACGGAATTGGAGCCTTACATCTCAATGTAACTATATAGATAGTCCTACAATGAGGATCCCCATTATTGATGGGTTTTGTGTGGTATTCCAGCTCAGACTCATTCAAGTAAAAAGTGCTAAGCTGCAATACCAGTCACGGCCAATGTACAATAGTGGCGCTGTTAGTGGGAAAAAAAAGCAGATACATTTTTGTAATCCTAGTCAACCTCCAACACATTTTCGGGACAGATACCTTATTATCATTGGAAGGGAATGTCCCTGCAGTTCTCCCTGATATGGTCTGTCGGGGCAATTTTTTAAAGGGTTGTATTGGCATACACAGAGCTTTAAAGTGTTACAGAAGGAAATGTGATATACGAACACCGTTCCGTCTTTAGCAAAAACAATAAAACAAGCAGAGTGTGAGACAAGTGATCTATTGTGCAATCAATGTTGCTATGCCAATTGTAGCAGCGCCTTGCAATTAGAACATTGCCATAAACTACCCTCCAGGTGTTATGTTCTGCAACTAAGAACAAAGGAATAGGAGGGAAAAGCTGTCCCTGCACTGAGACTCAGCTTAAACCCTAGGCTGGGGTGGGTGCCCTATTCCTTGTGAATAGCCCCACAGACGATCCTGCACTGAACTCAAACGAAGACCTGAATGAAGGGGAAAGGGGTCCCTAAAAGATCTAAGGACTGGGAGCAAAAACAGGAGACCTCCTAAAAAAAAAAGTTAGTTGCAGAACGAAGATTAAGGAAACAAAACTGGTGGAACTAGAAGTCCCAGGATATCAATTGCCCTAAGCACAAAGAACTAACAAGGCAACTTAGCCAGAGCACAAGCGTAACAACACTGATGTCCAGCGAGGAAAGGGAGACAGGTGCTGAGTAATAAAGCGTGAGGAGATCACATGACCAAGACACCCAGCACCAGAGGAAAAGACTAGAAGCCAGAAAACCACAAAAAGATGGCCGAAAAGAAAAACAACATAGATTCTAACACCAGGTGCAGGTTGTCCCATACTATAATACATACTATGTCCAATAAACTGTAAAAATTGGTTGTAGGCCTTGAAATCATAGTTTTTGGGTGCCATTTAGTCAGCATCTACTGCCTTACAATAGGTATGTTAGTACAAAAATAATGTTTAAACCAAGGACAGGTACTCGCTGCAGCCTTAGCGTGACCAAATAGTTTTGTGTACCATCCCACTTACTTGTTTTCCATCCATATTCACAAGTTTATGGCTCCTGTAAAGTCTGAGCTATCAATCAAGGAAGACTGGAACAAGATAGAAACAAAACAAGTATGTGGGAAGGTGCACTGAACTGCTTCGCCATGCCAAGGCTGCAGCAAGTACCTGTCTTTGGTTTGATATTTTTATATTTTTTCGCAGATCGTTGTTATGTTCCTCATGCCTGCACATGTAAACTGCTCTGAACCCATATTGTACCTTTGACGAAGATGTGATCTATTACATGATGTATGCCAGATGAGAAGTGCCTCACAAAGACAGGACCTAAAAGGCAGCACGGTGACTCAGTGGTTAGCATTGCAGCCTTGCAGCGCTGGAGTCTTGGGTTCAAATCCCACCAAGGACAACATCTGTAAGGAGTTTGTATGTTCTCCCTGTGTTTGTGTGGGTTTCCTCCAGGTTCTCCAGTTTCCTCCCACACTCCAAAGACATACTGAGTGAGAATTTAGATTATGAGCCCCAATGGGGACAGAGATGATAATGTATGTAAAGCACTGCAGAATATGTTGGCGCTATATAAAAATAAAGATTATTATTATAAAGTGTGCCTAATCCAATTGGAAATGAGAAGAACTGTTTGCTGAACTATTGGATTAAATGTGTGTAGAAGTCCCAAAACAGTAATTTTCTGCATTATCAAGAAGCACACCGATACATACATTACATTTTACGTAATTAAAGCCTCTCGAAGAAGAAATGATTTTGGCAGTGAGTGGGAGGTGAAAACACGACTGTTGCCGAAAATAAGATTCATAGAAATCAATAAAATTATAAAGTATAGAACAACAAAAATAAAAAAGAAAAGCACTTTATTTAATAGGAATGTGTCGTGCACACAATACCCATACGTAGCCCCCCTCTCGATGGATCTGGTTAAACCTCCTACACGTTACTAATTTTATTACTTAGATCTAGGACTTCGGATTTCATCACCGTTAGGTTGTACATTTTATCACTTAGCAGGTTAATATCTTTTTCTCTGTTCAGTAGATCGGATGCCAAGCGGCCGATCCTCAGAGACAGATCATTTATCATGGCTTCTAAATAGGCAAAGTCCTTCTGGATTGTGAAGACTTTTGGCTTGAGCTCATTGGCAAAGTTTACGGCCTGTAAGACCTTCAATCTGTCGCTCTCTAGACTGGAGAGTTTATCGAAATTGTCCGTGAAATTGCCCTTGAGCTCCGATAAACGTATCTTTAGAAGATCTATTCTGTCTGAATTTCTAGACACCGAGCTCTTCAGTGAGGTGATACGGTCAATGCTGCCGAATAAAGCATCTCCCATTCTCTCTGCCGTGTTCTTCTCGACTTTCTCTAATTTTTTCTCCAACTCGTTCACTGAGTCAGTCATGGATATAATGTCCATCTCCATCCCCGATATCCTTCTTACATCTGTCTTCACGGTGGCTATCTTGTTGGAAACTTCTTTAGAGACACCTTTAGTGGTCTGCTCAACCTGAGAAATGGCTTCTTCAAGGGCGGTAAGGTTGACTTCCAATTGGTCTCTTTTTGCCGAAATAAGACTTGTCCACTGCTCGATATTGCCAATGTCTTTTTGCAACTGTTCCATATGTTGGGTGATCTGAAGATCCTTTAGCTTGGTCATGGTCAGTGTGGTTTCTTCCATCTGAAAATTAAGAAAAATATGATAATAGTTTTTTTGGAACTTTATTAATAATTGGCTATTGTTAGGAAGGGCAATCAAAGTTTGATAGGAGGGTCTAACTTCCATTGATCAGCTGACTGATGTGGCCATTGTGATTCATTCAATGCTATGTCCCTTCATTGTTTGGCTGTGCCTTGTATTGAATTGGACTACACTGCAATATCAGGTGCTGCCACATCAAAAACAACAGAGCTGTGCCTGGTTAACAAGGAGGTCCGCTCATCTGCGGGTTCCAGGAGTTGGCTCCCCACCAATCTAATATTAAAAACCATCTATTTTGTAATCTCAATTGAATAAAAAGACAATGTAATTGGACATTAGATGGGCATCTAACCCCTTTTTAAATGCTTTCCTACTATAGCCCATTACTAACTATTGGGTTAGAGGTATTTCTTTAGCTTTACTACTTTAAAAGTAAAGAACCCTTTCCTAAATTTTTATTCCTTGACAGTTAATGTGTCCTGGTTCTTCGTACAGTTCTTGGAATGAAAAGAATCACACCCATATATTATTATATTTATATCCATATACAGTGGGTACGGAAAGTATTCAGACCCCTTTAAATTTTTCACTCTTTGTTTCATTGCAGCCATTTGGTAAATTCTAAAAAGTTCATTTTTTTCTCATTAAAGTACACTCTGCACCCCATCTCGTCGGAAAAAAAAACAAATGTAGAAATTTTTGCAAATTTATTAAAAAAGAAAAACTGAAATATCACATGGTCATAAGTATTCAGACTCTTTGCTCAGACACTCATATTTAAGTCACATGCTGTCCATTTCCTTGTGATCCTCCTTGAGATGGTTCTCCTCCTTCATTGGAGTCCAGCTGTGTGTAATTAAACTGATAGGACTTGATTTGGAAATCACACACCTGTCTATATAAGACCTCACAGCTCACAGTGCATGTCAGACCAAATGAGAATCATGAGCTCAAAGGAACTGCCCAAGGAGCTCAGAGACAGAATTGTGGCAAGGCACAGATCTAGCCAAGGTTACAAAAGAATTTCTGCATTACTCAAGGTTTCTAAGAGCACAGTGGCCTCCTTAATCCTTACATGGAAGAAGTTTGGGACCACCAGAAGTCTTGCTAGACCTGGCCGCCCAGCCAAACTGGGCAATCGTGGGAGAAGAGCCTTGGTGAGAGAGGTAAAGAAGAACCCCAAGATCACTGTGGCTGAGCTCCAGAGATGAGTAGGGAGATGGGAGAAAGTTCCACAAAGTCAACTATGACTGCAGCCCTCCACCAGTCAGGCCTTTATGGCAGTGTGGACCGACGGAAGCCTCTCCTCAGTGCAAGACATATGAAAGCCCGCATAGAGTTTGCGCAAAAACACATGAAGGACTCCCAGACTGAATACTTATGACCAAATGATATTTCAGTTTTTCTTTTTTAATAAAAATGTAAAAATTTCTACATTTCTGTTTTTTTCAGGCAAGATGGGGTGCAGAGTGTACATTAATGAGAAAAAAAATGAACTTTTTAGAATTTACCGAATTGCTGCAATGAAACAAAGAGTGAAAAACTTAAAGGGGTCTGAATACTTTCCGTACCCTCTGTACATACATACAGTTATATGAAAAAGTTTGGGCACCCCTATTAATCTTAAGCTTATTGTTTTATAAAAATTGGTGTTTTTGCAACAGCTATTTCAGTTTGATATATGTAATAACTGTTGGACACAGTAATGTTTCTGCCTTGAAATGAGGTTTATTGTACTAACAGAAAATGTGCAATCTGCATTCAAACAAAATTTGACAGGTGCATAAGTATGGGCACCTCACCAGAAAAGTGACATTAATATTTAGTAGATCCTCCTTTTGCAAAAATAACAGCCTCTAGTCGCTTCCTGTAGCTTTTAATGAGTTCCTGGATCCTGGATGAAGGTATTTTTGACCATTCCTCTTTACAAAACAATTCCAGTTCAGTTAAGTTTGATGGTCGCCGAGCATGGACAGCCCTCTTCAAATGATCCCACAGATGTTCAATGATATTCAGGTCTGGGGACTGGGATGGCCATTCCAGAACATTGTAATTGTTCCTCTGCATGAATGCCTGAGTAGATTTGGAGCGGTGTTTAGGATCATTGTCTTGCTGAAAGATCCATCCCCTGCGTAACTTCAACTTTATCACTGATTCTTGAACATTATTGTCAAGAATCTGCTGATACTGAGTGGAATCCATGCGTCCCTCAACTTTAACAACATTCCCGGTGCCGGCATTGGCCACACAGCCCCAAAGCATGATGGAACCTCCACCAAATTTTACAGTGGGTAGCAAGTGTTTTTCTTGGAATGCTGTGTTTTTTTGCCGCCATGCATAACGCCTTTTTGCATGACCAAACAACTCAATCTTGGTTTCATCAGTCCACAGGACCTTCTTCCAAAAGGAAATTGGCTTCTCCAAATGTGCTTTTGCATACCTCAGCTGACTCTGTTTGTGGCGTGCTTGCAGAAACGGCTTCTTTCGCATCACTCTCCCATACAGCTTCTCCTTGTGCAAAGTGCGTTGTATAGTTGACCGATGCACAGTGACACCATTTGCAGCAAGTTGATGCTGCAGCTCTCTGGAGGTGGTCTGAGGATTGTCCTTGACTGATCTAACCATTCTTCTTCTCTGCCTTTCTGATGTTTTTCTTGGCCTGCCACTTCTGGCCTTAACAAGAACTGTTCCTGTGTTCTTCCATTTCCTTACTATGTTCCTCACAGTGGAAACTGACAGGTTAAATCTCTGAGACAGCTTTTTGTATCCTTCCCCTGAACAACTATGTTGAATAATCTTTGTTTTCAGATCATTTGACAGTTGTTTTGAGGAGCCCATGATGCCACTCTTCAGAGGAGATTCAAACAGGAGAACAACTTGCAAGTGGCCACTTTAAGTAGCTTTTCTCATGATTGCATACACCTGGCTATGAAGTTCAAAGCTCAATGAGGTTACAAAACCAAAAAAAGTGCTTTAGTAAGTCAGTAAAAAGTAGGTAGGAGCATTTAAAACAAGAAAATGATAAGGGTGCCCATACTTATGCACCTGTCAAATTTTGTTTGAATGCAGATTGCACATTTTCTGTTAGTACAATAAACCTCATTTCAAGGCAGAAACATTACTGTGTCCAACAGTTATTACATATATCAAACTGAAATAGCTGTTGCAAAAACACCAATTTTTATAAAACACTAGATGGTGGCCCGATTCTAACGCATCATGTATTCTAGAATATGTATGCGGCAGACCGGGCGCAATCAGCAGAGCGGTGTTTAAATTTGGCGCCAAAATCGCTGATTGGTCGCGGCCGGCAACCGCGACCAATCAGCAAAGCGGTGTTGAAATTTGGCGACTATATCGCTGATTGGTCACGGCCGGCGGTCGCGACTAATCAGCAGAACGGGGTTTAAATTTTGCGCCAATAATGCTAATTGGTCGCAGCCAGCGATAGTGACCAATCAGCAGAGCGGGGTTTAAATTTTGCGCCAATAATGCTGATTGGTTGCGGCAGGGGGTCGCGACCAATCAGCAAAGCGGTGTTTAAATTTGGCGCCAATAATGGTGATTGGTCACGGCCGCGACCATTCAGCAGAGCGGTGTTTAAATTTGGCGGCAATAATGCTGATTAGTCGCGGCCGGCAATTTGGCGCCAACAATGCTGATTAGTCGCGGCCGGCAACCGCGACCAATCAGCAGAGCGGGGTTTAAATTTGGCGCCAAAATTGCTGATTGGTGGCAGCCGGCGGTCGCGACCAATCAGCAGAGCGGGGTTTAAATTTGGCGCCAATAATGCTGATTGGTCGCAATCACCGGCCGCGACCAATCAGCAGAGCGGTGTTTAAATTTGGTGCCAATACGGTTGATTGGTCGCGGTTGCCGGCCGTGACCAATCAGCAGAGCGGGGTTTAAATTTGGCGCCAATACTGCTGATTGGTCACAGCCGGCAACCGCGACCAATCAGCAGAGCGGGGTTTAAATTTGGCGCCAATAATGCTGATTAGTCGCGGCCGGCATCCGCGACCAATTAGCAGAGCGGGGTTTAAATTTGGCGCCAAAATCGCTGATTAGTCGAGGCCACCGGCCGCGACCAATCAGCAGAGTGTTGTTTAAATTTGGCGCCAATCTCGCTGATTGGTCGCGGCTGGAGTCCGCGACCAATCAGCAGAGCGTTGTTTAAATTTGGTGCCAATCTCGCTGATTGGACGCGTCTGGCGTCCGCGACCAATCAGCAGAGCGTTTTTTAAATTTGGCGCCAAGCTCGCTGATTGGTCGCGTCTGGCGTCCGCGACCAGTCAGCACAGCAGTGTTTAAATGTGGCGGCAAGATCGGTGATTGGTCGCGGCCGCTATTTAAATGTGGCGCCCAAATCGGTGATTGGTCGCGGGCAGCGGCCGCGACCAATCAGCAGAGCGGTGTTTAACTTTAGCGCCAAGATCACTGATTGGTCGCGTGCGTAGAGCGCGACCAATCAGCGAATCGTATTGGTGAGGACCGCTGCCTGTGCGGCTACTTCCGCTGCGAGAAGCCGGGAGATGAGCGACTGCTCGCAGCAGAAGTATCCCGACCCGCAGAGCCGCTCCCCGGTCCTCCCTTGACACCCTAGCCGCTGATGTCCCCACAGTATCCGCATGGTGTTACAAAGGTCCGGACATTTGAGTTAAAAATCGCTGATTGGTCGCTGGCGCTGCCCGCGACCAATCACCGATTTGGGCGCCACATTTAAATATCGGCCGCGACCAATCAGCGATTTTTAACACAAATGTCCGGACCTTTGTAACACCATGCGGATACTGTGGGGACATCAGCGGCTAGGGTGTCAAGGGAGGACCGGTGAGCGGCGCTGCGGGTCGGGATACTTCTGCTGCGAGCGCAAGCTCATGTCCCGGGTTCTCGCAGCGGAAGTATCCGCACGGTCGTCTCCCGGCTGCATCTCCGTCCCGCAGATGGGTCCGGCGGTCGAGGTCCTTCTGCTGTTACCGGCCGGGAGATGAGCGCCTCGCGGCGCTCATCTCCCGGCTGCATCGCCGCTGAGCTCCGTCCCGCAGATGAGTCGCTAACGGCCGCCATCTTTTTTCAGAAATCCTGTGGCGCTGATTGGCCGCTGCCGGACCAATGAGCGACGCGGGATTTCCAGGACAGACAGACAGACAGACAGACGGGATAAGACAATTATATAGTAGATTAAGTTTAAGATTAATAGGGGTGCCCAAACTTTTTCATATAACTGTACATACATACACACGCTCATATTAATAAGATCACATCTAAGATGTATTTTTTTTCAAGCCAAACATTCCTGACATTAAATGAGTGTTGAATCAGGATAAAAATGTTTGCTTTTTATCATTAGAAAAAAAAATGAAATCTTACAATTTTCACACTGGCCTATGGGTCTATTCTAGACTTCCTGTTCTTTATTGAATACTTTTCAGAAGTCTCATTATCATCACAGACAGAATTTCAATGAAAGGTAACACTTCAATATAGTAGATAACACCGGATGCACCATTCACAATAGGTGATGTCACAGCTCACCTCCTCCTGTACAATGACTGATAACACCTCTATATACAGTAGACAACACAGGATCCACCATTCACAATAGGTGATGTCACAGCTCACCTCCTCCCCTCCTGTACAATGACTCATAACACCTCTATATACAGTAGATAAAACAGGATCCACCATTCACAATAGGTGATGTCACAGCTCATCTCCTCCTCCTCCAGTACAATGACTGATAACACCTCTATATACAGTAGATAACACAGGATCCACCATTCACAATAGGTGATGTCACAGCTCACCTCCTCCTTTACAATGACAGATAACACCTCTATATACAGTAGGTAACACGGGATCCACCATTTACAATAGGCGATGTCACAGCTCACCTCCTCCTCCTGTACAATGACTGATAACACCTCTATATACAGTAGATAACATAGGATCCACCATTCACAATAGGTGATGTCACAGCTCACCTCCTCCTCCTCCTGTACAATGGCTGATAACACCTCTACATACAGTAGATAACACAGGATTCACCATTCACAATAGGTGATATCACAGTTCTCCTCCTCCTCCTGTACAATGACTGATAACACCTCTATTTACAGTAGGTAACACAGGATCCACCATTTACAATAGGTGATGTCACAGCTCACCTCCTCCTCCTGTACAATGACTGATAACACCTCTATTTACAGTAGATAACACAGGATCCACCATTCACAATAGGTGATGTCACAGCTCACCTCCTCCTCCTGTATAATGACTGATAACACCTCTATTTACAGTAGATAACACAGGAGCCACCATTCACAATAGGTGATGTCACAGCTCACCTCCTCCTCCTGTACAATGACTGATAACACCTCTATTTACAGTAGATAACACAGGATCCACCATTCACAATAGGTGATGTCACAGCTCACCTCCTCCTCCTGTACAATGACTGATAACACCTCTATTTACAGTAGATAACACAGGATCCACCATTCACAATAGGTGATGTCACAGCTCACCTCCTCCTCCTGTACAATGACTGATAACACCTCTATTTACAGTAGATAACACAGGATCCACCATTCACAATAGGTGATGTCACAGCTCACCTCCTCCTCCTGTACAATGACTGATAACACCTCTATTTACAGTAGATAACACAGGATCCACCATTCACAATAGGTGATGTCACAGCTCACCTCCTCCTCCTGTACAATGACTGATAACACCTCTATTTACAGTAGATAACACAGGATCCACCATTCACAATAGGTGATGTCACAGCTCACCTCCTCCTCCTGTACAATGACTGATAACACCTCTATTTACAGTAGATAACACAGGATCCACCATTCACAATAGGTGATGTCACAGCTCACCTCCTCCTCCTGTACAATGACTGATAACACCTCTATTTACAGTAGATAACACAGGATCCACCATTCACAATAGATGATGTCACAGCTCACCTCCTCCTCCTGTACAATGACTGATAACACCTCTATTTACAGTAGATAACACATGAAGTCATAAAGCCCACAAATGATAAACATACTTAAATTAATAAAAGAACCACACTACTATTATATATGGAGTAAAACTTATTTATTGGTCGGGTACCTTTGTCAAGTTTAATAAAATAATCAATATAGTAAATCCATGAATAATCAAATACATTAACCCCTTTACCCCCGAGGGTGGTTTGCACGTTAATGACCGGGCCAATTTTTACAATTCTGACCACTGTCAATTTATGAGGTAATTACTCTGGAACGCTTCAACGGATCCCCCTGATTCTGAGACTGTTTTTTCGTGACATATTGTACTTCATGATAGTGGTAAAATTTCTTCAATATCACTTGCGTTTATTTGTGAAAAAAACGGAAATTTGGCGAAAATTTTGCAATTTTCAAAATTTTAATTTTTATGCCCTTAAATCAGAGATATGTCACACAAAAGAGTTAATAAATAACATTCCCCACATGTCTACTTTACGTCAGCACAATTTTGGAACCAAAATTTTTTTTTGTTAGGGAGCTATAAGGGTTAAAAGTTGACCAGCGATTTCTCATTTTTCCAACAAAATTTACAAAACCATTTTTTTAGGGACCACATCACATTTGAAGTCACTTTTGAGAGGTCTTTATGACAGACAATACCCAAAAGTGACACCATTCTAAAAACTGCACCCCTCAAGGTGCTCAAAACCACATTCAAGAACTTTATTAACCCTTCAGGTGCTTCACAGGAATTTTTGGAATGTGGAAGAAAAAAATGAACATTTAACTTTTGTCACAAAAATGTTACTTTAGACCCAATTTATTTATTTTCACAGGGGTAACAAGAAAAAATGGACCCCAAAATTTGTTGTGCAATTTCCCCTGGGCACGCAGATACCCAATATGTGGGGAAAAAACACTGTTTGGGCGCACGGCAGGGCTCGGAAGGGAAGGAGCGCCATTTGACTTTTTGATTGTAAAATTTGCTTGAATAATTAGCGGACGCCATGTTGCGTTTGGAGAGCCCCTGTGCGCCCAAAAATTGGAGCTCCCCCACAAGTGACCCCATTTTGGAAATTAGACCCCCCCAAGGCACTTATCTAGATGCATAGTGAGCACTTGAAACCCCTAGGTGCTTCACAAATTGATTCGTAAAAATGAAAAAGTGTTTTTTTTTTTCATTTTTTCATTTTTACGAATCAATTTGTGAAGCACCTGGGGGTTCCAAGTGCTCACTATGCATCTAGATAGGTGCCTTGGGGGGGTCTAGTTTCCAAAATGGGGTCACTTGTGGGGGAGCTCCAATGTTTGGGCACACAGGGACTCTCCAAATGCAACATGGTATCCGCTAACAAATTGAATGGAAAATCGGCTCAAATTGTTAGCGGACACCATGTTGCGTTTGGAGAGACCTTGTGTGCCCAAACATTGGAGCTCCCCCACAAGTGACCCCATTTTGGAAACTAGACCTCCCAAGGCACCTATCTAGATGCATAGTGAGCACTTGGAACCCCCAGGTGCTTCACAAATTGATTCATAAAAATGAAAAAGTGAAAAAAAAACACTTTTTCATTTTTATGAATCAATTTGTGAACCACCTGGGGGTTCCAAGTGCTCACTATGCATCTAGATAGGTGCCTTGGGGGGTCTAGTTTCCAAAATGGGGTCACTTGTGGGGGAGCTTCAATGTTTGGGCACACAGGGACTCTTCAAATGCAACATGGTGTCCGCTAACAAATTGTCGGATCAAATTGTTAGCGGACACCATGTTGCGTTTGGAGAGGCCCTGTGTGCCCAAACATTGGAGCTCCCCCACAAGTGACCCCATTTTGGAAACTAGACCTCCCAAGGCACTTATCTAGATGCATAGTGAGCACTTGGAACCCCCAGGTGCTTCACAAATTGATTCATAAAAATGAAAAAGTAAAAAAAAAAACACTTTTTCATTTTTATGAATCAATTTGTGAAGCACCTGGGGGTTCCAAGTGCTCACTATGCATCTAGATAGGTGCCTTGGGGGGTCTAGTTTCCAAAATGGGGTCACTTGTGGGGGAGCTCCAATGTTTGGGCACACAGGGACTCTCCAAATGCAACATGGTATCCGCTAACAAATTGAATGGAAAATCGGCTCAAATTGTTAGCGGACACCATGTTGCGTTTGGAGAGACCTTGTGTGCCCAAACATTGGAGCTCCCCCACAAGTGACCCCATTTTGGAAACTAGACCTCCCAAGGCACCTATCTAGATGCATAGTGAGCACTTGGAACCCCCAGGTGCTTCACAAATTGATTCATAAAAATGAAAAAGTGAAAAAAAAACACTTTTTCATTTTTATGAATCAATTTGTGAACCACCTGGGGGTTCCAAGTGCTCACTATGCATCTAGATAGGTGCCTTGGGGGGTCTAGTTTCCAAAATGGGGTCACTTGTGGGGGAGCTCCAATGTTTGGGCACACAGGGACTCTTCAAATGCAACATGGTGTCCGCTAACAAATTGTCGGATCAAATTGTTAGCGGACACCATGTTGCTTTTGGAGAAGCCCTGTGTGCCCAAACATTGGAGCTCCCCCACAAGTGACCCCATTTGGGAAACTAGACCTCCCAAGGCACTTATCTAGATGCATAATGAGCACTTGGAACCCCCAGGTGCTTCACAAATTGATTCATAAAAATGAAAAAGTGAAAAAAAAACACTTTTTCATTTTTATGAATCGATTTGTGAAGCACCTGGGGGTTCCAAGTGCTCACTATGCATCTAGATAGGTGCCTTGGGGGGTCTAGTTTCCAAAATGGGGTCACTTGTGGGGGAGCTCCAATGTTTGGGCACACAGGGACTCTCCAAATGCAACATGGTATCCGCTAACAAATTGTCGGCTCAAATTGTTAGCGGACACCATGTTGCGTTTGGAGAGCCCCTGTGTGCCCAAAAATTGGAGCTCCCCCACAAGTGACCCCATTTTGGAAACTAGACCCCCCAAGGCACCTATCTAGATGCATATTGAGCACTTGGAACCCCCAGGTCCTTCACAAATTAATCCGTAAAAATAAAAAAGTGTTTTTTTTTTCACTTTTTCATTTTTATGAATCAATTTGTGAAGCACCTGGGGGTTCCAAGTGCTCACTATGCATCTAGATAGGTGCCTTGGGGGGTCTAGTTTCCAAAATGGGGTCACTTGTGGGGGAGCTCCAATGTTTGGGCACACAGGGCCTCTCCAAATGCAACATGGCGTCCGCTAACAATTTGAGCCGATTTTCCATTCAATTTGTTAGCGGACACCATGTCGCGTTTGGAGAGCCCGTGATGTGCCTAAACAGTGGAGCTCCCCCACAAGTAACCCCATTTTGGAAACTATATCCCTCATGGATTTTATTAAGGTGTATAGTGAACATTTTGAACCCAGAGGTACGACACAGAATTTGATAACATTAGGTCATCATATTGAATAAGTTGTCATTAGTCTTGAGCGCAAGTGCTCGCTACTTGAGTTTGCATCGGGTACTCAGGTATGCACCATGTACAGCGTGTGCTCGAGTGACATGGTCGAGTCCCTGCTCCGCATGTTTCACGGTTATTAGACACCCAAAAAAAAACATGCGGGGATCGCTCGTGCATGGCAGGCAATCCCCGTAAAGTTTTTTGGCCGCGAAGCATATGGGGCGGAGACTCGAGCATGTCACTCAAATACCCACGATACTCAATGCATACCAGAGCACCCGATGCAAACTCAAGTAGCGAGCACTTGCGCTCAACACTAGTCGTCATATCGTCATCTTTTTTTCTTACTTTTAAAAAAAATCCCAACCCCATCACAACCCTAACCCCAAACCCAGCCCTAACCCTAGCCCAACCCTAACCCGAGAGTTTATTTTTTACGCCGTTCCTCGTGCGGTATAAGTGATTAGACGACTTTATTCTTCGGGTCGGTGCGATTACAGTGATACCAGAATCATATGGGGTTTTTATGACTGACAGCTGTCACACACTAAAAGACGCATTTTTTTTAAAATCTAGTTTTTGCATCGCCATATTTTGAGAGCTATAATTTTTCCAGATTTTGGCAGACAGTCATGTGATGGCTTGTTATTTTGCGGGATGAGTTGACGTTGTTATTGGTGCCATTTTCAGGCACGTGACATTTTTTGATCGCTTTCTATTCCGATTTTTGGGAGGCAGAATAAACAAAAACCAACAATTCAGGACTTGTTTTTTTTTTTTTTTTTTTTTTTTTTAATTCTGTTCCGCGTGTGGTAAAATTGATAAGGTAGCTTTATTCTTCGGGTCAGTACGTTAACAGCGGTACCACATTTATATCGTTTTTCTATGTTTTGCACTTTTACATAATAAAAGCAATTTTATAGAAAAAATTATTTTTAGCATAGCTTTATTCTGAGAGCTATAACTTTTTTATTTTTTGGCTGATGGAGCTGTATGTCGGCTTGTTTTTTGCGGGACGAGATGACGTCTTCAGCGGTACCATTTTTATTTATATTTGTTTTTGATCGCATGTTATTCCATTTTTTGTTTGGCGGTATGGTGATAAAGCATTGTTTTTTGCTTCGTTTTTTTTTTTTTTTACCGTGTTCACTGAAGGGGTTAACTAGTGGGACAGTTTTATAGGTCAGGTTGTTCCGGACGCGGCGATACCAAATATGTGTACTTTTATTGTTTTTTTTTGTTTTTTTTTATAATAATATTTATTGATGGGTACATTATATTTTTATTTTTGGTGGATTATTTTTTTTTTTTTATATTTTTGCAATTTTTTTTAATTTTTTTTTTTCACTTTCTGAAAGTTTATATGCTTTATTACTTTGTCCCACTATAGGACTTTCACTTTTTTTTCTCTGATCGCCTGCATGGCACAGGAATGCAGCACCATCCCTGTGCCATGCAGGCTGTCAGCGCTGGACAGGGAGAAGATTGTTTGGAGATGCACTGCGCATGTCCAAACAACCTTCCTGCTTGTCTGGTGACCCGGATGTTGTCATGACGACATCGGGTCATCATGGCAACACCCGGGAAGCCGCGTGAGACAGCGCTGGAAGCCGGAAGAGGAGGTGAGTATCTGCGATCACCTCCCCTTCCCACCGCAATGCTGCGATCGACTTCGATTGCAGCATCGCGGGGGTTAATGTGCTGGGAGCGGTGCAGGACCGCTCCCTGCACATAGTATCGGGTGTCAGCTGTGACAATCAGCTGACACCCGGCGGCGATCGCGCCCGCACAGCCTGTGTGCGCGCGCGATCGCGATGACGTACTAATACGGGTCTGGCTATTAAGTCCCAGGGCACAGATGCGTATTAGTACGTCAGATGTTGTTAAGGGGTTAAAGATTAAAACTGCTCCAGACATAAATAAATAATTTAATAAATAACTCATTAATAATTATCTCCATACGGATCCACCCAAGTATCTGGGTGACCCATCCTCTGACAAAGTACCCAAACCTAGCCGTATAAATACCAAAAGCAAAATAACCGGGGCGAGAGGGCGGGGCTTCTTCAGCTCTTGAGGTAAAACTGACCCCTCCTGACAGGAGCCGTCACCTTATATAGGCATATGCCCCCACTCTCCCCCCCTTACAGAACCAATCAGCTGTTCTCCATTTCCCGCTCAAAAACCGGTTAAGGCCAGATTTGTACCACTTCTGAAACTTCCCAGTAATATTGTCAGTTACCTCATAACCTGACTTGACCATGTAATACATTAGGGGCTTATTCCCTCATGATGTCCCCATTTAAGGCAATGTGGCCATCTCAGGATCCACCATTTACAATAGGTGATATCACAGCTCACCTCCTCCTCCTCCTGCACAATGACTGATAACACCTCTATATACAGTAGATGACACAGGATCCACCATTCACAATAGGTGATATCACATCTTCCCTTACTCTCCATCCCTTCACAATGACCTTCGCATAGGATCATTACATGGTTCAATACAAAAGATACAGTCGGAGTCAGTCTATTGCTATTAATGTACATGTGCATTTCCTAAAAACAAACAGGAAGTATGAGTCCAGAATTGCCCCATATGCTAGTTTGAAAACTAAAAAATGTATATTTTTTAATACAGATATGTCTTGAGTTTATTTGTGAAAAAATTCAAAATTTGGTGAAAATGTTGAAAATTTCGCAATCTTCAAACTTTGAATTTTTATGCCCTTAAATCAGAGTGATATGTCACATAAAATAGCTAATAAATAACATTTCCCACATGTCTACTTTACATCAGCACAATTTTGGAACCAAAATTTTTTTTGTTAGGAAGTTAGGGTTAAACGTTGACCAGCGATTTCTCATTTTTCCAACAAAACTTACAAAACCATTTTTTTAGGGACCACATCACATTTGAAGTGACTTTGAGGGGCCTTTATGACAGAAAATACCCAAAAGTGACACCATTCTAAAAACTGCACCCCTCAAGGTGCTCAAAACCACATTCAAGAACTTTATTAACCCTTCAGGTGCTTCACAGGAATTTTTGGAATATGGAAGAAAACCATGAACATTCAACTTTTTTTTTCACAAAAATGTTACTTTAGACCCCAATTATTTTGTTTTCGCAACGGTAACAGGAAAAAATGGACCCCAAAATTTGTTGTGCAATTTCTCCTGAGCACGACCAATACCCCCATATGTGGGGGAAAACCACTGTTTGGACGCACGGCAGGGCTCGGAAGGGAAGGAGCGCCATTTGACTTTTTGAATGTAAAATTTGCTTGAATAATTAGCGGACGCCATGTTGCGTTTGGAGAGCCCCTGATGTGCCTAAACAGTGGAAACCCCCCACAAGTGACCCCATTTTGGAAACTAGACCCCTCAAGGATTTATCAAGGGGTATAGTGAACATTTTGAACACAGAGGTACGACAGAATTTGATAACATTAGGTTATCATATTGAATAAGTTGTCATTAGTCTTGAGCGCAAGTTCTCGCTACTTGAGTTTGCATCGGGTGCTCGGGTATGCACCATGTATCACGGGTGCTCGAGTCCCTACCCCGCATGTTTCACGGTTATTAGATACCCCCAAAAAAACATGCAGGGATCGCTCGTGCATGGCAGGCAATCCCCTCGAGGTTTTTTTGGCTGTATAGCAGCCGTGAAACACATGAGGCGGAGACTCAAGCATGTCACTCGCGCACCCGCTATACTTGGTGCAGACCCGAGCACCTGATGCAAACTCAAGTGTTGAGCGCAGGTGCTCGCTACTAGTCGCCATATCCTCGTCATTTTTTTTTCTTTACTTTTGAAAAAATCGGCACTCAGAATGTATGCAAACAAGGGAATATATTTATTCAAACAGATGACTCTGTTTGTAGATAGACATTTCGGCCTACAATTGGCCTTCTTCAGTACAGTCTGGCGTTTGTACATGTATACAAATAGGGACACAAATGACCATAGATAAGATGCATCAGCTGCATTTCAGACCATAGTATGCGCTAGGGTATTGCACTTCTGTGCTTCAGAACGAGCGCACGTCTATCTATACCATCAGAGGCATCTGTTTGAATAAATATATTCACTTGCTTGCATACATTTTGAATGCCGAATTTTTTCATACCACAACCCTATTCCTAACCATAAAACAACCCTAACCCTATCCCAAGGGATCCATTCACTATAATGAGGCAGCAGAGTTACTCTGGACTCCGTCTGGCCTCTGTTTAGCGGTGTCCTTTTTTCAGAGGTTCACAAAACTGTGTCCGACGGCACTTTTATACACGCCTAATAAAAAGACGGACACTGTGTCCACGGTGCCTCCATCTGCCTCATTGCAGGGAATCTTCAGTCTGAATCACGGATTTCAGAGATTTACACGGAAACCCCGATGTAAGCGCTCAGCGCAGAG
Organism: Phyllobates terribilis; assembly: GCF_046119375.1. Taxonomy (NCBI): domain Eukaryota; kingdom Metazoa; phylum Chordata; class Amphibia; order Anura; family Dendrobatidae; genus Phyllobates; species Phyllobates terribilis. The sequence goes on from NW_027362770.1 coordinate 146,934,512, forward strand.
CGCAAGATAAATGTGCGCTGAGCCTTACTGCGATCATTGGGGGCAGAATGAACAAATCAGCAGCAGGTGAAGAATTGGTTTTATTTATTTTTTACGCTGTTCCTCATGCGGTAGAAGTGATTAGACGACTTTATTTATTCTTCCGGTCGGTGTTATTACAGCAATAATAGATTTATATCGGGTTTTTATGTTTGGCAGCTGTCACACACTAAAAAGCTGCTTTTTTTTTTTGCAAAGACTAGTTTTTGCATTGCCATATTTTGAGCGCTATAATTTTTCGATATTTCGGCTGACAGAGTCATGTAAGGGCTTATTTTTTGCGGGATGAGTTGATGTTTTTATTGGTACCATTTTCGGGCATGTGACATTTTTTGATCACTTTCTATTCCGATTTTTGGGAGGCAGAATAAACAAAAACCAGCAATTCAGGAATTGTTTTTTTTTTATGCCGTTCTGAGTGTGGTAACATTGATAAGGCAGTTTTATTCTTGGGGTCAGTACGTTTACAGCGGTACCACATTTATATTTTTTATGTTTTGGCGCTGTTACACAATAAAAACTATTTTATAGAAAAAATAATTATTTTTGCATCGCTTTATTCTGCGAGCTATAACTTTTTTATTTTTTGGCTGATGGAGTTGTAGGGTGGCTTGTTTTTTGGGAGACAAGATGACGTTTTCAGTGGTACCACTTTTATTTACATTCGTCTTTTTGATCGCGTTTTATTCCACTTTTTGTTCGGCGGTACGATGATAAAGCACCATTTTTTGCTTTGTCTGTTATTTTTTTTTACGGTGTTTACTAAAGGGGTTAACTAGTAGGACAGTTTTATGGGTCAGGTCGTTCCGGACATGGCAATACCAAATATGCATATTTTTTATTGTTTTTTCATAATACTTATTTATGGGTACAATATATATATATATATATATATATATATATATATATATATATATATATATATATATATATATATATATATATATAAAACCCCTGATTAAGATCATATTTAATTTTGTAATCCTTTTTACAATCTGAAAATCACTTACCAAGCAAAATCTCATATTTAACGCAATCTTACAGGAGAATTATAGATGGGTAATTGTGACGACACAGCTTCTAATCTTAATTATCCAGACGTCTAAATTCGTTAGGCCAGGAGAAATAGACTATTATCTTTGTGTTGACTTTTGAATTTATGTGTTTTTCTTTGGTGGGTCAAGAAGGACTGACTAGTATTTGCATAAACCTGAATGTTGACATTTGAGTTGATATTTACTGCAATTTATTGTATGGAGAACAGCGACTCAGGGTTGGGCAACAATGATGTTTGTTCATATGCTAATTACATATTGTACTAGGCCAGCTAGTTTGTTCATTTACAGAGCAGGGGGATACAAACTATGCAAATTGATTAATGATAAAACAATGAGAAATGAGCCCTGCAACTTTCCCCCTGTCCTGTGAATGATGACCTGAGACACATATGTAAATATAAAAAGAGATTTCTATTGCGCTGCAAGGAGAATCAGAGCGACTCTGCAATACAACAGCTTGGTAGCATGGCTCCATCCAGAGGGACACAGATTTGGATTCTACACGATTCCAGCCTAAGGGAACACAGCCCTGGCTGGAAGGATACAGATCTGCTCCATTGACCATCACTGACCCTATGGAGACGTTTGGAGAAACCAGGATTGTGACCCTCCGGTCACCTGGTCCCATGGATATGTTTGGGTTAGCCAGGTTGGGACCATCCGGTCACCTGGTACCCATGGATACACTTGAAGAAATCCAGGTGGGGACCATCTGGTCATCTGGTACCATGGATATGTTCGGAGAAGTCAGGGTGGGCCCATCGAGTCTCATAGCCTTGTACTCAATGGACTGTCAGCTTCCTAAGCTTGCTGCTACCTCCTCTCAGTGGGTGTCCACCCAAAGCGTGGTGCCACTGGTTGAGGTAGTTGGCCCTGGAAGTCCCAAAGTCGCTGCTGCTCTATTCCCGGCGGGCCAGCGAAAGGGTGAGACTGTGTAATTTTGCACAATCTTGGGTATTTGCTGGAACTGTTCTATATGTTTTTTGTCTGTTTGGTGGTTCAATAAAGTATTGACACACTGCTTTACCCTCACCCTGTGTTGTCTGAGTAGTATTATGCCCACGGAAGACCCTGGGTCTTCACATTTTGGTGTCAGCAGTGGGACACTACTCAGCCTGGTGGATCTGCAGGGGACTGGTGTTCGCACACACCGTCCAAGGGCTCCACAACCAGGGAGGTATATAGACAGACCCAGCAGACCGTAGGTGAGGCATACACAGCAGGCTGCACAGTAATATTATACTGAGTTTGCAGGTTTTTATTTCTCTTGTTTTATATACTTCTAAGTCTTATTTGCTTTTTCAGCTGCTGCTTGGCGTTGAGTACCGCTGCTTGGCTTTTGAACACCCAAGTCCTTCTCTTGTTCTTTTATCCCCAGTTTAATCTAATTTATTATACATGCAGCAATACTATTATTATAGCCTAAAAAAAAGCATCTGCCATGTTCTTGCCCATCTTATCTAGGTCTTTATGTAACATTTTACAATCAAACTGATTTATAACAACTTTTTGGACATGGTATCATCTTACTTTTTGGACCCGCTGCTTGGTTCTTACACGGTAGGCTTTAATGTAGAGTGAATCAATGGGCCGCCACAGTTCTTGGCTTCTTCTAACAAATGGATGGGATGTGGGTGGCGTTGAATTGATTTTTTACTGCAGTCTAACAGGGTAAATGAAATAGGTTTATCTAATTTAGACAACCAATATATTGTAAATGATGAGCAGGGTAAGAACATTATTTCAGTTTCCACAGAAACAACTCTTCGAAGAAGAGAACAGATGATCCATTTTACACCGAGCTCGACATAAAAAAAAATTCTCACGCGGCACGGGAAGTCGTGAAAATGTTCCTGTCTTTTTGAGAAGTTAATACTCAAAACAATAGGATCCACTGTGTAAAGGGGTCTTCTCACGTTTCAAAGTTATCCCCATTGTGGTTGGACCCCCAACGATCGGAAGGTTATCTCCTATCCCGTGGAAAGGAGATAACTTTTAAACTTGAGAACACCCCTTTAAGGTCACCATCTCTTGGGCAGCATGAAGATTGTGCCAAGATGGTCTCTCACTCTGGAGGACTGGTACTATGACACAGTTATCCTACTGATTTCAATGGGCACAGTGTAGTGCTATATTTCCCCTGTGGTGGCATTACAGGAAAAATAAACACTTAAAAGGGAAGCGATCACCAGAAAATAATCTATTGTTTAAATACATTTTTTTGTGTTAAATGTATTTTTTAGACTTTATGGCAATGTTTTTTTTTACATATCACAATGTGTATTATAAATCTTGCAATTTTCACTCTAGCCACTCTAGACTCTAACTTCCTGTTTCAGGAAACAACACATGTACATTAGTCACAAAGGGTCGGGATCTGACCAATCTTTTGAATAAAGTGTCTAAGGAGCCCATACACATTTGTTTTTAACTTTTGGGCATTTTTTTTACACATAACAATGTGTATTAAAAATAATACATAGAAATGTTGCAATTTTCACAATGGCAATTGGGGTCTATTTTGACTATTGCTTCAGGAAACAACACATGTACATAGTCACAATGGTCAGATCCCGACTAACTCTTGCATTGAAGTGTCTAAGGAGCCCATACACATTATATTAACGTTAGCCAAACCCAATGATACCAGCGGGGTCGGGCAACAGTCTAATGTGTATGGGCGTCTCCTAACAGGTGATGTTAGGGGATAGAAGAATCCACCATGTACGATTTATGACTACTGATCCTTTTGTTCTCAATGAGATAAGCCACCATCGGAGGAGTCTGAAAGTGTCTCTCTCGTAGAGAACACCGGAGCGCTCAGCAGAGTAGGGAGAGATAGCTGCCCAACGACTGGCTGAATTATCTTCAGCTGACAACAATCCATTGTGTATAGGAGGGCTTTATAGCTGCAATTTCCCCCAGACTGCAGATGATCACTAGGGAATCTCAGAAGGAGGACATTTTTGTGATCAGCTTATTATCAAATAACTCTTCTTACTTGTAGGGATTGTCCAAAGCAGACAAGCCCTTTAAAAGTTGTATCGTAGCTGAAAACGTCTACTGGACGAGTGAAAAATGTTAATTTAGATCCTACCCTTGGGATCACCAATGAACACTAGAATGGGGAACACTGCCAACCCCTTAGGCTTCACGAACATGACAAGAACGTTAAATGGAGTGGTGTTCAAGTCTATGGCACTAACAAAAACAGGGAAAAACAGTGAATCGGACCCCCACTGATCTGGGATTTCTCACCTACCCAACCATGATTTCAACTGGCGAGGAGCCAGACCTGCATCGATCAGTTTATCAGCAGGATGGGTTTACCTACATTAGACCTCTGTATCCAAATAATTTTATATCCTCAACTTTTATTTTTCTCCGATAGGTGTAAAACTCAGCAGACATTGATAGTTTGTTCCCAGTGTTCACGGATCCATTCCTCCCTGTTTTTCTTAGAGAAGAATGGGATGTTTTCATTACTAGTTCATCTTGTCTGTCATTCTGCCCCTGAGCTATTTTTATGAACTATTTTTTTGAGGAATTGGAACAGTGCCAGAAAAACTGAAATAAACGTTCCACCCTAAATAATGGACCTATTAGTAGAAAACTAGATACCACATGGCCTTTGGTGATGTTGCACCTGCTGTTTTGCCCAGAGACATACAGCTTACAAATACTATACTTACATATAAAGAGTACAGTACATCGTTAACTTAATTTTTTCTAATTTTATTGCATTAAAAATAGAAGGCATAAAAATATAAGTGCTCTGTGCAATGTAAAAAAATGTAAGGGGGTGTAAACTTTTGTAACTTCTATATCCAAAATAAAAATAGAAAATCAACGATGCAAACAGTCCTGAAGAAAAATCTCCTATTGTTTTGTGTATACAGCAATGATGGAGACCTGTGTGCCTCGAAGGTTACAGGGTACAAAGTGATTCCGTGTGTAGCCATACTCTCACAGCAGGCCCCTACTTCTCTCTTACCTATTGAAGCATGACTACATGGGGTTTGTTTGTAGTCTGTTACCGTAGAGACGCAAGGAGAACAAGAATTTGAATTAAAGGGCTAATCTCAAGTTCTTAAATGGTTGAAATTACAAAGCGATTGTAAAAAAAAGCAACTTTGTAAAGTATTTTTTTTTTTATTAAAAATTCTCAAGGAAGGACTGATTTTTAATTGTGAAGTTTACAGGTTGTTGAGTATGGTTACCGGCCACCCTCAATTGTCGGGTTACTTAGGCAAGGAGCGCACTTAGCTTGCAGGCTCTATGCTTTAGAGAAGGGGTGGGGAACCTCCGGCCCACGGGCCATTTCCGGTCCTCGATGACCTTTTCTCCGGCCCCAGGCAGATTCTCAGGGACCGCAGTGCTTGGGCCAGTGAATGCTGCGGCACATGCAATAAAGGATTATGACCTGACGCTAGCCAGTGACAGGACATCCTTCTTGGGCAGAGTTAGTACGATGCACTCCTGTCCCACAGCTGAAGACAGCAGCGGCAGCCCCCATGTCTAATGTGATGCATATATGCTCCTGCTTCAGCGTATCCTGTCATGTATATGCTCCTGCTCCAGCGTCTCCTGTCATGTATATGCTCCTGCCCCAGCATCTCCTGTCATGTATATGCTCCTGCCCCAGCGTCTCCTGTCATGTTTATGCTCCTGCCCCAGGCTCTCCTGTCATGTTTATGCTCCTGCCCCAGCATCTCCTATCACGTTTATGCTCCTGCTCGAGCGTCTCCGGTCATGTTTATGCTCCTGCCCCAGCATATCCTGTCATGTATATGCTCCAGCCCCACTGTCTCCCATCATGTATATGCCCCAGCATCTCCTGTCATGTATATGCTCCTGATCTAGCATCTCCTGTCATATATATGCTCCTGCCCCAGAATATCTTATGTGATTGATATGCTCCTGCCATGTCTCCTGTAATGTGCTGCATATGCTACTGTCTCATATGTGATGTATATGCTCCTGCTCCACTGTTTCCTATGTGATGAATATGCTCCAAACCCCAGTGTCTCAAATGTGACGTATATGCTGTAGACCCAGCATCTCCTATATTCCTATGTGATGGGACAACATCTGCAAGGAGCTTGTATGTTCTCCCCATGTTTGTGTGGGTTTCCCCTGGGTTCTCTGGTTTCCTCCCACACGCCAAAGACATACTGATTGGGACTCATAATCTAGATTCCCTATGGGGACAGTGATGATAATGTCTGTAAAGCGCTGTGGAATTAATGGCGTTATGTAAGTGAGTAAAATAAAATAAATATGCTCTAGCCCTAGTGACTCATATGTGATGTATAACCATCAATCTTGAGAAGCACACCGGCCCGTGCAACTAGGAAGCTGGGAGGCAGAGGAGACAGAAGATTAGAACACTCCTTTAAGTCTATTTGTAAAGTTGCTTCAATTCATTTTAGATGCATTAGAGCAAAAAAAAATTGATGGCAAAGATGGACATAAATGCAGAAAACATTCAGACTGGGATTACTAGAAAATCCCAGTAGAAAAATAAGCTAAAATCTTTGACAGAATATGACTGCATCCAATTCCACACATTTGGAATTTTTGCAATGTTGCTGCCAACTCAAAATCCACATGAAATAATTGAAGAATTGCTACCACATTATGATCCCAGCTGGAGCTACTGTCCTGCTATCTTTTGGTCAGGGGACGTGTTGGTAGTTTCGGTGTTAGCTGTAAATTACATGTCCATGATGCCCCACCACATATCATAGTTTTGGCAGCACAAGCTCATGCGCACCTGAACCACTATACAGGTGCAACAGGATAAATATTTAGTGTCAATAATCAGCACAAAAGCTTAAAGATGTTGCCCCATCTTCATTCTTCAGAACACCTCTCCTCTGCCTCCTGTGATGTATATGCTCCAGCCCCAGCGCCTCCTGTGATGTATATGCTCCAGCCCCAGTACCTCCTGTGATGTATATGCTCCAGCCCCAGTACCTCCTGTGATGTATATGCTCCAGGGTCTCCTGAGATGTATATGCTCCTCTGTCAATGTATATGCTCCTCTGTCAATGTATATGCTACTTGACAGGGGTCAGTGTACTCCTGATCATTAACAATTCAGACCAGCAACATGGTTGCACTGCTGCCCCAAACTGCGTCCTCTCCTATGCTGCAAATTGAGGCAGCTTTGCCTCTGCAGCATCGTAGAGCAGGGACACTGATAGCCTGCAGAAGAGGTTGATAACTTTGACAACAAACAGTAAACAATAGAATTAAAATTCCCTCCTTTCCGGAGAACAGAAAGGATTTTTAACAAGAGGCAAATTGCAAAGTTGCTTGTTTTTACAACCACTTTGCAATTTTTACCCATTTAAGAACATGAGACAATCCCTTTAAAATATATATGCCAACTATTGAACAACAATTTTTTTTTTCTGAAGGTCCAAAATTCTCTAATACTATATATATTTGTTATCTAACTGTATCTCTTAAGCTCCAAAGCTCCCCCTATTGGTGGCTGCAAGTATTCAAAATCATATTAGTTACTTCTATTTTTTTTTTTTTTTTGCAGATAAGCTCTGCCCCAGAAAAATGGTGCTCCAATTTCTTTATTGAGCCATTAAGAAACTGATCAGCACAAAATGTTGGATCTGGTAGTAAAAGATAATAATTCTCTTTAAATCTGAAATAGTGGAGATATTGTTCCCAGAACAATATTCATATAACACTGAGTAATTGTATGCAACACCTCATCGTTCCTTCCGTAATAAGAGACTTGTCAGAAGAAGCTTATCTGGCTTAAAAATTAGTTGAACCTACATAGAAGCAAATCACCATGTGATGGGAAGAATACTGTTGAAGTGGTCATATTTTGGCAAAAGGGGTAGACTGATGTCACCCACTTGGGTCCATGGATTGGCAGATCTATAAAGGTTCATAGTTCCCTAAAAAAAGGTTAAAAAATATATATTTTGGCCTTTAAGTTTCATTTTAACTGTTATCTGATTCCTTCTCCTCTGAAAGAGATTTGTCGTCAAGTTTGGACAAAATATTTGCTTTCTCCTTCAATACCGATACTTCATTTTGAAGTTTTAGGATACTGTTATCGTACTGCATCCTTTCCAGGGCATGCTGGATCTCCAAAGTCTCGGTAATGATTTTCAACAAGTTGTCCTCCGTATTAAAAACTTGCTCGGTCAATGTATTCATCTTTTTCTCCAGGTCCTGCATCTCATTAGACACCTTCAGAAGGCTATGTACAGCGGAGTCAATCGTTGGCAAATTCTTGATGCATTTGGTCAGTTTAGGCTGGAATTCTTCCATGTTCTTTCGGACTTTATTGTTCAGATCGGCTAAGTCACTCTGCTCTTTTTCCAGCTCCTTGATAGCGTTGTCATCCCATTCCTGAACTTCAGAAATCCGCTGAAGGTCATCATCTTCCTGGGTTTTCACCGTTCTAAAATTGCGGAGAGTCCCTGACTCAAACTCTTTAAGTTTCTCTGAGAGTTGCTTGAGTGTTTGGTCAGCAGAGTTGATCTTCAAGGTCATCTGGTTATGGAAAGACTTGGTTTCCGTCTTGACAGAGTCAGATTTGAGGTTCATCTCATCAAGACTCTTCTTCCATGAATCGGTGACGTTCTGAAACCTCAGGTTGATAGTCTGCATCTTTTCAGAGAGTGATAGCTCACGGTTTTGGATGTGATCGATATCGGCATAGAGGTTAGTCAACTGTTTCTGCAAGTTGCTCACTAGAGAAGATGATGATGTTGCTTCTGCTAGGACCTCATTGGTAGACTTGAGCTGTAAGAGAAGGTCCATGTGCTTAGTGTAACACAATGTAATGTATGAAAGAAAGAAATCCATAAACACAGGGTCATCATAAGGAACGAAAATATGAGATCTGGCTTGCACCAATCAGGAGCCACATTTTAATATTCTTTTTAGACTTTCAAACTCATAGACCTTCTCCAAGGATAGGTAGGCATGGAAGAGCAGAAAATGAAGGCTTAATAAAGTTGACCAAAGACTGAAGAAAGTTCACAAATTATAGAGGCAAGGTCATGTGAGGTATCTTTTTAGAACATCATGGAAAGTTTGGTTACATGCAGCAGAGAAGGAAGAAGCACCATTCATGAGAACTTGCAACCACCCAGTCAAGAGGAGAGATTTTTGGACTTGTGATTCCTAGGCTATGTTCAGTTTTTTGAGGATTTAAAAAAAAATGAGTTATTCAAAGGAAAATTACATCAAGAAAAGCTCCTTTTTTGGGGGACCGTCTGGAGGAGTTTTTCATTTCCTAAACATGTTTTGAACACTTTGTTTTCCTGAAGTGTTCTTTGGAGCCTTCTGATTGGACAGTGCTTAATTTGAGGAGGTTTCCTTCAGGATCTGCTTCAAAGAAGCGCCATGCACTTACCCTATTTTTCAGACTATAAGACGCACTTTTTTCCTCCAAAATTTTGGAGGAAAGTGAGGGGTGTGTCTTATAGTCCAGATGTACAGTACAGACCAAAAGTTTGGACCTTCTCATTTAAAGATTTTTCTGTATTTTCATGACTATGAAAATTGTACATTCACACTGAAGGCATCAAAACTATGAATTAACACATGTGGAATTATATACTTAACCGAAAAGTGTGAAACAACTGAAAATATGTCTTGTATTCTAGGTTCTTCAAAGTAGCCACCTTTTGCTTTGATGACTGCTTTGCACACTCTTTGCATTCTCTTGATGAGCTTCAAGAGGTAGTCACCGGAAATGGTTTTCACTTCACAGGTGTGCCCTGTCAGGTTTAATAAGTGGGATTTCTTGACTTATAAATGGGGTAGGGACCATCAGTTGTGTTGTGCAGAAGTCTGGTGGATACACAGCTGATAGTCCTACTGAATAGACTGTTAGAATTAGTATTATGGCAAGAAAAAAGCAGCTAAGTAAAGAAAAACGAGTGGCCATCATTACTTTAAGAAATGAAGGTCAGTCAGTCTGAAAAATTGGGAAAACTTTGAAAGTGTCCCCAAGTGCAGTTGCAAAAACCATCAAGCGCTATAAAGAAACTGGCTCACATGAGGAACGTCCCAGGAAAGGAAGACCAAGAGTCTCCTCTGCTTCTGAGGATAAGTTTATCCGAGTCACCAGCCTCAGAAATCGCAGGTTAACAGCAGCTCAGATTAGAGACCAGGTCAATGCCACACAGAGTTCTAGCAGCAGACACATCTCTTCAACAACTGTTAAGAGGAGACTTTGTGCAGCAGGCCTTCATGGTAAAATAGCTGCTAGGAAACCACTGCTGAGGACAGACAACAAGCAGAAGAGACTTGTTTGGGCTAAAGAACACAAGGAATGGACATTAGACCAGTGGAAATCTGTGCTTTGGTCTGATGAGTCCAAATTTGAGATCTTTGGTTCCAACCACCGTGTCTTTGTGCACACCTCCAGGCTGTGTAAGAGCTATTTGACCAAGGAGAAGAGTGATGGGGTGCTACGCCAGATGACCTGGCCTCCACAGTCACCAGACCTGAACCCAATCGAGATGGTTTGGGGTGAGCTGAACCGCAGAGTGAAGGCAAAAGGGCCAACAAGTGCTAAGCATCTCTGGGAACTACTTCAAGATTGTTGGAAGACCATTTCCAGTGACTACCTCTTGAAGCTCATCAAGAGAATGCCAAGAGTGTGCAAAGCAGTCATCAAAGCAAAAGGTGGCTACTTTGAAGAACCTAGAATATAAGACATATTTTCTGTTGTTTCACACTTTTTTGTTAAGTATATAATTCCACATGTGTTAATTCATAGTTTTGATGCCTTCAGTATGAATGTACAATATTCATAGTCAATAAAATACAGAAAAATCTTTAAATGAGAAGGTGTGTCCAAACTTTTGGTCTGCACTGTATATGTATACACTGCTCAAAAAAATAAAGGGAACACGCAAACAACACATCCTAGATCTGAATGAATGAAATATTCTCATTGAATACTTTGTTCTGTACAAAGTTGAATGTGCTGACAACAAAATCACACAAAAATCATCAATGGAAATCAAACTTATTTACCAATGGAGGCCTGGATTTGGAGTCACCACCAAAATTAAAGTGGAAAAACACACTACAGGCTGATCCAACTTTGATGTAATGTCCTTAAGACAAGTCAAAATGAGGCTCAGTATTGTGCGTGGCCTCCAAGTGCCTGTATGACCTCCCTACAACGCCTGGGCATGCTCTTGATGAGGTTGCGGATGGTCTCCTGTGGGATCTCCTCCCAGACCTGGACTAAAGCATCCGCCAACTCCTGGACAATCTGTGGTGCAAAGTGACGTTGGTGGATGGAGCGAGACATGATGTCCCAGATGTGCTCAATCGGATTCAGGTCTGGGGAACGGGCGGGCCAGTCCATAGCTTCAATGCCTTCATCTTGCAGGAACTGCTGACACACTCCAGCCACATGAGGTCTGGCATTGTCCTGCATTAGGAGGAACCCAGGGCCAACAGCACCAGCATATGGTCTCACAAGGGGTCTGAGGATCTCATCTCGGTACCTAATGGCAGTCAGGCTAACTCTGGCGAGCCCATGGAGGGCAGTGCGGCCCTCCAAAGAAATGCCACCCCACACCATTACTGACCCACTGCCAAAAAGGTCATGCTGAAGGATGTTGCATGCAGCAGATCGCTCTCCACGGCGTCTCCAGACTCTGTCACGTCTGTCACATGTGCTCAGTGTGAACCTGCTTTCATCTGTGAAGAGCACAGGGCAACAGTGGCGACTTTGCCAATCCTGGTGTTCTGTGACAAATGCCAAGCGTCCTGCACTGTGTTGGGCTGTGAGCACAACCCCCATCTGTGGACGTCGGGCCCTCATACCACCCTCATGGAGTCGGTTTCTAACCGTTTGTGCAGACACATGCACATTTGTGGCCTGCTGGAAGTCATTTTGCAGGGCTCTGGCAGTGCTCCTCCTGTTCCTCCTTGCACAAAGGCGGAAGTAGCGGTCCTGCTGCTGGGTTGTTGCCCTCCTACGGCCCCCTCCACATCGCCTGGTGTACTGGCCTGTCTCCTGCTAGCGCCTCCAGCCTCTGGACACTACGCTGACAGACACAGTAAACCTTCTTGCCACAGCTCGCATTGATGTGCCATCCTGGAGGAGATCCCACAGGAGACCATCCGCAACCTCATCAGGAGCATGCCCAGGCATTGTAGGGAGGTCATACAGGCACGTGGAGGCCACACACAATACTGAGCCTTATTTTGACTTGTTTTAAGGACATTACATCAAAGTTGGATCAGCCTGTAGTGTGTTTTTCCACTTTAATTTTGGGGGTGACTCCAAATCCAGGCTTCCATTGGTTAATAAATTTGATTTCCATTGATGATTTTTGTGTGATTTTGTTGTCAGCACATTCAACTTTGTACAGAACAAAGTATTCAATGAGAATATGTCATTCATTCAGATCTAGGATGTGTTATTTGAGTGTTCCCTTTATTTTTTTGAGCAGTGTGTATATATATATATATATATATTTATTTATTATTATTATTAAATATTTATATAGCGCCATTAGGTTCCATGGCGCTTTACAAGTGTAGGGGCAGACAGGGACACGAACATGAAACATCAAACGAGGCGCACTGGTACAGTAGGGTAGGGGTTCCGGTCCACGAGGGCTCACAGTCTATAGGGGGTGGGTGGGGAGACAGGAGGAAGGGGAGAGGAGAGGGTGAGATGGTGTAGCGGATGGGTCTCAGTGTGGGCTGTAGGCCTGAAGGAAGAGGTGGGTCTTTAGGTTTTTCTTGAAGGTTCCCAGGGTAGGGGAGTGTCGGATGTGATGGGGGAGAGAGTTCCAGAGTATGGCGGATGCACGAGAGAAGTCTTGTAGGCGGTTGTGGGAGGAGGAAATGAGAGGGGAGAAGAGGAGAAGTTCTTGAGAGGAGCGAAGATCGTGCGGGGGGACATATCTGGAAACCAGGTCGAGATGTAGGGAGGGGACAGGTTATGTATGGCCTTGTATGTTAGGGTTAGGGTTTTGAACCGTGATCTCAGGGCAATGGGGAGCCAGTGAAGGGCTTGGCAGAGGGGGGAGGCGGGGGTGAAACGGGGAGATAGGTGGATTAGTCGGGCAGCGGAATTGAGGATGGTGCGGAGAGGTGCGAGGGAGGAAGCGGGGAGGCCAGTGAGCAGGGGGTTGCAGTAGTCGAGACGGGAGATGATGAGGGCGTGGATAAGCGTTTTTGCCAAGTCCTGGTCAAGGAACGAGCGGATTCGGGCAATGTTCCTCAGTTGGAGTCGGCAGGCGGTGGCGAGGGCTTCGATGTGGGGCTTGAAGGAGAGGGAGGAGTCGAGGATTACCCCGAGGCACTTGGTGTGGGAGACGGGTGAGAGGGTGCAGTCGTTGATTGTGATGGATAAGTTGTGGAGCTGGGGAGAGCGGTTGGGGGGGAAGACGATTATCTCGGTCTTGTCCATGTTGAGTTTGAGGAATCGGGTGGAGAAGAAGGATGAGATGGCGGATAGGCATTGGGGAATTTTGGATAGTAGGGCGGAAATGTTGGGGTCAGACAGGTAGAGCTGGGTGTCGTCAGCGTAGAGGTGGTATTGGAGGCCGTGGGATTCGATGAGTTTCCCCAGGCCGAGGGTGTATGTGGAGAAGAGTAGTGGTCCCAGGACTGAGCCTTGGGGAACTCCAACAGAAAGGGGGTGGGGCGAGGATGAGGTGTGGGAGTGGGTGACGCTGAAAGTCCGGTCCGTTAGGTAGGAGGAGATCCATGAGAGGGCTAGGTCAGTGATGCCAAGGGATTCTAGGATGTGGAGTAGGAGGGGGTGGTCGACTGTGTCGAAGGCGGCGGAGAGGTCGAGAAGAAGGAGGACGGAGTAGTGTCGCTTGCTCATGGCGGTCAGTAGGTCGTTGGTGACTTTAGTTAGGGCTGTTTCGGTGGAGTGGTGGGGTCGGAAACCGGATTGAAGGCGGTCGAAGAGGGAGGAGGAGGAGAGGTGGGAGGACATATATATGTATATATACTATGGCTGTGGGGGGGGTGTGGGGGAGCGGCAGTGGTGGAAGAGCGGGGCACAGGAGGCAGGAGCGCCTGTTGCAGCTCCTGCCTGTGCCAGTTGCTAAAGAAAATTAATATTCACCCATGGGCGTGGGGAGCAGTGGATATTCATTTTCCTTAATAGCGGGCACAGTGTAGCCGCAGCGCGGATCCTGCAGCGGCCGGCGGTCACGTGTGCCCGCTATTAAAGACCATGAATATTCACTTCAACCTACTCCCATGGAGTAGTGAATATTCATGCACTTTAATAGTGGGCACACATGATTGCTGGCCGCTGCAGGAGCCGCAGCTGCAGGAGCAGTGTGCGCGGTATTAAGGCGAATGAATGGTCACTGCTCCATAGTCCCGACGTGGGGAGCAGTGACTATTCCGGCACAGCGTGTCATAGTGTGAGGGCACATAGCAGTGATGTCATGCGCGGCTCACGTCATGAGATCAATGCGGGCAGCAGAGCAGGACGCAGCGCTGGAGCAGAGGCAAGGAAGGTGAGTAGAATCGTTTCATTTTTTGTGTACAGCATGGGATGGAGGTGCCATACATAATCAAGATGGGGGTGCCATGCATACTAGGATGGGATGGGGGGTGCCAAGCATACCAGGAAGAGGGATGTGGGGGCCATGCATACCAGGAAGAGGGATGAGGGGGCCATGCATATAAGGATGGGGATGAAGGGGGCCATGCATACCAGGATGGGATGGGGGGTGTCAAGTATACCAGGAAGAGGGATGTGGGGGCCATGCATACCAGGAAGAGGGATGAGGGGGCCATGCATATCAGGATGGGGATGAAGGGGGCCATGCATACCAAGAAGAGGGGTGAGGGGGCCACGCATACCAGGAAGAGGGATGAGGGGTGCCATGCATACCAGAAAGAGGGATGAGGGGTGCCATGCATACCAGGAAGAGGGATGAGGGGGGCCATGCATACCTGGAGGAGGGATGAGGGAGCCATGCATACCAGGACAGGGATGAGGGGTGCCATGCGTACCAGGAAGAGGGATGAGGGGGCCATGAATACCAAAGAGGGATGAGGGGGGCATGCATACCAGGATGAGGGTGCCATGCATACCAGAAGCATTTTTTGATCTGCAGGGCATAGCTTTTACGCTGATAATAGTGGTTTAAAACGATAAGGACAGGTTTAAAACCACTGAATGTAAACCATAGCTCTATTCACTGACAAGGAACCAAGACTTTGAAAATGGCAAGGAATTGATACCCAATTTTTTGTTTTAATACATAAATTTGCACGACTTTTCATTATGCAATAAATAAACCTGAGACCCCCTTAAAGCCTCTTCTTCCCATACCTATGCCCTAAAAACTGTAATTACAGCATATTGTGAAAAACAAAATTATACATTTTTCAGGAGTTCTAGAAGCCTCTTTCAATATGTCACAACTCTAGAAATCTAATCTAGTCCTCATGTAAGATTCATGCAGTAAGGAGTCTGGGTATTGTATCTCAGGGTGAAGAAATAGGAGACAGAGTAAAGTGAAGTGCAGGAAATGCCCTGGAAGGAGCGGACACTGATTCACCATAATTAAAATTAATGAATCATTATTCTTTCTTATTATATAAAATTAAAATGTGACTATGCAATGCCAAGAAGATCATGACCGGCCGGTTGGGTAACATTCCTATTTCTGCCACGTAGGAACACCATGGTGTGGACTGCTACTGAGCTAGGTTAACATCAGGGGTCTTATTCCGACATGTGCACCATTAAAAGGAATCGTTCAGCAGGTTTTTGCTATGTAATCGGAAAGCAACACAATATAGGGGCAGAAAGCCTGATTCCAGCGATGTGTTGCTTGCTGTAGTTTTAATACAATCAGTGTTTTATCAGCAGTAGTTTATCAGTGCAGGACTAGGTGTCATGTGCATGGTAGTCCAGCTAATCTGTGTAACCCCACCCCCACCACTGATTGGCAGTTTCCTGTGTACATTGTCAGCAAGTAGCCAATCAGTGGTGGGGGTGTGGTCATACTCAGCTCAGCATTCTGAGACTGCTACATCTACAGCAGAGAAAACTGGGATTCTATCAAAACTTCACCAAGCAGCCCAGTAAGTGACACATTGCTGGAATCAGGGTTTCTGCCCCTACATCATGCCGCTCTCAAATTCCATAGCAAAAACCTGCCGACAGATTCCCTTTAACTTGTCCACATGTGTATTAACTTTATGTGCCCTTTAATTATCGTCCCATTTTATGGGCAATTGCAAAAAACTACTGAATGTGAGGTGTGCTGTGCATAACACCGTTATATCCATAAAAAAAGAAATTCAGATACACAGCTCCAAATCCCATGCATAGAAACAGTGTAAAAAGATCTTTCAGTCTTTCTTTAGTCGCCACTAGGGGCAGCTTACCGCATATTATTTCATTACTGATTCTGTATAGGATATAAATTGAACGTGATACTGTCCTTTTAACAAACTTAGCATAAATCAACACCTAGCTCACTGAGGAATCAGATGACAGCTACCTATTGAAGTCTATGGAAAAAGGAACAAGGAAGAGAGTGATGTTTCTTCTTTCTAGTAAGTGTTTTATCTGACACCAGTGTTGGATTCAAAGCTACACACCGCTCAGTATTGCACTCACAGCTACGCCGCTCAGTATTGCACTCACAGCTACGCCGCTCAGTATTGCACTCACAGCTACGCCGCTCAGTATTGCACTCACAGCTACGCCGCTCAGTATTGCACTCACAGCTACACCGCTCAGTATTGCACTCACAGCTACACCGCTCAGTATTGCACTCACAGCTACACCGCTCAGTATTGCACTCACAGCTACACCGCTCAGTATTGCACTCACAGCTACACCACTCAGTATTGCACTCACAGCTACACCACTCAGTATTGCACTCACAGCTACACCACTCAGTATTGCACTCACAGCTACACCACTCAGTATTGCACTCACAGCTACACCGCTCAGTATTGCACTCACAGTTACACCACTCAATATTGCACTCACAGCTACAACGTTCAGTATTGCACTCACAGCTACAACGCTCAGTATTGCACTCACAGCTACAACGCTCAGTATTGCACTCAGAGCTACAAAGCTCAGTATTGCACTCAGAGCTACAACGCTCAGTATTGCACTCAGAGCTACAACGCTCAGTATTGCACTCAGAGCTACAACGCTCAGTATTGCACTCACAGCTACAACGCTCAGTATTGCACTCACAGCTACAACGCTCAGTATTGCACTCACAGCTACAACGCTCAGTATTGCACTCACAGCTACAACGCTCAGTATTGCACTCACAGCTACAACGCTCAGTATTGCACTCACAGCTACAACGCTCAGTATTGCACTCACAGCTACAACGCTCAGTATTGCACTCACAGCTACAACGCTCAGTATTGCACTCACAGCTACAACGCTCAGTATTGCACTCACAGCTACAACGCTCAGTATTGCACTCACAGCTACAACGCTCAGTATTGCACTCACAGCTACAACGCTCAGTATTGCACTCACAGCTACAACGCTCAGTATTGCACTCACAGCTACAACGCTCAGTATTGCACTCACAGCTATGCCGATCAGTGTTGCATTCACAGCTACACTGCTCAGTATTATAGCACAATATCTTCTATGCTGTTGCTGTTTCTGTGCGTGTGCTACATGGAGACAGGAGAGCGGCAATCCCTCATGTCTGTGCGTGTTGCGTATAGGAGACATCAAGACAGCTAATCTTACCTCTCTAGGTCGGAGAGAACTGAAAATTAGAAATAGAAAATGAGTGGAAAATACAGGATACAAGTTATATATTAATGGCCAGAAAAGACATGACAGATTGTTCTGAATTTACCTGGAACAACTGATGTTTCATATAGAAAAAATATGATGCGGATTTGCAAAAAAATCTGCAGCAGATTTCGCTGCAGATTTGCAGTGTTGCATGCGGTGGATCCCTTAACCTCATTCAAAGGGGGCTAATTCACATTTTCCTAGCCCATCGTGGTTGGATTATGGCCCGAAAATCCATTGCGTGAACATATAAAGGCTAATAGGATGTATTAAAAAAAGATTTAACCATGCCACTATTTCCTAAAAAAAAAAAAAAAAAAATACAGTATTGCCCCTTTTAGAAATTACGGTAGGTACATGTTAACTCAATTATCGAGATTATCTCAGCGGATAAATTGCATAAAACTGCTAATTTTTTTACCTTCAATTCTCATACTTGCATCATGGCTACTGTTTTTTTACAAAATGTACCAATCACAGGGATGTATTCACATTTGTCAGATTTGTCACAGAAATTTTGGCGAGGGACCATCTGAGGACCAGCGACGAGCACTATGTGTACTGATCTACATCAGTGAAGGACGACGGTGATAGAAAAATATTCCATCGCACAGATGGTTTCAGCTTTGACGGAAGGTAATCTATAGAGAGTAAGTAAGGGGAAAAAGAAGGATGATCCAGGTAAGCTCCTTAAAGGCTGACCTCTGATTTCCTATATCCCACTGTCTGGTGAGGCCAGTGGATAAAGAAAAACTTTATAACACGTGGAACCTAAAGGGGTGTTCCCGTTTCAGAAAAGTTCTCTCTAACAGGTGTAGCTTGATGTAAAAAAAACAAAAACAAAAATCTAGGCTTTACTCACCCTTCCCAGGTCCAGCACTGAGCCTCTGCAGCTGCCTTGGTCTAGGTTGTTTGTTTGCAACGCTAACGGCACAAGCCACTGAGCTCAGTGATTGGTTGCAGTGCTGTCGACAAGACATCAGCACTGCAGACTGAACAGAAACTAGGTCAGGGGTGTTGACACAGTACTGGACCCGGGGAGGCAGTAATTTTGCTCCTATTGAAGCCACTTGTGTGTTCTCACCCACTACGAGACCTCTTTCATAGCCCCATAGAGTATGATGCCCCAAAAATGCTCCACATATAAAGTATGATAGTCTCTAAGTGAATTTCCCCACAGCCCCCCAAACAGCATGATGCCCCCATAGTCCCACCACACGGTATGATGCCCCTCATATAGTATGATGCTCCACACAGCATGATGTTCCCCACAGCCCCCCCCCCACGCAGTATGATATCTCGAGAAGCCCCCTGCACAGTATGATGTCCCCCACAGCCCCTACACAGTATGATGTCCCCATACAGTATGATGTCCCCCATAGCATATGATATTCCCCATAGTCCCCCAACAGTATGACGTCACCCTCAGCCCCCTACACAGTATGATGGCCCCATACAGTATGATGTCCTACACAGCCCCCAACACAGTCTGATGTTCTCCACAGCCCCCTACACAGTATGATGTCCTCATACAGTATGATGTCCTACACAGCCTCCTACACAGTATGATGTCCCCAACAGCCACTCCTACACAGTATGATGTCCTACACAGCCCCCTACACAGTATGATGTCCCTAAAAGCCACTCCCATGCAGTATGATGTCCCCCATAGCATATTATATTCACCACAGCCCCATAAAAGTATGATGTCACCCACAGCCCCCTACACAGTATGATGGCCCCATACAGTATGATGTCCTACACAGCCCCCCACACAGTATGATGTCCCCAACAGTCACTCCCACACAGTATGATGTCACCCACAGCCCCTACACAGTATGATGGCCCCATACAGTATGATATCCTACACAGCTTCCACACAGTATGATGTTCCCCACAGCCACCTACACAGTATGATGTCCCCATAAGGTATGATGTCCTACACAGCCCCACACACAGTATGCCGTCCCCCACAGCCCCCTACACAGTATGATGTCCCCAACAGCCACTCCCACACAGTATGATGTCACCCACAGCCCCCTACACAGTATGATGGCCCAATACAGTATGATGTCCTACAGTCCCCCACACAGTATGATGTCCCCCACAGCCCCCTACACAGTATGATGTCCCCAACAGCCCCCCCCACACAGTATGATTTCACCAACAGCCCCCTACACAGTATGATGGTCCCATACAGTATGATGTCCTACACAGCCCCACACACAGTATGCTGTCCCCCACAGCCCCCCACACAGTATGATGTCCCCAACAGCCACCATCACACAGTATAATGTTCCCCACAGCCACCCCCCCCCACACACAGTATGGTGGCACATCCCCCTAAAAGAACTGACTGATAAAATAAGAAAATAATAATTACAAACTACTAGTCCAGTTCGCCCAAAGCACAGCTCCGGTCTATGCAGTGTACGATCTGAGGCTCCACACAGCAGGCGCGATCTAATGACATCATCATTCTTACTGCGCTGAGTATAAGATGCACAGGCTTCATGGTGGAGTAGGGAGCCGACAGCTCCCTGTTCCACCATTGTATTCAATTGTATCTACAGCCTAAGGATGCAGATACCGTTGAGATGGAAATGTCCGCAATGGGGAGGAGGGTGAAACGGCCTGCTGATATAAGTGGCACGCCACTGCCTGCTGAAGAAAACATGGGTAGTCCGGGCTTAGATGATATCCTTGTTAGTCATGTTTTAAGGCTCTTAAGAGGGTCTAACATTGACTTACAGGGTAGCTACCTATAGGTGGCGCTAGAGAGACAGTATTCTTACTTCTGGGTGGGACTTATCATTGCCGATCCGCTAATGATCTTGTCAACCGGATCTCCTCAAGCAGAACCAGCCTAACCTTACCGTTACTCTGAAATCAGCAGAATCAGAATTTGGGTTCCTCGTCATCCATAAAGATGAAGATGAGAGAGTGAATTTTTGATTGGACTATGTGGCAAGCTTTTGATGATGTTTTTGGGGGCCCTCGCAATCATACATTTAGCCAATGTATGGGTAATAAAACATTATACTAAAACTGTCTGAAAAAAACAAAAAAAAATAAAAATTACCTTTCCAAATATCTGGCCGACTTTTTCTTCCAGTTCTTGTAGCGCTGACGACTCAGACCGCAGAGACAGATACTTCTGCTCCAAGATGGTGAAGTTCTGGGACTGCTGAAACACAATCCTGAAATGTGCGGAGAAATATTAGTGATGACGCAAAAACATATAATATATACCTATACCTTGAAGCTCATGGAATCCAATGCAAACTTTTCAACAGGCCCCTCTCCCATCCCCCCAATTATCAGGGATCTCTTTAGAGCATACGTGTCAAACTCTGGCCCACAGGATGGTTTTATTTGACTCTCGACACCAGAACAACCACCCCTATGTGAGGTCTGTATGGGGGACTATGTGGGGCCCATTATTCTGTATGGAGGACTATGTGGGGTCATTTTGCTGTATGGAGGACTATGTGGGGCCCATTATTCTGTATTGAGGACTACGTGAGGCCCATTATACTGTATGGAGGGCTATGTGGGGTCATTATACTGTATGGAGGACTATGTGGGGCCCATTATTCTGTATGGAGGACTATGTGGGGACATTTTGCTGTATGGACTGACTATGTGGGGCCCATTATTCTGTATTGAGGACTATGTGAGGCCCATTATACTGTATGGAGGGCTATGTGGGGTCATTATACTGTATGGAGGACTATGTGGGGCCCATTATTCTGTATGGAGGACTATGTGGGGACATTTTGCTGTATGGACTGACTATGTGGGGCCCATTATTCTGTATTGAGGACTACGTGAGGCCCATTATACTGTATGGAGGACTATGTGGGGCCATTATACTGTATGGAGGACTATGTGGGGCCCATTATTCTGTATGGAGGACTATGTGGGGCCATTATACTGTATGGAGGGCTATGTGGGGTCATTATACTGTATGGAGGACTATGTGGGGCCCATTATACTGTATGGAGGACTATGTGGGGCCATTATACTGTATGGAGGACTATGTGGGGCCCATTATTCTGTATGGAGGACTATGTGGGGCCCATTATACTGTATGGGGGACTATGTGGGGCCCATTATTCTGTATGGAGGACTATGTGGGGTAATTTTGCTGTATGGACGACTATGTGGGGCCCATTATTCTGTATTGAGGACTATGTGAGGCCCATTATACTGTATGGAGGGCTATGTGGGGTCATTATACTGTATGGAGGACTATGTGGGGCCTATTATTCTGTATGGAGGACTATGTGGGGACATTTTGCTGTATGGACTGACTATGTGGGGCCCATTATTCTGTATTGAGGACTATGTAAGGCCCATTATACTGTATGGAGGACTATGTGGGGCCATTATACTGTATGGAGGACTATGTGGGGCCCATTATTCTGTATGGAGGACTATGTGGGGCCATTATACTGTATGGAGGGCTATGTGGGGCCATTATACTGTATGGAGGACTATGTGGGGCCCATTATACTGTATGGAGGACTATGTGGGGCCCATTATACTGTATGGAGGACTATGTGGGGCCATTATACTGTATGGAGGACTATGTGGGGCCCATTATTCTGTATGGAGGACTATGTGGGGCCCATTATACTGTATGGGGGACTATGTGGGGCCCATTATTCTGTATGGAGGACTATGTGGGGTCATTTTGCTGTATGGACGACTATGTGGGGCCCATTATTCTGTATTGAGGACTATGTGAGGCCCATTATACTGTATGGAGGGCTATGTGGGGTCATTATACTGTATGGAGGACTATGTGGGGCCTATTATTCTGTATGGAGGACTATGTGGGGACATTTTGCTGTATGGACTGACTATGTGGGGCCCATTATTCTGTATTGAGGACTATGTGAGGCCCATTATACTGTATGGAGGACTATGTGGGGGCATTATACTGTATGGAGGACTATGTGGGGCCCATTATTCTGTATGGAGGACTATGTGGGGCCATTATACTGTATGGAGGGCTATGTGGGGTCATTATACTGTATGGAGGACTATGTGGGGCCCATTATACTGTATGGAGGACTATGTGGGCCCATTATACTGTATGGAGGACTATGTGGGCCCATTATACTGTATGGAGGACTATGTAGGGCCCATTATTCTGTATGGAGGGCTATGTGGGGACATTATACTGTATGGAAGACTATGTGGGGCCATTATACTATATGGAAGACTATGTGGGGCCATTATACTGTATGGAGGACTATGTGGGGCCAATTATACTGCGCCAATTCTTTGGAATGCACTACCCAGGACAGTTCGATTAATTCCCAATACCCACAGTTTCAGCGAACCCTAAAAACACATTTCTTTAGACTGGCGTATCGCCTAAACACACTCTGTCCGTCCCAGTTTTCCCCCATATTGAAATCTTCTTCAACTTCAGGTTCATACCAACCATGCACATAATAGCCTCTGTCAGGACTGCACACATACTGGCTGGCGACCAGTCCATGTATTATTATTTATCCTATATAGTATATCAAGGCTGCATTATACAATATATGTACTTTTTACCTTTTGTGTCTCTCCCATTTCCTCATAGACTGTAAGCTCGCGAGCAGGGCCCTCACTCCTTTTGATATGAGATATGCTTATTCTGTATTGTCTGTATATGTCCCCCCTAAAATTTGTAAAGTGCTGCAGAATATGTTGGTGCTATAAAAATAAAAACTTATCATTATTATTATTATGGAGGACTATGTGGGGCCATTATACTGTATGTTGGACTATGTAGGCCCATTATACTGTATGGAGCACTATGTGGGGCTATTATTCTGTATGGAGGACTATGTGGGGCCATTATACTGTATGGAGGACTATGTAGGCCCATTATACTGTATGGAGCACTATGTGGGGCCATTATTCTGTATGGAGGACTATGTGGGGCCATTATACTGTATGGAGGACTATGTGGGGCCCATTATGCTGTATGGAGGACTATGTGGGCCCATTATACTGTATGGTGCGCTATGTGGGGCCATTATACTGTATGGAGCACTATGTGGGGCCATTATACTGTATGGAAGATTATGTGGGGCCCATTATACTGTATGGGGGACTATATGGGGCCCATTATGCTGTATGGAGCACTATGTGGGGCCATTATACTGCATGGAGGACTATGTGGTGGGGCCCATTATTCCGTATGGAGGACTATGTGGGGCCCATTATACGGTATGGAGGACTATGTGGGGCCCATTATACTGTATGGAGGACTATGTGGGGCCATTATACTGTATAGAGGACTATGTGGTGCCCATTATACTGTATGGAGCGCTATGTGGGGCCCAGTATTCTGTATGGAGGACTATGTGGGTCATTATACTGTATGGAGGACTATGTGGGGCATTATTCTGTATGGAGGACTATGTAGGGCCATTATTCTGTATGGAGGACTATGTGGGGCCCATTATTCTGTATAGAGGACTATGTGGGGCCCATTATTCTGTATAGAGGACTATGTGGGGCCCATTATTCTGTAGGGAGGACTATGTGGGGCCATAATACTGTATGGAGGACTATGTGAGGCCATTATTCTGTATGGAGGACTATGTGGGGCCCCTTATACTGTATGGATGACTATGTGGAGCCATTATACTGTATGGAGGACTATGTGGGGCCCATTTGTCTGTATGGAGGACTATGTGGGGCCCATTATACTGTATGGAGGACTATGTGGGGCCATTATACTGTATGGAGGACTATGTGGGGCCATTATTCTGTATGGAGGACTATGTGGAGGAGCTGCTCAGTCTTCCGGTAGTGGCCGAGGCTGCCACTACAAATAGACGAAGCAGCTCTGCAAGTGAGTACTTCCGGCCGCCATTAACAGCTGATCTGCGGAGGTGTCGGAACCCCGTCCGATCAGACATTGATGGCCTATCCTAAGGATAAGTCATCAATGATAAAGTAGTGAACGAGCTCTTTCAGCAAAAATCTAAAATTAAAAATTGCCCCTAAGGGATCATTCAGATGTCTGAACACAGACTGGCCGAAAGTGACAGCTTTATATATTTCTATGTGGCTGCCACACTCGGGTCGGGAGAGCTGCCGGCTATGTATATTCTATTTGTATTTCGGAGGTATTCTCCACTAATTTTGGTGAGGAATTTGTTGCCCTATGGACTGGACTCCGTAATACAGACAGGTGTCGGCCACTTGAAGGGTCAGTACCGAACCCTAAATAAAGGATTGCCAATCAACACGCCGGCATAGATCAATATATGTCAAGAGCAGCACTTACTTTATATATACAGTTGAAACCAGAAGTTTAATACACTATATAAAAAGACACATCTCCATGTTTTTCTCAATATCTGACATGAAATCAGAATAAACCTTTCCCGTTTTAGGTCAATGAGGATTACCATAATTTTTAATATTTGCCAAATGCCAGAATAATGAGAGAGAGAGAGAATGTTTTAAGGCATTTTTATTACTTACTGCAAAGTCAAAAGTTTACACACACTAAGATTACTATGCCTTTAAACAATTCTTGACTGCCCATATGATGATGTCATGTGTTTGGAAGCTTCTGATAGTTTTTTTGGCAACATCTGAGTTAATTATAGACACACCTGTGGATGTATTTTAATGCACACCTGAAACACACTGCTTCTTTGTGTAGCATCATGGGAAAGTCTAAAGAAATCAGCCAAGATATCAGGAAGAGAATTGTGGACTAGCCCAAGTCTGGCTTATCCTTGGGTACAACTCAAGATACCTGAAGGTGGCTCATTCATCTGTACAAACAATTATACACAAGTACAAACTAGATGGGAATGTCCAGCCATCATACCGCTCAGGAAGTAGACGGGTTCTGTGTCCCAGAGATGATGTGCTTTAGTCTGCCATGTGCATATCAACCCAAGGACAAAAGCAAAAGACCTTGTGAAGATGATGGCGGAAGCTGGTAAGATTGTGTCAATATCCACAGTGAAACGAGCCATTACTCCAAAAGAGACATAAAAAAGCCAGATTAATGTTTGCAAATGCACACAGGAACAAAGACCTTAATTTTTGGAGACATGTCCTGTGGTCTGATGAAACTAAAATTTAACTTTTTGGGCATAATGACCATCGTTACGTTTGGAGCAAAGAGGGAGAAGCTTGGAAGCCTAAGAACACCATCCTAACTGTGAAACACGGCGTTGGCAGAATCATGTTATGGGGTTGTTTTGCTGCAGGAGGGACTGGTGCACTTCACAATGTAGATTGCATCATGAGAAAAGAAGATTATGTGGCAATACTGAAGCAACATCTCAAGACATCAGCCAGGAAGTTAAAGCTTGGGCAGAAATGGGTCTTCCAGATGGACAATGACCCGAAGCATACTGCAAAAATGGTAACAAAGTGGCTTAAGGATAACAAAGTCAATGTTTTGGAGGGGCCATCACAAAGCCCTGATCTCAATCCTATTGAAAATTTATGCGCAAAGCTGAAAAGGCTGCGAGCAAGATGACCTACAAATCTGGGTCAGTTACAGCAGTTTTGTCAGGAGGAATGGGCCCAAATTCCAACCAATTATTGTGAGTAGCTTGTGGAAGGATATCCCAAACGTGTGACCCAAGTCATTCAGTTTTAAGGGCAATGGTACCAAATACTAATGACATGTATGTAAACTTTTGACTTTGCAGTAAGTAATAAAAATGCCTTAAAACATTCTCTCTCTCATTATTATAGATAGACTATGGCAGGATCATGGCATACGTCACACTCACCACGTTAGTGCGACGCACACTGCCAGACACAAGGAGCACAGCGCCGTCCGGAAATCAAGATATGAGGATCCGCTGCCCGGAACTGGAAAGTGATCCCCGACCTTCTTCGCCTTCTCATCCGCAGACCGCTGCCCCGATCCCGCTGTGTCCTTGGTGCACGGAGAAGCTCCTTTCTTCCTTTGCTTCACTTCACTCGTCATTATGGGATTTTCTTTAGCAATAAGTAAATCTATACAAATATCTTGTCCCTATAGGAATGACCAACCGGCTACAACATCATCACAGCCGGATAATAGGGATCCTAAAAAAAAGAAGTTTTGAAAAAGTTTCGAAAGTTTACAAAGCGAGTGTAACTTGGAAAAAAATGAGAAAACTGTGTTGCTATGATACAGAAAATGGCAGCTGTGGTTATTAACCCCCCTCCCAGCCTC